>NC_090266.1:880867443-882137443 GCF_040414725.1 Anabrus simplex
ATTGTGCAAGAGCTGCATCTGATGGTAATCGGATCTCTCTCAACATCATGCAGTCATCGACAAACTGTAGGGTATTATTGCTTTTCCGCTGAGATTGGACGGCAGAACATCCATAAACAAGGAAAATAGCAAACGGCAAGAACACTGCATTATGGGACACTGGAGGTGACGGATAACCATGAAGACTGGCGTAGCCAATGGGGGCCCAGAGGGGCCGGTCCGCCACACCAAAATATTTCCTGGAACTAGAGAAAGTATCAGCCGTTATTTTAAGTTCGGTACATGCAACTTTAAAACTTACGCCGGAATGTTAAATTAACGTAGCGACAAAGAATCTACTAGGAAGGCTCAATAGGGCCATGCATAATTCTCCACACGTTTTCTGCTTGAATGGAAGGTAAACAATTAGGATCGTGATGCGCGGGGATATTTCTCTGTAGAGGCCTCAGTTTTGGGAATGTAACCGTGTGTGGACAAATGTCAAGAGATGAGGAAAAGGGCAATTAACAAGTGATTACTCAGTAGGGGGCCGGAACGTGACCATCGAGATTACGGGGGCCACGGCCAGAGACAGTTGCAAGCTTACAACAGCTTTTGCACATACGTTCCAGGAAACAACATTGTCCTAGGGATCCGCGGGTTGTACCGTGGTTGAGAGATGTGCTGTAATCAATTTGCAGCGTTGGGAGGACTGGAACAGGATTTCGAGCTGCGTGTTAGTTACCTTCTTGAAAAAGAAACTTTTTCCAAATAACCTAGGTAAGTTATGACTAATTATTTTACATTCTGACAGAAGCAAGACAGATCGCGGAGGCGTGCCTAATTTCTGTTGGTAGGCCTATATATGTTGTCAGATGCCCGGGGACTGATTAGAACCTCAAATGGCACCATGAAAAGTTCGAATAAGTATTATGAATTATCGGGGCTGATAACTCATTTCCAATGGTTCTATGTTCTCATCAAGAGGGCCGAGGCTTGAAACGCAGTCGATGCATGAAAGATTTTTAAAATGGGAAGTCACGCTCTATTGATTCGGATTTAACTTAAAACACTTGACCCCGCCCCTTACCTTTCTTTGGTGTTTTTGAGCCATAACCGCTTCATTTATTGTGGTGTATTTTGAGTATCCAACCATTCTTTGGGCTTACCTTGTACCTTTAATGGTGAGTGGATGCAGTAGCGTATCCACAAAATAATTTCAGTGGGTGGGGTATAAGTCCAGCGTGGATACAACTCTTTTATGGAAGGGGTTGACAAAGAGATGTCTTCATTTCTTATTTCTTATTTGAAATTTGCTTCACGTCACATCGTAGGTCTTATGGCGACGATGGGAAAGGAAAAGTCTAGGAGTGGGAAGGAAGCGGCCGTTTTGCCTTAATTAGGGCACAGGCCCCGTTTTTACAATAAGAAACCAAAACTATGTGCTTCCTCAGTCAGTTGTGAATAAGTGAAGCCTGGTGTAAAAATGGAAAACCAAGGAAAACTATCTTAAGGCTGCCGACAGTTGGATTCGGACCCACTATCTCCCTAATGCAAGCACACAGCTATGCGCCACTAACCGCACGGCCAACTCGCCCGGTGGATATGTAAAAAAGCCGGTCCTACAGATTCCGGTGACCGATCTTCAGAAGATTTGATGGTTTTGATTGTTACCATTTACAATCATAACTTCTGTACTCTTAACATAAACCGGCTGCGTTATTGAAACTGTTCGTAAAATTGATAATAGCGTCTTTCGTTTGTGAGGAAGTAGAATCTTCATTTAATTTGTCTTCTTAAAAAAAGGAACCTCTTTGGTAAAACCCCCCATGAAGGTGATTACCTCCCAGGTCGTAGATACTTCTATTACGGGAGACTCAAGGTCAACTCTGTTGCACACACAAACAATGATGCATCTTACCCATCCCATGGCTTTCTTAACTCTGTCAGTGCCGGGAATCGAATGCAGGATGCCTTATGTCAAATTCCAAAATAAGGCGACTTAAAAGTATCCAGCTGGCCCAGCAGAAAACGACAACCATGCAAGACTCTTTAGCTTCCAGGTTGTTATTCCGTCCGGTCTCGTGCATTTAAGACAGTTGGAAAACGTACTCCTTAATAAATGCTCCTCATAAAACCTTTGTAAAAATACTAACTGCATCTATTTAGAACAATAGTCACAAACGGCTATTTTTCATGTCGCTCAGTTGGTTGGGTCGCTGTCTTTCTGAGTCCGAGTTCACAGGTCCAAATCCCGACTTGGCCTTAAAACGGTGTTGACATGACAACAGCTCCATGTCACTGGTATCTGGCAAGTATATAAAAATTATACATACGAATATTAGCGTCACAAACTGTAACTTTATACTACTATATTCTGTATCCCAGGCTTCCGAGGGAAAATAATTAGCAATTTTTCTTTACGTCGCATCGACACTGATAACTCTTACGGCGACGGTGGGATAGGAACGACCAAGGAGTGGGAAGGAAGCGGCCCCGAGGTGCACCACTACGTTGCATTTTCCGTTTACAGGCCTTGTTTACTGTTACATGCTATTGACGGTTAATCAAATAAGAACTAAGTAACTGAATCGCGGCCAGGTCGAAATTTAGCAATTCAATTTTCTTGATCATAGTCTGAATTTCTATAGTGTGAAGGATGCTACTTTAGTCTAGAAGGATAAGCATAGTGAACTGTCGTTTGTCCATAGCGTTCCAAATGTCTTCAGTTAAGTTCAGAAGTGCTGTTGCGGTATTGTGACCCTTCTTAAATCCAGACTGTGAAGGGTCCAAAAGAGTATTATTATTTAGGTATTCCGGAAATTTATCGTATATTAAACTTTTAAAGGCTTTCGTTAGCGCAGGGAGTATGGATACAGGACGATAGTCAGAGGGTGATTGTGGATCTAAACACTTAGGTACCGGTATAATATTTTCTGTTTTCCAGACAGGAGGGAAAGTTCCGTTTAGTAAACAATAGTTCAGTATGTGCGTCAGTAAAGGCAGAACAGCACCCATAATGTTATGTATAAAAGTAACAGGAATATCATCTACACCGGTAGCCTGTGATTTGATCGAGTACAAATAATGTTAACCTGATTTTCAGTGACAGTGTGAAATTTGATTGGTGTATTGGCTGGAGCAGAGGGCGGTGAGTCGGTGCAGTTAATTGGTGTAGGTCAATTATTTATTCTATTAAAGTAATCGTTTAGTTCGTCAAGTGGAAATTCATGAGTTGCCTGTCACTGTTGATGTTTTACTATTCACAGAGCCCTAACTTGGTCCCATGCCCGATTATAATTTAAGTAGTTACCTAAATTCAGGAAATATGTACATTTTATATTTCTGATTAACTGCTTTGCGCGATTTCCTAAGATGCCGTAAGATTCGAAGGCTCTATCATCTAGGGTTTGTTTATTAGCTGTTCGATCGAATAGTGAATTTTCTGTATTTTTTTAGTTCTAGAGATTTTTTTTTTCAGTTTCTTTAAACCAGTTGGTTAAGTATTTCGGTTACGGAAGAAGTGAAAGGTATGTTTGGTTAGTCATAGCTCATTCTGAGAAGAAGACCGTAAAACGTTACCCTCGATTCTCTAATACAATCTGAGAGTTTTGTTTCAATTTTCTTGTAGTGAGTTTCATTCTTGATGTATATTACCTCCTCCTCCTTCGTCTCCTTCTTCTTCAACTTCTTCTTTTTAACGACATATTTTAAATGACGTGGCTCGGGTAATTAAGCCTTCTTTTATACCAAAACCTAGTCCACATTGTACATCTACAGCATCGTAAAGTTAATTTTACATCTAATTATAATCTGAAAGAATGGCTACGCAAATTGATACACGAAAAATATTTTGAATGCTACTATAATACGAGGTTAAATTATACTTAATTATGCTTAAAGCTATCTATTATCTGTAACACTTCTTAGTAAATTCATTTCGGATACGTATGGCTTTGATTTACAGCTGGAAGGGAATTCCGCCAACTGAAAATCTGTGGACCGTTACATGCAGTTATAACAAATATTTCGGGTCAAATGTTCGTCGCCACAAAACCGAGCGTGAAGGGGAAGTCAGCGTTCCCGCTCCCACGGCTTTGCTTTCTCACTCGCACACTTCCCCTCACCGGCTGCCTTCCTACGTGGCCCGATCTCTATCATTACGCCTGAATGGAACGCATTATCTATAATGCCTGAGTTTGATCAAATTATTTCGACAGGTAGCTATACTTCGTAATCAGACCCCACATTCAAACCATGTGACCACTGTTCGTGTTTACCGATATTTTGGTGACGAAGGAAATATTTCCTTACTGTGTTATGGAGTTTCCGCATCATACTTACGTACTTCGGTATATGACGGCACAAAACGTTTCCAATATCTCTGCATCTGTACTATGACCTTGTGATAGCCCTCCATAATAGAGATGTTTAGCAACCATCTCAATTAGTAGGGCAGTTAGTTTTAGCCTGGCGTCGAATCAAAACCTGTAAGGATAAGCTTGCATTCTTCTGCGGTTAGTAAGGTTGGAACCCGTGTGTGGTTACGTCTGGAGTCGAATCCAAACTAGTAAGCGTTTAAACTTGCAAGCCAGAACTTTCAAATAAACCGCCACGTGACTTCACACGCTGAGCAGCTATTCATATCCCGTGCAGACCCCTACTTTCCTTCGACAGATTAACTTACACAACATCAATGTTAATTTCGGTAATTCACATCACCTTCGGGGCAAAGAGAACTGTTTCTCTTGTGTGTGGTGTGAGTTTTAATAGTCTAATACATACAGTCAAAGAGCTTCATCTGTCTTCCAAAGGTTTAAATAGGCTGATTTGAGGGGAATCCACTCTCTCCACCTCTGTGCCGATGGTTGTGGATGGCAGAGCAAGAAAACGATTACGATAGGAATGTTATGGAAGTATTTGTTTGCCATTCCTTCTTCAGTAAATTGAAACCACTTCTTTTATATTCTTGCGGGCTATTATTTCATGCCCCGGATATGGACTTAGGTATAATTGATAAGGAGACAAAACTGACGCTGAAATTCTTTTAAGGCTAACTTTTGGGGACATTATTTCAAAGAATGCATCAGTAATATGCTTGGATAAAATGACTATCAGGCTTTTATACTTTCCAAATCTGAAATACCCTGCCATGTGGTATTTTCAACTAATGCCTAGCAAACGGGTAATTATTGCAGGAAATATTTATGTGCATGTAGAATTTCTTTACTATACAGGTTATTTTCTAGCTATGTGGATTTTGAAAGTAGGAAGGAACTGGGACGTACCTCAACCTCAAATTTTCTCTGAGCGGATTGCGTTTAAAGAAGAAAAAGTGAACGAGCTGAAATGCCTGCCTGAAGCACACTTCATAGAAAAGTGGAAAAATGTAGTTGACCTGAAAATTTTAAATGATATGCTGACAATCAAAGATGAATATTTTCGTGATAACTACCCTGTTCCACATCTAGAAGATGATCTAGGTGATGACATATTAGACATTCCCGAAGGAGGTGAAGTAATGGCCATGTAAAGCAACATGTCCATTACTGCAGTATGTTGTCTTAAGTGATACATAGTTTACCAGGCGAGTTGGCCGTGCGTTTAGGGGCGCGCAGATGTGAGCTTCCATTCTGGAGATAGTGGTTTCAAGCCCCAATGTTGACAGCGCTAAAGATGGCCATGGCCACTTCCTTCCCACTCCTAACACTTTCCTATCCCATCCTCGCCATATCACCTATCTGTGTCAGTGTTTCGTAAAACAAATTGTAAAATGAAATGGTGATATATGGTTTATCTTTTGCTTTTTGAGGCATACAGTTTTACAAGCAGAAGAAATACAACTATTACATCTGAAACATGACAGTTGAACCTAGCGTAGAGTTCCTGTTGCACACTTAACTCACTTTTAAGTTAATATTTGGTGAAATAATGATTTGTTTTCCTCTCACAAAATAAAGAAATGTAGCAGAAATAATATATAGTAATAAAATGTTTTTCTCATTTTCCCTTCCTTCCTCCAGTCCACCTAAGTTATGTCCTCATTACTGCAGCATGCGTCATTAATTACATTAAGGTATTTACTGTTGTAAATACCCCTACGTGCAATGTAATCAATCAATCAATCAATCAATCAATCAATCAATCAATCAATCAATCAATCAATCAATCAATCAATCAATCAATCAATCAATCAATCAATCAATCAATCAATCAATCAATCAATCAATCAATCAATCAATCAATCAATCAATCAATCAATCAATCAATCAATCAATCAATCAATCAATCAATCAATCAATCAATCACCACTGATCTGCATTTAGGGCAGTCGCCTAGGTGGCAGAATCCCTATCTGTTGTTTTCCTAGCCTTTTCTTGAATGATTGCAAGGAAATTGAAAATTTATTGAATTTCTCCCTTGGTAAGTTATTCCAATCCCACTGCAGGAAAGTGCCTTAAAAAACAGCATTTTAAATATTTATAGATCAGAGACATTTCATTTTCTCGCGTCTGAATTTAAAATCAAATATTTGTTCCTAAATGAATTGTGATTCTATCTCATGGACATAAAGAATGGATGAAGCGCTTTTCTTTTTTTGTGGATGAAGTATGATGGACTTACGGATCTTTGCATCATGGAAAATTATTTTTCTCTAATCAAGTCCAAATATTCTTCACGATCAATCAGTACCTGAAATAATTGCTTAAAGCTATAGACACGAATTTTGACATGTAATAATTGTCTCCTGGGTTATATGACTTAACACCAGTCTGTCGTTATCAGGTATATTAATATTCCATGGCTGCCGAGCTACTGCATATTCGTGACCGCCACATACTGTTCGCCATTTTGGTTCGTCAGCTATTACCTGGTTTCTTGCCCACAGAGATATCCTCTTGACTTTCACACTTATTCCTCCTCGCGTATGTTCCCAAACTTATATTACTGGCATTTGAATATCAGCTACCTCATCCAACAGGCAGGTGAAGTAGGGAGTGTGACCACGGCTGGATATTTGAACGCAAGGGAATCATTCGCGGAGAGTGGTTGGCGAGATGCGGAAGAAATAATTAATACCTTGCGCTATAAATTGTGTTTCCATGGATCTTGGAGAATGGGATAAATTCTAGACAGGAAATCAGTGACAGACTGGTAATGTGAAAATGTACTACTTAATGTATTTGTGTAATTCAACATTAGAAGTTCTTTAAATTCCTAAGACAATTCTATTACTCTCCATGATGAATTCACAAATCCTCCTCCACACACTTTTCTGTCAAATTCGGTCCGCGTATTTATTTTGAAATCATGCTTACTAAGACTTCAATATCTTAAGTCAAAAGGTGATGCCATGGTCACTTTCATTTACTGTTATAGAAATTTGTATCTAATTTCCACGTGTTAGATATTTGAGATAATATCGGTGAATATAGGAAAAAAAATTAATCTTTTTATGGAATCGTAAAAAGTAAGTACGGAGGAATTTTTGATATTGGAAATATACTGACTTAGCAAATGTCAGAGAATAGTCACCCAACAGCGTGTGGGCCCTCCTCTGGCCCTGCGAACTGCAGTGAGACGCCGTGGTAATGAGTCAACACATCCCTGGGAGTCCCTTGGACGCAGCTGACACCAAATCGTTTTCAGAGCGACCGCCAATGCTGGTCTGTCGTGGGTGCATGATCCATGCCACGGAGCCTGCGTTCCAAGACATCCCAGATATGATCGATAGGGTTCATATCGGGACTCTTTGAGTGGCCATGGCAGTCGCTGGACCTACACTGCATGCTCCTGGAACCATTCCCGGGCGACGTGGGAGCGGTATGGCGGCGCGTTATCATTTTGAAACTCCACTAACCGTCTGGGCGCTAGAAGGACAAAATTGAGTGGAAGTGGTCTCCGAGCAGCGCAACATACCGCGTACCATTCGAGGTCTCTTCCAGAACAACTAGGTGGCCCATTCCATACCAGAAAAATGCACCCCAGCTCATAACAGCTACACCAGCTCCCTGGAACATACCTTAGAGGGAGGCGGGATCCATCGGCATGGTGCACTTGAAATCGTGATTCGTCCGACCATATCACGTTACGCCATTGTTCCTGTATCCACCCATGGTGACTGGTGACAAACGCGCGTCGTTGTGCCCGATGACGTTGGGTTAACAGTTGCATCCGTGTGCGGCGCCGTCTCCCATACCCCATAGAACCCATGTTCCTACGGATTGTACGCTGGGAGACGTGTCTTGCACGGCGTGTGTTGAATTGAGCCGTGATTAGTTGCACGGTTGTCCGTCTGTCTCTATTGACAATCCGTCTCAGATGTCGCTGGTCACGTCACCGAGGGTGGCTGGACGGACGGTCGTTCGTCTGCTGAGGACGGTGACACCCGCATTCAACCATTCACGATAAACCCCGGACACGGTTGATCGTGTGAGGCCGAATTCCCGCACCACCTCCGAAATCGCACTTCCCATCCGTCGGGCACCGACCACCATACCCCGTTCAAAAAGTGTCAGCTCAAGACGACGATCCATGTTACACCTGTCACACGCACAGCCACTGCTCACAAGGTCTTCTATACAACTGCCGCTGGCACAGGGGGCGTGTGGTGCGCAAACACCACACCTGCGCATCAGTGTTCCGCTATCCCATGACATTTGCTCAATCAGTGTACATTCCCTATCTCAATCAACATAAAAGTGTTTTTCTACTGTCTGATCCTGTGAATCTGATGTTTTTAAGGGGTAAATTCAGATTACATAATATTACTTCGGCACTTAGGACTGTTAATCATTCTTTCAATGTAAGGTGTTTACTAATGCTTCTAATTATTGGTTCCTTGAATGATTGCAAGGTATTTGCCTTTTTCTTATATTAGTATAGTACAAATCTATATAAATAAAAATGTAGGGGGTCCGCTGTCTGTAATTTCTTTTGTTTTGCCAATTTTTCAGATATTTATCCGTTTTAGGTCAACTCAAGACCGAATCGGTGGTTTTTACTTTTCGTGCCTGTTTGTTTGTCTGTTCCACCATCACGTCGAAACGGCTCGATAGATCTCTACCAAACTTCATATTTACAGTATACTCATTCCGGAGAAGGTTTCGATATGCATATCGTTTTAAAATCTTTGAATACACGGGGGGTTTATAGGAAAACTAGAATGGTTTTTCCACCATCACGTTGAAACGGCTGAATAGATCTCAACCAAACTTCATATTTAGAGTACACTCATCCCGGGGAAGGTTTCGATATGCATATCATTTTAAAATCTTTGAATAGACGGTAGTTTATAGGAAAACATGAAAGGTTTTTCCACCATCACTTCGAAACGGCTGGATAGATCTCAACCAAACTTCATATTTAGAGTATACTCATCCCGAAGAAGGTTTCGATATGCATTTTAAAATCTTTGAATAGACGGGGGATTTATGGGAAAAACATTCTGATTTTCCTCCATTTTCTCTTATACTATTGATTTTCTGTAAACTTAGTTTACCGTACGTGAATCGTCTCTTCATTATACACAACTTTCGTTATGTTCATAATTTACCTTACTCTTCACATGACGGAGAAATTCACAATTTTCCGCTGGTATCATGCTCTGCATTGAGTGACCGACAGACCGACAACGAACCTACAGGTTACCATGGCAACGTCTCTTACTGCATGCCAGCAGGGAAGTAACGTATTGCCATTTTCCTCATCATGCTTTTAAATTCGTGGTTGTTCCTTGGGTAGAAGGCAAGAGAGGCGTCAATCGGCCTATCTGCGGGATATTGGCGGAATATAGTTGGATGTTATAACCGCCCTCGAATAGATTAAGTAATAACATAATTAGTCATCTTCTTATTATGTGTTTACCTAAGAATCACTGGACCTGAATTTCTCCTCTTTTACCGCTTTATTATATCCATAACTCACACTAGCATAATTCATTGAGGGGCGATTGATTTTCCAATACATTCACTTGGCATTTACATATTTGTCGTTATCCGGCTGTACTCAGTTATAATCCATTTTCTATTACTTTCAACGTTCTCAACTGTATTATTTTCTTCCTTAATTACGCCGTATGTACGCGAGTGCAACAAACTACTGGATGTATTTCCACCAAGACTGATATTTAGAATAGGCCTACACCTGTCCTTGATAGGTTTTAGGGCAAACATTGTTTCTAAATCCCTGAACTGACTGGGGGTTTATACGAAACCGAAACAGTGATTTTGCACTTCCACAAAATGTACACAACCAAACTTAATGGAAATCTGCCTACCTTGGCAGAAAATAATTTCTAAACCTTTTTTCTCATGTGCATCATTTCGATACGAGGATTAATAAGGGAGATCTCATTAACGGACCGTTTTTCTGTACAAGTCCCATCGGTCTTAACTCGCGAGCGGGTGCGTGTAAAGCGTATTCCTTACAACTTGAAAACTACTGAATACATTCGAACCAACATTTATATTTAGCATCCACCTGTCCAAAGGTAGGTTTTAAACGTAAATAACATTTCATGTTCCGGAATGGACTGGCGGTTTATAGGGAACCGAAATGGTGATTTTACTCTTCCACAATATATACAGAACAAGACCAACCTGACAGGAAATCGACCAAACGTGATGTAATTCCACCTCTAAACTTTTTTTTTTTCATGTGCATTTTTTCGTCAGGAGGATTAATAAGGGAGATATCATGAATGGTCACTTTTGCAGGTTAAGTCCAGCGGACATAGCCCAAAAGGTGTTTTACATGGAGCAGATTCCTTATCTATATAAATCAAATCGTAACGACTGTGTGCCTCTACACTGACTATTTTGGCGAAATTTTCGTACAGCTTTCCGTTTAAGGGGTAATAATGACCATCTCCATAATTTTTGGTTTAGTTTCCTGAAAGCCCTAATTTTTACCCGCCTCGCCCAAAATCCAGATTGAGGCATACTCTGCCAGAAGAAAAAGAAGATAATTGAAATTTGACAAAATTAAACGTTTTGGCCTGTAACGAACGGAAAACATCCTAGATCATTAAATATTTCACTTTTATCCCCGAAGAATATCGAAATATGCAGGCAATTTTAATGATGGTGCAGACCTTCGGAAATTCCTATCACATAAAGGATTGCACAATCTCCGTTCTATTCGGAATGATCTACAACCTTGGTCTTATGACTTTTTGCCGTATCTGTATCCTTTTACGTTTGATTTTTCTCTATTAATCGATGTTAAGTCAATTTGGAATTTTCACATGCATAATTCATACTTTCAATTACTTATATGAAATACAGGATCATCAAACTCTTCACGAAAATTGGCCCACCCAGTTGCCATATGTGAGCCAAATGCTATGTATGTAGCTGTCACATAATTATCCGAAAAGTAATGTAATGTGAGATAATCTTACAAAACCTTTACCCTGTTCCACATTTCTAACTAAATCTGACCCAGGAATAGATGACATATCATAGGACCAGCCATTTAGGCCACTAAATCCGGCGTGTCTTATGGTATAATCCTTTGTCGATATGACGTACGTTTAGTAGCAGTTAATCTGTAAATGAAGGACTTCAATATTGTAAACACCGACTTTGACTGGCAGTAGGAAAGGGTTCCTTCTCCAACTCCTGTGTAACTGTCATTAGTAGGGAAGGCCTACAATTGTTATGAAGAGTTCCCTGCTCGATTTGACTTGCAGAAAGGCAAGTGAGCATGCAGTTTTTTTTAAACTCCACTACCCGATTGTGTTTGGCAGTAGGCAAGGGTGCCCGCCATTATAAAGAAATGTCCTCATCTAAAATGTGACTGACATTAGGCATAGTGGCCTGTTATTTTGATGAAAACTCACCAACTTGGTGTGACTGGCAGTAGGAAAATGGACCTGGCATTATAATAACTGCACAACTCAATTTCGAGTGATAGTAGGGTAATTGCCTGCCATTATAATAGAAACTCCTCAACTGTAATCTGTCTGGAAGTAGGAAAGGGGGGCTGCCATTTTAACGAAAACTCCCCAGATCGATTCTGTCCGTGTAGTAGGCAATGGGGCCTGCAATTATAATGTAAACTTCCCAACTCGATTGTGAATGGCAGTAGGCAAGTGAGCCTGCCGTTATATCACAAATCCGTAACAAACACTTTACATTGGAAACAACGTACGGGGACCTCCCCATGCTCTTTCTCGGACAACGCTAAGAGACATGCAATTTTAAAGCAATCTTATTTACTGCATGAACAGTATTTACTTCGATATTCGAATACAATGTAGAATACCGTAGCGAAGTACGGGTACATTCGCTAGTTTACATATAATCCTCTGTAAGGAAAATAATGCAAAATAACATTAAACCGGTATCTGTTGAAAGGATAGAAGGTTCGTTCGTTATATCGATTCTGCCTTTATCACGATGCCCATTTCCCCCTCTCGGCACCGGGAGCTTGTCATTATTAATGTGTAGTATACGTAAATTTTATTTCTCTACTGCCCGTGAATTTTGTTCCTAAGAACATTGTTTCATTTCACCTTGATTAGGCTCTTATGTTACAGGGTGAACTGGAGTATTAAATTTGCGTCTGTAGATTCACAATGTCCGGATTCTAATGAAAATTAATCAGAATACAATCATAGATTAGCCCCATGTTCGTATATTAAATCATTCATTACGTCACATATAATTAATGTCACAAGAACATACATACGTACATAGAGGCGTATTATGCCACTTTCATATTTATACCTAGGTAAGTGTATGAACATCGAAGTGAGTTATCTGTGTGTACGGAGATACTTTTACTGCATCAGTGATGGAGTGGAATAAGCAGATTGTTATGCTATTTTACGCTCATGTCTCAGGAACCTTAAACGTTTTGATTCGCTCAATATTGATAAACAGTTGTGAATGCGTCACCAACTCGAAATACAACTGACAACGAGGTAAGCTACATTGACGCAGAGCTTTTAACTGTACAGAAAAACCGTAAAAGCACGGATAGACCACGCGTGTAAACTACAGTATATTAAAATCAGTAACACGGACTAAAATATTTGTGATAGTAAACAATAATTTATGATATTCAAATTAACGCAATTTTAATGGCAAAAGTTAAAGTGACGTTATGTTATAATAAATATACACATACAAAATTTAAATCAACTGCATTCACCTGAATTCGTGGAACCTACAAATGAAAGGTGACATATTTTTTCTTCACTTCATACGTGTTATTGGGATGGTTACTCAAGCCAGCATCGATGCCATCACCATGACGTCTAAAAGCAGAGCCAGCTCCAACATCAATCAGGATATGAAGTATAACGCACCTACTAATCATCATCCCATAAGGTACACAGTATATGATCCAATATACTGGAAAAATAGGTCGACTCAATTTACGTTTGTTAATATTTTGTAGATTTGAACATTCGTTCAGCTTTCATAACGTGAAGTAAAATAACTATATAGCTGAAAATTATTTTCGTATTTCGTGACAAAAAGCTACATCTAAAGATTCATTCTTCTAAATGGTTATTTCAAATAATTATACTACGTTTTTCAGGTTTTCATCCTCAAGGTTTTCTTTAAGATAAATTGGGAAGTCAGGAAGGTACTTAAACCCTAGATTACTGGTAAGAGGTGGTTGATTGATATCGTAATAATAATTACTTATAACACAGTCTCTTCAAATCGTAAAAAATATTAGTGCAAACTAAAATGAAGCTTGTGATTGATATAATTCTTGGGATATCCGCTGTTTATGCCTTTGACTAAGGATTGAATATACCAGACTGTTCGAAACCTCGTAATCTGTAGAGGAAGATATCATTCTGAATTAATCCCAAACTACGGTAATTAATGAGGAGGTAGTATCCGATGATAATAATAAAAACCTGAAATTTTGTGAATTTAATTTATCAAAAGTATCATCTGATCATATATGCCAAGAAACAATTTCTAGTATAATTTAAAAAAGTCGCAGTCGGTTAATATATCTTAAAGAATGACCCTTGGATACGACGTCAAGACCCACTTATGTTTAATCTTGCAAATGAACACGAATGGATGGATTACAAGACACTCACCCAAATGTAACTCAATGCTGTTGGTTAATTTTCCGTATTCTAATAATAATAATAAAAGTAACACCTATACATAGCGATACTTCACAATGGACCATTAAAGAAAATGTAAAATCACGGAAAATCATTAAGAAGGAATATAGTACACCTTTTAAGAATATACACTTACGTTCTTTTGATATCGTTCCGATTAAGTCATCTGTTTGCTCTTTGCGATCATCCTGTTTCTTTACCTCTTGTTCTTCGTCACGTTCCTTTTCAACTTTCTCTGGTTGTGCTCTTGATATTTCTGAAAAAATACAAATATACTGAGGTTAATTTTTCTTTTTTTTTCGTAAGGACAAGAGTGTGTGTGAAAATGGCAACTACGAGTAATTAATTATACTACAGAAGCCCATGTCGTGATGAAACCACATAAGCATAATGAGTGTTTGTACGTTTATAGCACTCAAACGCTTTGTGGCAGCTATGCTATCAATGGCGGTATTTCGCGATTTATGCAGTGTGATTCTATGCTGTAATTCTTGTGTTACCTTGCCCTATCAAGATGTTTTCATTCTCTGCTAACCTGAAATACTTAACTTATTTTGTAGAAATATTCCTAGTGCTGTTGTCCCTGGTAATTTCTACAATTGCAGCTTCGCATTATCCTGAAAGTTATAGAGAAGTGCAAGCGAATTAGAAATATTTTCCTTCATGTCAACAATTACTAATATGACGCGAATCATTTTAAGAGTGTCCACGCTTGTCAGCGAGGGATCTCTCCTCTACCCCTCAAAGGTACTGTCCTTGATTGTGTGGCAATTGAGCGGGGATGAAACAGGTGAGGAAGAGCAGTACTTCACCTAGGCACTCTCACCTGCTATGCTGTTAAACAAAAGTACAATAAACCATCGTTTTATGCTCATATAAAGACCATATGGACTATTTGTTCAGTGCATATTTCCCGATAATGTAGGTAGGTTTACTTCAGGACGACCAAATAGACGGTAATCTGCGGGATCCGAATTTTTATGTAATATGAATGTGCAACATATGTATGCCTACATAAAAATGCAGTAACTATCTATGCTATATGCAATATTTATAAATAAGTGTTTCAATACGCGATGTTCGTTTTTTAGAAATGTCCGTAAATTCCTTTTATTATGATTTATGGTTAAGATATTATCACTTATTTATTTAACCAGTTTAATGTCCTGGGTTGGTTTCTTCCCGGAACTCTTTTTCATCTCAACGGCAGTGTTTGGAGCATGTGATATTTGGCCGGGGATACAACTGGTAAGGAAGACCAGTACCTCTTCCAGGTACCCTTTCGATAATGTACTTAGTCTACTGTTTCCTAATTATGAAATCAAATATAGTTATTTATTCTTAATCAGATTGAAGGCATAATCAAAATACTCCATGTACTTGCTAAACGATAATGCAGAGTAAATTCCGAATTATATTACACTTTTTTATTATTTCATGTTATTTACTGTAGCCCTCATGCCATAAAAATGAATGAACACTACTAAGTCATAAATTTAGTGCACAGTGTTCCACCAAGTACTTCCCCATTATTCTATAGAGATGGTTCGGTGCTGATCCGATAATTTTATCTCGTAGGCTGATAAGGACCGTTCAAAATAGCAGTAAGTCAGATAAAATGTATACGGTGCTGGGTGAAATATCTCCCAGGAGTTCATCTCCTTCTCCACGAATGATCTTGCAGTCATGAAGAAAACTAGTGTAACCTGTAATTTATTTCAAGAATTAACGGAGTTCTTTATAATCCCTGACGTTGATTTGTCCTCATACGGTATTGCTAACTTTCATTTTAACATTCTCCACAATAATTGTAGAATGACAAAGGACTTAAACTTTTTAATGCTCTACGCATTACAAGTAAGAATGCTGTGAATGTAGGCAATATCACTGATTACAATATGTTCACTCTATGCATTATGGGAATCGCATACCGATGTATCCGACTGGGGGGGGGGGGGGAAATGAATCTACAATTGACTTACCAGCTTCAAAATATTCATTCTAGAAACTAAACCTTGAATCTGAGTGCTCCATTGAGGCTGAATTTACATCACATTCACTAATTATGGATTAATTACATCTCTTCATTTTTCTTAAATTATGATCAATAAATTAGAGAAACAATTTTCAAAATCGGTCTGCGTCATGATTTTTATATATTTAGAAGACTAACCCTATTTGAGTTATACCTTATGCATCCCTAAACCAACGACAGGGACTGATCGCGCCTGAGGTGGATCTCAAAGCTTCGGTAAGTATATTCTTTTCAGGGCCAGCCGTGGCAATAGTGGATTTCAAGTCAGATCTTGAAGGGTGCAATATATGTCAAGAAACAATTACTAGTATAATTAAATAAAGTCACAGTCGGGTAATCTTCCTTAAAGAATGACCCTTGGATACGACGTCAAGACCCACTTACGTTTAACCTTGCAAATGAACACGTATGAATGGATTACAAGACACTCGCCCAAATGTAACTCAATGATGTTGGTCAATTTTCCGTGCTCTAATAATAATAATAATAATAATAATAATAATAATAATAATAAAAGTAACCCCTATACACAGCGAGACTCACAACGGAACATTAAAGAAAATGTAAAAAATGTAAAATCACGGGAAATGCTTAATAGGAAATATAGTACATCTTTTAATGAAGTACACTTACCTTCTTTTGATATCTTTCCGATTAAGTCATCTGTTGGCTCTTTGCGATCATCCTGCTTCTTTTCCTCGTGTTCTTCGTCACGTTCCTTTTCAACTTTCTCTGGTTGTGGTATCGTTATTTCTAAAAAAAATATACAAATATACGGAGGTTAATTCTTCTTTTTTAGTAAGGACAAGATTGTGTGTGAAAATGGCAACTACGAGTAATTAATTATACGACAGAAGCCCATGTCGTGATGAAAACACATGAGCATACTGACTGTTTGTACATTTATAGCACTAAAAACGCTTTGTGGCATCTCTACTATCAATGGCGGTATTTCACGATTTATGCAGTGTGATTCTATGCGGTAATTCTTGTGTTACCTTGCCCTATCAAGATGTTTTCATTCTCTGCTAACCTTTGTAGAAATGTTGTGCTGTTGTCATTGGTAATTTCTACTATTGCAGCTTCGCTTTATAATCAAGGTTATAGAGTAGTGCAATAGAGTTAGAGATTTTTTCATTCATTTCAGCACTTACTAATATGACGCGAAGCATTGTAATGGTGTCCACGGGACTCAGCAAGGGATCCCTCCTCTACCCCCTCAAAGACAGTGTCCTCGATTGTGTGGGAATTGATCGGGGATATAACGGGTGAGGAAGACCAGTACTTCACCTAGGCACTGTCACCTGCTATGCTGTTAAACAAAACATAATAAACCATCGTTTTATGCTCATGTAAAGACCATATGGACTAATTGTTCATTGCATATTTGCCGATCGTGCAGGTAGGTTTACTTCAGGACGACCAAATATAACTTTATCGGAGGGATAAGTATTTTTATGTAAGGTGAATGTGCAACATATGTAGGCCTACATTAAAATGCATTAACTATCTATGATATATGCAAAATTTATAAATAAGTCTTTCAATACGCTATGTTCGTTTGTAAGAATGTCCATAGATACCTTATATTATGACTCACGGTTATGATATCACTTATTTATTTAACCATTCTAATGTCCAAATTTAGTTTCTTCCCGGGACTCTTTATCATCTCAACGGCAGTGTTTGGAGCAAGTGATATTTGGCCGGGGATACTAATGGGAAGGAGGACCAGTACCACTTCCACGTACCCTTTCGTTAATGTTCTTAGTCTACTGCATTCCAATTTTGAAATCAAATATAGTTATTTCTTCATAATCAGATTGAAGGCAAAATAAAAAAAAATCCATATACTTGCTAAACGATAATGCAGTGTAAATTGCGAATTATATTACACTGTTTATTTTTGTAGGTACTGTACTGTTGCCCTCAAGCATTAAAAATTAATAAACACTACTAAGTCACAAATTTATTACGGTACATTTTTATAAAATTCTTGATGGACAGTGGGTCACCAAGTACTACTACAAAGTACTACTAAGTACAACTAAGTTTGATTTTAACATTATCCACAATAATTGAAGGATGACAAAGGACTTAAATATTTAATAAAGGCTTTGCGCATTACAAGTAAAATTGCTCTGAATGTATGCAGTATCACTGACTACAATATGTTCACCCTAAGCACTATGGGAATCGCATACTCATGTTTCCGACTGGGGTAGGAAATGAATCTACGATTGGATTAACAGCTTCACAATGTTCATTCTAGAATATAAACCTTGAATCTGAGTGCTCCATCGTGTTAAGGTAGCCTCTGGTGGCAAGGCTACGTGCTGTAAATATCCACTACAATATTTAACTCTCCATGTGACATTCCAAAATACTTCCTTTGCTGGCGCTATTAAATGAATACGTAGGTAAATTTACTACTTAATTTTACAGCAACACGTTGAGTGCGAGTACTAAATACGTGAAATGAACAGTGCTAGGTTAAAAGGATTGCGGTGTTTAGGTGACTTTCATCTGAATACAAAACAAGTTCCTTAACTGCAAGCATGCCTTGGGGTAACAAAACTTTCAACCCGGCGTTAACAACTCGTGAAATTGCTGCATGCTTTCTCCGGTCCAGGATTCTCAACAGAGTAGATCTGAATTTCAAGAGGCTTCTTGTTCCTATTTTCCAACGCTGGGCAGAGTGGTTCAGACGGTTGAGGTTTGCATGTTCGATCCTCTTTCTGTCCGGTGGTGTTTGAGGGTGCTCAATACGTCAGCCTCGTGCCGGTAGATTTGCCGGCGCCTTAAAGGACTCCTCTGGGACTGATTTCTGGCATCTCGGCGTCTCCGAAAACCGTAAATATAGTTAGTGGGACGTTTATCAAATATCACTATTATTGTAACCTATTTTCCAACAACAAGATTGGATAATTAGCATCTCGAGGGGTCTTTCGTTTCATTTACTGCGATCCATATATAGGATTTCTGAATATCACTTCGAATAGATGCCGGTATATCCTGGTAACAACCACCCAGTTTATTCATTCAAAGCGTAGATTCGTCTGGAATTGGCCGATCGCAATACCTTCCAAGAAACGAACGACAGACCAGCAACTGATGTATATTCCACGGAATGTTTGGAGCTGCCGTTTCCCAGAACTTATCATTAAAATTACTCACATTTTGAACGTGACTGTCACTTTGTGTTAAGGTTTCCAACTTAGAAGACGCCTAATATTTTAAATTTGATTGCAGTGCACTCCGTTAATTTTGGTCAAGTTGTGAATTCAAGTTATTACATACTTGGCATAATAATCCTTTGCAGTCCGTTGTAAAAAATAATACGGCAACGATTTAAGCTTTAAAGCCAGGTTAGATTTAACTGGTGACAATTTTAACAAGTCATTTTCACATAGGTTAATAAACTGAACAAAACACCGCTAACATAATTTCGTCAACCGTCACAACTTGATTGGTCTGTTGAGGAATGAGGATGCAGACTGGAAAGTACATATGCCATTTTCATCCCCATTTTCTTGTCTGTAACACCTCTATTGCTTTAGATTATGCCTTACGATTTCCTAGATATTTAAGAAAAATGTGTATCTCACACATCCCACTGATAGCCTGCTTTGAATTTACAACAAGGTCAAATCAAGGGTAGAATGTTTCTGGTATCCCAGATTCTGAGAAATGACGGGTGGTTTATATGGAGCCGAGGCCCTCGGATCTACCGCATTTCACAGACAAATGGTTAGAAATCCAAATAACAAATATTAATTCCTTAAGCCAAATTTTATAATTGAAATATCTTCTCTGCGAAAAGAAATTCGCTAGAATCTGAAGAATGATATTAAGTGGAGCATTTCTTAAAATTGTTTGGAGAATTATGTAGATACGAACAAAAATTTTGCATTCTGCCCATGACATATACAATATGAAATATTACTTAGAATACTTAAAATAAACCCGTGTATAATAATATAAAAACCAAAATTCACAGATATATAAGATTTTCAGATGTCTACAAGTAAATTAATGGAATAAGTAATTGCATTAGAACGCGGGATCTATTAATCACGCAGACTGAATGATATATATATTATCTCCCCTTGATCAATGAGAAAGATCGAAAGTGCTAAATGACTGCCTACCTCTATCTAGAATCACTTTTCTCCGGTCGCGGATATATTCTATTACCTTTATTTATTACCTATTTATTTATTATTTATTTATGTAATAATTATTTATATATTTACTGAGTATGATTCTGACAGACACGAATCCTGTAATAAGAAATACATACATTCGTGGTAGTTGGCTGATTACACAGTAATTTAATGTTCTTACCCATGTATTAATCCTCCCTGTTCGTGGCCGGCCTAAATGACTTGTGATTGCTAAATTTGTATTGAACAAACTTCCAAACAGAGTGACCTGCAAATCATAATATCTCACTGTTCAGCTTTTGTTTATTTCATGAGTTCATAAATCTCTTTTCTTTCGAATTCTGCATGTGACAGTGTACTGAACTCGTCCCCAGATATCTCATTATTTCTTTCATGTTCGTGCAGCTTGATCTTTTCATTTTTGCTCCGAAACGTGTTTTCTGAACTCTATCATCCCCCTGGGCAGATAAGAGTGTAGTGCCTTTTCTCTCTTGTAGGGGCAAGTGTCTATTTTGATACAAGTATGCAATTGAGAACCAATAATAATACTGACTCAGTTACAATATTTGCATTTATGACAACAATTTTGTATTAATTGTTGCTGAAACATGATTTACAGTGTATGAAATAATCAAAGTTCGTTTATTTGCTGGATAGCACATGTTCTTCGTCTTAGAAAGGCATTTGAACGTGCAACTGATTAATTCCGGTAAGATGTGTTCTTAATTCTGGTGCTCGGTATGATATGAGCGCCGCCACTCATATTGTTTTGCTTCTACGATCTGTAAGTACACAGTCTTTAGGGCT
The DNA here is from genome assembly GCF_040414725.1 of Anabrus simplex. Lineage (NCBI taxonomy): Eukaryota > Metazoa > Arthropoda > Insecta > Orthoptera > Tettigoniidae > Anabrus > Anabrus simplex. The sequence continues at coordinate 880,888,538 of NC_090266.1, forward strand.
GTAATGAGATATTTAAGTTTGAAATTAATATATTATCAGCACGATGTATTTGTTAACTCAGACTACTTCAAGTGATTTGAGAACTCTACACTGTGTGGTTCTGCTTTCCTACTACGTGGCTTCGTTGTCAAAGGAAACTTAACTGACAACATTCAACTGAGTGCACCACTCAATTTCTCAATTGGTAAAATCCATTTTCTTGTAAGTGAAACTGACTACCGGTAATTTTAAAATTAATTCTCCATACACATTTCATTAAAAACCTCACAACAGTGATAACTATCTGTATGTAACAGTTTTTACATTGGTCTCAGTCAAGGCATTTCATCAAATTTTGCTCAGATTTTCAGGCAATATATTCCAGCATTAGACACTCCTCATATAAGTAAAGTGCTCTACAAAGTGCAATGCATTTGAGGTACCTTACTATTCTTATTATTCGTTTTTAAAATTATTTTCTTGGCAGTTATCTACACTGAAAATAAATAAAATAGAATTAATTTCGTGTGTTTCTGCACTCTACTGGAACATACTTCAGTTATTTTATTGGGTCTCTTATGTTGTTTTATTTATGTATTAATGCGTCGTTTAGCTGGATGTTAATGAATATTTCTTTTTAAAAGGATTTGTGTCTTACCAGTTTAGTATATAATTGTAAGGTAGCTGTTAGAAGTATTTATCGGGATGTAAGTTCCCATTGATTTAACATGAGAAACACTGGTGTCGTGCTAAATTGCACTTCTTGAATTTCCTTTAATTACACCTTAGACAATGTACAAGTTTTTCAGTTCATTTAGCAATCGTAAATTTATACCACGTTTTTATCGATTTAAAATCTTGCAAAGGTAATCTTCATATTTGTAAGACGCTTGACAATTAGATAATTTTTGAGGCATTGTTATCTACATTAGCTCGAATTAATGCACATAGACATTGTGTGACATCACATTTACTTGTTTATGCTTTTGTTTATCGCCTGTTCAGTGGTTTGAGGTGGGCTTGACGGGTGTCTTCATTGTCAACAGACGTGGGCTGGGACGTTATAAGATGTGACGCTGCCGTGTTGTGTCTAGTTGCACTGCCTAGTAATTGAAAATTTGTTGTAGGCCGTGTTTAACATTATTGTCCAGGATTTATTATTTTTTTAGTGTTGTTCGTGTATTTTTCGACCTCATTTGATTGGAATTTGTCACTAATTGATCATCTATGTATAAATTGATGAGTCTTGCGATTTCCCATGTTGGGTAAGGTGCTGTTCTCGGTCAAGCATACCTCACTTAAGAGGATCTTTGTCTACTACGATTTACTTTCCTTCTTGAGTTCGAAGTTCTGGCCCGCGTGACTTAGAATATTCATGCGATCCCGTCGTTATTTAAAATTTGTAGGGTGTTAAGTCCTAAAGTGTCATGCTGTGTACTGGATTGAATGATGTGGAGGTCACCGTCAAGTGTACGTGATTTTCCAATACAAGTTATTATCTTAATTGAAATGGAAAGTGTATGTGTAATTTATTTAACTCGAGGGTATTATCGTTAATATAAAACTTTGGTAATGATTCAAATAACAGTTGTACTTATCTCAAGTTATATTTATTGCCGTTCATTTATTCCTAAGTATTATTATTCGAGTTGTTTTTATTTGCAAAATATAATTACTTCAGTTTCACAATTAATTTTTTACAATTTTTATCATCAGACTTTGAACTAATTTTGTTCCATTTGAAGGGTATATTAATTTAAAGGCTGTCACTGAGCCATTTCCTTTAGTTGTTTGCTTTTGTCTATGATCCCGTCCCTCATCCCTGGCTTTCCAGCAGACGATGGTGCCTGTACTTCCTTCTCCTTATCCTAAAGTTGTCTTTCTTTTAGAAGCGGTAGAGTTTTCGTAGCAGTGAGCGAGGTGCCTTTAGCTTCCTTCACTATCAAGGTCTGCAGTTAACGAGCATACAATACCTGAAATTTCAGTAATATGGTAGGACTGAAAATAATTATCTCGTTGGTTTACTTTTGGGAATGCTGCCCTATCTTGTTTAGTTTATTTCTGTTTGAGTCGCTTTCATGCTGTATTGTATTCACTCCTTGGTTCTATAGTGTAATTTTGAAAATGTGCAATGCCTTGATGACTGGATAAGCTATCCTAACACGTCGCCTTCAAGCATAACCCTTGACGTGTGGTGTCTGCGCAAGGCGGAGCTCGAGTACGAGGCGCGAGTGCTTGGCCTGGTGTCTACTGGCAGTGGCGATGTGGACATTCGATTAAAAGAGTCACTTCAGCTGTTTATAATGCTACCAACATTATCTGAATGTGAAATTGGACAACGTGCGTCATTTCTTGCTAATGCTGTTAAATAAATTATTTTGTGCATGTCATGTCAAGATTTTGCGCGCTTTTTTTGTGTGTTGTTTTTCGATGAGTTAGTGGGGAATATTATGATGCAAAACTGTTCCATATCTAGTCGCAAAATCTCAGAGTCCGACAAATCCAACAATGGAATTGCAGATATTGTCTTGTCTTCTAGTCTCCAAAAATTCTTAGTAGTGAAAACCATGTTGAAAAACACGATATTCTGGTGAGTGCCGTTTAGGCTAAATTTTGTGTATTCTGCTACAAATAATCTACTGGAAAGGTTTGCAATTTTTACTGCGGAATCCATTGAAGAATGAGTCGGATTTCTGCGAGTTTTCGTGGAATTACTTCTAATTGCTGAGGTCTCTAGCAAGAAAACTGCTAACATTTTTTCTTGTTCTGTTCCCATATTCATCCGGTGTGTTTAAGAATGAAATCTCGAGAGCCCTGTGTAAAATTGGTACTGGCGAATTCCATCAGATTACTCTTGATAAACTCTTACCCAGCCGTGTCTTAATAGAGCGTTATTGTTACCATCTGCTAGTGATAGATGAAGAATTATCATCGTACAACCGTGACATCAAATTCTTCACTGAGATGTATATTGGTATATCCGAAGAATATGCTGTCAACAGTATTGTTCGTGGTTTCTCTTCAAGGTTTTATGTTGCATGTTTTTTGCTCTGAGGCCTCATATATACCCAACAATTGAAGCCGCATTATATAGAAGACGAGGCCTTCCGATTTGTTGATTCCTGTAAAGCGATAAGCGTTTCTCCTCCTGTACCTTCTGGACATGGTACATCAGTAATCTTTCCTGGGATGACTGATCAGTTTCATGTTACGCATATGGTTCTCGTGATCACTTACTAAACAAATGCTTATTACTGGTAATTTTTAACAATAATAAGGTTAATGCTAGTCATTCTTGCTATTCATGTGAGTGCAATCAACATAAAAAGTGGTATTGTTCCTGAATTCCCGAGAATTTCCCAATCCTACACTTTATCAATAAAAATGTGACTGCAGGTTCGAGTAGCGTCGGATGCTGCAGATACACCATAGGCCGCCGGTATCTTGAACCTAGACTGCTCCAAATGGCCGGACGAGATTTATCCTGTGCAATGCCACCGTATTTCTATTATTTACTTCAGCTGAAGTGAACAAAGTGCCTGTTTATGCATTAGTTAATTGAGGAAGTGCTGTGCCTCTCATCAGTGTGCCCTGGTATAACTGTTACGAGTTACCTTGTTGTTTATCCATTATCCACCCTATATCAACCCGTTACCTTGTTGCCGTTATTTCTGGTTTTAAGTTATTGTGTATGCACTGTTACATGGAAAATAAATTTCATTTTAATGAACGCATTCCTTCGTTTCAGGTACTGATATATTTCTCATGTAGGAATTTTACTTACTTGCAATATGGGCAATAATCTTTTAAGTTTTGTTCCACATGCGTTATCCCTTTTGTTAACTGTGCCCCTAATAAATTTAACCTATTCTTATGCATTGAAGGTGATAAACGGATGGAACTAATGATGTTAATTCAGAACATCTGACTCACAATCATGCCAAACACATTTGAGATTTGTGCATCAAGTACCCCGAGGTTCTTAACAATACATTACGGTTAACTAACTTCCTCAAGTATAAGATTGGGACGTCCAACAATTTCGGGGTGAAGTCTTATCGCCTTGCTGCAACACGCATGAAGGTATTCAGAAGATCAATTTAAGATGTGATGAAGGAAGGAATAATCCTTCCATCCGAATCTTCTTATTCATTCACTATTTTCTTTGTTCCGAAGTCGCAAGTAGACTTTTGAGTAGTATAATAGGGGGTTTCGGGCGCCGCCTCCTCCTCCCGCGGCGCGGGAAATTTGAATTCTGGCGGGAAATTGGAATTTTGGCTGGAGATTTAAATTTTGGCGGGAGATTTGAATTTGTGAACAAAGCCACGTGCTTTTTGACAGCTGTCATCGACAACAACGCATCGCTTAACTCACTGCTGCCATCTTGACGGGCCTAAACCTCAGTAGTGCCAACTTAACTTAACTAGCGTGAGGTAAACAAAGCCACGTGTTTTTTGACAGCCACGTGCTTTTTGACAGACAACAACGCATCGCTAACCTCAGTACTGCCATCTTGACGGGCCTAAACCTCAGTAGTGCCAACTTAACCTAACTAGCGCGAGGTAAACAAAGCCACGTGCTTTTTGACAGCCACGTGCTTTTTTGACAGCTGTCACTTAACCTAACTAGTGCGAGGTAAACAAAGCCACGTGTTTTTCGACAGCCACGTGCCTTTTGACAGACAACAACGCATCGCTAACCTCAGTACTGCCATCTTGACGGGCCTAAACCTTAGTGGTACCAACTTAACCTAACTAGCGCGTGGTAAACAAAGCCACGTGCTTTTCGACAGCCACGTGCTTTTTTGACAGCTGTCATCCGCCATCTTTAAACTACAGAGCACTGTGCTGCCCTCTTTAGATTTAAAATTCGTCACCTGTCATCGGCAGTGCTGCCATCTTGGCGGGCCTAAACCTTAGTGCTACCAACTTAACCTCACTAGCGTGAGATAAACAAATCCACGTGCAGCTGTCGTCCGCCATCTTTAATCACAGTGCTGCCCTGTTTGTGGTGGCGGATAATTTGAAAAATGCTTTTTGATAGCAGCCATCTTTGAGCACCGTGCTGCCCTCAATGTGGTGGCGGTAAATTACACGTGCTTCACAAACCTATATGCTTTTCTGACAGCTGTCTTCCGCCATCTTTAATCCAGAGAGAACAGTGCTGCAATCTATGTGGCGGCGGTAAATTCCACGTGCTCTTGTTTGGAAACAAATCAACATGCTTTTTTTGACAGCTGTCAACCGCCATCTTTAATCACCGTGCTGCCCTCTATGTGGTGGCGGTAAATTCTACGTGCTTTACAAACGTATGTGCTTTTCTGACAGCTGTCATCCGCCATCTTTAAGCTGTAAATCCCCGATTCTCGTGTTAGAAGTTGTAAAACAGATTCTTAATCCGAGTTCTCTGACGTCAGGAAGGGCAACCGGTCGAAAACAATAGTGTATGATGTAAGAGGCTAGATACTGCCAGTTTTGCGTCAGGAACGGCAACTCAACAAATTCTTGCGATTTTAAATCTTAGTTTTGCGTCGGGAAGGGCATCCGGCTGTAAAACAATAGTTCGTGATACAGTGATTTAAAATCTAAAAAGACCATCTAGCTGTAAATCCCCGATTCTCGTGTTAGAAGTTGTAAAAAAGATTCTTAATCCGAGTTCTTTGACGTCAGGAAGGGCAACCTGTCGAAAACAATAGTGTATGATGTAAGAGGCTAGATACTGCCAGTTTTGCGTCAGGAACGGCAACTCAACAAATTCTTGCGATTTAAAATCTTAGTTTTGCGTCAGGAAGGGCATCCGGCTGTAAAACAATTGTTCACGATAGAGCGATTTAAAATCTAAGAAGTGCATCTAGCTGCAAAACCCCGATTCTCGTGTTAGAAGTTGTAAAACAGATTCTTAATCCGAGTTCTTTGACGTCAGGAAGGGCAACCGGTCGAAAACAATAGTGTATGATGTAAGAGGCTAGATACTGCCAATTTTGCGTCAGGAAGGGCAACTAAACAAATTCTTGCGATTTACAATCTTAATTCTGCGTCAGGAAGGGCATCCGGCTGTAAAACAATAGTTCGTGATACAGCGATTTAAAATCTAAGAAGAGCATCTAGCTGTATATCCCCGATTCTCGTGTTAGAAGTTGTAAAACAGATTCTTAATCCGAGTTCTTTAACGTCAGGAAGGGCAACCGGTCGAAAACAATAGTGTATGATGTAAGAGCTTAGATACTACCAGTTTTGCGTCAGGAAGGGCAACTAGTCTTAAAACAAAACAGATTCTTAATCCGAGTTCTTTGACGTCAGGAAGGGCAACCGGTCGAAAACAATAGTGTATGATGTAAGAGGCTAGATACTGCCAGTTTTGCGTCAGGAAGGGCAACTCAACAAATTCTTGCGATTTAAACTCTGTAAAACGTACTTTTAATCCCAAGAGAATCGAACCCGAGACTACCGGGTGAGAGGCATGCACTCTAAACTAAACTGTTGGCTATGGGTTACATTTTTTTTTGTTCTACAGTCTTTGAAGTTGTATCGACGCAGTCATTCTGAGCGAGCCGCGGAATGCATGTGTTAGCTGAAATTGTACACGTATCTTCCGGCCGTAGTAGTAACCTTGAACGAAGACACGGTGTGCTGATAAGCGACTTTTAACTCACGAACGTCTTCTTAGCTGAGTAACATTCAGCCCATGTAAGCTCCTAACATATTATGATTGTACGGAGAGGTTAAAACACAGTACCAATTTAGGTTGTAAAATATTCTGTTCTGTAAAACTGAAATAGTCCTCCTGTGTGGTGTAGTAATTAGTGTGATTAGCTGCTACCCCCGGAGGTCCGAGTTCGATTCTAGCCTACTCCTACCGAAGAAGCCTGCACAAGGCTTATTACCTCCATCCGACAGATGAATCACCATCAACGTCTTGTACTCAAAAATCATTTTCGAAGGAGTCTGCACAAGGTTTAACGCCCCCTATCAACAGCCCTTACTTAATGCTGGCTTTTTTGCACACCCCGCCTCTTAGATCATACACCATAGTTTTACGACCGGTTGCCCTTCCTGACTAGGATTTTAAATCGATAACTAGATATCCCGGTACCGGCACATAGCCTACTCCTACCGAAGAAGCCTGCACAAGGCTTATTGCCTCCATCCGACTGATGAATCACCATCAACGTCTTGTACTCAAAATCATTTTCGAAGGAGTCTGCACAAGGTTTAACGCCCCCCCTATCAACAGCCCTTACTTAATGCTGGCTTTTTTGCACACCCCGCCTCTTAGATCATACACCATAGTTTTACGACCAGTTGCCCTTCCTGACTAGGATTTTTAATCGATAACTAGATATCCCGGTACCGGCACATAGCCTACTCCTACCAAAGAAGCCTGCACAAGGCTTATTGCCTCCATCCGACAGATGAATCACCCTCAACGTCTTGTACTCAAAATCATTTTCGAAGGAGTCTGCACAAGGTTTAACGTCCCCATCAACAGCCCTTACTTAATGCTGGCTTTTTTGCACACCCCGCCTCTTAGATCATACACCATAGTTTTACGACCGGTTACCCTTCCTGACTAGGATTTTAAATCGATGACTAGATGTCCCGGTACCGGCACATAGCCTACTCCTACCGAAGAAGCCTGCACATAGCTTAACGCCTCCATCCGACAAATGAATCACACTCAACACTCTTCAATCATTCTCGCTACTTCGGAAGATAGCGGGTTCGAACTAGAAGCCGTAAAAAGTAGCAAATGCTAGGCGAGGAGCCTGCGCGATCGTCATAACGTGATCTAGCTAAATGTAGTTTTAGCTCAATACCTTTAAGTGCCTACAGGTAAGGAATACCGCGGATGTAGCTTAGTACCCTCCCGTTTAAGTCGAGAAGTCGAGGATCGCGCGCTAACTTTCCAAGGCTCGATCCGCTGCAGAACTCTTAAATTCTGACACCTAGGCATCAACAGGATGTTCGATTCCGGCTTAAATACATCAGCCTGCGGGACTTCAGGAGAGCTCTTGTTGCATAAACACTTCGTTCCGACTGTACTGCAGTTGTCAGCGATTTTCACATCCGCTTGGTAACACGCAGCATATTTACTCGCTGCAGTCTGCGTGAAGTGCTCACAGTTCTCTGTATGCGTTTATTACGTACACACATCTCACGTCTAAGTACTGTCTGCTGTGAATATTATTCTTCAGCCTTTATCTTAAGGTAAGGTAGAACTGTTAGTTACTTTTTGCAAAGCAACTTCTACGCTAGACATCTACATTCATATATGTTTGTTCTTTTTAGGTACCGTTCGAGTTATAGGCTTGAAAGTACGCATTTTATTCATCCGAGTAACAGTCTGCAGCACGTGCATTTTTTTTGGTATGTTTTTGAACTTTGAGTTGTAAAGATAACTAGGCTAGCTGATACACCCTACACTACATTCATATATGTTTTTTCTTTTCTTTTTAGATTCGACCAGAATATTATCATTCGAGTTTCAGGCTTGAACGTACGCATTTTATTTATCCGAGTAACAGTCTGCAGCACATTCATTTTTAAGGTATGTTTTCGAACTTTGAGTTGTAAAGATAACTAGGCTAGCTGATACACCCTACACTACATTCATATATGTTTGTTCTTTTCTTTTAGGTACGACCAGAATATTATCATTCGAGTTTCAGGCTTGAACGCACGCATTTTATTCATCCGAGTAACAGTTTGCAGCGCGAAGATTTTAGGGTATGTCTGACCTCTATTCGTTGAAACTTGGTTTCTTCTAAAACATCGTAACTTTAGTCTATTGATAAATAGTTGTTCTCTTCAATCCTCATGCTATAGAAGAGGTTAAATGTATAATTTCAAACACGCACATAGCTATGTCTGACCTCAGCAGGCTGAAACTTGGTTTCTTCTAAGCCATCGTAACTTTAGTCTATTGATAAATAGTCGTTCTCTTCAATCCTCATGCTATAGACGAGGTTAATTTTATAATTTCAAACACACACACATAGCTATGTCTGACCTCAGCAGGCTGAAACTTGGTTTCTTCTAAAACATCGTAACTTTAGTCTATTGATAAATAGTTGTTCTCTTCAATCCTCATGCTATAGAAGAGGTTAAATGTATAATTTCAAACACGCACATAGCTATGTCTGACCTCAGCAGGCCGAAACTTGGTTTCTTCTAAAACATCGTAACTTTAGTCTTTTGATAAATAGTCGTTCTCTTCAATCCTCATGCTATAGACGAGGTTAATTTTATAATTTCAAACACACACACATAGCTATGTCTGACCTCAGCAGGCTGAAACTTGGTTTCTTCTAAAACATCGTAACTTTAGTCTATTGACAATTAGTTATTTTCTTTAATCTGCATGTCATAGAAGAGATTAATCTTATAATTTCAAACTCACAGCAATGTCTGACCCCTATTCGTTGAAACTTGGTTTCTTCTAAAACATCGTAACTTTAGTCTATTGATAAATAGTCATTTTCTTTAATCCTCATGCTATAGACGAGGTTAAATTTATAATTTCAAACACGCACATAGCTATGTCTGACCTCAGCAGGCTGAAACTTGGTTTCTTCTAAAACATCGTAACTTTAGTCTATTGATAAATAGTCGTTCTCTTCAATCCTCATGCTATAGACGAGGTTAATCTTATAATTTCAAACACGCACACATAGCTATGTCTGTCCTCAACAGGCTGAAACTTGGTTTCTTCTAAAACATCGTAACTTTAAGTTAATCATAAATAGTTGTTCTCTTCAATCCTCATGCTATAGACGAGGTTAATTTTATAATTTCAAACACGCACACATAGCTATGTCTGACCTCAACAGGCTGAAACTTGGTTTCTTCTAAAACATCGTAACTTTAGTCTATTGATAAATAGTTATTTTCTTTAATCTGCATGTCATAGAAGAGGTTAATCTTATAATTTCAAACTCACAGCAATGTCCGACCTCAACAGGCTGAAACTTGGTTTCTTCCGAACATCTTAACTTTAAGCTAATCATAAATAGTTGTTATCTTCAATCCTCATGCTATAGACGAGGTTAATCTTATAATTTCAAACTCACAGCAATGTCCGACCTCTATACATTGAAACTTGGTTTCTTCCGAACATCGTAACTTTAGTCTATTGATAAATAGTCGTTCTCTTCAATCCTCATGCTATAGGCCTAGTTAGTTTTATAATTTCAAACACACATAGCTATGTCTGACCTCAAAAGGCTGAAACTTGGTTTCTTCTAAAACATCGTAACTTTAGTCTATTCATAAATAGTCGTTCTCTTCAATTCTCATGCTATAGAAGAGGTTAATCTTATAATTTCAAACTCACAGCCATGTCCAACCTCTATACGTTGAAACTTGGTTTCTCCCGTAACTTTCACCTAATCTCTATCGGTCGTTCTCTTTTCAGATGTTCCCCTGCTGCGAGGAATGTAATGTAACGTTTACAAGGCGTGATAACTTCATGCGCCATATGAAATCAAAACACCCTAGCATAACATCTGCTTTATGTAAAGTTTGTAGTGTGTATTTCGCTAACGTAGAGCGATACGAGGCACACTTAGCAGAGGTACATCAAATATCTACTTGCCCTCAGGTAGTAGTAGAGAAAAAGCGTGCAGCTACTGATGTAGATGTAGAAAGTACTAGTAGTAAAAAACCTAGGAAAAATGAACTTCAAACTATTCACTGCGAGCACTGTAACACTGATGTACCATCTTCGCATTTTCAGGGACACTTACGGAGTAATGTGCATAAAACTAATGCGTGTAGAAGTGGTAGTAACGCAAACATCGAGGAAATTAATACAGCATTTAAAAGTAGGATTGCTAGTTACCGAATTCGCACCAGTCAAAAGTTTCAGAGCACTTCAAACTTTTTAAATTGCGTTCAACCGGATGTACAACAGCTTCTTGCTAAATCTTTGTCCAATCATAGTTTATTTAAAGTTAATTTTGAACTTTTCGCCTTGTACATTAAAAGCACGGATGAGTCCGAAATAACGGACATTAAATCATTTAATACGAAGAATTTTGTCATAAGTGAGTAGACTAATTTTGGTGATGTACTTAGGGATATGTCTAACATTATTTCAACTAAGAGCGAGGAATTTCAGGAAAAGGAATCAGGGTGGGCTTTAGTTGAGATAATGTATCTAGAAGTTAACATCAATAAGTACAATCCTATGCGTGGATCTTCGCACATCGAGCTGCCGACATGGATTCAGCGAAAAGAAGCTGTTGTAAACATCCAAAACAATGACGAAGCATGTTTTGCATGGGCGGTGATGTCAGCTTTAAATCCTGTGAAACGGAATGTAGCGAATAGAACATCATCGTATCCACACTATTCAACGCAGCTAAATTTCGATAGTATAGAATTTCCTGTGCAGAAAAAGGATATTAAGCGCTTTGAGGAACTAAATAACATTAGCATTAATGTGTATGGTGTAGAGAAAAAGTCTGTAGTAGGTCCTCTGTATTATACATGTCATAAGAAGAGTACTCATGTTAATTTACTCTATATTGAAAACAGTGAAAATAGCCACTTTTGCTGGATTAAAAATCTGAGTAGACTTGTTGGCAGTCAGTTGTCAAAACATAAGTGTAAAAATTGGCTATGTGATGGATGCTTGCAGTATTTTAGAACTGAAGATCAGTTAACGAAGCATTCCAAGAATGACTGCAATCATGTACGTACAGAGATACCTACTACAGGCAATAATGTTTTAAAATTTACAAATTTTCACAAGCAGATGTGGGTACCGTTCGTGATTTATGCAGACTTTGAAGCCATCCTCACGCCATGCAACACATGCTCACCTAATCCTGACAACTCTTTCACTAATACTACGCACATGCATGTCCCGTATAGCTTCGCGTATTAAATCAAGTGTAGTTACGATAGTACGCTTAACAAGTTAGAGCTGTATCGAGGACATGATACTGCTAAAGTATCTTTAGAAAAACTTGAAAGTGATGCAGTTCGTCTCGGTCGTATTCTGAATAGTAATATTCCTATGAAGCCACTCACTGAAATTCAGTTAAATGATCATGAACGTGCTACAAAGTGTAGCATTTGTGATGGGGAATTTTCCGAAAATGACCCTAAAGTTTTTGATCATGATCATTTAACTGGTTTCTACAGATGTGCCGCTCATTATAGCTGTAATCTTAAGTATAGAGTTCCTAAATTTATCCCTGTAATTTTTCATAACTTATCTGGTTACGACTCTCATTTCATCATTTCACAATTTGGAGCTTCAGATGAAAAAGTAGATATAATCCCTCAGAATAAAGAGCGGTACATTGCGTTTGCAAAGTCTGTAAAAGTAGATGCGGAGCATTCTATAAAACTGAGATTCCTTGACTCGTTTCGCTTTATGGCGAGTAGCCTCGATGAACTCTCTAGTCATTTACAGCCTGAAAAATTTTCGGAAATTCGACGCGTTTTTCCCGAAGAAGCGCAGTTTAATTTACTTCGGCGTAAGGGTGTTTTTTGTTATGAATATCTCGACTGCTTAGACCGCCTCGAAGAACGTGCCTTACCATCGAAACAATCCTTTTACAGCTCGCTGAATTCAGCAGATATTAGTGATGATGACTATTTACATGCACAACATATCTGGGAGCAGTTCCACATTCAAACGCTGGGTGAATACTCCGATTTATATTTAAAGACAGATGTACTTTTGTTAGCTGATGTTTTTGAAAATTTTCGCTGTGTTTGCATGAAAACCTACAGCCTTGACCCATGTCAGTATTTTACTGCGCCTGGGTTAAGTTGGGACGCGATGTTAAAACACACGCAGGTGAATTTGGAACTGCTAACTGATATTGATATGGTGCACTTTATAAAATCATCTATTCGAGGTGGTCTAAGTCAGTGCAGCGGGCGGTATTCGAAGGCGAATAATAAGTACATGCCGAGTTTCGATTCTAGTCAGGAATCTCGGTATATCGTTTACCTCGATGCTAATAATCAGTATGGGTGGGCGATGAGTCAGCATCTACCGGTGAGTGGTTTCCGCTGGCTGACGCAGTGCGAAATTGGTGCTTTACAGCTACACGCCCTAGGTGATGAAGCTGATAAAGGCTATTTCCTCGAAATTGACTTACAGTATCCTAAAGAGTTACGCACTTCTCATAATGACCTACCGTTCTGCCCTGAAAATATGAAGCCCCCGTACATCGCATCAACGACGAAAATGCTCATTGCTAATTTGTGCGATAAATCTAAGTATATCATTCATTACCGAAATTTAAAACAGTGTTTGCAGCATGGTAGAAGTTATAAAAAATTCATCGCGTACTAGAATTTAATCAGTCACCGTGGCTAAAGCCATATATCGATCTGAACAATAATTTAAGAACGAATGCGGTTAACGAGCTTGAAAAAGATTTCTACAAGCTCATGAATAACAGTGTGTTTGGTAAGACTATGGAAAATGTTGACAAACGCGTTGATGTAAAATTGATTACAAACTGGGATAATATTAAGAAAAGGTATGGTGCTAACTATTTAATAAGTAAACCAAATTTCCACACCTGCACCATCATACATGAGAATTTAGTTATTATACAGATGAATTGTGTTAAGGTTAAGTATGACAAACCTACCTACGTCGGCTTTGCAGTACTTGAATTGGCTAAAACACTCATGTATGAATTTCATTACGATTATATGATGAAGAAGTACGCGCATAATGCGCAATTGCTCTACACAGATACCTATTCGTTTATTTATCAAATCAAAACTGATGACTATTACAATGATATAAAGCCGGACTTGGGTAGGTTTGATACAAGTAACTATCCTGCAAATAATCAAAATCATCTACCGCTAGTGAACAAAAAGTTTCTAGGTAAAATGAAAGATGAATGTGCTGGGAATATTACCGATTCATTTGTAGGTACTAAATCCAAGTCATATTGCATAAAACTCTTAAATGAATTACAAATAAAGAGATTGAAGGGGGTTAAAAAGAATGTCGTTCAGAATCAGCTAAGTTTTGAAAACTATAACAATTGCATTAAAAGTAATCCACCTGTTTTGCATAAGCAAATGTCTGTCATTAGAAGCAAGAAGAACCAGTTGTACACTCATTTAATTAGTAAGGTAGCCCTTAATAATGTTGATTGTAAACGGTTTGTCATTCCAAATTCTACCAACACGCTAGCCTGGGGGCATAGTAGTATTGATCGGTACTACTTTACATAAAGCAGATGTAAACATTATGCTAGAGGTGTGTACTTACGTTACGCTGTCTTACATCACAATTCACTGTACATATTGTAGGGAGAGGTACGCTGAGAGCGTAGTACGGCAAGTTTAAACTTGTACATTCAAGAATTGCATCGAGAAGTACGCAAACATCACTAGGGTAAAAACGATTCGAGATAAAACTTGTACATACAAGATGTAAATAAATAATGTAGAATTGGCATATTCTTTTATTTTAGGTTAGGTATTACCTTCCTCCCGCTCCTTATTTGCTAGATAGAGTTTTTGTTTATTGCTCATAGAAGAAAGCAAGAAAGAAGGTGATGAGCAGATTCGTAAGTATAGTATCGTCTAGCTCGGTAAGTATCTCGAGAGCAGAATTTTTTGTCAAAAAAGCACATAGCCTTGTTTCCAAACAAGAGCACATGGAATTTACCGCCGCCACATAGATTGCAGCACTGTTCTCTCTGGATTAAAGATGGCGGATGACAGCTGACAGAAAAGCATATAGGTTTGTAAAGCACGTGGAATTTGCCACCGCTACATAGAGGGCAGCACTGTTCTCTCTGGATTAAAGATGGCGGATGACAGCTGTCAAAGGTAAGTAGCTAAAGAAGGCAACACGGTGAATAAAGATGGCGGATGACAGCTGCACATGGCTTTGTTTCCAAACAAGAGCACGTGGAATTTGCCGCCACCGGGCAGCACTGTTCTCTCTGGATTAAAGATGGCGGATGACAGCTGTCAGAAAAGCATATTGGTTTGTAAAGCACGTGGAATTTACCCCCACCACATAGAGGGCAGCACGGTGCTCAAAGATGGCTGCTATCAAAAAGCATTTTTCAAATTATCCGCCACCACAAACAGGGCAGCACTGTGATTAAAGATGGCGGATGACAGCTGCACGTGGATTTGTTTATCTCACGCTAGTGAGGTTAAGTTGGTAGCACTAAGGTTTAGGCCCGCCAAGATGGCAGCGCTGCCGATGACAGGTGACGAATTTTACATCTAAAGAGGGCAGCACAGTGCTCTGTAGTTTAAAGATGGCGGATGACAGCTGTCAAAAAAGCACGTGGCTGTCAAAAAGCACGTGGCTTTGTTTACCACGCGCTAGTTAGGTTAAGTTGGTACCACTAAGGTTTTGGCCCGTCAAGATGGCAGTACTGAGGTTAGCGATGCGTTGTTTTCTGTCAAAAAGCACGTGGCTGTCGAAAAACACGTGGCTTTGTTTACCTCGCACTAGTTAGGTTAAGTGACAGCTGTCAAAAAAGCACGTGGCTGTCAAAAAGCACGTGGCTTTGTTTACCTCGCGCTAGTTAGGTTAAGTTGGCACTACTGAGGTTAAGGCCCGTCAAGATGGCAGTACTGAGGTTAGCGATGCGTTGTTGTCTGTCAAAATGCACGTGGCTGTCAAAAAACACATGGCTTTGTTTACCTCACGCTAGTTAGGTTAAGTTGGCACAACTGAGGTTTAGGCCCGTCAAGATGGCAGCAGTGATGTTAGCGATGCGTTGTTGTCGATGACAGCTGTCAAAAAGCACGTGGCTTTGTTTACAAATTCAAATCTCGCGCCAAAATTCAAATCTCCAGCCAAAATTCCAATTTCCCGCCAGAATTCAAATTTCCCGCGCCGCGGGAGGAGGAGTAGGCGCCCGAATCCCCCTATTATACTACTCTTTTGGCCTGTCACCGACTACTGTGCCCAAATAAAACGTTACTATAAAGTCCACTCGTTTTCCTGAAATTCATTCTTGTTTCGCCAGTTTTCACTCTGCCACATTTTTCACATCTCGTTTAAATGAAGCCTACTACAAGATTGAGTTCACTGAAGATTCCAGAAATTCACAGTCTTTGTGACAGTCTGGACTCTATGAACTTAGCAGAATTCCGTTTGTTTCCCACCGTACTTGTCGCATTAGCCCATCTGTTAGATTATATTCTAACCGATATTAAAATATCATCTCGTGATGCATTATTTGGATTCTCTCGAAACCTGTAGTCAGTCGTTGGTAGAACATTTGTTGCACATTGATGAGTTCCTCAAAAAATTACAGAAATCTCGGTTGATCGTTAAACTGTTTAAGGTCTCATTTGCTGAGCCTATTTTGTCTTTCTTTGGACGTATATCCGCGAAATCCCATAACCTAACTATGAAAGGATTGTAGCAGTTTCACCATTGTGGCCAATTATTTCGAAAAAATCGCCCCTGTTAAAGTAAAATTACTATCCCTCTAAATGGATTGAGGCGTAAAACAAGAAAATTCATATTGAATCAAGAAGAGAAGAAACTTTTGAAATTCTGAAATACGCTCTATTATTTGCCCCTGTTTTACCCATACTTGATTTCTCTAAACCTCTTATCGTACAACCTGATTCTCCTGTGTCTGCTATCGCATTTATAATATTACAAGAGTCCGAACTTGGGAGACATCCCGTCACGTAAGTTTCACGTATCTTCACGTACCTTCTTTTCTCCCTCAAAAAATTCCGATGTATATTGTACATTCCCAAATCTTGTTAGAAACCGGCAACGAAGCACTCATTTGGGTGTAGAACAGACCCCGCATGATTGCTCATTTAACGCAGCAGGCCAGCAGCTATTTATCCTTCAGTTTTCATATTAGGCATATCTGTGGTTCCGAAAATGTCATTGCTGACTGTTTGAGCCGTATGATCGTCGAAAATGTTAATCATCCTATTAATTTCCGAATTCCTACCCACGAGGTACAAGACACAGTTACACTGAACTCATTTCACATGTACTGTGAACAGGCTAATTAAAAGTGTAAACTACCCTAATAAAAAATAACGGACATAACAAACACAAAATATTTACAAAAAAATTAAGTAAATTATCAACAGGTAATCTGACACCTGGGCGACAGTCCTTCATGCATATCATTGATTGATTGATTGATTGATTGATTGATTGATTGATTGATTGATTGATTGATTGATTGATTGATTGATTGATTGATTGATTGATTGATTGATTGATTGGTTGGTTGATTGATTGATTGAAATATAACAAATCAGGCACACAGGCTGCTAATAAGAACTCTCCAGATCGAAAGCCATGAGAATGTCCATGTTTACAAGCAAGTAAATTTGGGTCATGATTTCGTTATAAATACTTCACATCAACTTATGCTTAAGATATTATTTAAACCCGCCTGGAACATACTTTTAACTAAGCTGTCTTGTCTGTTATTACAGTGTTAACGAGATTTGGGTGGCGGATTGGAAAATATCGTTGAAGTAATTTTTGCTTCGTGCGGGGTATCTGGAAAGGTCCTTGATTCTGGTAGAGGGCAAAGAAACGCAGAAAGAGAAGAGCGAGACACGATGTTCCGAGCGGAAATGCTCACTTGAGATTCCATGGAGGAACTCAAGTTAGCTGCCTGTAGCTGTATGTGTAGCGGTGACATATTTATTACCCTTAATACCTGCCCTGTATACATATTTTTCTGCTTGAGGATTCTGCTCCTTACAATTGCAGCAAAGAAGGATAGTTTTCTGCCTCAGTGGCTAATACAAGACGGGGAGGCCGTTGTCCAAATCGGAGAGCGGTAGTTCAAGACAGGTTGAAAGATCGCGAGACAGAAGTGACGAAGAAAATTGGAATCAGAAATTTATGTGAAACGGAAGAGAACGCCTACGAATTTCATAGCCTTGGATGTGTATGTTTGTAAGTCGTACTAAAAATTTCATTTAGTATCGAATATTACACTTGAAACACGCTCTTATGTAACTACGGCGTTGGTCTTGTCGAGTAAGTAGCACGATGTTGGTAGAGGAGACTTGCCTAAGATTTATTGTCATGTGGCTGCAATTCTTTATTGGGGGTATATAGTCAAGTACGGCACTAGTTTGAGAGGGTGTAGAGTGAGGATTGTGCAAGAGCTGCATCTGATGGTAATCGGATCTCCCTCAACATCATGCAGTCATCGACAAACTGTAGGGTATTATTGCTTTTCCGCTGAGATTGGACGGCAGAACATCCATAAACAAGGAAAATAGAAAAGGGACAAGAACACTGCATTATGGGACACTGGAGGTGACGGGTAACCTTGAAGACTGGCGTAGCCAATGGGGGCCCAAAGGGGCCGGTCCGCCACACCAAAATGTTTCCTGGAACTTGAGAAAGTATCAGCCGTTATTTTAAGTTCGGTACAGGCAACTTTAAAACTTACGCCGGAATGTTAAATTAACGTAGCGACAAAGAATCTACTAGGAAGGCTCTATAGGGCCGTGCATAATTCTCCACACGTTTTCTGCTTGAATGGAAGGTAAACAATTAGGATCGTGATGCGCGGGGATATTTCTCTGTAGAGGCCTCAGTTTTGGGAATGTAACCGTGTGTGGACAAATGTCAAGAGATGAGGAAAAGGGCAATTAACAAGTGATTACTCAGTAGGGGGCCGGAACGTGACCATCGAGATTACGGGGGCCACGGCCAGAGACAGTTGCAAGCTTACAACAGCTTTTGCACATACGTTCCAGGAAACAACATTGTCCTAGTCATCCGCGGGTTGTACCGTGGTTGAGAGATGTGCTGTGTTCAATTTGCAGCGTTGGGAGGACTGGAACAGGATTTCGAACTGCGCGTTAGTTACCTTCTTGAAAAAGAATCTTTTTCCAAATAACCTAGGTGAGTTATGACTAATTATTTTACATTCTGACAGAAGCAAGACAGATCGCGGAGGCGTGCCTAACTTCTTTTGGTAGGCCTATATATTTTGCCAAATGCCCTGGGACTGATTGGAACCTCAAATGGCACCATGAACAGTTCGAATAAGTATTATGAATTATCGGGGCTGATAACTCATTTCCAGTGGTTCTATGTTCTCATCAAGAAGGCCGAGGCTTGTGACCGATCTTCAGAAGATTTGATGGTTTTGATTGTTACCATTTACAATCATAACTTCCGTACTCTTAACATAAACCGGCTGCGTTATTGAAACTGTTCGTAAAATTGATAATAGCGTCTTTCGTTTGTGAGGAAGTAGAATCTTCATTTAATTTGTCTTCTTAAAATAGGAACCTCTTTGGTACAACGATCCATGAAGGTGATTACCTAACAGGTCGTAGATACTTCTATTACGGGAGACTCAAGGTCAACTCTGTTGCACACACAAACAATGCTGCATCTTACCCATCCCATGGGTCCAAAAGAGTATTATTATTTAGGTATTCCGGAAATTTATCGTATATTAAACTTTTAAAGGCTTTAGAAAGCGCAGGGAGTATGGATACAGGACGATAGTCAGAGGGGGATTGTGGATCTAAACACTTAGGTACCGGTATAATATTTTCTGTTTTCCAGACAGGAGGGAAATTCCGTTTAGTAAACAATAGTTCAGTATGTGCGTCAGTAAAGGCAGAACAGCACCCATAATGTTATGTATAAAAGTAACAGGAATATCATCTACACCGGTAGCCTGTGATTTGATCGAGTACAAATAATTTTAACCTGATTTTCAGTGACAGTGTGAAATTTGATTGGTGTATTGGCTGAGGCAGAGGGCGGTGAGTCGGTGCAGTTAATTGGGGTAGGTCAATTATTTATTCTACTAAAGTAATCGTTCAGTTCGTCAAGTGGAAATTCATGAGTTGCCTGTCACTGTTGATGTTTTACTATTCACAGAGCCCTAACTTGGTCCCATGCCAGATTATAATTTATGTAGTTAGCTAAATTCATGAAATATGTACATTTTATATTTCTGATTAACTGCTTTGCGCGATTTCTTAAGATGCCGTAAGATTCGAAGGCTGTGTCATCTAGGGTTTGTTTATTAGCTGTTCGATCGAATAGTGAGTTTTCTGCATTTTTTTTAGTTCTAGAGGGTCTTTTTCAGTTTCTTTAAACCAGTTGGTTAAGTATTTCGGTTACGGAAGAAGTGAAAGGTATGTTTGGTTAGTCATAGCTCATTTTGAGAAGAAGACCGTAAAACGTTACCCTCGATTCTCGAATACAATCTGAGAGTTTTGTTTCAATTTTCTTGTAGTGAGTTTCATTCTTGATGAATATTACCTCCTCCTCCTTCGTCTCCTTCTTCTTCAACTTCTTCTTTTTAACGACATATTTTAAATGACGTGGCTCGGGTAATTAAGCCTTCTTTTACACCAAAACCTAGTCCACATTGTACATCTACAGCGTCGTAAAGTTAATTATACATCTAATTATAATCTGAAAGAATGGCTACGCAAATTGATACACGAAAAATATTTTGAATGCTACTATAATACGAGGTTAAATTATACTTAATTATGCTTAAAGCTATCTATCACCTGTAACACTTCTTAGTAAATTCATTTAGGATACGTATGGCTTTGATTTACAGCTGGAAGGGAATTCCGGCAACTGAAAATCTGTGGACCGTTACATGCAGTTATAACAAATATTTCGGGTCAAATGTTCGTCGCCACAAAACCGAGCGTGAAGGGGAAGTCAGCGTTCCCGCTCCCACGGCTTTGCTTTCTCACCTGCAACTTCCCCTCACCGGCTGCCTTCTTACGTGGCCAGATCTCTATCATTACGCCTGAATGGAACGTATTATCTAAAATGCCTGAGTTTGATCAAATTATTTCGACAGGTAGCTATACTTCGTAATCGGGCCCCACATTCAATACCATGTGAACACTGTTTGTGTTTACCGATATTTTGGTGACGAAGGAAATATTTCCTTACTGTGTTATGGAGTTTCCGGTATATGACGGCACAAAACGTTTCCAATATCTATGCATCTGTACTATGACCTTGTGATAGCCCTCCATAATAGAGATGTTTAGCAACCATCTCAATTAGTAGGGCAGTTAGTTTTAGCCTGGAGTCGAATCCAAACCTGTAAGGATAAGCTTGCATTCTTCTGCGGTTAGTAAGGTTGGAACCCGTGTGTGGTTACGTCTGGAGTCGAATCCAAGCTAGTAAGCGTTTAAACTTGCAAGCCAGAACTTTCAAATAAACCGCCACGTGACTTCACACGCTGAGCAGCTATTCATATCCCGTGCTGACCTCTACTTTCCTTCGACAGATTTACTTACACAACATCAATGTTAATTTCGGTAATTCACATCACCTTCGGGGCAAAGAGAACTGTTTCTCTTGTGTGTGGTGTGAGTTTTAATATTCTAATACATACAGTCAAATAGCTTCATCTGTCTTCCAAAGGTTTAAATAGGCTGATTTGAGGGGAATCCACTCTCTCCACCTCTGTGCCGATGGTTGTGGATGGCAGAGCAAGAAAACGATTACGATAGGAATGTTATGGAAATATTTGTTTGCCATTCCTTCTTCAGTAAATTGAAACCACTTCTTTTATATTCTTGCGGGCTATTATTTCATGCCCCGGATATGGACTTAGGTATAATTGATAAGGAGACAAAAACTAATGCTGAAATTCTTTTAAGGCTAACTTTTGGGGACATTATTTCCAAGAATGCATCAGTAATATGCTTGGATAAAATGAATATCAGGCTTTTGTACTTTCCAAATCTGAAATACCCTGCCATGTGGCATTTTCAACTAATGCCTAGCAAACGGGTAATTATTGCAGGAAATATTTATGTGCATGTAGAATTTCTTTACTATACAGGTTATTTTCTAGCTATGTGGATTTTGAAAGTAGGAAGGAACTGGACGTACCTCAACCTCAAATTTTCTCTGAGCGGATTGCGTTTAAAGAAGAAAAAGTGAACGAGCTGAAATGCCTGCCTGAAGCACACTTCATGGAAAAGTGGAAAAATGTAGTTGACCTGAAAATTTTAAATGATATGCTGACAATCAAAGATGAATATTTTCGTGATAACTACCCTGTTCCACATCTAGAAGATGATCTAGGTGATGACATATTAGACATTCCCGAAGGAGGTGAAGTAATGGACATGTAAAGCAACTTATTCATTACTGCAGTATGCTGTCTTAAGTGATACATAGTTTACCAGGCGAGTTGGCCGTGCGTTTAGGGGCGCGCAGATGTGAGCTTCCATTCTGGAGATAGTGGTTTCAAGCCCCAAAGTTGACAGCCCTAAAGATGGCCATGGCCAGTTCCTTCCCACTCCTAACACTTTCCTATCCCATCCTCGCCATATGACCTATCTGTGTCAGTGTTTCGTAAAACAAATTGTAAAATGAAATGGTGATATATGGTTTATCTTTTGCTATTTGAGACATACAGTTTTACAAGCAGAAGAAATACAACTAGTACATCTGAAACATGACAGTTGAACCTAGCGTAGAGTTCCTCTTGCACACTTTACTCACTTTTAAGTTAATATTTGGTGAAATAATGATTTGTTTTCCTTTCACAAAATAAAAAAAATGCAGCAGAAATAATATATCGTAAAAAAATGTTTTTCTCATTTTCCCTTCCTTCCTCCAGTCCACCTAAGTTATGTCCTCATTACTGCAGCATGCGTCATTAATTACATTAAGATATTTACTGTTGCAAATACCCCTACGTGCAATGTAATCAATCAATCAATCAATCAATCAATCAATCAATCAATCAATCAATCAATCAATCAATCAATCAATCAATCAATCAATCAATCAATCAATCAATCAATCAATCAATCAATCAATCAATCAATCAATCAATCAATCAATCAATCAATCAATCAATCAATCAATGAATCAATCAATCAATCAATCAATCAATCAATCAATCACCACTGATCTTCATTTAGGGCAGTCGCCCAGGTGGCAGAATCCCTATCTGTTGTTTTCCTACCCTTTTCTTAAATGATTGCAAGGAAATTGGAAATTTATTGAGTTTCTCCCTTGGTAAGTTATTCCAATCCCCACTGCAGGAAAGTGCCTTAAAAACAGCATTTTAAATATTTATAAATCAGCGACATTTCATTTTCTCGCGTCTGAATTTAAAATCAAATATTTGTTTCTAAATGAATTGTGATTCTATCTCATGGACATAAAGAATGGATGAAGCGCTTTTCTTTTTTGTGGATAAAGTATGATGGACTTACGGATCTTTGCATCTTGGAAAATTATTTATCTCTAATCAAGTCCAAGTATTCTTCACGATCAATCAGTACCTGAAATAATTGCTTAAAGCTATAGACATGAATTTTGACATGTAATAATTGTCTCCTGGGTTATATGACTTAACACCAGTCTGTCGTTATCAGGTATATGAACATTCCATGGCTGCCGAGCTATTGCATATTCGCGACCGCCACATACTGTTCGCCATTTTGGTTCGTCAGCTATTACCTGGTTTCTTGCCCACTGAGACATCCTCTTGACTTTTACACTTATTCCTCCTCGCGTATGTTCCCAAACTTATATTCCTGGCATTTGAATATCAGCTACCTCATCCAACAGGCAGGTGAAGTAGGTAGTGTGACCACGGCTGGATGTTTGAACGCAAGGGAATCATTCGCGGAGAGTGGTTGGCGAGATGCGGAAGAAATAATTAATACCTTGCGCTATAAATTGTGTTTCCATGTATCTTGGAGAATGGGATAAATTCTAGACAGGAAATCAGTGACAGACTGGTAATGTGAAAATGTACTACTTAATATATTTGTGTAATTCAACTTTAGAAGTTCTTTAAATTCCTATGACAATTCTATTACTCTCCATGATGAATTCACAAATCCTCCTCCACACACTTTTCTGTCAAAGTTGGTCCCCGTATTTATTTTGAAATCATGCTTACTAAGACTTCAATATGTTAAGTCAAAAAGTGATGCCATGGTCAATTTCATTAACTGTTATAGAAATTTGTATCTAATTCCCACGTGTTAGATGTTTGAGATAATATCGGTGAATATAGGAAAATACATTTTAATCTTTTTATTTAATCGTAAAAAGTAAGTACGGAGGAATTTTTGATATGGGAAATACACTGACTTAGCAAATGTCAGAGAATAGTCACCCAACAGCGTGTGGGCCCTCCTCTGGCCCTGCGAACTGCAGTGAGACGCCGTGGTTATGAGTCAACACATCCCTGGTAGTCCCTTGGACGCAGCTGACACCAAATCGTTTTCAGAGCGGCCGCCAATGCTGGTCTGTCGTGGGTGCATGATCCATGCCACGGAGCCTGCGTTCCAGGACATCCCAGATATGCTCGATAGGGTTCATATCGGGACTCTTGAGTGGCCATGGCAGTCGCTGGACCTACACTGCATGCTCCTTGAACCATTCCCGGGCGACGTGGGAGCGATATGGCGGCGCGTTATAATTTTAAACTCCACTAACCGTCTGGTCGCTAGAAGGACAAAAATGAGTGGAAATGGTCTCCGAGCAGCGCAACATACCGCCGTGTGGCATCTGTGTGAAAAGAAAGTGTATTCAGAAGATAGCGTACTTGTAACTAGTGATGATGCAAGTGAACAAACAAATCGGCGTTTAAATGGTTTAGGAGGCAGACCAGTGGCAGCTATAAGAAAAAAGGTTACATGCTATCGGGCCAAGCGAGAGTAGTACATCACAATACAAGGTCGGCACACGAAACAGGTGAGCAAGCGACAGTCATTAGTCTGCATAATGCTGTGCTACTTACTTCACCTTCAGTTTGCTCATACCCTCGGAATGGGGAGTAGCCTCCCGACTCATGGTAACCACTCTTATCTTATTAGATACTTCATCTTGTCCTAACTATAATGGATTTCCTCACGCCAGCGGTTAACGCCACTGGCGGGAACTGTTACTCTTATAACTTCTAAATTTCGTTATGTGTTGAGGAGCCTTGCGACTAATGGCAAACGCCAAATACCTACTATCCTTTAGGGCAGCCCTGTCCAACGCGGCGCCCGAGGTGCCCTTTTATGGCGCCCTTCGCAATTAATTTGAAAATTAATATTACTTAATATTTGAAAACAATACTTTTGCAATTCAATAAATATTCTTACTTTTCTCTTAAAAATACCATCCTCTAAGTCAGGAAATTTGTTATATCCGTGCCTCCAAATATACAAAGAGCTTTGAGTAAGACATAAATGTGATCTTGGCCTAACTGACTCGTGTCCGCAATTAGTGAAGAGAGAGAAGAAAGGTTCAGAAAGAGATCTATTCGACATGTAAGTAATTGCGTCAAACGTATATCCTCCACAAACCTTTCACTATGGGGGGGGGGGTGGTAGCGCCAGGTATAAGGCCCTCTCTACTCACGGAGCCAAATATAATCGCATATTATTTTATTCTGCCAAACAGAACCGCTTCCTTATGATTCACTTGATTGCAATGCCATAAACTACCTAGCATGACAGAGTCTCACCAGGACGACAACGGGACACCCAATTTGCCCACAAAGTAACTTTAATCCCAACAAAGCTGTGCCGTAAACAATGAACAAACGATTTATGAAAGTCTTGCAATTGGAATGTTCCCAGTTCCTAGCTTTCAGGCGAACATTCAGTGTTACTTGTGAGCTTATGCAGGGCTTATGGAATACGTTTTGAGTGCCTTGTGTTGTGGTAAGTATTATATTCAACATGTTTCGTGTGCTTTTTTCATTACTATTTAAACTTTAAATTATTCAGCTTATAATCAGTTATATTTCATTAAACATAACTCTTCTTAACATGGCTAAAAGGCAAAGAAATTATAACTTTAACAGTGAATGGGAGGACCAGTATTGCTTTATTAAAAACAAAGGAAAGTCTGTGTGTTTGTTGTGTAATGCTAGCGTATCTGTTCCTAAAAAATGTAATGTACAGCGACATTTTTGGACTAATCACAAAAAATTTGACAGTAAATTTCCTGTTAATTCTGAACTAAGAAAGCACAAAGTGAAATACCTAGAATCTAAATTAGCATTGCAACAATGTACGTTTAAGAAGCCAGTTCAGCAAACGCGTAACGTGACAATAGCTTCTTACAAAGTTTGTTACGTCCTGGCTAAAAGGAAAAATTGTCAGTGATGGGGAAGCAGTGGAAGAAGCTATGCTAAATGCCGCTGAATCTCTGTTCGAATCTCACAAAAATAAATCTGAATTGATATCTTCAATCAAAGGACTTCAGTTGTCTCACCAAACTGTTGCTAGGCGGCTGAACATATTTCTAATAATATGGAATCTCAATTATATCAGGATTTGAAATCGTGTGAACATTTTTCACTCCAGTTTGTTGAAAGTGTTGATATGTCTGACACTGCTGAGTTGTGTGTATTTGCTATAATGGTTTTTAATTATTTTACAGTAAAGGAAGAATTTGTCAAGCTATTGCCACTTCATGGATGTACAGGTACTAGGGGCTAAGACAAATTTAATGCTTTCGTTAAATTCACCAAAGAGAGTAACTTACTACTGTCAAAGCTTGTCGCTATAACCACAGATGGGGCACCGTCTATGACTGGTAGAAATAATGGATTTCTTTCTCTTTGCGCTAAGGATGAATCATTTCCAAAATTTCTTTCTTATCATTGTATTATTCACCAAGAAGAATTATGCGCAAAGGTTTTAAAGTTGGATCATGTCATGAAAATTGTAACTCATATCGTGAATTATATAAGATCGTCATCTACTCGTCATCGATTGTTCAGAAATATTTTTAGTATGACAGATTTGGAGTATCCTTCATGCAGACGTAAGGTGGCTTAGTAGGGGGAAAACACTCGAACGGTTTTGCTGCCTGTTGGATGAGATACGAGACTTTATGAAATCATCTCCTGGGAAATATTATCACGAACTTTATGATATATCTTGGCTAATCGAATTAGCATTCTTGGCAGATATCACCTCAAAATTAAATGAGTTAAATCTCGAATTGCAAGGAAAATATCAAAATATTTCATATATGATAACTATTGTCAATGCCTTTGAGAAGGAACATAAGGTATGGATTGTCCATTTAAATACAAATTCCCTTTCACATTTTCCAAATTTGAAATCTATGGCAGATACAGTAAATGGCGGCAAGCGCGATTTTTTATCTCTTGCTAAACATTTTGAAACTCTTGGGTCCGAATTTGGTATCAGATTTAGCCAGTTTTCAATGCTTGAACCAGTGATCATGTTTGTCAATAATCCCTTCGCTTCTGTTGACATTTGTGAACTTGGAGGGATGGTGTGTGAAATATTCGAAAATTATAATCCTGAAGAATTAGAAATGGACATTTTAACCCTTCAGTTAGACCTTTCTGTGAAATCCTCCTACGCAACATGTGGCAATTTCTGGACTCGGCTGGACGGTAAAAATTATCCCATTACCCGCAATGTTGCTCTGAAGATGCAATCTTGTTTTGGTTCAACCTATCTTTGTGAAGTCATGTTTTTGACTATGAACATAATAAAAAACAAATACCGATCCTGCCTGACAGACACACACCTGTATGACGCGTTAAGAGCTGCCTGTTCCAGTTACACACCAGACTTTCCTCAACTTGCAGCGAGCATGCAGTGCTGCCAGATTTCACATTAATTATGTAAGTAAATATATCTTCATATAATTTTTAATTCTAGATTTATTATTATTATTATTATTATTATTATTATTAATTGTTATTACTATTATTATATAGTCCTTGTCGTACCGATAACAGTAGTCGAATTAGTGGAATCGTACCTGGCGCCCGCATACCCTTAGTAATCATGTGAATGTGCTCCCGTAGAAACGAACGTTGGACAGCCCTGCTTTAGGGTATACTCTACTCTTTTATGCATGCTTGTTTATTTTAATTGCTTATTGGTTTGGTCATACAATGTAGTAATCACTATAATTGGGACACTAGTCCTGTAGTGTGCTAAATAAATAAATTAAAAACAGACAATATATGAATGAATATTGAATTTTCACGACCGCATTGTAATCGAAACAGACTTTCAACGTATTAGGTCGTGTTACGTACATGTAGTACGTGTTGAAGAGATGTTAAGTACAGAAAAAAAATGGCCAGCCGGACACCAGTGGGATCCGAACCCACAACCTCCCGATTTCGCGTCGGTTGCTCTACCAATTGAGCTATGGTGGCCTAGGCCATCGCTGCTCTGTTTGAAAGGATCTGAGCTACAGGTCTGGCACTGCTTCTAGCACACTGTACTTAACATCTCTTCAACACGTACTACTTGTACGTAACACGACCTAATACGTTGAAAGTCTGTTTCGATTACAATGCGGTCGTGAAAATTCAATATTCATTGACATGCCCCACAACGGGCAACTTAAACGCACTCTACAGTGTGCTAGCAGCCGTGCCAGACCTGTAGCTCAGATCCCTTCAAACAGAACAAAGATGGCCTAGGCCTCCACAGCTTAGTTGGTAGAGCAACCAACGCGAAATCGGGAGGTTATGGGTTCGGATCCCACTGGTGTCCGGCTGGCTATTTTTGTTCTGTACTTAACATCTCTTCAACACGTACTACATGTACGTAACACGACCTAATACGTTGAAAGTCTGTTTTGAATATATGAATGCATTTCCTCTCCCTCTCCCCTCCCTCTACCCACACAGATGAAAACAGGATTTAACCAGTTTACTTTCAACGAGAAGGCCAACGCCGTCCGAGCCATTCAGCGTAACAGAATAACTTTCTGTGATTATGTTTGATTCCTACCAAGGTCAGAGACTTTCTGCACGGTATCCCCTGCCTGTCGTAAGTAGTGACTAACAAGGTAAAATAATTTTATTTTGATCTGCAGTGTCGAAAATAATGATATTTTAAATAATAAAGGTATTGTGTTGTGTATACTTATTTGACTCAATCTAGATTGCGAGCCAACAACATACTATCAGTTAGCGCATCAATTGTAATTACTAAATTTATGATTTCCGTTTTATTCATCATCATCATCATCATCATCATCATCTGTTTACCCTCTAGGTTCGGCTTTTCCCTCGGACTCAGCGAGGGATCCCACCTCTACCGCCTCAAGGGCAGTGTCCTGGAGCTTCAGACTCTTGGTCGGGGATACAACTGGGGAGTATGACCAGTACTTCGCCCAGGCGGCCTCACCTGCTATGGTGAACAGGGGCCTTGTAGGGGGATGGGAAGATTGGAAGGGATAGGCAAGGATGAGGGAAGGAAACGGCCGTGGCCTTAAGTTAGGTACCATCCCGGCAGTCGCCTGGAGGTGAAGTGGGAAACCACGGAAAACCACTTCGAGGATGGCTGAGGTGGGAATCGAACCCACCTCTACTCAGTTGACCTCCCGAGGCTGAGTGGACCCCGTTCCAGCCCTCGTACCACTTTTCAAATTTCGTGGCAGAGCCGGGAATCGAACCCGGACCTCCGGGGGTGGCAGCTAATCACGCTAACCACTACACCACAGAGGCGGCTCCGTTTTATTCAATAACTTTTATGTCTATGTTCGATTCATAGGAACGTCAGAGTTTTATTCACGGTGTCCCCTGCCTGTCATAAGTGGTGACTAAAAGGGCAAAATTATTTTATTTTTATAAACAATGTAAGGTAATAACAGACAATATATGAATGCATTTCTTATCCCTCTCCCCTCCCTCTACCCACACAGCTGAAAACAGGATTGAACCAGTTTACTTTCAACGAGAAGGCCAGCGCCGTACGAGCCATTCAGCGTAACATTGTAAGTATATACGATAGCGTATGTGTCAAGATTAAATTTCAAAAATCCTCTCCGGAGCGAGGGAACGCTATTCGTAGATCTTTGTATGTCGGTTGGGGACGTAAAGACTTTTGGCGAACTCACGATGCTATTCGACAAGAGAAGTAGTGTAATGGGACTTACAACTTATTGGTTCACAAGAAACAAACAACTCCCAGTAATAATAATAATAATAATAATAATAATAATAATAATAATAATAATAATAATAATACAAGTTTTGCAATTGTTTCAGCCACCACTATGAAGAATGTTTCAGGACTAGGGTGAAAGATAGTTCAAGGGAGATTGTACTAGTTAAAACTTTGTTAGATTCTGCGAGTCAGTTATCCTTTGTGACTTCTGATCTTGTCAAGAAGCTTAGCATTCGTAGAAGGGCTGGTAGTCTATCTATTATCGGCATAGGCTACACGAATATGTCGCCTGTAAGCTCCAAATGTGAACTTGTAAAGATGAAGCTATTAAAACATTACGTATTGTGTGGAATCCTAAATGTGATGAGTTTCAGTTTCAAATTAATTTAAATAAAGAGCCTAAGGAAGTCACTAATAGGAGCATTCTCATTATCATTGCTTCCATATTTGTTCCCATTCGATTGTTAGGATGTGCGGTGTTTAAGTGCAAACTTATTCTGCAGTATCTTTGGCAATTGAAAATCGATTGGGGTGATCCGTTAGAACCTTCATCTGAAAATATTGAAATCTGGAATGCTATCTACAGTGAGCTCCCCTTGCTTAATGAACTCAGAGTGCAGAGAAAAGTAATGCCCTTTGCTTCGAATAACGTTATTGAAATCCCTGGCTTTTCTGACGTTTCAGAAGCTGCCTATGGTGCTTGACTCTATGTTAGGACAGTATCTGATAATTATAGGTATCAGTTTTTTAGTGGATTTTTAAATTGGGAGTCGCTTCACTGAAACAGCAATCATCTATTGTTCGCTTAGAGCATTGTGCTGTTCTATTGCTTTCTCGCCTTATGAGTAAGGTTACTGAATGTCGGCAATTGCACATTCATTTCTCTACATACACAATATTCCTACAAAGTTGTACATTAACGTAGTGAAAACAGCACAGGCCACTTCCAATGTTGAAAGCCAATACTAAACGCCGAAAACCAGCCGGGATATGGCGTTTGGAAGGAGATGGGGAGAGGTAAAGATGATCTTGATTCCTAGTAGCATGCGATGGGTCGTGGCTAACAAGCAGCGTCCTGCCATGCTGCGTTAAATTTCCCACCTAGGAACTTTCCCCTCACTCTTCTACCCTCTCGATTAGAGTATATTATGCAACATAATTTGATCTCTGGCGCTTGGCCATACTATAAATAAATCAACCGAACTTTCTTCTTGTTTCCTCTTTTACTCCTTGTAATCCGTACAATAGGGGATGTTTATAAAAAGTGGTCAATTCAAAGAGACTGCTTGCATCACACGCACCTTAAAACACTTCATTATGTACACATATCGCACCATCCTTGAAACAAAACTGAACGTGGTCCACAGAGCAAGCGGGTTGTGTTTCTACATAACCGGATTTGTACCAACTATACGTCCACATGTTACGAAACCTCGAAGAAGATGGTTGGGGTCAATGGGATTTTAAAAAATTGTAGCGCAAATAAATGTTAATATCAGCATTGCATAGTATAATCAGGTCATAAATAACGATCAAATTGTTTCCATACCGGAAACCAAGCACATCTACCGGCTGAATCATTCCAGTAGTTCTCTGGGGAATAGTTTTAATGATAATAGTTTTGTTGGCGGGTTTTTGACACTAATATATTTGGTTCCCTTTGAGCTGTCCACGAATCCAATATTCTTCCCTATTTTCCGGTTGTATTGCCTTAAAAATCTCTTTCAACTAAAAATGCCACCTTCTGACAAACACAGGTTCTCACGGAGAATGCTCTCTCAATAGCTCAACGGGTGGCAGGTCAAGGATTTTCACTGTCGTCTGATACATTTTGAAAATAAACGTCTTGTAACCACTTTTGAAGTAACTTTTTAGTAAATTTGCCGGACGGTGAAGGCAAAACAAGTAAATGATCTGATGTAAACAAACTTTTAACAATAGGGCCAAATTCACCGTCCTTTTCTTCTAACACAACTATCAGTTTATGTAACAGTTCTCAATCGGCAGAAATTATAGGATAAATTGTATAACTGTATGTTAATGACTTCTACGATTGCGCTTCTGCGAATATGTTTTCTTCTCCCTTTAAATGTAGCGTATGTCCAGCATGGAACTCTTCGTTAAACCCGGTTCGTTCTGTCGTTGTCAATTTCTGACATTTGTAAATAATCTGACTGTAAATTAAAGTTTTTAAAATTAATTGTTGTCTATACCAGTAAAATTATAGAACAGACAAAATAAAATTGTCATACTTACATGGCTTAGTGACGGAACGATTAGTGACCCGTTCATCGGAAAAATCATGTTTGTTTTGCATAGCCCTACCGAACTGATAAGATAGTGAAGGGTTGAGGGGTAGGTGGAAGGTGGGGAATGCAACGCGGCACGGCAGGTCCCTGCCTGGTTGCCGCGAACCATTGCGTGCTGGTAGGATTCAAGTTCAGCTTTACCTCTCTTCCCACCTGCTCGCTGATGCCGTCGCCCCGCAGGTTTTCCGTGCTCATCATTGGCATTCGAATTGAATATGGCCCGTGCGGTTTTCACTACGTCATTGTACAATTTTGAAGGTATATTGTTTATTAAACATCAACCAGATTCGAATTTTACAGCGAAATCCGTTCCCTTGTAAGTACATGGGATGATGATTAAAATGTTCCTAGTTCATCAGATGAAATAACTGCTGCTGATGCTACTACTACTGCCTGCAGCGGGATGGGCGGCTAGCTCCATTGGCGTCCGCAGAATTATTAACGGGGGGATAGGCACATGAACTATTTTTTAGATTTAAAGACCCCAATAGTCCACCACAATATTCTTTCCCATGTTCCAGTTGTATTGCCTTTAGCATCTCTTTCAACTAAAAATGACATCTACTGACAAATACAAGTGTTCACGGAACTTATTGGGGAAATTGAATCTAGCAAAGAAGTCAGCTAAGGATAACATGATGGCAAGCATAATTGGCGGTTATTCAAATTTAGTGAAAAATGGAAGGCTGAAGCCGGTTCCAAGAAGGACATTCCAGGGCTCATTAATGAACAAGGGGAGTGTGTATGCGAGGATCTACAAAAGGCAGAAGTACTCCGAGGACAGTATGTAAAGATTGTTGATTTCAACGGTAATGTCCAGATAGAGCAAGTCACTAATACTAAAGAAGTATTAAAATTTACCTTTGATAACAATGACATTTACAGTAAGGTACAAAAATTAAACACTAGAAAATCAGCGGGGATTGATAAGATTTCTGGGGATGTACTAAAGACAATAGGTTGGGACATAGATAGATAACTCTTTATTGCCACCCTAGTTTGCACCATCGGTTACAGACAATAAAGAGCATAAAATACACATGAACCCAAAAAACCAAACAAAACAATATAAACCAAACAAAACAATATAAACTAACATACTATTATATATAATATAAAGCTCTAACTATCTACACTAAAACTATTAACTAAGAACCCAAAAAAAACCGCACAAAATAATATAAACCAAGCAAAACAATTACTATCTACTCTACTTATTTAGTGGTGTCAATGTCGGCGGAATCCAGCCTAACACTGCACCAACTTGTCTAAAACTATTGAGATGCCTCTGGTATGCGAGGAACTCTTCTGCATGTAAGGGCATCCCCTACCTTAATTCTAGTGTACTAACCCATATCTACTCTCTACAGCTAACTAAACATAAAAAACCTTGGCTGCATGCGGCATTCCCTGTGAGGAGAGAGCCATCCCACCCTGGCCGCTATCAGCCACTCCTCCCGGGTTAGATATTACCCCCACCTATAACTCGTAGGTTGGGACATAGTATCATATCTGAAGTACTAACTTGATTATTGTTTGCATGAAGGAGCTATACCAAATTAATGGAGATTTGCTATAGTAATCTCTGTGTAAAAAGGAAAGGGTGATATAACTCTCACAAACCTAATCAAGAAGGCAATGCTACCTCTAAATCATTTAAAAAGAACATATGGCGAGTTTTGGAACGGATCACCTCACTTAATTATAATATCGTGTCTTAATTACTCAAAGGAAGTGCAATAAACCAATATACCACCAGTGCTGCATATTATAACAAAATATGATTTTTGGAATCATGCAAGCGATGAAATATCTTAATTAATGTGTTATTTGGAAAAGCATATTCATAGCGTGTTAAAAACAAATGACTCGTCCATTATTGGATAACATCAAATTATAATGTGATACATAGATAAGATTAAGTGAAGTAGATTTATTTACTACATACATAAATTGGCATTTTAATGCACGCAGTTTATGGCGAGATAGTGACTAGACCTTATCAAGGCTTTATAGCACCGAGGAGTTTTATTGCACATTATTCAAACATAATTACTACTTGAGATTTGATCGCCCCCAGATTGATTCATGTTGCCGATACGAGGTACTTGTGGTAAAATTGAAATGCCTTCATATCGCTGGCACATAAAAAGGAATGGCGCCGTAGAACTCATTACACATAAACGTGGATCACAGAAGCTTTATAGTAAACTGGCAGCTACCCGTGGCTTCGCTCGCGTGGATTTCTTCATCTGAGAAAAGTAATCGTTCCTCGCTACTGTACTAAGACATTATCTGAAAATCCCTAAAGTATGAAAACTCACCGAAGAACTGAGTTTCATTTACCCCAGAAAGTCTTTTTAAACCACCTTTGTTCTATTGCCTTTTGGGGAAAAGATGCGAATAAGAAATGTAGGTGTGAGAAATAGTCTTTTCTTAAACCGAAAACAAATGTTTATTTTTAAAGGAGATTACCAACACCTATTTCCACGTCAATCAATGAATATTCAAGATAAACTTAAATATTGTAATTAAGTGGTCCGCCTATTCAATACAATATATAATGTATTATATCTAGTACATGTTTCGTCCCATAAGGGACATCATCAGCTAATAATAAATTAAGATTAATATATCAGAAATAAATATTATTAAAATTGGAAAGACCCATTAAAATTTTTTGACATTTAAAATAAGATCTTCGAAATTTTGTTAAAATTACAAGTCATAAGACAGATAAAACAATTAAATTGTCCATATTTCTCTTGTAGATGTTCTTGGGAACTACCAGTTTTGCTTATAAAATCATAAAATATCATTTGTTGTAAATAGCACATTTGATGTGTATCTCTTGGTAGAACATTTATTGAAACTTAATAAGCTTTCGTTAGACGACATAATAAAATTTAAATGCTTCAGAATTTAAAGTCAGATCGGGGCCGTGATGGTAACGTTCTGTGTGGTAATGGATATAATTTTTATTCCTTATTATTGGCCCCCAGACCATTCAAAAATTGATTTCTCCCACAAATAGTAATTCTCATTCAGAGTTTTTTAATATACTCTCCTTGCACTTCTAGCTTTTATGCCTTTTATCTTCAAATTTCAAATAAAAAACCAATAGATTACTGAATAAATCACCCCAGAATTCTAAAATTAAATTCTATTGACATTTATAGCTACAACATGTACGAATTGAATGAACAGCTAGCAACATAGTCTGTGTCAAGGACGATACAAATAAAAAAGCAATATCAAGACTAGCTTGAACAGCAGTAAGTATACATTCATTTATACATTTATCCATCAAAAATGAAAACAAATATATTGATTCTGGTATTAAAAATACACCCAAGTTATTGTAGTTGGGTGTTTAAGTAAATTTAAATAGTGATCAATGCCATTATCAAGATCAAAATAACATTCAGCATCCATTAACATAAAACTGATAGAAATCTGTTAAAATGTTTTTACCTGTGTCTGATCCCTGCGTCCTGTCAATGCTGTCTTCGAGCTTCGCTTCCTCGTCTGCTTCATGATCTTCAATTACTTGTTCTCCTACATTAATTTCAATGCCGTCTTCAACATTGATTGTGTCTAATTTTGATTCTCCTTCATCTACCTTTTTATCTTTCTTTGAATATTCCTCTTTCGCTTCTTTACACTCTTTGGTATCTTCTTTGTCCTTGTCTTTATGATCCTCCGCTTTATCATCAGTTTGATCTACCTCCCTCTTCTCTCCATGTTCTGCAGGTTTGCTCTCTTCTTCGTGCACATCTGAAAGAATACGTTCCATATACCTTACAAATAACAGTTATTCAGGTGTCAGATTCGCAGCTTGTAGAAAAGTTTGTAACTCATAGTTAATTGTTTTCTCTCCCTTGAGAGAACTAGAAAATCCAAGAACTATGGACATGGTAGAAATACATTTCGATGCGAAATAATGTGACGTGGATATATAAGGATTGCATTACAACCTTCATCGCCAGACGACAACAGGTAGCAATGAGAGGCCACGAAAAGGACAACCTCGTAAAACAACTAAAAGTGTTGATCAAATCATCAGAATTATTTGTAAGAGAAATGGGTTCAGAACAGTGCCTCAAATTTGCGCAGAATCGGTAGAAATAAACAAGAAAGAAATATCTCTTGCAACAGTAAAAAGGAGACTGAATGAAGCCGAATGTGTAGGTTGAATTTAAAATAAATTATTTTCATTATTGTTGTTGTTATTATTATTCTTATTATTAATATTATTAATATATTTTATATTATTTTATTAGAATCTCGATGTTTTGGTAGAAATAGAGCAGAATGCAAACGAAGAGAGTAACAAATATACTACCCGGATAATCGGTTCTGATATTAGATATGCATCAGGCTTACAAGAACGACTAAAAGTATGATGTTTTCGCTACAATAACGTAAAGCAGCCTAGGCGACAGTTCGTATTACCCAAAATAATGTTTTTGAATTCTCACCTATTACTGCTTAAGTAACTTGGCTGTAATAATTATCATTGTTAATAATAATGATAATAACAATAATATATTATATACTTATATATATTATACAATTAATTACTAGCAGTTACCCGTGGTTTCACTTGCGTGAATTGCGTCATCTGATAAATGTAATCGTCCCTCGGTACTGTACTAAGAAATTATCTGAAAATCCCTAAAGTATAAAAACTCACCGAAGAAATGAGTTGCATTTACCCCCAGAACTCTTTGTAAACCACGTTTGTTTTATTGCCTTTTGGGGCAAAGATTCGACTTAGAACTGTAGGTGTGAGAAATAGTCTTCTCTCAAGTCGTAACAAAATGTTTATTATTAAAGGAGATTCCAAATACCCATTTTCACGTCTGCAACAAATTTTAATTTTTGAAATATAAGTATCCTCATACAAATAATTCAAATAATTTTTCAATTCCTTCACCCCCATAACTGGATATTTCGAAAACAAAAAATACATATTTCTTTAGCTTTAAAGGAGACTTCAAATACCAATTTTCAGGTCTCTAAAATCTTCAATTTTTGAGATATCAGCATCCAAGTGAAACGAATTCCACCACCTTTTCAGATATTTTTAACCCTGTCTCTTAAGTCTTTTTTCCGCAAACAAAAATATGTGGTTCTTCATTTTTAAAAGAGGGTAAAATACCAATTTTCATGTCTGTAACATGTTAAGTTTTTCAGATGTTCTGTCGATACGCTCATTTTAAGAATTCACCCCCTTTTTCAGTTCCCCTTAAGCGGATTTTCCGAAAACAAACAACCTCTGTTTCTTTACTTTCACAGGACATTCCAATACTAATTCTTACGTGTGTAAAATGTTACGTTACAGAGGAATACTGTAGATATATATAGTCCTTTAAACACTCACCCCGTTTCTCAATGCCGTATACCCCTATTAAACGGGATTTTCAAAAACAAAAATGTGCCTTTTGTTAGAAGATTCCAAATACCAACTTTTAAGTCTGTAACATCTTCAGTTTTTAAGATATATGTATCCTCGTAAAAAGTATTCAACCTCTTTTTAACCTCTTTTCATCGCACCCCCTTATCAGGAATTTCCTGAAACACAAATATACGTGTTTCCTTATTTTAAAAGAGATTCCAATTACTAATGTTCACGTATTTAAACTGTTAAGTTTTGAGATATAGACATACATTCTAAAAATTCATACCCCTGTTCACCCCTTTAGCGGCGGAAATCCAAATATCCTCCCTTAGCATTCACCTACATCGTTATAAAAATTTAACGTCCAAAATTTATTTTCTTTATGTCCATTAGTTATGGCTCTGCGATGATGAATCAGTCAGTCAGTCAGTCAGTCAGTCAGTCATGACAGTCCTTTTGTATACTCCCCCATGTGGGTCTTACCCTGAAGTTTACCACACCGATTGGGAACAAACATTGACTTAAACGGCATTCAGAGTGCCACAGTTCATCTGAGCTAATACAGAGACTATGAATTCCTAACTAATATCGTCATTTTCGGATTTTTAAGTTTCACCCCCTTTCCTTTAGCGTTGCTAGGGGTTTCTTGCCCCTACAGTAATTTTTCCAGATAGTAAGTTATGTGAGAATCAGATCTGGTCGAGAGCTATGCTGGAACATACACATATTCACACGTAATCTCTGTAATTTGTGACATTTTCTCACCTTCTCACCCCCCCTGCCATGGGGACAGAACTTGGACTTTTCATTTGTAATATACTTATATAAAAGATAAAAACAGAAATAAGTTTTAAGAAGCGCGTCTTAATATCACATACTGTTGGGTAGGCAACCCGCTGATCAGACTTGTCTTGCGGTTTGCTTATCTTCCCCTATTTCCTTTTTGACCCCTTAGTGCCTTAGTACCAATCATATTTCGTTCAAACCACTTCATAATCCCTCTCAGATATAATAAGATCAAACTGTGAAAATTTCAGCGAAATCGGTCAAGTACTTTTGAGGCTATTAACGTCAAAGTCTAGGCGTGTGTCTAGGAATTCACGAAAGATTGATCTGCTATTTTAACATTATTTTGTTTAGAATTTTATCCTATTAGTGCAAGAATAGGTTATGGTAATATAATGCGCAAAACGCCCATTTATTTTGCATTACATACTTGTTACACACAGCAGGTATACTCAAACTGCACCAAAAATTATTTGATCACGTTTGGCTTTGTAAGTAGGCACACATCCCATATTCGAATGCTTTGTCTTCTAAATAGTTCAGTTCATTTTGTGTTTGTGCTAAGGATATCGATAAGTAGAACTTAAATTCGCAGTAACACATTGATAGTTTTCAACGACGGAAGAATGGAAGACGGCTAGGATTGGGAAGGTAGCGTCCACAGCCTTAATTAAGGCACAGCCTCTCTATTTGCCTGGTGTGAAAATGGGAGATTACTTTCTACAATATGCAGAATAATGTATTTCATCCTAGGTTGTCTTTAACGTATAAATTTTAAAGTAAGGGGAAACCAACTCAGTTCTCATCAGTAAGATACAGCTGATGATTAAATTCAACATGCACAAATATTTGATTGGTAACCATTTTTCGAAGCGCTTAAGGGATCTTTGATATTACGGATCATTATTAAAAATATCCTTTGGTTTATATCTGACCAAATTTCAAGAGCAATCACCATACAGAATACCTCACCGCTGCCAACCCTACCGATGTTCCATTGAATCTTCGGCACTGTGAAATATCAATTGACATCGAAGCTTCCAATGAAGCATACTCGTGCGGAGACCAGGATTGTGAATGTTGTCCCATTCCTACCTACTAGCTCTCCATAGACATTGCAGGGCCTAGAGATTGTAATGAAGGAGACGCCTTATAGATAATTGAAATGCTGTGAAATCCATTGGACTTCAGAGGAATTTATTGAAGGTAAATGAGACAATTTCCTAACTCCCACTTCACTTCTTGACAAAAACGAAGAGGTGGTCTTAGGGTATAATGTATGGCCTTGTCTATATGGATCCGCAGCTGGTTTGTGTTCATTCCACACAACTGTGAGAGGTCTGCCCGGTGAATTGGCGTCATGATGGATTTCTCAATGTACCTTGCATTCACTTCAACGTTCTTTTCAATTCTGCGTATCATCACCAATTTGGGTCGGAAAATATTCTTGGCACGACAGTCGTTGAATCTCCTTCAGCATTACCGCTGACATTTTCTTTGGTGCTTTCTTCCTGGTGCTTTATGTAAACAAAGTTTTTCTGGTGGCTAATGCTGCGTTTAACAGACATCAGTAGCTTCTTCATTAATCACCATGAGAGATAATCCATTCTCCAGACGATGTTCACTCTACATGTGCATGCGAAAAATTTCACACATGACTTTTCAATGACGTTTGATATTCAGCACCATTTTACGACACTAGCAAACAATACTCACACAACTATAAAATCAGATCCAACACAGCTCACGCCACTAAACCATAGTTCCAACAGTCACGCCCAGGTGGGCAATTGTATCATCTTTGCAGTAGGTCGGACTTATACCGTACAATCGTCTGTGTAAGAGCTTGATGTCCTATGCTATTTGTTGCTAACAGGCCATTAGATTATGGCAGTGATATAAAAGTGCTGGAAACCGTCATCGGAAGCACAGACGCTCGGATTTCCGAATAATATACTCTTAGTTGAAGAATGAAACACATTAGACATTGAGAAGAAAAATTCATTCATTCATTCATTATTTATTTACCATAAACCTTTACAGTATTTATGGAAGGCCAGGGGAAAAGGACAAGCCCCCCTCCACGTAGTGCTCCCTAATTACCTAAATCCTAAAGTAAAGCAGTCATATACACTATTTACAGGTAAAGTAATAAAGTATAGCCTAATATATACATATTGCTGTTCTTGTTAATTAGTCGTTCAGCGCGACGTTGGATTCCTTCTAGTTTGTGAAGGTTAGCTGCAGTGGTAGGGTGCCAGGCAGGTAGACCATACGTTAGTATAGGTCTCACTAGTGTCAGGTAAGCCGTCCGTTTAGCATTCGACTTGCACCCACGGAGGCTTCTGTGCATAAAACCGAGTACCCTGGCAGCTTTGCATCTCACTTCCTCTGTTTGTGTGTTCCATTTTAGTTGTTCAGAAATGGTTATTCCTAACAAATACATAGTTTTAACTCTCTCAATACGACATTATTAATGTTATGTATACATTCTACAGGGTGTCGAGACCTACTTAAGCTAATGTATTTAAATTTGCCAGCATTAATACTGAGACCGTTGACGTAACACTACACCGCTATAGTGTCCAAGTCCGACTGTAACTTCAGACAATCATCTGCACATTGTATATCCCTGTACATTACAGTGTCATCAGCATACTGAGCTATGGTTGAGGTCACACATTTAGGTAAATCAGAGACAAATGCATTAAATAATAAAGGTCCGAGGACGGTGCCTTGAGATACTCCTGAGGTTACTTTAACGGTCGACGATCGAACTCCATCAAACACAACACTTTGAGTTCGACCCTCGAGAAATGACCGCAACCATGCCAGTACACTTCCCCTAACATTCATCTGTCTTAATTTTAACAAAAGTCGTTCATGAGGGATTTGATCAAAAGCTTTAGCCCAGTCCAAAGCCATGCAGTCAACCTGAACAATTTTAGATTTCTCCAGAGAGAACTGCCACTCATCAGTAACCTTTGTTAATAAAGTATTACAGGATCTTCTTGGAAGAAAACCGTGCTGGCTTTCACTTAGCAGATTACCTTCCCGGAAGTATTCCCGTATTAGAGGTTACCAGTCGTTCCATAAATTTACAGACGTGGGATGTGAGAGACACTGGCCGATAGTTGTCAATGAGTGCTTTGTCTCCTTTCTTGAAAATCGGAACTACATCAGCACAATTCCAATCTTGGGGTAGTGATCCACAGTGAAGCGACAGGTTGAATAGTTCGCAGAGAGATGGTGCCAGTGACTCAGCGCAGTCACGGAGTATACGGCTGGGTATTTCATCAGGGCCGCTCGCCGCATGGGGTCGAATCCTCTTCAAACTTGCTAGTACCTCAAGTTCCGAGAAGTAGAGGCTGGTGAGAGGGAGGGGTGGTACGGGTGTG
This sequence comes from Anabrus simplex, assembly GCF_040414725.1. Classification (NCBI taxonomy): domain Eukaryota; kingdom Metazoa; phylum Arthropoda; class Insecta; order Orthoptera; family Tettigoniidae; genus Anabrus; species Anabrus simplex. The sequence goes on from NC_090266.1 coordinate 880,930,317, forward strand.
TTGGTTATATACATGTTCCCAGCAGTTTGTGCCTGGGAGAAATTCTCTTTAAATTTGTCACTGAAGGCTGAGGCAATGTCTGCAGGCGTGGAGATGGATTTCCCGTTAGCTCGAAAGGAGCTTGGTGCAGCGCTGCCACAGTTCCTTTTTAGTAACTTACACAGCTTTTTGGTATCTGAGCAATCCTTGTGAATATACTGATCGTAAGCCTCCTTGATCCTATTCTTAGTGTCTTTGCGTGCGGATTGTACTTTTCCCACGCTTGTTCCGTTTGGCACTGTTTCCGCTTTTTCTATAGATTGTTCCGTTTTCCTTATTAACTTCAAAAGTTCTTTCTTAATCCACGGGGCTTTCTTCTCTCCTTTTAAAGTGCATTTCGGCACAGTTTGGTCAACGCACCAGAAAAATGTATTTTTCGAGGCGAGCCACAAAGAGTCTACGTCACAGGTTGATAAGGAGGTTGGAGTGGGCAGGTGATTCAGTAGTAAGGTGGAGAGGGATTTCCAGTCAGCTTTCCTGAAGTTATATTGAGGCCTGGATTTGTGTTTGACAGGTTTTCTGCAATCTAGGGTAGCTAGAGTCGCTTGAATGGCGTGGTGAACACTGAAGCCGGGTATGACTTCAACTCGAGATACTGAGGAGGGATGATTGGTGAGAAATAGATCTAATATAGAAAGGGATGATTTGGTGATACGTGTCGCTTCTAAAACAAGCTGTTCTAGAAAGAGATCGTAGAACGCTGTTAGGAATGTGTAATGGAAGCAATATCGCATCATCAACAGCCTTTCCTTCGCAAACCGAAAAATACTTAAATGATCATATTTCAGGAATATTTTGTCGTGAAAAGATTGTGTGAAAGTGACCTTAAGGTATAGCTAAAACACTGAGATAAAAGATGCATGCATTTATTTTGCAATCAATCCGTCACACATGTTTACTATCAAAATTAACTGTTAATAAAGCAGGAAAACCGTCATCAATTCTTATGGCTGAGTTATGTATTTCTTTATCTTTAATGATGTTTTACTAAAATCGATTAGGTTGTACAACGTTTTTGTAATGAGAACTTCATTATTTGACGATATTGTATATATTATGTGCATATATTTCTATAAAATTGACCCGGAAGTACCAAAATGTTCCAAAGTCTTTCAAGTCATGGAAGGAGTACACATTTATATGGAGGAAAGTCAGATCTGGATTGATAATTTATGAGAACACTTCTGGATGGAAAGGGGGGATTTTGTTGTTACGAAAGTGAACCTGTTAGAATTCAGTCTGCAAAAAAATGGAGTCGTGGACCTCACAAAAATGGCACATTTCTAAAGGGCCAAATTAAGCTTCAGAAATGAAATCTTGGTAAATTTTTGATTGACGCGGAACTGGGGCTTATATTACAAATGGAAGTGTGACTTGTGGTTTAAAAGAAAAGATGCCAGGCTTGAAAAAATTAAAGATCTTCGGTTGTATAACATTTGTACGAATCACGAAGGAACTCACCATGGGCAAGTTTTACTCCAGGTATATGAAATGTGTCCTTAAGGTCATTTGATCTAAAAGGCTTAAAATGTTGCTGGGTAGAACTGAATTTGATGGAAAGATGTTTAATCTTTAAGGAAGAGCAAGTGAATAGCGGTTACCGGAGGTTAAGAACTTTGCAGAAAGTAAATAAGCCACAGTTGTAGAAGGTTTCCATGAAGACATAGACAGAAAGGAAACATACTCAGGAGATCACATTTGTGCAGAAGGTGTGTGAGATGAATCATCAAACCTGAAGGAATTCAAATGCTTGGAAGAGGCAACAGGACGACGTGGAAACCTGCACAAAGATTACATTGTACTTTCTGTATATTATGTTCAAACATTTGCCGAAGGTGTTGCAGAATATGATGTTGTTATCTGGGGACTACCTGATGAAGAGAAATTGTTGAATGTAGTTCAAGAGGAAATAAAATCATTTGAGTTGAATCAGACGTGGGTCTTAACAGAGCTTCTACCAAATAACAACTAACTTACTGTACGTTGGTCTTTACAATTAAATTTCATCAATGTTTGACAGTTAACAGATTTAGTTGTTGACTAGGGTGTGGTTAGACGAGATTTTAAGATAAAGAGGTAACTGAAAGTCTAGCGGGTGGCTATATCAGATAGTTGTTTTCGTGTATAATAGTAGGGGACTTCTTCACCTATCAAATGTACATGATGAATGCTTCCCAATAGGGGAAACTCCAAGGAGATACGTAGGTGGTTCTAAAGGCTAGTTCCACTAAAGCGCCGCAGCAGCGTGCTGTGTGTCGCAAACGTGCGCACAGCGGAGAAAGGGACAGACACTGCCCACACGTCTGCTAGGCAGGTCGCTGTGGTGTCTCGTCTAGTATTGTGTTAGTAGCGACCAAAAGCAATGGCGCGTCAACTGGACGTTCACTCCAAATATGATGTGCGTGCGACAATCCGATTCCTATGGGCCAAAAGGAAGAATTGCACGGACATTAATCGTGAAATTAGTACTGTGTATGGGGAGCTGGCTATTTCTCGGGAAGGTATCGTAAATTGGTGTCAGCACTTCGAAGCCGGACTCACGGATATCACGGACAACCAACGCGAAGGCAGGCCCGCAACGCCCAGGACCCGTGCAAAGGTCAACAGTGTGAATGCGATCATTAGACAGAACCGGCGCATTAAACTGAGAGAAATGGCGATGCAGCTGACAATGTCGTATGGCAGTGTGTTCGCCATTTTTCACGAGGACCTTGGATTTCGTAAGCTGTGTGAAATATGGGTCCCAGGTCTTCTCACCGATGAGCACTAGGTACAACGTTTGCCATCCTCCCTGGCACTTTTGCAACGGTATGCCGCAGACGGCAACGGGTTTCTGCGGCGAATCGTCATAGACGACGAAACGTGGGTCCACCAGTTCACCCCCGAAACGAACCGAACATCAATGGAATGGGTACACCCCTCATCACCACAACGAAAGAAGGCCAAGGTTCAACCTTCAGCAGGTAAGGTTATGGCGATAGTGTTCTTTGACATGGAGAGTTTCCTGCACGTGGAATTCATGACTAAAGGAACGACGATCAACGCGGACGCGTATTGTCAAACGCTGCAGCGGTTGCGTAAAGCGATTAAAGAGAAGCGCCGAGGGAAATTGAGCGCTGGTGTGATTTTGTTGCACGATGACGCAACACCTCACAAGGCCCGCCAAACGAGAGAACTGCTGCAGCGTTTCAAGTGGGAGGTCTGGGAATATCCACCCTACAGTCTCGACCTTGCGCCATGTAACATTCATCTGCTCGGTAAGCTCAAAACGGAGCTCGGTGGGCGACGTTTCCAGACCGATAAGGAGGTGTAGGCCGCTGTCTCCGAGTGGTTGCAGAACGCAGGAGGAAATTTCTATGCATCCGGCATCGACAAGTTGGTTGCGCGTTCCCAGGAATATTTGGAGTCTCTTGGAAACTATGTGGAAAAGTGACGTTACAGTGTATGTCATTATTGTCGTGTTGCTGTTGTATAGGTGGTGCAATAAATGGCCATAACGGGGAAGTGCAACTTATTCTTTGATCTGCCCTCGTATCTATATGAATAGCCCTCTCAACGTATTGCGGAGAAAACGTGAAATAATTGAACTTAAAAATTTTAAATATGACTTATTTGGGCTGAACAAGCACGTGGGACATGGAATTAAACACTTGACACCCAATTTTAATATGCCAGCTAGACTGGGGGTTGTCATAAATTTGAAGACGAATGGTTTTCATTCTCGTCCTCCAAATATAACGTTGAAGTAGTGGGGGTAATATTAGTGTCCCTTAGTCCTATATTAAGAGAGTCACGTGTTTGAATTTTAGCAACAGATATTTTCAAAACAGAGAGACTCCTACAGGTTAATGGTTTAATTGTCCGCATCCGTAGCGTAACGGTTAGTGTTATTAGCTTCCGTCCTCGGGAGAACTGGTCCGATTCCCGGTACTGCCAGTAATTTAAGAATGGCAGGAAGCCTGGTATGTGGTTGAAATCGTACATGCAGCCAAACTACAACGGCGGTGTGCCAGAAAAGAGCTGCAGCACCTCTGTATGAGGACACGAGTTTACTTACCAAGAGTTTATTTAAAATCTGAGGCTATCCATACCACTAATTTTATGTTTCATACACAATGAAATTTTGTAGATATGAAGACGCTTAATTCCTATGTTGCTGAAATGCCATTGGTAGCCTATTTTTATAAACGGATTTTGATTATTTGTCTGGCAACCGTGGTAGAAGGAATGTTGTTTTCTATTACTTCTTGACGTACTTCTCCCTTTTCACACTCCAAATTGTTGTTATCAGTAATAGTTCTTTAGTTGTTTATCTCCACGTTGTGCAAATTAAACTGGTCCACTGGCTTACTCTGCAAGCCAATATGATGGGTGTTCATGTATTAAACATGAAAATACGTTTCATGCCATTAAAAAAACGATTTCTCCCACAAATAGTAATTCTCATTTAGAGTTTTTTAATATACTCTCCTTGCACTTCTAGCATTTATGCTTTTTATTTTCAAATTTCAAATAAAAACCAATAGATTACAATAGATTACTGAATAAATCACCCCAAATCCTAGAAAATTAAATTCTAGTGACATTTATAGCTACAACATGTACGAATTGAATGAACAGCTAGCAACATAGTCTGTGTCAAGGACGATACAAATAAAAAAGCAATATCAAGACTACCTTGAACAGCTGTAAGTATACATTCATTTATACATTTATCCATCAAAAATGAAAACCAATATATTGATTCTGGTATTAAAAATACACCCAAGTTATTGTAGTTGGGTGTTTAAGTAAATTTAAATAGTGATCAATGCCATTATCAAAATCAAAATAACATTCAGCATCCAATAACATAAAACTGATAGAAATCTGTTAAAATGTTTTTACCTGTGCCTGATCCCTGCGTCCTGTCAATGCTGTCTTCGAGCTTCCCTTCCTCGTCTGCTTCATGATCTTCAATTAGTTGTTCTCCTACTTTAATTTCAATGCCGTCTTCAACATTGATTGTGTCTAATTTTGATTCTCCTTCATCTACCTCTTTATCTTTCACTGCATATTCCTCTTTCGCTTCTTTACACTCTTTGGTATCTTCTTTGTCCTTGTCTTTATCATCCTCCGCTTTATCATCAGTTCGGTCGATCTCCCTCTTCTCTCCATGTTCTGAAGGTTTGCTCTCTTCTTCGTGCACATCTGAAAGAAAACGTTCCATATATATTACAAGTAACAGTTATTCAGGTGTTAAATTCGCAGGTGGTAGAATATAAAACTCATAGTTAATTATTTTCTCTCCCTTGAGAGAACTAGAAAAGCCAGAAGTATGAACATGGTAGAAATACATTATGATGCGAAATAATGTAACGTGGATATATAAGGATTGCATTACACCCTTCATCGCCAGACGACAACAGGTAGCAATGTGAGGCCAGAAAAAGGACAACCTAGTAATACATCTAAAAATAGTGATCAAATCATCAGAATTATTAGTAAAAGAAATAGGTTCAAAAGAGATGTCACAAATTCGCTCAGCTTCGGTAGAAATAAACAAGAAAGAAATATCTGCTTCAACAGTAAAAAAAGGGGACTGAATGAAGCCTACTTGAACGAATGTGTGGCAGCAAAGGAACTCTCTTGAAGTTCGTAAATAAAGAGAAGAGAGTCGTATGATCTAGAAAAATAGTACTTGGACACATGATGAGTGTAATAAAGTGTTATTCCCAAATGAATTGAAGTTCAAGGTTTTTGAACCCGGAAGGAAGAGTTTTCTTCACCCACGTGAAGGAGGAGAAGTGGCCCAGCAGTGCGTTCTAGTTACGGTTAAACACGTGTAGGTGAAATTTATAAAAAACTATCATTATTGTTAATATTATTATATTTTTATTATTATTATTAGAACCCCTATGTTTTGGTAGAAATAGATTAGAATGCAAACGAAGAGAGTAACAAGTAAACTACCCCGATAATCGGTTCTGTTATGAGATGTGCATTAGCATTTGGGGTAATGCCTATTTGAACGACTATAAAGCAGCCTAGGCGGAATTTAATTCTAGCCAAAATAATGTTTTGGAATTCTAAGATATTACTGCTTAAGAATCTTGGATTTAATAATAATAATAATAATAATAATAATAATAATAATAATAATAATAATAATAATAATAATAATAATAATAATAATAATAATAATAATAATAATGTATTGTATATTTATATATACATTATACAATTATATAATTGCTAGCAGTTACCCGTGGCTTCGCGCGCGTGGATTTCGTCATCTGATAAAAGAATCGTTCCTCGTTACTGTAATAAGTCATTATCTGAAAATTCCTAAAGTATAAAAACTCACAGAAGAACTGAGTTTCATTTACTACAGAAAGTCTTTGTAAACTACGTTTGTTCTATTGCTTTTGGGGGCTAAGATGCAACTTAGAGCTGTAGGTGTGAGAAATAGTCTTATCTCAAGTCGAAAAACTGTTTATTTTTAAAGGAGATTTCAAATACAAATTTTCACGTTCATAACTTGTTCAGTTTTTGAGATGCAAGTATTCTAGTTAAAAATAATTAAACTAATGTCTCAATTCTTCCCCCATATGTGGATTTGTCGATAACAAAAGAATCGTATTCCTTTATTTCTAAAGGAGATTCCAAATACCAATTTTCACGTCTGCAACACCTTTAATTTTTGAAATATACGTTTCCTCATACAAAGAATTCAAATAATTTTTCAATTCTTTCACCCCCTTAAGTAGATTTTACGAAAACAAGAAAATACGCATTTGTTGAAAGGGAGACTCCAAATACCAATGTTCACGTCTGTAATATCTTCAATTCTTGAGATATCAGCATCCTAATAAAGCGAATTCCACTCCCTTTAAAGTCCTTTTTACCCCCCGTCTCTTAAGTGTCTTTTTCGGAAACAAGAAATATGTGGATCTTTATTTTTAAAATAGATTAAAATTACCAATATTTACGTCTGTAACATGTTAAGTTTTTGAAATGTGCTGTCGATATGCTCATTTTAAACATTCATCCCCTTTTTCAGTTTCACTTAAGGGGATTTTCCGAAAGCAAATCACCTGTATTTCTTTACTTTCACATTACATTCCCAACACCAATGTTTACGCGTGTAAAATTTTACCTCTCTGAGAAATACTGTATATATCTTATTTTAAAGAAACTCAATCCCCTTTGTCAATGCCGTTCACCCCTATCAAACTGGATTTTCCAAAAATAAAAAATGTGTTTATTTTTAAAGAAGATTCCAAATACTAATTTTCACGTCTGTAACATCTTAGTTTTTTAAGATATATGTATCCACGTAAAAAGGATTCTACCACTTTTTTAAACTCTTTTCCCCGCACCCCCCTTAAAATGAATTTCCTTAAACAAAAATATACGTGCTTCCTTATTTTTAAAAGAGATTCCAATATATATCTTATATATAAAATTGGATGTTGGTATATTTGACGTTAATAGACTCGAAAAATGTTGGACCGATTTCGATGAAATTTTCATAGTTTGTTTTTGTTACATCTGAGAGGGATTATGTAGTGGTTTGGAAGAAATGTGATTGGTACATCGGCACTAAGGGGTGAAGTAGAAAATAGGGGAAGACAACTCTGATCAGCGGGTTGCCTACCCAACAGTATGTGAAGATTATGATGTGTTTCTTAAAACTTATATCTGCTTTTGTCTTCTATATAATTATATAAAAATGAAAAGTCCAAGTTCTCTCTCCATGGCACAGTGGGTGAGAAGGTGAGAAAATGTCGCAAATTAAAGAGATTACGGTGAGATTCCAGCATAGCTCTCAACCAAATCTGATACTCATATAACTTATTATCTGGAAAAATTACTGTAGGGGTAAGAAACCCCTAGCACGCCCAAAAGGAATGGGGTGAAACTAAAAAATCCGAAAATGACGATTTTAGTGACGAATTCATAGTCCTGCGGGTAGCTGAGATCAACTGTGACATTCTGAATTCTGTTTAAGTCAAAGTTCGTTCTCAATCGGTACGGTAAACATATTCTGGGAAGTTCGGGAAAGAAAACTGTGGAGTAAGACACACATACGGGCGGGATTGTACAGTATATAAAATGACTGTGATGACTGACTGACTGACTCATTCGTCATCGCAGAGCCGAAACTACTGGACATAAATGAGTGAAATTTTGGACGTTGTATTACGATGTAGGTGCATACTAAGGGAGGATTTTTAGATATTCAGCCGCTAAGGGCGTGAACAGGGGAGCGAATCTTTAGAATGAATATCTATATCTCAAAAACTTAACAGTTTAAATACGTGAACATTAGTATTTGGAATCTTCTTTAAAAATAAGGATACACGTATATTTTTTCTGGAAATACCTTTTAAGGGGCTGCGGTGAAAAGAGGTTAAAAAGAGGTTGAGTACTTTTTACGAGGATACTTATATCTTAAAAACTGAAGATCTTACAGACGTGAAAATTCGTGTTTGGAATCTTCTTTGAAAATAAATACATTTTTTTTATTTTTGGAAAATCCTGTTTAATATGGGTGAACGGCATTGCCAAAGGGGGTGAGTTTTTAAAGGGCTATATATATCTACAGTATTTTTCAGAAAGGTAACATTTTACACACGTGAAAATTGGTATTTTAATGTCCTGTGAAAATAAAGAAACACAGGTAATTTGTTTTCGGAAAATCCGCTTAAGAGGAACTAAAAAAGCTTTACATGTTACAGACGTGAAAATTGGTATTTTTAATCTCTATTAAAAATAAGGAACCAGATATTTCTTGTTTCCGGGAAAAAACACTTAAGTAAAAATGACTGAAAAAGTAGGGAATTCGTTTTATTAGGATGCTGATATCTCAAAAATTGAGATTTTACAGACGTGAAAATTGATATTTGGATTCTCCTTTAAAACCAAAGAAACACGATTCTTTTGTTTTTGAAAATCCACGTGGAGGGAATAATTGAGACATTAGTTGAATTATTTTTTACGAGGATACTTGCATCTCAAAAACTGAAGAAGTTATGAACGTGAAATTTGGTATTTGGAATCTCCTTTAAAAATAAAGAAAGATGTATTTTTTTTCGTAAAATCTACTTAGGTGCATTTTGGGTGGGAGTAGGACTGATAAGGTGTTTGAATTATTTTTATGGGGATACTTATATTTCAAAAACTGAAGATGTTACTGACGTGGAAGTAGGTGTTTGAATCTCTTTTAAAAATGAACATTTTTTCGACTTGACAGAAGACTATTTCTCCCACCTACAGTTCTATGTCGTATCTTAGCACTAAAAGGCATTAGAACAAATGTGGTTTACAAAGACTTCCTGGAGCTAATGAAACTCAATTCTTCGATGAGTTTGATGAGTTTTTATACTTTATGGATTTTCAGATAATGTCTTATTAAAGTAACGAGGAACGATTCCTTTTATCAGATGACGAAATTCACGCGAGTGAAACCACGGGTGACTGCTAGTAATTATAGAAAAGATAGAAGCATACATAAGTTTTAAGAAACACATCATAATCTTCAAATAGTGTTGGGTAGGGAACCCGCTGATCAGACTTGTCCTGCGGTTTTCTTATCTTCCCCTATTTCCTCTTTCACCACTTAGTGCCTAACTACCAATGAGATTTCGTTCAAATCACTCCATAATCTCTCTCAGATGTAATAAGAACAAACTGTGAAAATTTCAGCGAAATCGGTTCAGTACATTTTGAGCATATTAACATCAAATATGCCAACATCCTATTTTATATACACTGACTGACAGAGCAAATGCAACACCAAGAAGGAGTGGTTCGAAAGGGATGAAGGTTGGGGAAAAAACAGAGACGGCACGGACGAATAATTGATGTTTATTTCAAACCGATATGCAGGTTACACAATGCGCACGGCATCGACTCAGTAGGATGTAGGACCACAGCGAGCGGCGATGCACGCAGAAACACGTCGAGGTACAGAGTCAATAAGAGTGCGGATGGTGTCCTGAGGGATGGTTCTCCATTCTCTGTCAACCATTTGCCACAGTTGGTCGTCCGTACGAGGCTGGGGCAGAGTTTGCAAACGGCGTCCAATGAGATCCCACACGTGTTCGATTGGTGAGAGATCCGGAGAGTACGCTGACCACGGAAGCATCTGTACACTTCGTAGAGCCTGTTGGGAGATGCGAGCAGTGTGTGGGCGGGCATTATCCTGCTGAAATAGAGCATTGGGCAGCCCCTGAAGGTACGGGAGTGCCACCGGCCGCAGCACATGCTGCAAGTAGCGGTGGGCATTTAACGTGCCTTGAATACGCACTAGAGGTGACGTGGAATCATACGCAATAGCGCCCCAAACCATGATGCCGCGTTGTCTAGCGGTAGGGCACTCCACAGTTACTGCTGGATTTGACCTTTCTCCATGCCGACGCCACACTCGTCTGCGGTGACTATCACTGACAGAACAGAAGCGTGACTCATCGGAGAACACGACGTTCCGCCATTCCCTCATCCAAGTCGCTCTAGCCCGGCACCATGCCAGGCGTGCACGTCTATGCTGTGGAGTCAATGGTAGTCTTCTGAGCGGACGCCGGGATTGCAGGCCTCCTTCAACCAATCGACGGGAAATTGTTCTGGTCGATATTGGAACAGCCAGGGTGTCTTGCACATGCTGAAGAATGGCGGTTGACGTGGCGTGCAGGGCTGCCACCGCTTGGCTGCGGATGCGCCGATCCTCGCGTGCTGACGTCACTCGGGCTGCTCCTGGACCCCTCGCACGTGCCACATGTCCCTGCGCCAACCATCTTCGCCACAGGCGCTGCACCGTGGACACATCCCTATGGGTATCGGCTGCGATTTGACGAAGCGACCAACCTGCCCTTCTCAGCCCGATCACCATACCCCTCGTAAAGTCGTCTGTCTGCTGGAAATGCCTCCGTTGACGGCGGCCTGGCATTCTTAGCTATACACGGGTCCTGTGGCACACGACAACACGTTCTACAATGACTGTCGGCTGAGAAATCACGGTACGAAGTGGGCCATTCGCCAACGCCGTGTCCCATTTATCGTTCGCTACGTGCGCAGCACAGCGGCGCATTTCACATCATGAGCATACCTCAGTGACGTCAGTCTACCCTGCAATTGGCATAAAGTTCTGACCACTCCTTCTTGGTGTTGCATTTGCTCTGTCAGTCAGTGTATATATAAGATTATTATAAGCTTCAGTGTGAATCGTGCATATCCTTACCGCCTCAGTTAGGGAACCTCTTAATTTTGGTTATTGAATATAATTTAATTGATAACATGAGCCATATTTCAGGGAGGAACTGGTGTATTTAATGAATCTACTGCATGCTAATACCGAGAATAACAGTCATCCATGCGGGCACCCTCATTTCAAAACGGTCAAGACAGAAAAATAAAATGCACATTATCCTTTCTGATGGTTGAAAGTCTTCATAGTAAGAGACTGCTGCTTATTTTCCCACCTAAGTTGACAGTTCTCGAAAAACCAGAAAGTATACGTAAATACTAACGCATATCGGGAAATCTGGTGATGAAAGAATGTACCATATCCTCATACAGATAAATGATTAAATTAATGTCAAAAATCTGTTGTTATTACCAGAAAAATTTCGTTTCAGAGGACTACCTTGTTTTTATTATTCCGAGCTGTAAAATAATAATAATAATAAAAATAATAATAATAATAATAATAATAATAATAATAATAATAATAATAATAATAATAATAATAATAATAATAATAGGGACCGAAGACCTTCGATGTTGGGCCCCTTAAAACAACAAGCATCATCGTCATCAATAATAATAATGATAATAATAATAATAGTAATAGTAGGTAAGGGTTATTCTGCCCGAAGGCAGATCCGAACCTCCGCAGAGGTGTTCCTGAGTCGGAGTTTACGTGCGGTAGGGTGGCCAGTTCCTTTCCGCTCCTCCATTCCCTTACCCCCCCCTCCTCCAAAAGCGCGTGGCAACCCATCCATCTCCTGACCACGCCCAATGTTGCTGAACTTTGGAGATCTCACGGGATCCGGTGTTTCAACACTGCTACGGCTGTTGGCTATAGTAATAGTAATAGTAAATAAATTCAGATATTTGGGTTGGCTTTGGAAATTTCCGCTATAGAGGAAAAGATACACTAGGTGAAAGGAGCATACGATAAATCTAGGAATATCTGCAACAAAATATGTTATCTGAAAACCTCAAAATAAAGCGCTACAACACAGTAGCCAAACCGGAATGCCTACGCGCGAATGAGTGTCTAGTTCTGAAGTACATCATCATCATCATCATCTGTTTACCCTCCAGGTTCGGCTTTTCCCTAGGACTCAGCGAGGGATCCCACCTCTACCGCCTCAAGGGCAGTGTCCTGGAGCTTCAGACTCTTGGTCGGGGGATACAACTGGGGAGTATGACCAGTACCTCGCCCAGGCGTCCTCACCTGCTATGGTGGACAGGGGCCTTGTAGGGGGATGGGAAGATTGGAAGGGATAAACAAGGAAGGGGGAAGGAAGCGGCCGTGGCCTTAAGTTAGGTACCATCCCCGCATTCGCCAGGAGGTGAAGTGGGAAACCACGGAAAACCACTTCGAGGATGGCTGAGGTGGGAATCGAACCCACCTCTACTCAGTTGACCTCCCGAGGCTGAGTGGACCCCGTTCCAGCACTCGTACCACTTTTGAAATTTCGTGGCAGAGCCAGGAATCGAACGCGGGCCTCCGGGGGTGGCAGCTAATCACGCTAACCACTACACCACAGAGGCGGACTCTGAATTACATGCTGAATAAAATAGAAGTATTCGAAGGAAAAAAATACGGAAAATACTCGCTCTGCTAAGAACAAACGGACTATGGAAATCAAGAAGTAAAGATGAAATATACCGGAACAAAGAAACACACCAGAAACAATGCGGAAAAGGCGATTGATATTTTTTTCACATTTATACAGAATGGATGACAACAGGTTAACCTGTTAACCAAAGGATGAAGCTTTGAAACTATCACGTTGTTCCGAGAAGACTGTAACGGAGACGGTTGAGGCGCAGGCCTTCTGACCCCCACTTTGTAGGTACGATCCTGGCTCAGTCCGGCGCTATTTGAAGGTGCTCATTTACGCCATCTTTGTGTTGGTAGACTTACTGGCTGGTAAAAGAATTCCTGCGTGACTAAATTCCAGCAGTTTGGCGTCTCCGAAAACTGTAAAAGTAGTTAGTGGTATGTAGAGCCAATAACATTCCGATTATGTATAATAATAATAATAATAATAATAATAATAATAATAATAATAATAATAATAATAATAATAATAATAATAATAATATTAATAATAATAAAATATATATATTTTCGTCTCCGTATTCGATAACATTGTCTTAAAATACTCACATTGCCGCCTGCGTGTTTCTCTGAAATAAAGTTCTATATATGTCAATAAATATACTGTTCTAGTGGCTTGTCAACTGTGTCGGGATTCGATGTCTTAACCTTGAGCTTCAAAGGCGAGTACGTCTCACCTAGTTAGCTATGCCACTCACTAAGCGGTTTGCGATGTGAGTTTAAGCTCGAGCGTGCACAACTGTAAGTTACGAGTGGACACCGCACTGGTACATGAATGACTGATGACATTTCACGACCGTGTCGCTTTATTAAAATTGGCTGCGGGCTACTTGAGCATCTTCCCCACGACGGGGATTTCCGCTTTAGGATTTAGAAGCCGAGGTAAAGGTCCTCTTGCTGCAGGCAGATTCATTTCCTTTTCTCTGCCTCCTCTTCGCTTTCTTTCTGCCAGTTCTACCCTGTTAAGAAGCCTAGGCTACAGATGTACTGAACAAAGAAGGTAAAGGTAAAACTTGCTGCATTTCTTCACCGGATTCCTTGTAATTATACCATCAAACATTTCGTAAGCGGAGAACGAACAAAACATGAGAGAAGTGGACTAAACTATGGTCTAGAATGCTATCTTCTAACGTAGGAACCGTCTCCTATAGCGAGCTGTCTAGAAAAGGTATTAAAGGTGTTCATTTCTGCGGGAAGGATGAGGGTTCGACTCCCTGTCAGGGGATGAAAAATATAGTAGAAGATTTCTAATTATAGAGTGGCTTAGAAGTTCACTCAGCCTACACCAAAAATGAGTACCTACCAGATTCATTCCTGGGGGCAAAGGAGACCGAACAGAGGGGCAACCACTCTCTCCTGCGCAGTACGGGGTTAACAATAGTGGAATCCTTTATCTCCCACTCTCCCATGGACCTTAATGACCTGTACGTAGATTGCTTTGAGCTTTTACTTTGTCAAGTAATTTCAACTACCATTATTATCAAAATTTAAGAAGGAAATCGTGGGAATGAAAAGAAGTACTGAATCATATCTTAAAAATGAACGTAATCAAGCTCACGTAAATTTGTTATATACAAGTTATACAGTGCTCTCATTTTACGTTGAAACTTTCGCATCGTTAATCCAGGGGCCGACATCCACATTCTTGACCGCATGTCGTACTTGCGGCGGAGAGCGTGTTCCATTACTACTGTCAAATCAAGATATTTAGCAACTGCAGAATAAATTAAACCCACAGATTGAAATATTATTGAAACACTGTACACGTACACAGGTTTATCTCTCATTAATTTATTTCAGATAATGCCGAAAATTACATTGGGGAGCATGATAAATTCAGTCGCATAATAGCTGGCTCTCACCCGGAAGGCTGAGGATCAAATTCTGGTCGATTCTGTGTTGAGATTTTCATCTAAGAAAATCACGTGGCGTCAGGAAGAGCATCCGGACTTAAATCCCCGGTCGAAACTAAAATGAGCCTGGGTAGGTCCAGCGACCCTAGAAATTACTGGGATAAGCTGAAGAAAAGCAAAAAATGACCTCCTTCGCAGTAAGATATGCCTCACATCATTTAAACACATTATTTTCAATTTAATGTCATTCCGCTTCGGTAATAGACTGGAGAATGCGCTGATTCGAAGAAAAGTCTAGGTTAAAAGGCCACACCGAAGAACAGCCAGCAGACTGTTAGGTAAAATAAAAAATGTCACCGGTCAGGTCTTCTTTCTTAGAAAAGCAGAAAATCGTCAAGAATGGCAGAAAATGACAAAACATGAAAAGTGATGGGGTCACGACGCACAGGAATGTGTGAAACGACTGATTATGACGAATAGGCTGGTATTACAAGTGTTATTTTGGCCATTAGTTCTCCTCTGGTACGGTGATTATTTCGCTAAACTGTCTCCTTTAGGGTTCCCCAGTGATAATAATCACAATAACTTAGGTCGCCTGATCTGGGGGGCCATAAACCTGTACTAATTATCAGCCATTAAAAACTGGACGCAATGCGACTATGGAATTAAGGTGACACTCAGGAAATAAAAAAAATATATTTTATCTAATGCGTGGATTTTCATGAAACTTTGTGAGAATGTCACCTGCATAAAAGTAGAGATATCATGAATATTTCCTTCATATACTATTAAGAACTTTTCCAATATAAATTTTTGTTATTGAAATATTTAATTCCATTTCTTCATGAAATGTAATTAACCTTTAATATAAATTCGTAATTAGGTAGATAATACTTCTTTTAAAAGCACTACGTATCGATTTTTCTGTACATAATTTATATCAGGAGATATATCGTACTAAAATTTGTTATTTTAACGTTTTTACTTAAAAATGCATATTACTTGAAAAAATTCTGCAATCAAAAATTCCATGGCAGTGATATATGTACCATACTAATTTTGTTACATTTTTCAGAATATTACGGGAGAAAAATGGGATTTAAATGTAAAATTACAATTGGCAAACAAAGCATTGTTACAGTGTTAAATTGTTTGAATTCAGCGAAATGACTTCATGTCAAGAAAAAAGAAACCCAATCCTTTCAGTTTCAGTCATTAAAAAAATAAAAATGACCAAAATATCGATGTTTATCTCCGGAGTGTCGCCTTAAGAGCGGTGTGGGGTGCGGTACCGTCCAGTTGAAAATATTCATAGTCCTTCCCTTCCTCTGCCAGCTCATTAAAAATTCGACGAAAAATTGTTTTCACGTACATATCTGAATTCACACGGTCACCGAAAAATCTGGGCCCAATTACCGGCCATGCGCTCTTACCGCACAAAATCCCCCAAGGTCCCCCAAGGCAAAGATATATAGAATATTCCATCTGCTTAAAGTGAGAAGTGAGGCTTGGGCGAACTCATGGCTGCTAAGGGCATTAAAATCAGTGAATGAGGTTGATGAATCAGTGACCTTTTACACTTACCCCCTCTAAAATCAAACGTGCCCTAACGATAGCAAGGTGTGTATCGTATTCTTTCTCTCAATAAATATGTAATTATAAGCGTCCCTGGATTTAGCTTAAACATGGTAATTATTTTAGGAAATAAGTTGTATTTAGTTATGGTATATTTGTTGTATACAATGTTTTACTGGATAATCTATAATTCTGTATATAACCCGCTGATGATAAATCTATGTATATATCTTTCAACCTATAAATATCTATCTATCCAGTTTTAATGGGATGCAATACCACGTCCTGTACAATGTCTGGGTTGTTAGTACTGCACAACAGGACATTTTGAGAATTTCCATGTCTGGAAAGATAGAACCATTCCTCGTCAGACATAAACATTAGCTGTGGACCCCAATTACGATTGTAAACACTTTCACGAAACTAATCACGGATCCTTATGCTTGCGGCGAAAGCTCTTTGGTGAAATTTCTGCACAAACATTTCATATGACCAAAATGTCAGCAGTCTAGTTGCTTTGTGAACTGACCCGGTGGAAATATCCGTTTCCTGCGCTAGACTAATGAGTGATTTTCAGGGTCTTGCTGCTAACCACGCACGAACATACCCAACTTTATCTTTAGTTAAAACGTGTCTTTCCGCTTCCTTTGTACATCAGATATTGAACCCACGTTTTCACCCAGAATATCGAGACAAAAAATTTGCAGGAATTCTAGAGTCAGAATATTTACGAGCAAATTTCTGAACGCATCTTCTCTAGCTATTCAAGCAACATTCTGTCAAATATGTAGGTTTTTATACCTAATGCTTAATATTACAATCGATTCCTTTATATATCAAGCAATATGCAAAATAATTCATAAGCAACAGTAACACGCAGGTACCAGTAAAATTCTCAGAATCTCCAGAGCTGCCGACCATGGAGTTCGAAACCACTATCCCTCTGACAGCTACGTGACTCAAGCCACACAGCCACTCACTTGGTCATATCCTTGTTAATTCCCATTTAAATTAGCTTCTCTGATATGATCCTCAGATCCAACTATTAGTGAATCTAAACCGGACATATATCCCTTAACAGCTATAGGGTCCCTGGCTTAGTTAGGCATTTCTCCCATTTATTTGTTCCACAGCCCTCACATTCCCACTCGACCTTTAACTATCCTGAACTGACCATATATAAAGTTTTTGAGGCTTAAAAAGTCCTGCATTGCCTATTTCTTTATAACCTCGACTTCCTTCTTTGCCGGTGCCTGCATTCTTCAAGGAATCAGACATATTACATTTTCTTTTCCCCTCCAAGGAAAGCAAAGCTATCAGCACAAATAAGTCACAAAAATTAACCGAGCAGAATGGCCTCAACTGTGTAGCTCTGCATTCGGGAGGTGGTGGGCTAATCCCACCGTCGACTGTCCTGAGAATTCTTGTCTACGGTTTTCAGTTCCTCTCAAAAACGCGAATGCCAGGAGAGTTCCTATTACAGGCGTCGGCCGTTCGTCACACACTCTTCTCCGCACCTCATATCACCGCAACGCATGTTGAGATATCTCATGATGGATGAATGTACCGTATCCTCATACAGATAAATGACTAAATTTATTTAAAAATCTGTTGTTATTACCAGAACAACCCTGCTTCAAAGGACAACCCTGTTTAATATTCCGGGTTCCGTAATAAAGAATGAAAGAACAATAATAATAACATTAATAACAATAGTAATATTAGCAATAATAATAAGTCAAGAAATTCATATATTTGGGAAAAGAAATTCAATGAAAGGGTTTGGAAAAGTCCGCTGTAGAAGAAAAGGTACACAAGATGAAAAAGGCATACGGTATAACTAGGAATATCTACAACAAAAAGTGTTATCTGAAAACCTTAAAGTACAACACTACAACACAGTAGCCAAAGCGGAATGCCTGTACTCGACTGAAAGTCTAGTACTGAATTACAAGCTGAATAAATTAGAAGTACTGGAAAAAAATATACGGGAAATACTCGGTCTGCTAAGAACAATGGAACTCTGCAAATCAAGAAGTAATGATGAAATACACTGGAACATAGAAAATGTGTCTGGAACAATGCGGAGGAGGCGATTGATAATTCTTGGGCATTTATACAGAATGGATGAAAACAGGTTAACCAAACAGATCTTCAAATATCTCTGGACAAGAAGTCAACAACAACCCGTATTCATTAAATCAAGAAAGATTTGGAAATAGAAGGGAAGGAACAGCAATACAGAATTTTTTAGAATTAAGTGTTAAAAATGGAAGGATTCTGAAGTCGGAAGGGAAATAAAACAGTCTGAAAATTGTCCTAGGAGAGGGAAAGGAGACATAGTGAGCATATGAATGAGTAATGAAGGAAGACAACAAAGTATGAAGCAATGAAAATTTCAGGTCGCTCCAAGATGACCTTAAAGGAGAAAGAAGGGCTGAATGTTTCAGATGTTTGAGGCTCTGGCCTTCTTACGCCATCTTGGCACATACGATCCTGGCTCAGTTCGGTGCCATTTGAATGTGCTCAAACACGTTGGCATCGTGTTGGTAGATTTACTGGCAGATAAAAGAACTCCTGCATGTCTGAATTCCGGCTGCGTCTCCGTAAAGCGTAAAAGTAGTTCGTGGAACGTAAAGCAAATAACATTATGACTGTGTATAGTAATAATAATAATAAATATAATTCTTTTCGTCTCCTTATTCGATAACATTGTCTTAAAGTACGCACTGGTGTGTGCATATTTCTATGAAATAATTTTTTTCATGTCAATAAATATACTGTTCTAGTGGCTTGTCGATTGTGTCGGGATTCGATCTCTTAACCTTGAGCTGTATGTGCGAGTATATCTCATCTAAGCTGTGCCATCCACTCATCGGATTGTGATGTGTGTTTAAGCTAGAGCGTCCACAACTGTAAGTTACGGGTGGACACCTCACGTAAATGAATGACTGACGACCAGGTTTGGGATTTTTAACTGCTAATTTCAGATGAAAAAGGAAGAAAAAAGGTGCTCAAATAACTTGAAAAAGGGACAATAACGTGTTGATTTATCCAAGTAATTCAATGATTTCTCTTTCCTTTATTCAATTGAATTAAAAAGAAGTACACCAAATTATCACACATCAAAAGGAGGAAAAATCATGAAGCTGTGGTACTTCAAGACATTAAGCATCTCTACATTTTTAAAAGTAAGTCTATTTCTATTAGGAGATAGAATGTCTTTGTAGATGCTAATGCTACTTTCGACATCCACATAAGCCAGTGTATTCACTCCGAATGGCAACTCTACAGATGTGGCGAATTCCTCAATGTCTGGATTCTTCAGAAGACTAGGACTCATGTTTGTCTTTGGCAAAGCATCTAACTGCTCCCACACGGAAATAAAGAATATTCCATTGTTTTCCCTTTCCCAGACGTTGTTTTTCTAATCGTTTAATATCTGCAGGCAGGTACTTTTAACTATGGACAGAATATAGTTCTGTCTGTAAATTATTGTTTTCTGGTAACATAAGTTGCTGTGCCTTGGAAATTGTTCCTGCGTCGGCTGGATCCAAGGAAAACACAAACTCTCTACTTTTGTCAAACTTCTCAAACAGCATAGCAGCACATTCAATCCACGGTCCCCAGCGAGTAATGACCGCGAAATTTGATAAGGACAGGCCAGTGGTTTCACTGTAGGCAACTACAAGACTCGGAGTTATCAGTAGCATCTTCTTCAGAGCAGAGACGAATTATTGATTTGCTATGTCGTATTCGCTCCTTACGGATTCACAAACACAAAGAAGGATTGAACCAAGCATGCCAAGTGCTTCAAATTAAGTAATAAAGGTTTCAATTGGTTAACAGCTGAAACCATGTATGGAGCTTGGTCCTTAACCACAAGAGGAAGTTTTTCAAACTCGATACCAGTAGGCCAGAATTTTTGGCAGAAGTCCATAATTGATTGCAATACACTACTGGCATTGGCGTTCTACAGCTCATACATTTTAGCAACATGGGCTTAATAACTTCCCCCCTGCTAAGAGAAAAACTAAACTGTTCAAACCCTATCATGCCATTGGGTCTATGATTTTATCCACAATGATTCCCACATAGCAATCTGACACCTTCTCCTCGATTCATTGTATGTTGTCTTCGTAAACAGGCTCCATGTAGTTTTTTCGTAGAGTACTCTGATCGGGCATTGACATCTTTGTGTATTTTTCAATAAATCCCTTGATGGCTGGATGGTTCACCTTACTGAGTGGAATTCCTGTCTGTGTAAGATGTGCACACAAATCAATGTTGATGGAACGCATTTCGTAATAGAGGTTGCCGCGATTTGTTTGCTTGAAGTGTCTTTTTAATTTTATGCTTAGACTTGGAAAGTGTTGTTTGAAGTGATCTCGGTGGTGTTTTTCATGTAACAAAATCCTTGAATCACAAATAATACATTGCATAAGAGTTCATTCAGTGTCTATTAAATCTTGTTTGATTTCCATAGCCAGAGCAACTAATCGGGCACTGGACACTTTTGGCATGGTAAAATGTAGTAGTACACTCGTTTAGGAATGTTACAAATTGCTATCACCAGTCCACTTGCTAAATCAATGCGACTATCGCACAACTCACTCTTGCGCACACTCGCTCACTTGCTGTCTACACTCCCTTATAACACCACGACTGTAACAATGTTGTTCTCATTCATGCTGGAACTGAAGTCTCAGCTATTTATAGTAGCTTCGAGCAGAACCCAGTCTCAATTCTCGGAACTACGCGGGTACAGTTGCTGACATCTCTTCGTCATCAGGCTCCACTTCCATGGGAACAGATGACGCATCTCACTGTAAAAAACTCTCATTCACGAACAGCAGGCTGGTGGGATAGAATCACTCATTGTGAATTGCATTATTGCGGGCTACATTATAGCAGTAAAGCGAGAGAAAGAAGTTTTGTCGAACACACAATTACTGTCCATTGTTGCAGGTGTGCTTTCAACTCCCGCGCGGTGTTTACTAAAAGAGGTAGGTTTACTATTCGCACGTACACAGCAAGCTGAAGAAACGTTAATTGAAAGTTAAATATTTTACATTGATAAGAAATGTTATAGAATAAATTGGAATTAAACGTAGAAGGAAAAAAGCGGAAAAAGTAGATGATGGGCACGGTTGTGTGAAAAGGGATAAAGGTCACAAAATAGGGAGAACTGTGCGTGAAAAATGCTTCCTTTCGCAACTAGAAACAAAATTTCACACTAAGATATCTTTCCGAATATTTGTATGTACCCTAACAGGAAAGGTGCGCACCTTAAAATCCTAAACCTGCTGATGACATTTCACGACCGTGTCGCTTTATTAAACTTGGCTGCGGGCTACTTGAGGATCATCCCCACGACGGGGAGTTCCGCTTTAGTATTTAGAAGCCGAGGTAAAGGAAATCTTGCTGCAGGTGGATTCCTTCCTTTTTCTCTGCCTCCGCCTAGCTTCCTTTCTACCAGTTCTTACTCGTGAAGCTGGCTGGGATACAGCTGTCTTTAACAACGAAGGGGAAGGTAAAACTTGCAGCATTTCTTAACCGTATTCCTTGTAATTATACCACCGCACATTTCGTAGGCGGCGAACTAACAAAATATATGAGAAGTGGACAAACCAATGGTCTAGAATGCTGTCTTCCAACGTCTTTTTTATTAGGAACCGCTTTCTATAGGTAGCTGACTTGAAAAGGTGTTCATTTCAGCAGGAAGTATGTGGGATCGAGTCCCCGTCAGGGGATACAAAACATATTCTCCTTATGGAGTGGCACATTGGCTTAAGATTTCACTCAGCCTACACCAAAAATAAGTACCAGATTCATTGCTGGGGGCAATGCAAGCCGAACAGAGGGGCAACCACTCTCTCCTGTGCAGTACGGAATTATGAAAAGTGGAAAACATTGTCTCCCACTCCTCCATGGACCTTGATAATCTGTACGGAGATTGCTTTGGAGTTATCCTTTGTCATATAATTTCAACTACCATTATTACCTAAATTTAAGAAGGAAATCGTGGGAAAGAAAGGAAGTACTGCATCATATCTTGAAAATGAACCTAATCAAGTCCATGTAACGTTGTTATATATAAGTTATACAGTGATATCATTTTACGATAAAACTTCCGCATTATTCAGCCACGGGCCGACTCCCATTTTCTTGATCGCATGTTGTACTTGCGGCGGAGAGCGTGTTCCATTACTACTGTCGAATCAAGATATTTAGTAACTACAGGATAAAACATGTACACAGGTTTATCTCTCATTAATCATATCAGATAATGTTGAATATGACCTTGGGGAGCGTGGTAAGCTCAATGGCTTAATTGCTGGCTACTCACTCGGGAGGATAAGGTTAAAATTCCAGTAGAAACTGGGTTGAGATTTTCGTCTCAAGAACACGTGGTGGCAGGATGGGCGTTCGGCCTTAAATCCCCGGCCGAAACTAAAATGAACCTGGGTGGTTAAAGCGACCCCAGAAATTACTGGGATAAGCTGAAGAAAAATAAAATAAAAATGACCTCCTACGCAGTAATACATGCCTCACATCGTTTAAACAATTTTGTTCTACTTTCTGTCATTCCGCTTCAGTAATAGACTGGATAATGTGGTTATCAAGGAAAAGTCTAGGTTCAGAGGCTAGGCGAAAGGACAGCCAGCAGATTGTTAGGTCAAATTACAAAGATCACCCGTCTTCCCTTTTTTCTTAGAGAAGCTGAAAATCGTCATGGTTAGCGGAATATGACAAATCATGCGACATGATGCGGTCACAACGCTCAGGAATGAGTGAAACGACTGATGATGATGTATAGGCTGCAATTGCACGTGTTATTCCAGCCATCAGTTCTCCTCTAGTACGGGGATTAATTCGCCAAACATTCTCCTTTAGGGTACCCCAATGATAATAATCACAATAACGTACGTCGCCTGTTCTATGATCTAGGGGGCTACAAACTTCTACTAATTAAAAGCAGTTAAAAACTGGGCGTAATGCAACTATGGAATTAAGAGCGGTGTGGGCTCTGGTACCGTCAAGTTGAAAATATGCATAATCCTTCCCTTCCTGTGTCAGATCATTAAAAATTGGGCACAAAACTGTTCTCGCGTACACATGTAAATTCACGGGGTCACCAAAAAATATGGCCCCAATCCCACGCCACGAGCTCTTACCGCACAATTCCCCCAAGATCCCCTAATGCTAAGTTATACATTTCAATTGCTTAAAGTGAGAACAGTGGCTTGGGCGAACTCATTGCTGCAAAGGGCATTAAAATGAGCGAATGAGGTGGATGAATCAGTGATATTTTACACACTCCTCCTCTAAAATTAGACGTTCCCTAACGATATCAAGGATGTAACGTCCTCTCTGGATAAATATGTAAGTATTATAGTCTCTGTATTTAGTTTAAACTTGGTAATTATTTTAGGAGATTAGTTTTATATATTTGAGATATATTTGTTTTATAAAATGTGTTATTGGAAAATTTAGAATTGGGTAAATATCACGTTGATGATAAATCTATCTATACATAGCCAGTTTTAATGGGATGTAATGCCACTTCCTGTAAGGTATGAAGGTTATCAGTAAAAATACACTGCCTGACAGAGCAAATGCAACACCAAGAAGGAGTGGTTCGAAAGGGATGAAAGTTGGGGAAAAAACACAGACGGCACGGACGAATAATTGATGTTTATTTCAAACCGATATGCAAGTTACACAATGTGCACGGCATCGACTCAGTAGGATGTAGGACCACCGCGAGCGGCGATGCACGCAGAAACACGTCGCGGTACAGAGTCAATAAGAGTGCGGATGGTGTCCTGAGGGATGGTTCTCCATTCTCTGCCAACCATTTGCCACAGTTGGTCGTCCGTACGAGGCTGGGGCAGAGTTTGCAAACGGCGTCCAATGAGATCCCACACGTGTTCGATTGGTGAGAGATCCGGAGAGTACGCTGGCCACGGAAGCATCTGTACACCTCGTAGAGCCTGTTGGGAGATGCGAGCAGTGTGTGGGCGGGCATTATCCTGCTGAAACAGGGCATTGGGCAGCCCCTGAAGGTACGGGAGTGCCACCGGCCGCAGCACATGCTGCACGTAGCGGTGGGCATTTAACGTGCCTTGAATACGCACTAGGGGTGACGTGGAATCATACGCAATAGCGCCCCAAACCATGATGGCGCGTTGTCTAGCGGTAGGGCGCTCCACAGTTACTGCCGGATTTGACCTTTCTCCACGACGACGCCACACTCGTCTGCGGTGACTATCACTGACAGAACAGAAGCGTGACTCATCGGAGAACACGACGTTCCGCCATTCCCTCATCCAAGTCGCTCTAGCCCGGCACCATGCCAGGCGTGCACGTCTATGCTGTGGAGTCAATGGTAGTCTTCTGAGCGGACGCCGGGAGTGCAGGCCTCCTTCAACCAATCGACGGGAAATTGTTCTGGTCGATATTGGAACAGCCAGGGTGTCTTGCACATGCTGAAGAATGGCGGTTGACGTGGCGTGCGGGGCTGCCACCGCTTGGCGGCGGATGCGCCGATCCTCGCGTGCTGACGTCACTCGGGCTGCGCCTGGACCCCTCGCACGTGCCACATGTCCCTGCGCCAACCATCTTCTCCACAGGCGCTGCACCGTGGACACATCCCTATGGGTATCGGCTGCGATTTGACGAAGCGACCAACCTGCCCTTCTCAGCCCGATCACCATACCCCTCGTAAAGTCGTCTGTCTGCTGGAAATGCCTCCGTTGACGGCGGCCTGGCATTCTTAGCTATACACGTGTCCTGTGGCACACGACAACACGTTCTACAATGACTGTCGGCTGAGAAATCACGGTACGAAGTGGGCCATTAGCCAACGCCGTGTCCCATTTATCGTTCGCTACGTGCGCAGCACAGCGGCGCATTTCACATCATGAGCATACCTCAGTGACGTCAGTCTACCCTGCAATTGGCATAAAGTTCTGACCACTCCTTCTTGGTGTTGCATTTGCTCTGTCAGTCAGTGTATTAAGATTATCAGTAGTCCACAACCACACATTTTCAGAATTTCCATGTTCAGGAAGAGTGAACCATGTCTCGCCAGATATAAATATTAGCCGTGGAACCCAATTAACATTGTAACTACTTTCACGAAACTAATCACAGAGCCTTATGCTTGGTGAAATTCTTGCGCCGAAATTGCATATGATCAAAATTTCAGCAGTCAAGTTGCTTTGTGAACTGACCCCGTGAATATGCCCGTTTCCTGCGCTAGACGAGTAAGTGATTTTCTGGGTCTTGCTGCTAAACGCGGTCGAATATACCCAAGAGCAGCTAGCCAAAAAACTAGAGTACTCTGAGGTTAGGCACCTCTAAGTTGGTGTCATGTCCAGAAGGGCAGCTAATCTTAAAACTAGGGTCCTCTGAGGTTAGGCTCCCCTCCAAGATGGTAACATGTCGCGGAGGGCAGAATGCCTTAAACTAGAGTCCTAACGTGCCTCCAGGATTGTGTCGAGAAGGGCAGCTAGCCTTAAAATAAGGATCATTACACTCCTCAAATATAGTGCCACACATGGTTAAGTTCCGTCAAAATGACAGCAGTGAGGTTAGGGTCGTTCAAAAATTCCGCTTCTCAAAAGCACGTGGCTAAGTCCCGTCAAGGTAACAGCAGTGTGGTTAGGGTCGTTCATAAATTCCGCTTCTCAAAAGCACGTGGCTAAGTCCCGTCAAGATAACAACTGTGAGGTTAGGGGGTCGTTCAAAATTCCACGTCAAAACAAGTGCACGAGGTTAGGATCTGTCAAGATGACGGCTGTCAGGTTAGGCACGTTCACTTGTTCGAAATCCGAGCCCACGTGGCCGAAAAATAGGATCTGTCAAGATGGCAACAGTGAGGTTATCTGCGTTCACTTGTTCAAATTCCGCGCCCACGTGGCTGAAAAAGTATTGTTAGGACCTGACAAGATTACAGATGACAGCTGTCACTTATTCAAATTCCGCGCCCACGTGTTTAAGATGGCAGCAGTGAGGTTAGCCATGTTCACTTGTTCACAAGAAAGTAAGGTTACGACCTGTCAAAATGGCAACAGTGGGGTTAGCGATGTTCTCTTGTTAAAATGTGAGGTTAGCGTCTGTCAAGATGATAGCTGACACATTGACAGCTGTCAAAATCACTTGGCTTTGTTTACAGCAAGACCACGTGGCCGTGACGTCACGGTAACGTGGCCATAACGTCATTGGGTCAATGACATTGGCGGGGTCAATGACCTCGGGTGCTGACGAGGTGTTTTAGAACGTACATTGGTATACTACTTCAACGGCGTGCTGAAACGTGCATTACTGCAGGCCATCTATTCGAAAATTTATAGCGCTAACAGGCTGTTGTTCAGTCAAACGGTTTCACACCCCCATCCATTCCATCCTCGTCCAGCCGTGCTTATAAAATATCCACATAAGCAGCCCTTACGGCCTACAACAGTGCCAACATAAATTAAATAACACACGACGTGAGGGCATTCGGATACATTCTATCTGTGGATGATTCTTGAAGTACAAAATGCGAATCAAATTTACAGGGTCAAGTGAGATTCGAACCCACCTAGCAAACGCAGCTGCATCAACATCACCGCACTTAACGTCAGGCACGGCTGACTCACCCGGTAAGTAGTTTCCCATTCGACATTACAAATCTTCCTTTGCATAGTCATTTCTGAGATTGCTTGTATTATTCCTAAGGAAAGTAATTTATTGTTACAGTACATCAGGTAACGGCGACTCCAGCTAATAGGTTTCCAGAAAGCCTACAAGATTGACTACTACTTCCGTTTCACAAACTCACACAAGTTTTCTACCAGTATGCCATCGCTTTTAGTAGTCATTTCATACCATACTGAACGTTCATAATTAGCACGTACGTTTTACATAACCGAATGCCAGTTGGATGCATTGTATAAATACCTGTCGCATACGGTACATGATTTTGCAACGGTAATGGTGCACTGAGTGATTAAAGGCGATTATTGTTTGGTAGACCTCAAAGGAAGATAGACCATAACGACACCAGTGTCGATCGGTGGGATGCCTCAGAGCATTAAACGTCAGGCGCGGCTGACTCACCCGGTAGGTACTTTCCCATTCGACATTACAAATCTTCCTTTGCATAGTCATTTCTGCGATTGCTTGTATTATTCTCAAGGAATGTAATTTATTGTTACAATACATCAGGTAATGAATCGTAGTGAGTAGTCCGTGCTAGTAGAAATAAAAAATGGATATCCATAAAAAGATGTTGTGCAACATAAAAGAATCATCTCCATTAGCTTCATCAGTAAAATGGTGTTCGTAGTTGACTTTTTTTTACCGCCCAGTTCCAATTAACGTCGTTGGATTTCATAAAGGCTGGGGTTTAGCTCCTCTTGTTAAATGATTACGGCAAACAAATTTTCTCGTAAGAAGCCATTTTAGAAGTTTGTTTCAAGAAAACTGGTCCCGTAGTTGAGATTAAAAAGATATGGGGTTGCACAATATAAGAATTCGATGTATGTCTTCGGTCAACTACCGAGAAATTGTAGTAATATTTTTATTCTTGAAGAATTTTGATAACAGAAAAAAAGATATAAAATTTCACTCGAAACCCCATAGATTTCAAGTTATAAATGTACAGTATTAGTGACCAAGAGAATGAATGTAAATATTCCACAGGGCATAGCATCATTTACGTTAATCACTCCCCGGTATGACTCATATCTTAAAACTGTATTCCTTTGATGACAGTAAAGTGAAGCCCGAGACATTTCTTTAGTTCGTTCAGGGGATCCGTTTACTTCAGAAATGAAAGTAGAGGTGGATTAATGTTTAAAGGCAAAATACCTCAACTGGGCAAAAATTCAGGTTCGTGTGCAGGTGATTCCATGTGTTTCAGTTCATGTGAGAGCAGAGGAACGTTCACATCACTAGGTGCTCCTTAATCGTTCTCGTAGGGTCCTCGTACTTGTATCTGCATTGCGGGTTGAAAACTCAAGTGAGCAGTACAGCAGTAATTACCGTCCTCTACACTCCATCCGCTCTTTTTCGCTTCAAGCTCATGAATCCGCAGTGGTTTTTGCCATCAATTAGTAAACTACCTCTAAGAGACCTCCATAAGTCTGTCTTACTCATTTGCCGAACAAGATAAGAAACATTGAGTAATGGCTGTAGAATACAAGCTGAATTTGAGAAAATGTCCTTACCTGTCAGTATGCCATGTGATTCAATTGGATCCTTACCAACAGAAACTGTTAATGGGAATTCGTCTGTACTAGGTTGAGTGGGCAGAGGCTCAGATATACTGATGGTGGGCAATAACTCTTTGACATGACCACTTGACATCTCTGTTAATGAAAGCCGCTGAAGTACCTTCGGTTTTTTAATGTCATGAATGAACAATGGAAATTCTTCAGAAACATCTTCACCAGATTCCTCAGATTCCATGCCTTCCTCATGCTCAACTCCGTCATCAGATCTCACTGTTGAAGAGAACAGAACACAATGAGTCACAAAATTCTTCAACCAGCTCTTTGGGAACTATATAATATATATAAGAGAGCAATCATGCAATAAATGATATACAAAGTTCATTTGCTGTCGTTAAAATTTGGATGACCAATCCCTAACAGCCTGGCCCCCAATAATTCAATTGAACACATAAAAAGTTTACATTAATTTTAATTTTATTTCATTTTCGTTCTTACTTCTGTATTGTAAGTTGGTGGAGAGTAACTGGCCACGGATCATCGTCACAAGAGACAGTATACGATTTGACACGTTTTTGTTCTGCTACATCCAATCACAATGCAGGCCTGAAATCCTATGTCCAAATGAATCTGCAACTCTAAGACAGGGGCTAGAACAAAGTTGCTAGTGATAATAGTAGCTATGAGGTGCAATATAGTAACCGGCCTGGGTGAAATTACTAGAAGTATGCTTGAAGCATTCAGTATAATACTTAGGAGAATGATAAAAAGTATTTCTGGCTGGGAAGGTGCAAAAAAATGAATTATGCCTTTTGTGGAATTTTTCCGACACCTTGTAAATTCTGTCAGCAGAACAAACGGCGTTGTTTAAGTATTGCCCAAGCATATCCTGCGAGGATGAGAGGAAGTTCTCTAAACTTAGATATATTCTCGCAGACATGAGACATAATAAATCACCACAAAACCTTGAATGGTATCGAGTAGTCAACTGAAATTTTGCTGGTTAGTAAATTGATCCATTGTTTAATGCCACCATCACAAAAATATTAATAAATAAAAAACAATTTCAAATAGCGAACCCTCTACTTAGCAAAGCTCAGGATATAATTCAGCATTTGACTAATTAAGTATGTAGTTAATATAACTTTGTGGACATTTTGACAGTCTCTATTTTAAAGCATGTTTAACATCTTCAGTACCACCTGCTGAACTGGCGATTTAAATACCTAGTACACCATATAAATGCAGTGTTGTTTCAAGATCATGGTGTAAATCAGTGACGGCCAAGGAATAATCCACTGAGGGACAGAATACAATAAAGGCCATACATGGGGGGCCAGGCTAATTACAATGAAATACAGTATAAAAACATAGTACAGCAATGGCAATTTTAATGCATATTATTATTAATATGATTAGGTTATTACTAAAATATTAAAACAGAAATATTTCATACAAATGAAGGTACAAGTATTGATTTTAAATGAGAACAATGATTATCAACAATTTTTTGAAGAATTTTAAAGTCCCCTTCCAATTCTGACGCGTTTCAATGATAAGAATATAATGTAACATTGCATCTGTTAATCTGTTTCTGGTCATTGATTTCACTGGTTTCATTTCAGAGAAGGCAGTAATATAAACGTAACTACTATCAACTGTGGACGTTAGTTTTAAAGTACAGCTTCTGAGAATTGAATAACTTCATTTCCATCTGCGCGATTTTGAAGAACCAGGGTGCGGGGGATTATTCGTTTTCAGGCTTTATTAGCATACGGTATATACGGTAGATGGTTTGAGAAGAAATGTAGTCAGGAGATACTTCCTGAGCAGATCATAAACTGGAAGAACATAAAGCATTGATTGAAAACAATGTACTGAAGAAGGGAAATAATACAGAAAACGATGTTACAACTAAGCCACAACATGTTATGGTGGTAGTCACAGAATATAGGAGAAAAGCTGTATGGAATAGGGATTCCAGATACCGTATACCGCTTTTTGGCTGGACAGAACCTATATTGAGTTCTTCGTGTCGTGTTGTGTCGTGCGGGCCCTAGATACTCTACGTAATGCTCTGTAACTCTTTCAACAGAATTGCTCCTTCCTCTGTATTTTCAAATCCACATCTGACCTTTTGTCTCAGAGTAGCCGTGAGCATTTTCAGTCGGAAGAATATTTCTGTCTTCCTTTTCAGTGTGATTACCTGCCTGGCTCCTAGGAAATTGACAGAAATGAATAGTTTCCAGCTGTCACTTGTTTTCAGTTAAATGAGAACCAGTATAGTTCACATCGATTTACAGAACCTTTAACCAGCTGAGGAAGGATATCATCTGTAAGTCGGTCTTAATGGTCCCAGTTATACTTAAACTGTATCAGGTTGAAGAAACTCACAACAACATATGTTTTGGATTTCTGTGTTTCGCTTAACATAAACTTCACTTGCATTATTAACAATATGCCTGCACCAAGCATGCGTGCTATCAAAAGTCTTAAAACATGAGACTCCTTATTAAAAACTTTGTTACCGTGCGAGTTGGCCGTGCGTTTAGGGGCACGCTGCTGTGAGCTTGCATCCGAGCGATAGTGGGTTCGAATCCCACTGTCGGCAGCCCTGAATATGGTTTTCCATTGTTACGCTTTTCTAACACCAATTAAATGCTGGGGCCACAGCCGCTTCCTTCCAACTCCTAGGCCTTTCCTATCCCATGGTCGTAATAAGACTTATCTGTGTCGGTGGGACGTAAAGCCAGCAGCAAAAAATGTTGTTCATAACTATCACGGAAGAACTGTGTAGATTGCAGCCAGGATTTTTAGTTGACACAGGGGCTAGAAATTATATTAATACTACGAAACATAAAATTGTATATTAGCCGTCTAAGCAATAGGTTCATACTCCATGAGCAAATATTGTAGGCTATAGGTGATAAACTGAAACGGTTCGGACAACTGAAGTGGAAACAATTTACTTTCCATTCATTTTCAAGCCATCATCACCTGACAAGTAATTAATGGTAAAGAATAATCATTAAATGGCAGGGTTCATTCGCCTATATACGGTAGATTGCTTGGGGAGATAGGTATTCTGGCGTTTCATCCTGTGTAGATCAAAAATAGAAGAACAAATAACTTGATTGGAAACAAAGTAGTGAAAACTGGAAATCTGTGGAATAATCTTCGGTATTAAGATCACATAGATGCGATTCATATTGCAATTGAATATTTCAGGGAGGGCGTGCGTTACCGATCACATATGTGCATTCCGGACTTGTAGGCCTCTACTGGGTGGAGATTTCAAACTCATTTCGTTCGGTTCGAGAAACTGCATGAAACGAATGCACAGTTTTGTCTTCACTCACTTTCCTTCTCCAATGAAGGGGTTCGGAGATAATGCCTACATTTCTGAGAATGAAGAGACCGTTCAGCTCTGATCAGTCACATCAAATATGTGATAGAACGGAGCGCTCACTGCAGCGGCAAAGTATAAAGTCCACACCCAAGGAGGTCGCTACCGCCGACCAGGCACTTTTACAGGTGTACTATTTTTTGAGACCCACATTCTCACCTCAGGACTCAGATAAAGCAGATCATATCACTCACTTTTCCACGACATCGACATTCAGTCAGTCGACCAACCGGCAGAAGAACAAGTTAGAGACATATCAGGAGAACCGTCACTTCACCTGGATACCTCAAGGACAATCGTCTATCTGAACAACCGTTGCCTGCCAGGGGTGCAAACCTCTCTACTGGCTAAAGGAGGAATCTTTGCTGTTACCCCTCCCACGATTTACGTGGAGGAGATCGTCGCGAATATAGAATCTGCTATTCGAAATTTACCATCTAAACAGGTAGAAGAAATCCGCCACGCAGCCTCACGGATACTGAAAAATGCACCTGCACTGAAGAGCAAAATCATAATTGAAGAGAGGAAGGCCACAAGAGCCCTGTACATGGACGAGAGTGTACTCATTCTTCCCGCGGATAAAAGGAACGCCAATCATGGCTACTAACGATTACACTGCGAATATTTTAGAGATTTTGGACCCAGAGACTTAAAGCAGAGTACTGAAAGATCCGAGAAATCGGATTCTTCGAAACACCAGTAGCCTTATTAAAGCCTCATAATTGTCAGACATCGTGAATAAGGAAATTTCAAAAGTGATGCTCTACCTCCAAGACTAAATGGCCTAACCAAAATTCGCAACGACGACGTAACTGGATGGCCCGTCGTGAGTGCTATTGCATCACTAACCTGCAATATTGCTAAATATCTGGCCACCTTACTACAAAGTTTAATCGTTGGCACACAGTCGTACGTTAGATATTCAAGCCCCTTCATATCAAAACTGAAGGACATCCACTTAAAAGCCGAAGACCTGCTCGTCAGCTTCGACGTGGTCTCACTGTTCACTAAAGTACCTGTAAAGTAAGCCGTGGGCCACATTGCTCAGACGTTTCCCGACGACATTACCAACTTGTTCAAACATTGCCTCACCACAAGCTATTTCCTGTGGAAAAACAGTTCCTACGAAAACAAATCGACGGTGTCGCCACGAGCAGTCCACTGAGTCCGGTGATCGCAAATATATGTACGGAAAGGTTCGAACAAACAGCACTCGAGACCGTAAAACTCAAATATAAGGTGTGGCAGCGCGTCGTAGATGACACTTTTCCAATCAGGAACCATGGGCATGAATACCTACAGCTGCTTCTACGGCATCCGAATAGTATTAACACCAATATTCAGTTCACTATGACACAGAAAAGAGGAAATGTCCCGTTCAACTTTCTGAGACAGAAGACGGCCGAATTAAGCAAGGGACACACAGTGTATCGCAAGTCGATGCAAACAGACCGCTATCTTCAGAAGACGTCCAACCACCAACCACGACAAAAATATGAAGTGATTAAGACGCTAGCTGCCCATGCAAGGATAAATATGTCAACGTCAGCGACTTCAGTATGGCCGTATTCGTTAATGGTTACAGCCATAAAGAAATCCAGCGAGCACTCCATCCCAGATGTCCAACAACCAGGGAGAAAGAAGAAGAGCAGCCGGCAGCAAAAGCCCTTTTGTCGTATATTGTGGAGACAACTGTCAGCGACCGCCCCTCCACCAAGTCGGACCAATAGGCGTGCAGCCCATCGTAACCTGCACTGTATAAGGGGGTGGAATTCCAACACTAGTCCATTCCACTCTGAGCTTCGCTACTATCGAAGACAGTCGGAACCCTTGATAACGACGAGCGCAATTCTCGGGGAAAGCTAGGGACCATCTCATGCCGCTGGACCACGTCCTATAATCCCGAAAAATACTGATATGATTTACTAATGGTTTTTATCACTATGATTTCTGCAGTGTTTTTTTTAGAAAAGTGGATAAATCTTAATGTAGTTTCTACCAAACAATTAGATCCTTTAATCATTTCATGTTCTGACTTTCCACATAAATTGCTATATACCCACCTTTATACACTGAATTGTAATTCAGACTCTGACATCTTCAACATGAATGAATATTGAACATTACCCTTCCTATAGATGAGTTGAATTACTGTAATGCTTTGTTATAACAGGACCTGTCTCTGTCCCTGAAATGTAAACCAAATAGGAAAAAAGGAACCGTAGCTCTGTGACGTTAAAAAAGACGTTAAAATATTTGTATGTGAAAATGATTGCAATGATATAAAAGGATATTTAATATCAAAAACTTACCCGTTTTTAAAATCATTTTTCCAGTGTCAGGCAGTGATGATGCTTTACCCAGGAAATCACCATCAGCTGTACAGAAAAATTGATTGTTAATTTATATGCATTAGCCATATCGAAAGTAAACCATAAATAGTATCATGTTATTTTATTTAACTTTTGCAAATGAATGAGAAAGAGAAAGGTGATGGGATACGCAAATTAATGTATAAAATATATACCATAAGCATTTATCTACTCCTAAGCAGATTATATTTTGTTATTATGGACATTGAACAAAAAGAGCACTTTTCTAGTAAATTATGATTAGACTCCTCTTTGCACTTTTCTCTTTCACTTGCACGGATGTTTTGCCACCTCTCTTATAATTCTCAATGAGACTATCGTAAGTGACTGAAAATAAGACCGATATATAAATATATTTCTTTTCATGATCGTGCATTTCCTTGTATTCTTTGCTTGGGTCCCATTGCAAACTCTCTTTCAGTTTCATTTTCAAAGAACAAATCATGTTTGTCTCATAAATAAGCACAAGTATCATAACCCAGAATAATTCAGAGACAATAGGATCTGGTTAGAATGTCGCACAAAAACACGATATTCTGATCAGTACCGGTACTGAGATTTTAAGGGAGCAATAACTACCCTCAAGGAGATTAATCATTGTCAGGGTCTGTTTCACTCATTAGGTAATGCAATGGTTTGGAACAGAAATAATGGTAAAGGAAACTATCAGCGTTCTGAGAGAACTTTTAGAGGCGAATGAATTCGCCGCAGCGCTGGTTCTAATTTCGTACGGTATGTGAAAATGTCCAATGTGTGCTGTCGTTAATTTTGATTTCATGGAATGTTTTTAAATATTTCCATCATCTACTAACACTCTATTTGCGAATATTAGCTGTACCGGGCGGAACACCTCCACGCCGCTTATTTAAACTTTGCGCCAGTTGAAACTCCCCTACTGGGAGAAGTCTGAACTTTGTCTTATGTATTAATTTTCAAGTTACCCTGAAGATGCCACTACTTGGAAATTTTGAAGTTTCTGAACTGTGTTGTTTTCGATGTATTTTTGTTTTGCTTGTAGTAAGAAGTGTGAACATTCTCTTCTAGAGGACACTACTGAAGAAATTCAACGGTGCACCCTAGTGCGAAGTGAAAGAACTGTTTTTGTTGAGAAAATTTAATTTCAAAAGTTTGTTCTTTGCTAAATTTCTTTTAGTCGTTGTTTAAGTTGGCAATTTTAACCCTTCCTTTCCCCTTGTTTTGAATTTAGCCAATCCCGAATTTCTCGAATTAATTTTCAACCAATAATATGTTTCTTCTTCGTATTGTGTAGGGGGTTTCTTGATGAACCAATAAAATCCTTGTGGGAGGGTGTTCTCATTCCAAAAACGCCTCGAACTTTCCGCGAGAGTATATAAACTGCTGATTTTCGGGTCTCGGTGCCACTTCAGTACCATCTTTCAGTGTGTAAAGTACATAGCAGGGGGCGGGAAGCGCCTCTTTCTTCGGGGAGCAGTTCAACACCAAGGTAATGGCCTTTTAATAACTTCTTTTCTTGCTAGCTCAGCAGTTTAACTCTCGGGGGCGGGTCCGAAGCGTTTCTACCATGTAACATTCCCTAAAATGTAAAGACTCTTAGCCTCTATTCTCTTTCGAAACTACATATTGGGATAGAGAGTGCTTAACCCTCTCGATCTCCCACTCATATTGCATTGAGGTGAACTTATTTTCACAACCGTTTCTTCCCTTCTTATGTAACATAAATTGTTTCCTTCTAAAAGTCACCTCTTTCGTATGGGATTAGCCCTTGCATTAACGGCCTAGTGCCTAGTAGGTTTTAAACAGTGTATTAGGAGTGCAGATTGCCTCCTCTCCATTGTTATCTTAGAGGTCAAGTAATTAACCTTTTTCTCACTTAATAGCCCTCAGTAGGTTGGGTACGTTACCCCTGTGTATATGTCCTTAGAGGACAACTTGAAGGTGGAGTTTGGTGTGGCCTTTGAGAGGCTTAAAGTTTGGGAGCGAGTGGCTCTTTCTTGAAAATTGAGTGTTGTATGCCTCGAGGAGGCTTTTCTGGGTAATTTGGAGCAAGTGCTCCTGTGCATGAATGGGGTTTTCTGCCCCTCTGTTAAAACTTATTTTGGAGTAAGGTCGGGCTGATTGCCCAAGAATTGTGAGTGAGGGGCTCGAAGCCCAAATCTTGTGAATACTGTATTTGTAATTTGTTACCTTGCTACTCTGTACCTGCCATTCGTGTTATTTCTTAATTTTGAAAAGAAAATATAACCTTGTCAAATTTTAAATTCACTTTAATTTCGTAGCCTGAGACCTGTTCACCCCCTCACCTTCTTTCACCTCTACCTACCACAAAAACACGGTAACAAATGGTAGCAGAGCGTGGTTGAATGGGTCTCAATTTAGCCCCTTTGACGGCTAAACATTGTTTCGATTCCAATTCTAACAATTTTCTCAGTTGCTGGAATTTTTAAATTTTCCTTTTTCAAAATTGTTCTGTCATCATGCCCGGCCCTCGCGATGTCCTCCATCTTAACTATTTGCGCAAGGAGGAGTTGATCTATAAATTGACTATTAGAAATGTGCAATCTGGAGGCACGGTTGCAGTAGACACAAACAAGTTTAGAGAGTCCCTTGATTTGCCCATTTCCATCCCCACTTTGGGAGACAAAGAAATTGACGGCTCTCTTTCCACGATCATCGAGAATATTACTGGGCTAGCATCTGTAGTTAGTTTTTTTGATGAAAATGATCCTTCTCCTAATCAAATTAAGCGTGTGCAAGCCAGGCTATATCATTTTTCAAATAGAGTTAACGATCTGTTTTCTCTGAAGTTGAATGACGTTCAGAGGAAGGAGGCTAGTACGGTGCTTGAAAATATTTCTGAATTATCTAATAAGGTAACTCAATTGTTAACTGGGGAAGTTCCCCCAAAATCGATCAACCCACCACGGTGAATGTAGGTAGTGAGGAAGAGCCCCCTAAGGGAGAAGTCAATAGGATAACCGTTGCTGCTCAAACTATCTCTGCCCCATTGGACAACGAGTCTGAACGCCGTAACTCATTGAATAATGTACGTTTTGAATTAGATTCTTTGCCACTTAAACCTTTACCGACGATGTCACCTGGGTTCAGCAGTTTGCCTCATCCATTGGCAATGTTGCTCAGAGGTATCTCGAAGTTTTCTGTCAACACCACCAGTGAAGTTATTTCTTTCTTAAAATTTTTAGTTGAATTTCAGGATCATGCCCTTGTTTTTTCTCTTTCTCCATGTCAAATTTTGCAAATCATCTATCCTTATGCATTTGGTATTCTCTCTGACAAAATAGTAAGAGCCATAGCCGAACAGTCATCTATTGAAGATTTTCATGCACACTTGCTTGCAAATTTTATTCCCGCCCGCGCGAGGTCATCTCTGATTCAGAAGTACTATTATCGCGTACAGAGATTGGACGAAAATCTGGCGGATTTCATACAAGACATTAAGTTTTATACTAGGGTTTTTGCTCTTCATTTTCCTGAAGATCAGATCGTACAGGCTATTGTAGAAGGAATTTCACCATCCTATAGGTCATATTTGTGTTTCGCGGCGTGCCCGCAAACCTTCTCTGAACTTGAAGCATTGGCCGTCTCAGCGGAAGGAGTTAGATACGCCGATTCTTTGCGTGTCGCGAAAGAACCCCCTCCTTCGTTTAGTAATCCTCGGCCTCCACCTCGCCGACCAGTCACACCCCGTAAATGTTATGCTTGCGGGTCGCCTGACCATCTTCGCAATAAGTGTCCATTGATTAAAGCTAGTAGGGCAAATAATGGAGCTGGCTCATCACAAGGCTGTTTTAAACGTGGGGCTTACTCACATATCGCCAAGAATTGCCCAAATTCAAATAGCACCCCCTCCTGCTCAACCTCTGGTGCAAATCCCACCAATGCCAAAAATACCAAGTGACTAGCGGCTTCGGCTGAGTCGATTAATTCTGCTTCCCAAGGCTCAGCCCCTGGCAAAAAGGTCGTAAATTCTGGGAACGTTCAATTTGCAAATCCATCTTTTGAATGCCCCAAAGAATGTCTTAGGATTGCGGCGGATACCCCCGCAACTGTTCCTTTTCTTAAAATTGAGTTAAATAATGAGCCTATAACAGCCCTATTAGATTCAGGCAGTGTTTGTTCTATTATTTCGGACCAATGGTATTCAAAATTGAAATCTGTTTGTAAACTACCTGACTATGACTCATCTCCTGTTCAATATCTTTCGGCTAATTCATCTCCATTGGAAATTCTAGGTTCTGTAAATGTCAAAATTCGTATTTTTAAATTTACATGGAAAATCAAATTGTTTGTGGCTAAGCACCTGTCTTGCCCCATCATATTGGGAGCTGACTTTATTTGTCACACTGGTCTTGTGCTCGATCTTCAGAGTAAGTCGTGCACATTCAAATTTGCGTCCAATTGTAAAATCCCCTTGTTAAAGTGTAATTCTGTATCATGTTCATCTATTTCGCCTACCCAGGAAAAGGTCTAAGGTTGTTAGACCTTAGACATCTACCTGAGGAGCAGGCTGATAGTATTCGTAAATTATGTCAGTCATTTCCAGAGGT
The DNA here is from genome assembly GCF_040414725.1 of Anabrus simplex. Taxonomy (NCBI): domain Eukaryota; kingdom Metazoa; phylum Arthropoda; class Insecta; order Orthoptera; family Tettigoniidae; genus Anabrus; species Anabrus simplex. The sequence goes on from NC_090266.1 coordinate 880,969,168, forward strand.
GTTCTCTGATACTCTTGGTGTTACTGACCTTATTGAATACAAAATTGAGGTCACGGATTCGATTCCTGTCCGTCTTCCACCTTATAGGCTATCTCCACCTAAAATGAAGGCTCTGAAAGAAATCATCGATCAGATGTTGAAGGATGGTATTATTAGGCCCTCTAAGTCGGCGTATTCGTCACCTATTTTTCTAGTCCCGAAACCCCAAGGGGGCTTCAGGCCTGTCATTGATTATAGGGCTCACAATCGGAAGGTGGTGTTACAATCTGTGCCCCTTCCCGACCTTCATTCTTGTTTTTCATGGTTCCGTAAGGCCAAGTTCTTCACCATCTTGGATTTGAATCAGGCCTACAATCAAATTCCCCTAGCGGAAGAGTCTAAACATCTTACAGCGTTTGCCACGGACTGGAATTTATACGAATACAACCGCGTGCCTTTCGTGCTCCCCACGGGAGCAGCTGTACTCTCTAGGCTGCTAGATAGGGTCTTCTCCGACATCAAATTTGAGTACTTGTATTACTACTTGGATGATGTCGTCGTATTTTCGGAGACCTTTGAAGAACATCTAGATCATCTGCGAGAAGTTCTCAATCGCCTTCGTAAGGCTGGGTTAACTGTTAAGTTGTCCAAGGTTGCCTTTGCTAAGCCCTCTATGTCATTCCTAGGGCATATTGTGTCACCTGATGGTGTTGCAGTCGATCATTCGAGAACACAGGCCATCCGTGATTTTAAACCCCCTAAGGACATCAAAGGTATCGCCAGGTTCATTGGTATGGTGAATTTCTTCAGAAAGTTTATTCCTAACTTCGCTAATAGAGCGGCGCACTTGAACCTTCTTCGTAGGAAAGGCATCAAATTCGAGTGGGGACCTTCTCAACAAGCCGCTTTTGAAGATCTTAAATTAGCTCTCTGTAATGCCCCTGTCCTTGCTATGCCTGATTTCTCAAAGAAATTCATCGTCCAAACTGACGCGTCGTCGTCAGCAGTAGCGGCAGTCCTTCTTCAAGAGACTGAACTAGGGATGCGACCCATCGCCTATGCATCTAGGACTCTATCGGCTCAAGAAGCCAAGTATTCCATCTATGAGCTCGAAGGGTTGGCAGTCTTATTTGCCTTAGAAAAGTTCCGTCTCTATCTGGAACATGTCAAGTTCGACCTGGAGACAGATAATCAAGCCTTATGCTGGGTCTTAGGTAGGCCGCGTCGTACTGGTCGTATAGCCCGTTGGGCCATCCGTATTTCTGCCTTCCAATTCGATGTCAGGCATATCCGAGGTACCGAAAATGTTGTCGCTGATGGACTCAGCCGTATGTTTCCCAACGATGTCGAGACCCAGGAACCGGTCGACAGTTCATCACCTCCCGAGTCCATACTATCTGGTGTTAATGCCATCTTAACAGATGCTCCCATGCTCTTTAGGGATATCGAGAAATACCAACGTGAAGATCTGACGCTGGCTCCGATTATGGAAACCCTTTCTTCTGGGGAACATGTCGTCCCTTACGTTCTGAGGAATGGAGTTTTATGTTGCCTTTCAAGGCATGATAAGATGATGAAAGTTGTCGTTCCAGCGGTTCTTGTACCTATGATCTTCAAGTATTATCATGAGACCCCATTAGGAGTGCACCTAGGCATCTTTAAAACTCGTGAGAAAATTCGTGAAATGTTCATCTGGAAGGGTATGGACGGTGAAATCCGTGAACTAGTAAAGGCTTGTAAATCCTGTTTGCTTAGTAAACCTACCATGTCCACCAAGGTAGGCCTTTTGTCTTCTCATCAAGCGTCGCGCCCCATGGAACGCCTGTATATTGATTATGTAGGACCCTTCCCCCAGTCGAAGGGAAATGCTAACAAGTTCATCCTTGTATGCGTAGATGGTTTTACAAGATTTTCCTGGTTATTTCCGACTAAGCTGGCTACCGCTCAGTCCACCATTACTTGCCTAAATTCTATTTTTGCTTCTTTTGATCCGTGCCAATATATTGTGTCTGATAATGCTAAGGCGTTCACATCAAATCTTTTTCGTAAATTCTGTTTTGATTTGTCCATCTCTCATGTAACTACTTCTGCTTATTATCCTCAACCATCTCTGGCTGAACGGGTTAACCGTAATCTCAGGTCCGCGCTTATTGCCTATCATCATGAAGATCATTCCAGGTGGGACACGTCCCTGCATTGGTTAGCTTTTGCTTTGAATTCGGCGGTTCATGAATCACATAAATTTACTCCAGCCTCTTTGATGTTCAAGTTTGTTCCCAACACGCCGCTCTCTAACCTCTGGTCTCTGAGTGACATTCTACCTGAGACAATAGATCCGGATAATATCAAAGATCTTTGGAAGAAAGCTAAAGCCAATCTTAAGGTGTCTCATGAAAAGGTTAGGGAAAGATATGATCGTGGACGGAGACCCACCAATTTGAAGGTAGGCGACCAAGTGATGGTCAAGAATTTTGTTCCCGCGGGCAAGCTTGCTCCCAGATTTCATGGGCCGTGTCATTCTTGATTTCCTTACGCCGATTACGTTGTTATTAAGCAATCCAGCCACCGAGAGGATATTTAGGGTTCATCTGTCCCAGGTGAAACCGGTGTAATTTCTGTGTTAACTTGCTTCATATTATTTTGAAAGGAATATGAAAGTTATATTTTTTTTGAGTTTTCACTTTTAAGGCATTCTGCCCCTTCTATAATATTTTGTTTTATATGTAAGCATTTTTGTAAAACCTGTCCCGAACCGTTAAACTGCCATTCTGTCCTTACCACGGCCATTACCACGCTCCCGTCTCCTGCTCCACACACTGTGGCTTGCTTATATAAAATGCCATGGATATCTGCACGCCGCTGGCCCCTCAACCTCTCCACAAAGCCTGTGCCCTCAAAAAAGATGATGGTCCAACAAATTCTGCCGCCTAGCTTTAATGTTTCAGTGCCCCCGCAGCCGCGCGGCGCCGTACTGCTGCTGGAATAGAGGAAGGGCCCCCTCTCCTCCAGCGAGGTCGACCAGTGTACGGCGAGCCGGAGCCCTCCTCCCGGCCAAGGCTGATGTGCGGCGCACGACCTGCTACTTGCCCGCAGCCTGTATATGTTCACCGCGGGCGCGGCGTGCTTCAACACCTCTGCTCCCCTCATAGTGCGGGCGAGCGGTATCTCAGGGTACTTGAGGGGTCCGAGCGGCCGCCTTTGGACGTAAGCTGCAACGGCCGGTCTGGCCGTCCAACTTAATCAACATCGAAATATTTAATCAACTACATGGCCATTTACTATCAGCAATTACTACACTTGGGAATTCAACAGCAACATTTGGTGGACTTTGAAAATTTTTCTTCACTTTCAAGTATTAAAAGTTTTTCTTCTGAATTCAACTTCTACAAACATAAAGACATTACTTCAGTAGTTACTACGAGAATTTTTGAAACTGGATCAAATCAAATTTTCACTATTTTGATAAATGCTTCTGCAATTAATCTCCATAGCAACATCATAACTTGGACCTTGTTTTCAAACAAAAGTGTATGTTCTTCCGTGTTACCCCCTTGGAGGAACTTTTGGGGGGGGAGGAGGTCTGTACCGGGCGGTACACCTCCACGCCGCTTATTTAAACTTTGCGCCAGTTGAAACTCCCCTACTGGGAGAAGTCTGAACTTTGTCTTATGTATTAATTTTCAAGTTACCCTGAAGATGCCACTACATGGAAATTTTGAAGTTTCTGAACTGTGTTGTTTTCGATGTATTTTTGTATTGCTTGTAGTAAGAAGTGTGAACATTCTCTTCTAGAGGACACTACTGAAGAAATTCAACGGTGCACCCTAGTGCGAAGTGAAAGAACTGTTTTTGTTGAGAAAATTTAATTTCAAAAGTTTGTTCTTTGCTAAATTTCTTTTAGTCGTTGTTTAAGTTGGCAATTTTAACCCTTCCTTTCCCCTTGTTTTGAATTTAGCCAATCCCGAATTTCTCGAATTAATTTTCAACCAATAATATGTTTCTTCTTCGTATTGTGTAGGGGGTTTCTTGATGAACCAATAAAATCCTTGTGGGAGGGTGTTCTCATTCCAAAAACGCCTCGAACTTTCCGCGAGAGTATATAAACTGCTGATTTTCGGGTCTCGGTGCCACTTCAGTACCATCTTTCAGTGTGTAAAGTACATAGCAGGGGGCGGGAAGCGCCTCTTTCTTCGGGGAGCAGTTCAATACCAAGGTAATGGCCTTTTAATAACTTCTTTTCTTGCTAGCTCAGCAGTTTAACTCTCGGGGGCGGGTCCGAAGCGTTTCTACCATGTAACATTCCCTAAAATGTATAGACTCTTAGCCTCTATTCTCTTTCGAAACTACATATTGGGATAGAGAGTGCTTAACCCTCTCGATCTCCCACTCATATTGCATTGAGGTGACCTTATTTTCACAACCGTTTCTTCCCTTCTTATGTAACATAAATTGTTTCCTTCTAAAAGTCACCTCTTTAGTGTGGGATTAGCCCTTGCATTAACGACCTAGTGCCAAGTAGGTTTTAAACAGTGTATTAGGAGTGCAGATTGCCTCCTCTCCATTGTTATCTTAGAGGTCAAGTAATTAACCTTTTTCTCACTTAATAGACCTCAGTAGGTTGGGTACGTAACCCCTGTGTATATGTCCTTAGAGGACAACTTGAAGGTGGAGTTTGGTGTGGCCTTTGAGTGGCTTAAAGTTTGGGAGCGAGTGGCTCTTTCTTGAAAATTGAGTGTTGTATGCCTCGAGGAGGCTTTTCTGGGTAATTTGGAGCAAGTGCTCCTGTGCATGAATGGGGTTTTCTGCCCCTCTGTTAAAACTTATTTTGGAGTAAGGTCGGGCTGATTGCCCAAGAATTGTGAGTGAGGGGCTCGAAGCCCAAATCTTGTGAATACTGTATTTGTAATTTGTTACCTTGCTACTCTGTACCTGCCATTCGTGTTATTTCCTAATTTTGAAAAGAAAATATAACCTTGTCAAATTTTAAATTCACTTTAATTTCGTAGCCTGAGACCTGTTCACCCCCCGCACCTTCTTTCACCTCTACCTACCACAAAAACACGGTAACATTAGCAATGAAGATTCATAAAATGACATTGGTTTTAATGGAAATCTTAAGAATTGTTAAAAAATTGTAACTCTGTGGGGTATTTCGGTCATCATATTCAAGTGCAGAAAGAAGTTTGGACAAGTACTTAGACGCCAGTACAATCCCGTCTAGGGCTAATTAACTCGTTCAATAAATGCAATTAAGCTGCGGAAACTAAGTATCCCTAAAACATTGGATCAATGTAATGTGTAGTATGTCAAGCTATATAAGGTGAATAATCTGTATAAATACACGGTGAACAAAAAATGCCGCACGTGGAGGTCAGCATGCGGTTCCTCGTCGATATTCACGACAAACGTTTATGTTGCAAAACCTAGTCCCACCAATAGGTTTAATAGAAATGCGTGGCCAAGCAGAGGTGGCATGAACTCGGCGCTCTTCCGGAGCTGTTTCATTAGCTCAGTGAGGCTAAGTAATGCCATAAATGCCAGTTGTGCGGACGCGCCGATAATCGAGTCGTGTTCGCGCCAATTTGTTTTCAGTTAATGTATCAAGTTGTATCCATTGTAGACTTCCACTATGCAATACACTATGCTCTGTCTTACCGTTACAGTTACCTTTAATAAACATTCAAACGTAATATGAACTTCTTACAGACGTATACGACCACTTTGTTTCGTCCATGACACAAATAAAGGCAAGACGTAGAACGTAATAGTGGATACAGTAACAGCGTCTCTATCCAATGCGGCACAAGGAAACACAATTACAGTACAGTAGGTAGGCTACACTGGAATGCCCATTATGTTACGCACAATAATTCCATAGTGTACGTGCGACGTCTAGTATTATATTCACAGAGCCGGTACGTACACTTACGAGCAACGTTCACTTCACAGCAGATGTTCAAAGTGACCACCTTGCATTTGCAAACACTTCGCCACTGACTGAAGCATACCTTGCCGGACCCTACGCAGAACACCTGCATCCACCATTGCCGATGCAGCATGCACGCGAGCTATTAGGTCCTGTACATCCATGGGTGGAGTACTATAAACATGTTCCTTTAAGTGTGCCCACAAATAAAAATCCAGTGGATTAAGGTCCGGGGAACGTGGAGGCCAGAACATTGGACCGCCACGACCAATCAATTTCGCTCGAAACGCACCATTTAACCAGTTACGCACAGTCATTCCAAAGCGTGGCGGTGCACCATCATGCTAAAACAATAGCTGTCGCCGAACAACAGGTGGAAAGTTTTCTAAAGCGTCAGGCAAAGTATTGCCCAGAAACGTACGATAGCGGGGCCCATTCAACTTGTCCAACAATAGGTAAGGGCCTAAAAGCACACCTCCCACGATTCCAGCCCACAGGTGTATGCCGAAGCGTGCCCTGAAAGCCACGTTCACGGGTGACATGAGGATGTGGTCAGACCAATAATGTCTGTTGTGATGGTTCAAAATATCTTCACGAGTGATGCTACATTCGTCACTCCATATCACATTCTTTATAAAATTTTCGTTATCTTCAATTTGTTGCAAATGCCATTCAGAGAACTCTACTCTGGCCGCTGGTGTTGAGTTAACGTGTAATGATATGGATGCAGTTTTTCGCCGTGCAACACGTCAACAACCAGTGTTTGAGATACCTGGAACTGCCTTGCAATATCAGGGGTACTTCACCGAGGTGATTGGTGAACGGCTTCAAGAATGTCGTCCTCAGTGAAGTACGTCCAGTCCTTGGACGACCTGTGTCCACTACTTATGAATGAAGATTACCGGATTCCCGCACGCGTTGCTCAAGGCGACGAAAAACATTCTTATCTGGATGGCGCCCTTGAGGGTACCGTGCTGCATACTCACGAGCAGCAGTAGAAGCTTGATTATCGGATGCACCCAACACTGAATGCATATCGACGTACTCGCCGTTTGTGTACTCCATCAGGAAGCCGCCCTACATGCACTTGACCCGCACCCGTTATGGTTGTGCACTGCGTGGTTAGTCGACTCATGCATTCAGTTGAATGGAGCACACTGTCATGTGTTCGACTATAGTCATGTGAAAACAGGATGTCATGTTTACAAATGCAGTTACACGACGGCAAGTAGGGACCTGACGTCACACACAGAAAAGACAAAAAACTGACCTAGATTCCAGCCGTAGCTCCATAGTGCATGTGGGTTTGATAACCCAGCAGTCTACTCAGTGAGCTGCGACGGCGGTTACGGTAGAGTGGGATTATGCACGTTTCTTTATTACATCCCGATACGCTGCAGGATGTGACAGTGTTGCCAGCTTGTCATTTTCGACTTGTTTTCCAAAAGCACCAGATCCGACTTCGCTACAGAAACTTTTGTCTTGCAATGGGATGAGGAATCGCATGCCGACCTCCAAGTGCGGCATTCCTGTTCACCGTGTATAATTGGGGTTACAAACTGCTTGACGAAAAGAGGAGAACATTTTACATCAAGGGTTCGTGATGTGTACAAAGTGGTGTTTTGTCCTGAGATATAGAGAATTATGTGTAGGGCTACCCGAACAATAATTGGGATGGGAAGCAGATTTTCAGACACCTGATCTAGAAAATACTGCCCAGATGGGTTTCTGTGCAGAAACAAGGATTGGTTAGACTGGACGAAAATTTGAAAGAAGGGTTAAAGCAGCTGTTACATGCACTACTGTGACCAAATACTGTTCGCAGTCTGAGATGTGTCTTAGCATTGTGATACCGGCCTATTCTAAAAGAATACTACTTACCACTGTGACGAATAGAGAAATTGAAGTATTTATCTTTCAAATAGACCAGTTCTGTGATAAAAGTAGGTACCCATTGGATATTAAAAATTTTTCTTCGCATAGTAACTCTTGCGATTGATTTTAATCTTGCTAACGAAAGTAATTTATTGAATATCAAAATACAATAAGTCAGGTAATGAAATCTAGTGCTAATAAAAATTAATAGAGTGGATATATTTAAAAATAACTTGTGCATTATAATTGAACCTTCTGCATAGGGTTCATCATTAAAAGCGTGTTCGTAGTTGACGTTTTGGTTACCGCACTGCTCCAATTAATGTGGATGGATTTCATAAAGGCTGGTTTCAGCCATTTCCGTTAAATAAATTCGGCAAACATTTTTTCTCAAAATAAAACTTTTTAGAAGTTTATTTCAAGGAACCCGTTCCCGTAGTTGAGAATAAATAGATATGAGGTTGCACAATATTGGAATTAGATTAATGTCTCCGGTCAACTACCGAGAAGGTATAGTAATAGTTTTAGTCTTAAAGAATTTTGATAAAAGATATAAAATATCACTCTAAATAACATAGATTTCAAATTTTAACTATGCAGTGTTAGTGATCAAGGAAAGTGATGTAAATCTTCCACATGACATAACTTCGTTTACGTTAATCACTACCCAGGAAGACTGAGCTCTTAAATCTCTCTTACTTCGATGACAGTCAAGTGAAGCGCAGAACATTTCTTAATTCATTCATTGGATCGGTTGACTACATAAATGAAAGTAGAGATAGATCACTGTCTTAAGGCACAAGATCTCAACTGGGCATAAAACTTGTCCGTGTGAATGTGATTCCATGTGTTGCAGTGCAGATGAGTGTAGTGGAACGTTCACTTCGCTATTTGTTCCTTAAGTGTCTAGTTGGTCTCTCGTAGTTGTATCTGTATTGTGAGGCTAAGATCTCTTGTCAACGGTCAAAAGTAATAACATTGTATCTCAAAACTCAATGTTTAGTTTATACGGCACTTTTAATGTGTGCGCATTTCTCAAAAATCAGGGAAACTACGTAGTGTTCTTTTAACAATACAAACATTTTGATAAATTTTAAGTTTTGATTGCAGAATTACATGAAATAAAATATCAGATTCTGATGATTTTAAATATGAACATTGTATGTTGAGTTATAATAAAATATACTCATAAAATACTCATAAAATATACAAGAATTTGAGGATTATTTATGTATGTTTAATTATAGGCGTCATTATTTGCTTATTGATCTCTAACATACACTTTAAATTATTTAATATTCGATACTTACTCGAAATTCATTTTTTTAAAGCCTAACACAAGAAAGAAATATATTTAAACGGGAAACGCTATGAAATTACACAGTATCATAATTATGTCTGCCTCTGTTGTGTAGTGGTTAGCGTGATTATTTCCCACCCCGGACGTAGAATATCAACTCAGCAATCAGACGGAGATCGCTGATGAATTACTACAGTGTTTAGACTCTGGCAGGAAGGAAAATGGGATACTTTGACATCTAGTATGAACTTCGAACATTCCATCAGAAAGGCATGGTCCATGCTTAGGAAGCTGGACAATAGTACCCTAAACTACTGCAGCAAAACCTAAAAATTTAAGCCCGAACAGGTAGCAAGGAGAATTGTTGGCTTAACCAAAACATCAATAGACACAAACAAGACGAATCATAAATGAGATTAAGACCAATCTATTTAGAGCAGAAATAATCTCTCTGCTTTCAGAAGACTTCTCTCTCTTGGAGGTTTCTCGTGCTCTGACGAAACAAAATCAGGAAAAGCAGCACGCTTGGATTGTATCTACTTTGAATTTCTTAAACACTGTGGTCTTGGAACTCTGGAATGGCTTGCCAAATTCTTTAGTGACATTTTAAGCAAAGGAAGACTTACACCTCTTCTTAAAAGAAATTAAATTGTTGCCATACTAAAACTTGGTAAAAGCGGCTGCAGCGCGGAAAATCACCTACCTATTGGCCTACTGAGTATATGCTATTGATTGATTTATTGATTGATTTATAACAGAATCCTAGCTACTGTACTAAAGCATATCCCAGTCGAACAGGCAAGTTCAAGACCTGCAGGAAGCTGCTGTGGTCAGGTTTTAGCACTAGGCACTCGTATTGAACAGGGCATTGAAGGGAAACAGAAAATCATTGCAGTGTTTGTAGACCTATCGTCAGGCTACGATACAGTATTGCGGAAAGTAATGACCCTGAAGGGCCTGAAAATCATTCCTTACAAGACATTACTTTCTCTGTTCAACATGCTCAGCAACCAGCTAATTGAAGTACACCTAAATGGTATCCAGTGATGGATTACCACAGGCTCAGTCCTCGCTCCACTTCTCTTCAATCTCTATACTGCAAGTCTTCCCCATACTGCTTGCAGAAAATTGATATATGCTGATGACATAGACTTGACAGGCCAGTCCACAGACTTTGAGACTGCTGAGAAAAAATCTTACTTAAGATCTCCTAACAATGGGCAGGTAATTTAACAATTTGCAATTGAAATCCAACACCAGCGAAACAGAGGTCAGCGCCTTTCATCTGGATAATAGGATGGCCACTACATTCCTCAAGTACAATCCATCTAAAGTATTGCTAAAGATATTAGTGTGTTGTGCTGGACCGCTCTTTGACATGCAGAGAACATCTCTGCAGAACAGCACCTCAAATCAGAACACGTAACAACATCCTTCACACACTGAAACTGCTCTTCGTACAACTGCTCTCGCCTTATTATACTCGATTGCTGAATATTGTAGTCCCGTATGGATCAACAGTGCACACGGAGGAAAAGTTGAGGTCCAGTTAAATGACATACAGTGCGGACAATATCAGGCACTCCTAAATCCACACCACTCAAGTGGCTACCAGTATTATCCTATATTCATCCTCCCACCTTCCAAGGCTAACAGCTCTAAAAGGAATGGTTAAAATATACTGCAATTGATTTCCTACCCATGCATCAGGACTGCTATCCCCAGATGCAAGGGAGATTAAAATCTCGACATCCCTCATGGCTACTAGGCAGGAGGTTGATTGAAACAAAGTACAACATGAACGAAACTTGGCGGGAGGAACGGACTGCATCTAACCCTGATCAGCTAGGATTGATCCCCCATCCCTGCAGGAAACCTCCTGGTTTCAAACTCACAAGAAGGATATGGACATCTCTGAAGAGAGTGTGGACCGGTCACGGAAGATGTACATTCTGGCTACAAAACTGGGGGAAAACTCCTAGCCTTCAGTGTGACTGTGGTGATGCAGTGCAGACAATTCATCATATTGTGACGGAATGCCCATTACGGTCCTTCAATGGAAGATGTGAAAATCTTCAGAATGCAAGTGACGATGCGGTGAGGTGGACAATAAATTCTGATTTTTTGTGATCATGAGTGGATATGACTAGATATTTATTACTTGTATATAGATTTTACCTTCATATTTCTAACCGTATTCTTTGCATGCCATACGAAATGATAATAATAGTAATCATAATAATAACAATGTTAATAAAAACCCAGAATGCCTGAGTTCAATTCCAGGCTTAGTAGCGAAATTTCGAAAGTGGTACAAGTGATGAACTGGATCCACTCAACTTCGGGAGGTAATCTGGGTAGAGGCGCTTCGATTCCCACTTCAGGTATCCTCGAAGTGCTTTTCCATGGTTTCCCACTTCTCCTACAGGCAAATGCCAGGACTTTCGGCCACGGTCATTTACTTCCCTCTTCCTTGTCTATCCCTTCTCATCTTCCCATCCCCTCACAAGGCCCATGTCCACCGTAACAGGAAAGGCCACCTGGGCGAGGAACTGGTTCTTCTTCCCAGTTTTGTCGAAGACCAAAAATCTCACACTCGAGGACACTATCCTTGATGGTCTTATGGTGACGGTGGCAGGAGAGGGCTAAGAATGGGACGTAAATGGCCGTGGTATTTATCAAGGTACAGCTGCAGCATTTGGCTAGTGTGAAAATTGGAAACCACTGAAAACCATCTTCAGGGCTGCCGACAGTGAGGTTCGAACCCACTATCTCTCGAATACTGGGTACTGGGCGAAAGAAAAAAGAAAGAAAGAAAGAAAGAAATAAAGAAGATTCCAGTTGAATACAAATAGCTCATTATGTAAAAAAAATATGAAGTGGATAATTTAGGATGGATCACGATCACATGTAAGTATGGCTTCAATAATTCAATACGAGTCGAGCGGTTCGCGAAGTATAGTGAGTGATAGTGCCGCCTAAATAACGACCTATCTTGGTGAATATGTACTACAAAATGACAATGATAAAGATTTCAGCTTTGGCGATAGGCTAAAAGAGCAATAGCGTAAGCCAAGATCGCCCGATTAGGGAAGGGGATGTTATAGTAACAAAATGCTTGTGCGCGTGTGGTGCGCGCATGCATGAGTGTCATAAGGAAACTGATACAAGTAAATTATATTGATACACAGATTGAGTACCGATACATTACAAAATCTTGTATTAAAATACAGAAAAAGAGAACATGATCAAAGTGAATAGTTTTACTGTGGAAGTTAGGTTCATATTACAATCAAAAATTCAAATTTTGAGAATTCTTAGAAAATAGATTCAAGAGATCTGTTGGTTTTACAATTATGTCTCCGTGAATATTCAAGAGAGCCAACATTTCGAGTCGACTTTCATTTGTTTATTGTCAGTTACTGTTTATTTTCTTTTGTAAACATTCCCCAATAACCCTTCCTTGGCTATATCCCCGAAAAAGGGAGGCATTTTCCTGATTCTATGCACAGACAAGAAAAAGTGTGCTAGCCGGCGATTTGTGTTGTGCCAGAATATAGGTGTTCTAAAATATGTAAGGACTATGTGCGCTGCCTGCGGAGATGTTTCCTCGTGCTTCAACTGCTGTTTCGAGGCATCAGACTAAACTCAACATGTAACGGTAATATACAAACACACTTTCTTATTGTTTCAAGACAGTTATTTCTCCAAAATATTCAGTAAAGCACAATGCAGGTTTAATCAAAATATTTTGCGATAAATCTACGTCCATAGCGTGTGGCGGGCAATTCCTGCTGGATGGCAATTCATCGTCCATAACGGGGAATGGATTAATCATATAGAGTAACGACTGCAAATAAATCGTACACAAGAAATGACTCTGTAAGAAATTCAGTCAAATATTATTTCCCACAATTAAGTGTTAAAGAATGAAAATATGTATATAATTTTAACTATTATTATTAATGTTCGGAAACACACCATAACTAACTGTTTCTTTGGTGTTGATGATATTGAGTATCATTTGTACTATTTTCATGTGCGGAAACAAATATCCATCATCGTTTCACTTACAGTACGCTTAGAAATAATGTGACGAGGAACATGCATTCAGGCTCCTTTAGTACCAATTATCAGAGCATTACCAGTGAAATGGCGCCGAACTAGGAGAAGCATGATTTTAGTAGCGTAGGAAACACGATAAAGCAAACCTTCCAATTGTATGAAAATTCCAACAATATTACACAACAATGAAAAGCTTCGTGTATTATGATTATAACCAAAACACCATGTTAATGCCTGAAACAGGGGATCTAGTTACAGTTACAATATTAATATTTTTGGGAATGACTTTTTTTTCACTTGAAAACATACCATTTGTTATGGTCCAAATGATAGATAATTTCAGTGTTAGTTCAGTGGTTGACTTAACTCAAAATCCAAGAAAGGTGAGATAGTGTGTTACTACATGGGACCGCCGAAGTGAGCAGTACAGCAGTAATTACCGTCCTACATATTCCATCTCCGCCTTTCCCCTCCAAGCTCATGAATCTGCAATGGCTTATGCCATCTGTTAGTAAACTACCTCCAAGGGGACAACGTAAGTCTGTCTTACGCTTTTGGCGAACAAGATGAGAAATATTGAGTAATGGCTGTAGAATACCGAGCTGAATTTGAGAAAATATTCTTACCTGTTAGTATGCCATGTGATACTATTGGATCCGTGCCCCCTAGAAATTATTAATGGCTTTGAAATATTATCAGAGGATAGTGGCTCAAAGATTGAATCAATTGGCAATGGCTCTTCACTAGAATTATTGGGCAGAGGCTCAGAGATACTGGGAGTGGGCAATGACTCTCTAACATGACCCAAGCATCAATAGTAATGAAGGCCTGCGAGATGTCTTAGGTCTTATAATGTCACAAATTAGCAATGCGAATTGTTCAGGGGTACCACCCTCCACGAGGTGGTCGCATTGTCGTCTCATCGCGACATAATATTGGTTCATATTTAATGTGTTTGGCACTTAAAAATTCTCCAACGTCATCAGATCTCCCGGTTGAAAAGAATAGTACACAATGAGTCACTAAACTCTTCAGTCAGCTCTTCTGAAACTATATTATATATTTCTAAACAGAGCAACCATGTAATATATGATATGAAAGGACTACTAAAACATTTATTTAAGTGTTAAGGCTAAGTATTGACTGTATACACTAAGCGGTGCTGTGTACTAATTAACATAAATAATTCCATATTTCTAAGGCTTTGCCAAATAGCCTGAGGATAACTCCGAAAATGCTTCCTTATTTCTGTAACTGCTAAACGTGCAGAGTAAAGGTGAGAATATATTTAAGGTCCAATTAGATAAATAAAAAGCATTTGCTAGTGACAATATATGCCAGTTTAACACTATAAATACTGACCCTTTTACGAACTGGTTGAAGAACTCACAACAACATGTGTTTTAGACCGCCGTGTTTCTTGGAACGTAAATTTTCTTGCATTATTAACAAAATGCCATCACCAAAGCGTGTGTGGTTTCAAAACTTTTAAAACATGAGATTCCGTTTTATAAATTTTGTTCATTATGATAAGGAAAAAATTGTGTAGCTTGAAGGCAGGTTTATCTTTTGACACAGGTGGTAAAAGTGATATTAATACTAAGAAACATAAACTCGTAGATTCAGCCATGTAAAAAATTAATTCATACTCCGTGAGCAATTGTTGTATAGATGAAGAAATGAAACGGTTCTGACAGCTGGAGAGGAATTTCATACATTTTCAGGCCTTCATCACCTGATGAGTAATTAATAGTAAAGAAAAATCATTCATTGGCAGTGTTCATTTGCCTACGGTATATACGATAGATGGTTTGGGGAGAGAGGTGGTCAGGAAGTACATCCCATGCAGATCAAAGAGAGAGGAACAAATACCTCAACTGAAAACAAAGTAGTGAAGTTAAACAATCAACATTTTCCAGTCAATTGAAGAATCTTCAGTATTGAGAAGCATCTCTTGGATCAAAAATGGATGAATAAGGAACCTTGATTGAAAACAAAGCAGTGAAGACTGATAATCAAAATTTCCAGTCAATGGAATCAACTTCAGTATTAAGATTCCCGTAGATGCGATGCATACAGCAACTGAGGATTTCACGGCCTGCGTTACAAATCATGTCAGTGTTTTCCGGCCTTGCAGGACTCTATGGGGTGGAGATTTCAAACTCATTTCGTACGCTTCGATAAACTACGCAAGAAAAATGCGCAGCTTAATTTTCACCCACTTTACTTCTCCGATGCAGAGATTCTGGAATAGCGCCTAATTTCTGAGAATGAAGAGACCGTTGAGCTCTGCCCAGTCACATTGTATCTGTGAAAGAACGGAGGGCTCACTTCTCCGGGAACGGGTAAACTTCACACGCAAAGAACTCGTTACCGTCGACCAGGCGCTTTAACACATGTAATCTCTTCAGAGCGCCACACTCTCACCTCAGGGCTCGGAAAAGGTAGACCAAATCACCCACTCTTCCATGACATCGACATTCGATCACTCGACCAACCAACAAAAGAAGTAGTTCGAGCGGTATCAGGAGAATCGTATCGCGGATAAGACTTCACCTGCCTTGGATACCCTACGGGCAATCGTGAACCTAAATACGCTGGCAGTCAGAGGCGGAAACCATTCTACTGCCTAAAGATGGAGTCTCTTCTGTTACCCATCCATGCCTGTCGGCTTCAGCGTGGTCTCACTCTTAACTAAAGATCCTTTAAGGAGGCCCTTTGCCACATCGCTCAGAAATTTCCCCAGATTACTACGAACTTGTACAACCATTGCATCACCACAAGCTATTTCTGTGTAATGACACGTTCAAGGAACAAGTCGACGGTGTCGCTATGGGTAGTCTTCTGAGTCCGGCGATCGCAAATATCTTTATGGAAAAGTTCGAACAAACAGCACTCGAGACTGCACCACTGAAACCTTAGGTGTGGCACTACTTCATAGATGACTCTTTTGTAATATGGAGCCCATGACACCAACACCTACAGCTGCTTCTACGGCATATGAATAGTATTGAAGTAGTAGAGCAAAGACAGTTCAACAGCCCTCCAATCAGAGGCCGCGCAGTGGGTCACGTGACTGTCCACGTGCTCCTGTATAGAAAGAAAGTCACGTGCTTTTTTACAGCTGACAGCTGCCATCTTTAAACAAGAGAGCGTCGCTAACTTCAGTGCTGCCATCTTTACAGTGCTAAACTTCATGGCTGCTGCCTTATGCACGTGGGCGCGTGAAATTTGAATTCCACGTGCTTTTTGACTACTGTCAAGGTGACAGCTGCCATCTTTAAACAAGAGAGCATTGCTAACTTCAGTGCTGGCATCTTGACGGGACAAAACCTCATTGCTGCTAACTTATGCACGTGGAGGGCGGCAATTTGAAATTTCGCGTGCTTCTTTTTGACAGCTGTCATCTTTTAGCCACGTGGACATGGGTTTTAAACATAGCTAACTTCAGTGCTGCTATGTTAACAATCCTAAATGTTTACTGCTGCCACCTTATGCATATGGTGTGGCGGGCAATTTAAAAATCTACATGCATTCTTGATATCTTTCAAGATAACAGCCGACGGTTCAGGGGCGCTTGCTCAAGATGGCGGCTGTACACGGCTTCTTATGGAGAAAGATGCCTGCCATGGGAGATTGTACAAGATGGCCGCTATGCATGGGCTCTTGTGGGGAAAGATGACGGCTATGGTCGATTGCACAAGATGGTGGCATTCATGAGCTCTTAATGAGAAAGATGACGGCCATGGACGCTTGCGCAAGATGGCGGCTGTACACAAGCTTATATAGAGAAAGCTAGCTAAGAGGCTACTGCGCAATATGGCGGCTATACATAGGCTCTTATGAGACGACTTAAGGGCGCTTGCGTAATATGGTGGCTATACATAGGCTCTTATTGAGAAAGCTGGCCCAGGAACCTACTGTGCAAGATGGCGGCTGTACACAGGCTTACAGAGAGAAAGCTAGCTTAGATGCTACTGCGCAAGATGGCGTCTATACATAGGCTCTCACGAGACGGCTTAAGGACGCTTGCGCAATATGGCAGCTAAACACAGGCTCTTATGGGGAACGCTGGCTCAGGGGCCTACTGCGCAAGATGGCGGCTGTACACAGGCTTACATGGAGAAAGCTAGCTTAGAGGCTACTGCGCAAGATGGCGGTTGTACATAGGGTGTTTAGCCTCCGTCTCCTACTCTTCCTCCTCGTTCTCCTCCTCATCATCCTCCTCCTCTTCCTTTCTCTTCTTTCTCGGGGCATAGCTTTACGTCTCTATCCGACAAGTCTAGACTTGCAGTACTATAACGATGCGACCTTATGCTTAAGATTTGAGTGAATACGTGCTAATATTCTTTTTTAACCTGCAGTGATGACGTCATCATAGTTATGCATGATTAGACTTGCTCGTTATGAATGTTACTTACTGACTGAAAGCTTTACACATAATATGAGTGTGTATTTTTGTTTAGTCTCCAAGATACAGTGATAGCGAGTAAAGCGCTTTATTCTAACATGACGAAAACATTAATAGTTGATGTACAAGGCTTCAAAGTAAACGGCAACAAATTTGTGTTTAAGGAGGTGGCTGTGATAGATTGCAGTGTATTGTGGGCACCAAAACTTGATAGTTTAGTATTTAGTCCACCTTTCCATTACTGTTTGCAAACAAATGAAGATGAAAGGCAGGCTCAATGGATGGAAAAAATATAGGTTTGCAGTGGGAAGAAAAAAGGAATACCTTATCGTTTTCTGTATTTAATGATGAACGCACATTTTTCAAGAGCAGATTTTGTTTTTATAAATGGTTGTAAAAAGAAGGAATGCTTGCGTGAGTATCTACCATCATCGTGTGAAATTATCGACATGCATGAATTAGGGTGCCCATCATTTAAAACTCTTCTTAAGGAGCATAGTAGAGAGACAAGTAAATAGTCTTTACAACATGTGTGCATACTCTTTGATTGGTTGTGTTACAATGCATGCCGGGAAGTGAATAATATATGTAAACTGCAGTGTCAAAATCACGTTAGTGTAAAAGAAACATTTGTAGAGTTAAGACATCACGTCATTTCTAAAAGATACTAAGTGTAACGCAGTTGAAAAAGCAATCGTTAAGTTTGATGCATGCAATAAGAAATTAAACACTTTTACTGAAGAAGAGATAAATGCCATTACCAAAGGCATTTTTGGTTAATGTAGATGCGAATGCTGTAAAGAAGATCTGAGATAAGGTGCCTCATGAGTGGACTCAAGACCCTGTTTTGTCAGAGCTTCAAACGTGTAGTTTACATCATGAACAAGTGAGTTTAGGTAGGAGACCTACAGTTTCGTACATGTCAACACATTTAACTGTATTGCGGACCTAAAAGTAACGAGTTGTCATCGCTTATATACACCTATCATGGCTGCGAAAAAAGTAAACAAGTTGTTACAGAAAAAGGTGAGGAAACGTGCTGGGAGAAAGGTGAGGAAGCATGGGCTCATTAATAAGGTGACTTATCTTCTTCCCTTCGAGCTCCATCTTCGTAGTTATCAGTACTACGGCCCTAGGACACGACTTGACGTCCGCTTAGTACGTGGTGATCCTGGTATTAATCTGTCAGATGTTGCCTGCAAAGAGCATGACATTGCTTATCGACAAAACCAACCTAAACTAAGACGTGTAGCTGATGAAAATCTGATTCCTAAAGCTATGCAGCGTGTGACGTCAGCCTAGTGCTTCAGTTGCTGAGACGATAGCAGCACTTGTCGTTGCCGGTGCAATAAAAGGAAAACTGTTACTAGATAGTGGCCTAGACAGTAAAATAAAGAAAGGATAAAGCAGATTTAATTGAAGAAAAAATGTATATATTCAAAAATATATATGAATTGTAAAACATATTACAGGTGTTGCTTAATATTAATCCTATCCTACAGCATGTCCTAAATTATCTAGTAGTAATAATGTTGATGTGTATTGACTTAGAAGAAAGGAGAAGTAGATGTTCGAGAATAAAAAATACACAATATTTAAAGTACATCTTCTTTATTAATCAATGAATTGAAACTGTTATTAAAACCAAGCCATTTAACATACAGTTTGTTTCCACGGCGGCGAAAAACACGTACAATTAAATAGTGATGATGATATTTGGTTTTTGCAGTTCTTCGGTGTAGAATCCTCCTTCAAAAGGCTGACCTCTGACATCGCGAAGTAAATACGTAACTGGATTAGTAAAATTAACACTCCTAATTTGAAAAATTTCAGTTCTCCAGTTGGGGGTGTATCCTTTTGCACGCGGCTGTGAGCTTGCATCCGGGAGATAGTGGGTTCGAATCCCACTGTCGGCAGCCCTGAAGATCGTTTTCCGTGGTTTCCCATTTTCACACCAGGCATTGTACCTTAATTAAGGCCACGGCCGCTTCCTTCCAACTCCTAGGCCTTTCCTATCCCATCGTCGCCATAAGACCTATCGACGTAAAAGCAACTAGCAACTAGAAACTATCCTTTTGCAAAGATAGACTTGTGTTTGCTGATGGGAACGCAATCACCTTCTTTTAAGCGATGGCGAGGCGGATCAGCTGTTTTAATTACAAGGTGATTAGCATCTAGGCGTGGTGTACTCCTTGTAACAAGACGCGGCTTTGTCCCGATAGTGCGATGAGGTATATCGTTGTAGGTAAACACAAGTCTAGGTAGCAGATCAATCCAACGATATGAACATTGTGCTGTAAATTCTCGCCGCATCATTGTTTTGAGTGTACGATTAAAGCATACTACTGCACTTGCCTTAGATTGCTGAACGTAGAGTAGTGTTGAATGCCAAGTAACTTGAGGTAAGGAGAAAAATTCTTTTTGTAAAACTCTTTACTTTGATCGGTTATAAGAAGACTTAGGCAGCGTTTGATTCTTCAACCATATGTTTAAATGCGTCTTTTACTTCAGCTGCCGTCTTAGAACGCACAGGTTGTGCAAAAGCATACTTCGAGTACACGTCGATAACAGTAAGTAGATATTTATACCCCTTATTGCTAGAGGCATATGGAATCATTTTACTAAGTCTGCTTGCCAGAGATCATCTTTTCCACGTTTAATAACGCGTCTGCGACAGTATGTGCGACGTGCTGGTTAATGTAGCTCGTGCGCGATGTTTTCCTTTACAGGTGAGATCTTATCCTGGCGAGCCATTACAGAATAATACTTACATGTCGTAATTCATTCTCTATTTCTAGAATTTCTAATTTGTGAGCTGTGTGACCAGCATCTTGCGATGCTCTTAGAAGTTGTAATCTTTCAACGAGTAAGTTTGCGTCATTCCAGTATCTTACGTCTACATACGGCAACAAAGGCTTGTAGATGACATTAAGAACACGTTCAGTCGGAAACGGTTTAGAATAAAGTCATGATACTTGTAACTCTTATTTGCATTTACAGCTTCTGCTCTCTTGTAATTACGCCGTGTAGCAAAAATATTGCCTTATATATTTTAAGACCATCTTGTAAAATTATATCTTTGTCAGGTATTGTTGAGGAAAGAAGTTCTAAGAGTCCATTCGTAGGTTTATAGGTAACACCCTTTACAATGAATTTGTTGATATTAATCTTAACATTTGAATTTCCTATCCAAAACAGTCGTCTTCATAGCGAATACCGTAGGTGGTGTCAATTTGTCCTGTAAAGAGTTTTTCTATATAAGGTGCAAAGAGAGATCCATAGGTATCTTGAATAAAAGTTTTAAAATGATTACGATACTCTGGCGTGATCATCACCTCAGACAAACATGGTACATCTTGCGTCAATGTAGTAGGTGTTTAAGCAATAACACCTGTTGTTAAAAACTCAACAATCTTAGATGGTGAAGTATCGTTAAGTTCTTCTTCCTTATCCTCTTCTTCTTTATCCTGTTCTTGATCTATATCTTGCCTCTTCTCTTCCTCATCCTGCTTCTCTTCTTCTTTATGCTTTTCTTGTTTATGCTTTTCTCCGTGCTTCTCTTTATTATATAATGTTTGCATTGAAACATAACTTGTAGTAGACTGCGTCAATGAGTAGAATTAAACATTTCTTTGAGTGGTGTACCTAGTTGCGATTTTTAAAATAAATCAGTGTCTAATGAATATGTTTAAGCTTTTTAAATTTCCGTCGAATATCGTTTCGAGCATGGATTATATGTTTTGTAACCTCCTTGCTAACATGATGATGATTTTTGATCAAATGGTGACTGTAATTCTGGGCTTATGCATATAAAATGATCGAAACCCATGCGATATCGTCCATGCTCAACATCACTTTCTTTATCAATAACGTTAAGCTGTAACGATGTGGTGACCAACATGTAGCACACGTATGTTTAAAGTCATAGAATGTCGTTTTGGTGTTAACATGATCATCATACACATGCCGCATGTTGCGCTCATCTTGCAGAAAGAGCACAATAATATTTGCGTTGTCGCGTATCAACTGCTTAGGCACGCGAGAATAGGTTTGATATAAATAGATGCAATCAAGATATTTAAGTCGCCCCATACTAAAGTATCCACGAATAACGTTTTGCTGTTCTGTGGCGACATCATCAAAGATTATAAGAGAATTGGAAGCACATCATCCGGTGATGGTACTTGCTCATGTGAATTAAATTCGAAATAGTATATTTCATCCTTAACGAGATCGTGCATTAGAATTTGTAGAATAGTATATAGTATATAGTATAATAAGCGGGTTCTGCCGCCGCCTCCGCCTCCGGGCTCCCAGGGGCCCCTCCGCCTCCGCATCACGGGAGGCCCTCCCAGAGGCCTCCTCCGCCTCCGCCTCCGCCTCCCGAGGGGCCTTCCCAGAGGCCTCCTCCGCCTCCCGCGGGAAATTTGAATTGGTAAACAAAGCCACGTGCTTTTTGACAGCTGTCATCGACAACAACGCATCGCTAACCTCACTGCTGCCATCTTGACGGACATAAACCTTAGTGGTATCAACTTAACCTAACTAATGCGAGATTTGAATCGGTAAACAAATCCACGTGCTTTTTGACAGCTGACATCCGCCATCTTTTATCAACAGAGCACAGTGCTGCCCTCTTTAGCTACTTACGTTTGAAATGTGGTGGCGGATAATTTGAAAAAATGCTTTTTGATAGCAGCCATCTTTAATCGACAGAGCACCGTGCTGCACTCTGGTGACAGACAATTCCACGTGACAGCAGCCATCTTTAATCAAGAGAGCACAGGGCTGCACTCTATGTGGTGGCGGCAATTTGAAAAATTTCACATGCTCTTGTTTGGAAACAAAGCCGCGTGCTTTTTTGACAGCTACCATCCGCCATCTTTAATCAAGAGAGCATCGTGCTGCACTCTCTAGTTGAAATGTGGTGGCGGCAATTTGAAAAATTCCACGTGCTCTTGTTTGGAAACAATGCTACATCCTTATTTGACAGCTACCATCCGCCATGTTTAATCAAGAGAGCACCGTGCTGCACTCTCTAGTTGAAATGTGGTGGCGGATAATTTGAAAAATGCTTTTTGACAGCAGCCATCTTTAATCCAGAGAGCACCGTGCTGCCCTCTTCAGCTAGATACCTGTGGTGGCAGGCAATTCCACGTGACAGCAGCCACCTTTAATCAAGAGAGCACCGTGCTGCTCTCTTTGTGGCGGTGGCAAATTCCACGTGCTTTACAAACTCTCGTGCTTTTTTCTGACAGCTGTCATCCACCATCTTGCATCACAAACCTCAGTGCTGCACTCTTTTGCTAGATACCTTTGAAATGCGGTGGCGGCAATTTGAAAAATTCTATGTGCTCTTGTTTGGAAACAAAGCCACGTGCTTTTCTGACAGCTGTCATCCACTATCTTTAATCAATAGAGCACCGTGCTGCTATCATGCGGGCAATTTCGTCAGCTGTCATCCACCATCTTTAATCTACAGAGCACCGTGCTGCCCTCTGTAGTAGAGGGCAATTTGAAAAGTTCTGCTAGCTGTCATCCACCATCTTTAATCAAGAGGGCACCGTGCTGCCCTCTTTAGCTAGATACCTTTGAAATGTGGTGCCGGCAAATTGAAAAATTCCACGTGCTCTTGTTTAGTAAACAAACTCACGCGCTTTTTGTCAGCTGTCATCTGCCATCTTACATCGCAAACCTCAGTGCTGCGCTCTTTATGTACATACCTTTGAAATATGGTGGCGGATAATTTAAAAACAAAAATTCTACAGCAGCCATCTCTCGACGCTAATTGCACAAGATGGCTGCTATACATGACTCCTTAAGGTTGCTTATGCAAGATCGCCGCTATACATAGATTATTATGAGACGCCCTTGGGATGCTTGCGCAAGATGGCGGTTATAAAAGGCTCCTTATGAGAATCCCTAGGGATGCTTGCGCAAGATGGCGGTTGCTCTTACGAGGCGGATTAAGGGTCCTTGCAAAAGATGGCTAGAGACGCCCTAAGGATGCTTCCACAAGATGGCGGACACAAGATGGTTGCTATACACGACTCCTTACGAGACGCCTTAAGGGTGCTTGCGCAAGATGGCTGCCGCTCTTATGAAGAATGCTAGCTTAGGGGCTAACGTGTCGTGCTAGTTCGATTTATTAAATTTGGGGCTTAAATGCAAAATGATAAATATCTCGAAAACGGTGCATCGTAGAGCAAAACGGACAAACTTTTTCCGCCTAGTACGTAGGTTCGCAGTATGAGAAAAAGAAAAACATAGTCTAATGATGAGATCAACGGTTCGGTTCCTACTTAGGTCCTTTGGGATTTGCTCTGTTTTAGCTTGTATTGAAGCGAGTCTTCGTAACATGATCAGGTCTAGCTATGGTAGAGAGTATAACGTACCGTGCTGGTTCGATTCATTAAATTTGGGGCTTAAATGCAAAATGTTAAATATCTCGAAAACGGTGCATCGTAGAGCAAAACGGACAAAATTTTTCGGCCTAATAGTTAGGTTCGCAGTATCAGGAACAAGAGCAACATAGTGTAATGATGAGATCAACGGTTCGATTCCTACTTAAGCCCTTTGGCATTGGCAGCTATCTAATTCTACAAGATGGTGGCTGCTCTTATGAGACACAAGATGGCTTGAGACGTCCTAGGGATGCTTACGCAAGATGGTTTACACAAAATGGTGACTATAGATAGCTCCTTATGAGACAGCCTAGGGGTGCTCGCACAAGATGGCGGCTAGTCTTATGAAGAAAGCTAGCTTAGAGGCTACTGCGCAAGGTAACGGCTGCTGTTATGCATGCTGTGTAGGGCAATTTGAAATTGTATGTGCAAAATCAACAGAGCACCCTGCTGCCCTCTTTAGCTGAAATGTGGTGGCGGATAATTTGAAAAATTCTTTTGACAGCTGTCATCTTTAAACAATGGTGACTATACATAGGTTGTTAAAGCCTAATCATTCTCTTCCTCCTCCTCCTTCTCTACCTCCTCCTCATCCCCCTCCTCCGCCTCTTATGTCTAGGCATAGTTTTATATCGAACAAGTTTAAACCTGCATCGCGAAGGCAAGCGTGTGCAGCGATAACATTATTGTGCATCTTTAGACTTGCGAAACATTAGAAGAGTAGAATCAAACGCTGTACTCGATACAACATGTGATCAGAATTTTGATTGATGTGTCCAGAACACAAAATAAGTGATCAAGACTAGAATCGAACACTGTACTCAATACATCATGTGTTTAGAACATGTCAGGGTATACCCTTGTTCTAAGAAGATCAGATTGAAACATAACAAGACTAGAATCGAACACTGTAATCGATGTTGTTAACTTTAACATATGATCAGAACATTGTTTGATGTGTTCAGAGCAAAAGTACAATTTTAATCATTTGCTTAGTGTAAAATAAAAAACTATGGAAACACACTGTGCACATATCGCGTAGCTAACTCGCTCAGTAAACGATATTGCAAAACTACAACTTCAACGATCCCAGGGGTTACGTCTTATCAGAAGGGCAAAAAAGGATGAAAGGACTCTTCCGCCTCCTTACTGCACATTCCTTGGCTAAAGGGCTAATGGGCAAAAGGGCTAATGGGCTAAAGGGCTAATAGGCAAAAGGGCTAAAGGGCTAAAGGAGCAACAACCTCATCGATCGCTATCAGCAAGAATGCTTGTACTTTGTTAAGTGTAGAAAATTAATCTTTATTTGTAAATGGTTTCATGTTCAGAACAAGGAATGGAACCTAGGGGTTACGTCTTACCTAATAAAATCCCCGAGGTGCGATGAGTTACATTTTTCGAACTAGTGTTTGGAACACTGAACTTTTCAAGATGATAGCAGAGAGTTTAGCAATGTTCTGTTGTTGGATTATAAATTCCGCGCTACAACATGCATAAGGTGGCAGCCTTGAGGTTTACCGCCGTAAAGATGGCAGCAGTGAGGTTAGCGACGCTCTATTGTCCTTCAAAGTGAGGTTAGGGTTCGTCAAGAAGACAGCTGTCAAAAAAGCACGTGGCTATGTTTACCAAACAAGAGCACGTGGTCGTGACGTCACGGTCACGTAGTATGCTGCCTCAGCATGCAAAGTTCAATGTCTACACCTACGTAGTAAACACTCTGCTATGTTCACAAATTTTTACTCATAACTATTTTTTATGCTTTAAGTTCGTGCATAAGGTAGCAGCCATGAGGTTTAACGCCGTAAAGATGGCAGCATTGAAGTTAGCGATGCTCTCTTGTTTAATGTTGGCAACAGTCAGTTGTCAAAAAATCACGTGGATTTCTTTACAATCAAGAGCACGTGGTTTTGTTTACAAACAATAGCACGTGGATTGAAAATTCCGCGCGCTGTCACGTGACCCGTTGCGAGGCCTCTGATTAGAGGGCTGTTGACCTGTCCTTGCTCTACTACTTATTGACACCATTATTCAGTTCACTGCGGAGAGTGAAAATTAAGGAAAACAACTTTTCATCGATATTGTTGTAAAGGAGACGGCCGATTGAAACTTGGGACATACAGTGTAGCACAAGCCGACCCACACAGGCCGCTATCTTCGGAAGACGTCCAACCGTCAAGCACGATGAAAACACGGAGTAATTAAGACGCTAGCTGACCATGCAAGGAGAATCTTTCAACCTCAGCACTTAAAGGACTAGGTCAGGCAATTCCTTATCTCCGTACTCGTTAACGGTTACAGCCATTAATATACCCAGCGAGCACTCCATCCCAGATGTCCAAATACCAGGGAGAAGGAAGAGGAGCGTGCGGCATCTAAAGCTTTGTGCAGTATGTTGGGAACACAACTATCTGCGCCCACCCCTCCACCAATGCGGAAAATCGGCGAGCAGCCCATCGTAACCTGCACTGTATAATAAGGTGGAATTGCAACAGCACTCTATTCCACTGTGAGCTTCGGTGCTATCGAAGTCAGTAGGAACACTTGACAATGCCTAGCGCAGTTCTCTAGAAAACGTAGGGACCATCTCTTGCCGCTGGACCACGGCCTACAAGCCAGCAAAATGCTGACATGGTTTACTAATTAATGATTCTATCACTACGAATTATGCGGTGTTTTTTTATAAAATTTGATAATTCTTAATATTATTTCAACCAAAAATCAGATCATTCAATTATTTCATGTTTTGATTTTCCACTTAAATTGCTATATAATACCAACCATAGAAGACTGAATTGTAACTCAGAGTGAGACGACTTCAGCATGAATGAAGATTGAACATTAAACGTTCCTATAGATGAGCTAACACCTTACCTGTCGAATTACTTGAATGCTTTGTTACAACAAGTCCTCTCTGTATCAGTGCAATGTAAAACAAGTAGATAAAAGAACCAGTGGCGCTACGACTTTAAAGGAGATGTCAAATTCTTGTTATGTGCAAATAATTGTAAAGGTATAAATGGACCTTCAGCATTAATAACTCACCTGTTACTGTAGTCTGTATACCAGTTGCAGGCAGTGACGATGATTTACCCACGAATTTAGGATGACCTGTGCAGAAAATTTGATTGTTAATTTAGTTGCATTATCCATATTTAAACTATACTCTAAATAGTACCATTATTTTGTTTAAAAGCTTGCACATGAATGATAAAGAGAAAGGAGATAGCACTTTAGGATACATTTCAGGGATACGTAAAATAATTAACGAAATATTTCTTTTGCTGTATGCTTTACGTCGCACCGAGACAGATAGGTCTTATGGCGACGATGGGACAGGGAAGGGCTAGGAGTGGGTAGGAAGCGGACGTGGTCTTAATTAAGGTACAGCCCAAGCATTTGCCTGGTGTGGAAATAGGAAACCACGGAAAACCATCTTCATGGCTGCCGACAGTGAGGTTCGAACCTGCTATCTCCCGAATACTGGGTACTGGCCTTACTTCATGAAATATAGACCAGAAAGTCGATCACTTGTAAACCACAAGGGAACTGTTATGTGTCATTACTTTCTCACCTGAAGGTGTCCATAACATTCTCGGCAAGTACTTTCTCAGTATGAAGGGAACATAGTTAAGGATATCATTAGCGTTTTCCTACTCTTAAACAGCTTACATTTTGTTATTAAGTAGATTGCATAGAAATAGGACATTTCTATTACATTATGATTAGACGCTTATTTGTATTTTCCTCCTTCACACGCACTGATATTTTGTCACCTCTCTTATAGTTCTCATTGAGACAATCATAAGTGACTGAAAATAGGAATGGTATATAATGTTATATTTCTTTTTTGTGCTATTTGCTTTACTTCGCACCGACACAAATAGGTTTTTTTGCAACGAGGGGATACGGAAGGCCTAGGAAGTGGAAGGAAATGGTCGTGGCATTAATTAAGGT
Source organism: Anabrus simplex (assembly GCF_040414725.1). Lineage (NCBI taxonomy): Eukaryota > Metazoa > Arthropoda > Insecta > Orthoptera > Tettigoniidae > Anabrus > Anabrus simplex. The sequence goes on from NC_090266.1 coordinate 880,997,082, forward strand.
ACTGCCCAGGCATTTGTCTGGTGTGAAAATGGGAAACCACGGAAAACCATCTTCAGGGTTGCCGACAGTGGGGCTCGAACCCACTATCTCCCGATTACTGGATACTGGCCGCACTTAAGCGACTGCAGCTATCGAGCTCGGTTATATTTGTTTCATGATCTTTCATTTCCTTGCATTCATTCCTTGGTACCCATTGCAAATTCCCTTTCAGTTGCACTATTTTAAAAGAACAATCATGTGTGTCCAATAAAAAGAACACACATATCATAAGTTGGAATAAATCGTAGACTATATGGCCCGGTTAGGATGTACCACAAAAGCACGATATTCTGATCAGTACCGGTACACGGATTTTAAGAAAGAAGTAATTACCGTCAAGAAAATTAATCAGTGTCAGGACCTGTTTCATTCAGTATGTAATGTAACAGTTTGAGACAGAAATAAAGGTAAAGGAAAGTATCGATTTGCGTTCTGAGAGAACTTTTAGAAGTTGAATAATTTTGCCGTAGCGCAGGTCTAATTTCGTAAGGTATGTGAAAATGTATATTGTGTGCTGTTCGTAAATTTTGAATTCACGGAATGTGTTTCAATATTTCCATCATCTACTAACATTTTTTAGCAAATATTAGCAACGATAACTCATAAAATGGCTTTGGATCCTTAATAATTATTTACAAAATTGTAAAAATGAAGGGTACCTCGGTCTTCATATTGAAGTGCATAAAGAATGTTGGACAGGAAATTCGACGCAAGTACAATCCCGTATAGGCCTAGTTATTCAATTAATGAAATTAAGTTGCTGAAACTAAGTATCCCTAAAACATTCGATCAATATGGTGTATTGTATGTCAAAGTATATGATTAGGTGAATAATAAGTACAAATATAATTGGGGTACAACTGCTCTAAGAAGAGAAGAGAACATTTTACATGATGGGCTCGTGATATGTACGAAGTGGGATTTTACCCTGAGTTATTGAGAATTTTTGGAGAGCTATCTAATGTCAGATTACATAAAACAGAAAGTACCATTAAAACTAACGAAACTGAACAATTATAAACGGAATAAAAACACACCAACTATATCAACTAAGCGGCCCCTTACATGGGCGGATGACCAGTCCACATGTAATGGCCAACCCTATAATTTTATCACTAACTTGGTGTCCGCCACCTACACACGGGCGTAATATCAGTCTCCGTGCAAGGCACCACCCCTAAACTAAATCTACTAGGCTGCCACTAATATGGGCGAATGACCAGTCCTCATGTTATGGAACCCCTTACATGTAAATTATCCCTATAATCCTAAAATTAACTTTTTGGCCCCCTACATTGGTGAGAAACCAGTCCACGTGTAAGGCGCCACGCCTAAAACTACTGTCCGGTAGTGATGTGCTTGAGCCCGGCTCGAGCTGCTCGAACAGATGACGTCAGAGCTCGAGCCTGTTCGAGCTTTGCTCGAGCTTTTGCGCGCGCCGCAACCTAGCGCCTTGCTGTTACTAACACCCAACAAACTTGAGAAGGATATGTAAGAGTATTTATGCTGGACAGTACCGGTTCGTCCTCTCTACTGTTACTTCCGTGTATTTTGTACCTAATATAATTTCGACCCATACCTATATATTGGAGACAATCAAAATTTGTGTTTGTGCGATGATTCGTTACACATGCCTCCATCCGAATAAACCAATTCTCTACTAAAATGTGTTGTTCGGGCCGTATAAAGACAGAAAAAGGAAACCATTCACGTGTCGTAATAGTTACATATTTAAATGGTTACAAGACTAAAAATGTATATTTTACCTGCAGTTGTTGTTGACACGTTTCTCGCTCGGGTGTATGGTTCAATGGTAAGCGTATTAGCCTTTGGTTACAGGGGTCCCGGGTTCGATACCCGGTAGGATCCGGATTTTTAAAACCATAAGATGATGTCTTGTTTTATTTGTTCCAGATGGGCTCGAAAACTACTGAACCGATTGACCTGAATTATTGTAAATGATACAGCTTGAAATCGCGAGTCACTTTTGAGTTTCATATAGCCTATATTTCACGCAATCAGACAGTAACATTGCTGCATCATAATAATTATACATGTATTTGTGTATACGTTTGATGAGATGTCAATCCTTTCTTACTCAAAGTCTTCTATATGAGCAACAAGGGTAATACTCTCCCAAGGAGTGGATTCAAACCCCCCAACATTGAGGACAGAAGGAGAAACTCGCCTGAAGCGCTGCCAGCTGTCTTAGCCGCCCAAAGCATCGCATTGTGAGAATAATATTAACGTATTCATAATTTTGCACGGTCTAGAAAGCCAAGATTAACAGACGAGAGGATCTGTCGTGCTGACCACACGACACCTCGTAATCTGCAGACCTTCGGGCTGAGCAGCGGTCGCTTGGTAGGCCATGGCCCGTCGGGGCTGTTGCGCCGTGGGGTCTGGTTTGGTTTTTTATTCATAATGTTGCGTCCAACGTGCAGTTGTTACACGGCACACAAGTACTGCCTTGGGAGGAAATACTTCTGTTAATACGGGGGGAATATTACGGGTACACCCGTCGTCATTTTCATTGCATATTATCATAATCTAAGCCATCTAATTTTATGGCCAACCTTTATTTCTCATAAGATATACGTCAATGACTGAATGAAGTAATATGTGAAAGCACGCACCTTCGTTATAAATATTATACACACACATGTGTGAAAGGTGCTTCACTTCACATGCTGTTTGCTAATCTGCACGTTCTATCTGTAGCCCAAGACAGACTCCGCCTTCGATCACGTGACTGCTCGAGCTTGCTTCGAACCTCGGAGCGTATCGGGTCGGCTCGATCCCGCTCTCTACGCGTGTGATTGGCAAACGATACCCGTGTTCAAGCGGGATCGAGCCGACCCGTTACGGGCCGAGGTTCGAGCCTGTTCGAAGCAAGCTCGAGCTGTCACATGACCGAAGGGTGAGTCTGACTCGGGCTACAGCTAGTGATAGGCAAACGATACCTGTGTTCTAGGAGGATCGAGCCGACCCGATACAGGCCGAGGTTCGAGTCTGTTCGAAGCAAGCTCGAGCTGTCACATGACCGAAGGGTGAGTCTGACTCGGGCTACAGCTAGTGATAGGCAAACGATACCCGTGTTCAAGCGGGATCCAGCCGACCCGTTACGGGCCGAGGTTCGAGCCTGTTCGAAGCAAGCTCGAGCTGTCACATGACCGAAGGGTGAGTCTGACTCGGGCTACAGCTAGTGATAGGCAAACGATACCCGTGTTGTAGCGGGATCGAGCCGACCCGATACGAGCCGAGGTTCGAGCCTGTTCGAAGCAAGCTCGAGCTGTCACATGACCGAAGGGTGAGTCTGACTCGGGCTACAGCTAGTGATAGGCAAACGATACCTGTGTTCTAGGGGGATCGAGCCGACCCGATACGGGCCGAGGTTCGAGTCTGTTCGAAGTAAGCTCGAGCAGTCATCACGTGACCGAAGGCGCAGTTGACTCGGGCTACAGCTAGTGATGGGCGAACGATACCCGTGTTCGAGCAGGATCGAGCCGACCCGATGCGCGCCGAGGTTCGAGCCTGTTCGAAGCAAGCTCGAGCTGTCACATGACCGAAGGGTGAGTCTGACTCGGGCTACAGCTAGTGATGGGCGAACGATACCCGTGTTCGAGCAGGATCGAGCCGACCCGATACGCGCCGAGGTTCGAGCCTGTTCGAAGCAAGCTCGAGCTGTCACAAGACCGAAGGCGGATTCTGACTCGGGGTACAGCTAGTGATGGACAAACGATACCTGTGTTCTAGCGGGATCGAGCCGACCCGATACGAGCCGAGGTTCGAGCCTGTTTGAAGCAAGCTCGAGCTGTCACATGACCGAAGGGTGAGTCTGACTCGGGCTACAGCTAGTGATAGGCAAACGACACCCGTGTTGTAGCGGGATCGAGCCGACCCGATACGCGCCGAGGTTCGAGCCTGTTCGAAGCAAGCTCGAGCTGTCACATGACTGAAGGGTGAGTCTGACTCGGGCTACAGCTAGTGATAGGCAAACGATACCTCTGTTCGAGCAGGATCGCGCCGACCCGATACGCGCGCGAGGTTCAAGCCTGTTCGAAGCAAGTTCGAGCAGTCACGTGACCGAAGGCGGAGTCTAACTCGGGCTACAGCTAGTGATGGGCAAATGATACCCGTGTTCGAGCGGGATCGAGCCGACCCGATACGCGCCGAGGTTCGAGCTCAAATACGTCAACCTCTTGTCGGTAGATTTAATGGCACGCAAAGAACTCCTGCGGAACTAACTTCCGGCACCTTGGCGTGTCCGAAAACGGTAAAAGTTGTTAGTGGGACGTAAAGCCAATACAATTATTATTCTTTCTTGGCCCTTATATTTTTCTAGCCCGATTTCCCCAGCGCTTTAAAACGAGGATGTGAGGGGTGTTTATTTCCTGTTTGGGGCCATAACCATAGAAGTAAAGAACCCCATTGTTCGTTATTGGCTTTACGACCCACTAGCTACTTTTTCGGTTTTCGGCATCGTTTTCTTTAATTGCCCATCTTCTTCTTCGTCTTAATCTGCTTACCCTCCAGGGTCGGTTTTTCCCTCGGACTCAGCGAGGGATCCTACCTCCACCGCCTCATGGCCAGTATCCTGGAGCTTCAGGCTCTGGGTCGGGGATACAACTGGGGAGAATGACCAGTACCTTGCCCACGCGGCCTTTCCTGTTATGCTGAACAGGGGCCCTGCGGGAGGATGGGAAGATTGGAAGGGATAGACAAGGAAGAGGGAAGGAAGCGGCCGTGCCCGTAGGTTGGGTACCATCCCGGCAATAGCCTGGAGGAGAAGTGGGCAACCACGGAAAACCACTTCGAGGATGACTGAGGTGGGAATCCAACCCACCTCTACTCAGTTGACATCCAGAGGCTGCGTGGACCCCGTTCCAGCCCACGCACCACTTTTCAAATTTCATGGCAGAGCCGGGAATCGAACCCGGACCTCCGGGGGTGGCAGCTAATCACACTAACCACTCCACAACAGAGGCGGACTAATTGCCAATCAATTAATAAATTGATGGTTTCATAACGTAATGCTTACGCACGTAAAATCGGTATAAACTGTATACCTCAACAGTAAACTATGTAGACCCTGTCTAGGCGGACATTCTGAGCCTTTCGCCAGTCAAATGCGAGCGGGCGTCCACTGTGCTCTTCATGAAAAACAAAACGGAACCTATTAAGAATATTTTACCTGCATATGTCGACGTCGTTTACGTGGAGGTGTCTCCCCTTCATTTGGAATGGTGTCATTCGACGAAGGACGAATATTATGAATTTTTAAGTATCTTATCATCGTCGATGTATTTTTACTATCGTTTTAATATTTTATCACATCGAGTGCATTTTACTCGTTTGTCTGGAAGCTCTTCAAAGTTGTCCCAAGTCCATGACATTTTTCTACCGGCCATTGTCTGCTCTGTCTGAAGTAATAACAAATTCGTCTATTATAATAATGTATTTTCTTTCTTTCTTAATCTGCATACCCTCCAGGGTCGGTTTTCCCATCGAACTCAGCTGGGGATCCCACCTCTACCGCCTCAAGGGCAGTGTCCGGGAGCTTCAGACTCTGGGTCGGGGGATACAACTGGGGAGGATGAGCAGTACCTCGCCCAGGCGGCCTCACCTGCGTAGCCTTAAGTTAGGTACCATCCCGGCATTTGCCTGGAGAAGAATTGGGAAACCACGGAAAACGACTTCCAGGATGGCTGAGGTGGGAATGGAACCCACCTCTACTCAGTTGACCTCCCGAGACTGGGTGGACCCTGTTCCAGCCCTCGTGCCAATTTTCAAATTTCGTGGCAGAGCCGGGAATCGAACCCGGGCCTCCGGGGGTGGCAGCTAATCACACTAACCACTACACCACAGAGGCGAACATAATAATGTATTATTGGGAGATAGTGGGTTCGAGCCCCACCGTCGGCAGCCCTGAAGATGGTTTTCCGTGGTTTCCCATTTTCACACCAGGCAAATGCTGGGGCTGTACCTTAATTAATGCTACGGCCGCTTCCTTCCCAGTCATAGCCCATTCCTGTCCCATCGTCGCCATAAGACCTATCTGTGTCGGTGCGACGTAAAGCCAATAGCAAATAAAATAATAATGTATTACTAATTATTAATGAGAAAATAATAGCTCGTAGCATACGAAAAACATGTTAACTATCGGTACTCGAAAGTAATGATTAACAACATTAAGCCTGCAAAACACGACAAAGTTATACAAAAACGTATTTCTAAAGAGCGGACAAAATGTAAAATGCAAAGGTACATATTAACGAAATAAATATTACCAATCTGTTGTTCGTACTGCCAGAAAGACTTAAACAAATGCTCTTTCCGTTCACTGAGAACGTTGTGTTCACCAAACCCCCCCCCCCACACATAAATATATATTTAGTGTTCCTAGTAGTAATCTAATAGGATGAAATTTCCGTCCGCGCTCCGCTTAGTCGATGTGTGGTGTCGCCTGACAGTTCGAACAGGTTCGATACGGCATCGAGCCTACGTAGCGTATCGGGCCGACTCGAGCCTGCTCGAACTTCCGTATCATTCGCCCATCACTACTGTCCGGCATTGTAATCCCCTCTGGTTAGGAAAGGAGCCACCCTCCCAAGGATGACGCGCCCGGCCCTAGACGGGGTGCCCAAGCGGGAAGACCCCAACATCCCCTAACAGCTGACAGAGCAAATTTGTCACCATTCCCTTTGCGGCCGGCCACATCAGGCGGAAATCCATCTCCTCATGTGTCCCACCTCCTGACTCCTCTCTCGACATATACAATATCTCTGTCATTCTTCCAGACTCTCTGCATACATTTCGGATCGGCCCGTCCTATCCCGTCCTCTTACTAACCGATTGTATAGTCCAAGATACCTCTACCGTAGCTACATATAGTTATCTCTGTTTTATTTACCAATTCTTCCCAAATGTATCTAATAATATTAAATAATATAATATAATATAATATAATAATATAAGTGTGTAAAGTTCATGTTCGTTTAGGATTTTATCCAACTCTTTCCTGTCTATATATATCACTCGAATATTTCTCTTTTCTTTAGAGTCCTTAATCAGATGTCGCACTTCCTTGTGTGAATTGCACAAAATACATTTATTTTCTTAATTGTTTTCTCTTAAAGCTTTATTTTTATAAACTCCCATCAACCGAAAGGTTATTCCTCTCATTTTAGTTTTTGTGAACATTTGTGCCCTTATAGTCATATTTTCACTTATTTTACAAAATTATATTAGTGTTCTGTTGCTGTTCTATTCTAAATTTATTATTTGTCTCTCTCTATCTTTCACTATTTGAACGACCTACTTGTACAATATCCTGTCATCCCTTGATGCATTGCTTTCCCAGTAAGAACTCATTCCTACGTATTCTAGAATCTTCTTCACCCCATCCACCCAGTAGCCTTAGTTTAGATACTTCATTTGGTGCTGATAAGCTATGGGTATAATTTCACCACCTCCCCCCCCCCTCGTTTTTAATCTCAACCAGTACTTTACTATTCGCTATGCAATATCAGCCTGTATACTCACCCCTTCACACATCATTCTTACTCCACTATTTTCAGTACAGTTTAGCAATCTAATAATTATTTTGGAAAATTTACTAACGATTACCTCTAAGGTTACAATTCTATGATTTATTCTCCAAATTTCTGATCCATACGATACCTTACATTTGATTACTCAATTAAATACGTTTTTCTGAACTTTTATTCTGTTAGGCATCTTTTTATCCAATATTTTCAGACTAGCCAAAGCACTTACACCCTTCATTTTTTGCTATTTTTATGTGATATTAACATCTAGCATTGCTGCTTATAATCGTCCCTAAGTATTCGATTCTTTTACCACTTCTATTTGTCGTACCCATCCCCCACTGTTCACTCTTAGAAATCTGACACCACCTTTACAAACCATTTCTCTGGTTTGCTGTGGATTAACATTTAAATTCCACTTTTTACAGTAGTTTTATATCACATTAATACTATTTTGCATCTTGTTGGGTGTTAATGCGAGTAGAATGATATCGTCCGCAAAGATTAGGCCTGGAATATCTTGATACTCAAGACATGGAGAAGCTCCTATCTCAAATAATTTCGAGGGAATAATATAATTAATAAACAATAAAAATAATATAGGAGACAGTTTACACCCTCGTTTAAGACCCAATTTTGAAGTTATCTTCCCCACTACTACACCATCAGTGACAGTGCATTTAAATTCCAAATATATGTTATCAATTGCTCTTATAATTTTTGCTGATATTGCGATCTGCATTAACTTGTGGACGATAGCTCTTCTAGACACCGAATCGAACGCTTTATCTAAATCGATTACAGTAATATACACATTTGCTCTTTTCTTCTTAATATATATATCTATTAATGTCTTGACTACCATTATATTGTCACTTGTCCTCATTCCCTTTCTGAATCTTGCTTGAAAGCTCTACAGGATCGAGCACTCCTCCGCCCAATTCATTAATCTTTTTGCCAATGTCCCTGTGTATATCATGCTTAAATAATCTAGCAAAGTTATCCCTCTATAATTACTTGGGTTGAATCTTTCTCTACGTTTCTTATATACAGGACAGATGATTCCTTCTTGCCGTGATTTAAGGAATCTTGCACCCTCAAAAATCTTGTTAAATATTTTGACTGCACTTGCTAGGATAAAGCTATTTTGCCTGCTTCCTTCCAGAATTCATTGTTTATAGCCGAAATTGCTTCTGATTTCCCCTTCCACCCTTTCTCTAATAATTCCATTACTTCGTCGGCTGAGATTTCCTTATATAAATTAGGCAGGGTACATTCCAATCCCCTCGAGACTTCCGTCTTCTCTACATCCTGTTTGAAACGATCCTCACCATTTAAGAATTTACTAAAGTATTCTATCCATTCCGCACGACTTATATTTACCTGTGTTATATTTTCCTTTCTCTACAAATTTGATTTATTCTATACCATACTTTCTTAACATCATTATTCTTAGCATCTATATTTGAGTTATCGGTTTGTTTCTTCTGCCACAAATCAGTAGTTATTACCAATAATGTATTGTACTCTTTTCTTTTGCTACAGAATGCAGCTATTGATTCATTCCCACCTATTTTTCTGAATGTGTCTAGTGCTTTCATTAATTCGGCTTTTTCTCTTCTGCATTCTTCATTGTACCACCCACTATTTCCTTGTATTCTTACCTCCCGGGCCCGCATCTTATGTCCTGCCATCAGTGCTGTGTTTTCCATTATCTTAATTGCCTCTTGTATTTTGTTTTCTTCAATCGCGAACTTAATTTCTGTCTTGATAATTTAAAAAGACCTCTCTTCGAAATATTCCTTGAATTCTGTGCTAAGGTCTTCTCTCCATATATAATTGGGCACTAATCTCTCTTTAATATTACATTGCTAATACCCCCCACTATTCTCTTCTGTACTTACCATATTTATAATTATGGGTAAGTGATGCGATTCTCCCCAACCTTTAACATTTATCCTGTTAATGAGTGGTAATGCCTCCTTAGGACATAATACGAGATGAATAGCATTACCACCTGTTTCTGTTATAAACATTAAATTACCCCTTTCATCTCCTAGCCACCACCCATTTAAAACATGGAGTTCTTCTGCTCCACATAGTTCTAATATTTTTTCTGCCATACTTATTATAACCTTTATCTTGACTAGTCCATCTTTCAATTATTATTTCCTCAGACTCTTTACAAATAACAGGTTTTAAGTCTGCAATCCTCGCATTGAAGTCCCCCATAATTACAATACCTAGATCCTAATGTATATGCTTTAATCCATTTATGTATAATGCTTACTTTATGAAAAATTCCTTGTTAGCCAATGTCGAGTCCTCGGGAGGAATGTATACAAAACCGATACATAGATTAATATCCCTCTTCTGTTTTAACCTTGTTTTCACCCGAAGTATTTCTTCTATATCTGATTTTATAGTTTCAATTTTCTCCTTTACTTCTTCTCTTATCAAGATTAGTATACCACCGGGATATCTTACCTTTACGAGCCTTCCTGCCCATTGACTTGCTATACGATTTAAAACCTTCAATATATGCTTCATATCGCGGTGCTATCCAACTCTCAACAATGGTAATGATGTGCATTTCTGTCATTAATAATTTCACCTGTTCATTTACTAACGTCTTCAAAAAACCTTCTATATTTAAAGTCCTAACATTCAACTCCAGCTATTTCTTACTTTTACCCTCAGACAAATTACTTGTCTTACTTATAGTCACTCTCTTTTTCTCCAGTTCTAGAATACTGCCCTCTGGTGAACTAATAATTTATTTGCCTATATTGTCTTTCTGTCCTTTGCCCTTCTTAGCCCAGAAGTCCTCTAAACTCAAGGATTTACCTCTCCCTGCCAAAGTCTTGCTTCTGTCATCAGATGAGCCAATGCTCCCTGGATTCGTGTCGACTCGACAGTCAGCTGGTTGTGCATCCCCCTCCACTGTGCATTCGTCAATCTGTTGTCTTCTGTTCTCCTGTAGAGTATGAAGGTCGCTGTTTTCATCAGATTATACGTTGTCAGCCACCGTACTGGCAAATTCCTTTCTCTACAGACAGTTGCACTTCCTGAGGCGATGAACTCAACTGCATATCCATTTCCCGTATCTGTGCAATTAAACAAATATGCGACCACTTACTGTCACCTACTCTAAGACGTTTGCCTCTTATGTAAGCTTTTAGTCCATAATTCCTAGCTGTTACTAGATGAAATCGCAAGACTCTCTGTTCCGTGACAGTCTCTTTATTCATGTCTCATCTCACCCAAATCCTTTCTCCTTTTAAGTTCTTTGCATTGTGGATGATTTTGTTCCCCTTCAGAGCCGAGATCGACTTAACTTTAATAGGTTTTTCCCTTTGACTCTCCCCAACTTATGAATTTTATCAATGACTTCTTCTTTATAATTTATCTTATATGATTATTTATAATGCCCAATACTTTACTCGTTAGATCATTCAAGTCCTCCTTTTCATTCTCCGGTATGCCATATATGAAAATAATTTTCCTCTTAGCGTCCTGAATTGTCATTTTCTGTTGCCTCTTGAATTTCTCCCATTCCCCTTCGATCCCCTTCACTTTCGCCTTCAATATTTCTATTTTCCTAGAGTTTTCGATCACCTTTTGTGTCATAATTCTAATCTCTTCTTTTATACAGTCTTTCATTTCCACCATACCATTTCTCAGCTCACGAAATAGCTCCCTCATTTGTTCAATCTGGCAACCCTCTCGGACTATTTCCCAAATCTTTTCCACTTCCTTCCAACTCAATAATCCCGTTTGTCCAGGATTCGTTTCTACGCCTCCTATTATCAAAAGAATTGCCACCTGCCACCGCTGCTGCCACCATCATAGTAACCACGAGCCCAGATTGCCGTAGGTGGACTTTAGCACTTTCCGTAAACACACACACACACACACACACACACACACACACACACACACACACACACACACACACACATGGCCGCGCGATACTGCTGTACAGCATTATTAATGCTTCTCACTCAGCACTCGCTATACAATACAAACTCTCGCTTCGCTAGCTCGATTACGTATATGGAGAGCTATGTAAACAATAAGTGGGATTGGAAACAGATTTTCAGATAACTGGCCTAGAACATACTAGCTGCATGGGTTTCTGTGCAGAAACCAGGATTTGTTAGTCTGGATGAAATTTTAAAAGAAGGGTTGCAGCGGGTGTTACAAGAATTACTATGACCGAATACTACTCTCAGTCTAAGATGAGTCTTAAAGGGTTCCTACTGTCTAATATTGTTATATTTATTATTCGTTTTATGCTACACTAACATAGAATAGTCTCATTGAGACAAAAGGGTAGGGAAGGCCTAGGCATAGTAAGGAAGAGACTCTGGCCTTAATTAACCTAGAGATGTAGAATTTCCCTTGTTTCAAGATGGGAAACCACGAAAAATTACCAGAATGCCTACCGACAATGGGGTTCAAAACTACAACCTCCCAAATGTAAGCTGACGAAAAACTAGATTGTTAATTGATGTGTAGATGTTTGAGGCATCATTCACTGATCTCCTACTGGTTTTAATTGCAAGAATTTAAGACAAAAGTTGTTTCCTGCCGCAACTTTTCCCTTCCTATTTTCCACTGTTCAAGACGCAAAATGTTGCCTTTATTCTTTAACTTTAAATTGTACCCCACTAGCGCCAACAGTTCATCATCTGACTCGTTTCTGGAGGAATGAAAGCAACACAGCAGATGTGCAGTCCTAAGTCTAAACATCTTCACAACCGTAAGTAAGCATTTGCTGGTGAAAATCTACTTAAGAAAATGGAAATTGCAACACCATGAATGCATTGGTCGTTTGTGTTGATTTTCAAGTTATGGATCGATGCCATGCAGGTATGTAAACGATCAAAGTTGCAAACCTATTGGATTGTTGCTACAGGTCTCCCCACGTGATTGGTCGCGGAGGAATCAACTCCAGTATACAGACTCTGGTGTAGCGTAGTTGACTTGCAGTCTGTGCAGTGAAGTGTTCCCCGCCAAACATGCCTCGACGACAGAGAAGAGCACGCCTTCACAACTGTCGCCGTTTGAGAGGGATCGGATAATTGGGCTGTGTGTGGCTTGATTATCGCAAAGGACTGTTGGCCGACAGACATTTACGGTACAACGTGTATGGTAGCAGTGGTCAAATGAAGGTACCCACACTCGTAGATCTGGCACAGGCCCAGCGCGACAGACAACTGTAAGTGAGGATCGCAGCATAATTCGGATGGCCCGGATGGAACCCCATGCAACAGCAGCGCAAATTCGAGCATTTGTGGCACCCCACCTTACACAACAAACAGTTGGTAATCGCCTGCGTGCAGCTGGCTTACGAGCCCGTGTCCCTGCAGAAGGTGTTCCATTGACCCCACAACAGCGACGTGTAAGGCTGGCCTGGTGTTGAGAAAGATCGACGTGGGTGGACGAATGGCATAGGGTCGTCTTTAGTGATGAATCGCGCTTCTGTCTTGCCCGCAGTGATCGCCGGAATCGTGTGCGCCGACGTACCGGGGAGAGGGGCCGCCCAGATCTTAATGTCGAGAGACACACAGGGCCAACACCAAGCATTATGGTCTGGGGAGCTATTGGCTTTAATGTGAAATCACAATTAGTGCTTATTGAGGGCACTATGACTGCTCGACAGTACGTTGATAGGGTACTCAATCTAGTGGTTTTCCCTATGTTGGCGAACATTGCTAATGGGATGTTTCAGCAGGACAATGCCCGAGTTCACACTGAACGCATCTCCACGACATCACAACCTTAGAATCGCCCGCCAGATACCCGGACCTCAGACCTATTGAGCATGTGTGGGACGTGATGGGTCGACATCTGGCCAACCGTCCTCAGCCACCCACAACTCTGGAACAACTGACCCGTGCAGTTCAGCAAGCATGGGCTACAATTCCTCAAGAAGCGATCCAGGGCCTTATTGACTCCATGCCTCGACGAATTCATCAATGTATTGCAGCTCGTGGTGGGCACATCCTGTATTGATTGTTGTCCGAACTTGCGGTCAGGGAGACCCGAAATTGTAATCATCGAATCACAACTGAACACTCGTCCTGCATGTTTAATTACAGCAATGTATCACCACTCCTTCTGGGTGTTGCAATTTCCATTTTCTTCAGTGTAGTACATAAGGTATCATACCCGACTTTTAACAAGGCAATTTGTTTGTCCAAACACTCTGAGTTGCTGAGATGGAAGGTCATAGGCCTTCTAAGCACAACTTGGTTGTTGGATCACCTGCTCAGTCCAGTAGTATTTGTAGGTCCTCATATTCGTCTGCCTAGTGTGAATAGATTTACTAGCACATAAATGAACTCACAAAGAAAATAATACGGTAACACTGGCATCGCCTTTGATAGTATAAATTCTGTCATGGCTTTTCAAAACGAACTTGTTTAAAAACGCATGATGGTTCAAGAGCGAAGGCAAAAATGTTAATTATAAATCTCGTAGCCTGATTATTCCAATGCCTTCATCATTTAAGGCACAGGTAACTCCTTTATTTTATGAAATGTCTAGTCTAGGTGAACGGAATATACATTGTATTCTACACCGTTATGTATGTTAATGTACGCTCAGAAACGTCTGTCTGGCCGTAGCATATCAGAATTTACTGCAAGCCATTGGTATATAAGTAAATAATGCAACATTCAGAACTCTTAAGATGTCAAATTGCTAGTGCACAATGCCTACAGGAAGATTTCACTGATAAATTTGCTCACTTGTCAAACATGCATAATGTCACCGTAGAAAACCCCAAATTATTTTGTTAAAATAAAACTGTGTTCCTATAATTTGAGGGCTGATTAAGTTTCCTTAGACACAGGAGAACTAGAAAATTGTGTAAATGCAATCACTATTTAGTTTCTCTAGTAAATACCTTCCCAAAATCCACGGTCACTTAATACATGGGGCCAATTCCATTAGGACCAATATTACATTATTTGCAAAAATGAAGATGTACCTTAAAATATTAGGATTGTGATACCGTTCTACTCTAAAATATACTACCTCCCACTGTGATGAATATAAAACATCAAAATTTTTATGTCTCAAGTAGGCAAATTTTGTGATATACCGGACGAGTCTGCCGCGCCTGATATTATATGCTGCTAGGCATCCCACCGAACGTCAGTGGGATGATGGTCAGTTTTCCTTTGGCGTATACCAAGCTACAGTCGCCTATAAAGCACTTACTGGGTCATCGCTGCACAACTTTTGCAAGAAACATGTATGCTACAGGTGTTTACACAATACATCAATCCGTCATACGGTAATGTAAAATGCACGTGCCAGTTATGAGTTTTGGATCGATTATGAAATTATTGCTAAAAGTGATGGCATAGTGATAGAAAACGTGTGTGAGTTTTTTGAAGCGTGACGTAGTTTTACAACAAGTAAGCTTTCTTATAAGCTGGAACAACAGACACAGTGGTGTAGTGAAATAAACACTGACGTGTTAATGTTGACTATTTAGCGTTGGTTGGTGGGTTCGAATCCCGCGAGCGATAAATATTCTTATTCCCTTTTTAAATTGTGAGGATAAAATAGGAGGTCATTCGTGCCTCATACGACCAATAGCATGCATGTTGGATGTGTAGTGGCCTGTCACTTGGTGTAGCCTAGCAGTGGTGGTCATTACATGGCTATGTATTCATCAGATGAGTATGTTTACATGCTCCTCATCTATGGTGAAGCAAGGCAAAATGCATAGGAAGCACAGCGCATGTATCAGGAAAGATTTCCACACAGGCAACAACCAAACGCAAATACGTTTAGGAGGTTGGAGAGACGTTTGCGTATAACTTCGTCACTTTCCCGAACAGGTCCTGTGAGAGAGGCACGAGTTACGTCTAGTGAAATTCCTGAGATAATTTTGGACACATTCCGGGAGAATCCTCACACGTGTACCCGGGCAGTAGCACAACAGGTCAACATCAGCCAGACGTCTGTTGAAAGGATATTGCATTCCAGTTTTATCTTGCGTACCACCTGCACCTACATCAAGAATTCCATGGATGATATTTCGAAACTCGCATTGAATTTTCTGCGTGGATACTGACGCAAGTGGCAAATGATCCAGCGTTTGTATCTCATGTTTCATTTTCGGACGAGATAGACTTTCATAATAATGGATCTGCGAATCGTCATAATATTCGCTACTGGAATGTTGAAAATCCCCACTGGGTATGGCAGGCAGCATTTTAGGCACGACGAGGAGTAAATTTCTGGTGCGGTATACCGGGTGATCACCTAATTGGACCATTTTGCTTTGAGGATCATTGACAGAAGCCCGGTACCTACAGTTTCTTCAAGACCAACTACCATTGCTGCTAGAGGATGTTCCCCTGGGTGAATGTGTAACCATGTGGTATCAATACGATGGAGCTCCCCCTCACATGTCAGCAAGGTGTTCGCAAGTACATGAATCTCACACATACCGGTCGATGAATAGGAATGGGAAGACCTGTCACCTGGCCTGCTAGATCGCCCGATTTGACGCCACTGGACTTCTTCCTATGGGGTTATTTGAAGGAAAATCCTGAAAGCCTTCGAAATCCTATTACGGAAGCCTGTCAGTTCGTAACACCTACAATGCTACAAAGAGCCCGAATGGTAGTTCAACGGCGTGCTGAAACGTGCATTACTGAAGAAGGCCATCTATTCCAAAATTTACTGCCCTAACAGGCTGTTTCTCAGTCAAGCGGATTCAAACCCGCAACCAATCTATCCCCGCCCATCCCTGCTTAAAAACATCCATATAAGAAGCCCTAATGGCTTAGAACAGTGCCAAAATAAATAAATAAATAAATAAACAAATAAATAAATAAATAAATAAATAAATAAATAAATAAAATAAATAAATAAACCCACGACGTGAGGGTATTCGGATACATTAGCTCTGCGGATGATTCTCGAAGTACAAAGTGCGAATAAATCTTACAGGTTCAAGTAGGATTCAAACCCACCTACTAAACGCAGCAGTATTAACATCACCGCACTTAACCTATGACACCACGGCAACTTTAGCGAGTAGGTTTCTGGAAATCCTACTAGATGGACTGCTACTTCCGCTTCACAAATGCACACACGTTTTCTGTCAGTATGCCATCGCGTTTAGCTTTCATTTCATACTCGAGTGAAAGCTCATAATTTGCACGTACTTTTTACGTAACCGTATGAAAATTTGATGAATTGTGTAAATGACTGTCGCATACGGCACATGTTTTTGCAACGGTAATGTGCAGTGAGTGATTAAAGGGGACTTTTGCTTGGTATACTACAAAGGAGAATAGACCATAAAGACACCAATGACGTTCGGTGTGATGACTAACAGCATATAACATCAGGAGCGGCTGACTCACTCGGTATAAGCGTTAGTGCGTCAGTCATACAGGAACATAATTTGAAAAATAACTCGTCATTTTATCATCCGCAGTAGTTAGGCAAACAGATCGCATCTTGGAAAAATTCAAATGGACATTACGAGGCGGTATTGCTAAATCTCCATGTGGTTTAAGTCCGGGTTGAGAGCCCGAGAAATCAGCATCAAACACAAACACACCCTGGCTTTCAGTCGGTGTCAACGTAGCGTACTTGCTATGGCGCGATCCCGTTAGCTCGGAGCTCTGTGTTCAAATCCTTTCTTTGGCGAAGGTTGCTCTCTTCGATTGGTGCTCTCAATCCGTACCTAAGCCTTGTTCAGTATTAGCAACACCGTCTCTCTAAACCAATTTGAATTCGGCCGCGGTGCGATCTGATTGGTTGAATTCTGCAGTTGAAGGAATGGCAACGACGCCAGATAGAGAATTATTTCATTCATGTTCTTTATCAGTATACCAAGAGAGATGGCAGCGCTACCACTATGGAGCCAAGCTCTTCAATCGAGAGATGCGTGGTTCGAACCTCACTGTCGGTAATCCTGAGAATTAATTTCTGTGGTTTCCCCATTTCACTTCCAGGCAAATTTCGGGACAGTTCCTATTCAGGGGCCACAGACGATTCCTACAGCCTCCTTATCCAATTTCATTCACCGTCAATCATTTCATCTCCATTCGCTCCTCAAATGATGTTGGCGTCACGAAGGGCATCCAAACCTAAACACAATGCCATGTAAATTGATATCCACTCATTCCGATCCCGTATCAAGAAAAGGGAGTAAGTGTAGACACAATTATTACTTATCAATATGACCATCACTCATACGCTCATATACGTGATTCTCTTACTTCCGACTACCCTGTCTAAGAATAAAGCCACGTGATAAGAGAAAAGGCAACTTGATCTTATTTCCTCTGTTACAGATATGAATGTCGCCTCCTGGAATGCTGCAAAGGAATAATAAAATGAAGAGGGAAACATGTACCGTAGGTAGGAAAAAAGGCATTTAAAATTAAATTTCAATGCCATTTAGGCTAGCTGCCTGCAAATTTCGAAATTCCATTTTAACTCTACTGGATGTCAGAGAAACTAGAGCTCCCGTAGGTAGCCTATGGCTGATTGTTAATTGTTATTTTTCAAGTTTCTGTCCGCCTCTGTGGTGTAATGTTTTGTGTGATTATTTGCCACCCCCGGAGGCCCGAGTTCGATTCCCGTCTATGCCACGAAATTTGAAAAGTGGTACGAGGAGAGTAACGTTATCCACTCAGCCTCAGGAGGTCAAATGCGTGGAGATGGGTTCGATTCCCACCTCAGCCGTCCTGGAATTGGTTTTCCGTGGTTCCTACTTCTCCTCCAGGCAAATGCCGGGATGGTACCTAACTTGAGGCCACGTCCGCTTCCTTCCCTCTTCCTTGTCTATCCCTTCCCATCTTCCCATCCCCCCGCAAGTCCCCTGTTCAGCATAGCAGGCGAGGCCGCCTGGGCGAGGTACAGTTCATCGTCCCCAGTTGTATCCCCGACGTAATGTCTCACTCTCCAGGTCACTGCAATTGAGGCGGTAGAGGTGGTATTCCTCGCTGAGTCCGAGGGAAACCAATCTTGGAGGGTAAACAGATTAAGGAAGGAGAGGAAGAATTTTTTCGAGTTTCACCAAATGTATCATCAGAGATAATTTACGTGACTTCATCGTGCGATATAGGAGTCTTTTCATTCCTTAAATAACCGACTATATCGTTTGTGTTTAAACCCTCGACCTTAGGATAAGAAGGTCAACACTCTACCACTCATCAAAGAGATCAAAAATAAATCATAAATCTTCAACTGCATAACTTTATTTCATCATCGTCATCATCATCATCACCATCATTATCACTTCCTTCACGCAGCTTCCGCTAAGATAGGGGGTCCGCAGAAAATAAAATTCATACAATCCAGAATGACGGTTACGACCTCTATTCACTTTCATTTTTTCCGCCCCTTCATCAGTATACACCCCTTCCCTTATTCACCACTTTAATTTGTTCTTCCACAAGATTTTCACAATTGTCAATAATTTCGATTGTTTCCGTGGCCTTCTCCATTTCCTGTTCATTATTTTGACAAGAGTATAATATTCAGATTCTCTTTCCATTTCATTTATCTCTTCCGCTTCCAAGTATTTAACCCGTAATGCTCGTGTACTTTTTTTTGCTATTTGCTTTACGTAGCACCAACACAGATATGTCTTACGGCGACGATGGGACAAGAAAGGTCTAGTAATGGGAAGGAAGCGTCCGTGGCCTTAATTAAGGTACAGCCCCAGAATTTGCTTGGCGTGAAAATAGGAAACCACGGAAAACCATTTTCAGGGCTGCCGACAGTGGGATTCGAACCCACTGTCTCCCGAATACTGGATACTGGCCGCACTTAAGCGTCTGCTGCTATCGAGCTCGGTCTCTTGTACTGTCTCAAGGATTACATGATGAGGATCACACACTATTAAGGATTACTTGCTTGTCTTTTCAGAGGGTCAACTATTTTAGGCGATGGTAGTGACAACACACAAAACTTTACGGAAGCAGTTGAAAGATCTCGCTCAGAGTAATATCCGCTCTACTGTGGAATACCAGTTTTGATTCGAGGATCACTTGCTCTACTATTGACCACATGCATTTCATCTTGAGGATCACTTTTCCTCACTCGAAGATTACCTGTACTTGCTGAGGATCACCTGCTTTTGAATATTACCTACTTGTTATAGAGGATCAACTACATTACGCACGGGTAGCGATTACACACAAAATTTTGCTGAAGCATTTCATAGATTATTCAGAATAACAAATCTGAGGAGGAGACTAAGGCTGCGGCTATAGATGAAGTTTTGGCTGAGTCTAAGGCTAAGGCTGAGGACGCGGCTTAAGCTGAGGCCCGAGATAAAACAGAGGCTGATGTCGAGGCGGGGCTGGGGCAGAGGTACAGCAAGATTGAGCAGGATTCGATCTTTAAGCTCAATGTAAATAAACACTGCCACTTGTACCCAACAAAGCGTATGACTATATGCTACAAAACATTGATGAGTGATGTACAATGCAATATAAATCAAATATAAAATACATTACAATTTCTATTTAAAATGACTTAACTTTACATCATCATTTAAAATATCAACACAAGTATACGGAGTGACTTTCCAACCAATCAGATGATTTATTTGTGCTTTGAAGGAGTACGGAAATCAAGAACGTATAAGATATTTTCTTACAGTAGGCCTACTTGACTGTCAATACCAAGGTTGTGAAGGAACTACCAAGGAAACAAGGCGAGGAGGTGAGGAATCCATTTGATGCAGCATTTACGTACCACGTAGTTGCAGGTGACACTAGAGAGAAAGTGTGTTTAATTGCATATAAATATTTGCTCGGCATAACGTTCAGCAGAATAAGTAGTCTTCGCAACATTCTACTAGCTGGGAAAAGTCTTAAAGACCTCCGAGGCAAAACATCGGGTACTAATGCAATATCTGATACAGTCAGGTATCACATTGAAATTTATCAAGAGAACGAGACATAATATGCAGGAAAAATACCTAAATGCTAGGCTGAAAGTTAAATCTAGATTCAAGATTCAAGATACCCGTCTCCCTTAATCTCGAAAATCATAGATTAGGGAGAGGGCATTATTTATTGTAATCGTTTGATAATTTCATAATTTGTGATACATGCCGTATACAAAATTAGAAGGAGTAACTTAAATAACTATTGTGAATAGTGTTAATAATTCGTACATGCGATGAATGTTCATATAAAACAGGTGCATAGAAATTGAACAGAGAAAGAATAATATAAACTGGCAGAAAGAAAAACCAAAATATCTATTTATAGTGATATCTTTTCAGATTATCAAAGCTAATATTGCCTTTGCAGGCTGTTAAGAAAAAAAGAGAAAACGGAAATTATTACTCGACAATACATAAAACTAGTAGAACTATTGTAACGAGGTAGTTCCATGCTATCCCTTAAGCCTATGTACCTAATGGCTCTAGACTTCAACGGAGTTATGTTGTCTAGGTTACCTTAGGCACAATTCGGTTCCTGGCTGACATGTATCACATCCTTTCCTTCCTTCAATTTCCTGCTCCACCTTCCCCTAATAATGTTAAATAAAAAGTTAAATCTATGTAAACAATGTTCAGAGAAAATAACCGAAAAGAAAAATGCTTCTGAGAGTTGATTTGCACATTTTTAAAAGTTAATTATAACTTGAGATTTGTTCGCCCAAAATTTATTCATGTTGTCGATATGAGGTACATGAGGTGAAATTGAAATGACTTCATATCACTGGCACCGTGAAAAGGAATGTCGCAGCAGAACTCATGATACATAAACGAGGATCACCAAAGCTTTATAGTAAATTAAAACATGAGGCTGAAATACAGACAGAGGAAAACGAACGGTGACGTGAACGCTACTGATCCACGAAATATCACTGTAATATTTGTCACAATGTGAAAGGTTATCATTGATTTACTCAAATAAAGTCTCAAATCCCAGGTAGATTAAGAAATACCGTCGTTACTAGCAAGAAATATGAATACGTACTTACGAGCTGTAAACAGGAGTCCATCATGTTGCATATCGCTGCTCGCGCCGTCTTTTGTTTGTTTCTTGAGGTCCAGGGCTGGCACCGATGAATGGAAGTGCCATGTCTGTGGATTCTCATTATCATTGTACATTTGTCTAGCGCGGACAGTTCAAAAAGCAAAATGGAGGTGAACAACATTAAGGATGTTATCGCTTTTTTTGAGGACGAAAATCACCATTTAATAAGGAAATTACAAGACCTAAATCTCGTGCCGAAGCAACCCAGGTGTATCAAAAGTAACTGTAGAGGGAATTGCGTTTTAGTAAAGAGAGAAAGTGGATTTCTGGGATACAGTTTCAGATGCAAAAAGTGCCGAACATTCAGAAGCCTGAGGAAAGGTACATTTTTTAGCGATTCCAAATTTGAAATTACTTCAATATTTATGTTGATGTGGTTGTGGGCATCGAAATGTCGCGTGTTAGCCAGTGCGAATATTATGAATATAACGAAGCATTCTGTGGTTCAGCAATATCGTTATTTCCGTGACATTTGCTCGTGGAAATTGCTTCAGGATAAAGACAAATTTCAGTTTGGTGGGGTAGGTATTATCGTTCAGCTCGACGAAAGTGTAATTACAAAAAGGAAATATAACGTTGGGAGAGTAATTAGACAAAAGTGGATTTTCGGCCTTTACGATACTCAGAAGAAAAGGGGAATGATTATCTATGTGGACAACAGGAACTCACAAACATTAACGGACATTATTTTAGAACATGTTTTACCCGGAACTGAATTATGGACTGACCGTTGGCGGGGTTATTCTAAATTATCTACTTTGGGGGGGGGGGGGGTTCGCCATTTATTCATAAAACAGTCAACCATAGCAGAAATTTCGTCGACCCTATCACTGGTGCCTGCACCAATGAAGTTGAAGGCTACTGGTCACGACTTAAACAATATGCCAGAAGCATGGGAGTAATGAACTCCAAACTGCTCCCAGAGCATATCGACCAGTTTATGTGGATGGAGCTGTACGGAAAGTCTACGAAGGACGCATTCAACAACTTGTTGCTGCACATTACACAGAAATATCGTAAGTACTACAAAAATTATCTTTGTTGAAAGGAAAATAGCATGTTCCCTGGACCAATAGATATATTACTTTATTAAAGGAAAAGAGCATGATCCCTGGACCAATAAATCATTTCATGAATCAGGGCACAAATCCACAACTCGCCCTAACGAGATGTCATAGTATGTTCGTTTCTTCAAAATCTCCATTCTTTTTTCGTCCACACACTTTTCCAACCATTTCCAAATTCCTATGAATTTTGCGACTTTCTTTGGAGTTAGAACGTTAGATTTCCGTCTGCAACCTTTCAAAAATTCAATAAAAAAGTCCATAGGACAACCATTTCCTAAAAAAAAACACTGTAAGAGGTAATCTATCTCTGTACTTGAGCTCGCTAGTCCACAGAATTCTCCTTATGTACATAGGCCATAGCTTTTTATCACCAATTAATTCCTGCATATCATGATATAATTCAGGAAATGATGGCATATTTCGTTTCTTTCTTTGCAGCACTACCGTGAAGAGACTTTCGAGCACTACTAGACAATTGAAGTGACACGATACCAAAGAACTTCCGTGAGCAAAGACATGACACATGAAAGTGTTGTATACACAAACAAAACACGGAAGCCGTGTGACGCAGAAGAAATTGTATGTACTTGTAACGCAGTAAAGTATGTATTGTGTAAAATTAAATATTCCATTATTTCTTAATTTACCTGGGATTTGAGACTTTATTTGAGTAAATCAATGATAACCTTTCACATTGTGAGAAATATTACAGTGATATTTCGTGGATCAGTAGCGTTCACGTCACCAAACGAACCATATGTATTAGCAATAGTCTCTAATTATATTCAAAATTTCCCATTGCAAGTCATAAAATCAAGGAGGCATTTTACTTAAGACAGCTGTCAGTTAACTTGTTCTGAATACATATTAATAAGAGCAAGAAATCTAACATATACCTGTACCACCAGAGTACAGCTAGGAAAAGTCCACATGAACTGCGTTCATTTGTGTATCACTACTTGTTTTCAGCTCCTTCACCAATAACAGAGGCACATGCTTATTAATAAAAGTGTGGAAGACGAAACATGAACCATGCATTGAATAGAGTCCTTTTCAGTTTTACCGACAGTAGTAGGTTTAACACAAATGAATACTATTAACAAATCAGGGGTTATTCTTACCTCATCCGTTTTATAGATTTTCAATAATAAAAGGAATCCCTAGAAAGCATAAGATAATTTTGCACATTGGACGTATTGACGGAGTTCATCTTAGTCTCAAGTAAATCCACTAAATTCATAGCGCTCTAGGTGAGTACACCGGGCGTAACGAATTTTCAGAAGAGGTGGCCAAGATGTTATATAAATGACCTGTGTTTCGGAAAAACAATACGCACAACCGTTCATCCAAGGATAATGTCCTATTTGGTTTCAGTTCAATGAAGCATTTCAACTGTGAGAACTCTAAAGGCATCATTACAGGTAGATCCCTCATTGATGGACTGCTGGTGTCAACCTCTAAAATTTTCCGTGTTAAATCAATGTGTTGATTATTCAGAAAATGTTTCTTATGAATCAGGAAAAGTGTCAATCAAGGTTCAGGAGTTACAAGTCATAGGAAATATTCTGCCTTACACTCCCGACGAGTACCAAGAGTTCTTCAGCGAGATTATGAGATGGCCTATAGTTGACATAACTACAGGAGAACCTGATAATGGCACTGATTCAAACGGGCAATGTGTTCACAAAATGCCCTTTTATTCATTTATGCATATTCAATAAATAATTATTTCACGTATTAACTTATTTCATTTTGTAAACTCTTACATACAAAATATAAATTCCTTTGTTTGCAAATATTTTTGCCTTACCTAACTCAACATTAACAAATCCTTTCTAAGTGCGATAATATGTATATATACATTAATATTTATAAGGTTGTACCTGCATTTCCAATCAGGCCTAAATTGTTTTACAATTTTCTTTACATCGCTCCGACACGGATAGTTCATATATCGACGATGGCATAGTAAAGGGCTAGGAGTAAGAAGGAAGCGACCTTGGCCTTAGTTAATGTACATCCCCAGCATATGCCAAGCGTGAAAATGGGAAACAATCGAAAACATCATTCGGGGCTGCCGACAGTGAGGTGCGAACTCACTATCTTCCAAATGCAAGCTCAGAGCTGTGCGCCACTAACCGCACGGTCAAGTCTCTCGGTTCAATCAGATTACAAGGCCTAGGTATTCTAATTGTCTACATTGCTCGGAAGATTTTTGTTTTCCCGGATTAAATGTTTTTTGAATTTTTGCTCGATTCTGGCCTACCCTGTTGAGAGGATACTGTTTTCTTTTGCATCAAGACGTACTTCTCCCATACTAATATTCTCCCTTCAAATGTTGTCATTAAGAGGTCATTAGTTCCTTCTCTCTCCTTGGTGAAAATCAAAGAAGCTCAATGCTTTAATGTGCTAGTCAATAAAGTGAATATTGATGGATTCAGCAGGGAAGTGGCTTCTATTTCCACCAAAGGTCGTATGTTTTCTTACACAAATAGTAATTCACAATTATATTTGTTTAATATATTCTCCTTTTTCTGCTCTTGTCACTTTTATAACTTTTATTTTCAAATGCCACATCAAGACCAATATACTACTAGAAGAACCTCCTCAAAATCCATTAAAATTAATCTATTAATTAAAGCTACAACAAAAGCGTATCTGAAGTGAATGAAACAGTTAGCTACTCAGGCTGTGTAAAAGACCGTGGAAACTTCTAAGTTCTGCCGAGACTAGGTTGAACTATATTAATCACAGAATCACTTACATACTTATCCACCAAGCGGAAAAATCCAAATATTGATTCAGACGTTATAAATACTCAGGAGTAACTGTAGTTGTGTTAGTTAGGAAATGTAAAACTCTGGTCAATTTTTATTAACTAGATCGCAATTAAATTCAGCTTGCTATAACATCAAAAGTAAATTGAATGAGTTAAAATATTTTACCTGTGCATTAGCTCTGTGCTCTATCAATACTGCATTGAATTTTCCCTTTCTCGTGTGCTTCATGCTCTTGAATTAGTAATTCAAGGATACTTTTCTAACGTCAAATTTAAATTTAGTCTTGCCTGATTTCGATTCTCCTTCATTATTTTCTTTTCGTTCTCTTTTTTAAGCTATTTGTAATCTCCGTTCTTCACTGTAGCTTCCTTTCCTTTATCATCACTTTCGTCTTTCTCCTGTGGATATTAGCATATTTTTAGTACTTCAACATTCTTCCTTGCTTCTTTCTTTAATTTGTTCATTCCCTGACTTTTTTCAGATTCTTCTTGTTTCCTTTTTCTTCCGTGCGCATCGCAAAGAATATATTACTGTAAATGGTTATTCAGTATTTAAAAATCCTAGTAAAAAGTATGAGTCACATGGATATTTAATTTTTCCCCTTGTGAAAACTAGAAATGTCATTATGTTTAAACGTGCCAGAATTGAATCATGATAGAGATACAACCTGTGACACTAAAGTTCGGTGAATAGTCCTGTACTGTCAATATAGATGTACAATGCATGACAGTGACGTCACTGTCCTTCGAAATGTTTCCCTGCTGAGATCGGCGATACATTTCCTGGAAACTTCTCAAGAAGGCTTCCTTCGGGACGGTGTTCAAAAGCCTCGTCACGTTTCGTTAAATCTCCGGAATATCGTCAAATCTATTGAATAAGCTGATGAGCATCGTTTTGATGCGTGACATTTCGGCTCTGACCTTTCTCCGACGATGGGATCACAGAGAACGAAATTTCATGCTTCGCCGTTTCGTTTCAGGGTCGTACATGAGACACCAGTTTCCACCCTCAGTAAAGATACAATTCAGGAAATTTGGTGTCGCATCCGCCGTTTCGACAAAATCCTGTGAAGCCTCTAAATTTGCCTGCTTCTGATCGTCACTCAAATGATGTGGTACAAGACGAGAATACGTTTTCCTCTTCCCTAACTTCTGGGTAGCGATTTGTCGCATGGATTCCTGGTTAATCTGCAGTTCATCCGCTGCCATGCACACAGTTAATCGCCGATCGTTCCTGATTAATTTCCTCACCTGCTCTATGTTTTCGTCACTGACGGCGGTCGCGGATGTTTCAGTACGGAGCATTTCAGAAACACTTTACCGGCCTCATCGAAAACGGGTCAACCACTCGTACACACACTTCAAGAACAGTGCTTGATTTTCATAAACACGTACCAACATCGCATGGGTTTCTTTCGGTGTCTTGCCAAGCTTAAAACAAAACTGTACATTGAGTTTTGGTCGTTCTTTTTCCTGTTCGCAGTTCAGAACCATCGCACTTAACACACACTATGTCAAAAAAATTCTCACTCGGCACACACACGATGCTCAACTGAACAACGTTCGGAGCAGGTGGTCAAAACCTACTGCTCCGCAGGTGAAGCGCTGCGTGTCGGCAGTGTTACCGGATCGACCGTTCTGACTTCATTCACAGAACTTTATTGACACAGGTTGTATATATGATTATAAACGCATACGAATACGGCACGCTGCCGGGTATTTGACGTATAAGCTAAGAAACGTCGCGAAATATAATTGAATGGGTTTGGGGGGGGGGGTTTATCAATACACACAAAATAACAAATATTTTGTCTACTTACACAAGAAAAATATCTTTATTAAGCATGGCACCTCTTTTAATGATTACATTTTGACGTTTCACTGCCACCAGTATCCCTACAATATTCTTATATTTATGTAGAAATAACCTATGATACGAAATTAAAAATTTTGTCATTATGTATTGGAATAAAACTAAACCACTGAATAGAAATTTCCATGTTCATGGTGTGTAGAATGGATCCTAAAAAGTGGTTAATAACATGTTTAATTATAAGTGGAAAAAAACTTCAAAGATAATTTTAAAACAGGAAGGAGCAAGGATAAAATTAAATATTGTTATTGAAGAAGCCAATGTAATTTTAATTTTTAATGTATCATAAACAAAATATCCTAATATAGCATAAAGTAAATATCCTAGGCTTACATAGGCCGTACAGTAATAAAACTCCTAATAATTGTAAGGGGTGTCTCTAGGAATTCAAGAAAAGTTGCTATGCTATTTTAACATCCATGTTGCTTAGAATTTAATCTTATAAGTGCCAGAGCAGCTTATAGAAATATAATATACAAAACGCCCAGTTATTTTGTATTAAGTACTTGTCACAAATAGCAAGCATAATCACACCGCACCTAAAAATATTTGATCACTTCTGGCTGTGTGAGTAGGCAATCATCCCAATATCGAATGGTTTGTCTTCTAACGAGTTCAATTCGTTTTGTGCTCTTTTAAGTAAAATGAAATGTAAAATTTAAATTCACAGTAGCACAAGGATGGTTTTCAACAAAACAAGAATGGGAGAGGGCTAGGAATCAGAAGGTGGCGGCCACGGCCTTAGTTAAGGCACGGCCACTGCATTTTCCTGGTGTGAAAATGCGATACCATTTTCGAGAAAATACAGAATACTCTATTTTACCCTAGGCTGTCATTAAAGAAAGAAATTAGGCTAACGAGACGCCAAGTCAGTTCTCATCTGGATGATGCTGCTGTTGATTAAACTCAATTTCTAAGAACATTGGATTGGTAACAATTTTTCGAAACGGCTGAGAGAATTTTGAGTATCCGGAGCATTATTAAACACATCCTTTCGTTTGTATCTGACCGAATTTCAAGGACACTCACCTTACCGAATAACTCACCGACACCAACTCTACTGATGTTCCATTGAAACTCCAGCAATGTGAACTATCGAATGACACCGTAGGTTCCATTACAGCATACTACCGTGGAGACAAACCTTGGAACTCTTGTCCCAAACCTCCCTGCTAGCTTCCATTGACATTGCAGGGCCCAGATATTGTAAAGACGGAGACGCCTTATAGACAATTGAAGTGGTCTGAAATCCATTGGACTTCATAGGAATTTACTGAATATGAATGAACCAATTTCCCAACTCCCATTTCACTCTCTGGTAAAAACGCCGAGATTTTCTTACGGTATAATGTAAGGCCTTGGCCATATGGATCTGCAGATGGTCTGTGTTCGTTCCTTAATACTGTGAGATGTCTGTCCGGTGAATTAGCGTCCTAATGGATTCCACGAGTTATCTTGCATTCACTTTAACGTTCTTTTCAATTTTGCATGTCATCGCCAACCTGTGTCGGAAAATTTTCTTGGCACGACAGTCGGTGAATCTCTTCTAGCACTACCCCTGGCATTTTCTTTGGTGCTTTCTTCCTGGTGCTTTTTGTAGACAAGGTTTTCCGATGGCTACTGCTGCGTTTAAGAGCCATCAGTAGTTTTCACATTGATCACCATGACAGCTAATCCATTCTCTAGACACTGTTCACTCTGCATGAGCATGCGAAAAGTTTCATAACATAACTTTTCAATAACGCTTAATGTTCACAGCCATTTCACGACACCCAAAAACAACACTCACACACCTACAATGCCAGATAAACCACAGGTCACGCCACTACAACCATAATTCCAACTGTCACCCCCAGGGTGACAATTGCACCATCTTATGCGGTCGGTCGGTCATAAGCCGCACAATCTTCTGTGGAAGAACCAGATGTCCTATGTCATTTGTTCCTAACAGGCCACTAGATTATAGCAGTGATATAGAAGTGCCGGAAAACGTCATTGGAAACACAGACGCTCGAATTTCCGAATAATAAACGCTTAGATGAAGAAGGAAAGGTACAACATATTAACAAGGAGAATGCAGGCAATGCCGCATCATCAACAGCCTTCCCTTCGCAAACCACGAAAGACTGAAATGATAATATTTCGGGAATATTCAATCGTGAAAATATGGTTTGAAAATTTTTTAATGTGTAGCGGAAAGCACCGAGACAAAAGATGCACGCATTTATTTTGCAATATACTTTTCACACATTTTAACTATCAAAATTAACTATTAATAAAGCAAGAAAACCTTAAGATTTTCTTGTGGCTGAGTTGTATATTTCGTTACCTCTCCTGCCTTCTTACTAAAATGGATTACGGTATACAACTTTGCTAATGAGAACTCCATAATTTGGCGATGTTGTCCATGTTACGTGCATGTATTTCTCGGAAGCACAACAAGAAGTGCAAAAATATTTCTAATTTTTTCAAGCCATGGCAAGAGCACACATTTGAATGCAGGCATGTTAGTTCCTGTGTGATAATTTAATAGAACGCATCTCGAAGGTAACGGAGGATTTAGTTGCCACAAAATTTAACTTGCCGGAATTCCGTCTGCAACAAAATGGAGTCGCGCAGCACATTAAAATTGTGCATTTCGATAGTGCCAATTTAACCTTCTGAAAATAAATCTTGGTACATTTTGCATTGACGCAGTACTGATGGCGGCTTATATTACAAATAGAAGACACACTTCTGGGGTAAAAGAAAAGATGCAAGGATTGAAGAAAGTAAAGTTATTGGGTTATATATCATTTCTACGAATCACAAAGGAACTCATCATGGGCAAGTTTGATTCCAGGTCTTTGGAATGTGCCTTCAAGTTTTATTGATCTACATGGTTACAAATTTTTTGGATAGAACTGAATTTTGTTGAATAGGTGTTTAATCTTCAGGGAAAAAAGAAGTGAATAGTGGTTACCGGTGTTTAAGAATTTTGCAGAAAATAAATAATCTACAGATGTAGAAAGTTTCCGTGAAGATACAGATAAGGACACATACTCAGGAGATCGTAGTTATGGAGACGATGTGCGAGAAAAATCATCAAACCTGAAGGAATTCGACTGCCTAGAAGAGGCATCAGGACGAGTTAGAAACATGCACATATTTAAAATTGCTTTGTACTTCCTGTATATGTTGATGCATATATCGAAGGGGTTTCAGAATGTAATGTCGATATCTGGGGACTAGCTGATGTAGAGAAATGGTACAATGTAGTTCAAGAGGAAAGAAAATCATTTAAATTGAATCAGACGTGGGATGTAACTGAGCTTCTACCAAATAACAACTAATGAAAGTAAGTGGGTGTTTCAAATTAAATTTCAATAATGTTGGAAATTTAACAGATTTACTGGTTGTCTAGTGTGTGGTCAGAAGATATTTTGTAATTACGACTTAACTAACGGTTTAGTGGTTGGCCACATAAGAGAGGTGTTGTCGATTATAATCGTAGAGGATTTTTTTCCTATCAAATGTACATGAAGAATGCATTATAAAATGGGAAGCTCCACGGAGATACCTGTATGAATATACGTCTCCAGGCCCTGCAGAGAAAAAGGTAAGTAATTGAATTGGGAAAGGACTTATATGGGCTGAACAAGCACCTACTGTCGGTGCAGAAAGCATGTTCGGTCGAGTTTAAACGGTAATGAAATTTTAACCATTCCACCAATCCAAGGTTTAATCAAACCACCGTACAGCTCGTTTGATTCTGCGTCCTGTGGTGGCATTAACATATTTTTATTGATACTGAGTGGTCTTTTAAAATCGAGACTGATTTCATCAGAAAGTTCTGAAGTATTTGTTTGAAATCGTATACCGAAAACGTAAAGTGATTTCTGTATTTTATACTGACTTTTATTTGAGAGCGAGCGATAGGCGCTCTGGTGTGAAATCAGCTTGCTTTAGCCAGGGGTAGTACAACTAACAGATAAGGCCAGTAAGCGCAAGCCTGAACGTGTTCACTTGTATTCTGGCGCTCACGTGTTACACAAGGGAAGTTTCTAATTGACTTGTCGTATATTTACAGTTTTTACATTTCCCATCAATTTTTAACATTAGGGCTATGGACCTCCAACGATAGCTTTGAATATTTTTTATTTTAATTTTATGTAGTTTTTGCTTCTTTTTTTCGTATTGTGTAGATTTATTATGGTATGTAAAATGTATATACAGTGCAGTATAATGGTTACTGTTTCATTTATTTATCTACACCTGCCAGGCATATTTAACCCTGTGATTTTGACCGCACCATGTCTCATCAGTGTAATACACTTTATACCCAATTTCTCTGAGTCGTCGTATTTTTCTTAAAAGTAGGCTATATTGCGTGAAGCAGCAACAGACATTGATTCCGTAAGGACAGGCTTTTTGTTTATTTCTTAAACCTAAAACCCATGCCTTTAATCAGTTGACGAAGCTTTGTACATGACATAATTTAGAAGTCGGACAAGTATTCAAATTTATCTTCAATTGTTTAATATTTTGAAACAGTTCGGCCAGAAAGTAATCGTGACTAGACCTTCCAATAGTGAATTGATCCACTTGACTACTCGGCCGTCCGTCCTATGTCCTCTTCCTTTTAGACGGGGTGGATGAATCAGCACTCGAATCTATCACTCGTTGGCACACAGGATATTTGTTCTCACTTAGCCTTCTCCCTCTAGCGGGAAAAAGGAAATTCCACTTACAATCATACGTACATCACCTTCCGTAACACATGACCTCAGAGGCATTTTTAACTCTGCCTTAATGAGCAATAAAGCAAGTGACACTGAAAGAATGCAAATATCTACACCACAAATAAGTCTTGAAATACCATGATTCACCTGCTTTTTATCTTATCGTGAAAGGGGAGTCATGCGACGTGGTTTTGCCGCTTACTGGACAACCCTTTTCTCAAGCTGAGGACTGAGTGCATATCGCTCCCTCGGTTTCAAATAAATATTGGTATAAAATACAGAAATCATTGTACGTTTTCGGTATACAACGATTTGAATATACACTTCAGACCTTTCTGACGAACTCAATCTCGATTTCAGAAGAGCTCCCAGTATCAATAGGATAGCCACTTTTAAAAACAACGTTTACCAGAGTGATTAAATTAATTAAACTTCAGAAAAATATTTTAAATATTAAATCCCATAATCTATCTAAATTCCATGAAAATTGGACGGTGCGTTTTCAATTAATGTTAGCACAAATATTTGTTGTTTACAAAAAAAAGGGTAAGAAAATAACTACTTTTTGCATTCCGCCTAATATAACCTTCAAGGGAAACATAATAACAATATGCAAATACCAGGAAAAGACGCAGAATAAAACATGCTTTATGACGGTGTGATTATATTTTAGATTGGTAGATTGGTTCAGATTTTATTAGCATTTAAATTCGAATTCAACACTTGACGCTCTATGTTAGTAACCCAGCCAGAGTGGAGATTTATAATAAATTTTAAGACGAATTGTTTTCAGTCCTGCCCTCTAAATATCATATATATAATATATATCTTAGTCCTATATTAAGAGAGTCACGTATCTGAACTAAGCAACAGATGTTTTCATAACAGAGAGACATCCACAGGTTAAGAGTATAATCAAAATCTCATGCTATTTATGTGACAATTTTTATGTTTCTTATGAAATTCTGTACACACGAAGACACTTCGTTCCCGTGTTGTTAAAATATCATTAGTATCTTATTTTTATAATTGGATTTCGATTTCTTTTCTGACATCCCTGGGCTGGGCATTTCTTTACGCGGGCACACAGCACTCACTGCAAGCGGGTGGGCAGGCAGGCGATGAGAGTAGTGTATTCAGACAAGGCCGTGAAAGCCAATCAATAAATTAATACTGATCTGCATTTAGCGCAGTCGCCCAGATGGCAGATTCCTTATCTGTTGTTTCCTAGCCTTCTCTTAAATGATTTCAAAGAAATTGGAAATTTATTGAACACTTCCCTTGGTAAGTTATCCGTAAGTCCCCTTCCAATGGTCGAGCGAAGTTCTCCCAGTCACTCTCGATCACTGCGGAAATGAAGGCAGAATATAATGAAAGAAAGAGGTGAAATCTTCTACATTTTCAATTTACGATGTAATAAATAAGTTATTCATGTTAATTGAATTTCATGTACTTTGACTGAATACAATAAAGACGCCTGCAACCTCAAATATGTTTGCACTGTACGTAAATTACAATTATCAAAATTGTATTTTAAGAGGTGCTTGAGAATGATTTCTAATATAACATGGAGTTATGGTAGATAATTGGTGGCTTCTGGTTGTTTGGGTTTAAATTACCTGATAAAATGACAAAAAATACAAATCACCCTTACGGGGATAACTGCAGTTAGGCTGTTTGCTTGAAGGCGTAGTATACAGTGTATATTGAGGTAAAGCATTTACATTGTTGTTGTTGTCGTTGTACTTTAATCTCGGACAATAAATATATCTGTCCTCTCTCGTATGAAAGTCCCTAGTCATTTACATGCTAGCAATTATCATCGGACGCCTGCTAATTTATAAATACTATTTTGAGAAATCCAATGAACAGGGAAAGTCACTAGCGCTACAACATTGTGCAAAATCAAGAATTGACCCTGTTGAATTATGTAAATATATTACAGTTTGCTGAAATAATAACAGAAACATTACTTTTTAAAGGATATGCTGGCATTTTTATCCAAAGAATTGTAAATCGCTGCTAGTACGCTTAAAATCTGTATATTTTTAAATTGTAACAAAAATTATAACGCGTCACTTTTCTTTGAATGTATAAATATAAGAAAATTAAATGGACTGCTTATATCAACCGCAGTATAAATGAAACCATAATATGTTGGAAAGGTTATCTTTCTTGCGATTATACGGTTTACATTTTTTATCTTTAATGCTGTACCAGAATCATAATTTTTCTGAGTCGTGGAGGACAGCATCGTAATCACTGTCGAACGGCACTGCTTCACTTCCCTGCCAACTTTGCTCGCACTCTCCCTTCACTGTGACGTAAACTGGCCGCATTTACGTCACGGCAGCCCGGCCGCATTGGACTAGCTTCAATGGGCGCCCGTTTGTGCCCCTCTGCTCTATACGTACTTCTCCTTTTTCTCCATTCAAACTGTTGTTAACAGTACGAGTTCTTCAGTTGTTTATCTCTACTTGGTGTAAATTAAGTAGCTCACTGGTTTACTCTGATGAGTATGGTGAGTATTCATGGATTAATAAGGAAAGTAAGGTTTCATTCCCAACCCAGGTCATTAATGAAATTAATTTCTCCCACTAATAGTAGTTCTAAGTTACAGTTCATTAATATATTCTGCTTGAATT
This sequence comes from Anabrus simplex, assembly GCF_040414725.1. NCBI lineage: Eukaryota > Metazoa > Arthropoda > Insecta > Orthoptera > Tettigoniidae > Anabrus > Anabrus simplex. The sequence continues at coordinate 881,031,810 of NC_090266.1, forward strand.
GTATATTTTATGCGTTTTAATTTCAAATTTCATATAACAAACTAATATACTACTGAATAAATCACGCCAAAAGCGTTGAAAATTAAATGTCTGAGGAAAGGCTTAACAACAATACATCTGAACTGAAAGAACAGCTAGCAACGTAGGCTGTGTCAAGGACCACGAAAATGACTAAGCAGTGTCATGAACAGCTTCAACAACACTAAATACACATATATTTACAAATTTATCCATAAAGAAACAAATATGTAGATTCAGGTATTAAAAATACACACAAGTAATTGAAGTTGTGTGTTTAAGTAAACGTTAAATGCTGATCAATGCCATCATCCAGATCAAAATAACATTCAACATGCATTAACATTGAAACTGTAAGAAATATTTCATTTAATTTTACCTGTGCCTGACCCCTGTGTTCCCTCAGTGCTGTCTTCGAGCTTCTCTTTCTCATCTAGTTCATTATCTTTATCATCCTCCGCTTTATCTTCAGTTTGATCTTCCTCCATCTTTTCTCCAAGTTCTGCAAGTTTACTCTCTTCTTCGTGCTCATCTGAAAGAATACGTTCCATATATATTACAAAGAATTATTTAGTTGTTAAATTCGTAATAGCAATGTATGTAACACATAAATATTTTTTTACTCCCTTGAGAGAACTAGAAAAGCCAAGATGTATGAACATAGTATGTTTTTATTATTTAGCGTAAGAAATTAAAAATAAAAATACACCATCACAAAATAAATATACAATATACTATGTCGGTTACAAATTCACCTTCAAGCTCCGCAAATAGTCTATACAAGAAGGATTTGGGTCAAGAAAGTATTTTGGGTTACCCTGATAGGCATTCAGGGGGCACTGTTCCACTATATGACGAACTGTTTGTTTACGGGTACCGCAGCTACATTCCGAGGAGGGAAGTTTGCCCCAATTATAGATAACTGTGTGTATGATAACAAATGCATAATGATACAGAAGCACTGCAGAATTCGATTTATAAACTAAAAGAGACCACAAGAAATAATTACATTGAAGATCTATCATCAGTATTTACTACTGAAAAAGCAATTTTTGCTATTTATATTTCAAAACCTGTATCTATAACATCATACATGACGTACTGACAATATTTTAATGTTTCCCTACCATATGTACGCAAAGAATTTCTCTATATTTATGTATAGGCAAACTATGGTGCAAAAGTAAAGATGATATTTGATTTGGTACACCATATAAGAACTGAGTGGCGGTATCCATCTTCAATACATGTGTTAGTGTCCTAGAAAGTGAGGATGCTTTATTAAGGGTGGAAGGAATGACAAAAGGTGCTTTATAAACAGTAAAAACATGACATTTTTATAACGTTAAAAATAATTAAATAAGCCGAGATATTTTCATTTTTATGTACCTTGAATCATGGCTCTGCAGGAGTAATTCAAGCTTTCATACAGAAAGTACTTCATAGATGCAAAAAAGCAAGTGTGTGAACTGCGATGAGTGACTGATAGTTTGTGTTTGAAATTAGATAATAAATTTTCATTAATATACTGTATCAGTCAATCAGTCATCCATTTTCTGCATTTCGAGCTATCGTCCAGGTCGGGTATACCCTATCAATTCTTTCCCTACAATTTTCTTAACCGTTTTGAGAGAACTTTGACATTTTCCGAAAATTAACATCGATAAATTTTCCCATTCCCTTATTCCCCGTCCTAAAATCAATATTTGGCGAAATGTTTCCTCTTGATTTCCAACAATATATTCGTCATATGCTATTTCCAAATGTTAAAAGCTCTTCTCATACTTATTCATCTACTATCATAATAATAATTTCGTGTTGCTATTTCTAGCCGGGTGCAGCCCTTGTAAGGCAGACCGTCCGATGAGGGTGGGCGACATCTGCCATGTGTAGATAAATGCGTGTTATTGTGGTTGAGGATAATGTTGTGTGCGGTGTGTGAGTTTCAGGGATGTTGGGGACAGCACAAGAACCCAGTCCCCGAGTCAAGTGAATTAACCACTTTTAAGGTTAATATCTCCGAACCTGCCTGGAATCGAATTCTAGGCACTCTGAACCGAAGAGCACTGAGCTGACCATTCAGCCAAGGAGCCAGACTCGTCTACTAATGCCATTCCTTGCCGTATCTCCACTTACAGCTAGAAACATACTACATAGTTTTTCATCACGTCTCCTTACACACAATCTCCCCAGCCCAATGTTTGCAATATATTTGTAACACAACTCCTTTTTCAGAAATTACCCAAAACAAGTCGTGTTGCTTTCATTTGGATCTCTTGAAATTCTGGTATCAAGTATTCCGGGTGTGTGTCTCATACGCTGGAACTATACACTAATTTTATTCATACCAGAGACGTATACATCCTCTCCTTCATAATCCGAATACAAACCCTACATCCTTCCATAACCCCGTAAAGAGATCAGTAAGTTTCCTTAATAAAAGCTTTAATATGATTACCCCAATGAAGATCGTTCCTCATATTCACACCTACGTACTTACAGTGATCCCCATGCGATACTATCACCACATCAACACAGTAAGTAATACTGGGAGGACTTTTTCTGTTCGCGAAATTTACAACGTTAATTTCATTCCAATTTAACATCATATATTGTCCGCTGTTCATCTCACCACAATGCCTACGTCCCCTGCAGGCGCTCACAATCCTGCAGCTCATTTACTGTTCTGATCTGTGGTTCCATAATTTTGGACGTATCATATATATATATATATATATGTATATACGAAAATATAAAAGTATAATATAACTGACCTGTGGGGTCCAATCTTAATCATTACAGGATCAAATAATACTTCACCTACTGCAATTCTGTGAGTTCAATTTTTAGAATTTTAGCCACCCATTCAGTCATTCGTTTCCCTAGTCCAATTACCCTCAGTGTTGTCAGTAATCTCCCGTGATCTATCCTATCAAAGGCCTTGGGTAGGTCCAGAGCGATATAGTCCATTTGACTCCCTGAAAATAAAGTATGTTCTTTATCTTGCTGGAATCCTACAAGTTGAGCCTCACTGTAATAACCATTCTTAAACCTTAACAATATTATTTCTAACAATTAAGTAATTTTGCAAACGTGTCTAATATAATCAGAAAGAACAAATTCTGAGAGTTTAACAACGGCATATGTCAAGCTGAATGGCCTGTAATTATCCATTTCATGTTTATCACACTTTCCTTCGTATACTGTATTAAAAATCGTCTTCATGCAAGAAGTAATGTAATTATTTCTGATATAGCACTATGTCCCAAACGATTGTTACTATCCCAAGTCAAGGCTTGGAAGTGAAGGCCTCGCCCACACATGCTGGAGAGGCATCCATGGTTCCACCACATGGGTGATACGGTGGTTCAGGTGAAGTGTGGCTGGTAATTGAAGGTGAAGGCACACTGAAGGGTGCTGAAACCAACACATCACTTTGCTCTATGTAGCCTGGACGAGCCGCGGGTTGGGAAAGGGGCGATCCCAACCTACGGGGAATGCCATGTCTGTAAACTCAGTCATAATAATTCCAAGTAGGGACTACGTGAGTGGGCCTACTGAAGGGGAAACAAACCTGGCTAGGTCTCTGCTACGGAAAGCCTGTGTTGCGGGAAGACAATGTCTGGCTCTATGCCTCACCACTGATGGTGAGAACGACGCTCAGGACCCTAGAAGGGGTTAAAACCCTATGATTGAATGAAACATTGATGCTTATAGAGGACCAATTTCAAAAACTTCGACATCAAGGGAAGCCATGGAAGCTCCAGTAGAGCAGGTCCGGGAGCAATCCCAAGATAAAAAAATGGAGACAGATACCAATTGCTATTTTTTTAGCTAGTGGCTTTACGTCGCACCGAGACAGATAGTCCCTTTGGCGACGATGGAATAGGAAAGCCTAGGAGTTGGAAGGAAGCGATCGTGGCCTTAATTAAGGTACAGCTCCAGATTTGCCTGGTGTGAAAATGGGAAACCACGGAAAACCATCTTCATGGCTGACGACAGTGGGATTCGAACCCAATATCTCCCGGATGCAAGCAAACAGTCTCGCGCCCCTAAACGAGCGGCCAACTCGCCCGGTAAGTCCCAATTGGACAGGCTGTCACCGACTTAAAACAAGAAACTGCAACAGAAGCTCCAGTAGAGCAGACCGCTACCACAAGCACACCAGGAACGTCCGTAGAGACATAACTGAAGATTTCTGCATCAAAAATCAACAGATTTCATATGGACGGACCACCTCGCAATAATGCATATTACAAGGAATGGAAGAGAGGGAGGAAGGAAGCCAGAATAGCGGCTGAAACTTGGACGGAGAAGAAGCCAAGGAACAGGGATCGGCCAGGAAACAGCAAGAAGAGACGGTCATGCCCTTTTCGGGAAGACTAACTTTATCAAGGTAGCAATAATACCTAAAACCATTGCAGACGGGAAACAGAAGGAGGAAGGCGTGAAGGAAATTTCATCTGCTCTGATAGCGAAAACGAAACCACTGTCGGATGGATGCCTTCCAGACCTCCTCGAGTCTGCAAGGTTGGAAAGTGGAGCAACGGTACTGATCTGTGCAAATCCAGAAACTAAATGCTGGCTGCAACAGACAGTGGCCAATTGCAACCCATGGAAAGTGGAGAAATTGGAGGTGGCAGAAGCCAAGAAGAAGCTGAATTTCTACAAAGGTCATCACCAAGTTTCCTCCTCCATTTGACAAGATGAAGGTTGATGGTGTGCATGTCAGAATTAATCAGCATGACACCAAACTTCCGACGAAAGAGCGGAGAGTGCTGAATGCAACAACTACTGGTGAAAGAGGGACAATTTTTTGGCCCTTAATGAAAGAGACTTTGAAGAGCTCATGAAAATAGGCCTTAAGGACAAGCTTGGACTTGGGCAGATCAAATTTCAAGTAATTAAGGGAAGAAACAAAACCTACCGTTGGCAAGGATGTTACTGAAAGTTCTACAGGCCAAACTACAACATAAAAAATCAGCTGTGGCTAATTTCGTCAGAAAGTTCAGGCCCGAGGCTATCGATGTGGCTCTTATAAGAGGCATGGTTCGTTAAAGGCAAAATGACAGGAGTGGCGGAATCCGGAGGTAAGATAATGTACAGCACTCTATCGAATACGTCTAGAACCTGTTTACTTGTGTGTAGAAAACTAAAATGCCTTCTATTGCAGGAACATTGCTCAAAGGACTTAATGCGGCAAATATAAACTGGGAAACTGGGAAGGTCCCAGATAAATAACCATAGGTTCTGCATGCCTCCCATATGACTCAACTAATCTACCCACATCAGAAGAAGTATAGAACCTAATTTGCAACGCACAGAGGAAAGGCGAACACCTAGTCCTTGGAGCAGATGAAAATCCACACCATACGCATGGGGCAGCACGAATTGCAATGCAAAAGGTAAGACTCTACTAGAGTTTATTATTGGAACTGAGTTGACGATACTAAACCTAGGAAACAAGTCTACATATATAAATAAAAATCGTAGGGAGGTAGTTTTTTTTGCTAGGAGCTTTACGTCGCGCCGACACAGAAAGGTCTTATGGCAACGATGGGATAGGAAAGGCCTAGGAGTTGGAAGGAAGCGGCCGTGGCCTTAATTAAGGTACAGCCCCAGCATTTGCCTGGTGTGAAAATGGGAAACCACGAAAAACCATTTTCAGGGCTGCTGACAGTGGGATTCGAACCTACTATCTCCCGTATGCAAGCTCACAGCCGCGGGCCTCTACGCGCACGGCCAACTCGCCGTAGTAGACATTACACTAAGCACTACACATATTGCAAACTTTATTAAAGACTAGAAGGTGCTGGAGGAACCATCATTGGCAGACCACCAGCACGTCCAATTTGCAATAGATGCGAGAATATGTGGGATTGAGATGTACAGAGACCCAAAAGGAACTAACTGACATAGATACAGAGAGGTTCTAGGGAAGGCTGTACAAAAAAATTCAACTAACGTGAAAGGACTGAAAGAATTGGATGAGGCAGTGGAACGTGTAGAAGAGGTCATTATAGATGCATTCCATGACAACTGTCCTCTCAAAGAAAAGAAAAGCACCAAAAATATAAGATGATGGAACAACAAAGTAGCCGCAATTTAAAGATTGGTTAAAATATTGTATAGAATATCATCTAGAATTGATATGTGGGACGTATATCATAGGAAACTCGTTGAGTATAACCTAGAGATACGGAAAGCAGAAATAAAATCTTGGAGACTGTTCTGCGAGAAAGTGGAATCACACACTGAAACAGTAAGGCTCCAGAAGGTTCTTAAAGCAATCCATATAAATCAGGTGGGGACACTGGAGAAACCATATGGGTCGTTTACTCAGGCGGGGAAGGATACACTGGAGACGCTAATGGCGTGTCACTTTCCTGAGGCTGAGGAGACGACAGAAGAAGGAACGGAACAGAGACCGGAGCTCGAAGAGCAGACTGGAACTGTGCAACCAGAATAATAAAACACAACCATGTAAAATGGGCAATCGACACGTTTCACCCTGTAAAGGCTTTGGGCCAGATGAGATACTTCCGATACTCCTACAGGAAGGACGGAAAATACTCGTCAATTCCCTGACGGACCACTTCAGATCTAGTCTAGCTTGAGGGTACGTGGCCAAAATCATGGTCTGAAGCTAAAGAAGTATTCATACCTAAGTCTGGAAGGGTAAACTATGCCCAAGCCAAATCATACAGACCATTATGTTTAACCTCCTTCATGCTGAAAGCAATGGAGAAAATTCTGGATAAATACATATATCAGAAGAACGGTGCAACTGAACTCAACGTTACATGGAAATCAGTTTGCATATAGACCTGGCAGATTCACTGAAGTAGCACTCCACCAGTTGGTTTGTAAACTAGAGGAAAGCCTAGAATAAACAAATTGCCCTGGTGGCATTTCTAGATATAGAAGGAGCTTTCAGCAATGCAACCTATGACTCTATGATCAAAGCATTGGAAAAGAGCAAGGTGAGTAAAACCTTCGTCAAATGGACTAAATCCATGTTCGATGGAAGGAAGATAAAAGCAACCCTGCTTAAAGAAGCGCTGACGGTTAGGGCCACCCGTGGCTGTGCTCAGAGATGAGTTCTTTCGCCTCTGCTGTGGAACCTCGTGATGAACAATGTCATAGCTATGCTAAACGAACAGGGTTTCTATACATAAGGATACGCAGGTGACCTAGTGATTGTGGTACGAGGAAAGGTGATGAATCCAAAGACAACTCAAACTTGTGGAGATCTAGTTTCGGCAAGAACAACTATCATTCAACCCGAATAAGCTAACTCTGGTCAATTTTACAAGAAGGAAAAAATTAGAAGGAAATAGAACACTGAACCTCTTTGGGCAAAGATATATGTATATGGAAGAGCAGGCAGTGCACCTAGGGGTAGTGTTAGATAAAAATCTAACCTGGAATCCACACATAGAAAGGAACATAACACTGACCAAGAACTTGCTGTACGCATTAAAAAGAGCCGTTGGGAAGACATGGGGCCTGAGACCATCAATGGTAATGTGGATATACACAATGATCATTAGACCATTGATAGCCTATGCTGCAATTATCTGCTGGCAGAAAGTAAGTCAAGGAAAAGTGGCAGTAGATTGGATAGCCTACAGAGAATGGCATGCATAGCCATAACTGGGGATATGAGAACTACGCCGACAGAAGCCTTGAATACTTACCTCCCATCACTATGCAGTTTCATAAAAGGACAGGCTAGAATGAGCCCATGTAGACAGGCACATTCCGCGTGCCGGAATGCACAAAGACCCAATCTAGGGCACTGTAATATTAACAGAGTAATAACAGAGGAAATTCCACACATGCCTTCTGATCATAAGATGCCAAAGTACAACTTTAAAAACATGTTTGAGTCCGAGATAATAAAAAAGAAGACTGGGATATCAACAAATGAAATACTGAAAAAGCTACTGGTATTTTTGCTATTGGCTTTACGTCGCACCGTCACAGATAGGTCTTATGGCGACGATGGGACAGGAAATAGCTAGGACTGGAAAGGAAGCTGCCGTGGCCTTAATTAAGCTACAGCCCCAGCCAGCATTTAACTGGTGTGAAAATGGGAAACCACGGAAAACCATCTTCAGGGCTGCTGACAGCGGGCTTCGAACCCACTATCTCCCGAATACTGGGTACTGGCCGCACTTAAGCTACTGCAGATATCGAGCTCGTACTGAAAAATGAAGATATAGTGTGGTGGACTGATGGCTCAAAGACTGTGGATGGCACAGGAGGAGGGATCACAGGGGGAAGACCTGAGAGGTCAATCCACATGAGCCTGGGCAAACACACTACAGTCATTCAAGCTGAAATGACAGCTTTCAAGACATGTCTTGAAGAAAATCTGAAAATTAACTATACGAATTAGAACATTTTCATTTTTACGGACAGCCAACCGGGCATTAAGGCACTAGAGGCAGTCCGGACAATATCAAGAATTGTCTGGTATAGCCATTCAATTCCCCTGAAGCTCACAAAGTACAATATTGATAAAATAATGTGGGCACTAGGGCATGCAGGTAAAGAAGGAAATTGCGCGTAAAGGCGCGCGGCTGTGAGCTTGCATCCGGGAGATAGTAGGTTCGAATCCCACTAACGGAGGCCCTGAAAATGGTTTTCCGTGGTTTCCCATTTTCACACCAGGCAAATGCTGGGGCTGTACCTTAATTAAGGCCACGGCCGCTTCCTTCCAACTCCTAGGCCTTTCCTATCCCATCGTCGCCATAAGACCTATCTGTGTCGGTGCGACGTAAAGCCCCTAGCAAGAAAAGAAGAAGGAAATGAAAAGGCAGATAAACTGGACAGATAAGGGGCAGAAACACATTTTGCAGGCCCAGATTTCCTATGGACAAGCCCGACACTACATAAGAAAATGGGTAGAAAAGAAACAAATGGAAATCTGGAAAAATACTCCAGGATGCAGAGTTGCAAAGGGACTGATGAAAGGACCAAACAAGAGGCATGCTAAAGAACAGCTGAAACTCAGCAATAAAAATATAGTATGGGTAGTAAAACTGTTGACAGGACATTGCCATCTGAAGAAACGCCTACATAGAATTGGGGTTTTATCAGCACCGCGTCTAGATTTTTCCATTTACGTGGTTCAATGACTTTCTTATTCGGCTGTCCTTCCAAAATAAATTATCCACCATTTGTTGGTCATGCTTTTTGTCCTTCGTACGTTAGTAGTTTGAATAGTAATAAGTACATGTTAGTTTAAATTGGTTTTTATGTTGCATATATTTTGTCATAGTATTCAAAACAGTTCTTTGAGTTTTTAGTATCCTTCAAAATGTTCACTCTATAGCAATGTGGTTAAATGCAAGAGAGTGTCTTGAGTCCTAACCTCGCCACAACTAACGAAAAGTATTTAAATAAATAAATAAATAAATAAATAAATAAATAAATAAATAAATAAATTCATAACATAGTAATAACATTACTAATAACGGTAAAGAATTACTACGATATCAGGAAAAACATTTTGGCATATTAACATTAATTTTACTCAGAATTTAATCCTTTTAATTCCAACATTGTGAATATAATTCTAATTTACTAACCACCCAATTAGTTTTTATTAATTGTTTCTTCCAAATAGCAATTGTGAATGAACAACGCCAATAAATATTTGGTCACTCTAAGTTCTGTGTGTTGGCACTACTGCAATTTTTGAATGCGCGGTCACATCATTAGTTCAGCTCATTTTGGGTTTGTAATAAGGAAAATAAATGTAAAGCGAAAGGCAAGTACGATGTTATTATCGCGTGTATATCTAGAAGCTCAGTATCGTGTTAATAAGTGGAGAACGATGTATTTTGATTTATCGACAAACAGCTAACCTCACTTTCTCTAATTACCAAAGAAACTGAAAAATACTGAATTCTGTTATTTTAACGTTCGATTTTCATCAATTGGAAACTCTGATTTGAAATGCTCCTAGAATTTGGGACTCCCTTGAACTAAACAAGTACTACTGGGGGACTTAATTCCGGCACTTCTGCGAATCTTATATGCAATTAGTAGGACGTAAAGCCAATATCATTAATAATAGTTGACCCAAACAGAGATTGACTCTGGGACTCCATTGAAGAAGAGAAGAATGACTGCGGGACTGAATTCCGGGAATTCGGTGGTTCTAAAAGCCGTTAATAGGACACAAGGTTATTAACATTATTAATATTTGACCAAAGCTGAGATCGAGAATGGAGGCGCCCTTGAACAAAAGCAACGTTTAGTCAAAATATCAAACCTACACAGAGATCGAGTCTAGGACACCCTTGAACAAAAGGAGAACGGACATCGAACTTGAAACTCTCTTGAACTGAAGAACTGAAGAACCAGGAAATCGAATACCAGATTTTACTTCTACCGAAGTCTAGAGTAACCTAACAGCTCAATCCGCTACAGGAAAGGAATGCTGACCAAGTATTATGAACCGAACAGTGTCACGTCTCAGCAGAATTGTTTCTGGAAGCCGCAAGGGTTATTAACCTAGCAAAAATTTGCGAATGTAGCTTTCTGTGCATTTAGCCAGGTGCTCGTACATATCATTATTATGCCTGCATGTGAAAAAATATGCGTATGTTTGAACTTTAGCTGACTGTCCTTCCCTACACCAGCTCGCACATAACTTAACACCGTAGGCTTTACCTCACGTTGACCAGTCGTTAACCTAACGGATACCCTCCCCTACACTAGCTTAGCGGCTACAAGTTGTACTAATAAGACGACGGAGATGTTGTAAGACATTATGTATATATTTCATTCATAGGATCGTAACGCTGGAAGGCAGCTTCAGGGGGGCTTGGAGCACAACTTGGAATATTTAACAAGACAGCAACTAAACACAAGACGGTGCTACACATGGGACCATAGCAATGGTGTAAATTTTAATACATGTGCTTTATTCATAGGAGCCGTAACGATGGAAGCTGAACTCGGAACAATATAGTGGCGACAAATGAGACTAGGGAGATGGTGTGAGACTTAATACACATGCTTTATTCATAGGGGCATAAAGCTCAAAGGTGACCTTAGGTCTTGGAGCTGAGCGGTCGCATAAATGGCAAAAGGGCAAAAAGAGCTAAATGTCGAAAGGGCAAACTGGGCTAAATGGCTACAGGACAAAATGGGAGAAAGGAGAATTGGCAAAGGGATAAAGGGTCAAAGGACAAGAGTGCAAAAGGGCCAAATGGCTTTGGGACAAAAAGGCAAAAAGACAAAAGGTTGAAATGGCAAAAAGGCAAAATGGCCGAAACGCTAATCGGCAAAAGGGCTAAATGCCTAATGGGTAAAAGGCCAACAGGATTAAGGGGGAAAAGTGCTCAGGGAATGAACTATGGAACTATGGACTAGGGCATAGAGCTGAACTTCGAACTTGGAGAAGATAGGGACACGCGACAGGAGGATGATGTAAGGTCTAATACAAGTGCTTTATTTAGAGACATATCTTTAGAAAGCAAAGCTACTTCAAGGTCTTGAAGCTGAGCCGTTGCAGAGTCAAGGACGCTAGAAACTGAGCTGATGCGTTATGCGCCGTGTTTTTTATTGTTCGAAACAATGAATTTTTATTTTAACATTTCGAGCTTATATACTTAAACTCTAGAGACGTATAATATTACATACTTCTGACCTAATGCCGCATCTAGATTTGACAGGAGCTAAATCTCCCGTGAGTTATGTACCTCAGTGCATATAATTTTGGAAATCTCAGTCCGTTATAGAGATCACCATAGAGTATTAACTCAGCTGAAAACGACAGAGGCTACACAATCTTTCCAATTAAAGTGGGAACAAGTGACTAAACGCAAACGTTACTTTCGTTTACACCTTCTTTGGTGGATACATCCAGTTACACCAGGAATAACAGGCTATTTTCGAAAATTATCTTTCGACGACACATTTTCAAATTTTAACAACAAGCCCGACAGGACTAGAGTTCTGCACAACAAGGAGGACATGATGTACAGCACGTAATATCTGTAATTAAATACATTTTGCACAAGATGAAGGGACAGATCTACAAGGCATTCAGGCAAGAATACTTATCCCACCTTTAGAGGGCGATAAAAAATATATTTGTATCACTTAGCGAAAGAGCAAGAACAAATTAAGGAAAAATGCGTTACTCACAGACAAAACACGGATGCATTAACGGAACTACAAATATACTCAGAGAAGCAACTCATACTATGAAACAAGCTTTGCTGAAGATTTCATACCATCCGATTCACCCATTTATTCTTTTCTCCAACAAATTGGGCAGAAACTACAAACAGAGGACACACACTGGTTAGAAAGAGAAATCACTGGAGAAGAAATACTATTGGCTATCAATGATGCAAATTTTAACAAGTCAGCAGGATCTGACGGCATATCCTTTGAATTTTGTATTCAGTACTGGTTTTTCATTAAATATGACTTCTTAGTGTTAATCCAAGAAATGTTCACCTGTCAAAATCCACACGACTACCTAGCAAAAAGAATAATTAATTTAATATCGAGAATTAGGGCACCAAAAACATTATCAGCCTACCGCCCGAGAATACTCAGCAACACGGACTACAAGCTGTTTGCAAAAGTCATCGCAAGACGCATGAAAACAATTCTCCAAAAAATAATTTGAAATGAATGGCATTCAGTCTCATGTGACTCTATTATCAATCACGGATTATTTAACAAACGTAACTTTGTACTGCATATATCCGAACAGCATCAACAACTCTGCTGTAATAGTTAGCATTAACTTCGGCAGGCATTACATCGTATGAAGCACTCATATCTGTGGTCAGGGATGGGACGTATCACCATCCCAGAAAAAGTTATTAATACGATACAGAACACCCCACAACCGTGCTAGAACACGAACACAACATATCTATAAGGCAATACAAATTCGGAAGTCTATTCGGATCTCTCCTCAATCTTCCTCGTCATAACCATGTAACCGTTCATCTGACAACTGGCCACAACACTCCCAGAGTATCAGATAAAACAACTCTACCCTTAAAGAACAAGTATATGCTGATGATGTTACAGTCATCATAAGTCACCCAGATGAACTCGATGGCTTGAGGTCCGTACTTCAAAATTGCCAACACCATTCAGGGACACAGATTAGCATATAGAAATCAACAGTCCTACCATTTGGAATTTGGCCCACCCAGTTATCAACAGCAGTTAATATCCTGGGTATCATATTTTATACGAGTTACACCGAAATGATTAACATCAACTGGAATAGAGTGCTTGCCACAGTTATAATATCATTAAGCATACATAATCTGGGAAATCTTAATATTGTACAAAACTTGTGGTCTATCTGCACATTTATATTAAGTAAAAGCTGGTATATAGCACAAATCCTACACCCCACCAACAATAATAACGATAAGGAAGACTGACCTGTACTTGCTGAGGACTACCTGCTTTTGAGGATTACCTACTTGTTTTATAGGATCAACTACTTTTCGCACGGGTAGCGATAACACACAAAATTTTACTGAATCAGATCATAGATCATACTCAGAATAACAAAGCTGAAAAGGAGACTAAGCCTGCGGCTATAGATGAAGTTTAGGCTGAGTCTAAGGCTAAGGGTGAGGTGGAGGCTTAAGCTGAGGCCAGAGCTGAGACGTATAAAAGCAAAGCAGAGGCTGAGGCTGAGGAGGGGATGGGGCAGATGTACAGCAACATTCAACAGGATTCGAACTTTACGCTCAATGTAAATAAACACTGCTAATTGTACCCAACAAAGCGTATGACTAGATGGTACAAATCACTGATGAGTGATGTAAAATGCAATGCAAATTTACATCATAATTTAAAATGTCAACACAGGTATACGGAGCGACGCTCCAATCAATCAGATGATGTATTTTCGCGTTAATGGAGTACGGAAACCAAGAACGGACAACCACAGAGACACATGCTTATTAATAAATGTGTGGAGGACAAAACATGAACCATGCATTGAATAGAGTCCTTTTCTGTTTTACCGACACGAATAGGTTTAACACAAATGAATACTATTAACCGATCAGGGGTTATTCTTACCTCACCCGTTTTTGAGATTTTCAATAATAAAAGGAATCCCAAGAAAGCATAAAGGAAGTTTTTACATTGCACCTGTTGACCGAATTCATCATAGTCTAAAGTAAATCCACTAAATTCATAGTGCTGTAGGTGAGTACACCGGGCATAACAAATTTTCAGAAGTGGTGGCCAAAATGTGATATAAATTATCTGTGTTTCGGAATAAACAATACCCACAAACGTTCACCCAAAGATAATATCCTACTTGGTATCAGTTCAATGAAGTATTTCAACTGTGAGAACTCTAAAGGCAACATTACAGGTATATCCCTCATTGATGGACTGCTGGTGTCAACCTCTAAAATTTTCCGTGTTAAATCAATGTGTTGATTTTTCAGAAAATATTTCTTATGAATCAGGAAGAGTGTCAATCAAGACTCAGGAGCCACAAAAAAAAGGAAATATTATATGCTAAGAAAAGTCACAAAATAGCATTGAATAGGTTGGGGGTTATCATCACTACTCAGTCGGACTCGTTGGCTGAACGGTCAGAGCACTGGCCTTCGGTTCAGAGGGTCCCGGGTTCGAATCCAGGCCGGTTCGGTGATTTTAACCTTAATTGATTAATTCCAATGGCACGGGGGCTTGGTGTATGTGTTGTCTTAATGATCATTTCAACCTCATCACGTCGCGCAGGTCGCCTACAGGTGTCAATTAGAAACAATTAGAAAGACCTGCACCTGGCGAGCCCATCCCGCCCTGGGATATCCCGGCACTAAAAGCCATACGACATTTCATCAACACACACAATATAAGAGATATCTTGTCTATTTATACTCGAAAAATTTCTTTAATAGGCATGACACCTCTTTTAATGATTATATTTTGACGTTTCTCTGCCACCAGTATCCGTACAATGTTCTTATATTTATGTAGAAATAACCTATGATACAAAGGTAAACATTATATCATTATGATATGGAATAAAACAAAACCACTGAATAGGAATTTCCATGTTCATGGCGTGTATAATGGATCCTAAAACGTGGTGAATAAGACGTTTAATAATAGGTGGATAAAAACATCTAAGATGATTTTAAATGAGGAAGGAGCAAGGCTACAATCTGCAATGGACTAAATATTGTTCTTAAAGAAGCCAATGTAATTTTAATTTTTAATGTATCATAAAGAAAATAACCTAATATAGCATAAAGTAAATATCCTAGGCTTACATAGGCCGTACAGTTCATAAAACTCCTAATAATAGTAACGGGTGCCTCTAGGAATTCAAGAAAAGTTGCTCTGCTATTTAACATTCATTTTGCTTAGAATTTAATCCTATTAGTGCCAGAGCAGCTAATAGAAATATAATATACAAAACGCCCAGTTATTTTGTATTAAATACTTGTTATAAGTAGCTAGTATAATCACACCGCACAAAATATTATTTGGTCACTTCTGGCTGTGTGATTAGGCACTCATCCCAATATCGAATGCTTTGTCTTCTAACGAGTTCAGTTGGTTTTGTGTTCTTTCTAAGTAAAATTATATGTAAAATTTAAATTCACAGTAGCACAAGGATAGTTCTCAACAACAGAAGAATGGGAGAGGGTTAGGTTTCAGAAGGTACAGGACACTGCGTTAATTAAGGCACAGAAAGGATTTTTCTGGTGTGAAAATGCGATACTGTTTTCTAGAATATACAGAATACTGTATTTAGCCATAGGCTGTCATTAAAGAAAAATAATTAAACTAAGGGGACCCCAAGTCAGTTCTCATTTGGAAGATGCTGCTGATGATTAAATTCAATTTGAAGGAACATTCGATTGGTAACAATTTTTCGAAGCACGTGAGAGACTTTTCATATTCCGGAGCATTATTAAACACGTTCTTTGGTTTATATCTGACCGAATTTCAAGGACACTCACCTTACCGATTAACTCACCGCCACCATCTCTACTGTTGTTCCATTGAAACTCCAGCAATGTGAACTATCGACTGACGCCGAAGGTTCCATTGAAGCATACTACCGTGGAGACCAAGCTTGGGACTTTTGTCCCAAACCTCCCTGCTAACTACCCATAGATATTGCAGGGCCTAGAGATTGTCAAGATGGAGATGCTTTATAGAAATCCATTGGACTTCACTGGAATTTACTGAATGTGAATGACCCAATTTCCCAACTCCCATTCCACATCGTGATAAAAACTCCGAGATTTTCTTACGGTATAATGTAAGGCTTTGGCCACATGGATCTGCAACTGGTTTGTGTTCGTTCCTTAATACTGTGAGATGTCTGTCCGGTGAATTGGCGTCATAATAGATTCCCCGAGTTACCTTGCATT
The DNA here is from genome assembly GCF_040414725.1 of Anabrus simplex. Taxonomy (NCBI): domain Eukaryota; kingdom Metazoa; phylum Arthropoda; class Insecta; order Orthoptera; family Tettigoniidae; genus Anabrus; species Anabrus simplex. Next base: position 881,048,246 of record NC_090266.1, read on the forward strand.
CACTTTAACGTTCCTTTCAATTTTGCATATCATCACCAAATCTGTGTCGGAAAATTTTCTTGGCACGACAGTCGGTGAATCTCTTCTAGCACTACCGCTGGAATTTTCTTTGGTGCTTTCTTCCTGGTGCTTTTGTAGCCGATAATTTCCGATGGCTACTGCTGTAAATGACAGCCATCAGTAGCTTTCACACTGATCACCATGAGAGTTAATCCATTCTCTAGACACTGTTCACTCTGCATGTGCATGTGAAAATTTCACAACATAACTTTTCAATGACTTTTGATATTCACAGCCATTTCACGACACTCACACACCTACAAAGCCAGATAAAACACAGCTCACGCCACTACAACCATAATTCCAACTGTCACTCCCAGGGTGACAGTTGTATCATATTATGCGGTCGGTCATAAATCGCACAATCTTCTGTGGAAGAACCAGATGTCCTATGTCATTGGTTGCTAACAGGCCATTACATTATAGCAGTGATATAACAGTTCTGGAAACGCTCATCGGAAACACAGACGCTCGAATTTCCGAATAATAAACGTTTAGATGAAAAAGAAGAGACATAACATATTAACAAGGAGAATGCATGCAATACCGCATCATAAACAGCCTTTCTTTCGCAAAACGAGAAATACTGAAATGGTAAAATTTCAGGAATATTTAATCGTGAAAATATGGTGTGAAAATTTTATTGATGTATAGCTAAAAGCACTGAGATAAAATCGCACGCATTTATTTTGCAATACATTTTTCACACATTATAACTATCAAAATTAACTACTAATAAAGTAATAAAACCTTAAGATTATCTTATGGCTGAGTTGTATATTACATTACTTTTTCTGCCCCATTTACTCAAATGGATTACGGTATACAACACTTTTAATGAGAACTTCATTATTTGACGGTGTTGTCAATATTATGTGCATGTATTTCTCGGAAGCACAACCAGAAGTGCAAAATTATTTCTAAGTTTTCAAAGCCATGTCAAGAGCACACGTTTAAATGCAGGCATGTCAGCTCTGGAGTGATAATTTGTGATAACGCATCTCGAAGGAAGGAGAGGATTTAGTTGTCACAATATTTAACTTGTTGGGATTCAGTCTGCAACAAAGTGTAGTCGCGGAGCTAATAAAAATTGTGCTTTTCGATAGGGCCAATTAAACCTTCTGAAATAAAATCTTGGTACATTTTGGAATGACGCAGTACTGACGGCGGCTTACATTACATATAGAAGTCTGACTTATGGGGTAAAAGAAAAGATGCAAGGATTGAAGAAAGTAAAGTTATTGGGTTATAAATCATTTTTACGAATCACGAAGGAACTCATCATAGGCAAGTTTGACTCCAGATCTTTGGAAAGTGCCTTCAAGGTTTATTGATCTACACGGCTACAAATTTGCTGGAGAAAACTGAATTCTGTTGAATAGATGTTTAATCTTCAGGGAAAAAACAAGTGAAAGGTGGTACCCGGTGTTTAAGAATTTTGCAGAAAATAAATAATCTACAGATGTAGAAAGTTTCCGTGAAGATACAGATAAGAAGGACACATACTCAGGAGATCGTAGTTATGGAGAAGATGTGTGAGAAAAATCATCAAACCTGAAGGAATTCAAGTGCCTAGAAGAGGCAACGGGACGAGTTAGAAACCTGCACATATTTAGGATTACATTGTACTTCCTGTATATGTTGATGCGTATGTCGAAGTTAGTCTCATAATGTAATGTTGATATCTGGGGACTACCTGATGAAGAGAAATGGTACAATGTAGTTCAAGAGCGAAGAAAATAGTTTGAATTGAATCAGACGTTGGACGTAACTGAGCTTCTCCCAAATAACAACTAATTTAAAGTAAGTGGGTGTTTCATATTATATTTCAACAGTGTTGAAAAGTTAATAGATTTACTGGTTGTCTAGTGTGTGGTCAGAAGGTATTTTGTAATTTCGACTTAACTGGCCGTCTAACGGTTGGCTATATCAGAGAGTTGTTATCGATTATAATCGTAGAGGACATTTTTACCTATCATATATACGTGAAGAATGCTTTCCAAAATTGAAAGCTCCACGGAGATATCTATATGAATATACCTCTCCAGGCACTGCAGAGAAAAAGAGAAGTAATTGAATTGAGAAAGGACTTATATGGCCTGAAAAAGCACCTACTGTCGGCGCAGAAAGTATGTGCGGTCGAGTTTAAACGGTAAAAAAAATAAACCATTCCACCAATATTAGGTATAATCACACCACCGTACAGATCATTTTATTCTGCGTCCTTTGGTGGCATGAACATATTTTATTGATACTGAGTGGTCTTTTAAAATCGAGATTGATTTCATCAGAAAGGTCTGAAGTATTTGTTTGAAATCCTATATCGAAAACGTAAATTGATTTCTGCACTTTATATCTACTTTTATTTGAAATCGAGCGATAGGCGCTCTGGTGTGAAATAGGCTTTCTTTAGCCAGGGGTAGTGCAACTAACAGATAAGGCCAGTTAGCGCAAGCCTGAACGTGTTCACTTGTATTCTGGCGCTCGCGGGTTACACTAGCAAAAGTTTCTAATTGACATGTCGCATATTTATAGTTTTTACATTTCCCATGAGCTTTTCACATGAAGGCTTTGGACCTCCAACTATAGCCTTGAATGTTTTTATTTTCATTTTGTGTACTTTTCGCTTTTTTTCGTATTTTGTAGATTTATTGTGGTATGTAAAATGTATATACAGTACAGTATAATGGTTACTGTTTACAATGTAAGCATCTGTTTGCATAAGTCATTTATTTGTCTACATCTGCCAGGCATATTTAACCATGTGATTTTGACCGCACCATGTCTCATGTGTGTAATACAATTTATACCCAATTTCTCTGAGCCGTCGTATTTTTCTTAAAAATACATTCCGTGAAGCAGCAACAGACATTGATTCTGTGATTCCATGTTTATTCTTTAAACCTAAAACCCATGCATTTAATCAGTTGACGAAGCTTTGTACACGACATAATTCAGTAGTTGGGCATATTTGCAAGTTTATCTTCAATTGTTTAATATTTTGAAACAGTTTGGCCAGAAAGTAATCGTGAATAGACCTTCCAATAGTGAATTGATCCACTTGAATACTCGGCCGTCCGCTCTATATCCTCTTCCTCTTAGACGGGGTGTATAAATCAGCACTCGAATCTGTCACTCGTTGGCACACAGGATATCTGTTCTCACGTAGCCTTTCTCCCTCTAGCGCGAAAAAGGAAATTCCGCTTATAATTATACGTATTTCACCTTCCTTAACACACACGCGTTTTTAACTCTGCCTTAACTGAGCAGTACCCCAAGTGATACTGAAAGAATGCAAATATCTACACCGCAAATAAGTCTGGAAATACCATGATTCACCTGCTTGTTATCTTATCGAAAAAGGGGAGTCATGCGACGTGGTTTTGCCGGTTACTGGACAGCCATTTGCTCATGCTTATTGACAGGCCTGAGTGCATATCGCTCTCTCGCTTTCAAATAAATATCGGTATAAAATACAGAAATCATTGTACGTTTTTGGTATACAACGATTTGAAACAAATGAACTTCAGACCTTTCTGACGAACTCAATCTCGATTTCAGAAGACGGATAGTCTGATTCAAAAACAAAAACAACTTTAATCAAAGTGATTAAACTTCAGAAATGTATTATAATAGTAAATTCCATAATCCATCTAAATTCCATGAAAATTGGACGGTGCGTTTTCAGTTAATGGTAGTACAAAATTGTTGTTTACAAAATCGGGCCAGAAAATAATTACGTTTTGCATTCCGCCTAATATAACCTTCAAGGAAAACATAATAACAATATGCAAATACCAGAAAAAGACGAAGAATAAAACATGCTTTATGACGGTGTGATTATATTTTAGATTGGTAGATTGGTTCAGATTTTATTAGCATTTAAATTCGAATTCAACACTTGACGCTCTATGTTAATAATCCAGCCAGGGTGGAGATTTATAATAAATTTGAAGACAAATTGTTTGCATTCCTGCCCTCGAAATATAATATTGAAGTAGTAGCAGTAGTTATAATATATCTTAGTCCTATATTAAGAGAGTCACGTGTCTGAATTAAGCAACAGATGTTTTCATAACAGAGAGACATCCACATGTTAGGAGTATAATTAAAATCTTATGCTATTCATGTGACAATTTTTATGTTCCTTATGAAATTCTGTACACACGAAGGCACTTCGTTCCTGTGTTGTTAAAATATTATTTGTATCTTATTTTTATAATTGCACTTCGATTTCTTGTCTGGCATCCCTGGGCTGGGCATTTCGTTACGCGGGCACACAGCACACACTGCAAGCGGGCGGGCAGGCAGGCGATGAGAGTAGTGTATTCAGACCAGGTGACGTTCTGGATACGCCACAGGCCGTGAGGGTCAATCAATCAATTAATACTGATCTGCATTTAGCGCAGTCGCCCAGGTGGCAGATTCCCTATCTCTTACTTCCTAACCTTTTCTTAAATGATTTCAGAGAAATTGGTAAGTTATCCGTAAGTCCCCTTCCAATGGTGGAGCGAAGTTCTCCCAGTCACTCTCGATCACTGCGGAAAAGGAGGCAGAAAAAAATGAATGAAAGTGGTCAAAATCCTCTACATTTTCAATTTACGATGTAATAAATAAGTTATTCATGTTAATTGCATTTTATGTACTTTTACTGAATACAATAAAGACGCCTGCAACCTCAAATATACACTGACTGACAGAGCAAATGCAACACCAAGAAGGAGTGGTTCGAAAGGGATGAAAGTTGGGGAAAAAACAGAGACCGCACGGACGAATAATTGATGTTTATTTCAAACCGATATGCAGGTTACACAATGCGCACGGCATCGACTCGGTAGGATGTAGGACCACCGCGAGCGGCGATGCACGCAGAAACAAGTCGAGGTACAGAGTCAATAAGAGTGCGGATGGTGTCCTGAGGGATAGTTCTCCATTCTCTGTCAACCATTTGCCACAGTTGGTCGTCCGTACGAGGCTGGGGCAGAGTTTGCAAACGGCGTCCAATGAGATCCCACACGTGTTCGATTGGTGAGAGATCCGGAGAGTACGCTGGCCACGGAAGCATCTGTACACCTCGTAGAGCCTGTTGGGAGATGCGAGCAGTGTGTGGGCGGGCATTATCCTGCTGAAACAGAGCATTGGGCAGCCCCTGAAGGTACGGGAGTGCCACCGGCCGCAGCACATGCTGCACGTAGCGGTGGGCATTTAACGTGCCTTGAATACGCACTAGAGGTGACGTGGAATCATGCGCAATAGCGCCCCAAACCATGATGCCGCGTTGTCTAGCGGTAGGGCGCTCCACAGTTACTGCCGGATTTGACCTTTCTCCACGACGACGCCACACTCGTCTGCGGTGACTATCACTGACAGAACAGAAGCGTGACTCATCGGAGAACACGACGTTCCGCCATTCCCTCATCCAAGTCGCTCTAGCCCGGCACCATGCCAGGCGTGCACGTCTATGCTGTGGAGTCAATGGTAGTCTTCTGAGCGGACGCCGGGAATGCAGGCCTCCTTCAACCAATCGACGGGAAATTGTTCTGGTCGATATTGGAACAGCCAGGGTGTCTTGCACATGCTGAAGAATGGCGGTTGACGTGGCGTGCGGGGCTGCCACCGCTTGGCGGCGGATGCGCCGATCCTCGCGTGCTGACGTCACTCGGGCTGCGCCTGTACCCCTCGCACGTGCCACATGTCCCTGCGCCAACCATCTTCGCCACAGGCGCTGCACCGTGCACACATCCCTATGGGTATCGGCTGCGATTTAACGAAGCGACCAACCTGCCCTTCTCAGCCCGATCACCATACCCCTCGTAAAGTTGTCTGTCTGCTGGAAATGCGTCCGTTGACGGCGGCCTGGCATTCTTAGCTATACACGTGTCCTGTGGCACACGACAACACGTTGTACAATGAATGTCGGCTGAGAAATCACGGTACGAAGTGGGCCATTCGCCAACGCCGTGTCCCGTTTATCGTTCGCTACGTGCGCAGCACAGCGGCGCATTTCACATCATGAGCATACCTCAGTGACGTCAGTCTACCCTGCAATTGGCATAAAGTTCTGACCACTCCTTCTTGGTGTTGCATTTGCTCTGACAGTCAGTGTATATAGTCTATATTTTGCTATTGGCTTTACGTCGCACCGACACAGATATGTCTTATGGCGACGACGGGACAGGAAAGGGCTAGGGCTGACAAGGAAGCGGCCGTGGCCTTAATTAAGGTACAGCCCCAGCATTTGCCTGGTGTGAAAATGGGAAACCACGGAAAATCATCTTCAGGGCTGCCGACAGTGGGGCTCGAACCTACTTTCTCCCGAATACTGGATACTTGCCGCACTTAAGCGACTGCAGCTATCGAGCTCGGTATCATATATATTTGCACTGTACGTGATTAATTACAATTATCAAAATTGTATTTTAGAGGTGCTGTAAATACATTTCTAATATAAGATGGAGTTATTGTGGATAATTTGTGGCTTGTGGTTGCTTGGGTTTAAATTACCTGATAAAATAACAAAAAATACAAACACCCTTACGGGGATAGCTGCAGTTAGGCTGTTTGGTTGAAGGCGTAGTATATACAGGGTGAAGCGAAATTCGCGCACTCGGGCGTCGCAGCGCGACTCCTCACATGCCAGGTATTAAAAAAAATTATCTCACAAAAGTTCGGTTTTTCCCTCGGACTGAGCGAGGGATCCCACCTCTACCGCCTCAAGGGCAGTGTCGTGGAGCTTCAGACTCTTAGTCGCGTGATACAACTGTGGAGTATGACCAGTACGTCGCCCAGGCGGTCTCACCTGCTATGCTGAACAGGGGCCTTGTGGAGGTATGGGAAGATTGGAAGGGATAGGCAAGGAACAGGGAAGGAAACGGTCGTGGCCTTAAGTTAGGTACCATCCCGGCTTTCGCCTGGAGGAGGAGTGGGAAACCACGGAAAACCACTTCCAGAATGGCTGAGGTGGGAATTGAACCCACCTCTACTCAGTTGACCTCCCGAGGCTGAGTGGACCCCGTTCCAGCCCTCGTACCACTTTTCAAATTTCGTGGCAGAGCCGGGAATCGAACCCGGGCCTCCGGGGGTGGCAGCTAATCACGTTAACCACTACACCACAGAGGCGGACCCTGCGAGTATATCCGGGAGAAAAAGGTCGTTGAACATTGGCAATCTGGCAACACTGTAACCACATGTATGGTAACTACATCTGTCAGCATTGGTTACTCGTGGTGTACAGTTGGAGCAGTGGGAAGCATTTAGGTGCAACATGCAGGAGGTCGAGGGGGCGATCCTGGGTTGAAGCGTATGTTTTTTATTTCTTAAATATAGTCCAGGTGGTATGGTATCTGGCATCTTAATCGTCAACAGCGATTGCAGCGGGTCCTCTAGAAATGATTTGCACTTACATACTCATCATCATCATCATCATCATCATCTGTTTACCCTCCAGGTTCGGCTTTTCCCTCGGACTCAGCGAGGGATCCCACCTCTACCGCCTCAAGGGCAGTGTCCTGGAGCTGCAGACTCTTGGTCGGGGGATACAACTGGGGAGAATGACCAGTACCTCGCCCAGGCAGCCTCACCTGCTATGCTGAACAGGGGCCTTGTGGAGGGATGGGAAGATTGGAAGGGATAGGCAAGGAAGAGAGAAGGAAGCGGCCGTGGCCTTAAGTTAGGCACTATCCGGCATTCGCCTGGAGGAGAAGTGGGAAACCACGGAAAACCACTTCCAGGATGCCTAAGGTGGGAATCGAACCCACCTCTACTCAGATGACCTCCCGAGGCTGAGTGGACACCGTTCCAGCCCTCGTACCACTTTGCAAATTTTCGTGGCAGTTCCGGGAATCGAACCCGGACCTCCGGGGGTGGCAGCTAATCACGCTAACCACTACACCACAGAGGCGGACCGCCAGGTTTCTTTGAATGTATAAATATACGAAAATAAAATGGACTGCTTATATAAAGTGCAATATACATGAAACAAGAATATTTCGGAAAAGTCGTTTTTCTTGCGATTATACGGTTTTCATTTTTTATTTTTTATACAGTACCAGAAATATCATTTCGCTAAGTCGTCGAGGAGAGCATCGTAATCACTGTCGAACGAAACTGCTTCACTTCTCTGCCAAGTTCGTTCGCACTCTCACTTCACTGTGACGTAAACTGGCCGCATTTACGTCAAGCCAGCCCGGCCGCACTGGGCTAGCTTCAGCGAGCACCCTGCTGAGCACCTCTGCTCTAGACGTATTTCTCTCTTTTCTCCATTCAAACTGTTGTTATCAGTAAGAGTTCTTCAGTTGTTTATCTCTACTCGGTGTAAATTAAGTAGCTCACCGGTTTACACTGCTAGCCAATATGGTGAGTATTCATGGATTAATAAGGAAAATAGGATTCATTCCCACGCCATGCCATTAAAGAAATTGATTTCTCCCACAAGTAGTAGTTCTAAGTTACAGTTCATTAATATATTCTACTTGAATTGTAGATTTTATGCCTTTTATTTTCAAATTTCATACACCAAACCAACATACTACTGAATAAATCATCCCAAAAATATTTAAATTAAATGTGTGAGGAAAGGTATAACAACAACACATACAAATTGAAAGAACAACTAGCAACATAGACTGTGACAAGGACCATGAAAATGACTAAGCAGTGTCCAGAAAAGCTTCAACAGCACTAAATACACATATATTTGTACATTTATCCAGCAAAAAGAAAAACAAGTATATTGATTAAAGTATTAAAAACTCACCCAAGTAATTGAAGTAGAGTGTTTAAGTAAACGTTAAATGCAGATCAACGCCATCATCCAGATCAAAATAATGTTAAGCATGCATTAACCTCAAAACTGACAGACAACTTTTAAAAATGTTTACCTGTGCCTGACGCCTGTGTTCTGTCAGTGCTGTCTTCGAGCTTCTCTTCCTCGTCTAGTTGATCATCTTCAATTATTAGGTCTCCTAGATTAATTTCAATGCCATCTTCAACATTGATTTTGTCTAATTTTGATTCTCCTTCATCTCCCTCTTTATTTTTGTTTGAATATTCCTCTTCCCCTTCTTTACACTCTTCGGTATCTTCTTTGTCCTGGTCTTTATCATCCTCCGCTTTATCCTTAATTTGATCTTCCTCCCTCTTCTCTCCAAGCTCTGCAAGTTTAATCTCTTCTTTGTGTTCATCTGAAAGAATACGTTCCATATATATTACAAAGAACAGGTATCCTGTTGTTAAATTCGTAGTAGCAATGTATTTATCTCATAGTTATTTATATTTACTCCCTTGAGAGAACTAGAAAAGTCAGTAAGTATGAACATAGTATATTTTTATTATTTAGCGTATGACATTAAAAACAAAAACACACAATCACAAATTAAATAGACAATACCCTATGTAGGTTACAACTTCACCTTCAAGCACTGCAAACAGTCTATACAAGAAAGTCTTTTGGATTACTCTGATAAGCACTCAGGGGCACTGTTCCACTATATGACGAACTGTTTAGTTAGAGGCTCCACAACTACATTCCGGGGAGGGAAGTTTGCCCCAAATTTTAGATACATGTGTGTATGATTACAGATGCATAATAATACAGCAGCACTGCAGATTTCGATTTATAAATACACCACAAGGAATAATTACATTGAAGGTCTACCATCAGTATTTACTAACTGAAAAAACAATTTTTTAAAATTTATATTTCAAAACTTGTTTGGATAAACATGATACATGACGTAATGATAATATCTTGATGTTTCTCTACCATATGTACGCGAAGTATTTCTCTATATTTATGTATAGGTAAACTATGGTGCAAAAGTAAACGTGATATTGTTTGATTTTGTCCACCATATAACGACTAAGTGGCAGTATACATCTTCAATGCATGCATTAGTGTCCTAGAACGTGAAGATGCTTTGTTATGGGTGGAAGGAGAGATAAAAAGTGGTTTATAAACAGTAAAAGGTAGGAATTTATTTTGTAACGTTAAAAAAATAATTAAATAAGCCGAGCTAATTTCATTTTTATGTATCTTCAAGCATGGCTCTGCAAGAGTTATTCAAGCCTTCTTACAGAAAGTACTTCATAGATGCAAAAAAGTAAGGGTGTGAATTGCCATGAGTGATTGATAGTGTGTGTGTGTAAAATTAGATGATACATTTTCTTGAATATACTGTATCAGTCAATCAATCATCCATTTTCTGCATTTCTGGCTGTCGTCCAGTTGGGGGATACCCTATCAATTCTTTACCTACAATTTTCTTAACCGTTTTCAAAGAACTTTGCATGTTTCGGAAATTAACATTGATAAATTATTCAGTCCCCTACTCTTCGTCCTATAAGTGAATATTTGCCCAAAATGTTTCCTAATGATTTTCAACAATATATTCGTCATATGCTATTTCCAAATTCTAAAAGCTCTTCTCAAACTTATTCATCTACAAAAATAATAATAATTTCGTGTGGCTATTTCTAGCCGGGTGCAGCCCTTGTAAAGCAGACCCTCCGATGAGGGTGGCCGACATCTGCCATTTATAGGTAAATGCGTGTTATTGTGGTAAAGGATAAAATTATGTGCGGTGTGTGAGTTGCAGGGATGGAGGGTACAGCACAAACTTCCAGTCCCCGAGTAAAGTGCATTAAAAATTTCTACGGTAAAATCTCCGACCATGCAGAAAATCGAACCCGAGGCACTCTGAACCGAAGAGCACTGAGCTTAACATTCAGTCAAGGAGCCGGATTCGTCTACTAATGCCATTCAATGCCGTATCTCCACTTACAGCTAGAAACGTACTACAAGGTCGAGCATCACGTCTCCCTACTCCCAATCTCCCCAGCCCAAAGTTTGCAATATATTTGTAACACAACTCCTTTGTCAGAAATTACCCAGAACAAATCGTGTTGCTTCCATTTGGATCTCCTGAAGTTCAGGTATTAAGTATTCCGGGTGTGTGTCTCATACACTGGAACCATACGCTAATTTTATTCATACCAGAGAGGTATACATCCTCTCCTTCATAACCTGAATACAAACCCTACATCCTTCCATAACCCCGTAAAGAGATCAGTAAGTTTCCTTAAGAAACGCTTTAATATGATTACCCCAATGAAGATCGTTCCTCATATTCACACCTAGGTACTTACAGTGATCCCCATACGATACTATCACCACATCAACACAGTAAGTAATACTGGGAGGACTTTTTCTGTTGGTGAAACTCACAAAGTGAATTTCATTCCTATTTACCATAATACCATTGTCCGTTGTTCATCTCACCACAATGCCTACGTCCCCTGCAAGCGCTCACAATCCTGCAGCTAATTTACTTCTATGATCTGTGGTTCAATAATTTTGGTGGTATGTATATATATATAAGAACAATCTTAATCTTTACAGCATCAGATAGTACTTCACCTACTGCAAAACTGTGAGTTATATTTTTAGAGTTTTAGCGGTCCAATCTGTCATTCTAGTCCAATTGCCCTCACTTTTGTCGGTAATCTCCCGTGATCTATCCTATCAAAGGCATTGGATAGGTCAAGAGCTATACAGTAAATTTGACTCCCTGAAAATAATGTATCTGCTTCATCTTGCTGGAATTCTACAAGTTGAGCCTCAATGGAATAACCTTTCTTAAACCTGAACAATCTTCTCTTTAACAAGTTAGTAATTTTGCAAACGTGTCTAATAAGATCTTCATGCAAGCACTAATCTAATTATTTCAGATATGGAACTATGTCCCAACCGATTGTTACTAGCCCATGTCAAGGCTTGGAAGTGAAGGCCTCGCCCACACATGCTAGTGAGGCATCCATGGTTCTTCCACATGGGTGATACGGTGGAGCAGGTGAAGTTGTGCTGGTGATTGAGGTGAAGACTCACTCCGGGGTGCTGGCACCACACATCACTTTGCTCTACGTAGCCTGGACGAGCCGCGGGTTGGGAAAGTGGCGATCACATACTAGGGGGAAATTCATGTCTGTGAACTCAGTCATGATAATGCCAAGTGGAGACCACGGGAGTAGGCCTACTGAAAGTGGAACAAACATGGCTAAATCACTTCTACGGCGAGCTTGAGTTGCGGGAGGACAATGTCTCCTGTATGCCTCACCACGGATGGTGAGAACGACGCCCAGGACTCTAGAAGATGCAAAACCCTATGACAATGAAATACGGATGCTAATACAGGACCAATTTCAAAAACTTCGACATCAAGGGAAGCCATTGAAGCTAGCTCCAGTAGAGCAAGTCCGCATGCAAGCCCAAGATGAAAAAATGGAGACAGAAGTCCCAATTGCTACTTTTGATAGTGGCTTTACGTCGCAACGGGACAAATACTTATTTTGGCGACGATGGGAAAGGCCAAGGATTTGGAAGGAAGCGGCCGTGTCGTTAACTAAGGTACAGCTCCAGCATTTGCCTGGTGTGAAAATGGGAAAGCAGGGAAAACCATCTTCATGGTTGCCGAGAGCGGGATTCGAACCCACTTTCTCCCGGATACAAGCTTACAGCCGAGCCTCCTACACGCGCGGCTAACTCGCCCAGTAGGTCCCAATTGCACAGGCTGTTGGCGACTCAAAACAAGAAGTGGTGACAGAAGCTCCAGTAGAGCAGACTGCTACCACAAGCAAACCAGGAACGTCCGTAAAGACAGTACTGAAGATTTATGCATCGAATGTCATCAGATTTCATATCGACAGACCACATCGCAACAGTGCATATTGCAAGGAAAGGAAGAGAGCGAGCAAGGAAGCCGAAATAGCGGCTGGAACTTGGATGGAGAAGAAGCCAAGGAACATGAATCGGCGAGAGGCATGACACCAAACTTCCGAAGAGAGAGTGGAGAGTGTTGAATGCAACAACTACTGATGACACAAGAAGGACAATTGTTTTGACCCTCAATGAAAGAGACTTTGAAGAGCTCAAGAAGAGGGGAAGAAGCCCAAGCTTGGATTTGGTGTACAAAGTAAAATAGCCCGAATTTATGGATTAATTTTAAAGTAAGCACGAAATAGGTCTCAGGGCAATACTGGATAGTTTCTAGCTAGGGCTTGGTACAGGAGGCAGGGTCCTATCCACAAGAAAATTTTAAATGGACTGAATGATAAGTTTTATCCAGAAAATGCATTCTACAGTGCACATCACCTTACTGTTGATAGTCGCTGTCTCAACATCGCCTTTTGGTGACCCGTGCTCACAGTTTACCAGGCTGAACGGGACTGGAACCCGTTCTGCAAGTTTCCAATATTATATTGAGATAAGGCCGGAACACCCTGGACGGCTTGATATGGTTTTGAGTCTCGAACTTTCGACGTTCTGGACGATCTCCGACGTTCTACGACGTTCTCCGACGATCTACGTCGATCTCCGACAATGTTGCGGTGTAATCACTAGTCACATAACTTATACTAGTGTCTAGAATTACACAGTCCCCTGACACTTTGGTTTAACAGCACTGTTTCATTTAAAATGTTTGGGATATGCACTCGAATTCACTCTTAATCTTGTAGATAGAATTTATAACTTCACTAAAGATGAAGATGCGGGTAGAAACGAGATTGGAAGAAAATAAAGCACAGTTCATGAATAGAAATGATGAAACTGAAAATTGTTCACGCACTTGGCACCGTTCGTGGTGATTTTCCACTAAATAGAGTAGCACTTGACATTGAAAGAAATGTATGACTGCTCTAGAGTTTATCAAAGACACTGCTGTCAGTCATAAAATAGTACTAAACACTTTAACGAAGAAATGAGGTTGAAGTGAAAAGCACAGTTCGTTGTTAGGCCCACTTGACATTAAATAAAATAGGTGACTGTTCGAGAGTTTATCAAATACACTGCTGTCAGTCACACACAAATAATTTAAACACTGTTCAGTAAAATAATACACAATTTTGTTTGAATTGGATAAGGAACACAGTTTGAGTTCGGGGTGAAACCTTGGTGTCGTAGCACACGATTATGGTAATCACTTGCATTAACATTCATGTGAATGTTCGAACACTTTCATAAACACCCTTGCTTATAAATAAAAGTATGCTAACTGAGATTTTAAAAATGTTACAGTTAATAGTATAACGTAGTAGTGTCACACTGAAATTAATATGTTGGTTCAGATTACGTTCTGCTGACTGATATTCAAAAAATAAATATCACATTTCCTAGTATATCGCAGTAGTGCCGCATTGACATTAATATTGATTCTGAGACTAAGTTTCACACAGGTAACTTGGTAATAAACTCAGTTCCACAAGAACGAAAGTAAGTTTTATCGAGAAGTTTCTACATGCGCACAGAATATAAATTTGACTTGACTGTTGTCACCTAAGTCCAATATATGACTTGTCATAATCAGAGTTCCAACACACGTAAAATGTGCAAGTTCAACTTGACGGATAAAATCCGAGTCTACTGTATAAAGGCTTTGAATAATTTGATCTTCATCACACGCAAAAATTACAAGTTCAACTTAACTGATAGACTCAGTGTTCATTATAAAGACTTTGTTATACATTAGAGTTCACACGCGGACAATTTATAATTTCAACACGACTGTTAGTGTTTAAGTCCCTCATGAGGTCTCTGAATATTCGAAGATAGCCTCTGTCAGCACTTCGATGAACACTGCAGCGTGGAAATAAGTCAGGCTGGACACCCAGCTATGACTGTGTGATCGGGTCAAGTGAGCTGATCTTATATTCAGTTTCGGGCTCCTACGTCATCATATAACATGATCTCTTTGAGGCTGATTATCTCGCGAATCCCTCGACGGATTTACTTGAGATTCGCAATTTGAGACGTTTATATTATCCTTTTCAAAATGACGTATTGCTAAAGTCGCTGCGATTATTATTACAGAAGTTTAAAAATTCCAATCGATTGTTCGCGTAGGCGTGACATTCATATCCAGAACATACCAGGCCATGCAGGCTACACGTGGCGTCAGGGGGGTAGTCTATCCTATCCCTGCAGTTACGTCACACACACACAGCTGTCGCTGGCTCGCCTGTTCTCTCCTCCGAACGTAAACAAACGAAGTTCGCTCTGAACGTCTTGCGTGGTGATGAAGTACAATTAATAGTCAATAAATACGGCATGTACAGGTCGTAACCGCTACATTGGGCAGAATAAATTTCAAGTAATTAAGGCAAAAAACAAAACTTAGCGTTGGGAAGGATGGTACTGAATGTTCTACAGGCCAACCTACAACATAAAACATCAGCTGTGGCCAATTTCGTCAGAAAGTTCAAGTCCAAGGCTATCGATGTGTCCCTTATAAGATCCATGGGTAGTTAAGGGCAGAGTAGCTGGACTGGCGGAATCTGGAGGTAAGGTAATGTACAGCACTACATCGAATATGTCTAGAACATGTTTAATTGTGTGTAGAAAACTAAAATGCCTTCTGTTGCAGGAAAATTGCTCAAAGGATTTAGTGGCGGCAAAGATAAAACTGGGAAACTGGGAAGGTCCCAGTTCTGCATACCTGCCATATGACTCAACTAATCTGCCCACATCAGAATACGTTGAGAACCTAATTTGCAACGCACAGGGGAAAGGCGAACACCTATTCCTTGGAGCAGATGAAAATTCACACCAAACACATGGGGCAGCACGAAGTGCAATGCAAGAGGTGAGACTTTGCTAGAGTTTATTATTGGAACTGATTTGACGAGACTAAACCTTGGACACAAGCCTGCATTTATAAATAAAATCGTAGGGAGGTAGTACGTAGACATTACACTAAGTACTACGCATATTGCCAACTTTATTAGAGACTGGAAAGTGCTGGAGGAACCATCATTGACAGACCACCAGGACATCCATATTGCAATAGATGCGAGAATATGTGGGACTGAGATGTACAGAGACCCAAAAGGAACTAATTGACATAGATACAGAGAGGTTCTAGGGAAGGCTGTACAAAAAATTC
Source organism: Anabrus simplex (assembly GCF_040414725.1). Classification (NCBI taxonomy): domain Eukaryota; kingdom Metazoa; phylum Arthropoda; class Insecta; order Orthoptera; family Tettigoniidae; genus Anabrus; species Anabrus simplex. The sequence continues at coordinate 881,064,241 of NC_090266.1, forward strand.
CAGCTAACGTGAAAGGACTGAAAGAATTGGATGAGGCAGTGGAACTATTAGAAGAGGTCATTATAGATTCATTCCATGACAACTGTCCTCTCAAAGAAAAGTAAAAAACAAAAAAATGTAAGATGTTGGAAAAACAAAGTAGCCAAATGAAAAAATAGGTTAGGATGTAGTACAGAATATCATCTAGAAATGGCATTTGGGAAGTATATCATGGGAAACTCACTGAGTATAACCTAGAGATACGCAAAGCAAACATAAAATCTTAGAGACTGTTCTGTGAGAAAGTGGAATCACACACTGAAACAGCAAGGCTCCAGGAGGTTCTTAAAGCAACACATTTATAAATCAGGGGGGACACTTGAGAAATCACATGGGTGGTTTACTCAGGCGGGAAAGGATACACTGGAGATGCTAATGGCGTGTCACTTTCCCGAGGCTGAGGAGATGACAGAAGAAGAAACGGAACAGAGACCAGAGCTCGAAGAGCAGGCTGGAACTGGTGCCACCAGAATAATAAAGCACAACGATGTAAAATGGACAATCGACACGTTTCACCCCACATAAAATCTCCGGGCCCAGATGAGATACTTTCGATACTCCTACAGGAAGGACGGGAGGTATTCGTCAAATCCCTGACGGACCTCTTCAGAGCTAGTCTAGCTTTAGGGTACGTGCCAAAATCATGGTCTGAAGCTAAAGCGGTATTCATACCTAAACCTGGAAGGGCAAACTATGCCCAAGCCAAAGCATACAGACCATTATGTTTAACCTCCTTCATGCTGAAAGCAATGGAAATTTTTTTGGATAAATACATATATCAGAAGAACGGTGCAACTGAACTCAACTTTATATGAAAATCAGTTTGCATATTGACCTGGAAGATCCACTGAAGTAGCACTCCACCAGTTGATTTGTAAAGTAGAGGAAAGCCTAGAAAATAAAGAACTAGCACTGGCGGCATTTCTAGATATAGAAGGAGCCTTCAGCAATACAACCTATAAATCTGTGATGAAAGCCTTGGAAAAGAGCAAGGTGAGTAAAACCTTCGTCAAATGGATTAAATCCATGATAGACGGAAGGAAGATAAAAGCAACCTTGTTTGAAGAAACGCTGTATAGCAATGTGGTTAAATGAAAGAGAGTGCCTTGTGTCCTGATATCGCCACCACTAAAGAAATGTACTTAAATAAATAAATAAATAAATAAATAAATAAATAAATAAATAAGTAAATAAATAAATAAATAAATAAATAAATAAATAAATAAATTCATAACATAGTAAAGAATTACTACGATTTCAAGAAAAACCTTTTTTATATTGATATTAATTTTACTCAGAAATTAATACTTTTAATTCCAACATTGTTAATATACGTAATTTTAATTTACTAACCACCCGATTAGTTTTTTATTAATTGCTTGTTACAAACAGCAATTGTGAATGAACAACACCAGTAAATATTTGGTCACACTAGGTTCTCTGAGTTGGCACTCCCGCAATTTTTTAATGCGCTGTCACATCATTAGATCAGCTCATTTTGGGTTTGTAATAAAGGAAATAAATATAAAATGAAAGGGAAGTATGGTTTTATTATCGCGTGTATATCTAGAAGCACAGTATTGTGTTATTAAGTGGAAAAAATATATATTTTGATTTATCGACGAACAGCTAACCTTACTTTCTGTAATAACCAAAGAAACTGAAAAATACTGATTTCTGTTGTTTTAAAGTTCGAATTTCATCAATTGGAAATTCTGATTTTAAATGCTCCGAGATGTTGTTTACTTTAGTTGAAAATACTTACAACGAAATGAAGACAATTGCTGGCACATACAGAGCTGAGGAATATACGCAGAAGGATACTCAAATTGCTGCACACAAGAAGTGTTTTCATATGTAAGCAATGAATCATAAAATAATTGCAGATTATTATTTGGAACATGCAAAAGTCTATTACGCCGTATACAATTTTTTCTTGAAATTACAGAATATATGTTAAAGTAATTGAATCCCAACTCAGTTGTTCAATTGGAAGACATTGCTCCTGATTGCATTTAATTTGAGGGAACTTTGAATGCTGAAGATGTTTTGGAACTCACTACAGATCATTGACTTTCCGAAGTAAAATTACAGAAATTCCTCTGACTGAATTACAAGGTTACCCACCTTACGAGATACCTCGACACCGCTACTTCTAATCATATCCTATTGCACCCCCAGCACTGTGACGTCAAAGTTTCCACTGAAGTCATCTCTTGCGGAGAACAGGCTTGGGTGATTTGTCCCATTTCCCCTGCTAGCTTTCCATAGAACGTTCAGAGAAAACAGATTGTTATGTTGAAGATGTCCCTTTACCTTCCAAATGCACGGAAATATTTTGATCGGCATCATCGCCCTTGACAAGAATGCCTTTAAACTGAATAATGTAAATTCCAAATTCCCATTCCACTCTGATTAATACGCAGATACGTCTTGGCATTATGACTTGAGGCTTTGTCAATATATATCCACATCTGCTACGAGTATGTTCAATACAACTTACGGATGTGTCTGTGGCATATGTATGTGATAGTTCATTTTTTGAAGGTATCTTGCATTTACTCTCACGTTCCAACTTTGCATATCATCAACTTTATAATGCGCGGTCGGTGGATTTTCTTGGCACAATAATCGTCGAATACCCTGAAGGAGTACAGGTGATACTTAGTTTAGTGGCCTCGTCGTGATAATCTCTGTGGGCAAAGATTTCGCCAAGAACTCCTGATAAGCGTGAAAGCCCACAGTAGTTTTCGCATTAGCCACCACGAGTGTTAACCAATTCTCCCGTCACTGCTTCACTATTCGTATAAGTAAAAAGAGGCATGCAAAAGGGTGATACTGCGTATGTTATTAACATACCATTTCTAACCATTTTAGGCTCTTCGTCAGGGCGCTCACACACTTACATTATCAGCCACAACACTGCTCATGACAGCAGACCTGTAATTCTAACAATCACTCATAATGTGGCAGTAGAATTACGTGATCGGTCGGAAATAAATCGAGCAAACATCTGTAGAAAAACAGAAGGATATACTATGCTACTTACAGCTAAGACATTAGGATGTCGCATTGTCAACAGTTTTTTCATAACTACGAGGTAACTAGAAAATACACAAACGGTAAGAATTCAGCACTTCCGAGTTATAAAGATATTGTGCAAAGTTGTTCTTCAGAAATAAAATATTTTGTCCACTTAGCTGATAAATACAGAGAGAGACAACATGCATATGTTTTGTAATTTCTTGCTCAAAAATATAACTATTGAGAGTTACTATAGATAAAGCAAACGAGGAAGGTTTCATAAATTTTTTGTAGGCTGAGTTACATATTTATTTCTAAGTATTTTACTACATTTGATTATACATTTTTTGTTTGGGCAATTTATTAATTGACAATTTCACCCACTATATGCACGTGTATTGAATGGGAGCAAAATCATAAATGTTAAACTACTTCGAAGTCTTGGAGCCATTGCAAGAGCACACTTTAATATGAAGGCAAGCCAGTTCCAATGCGGTAATGGAAGAGAATACATTTTGATGGATCTGAAGGAATTTTTCGAGGCAAAAATAACTAGGGTGGTAGGGGTGGGCGTGCAGATATTTTGCTAGTCAGTAAAGAAAAGTGCATCTCTCAGAATATGCTATGTATATTTTACCTTGTCTTATTAGATTTCCTATTAACGAGCCAAATATTTCAGGACCTAGTGTGTTTTGAATGGACATAGTAGGAAACGCCGTTTACTGTACGTCATACTGTCCTCGAGACGCGGATTTACGTGTTAAATTACAGCAGTGGAGTATAGGGGTTGTTGAACCTATTTGCTATTGCAGGATAACTCAGTTGCTCTGCTGTTACCCTGGCCGCTTGGGAAGTAGGGGTGGCAGAACACACGTGCGAATCGACGACTTGCTGTACTCGAGAACCAGTCTAAGTTACTCTGTGAGAAGTACATGCAAATTTTCCGATTTATCCACTGTTATACCTTCTCCTGTTGGCGCTGCACTCATTTACTAACAGTATGCGACGTCGAATATGCGTACCAGCACACAAAATCGAATCAAATGTTGTGTTGTTGTGGGTGATTCATAAGACGTTATCAACATTATTCAAGGAACCAAGCTGACAACAATGAAGGGAAATAGTTAGTGAACAGTGGGTGCACCATTTCGAGGCTATTCTTGTGTCAGTTAACGATGAATTTCCGACAATAAACTATGATAGTTTCCTTGATATATTCGTATCATTTTCAGGTCAGTGAAAGAAAATTGGACACCGGATGAAAAGGGTATCCGTAGTTTCAACGAAATAGTTACTGATGACAAAATATTAAAAGGCGCCGTACTTGCGTCTACGCAATAAAAATTGCTTGTAAGTAAAGAGCTCTGTAAAAGTTCCGCCCGATATTTGTAATGGAAATTTAATTATTGGACAATAAGTGCCAATAGGTAAAATGATGACTGTAAGCTAGACCCGTTTAATTAGAGCTTCTGAAATAATAATATTATTAATAACAATGTTATTGTTCTTACCTCAAACTAACTGCTTCTACGGTTTTTAGGGACGCCGAGGCGCTAGAATTCTGTCACGCATATACTCCCTTACATGCTAGTAAATCTACCGACACTGGCGTACGTATGTGAGCACCTTCAAATATCACCGGAGTTAGCCGGGATCGATCCTGTTAAGTTGTAATCAGAAGTCCAACGGTGTACCCTTCGAGTTACTCTCGCTTGCATTAGAATCACCGTTTGATCTTATTTATGACATACAAATGTGAGATAGTTATAAATGTTGAGAAAAGTTTTCAGGACATAACTGACGAGAAGTCCATTATTTTTAGTACATATGACTTCGCACCATTGATTCACTCCAAACTGCATTGTTGTTTTGTATGCCTTAAATTTACTCTCTTTCCTCCTCAACACACTGTTAACTCTGAACTGACACGGCTGTTACGCAAACAATCCGGGTAATGTAACACTCAGTGTATACGCACGGGCAAGTGAATGCGGCCCTGAATATAGGCTCCGCTACCTGCCCCACTATCATTGCCGGCACGTTGTCTTTGCCTGTTCCTCGGCCGTGAGTCATAGCTCAGACGTGTCAAGGTCACGAGCTTATTGATATCTTTGTGTACTCAAGAAGCAGCTGTTACGAGCGCTAGCGCACGACGTTATCAGACAACGGAAGCCTGGAGGGATGTACATTACGTACATTATACTTTCATAACTGTGGAACTCCGAAGGACGTACAATATTAAACGAGTTCAACACGGATTTTGTACACAATGCTTGGAACAGCATTATTCGTAATCGCCGTGTACCAGGAATAATAAATAATTACTTTAAAGGTTCCTATATTCAATGAAGTAAAATAAATGGCATTTCATTTTAGCGGATTAACATACTCAAGTCTCCTATGGACAATTATGAAGCAGAAAAAGAATACCGAATGCTATATCACTTTAGTAGCTTTTATAAATATAATATAATAACATAGGCTATGATGAAGGCAGCATCGCCTAAAGAAACTGTGTTGATACAGGAGTTGATATATATGTACACACTAACATATTTCTGTTCCAATCCCTATGCCTTGGTCTATGAAGCTCAATGATTCAACAATTACGTTTAGACAAAACAGGCAACTGGAGCCTGTCCCAGTAAGCTTGCACAACACTGAGTCAGCATTGTAGGGAAGTACGAGCCGAGTAAGGGAAAGCGGCTTGCGATCTCGTGCGCATATATTTGTAGCACTGACACCGCGCTCATGGCGGGGAAACTATGACACCTTGCAGTAACAGCATTACATAATGGAAACATTTACTTGTGCTGAATTAGCTGATAGTCTCCTCGTTTACTGAGCAGCTGGGGAATCTGCACATGCGGCGAGGGAGCTGTATAAACGACGATATCCTGCGGATATTCGGCGGGAAGAAGAAATTTACGAGTTGTCGAAGGGGGACTGTCAATAAGAGCAAGGATCTTGGCAAAGCAAGTTGGTACTTCGAGCTAGATTGCTCGCGCTACAAAGCTATGATCATGATTCACTGACGGCAGCGCATTACAAAGGCTTCTCATATATGTATCTTACTTTATAATTGTTCTGCTGCTTTCTCTATTTCTGTGTTGTTTCTCTCTTTGATCTTAATAATTATGCTTTTTATTGTTAGTGATGTATACGTTGGACCATAGTGGACTTTGGTTCAGTTTGTGCGTTTACTTGTGATACTAACCTCGTTCCGTATAACATTGTTTTTATTGGTTACCATGCTACTCTTTGGTATAGGTTTGATTCCTTATTATATACAATTTATAATGACTAACATGTTCCTCTTATTGAAACAGTGCTTTTAAGTTTTTAGCGTTGTTTTTATCTATCAATTGACTTTCATCTTTCGCCAACGAGATATGAAGATTGATAATAACAATTATTGTCAAAATTCTTCCCATGGAAAACAGATTTGCGGTTTACGCAGAAAATCATATAATTCGATAAACATACATATTAGTCAAGGCACGTCCAGAAGAGGATAGGCAGACATTTAGCAGTGCTAATGCTGACCTTGCCGACATAGAGATTAATACACAAACTGCTGCTACTACCACTGCTTCCGCGCAGTCGAATAATTCCGTTAATTTGATTAAACCATGGGGAGCTAGAATGCTTAGAGTAATAATAGACCAAACGCCAGAGCAAAAAAAGGTATTGTATCGGAGGTTTGCTATTTTTTCTACTTCGATCCATACACTACCCGGACCACAACACCCGGCAGTAAAATATTTTATCCTACCTAAGAAAGGATCGGTAATCGTGGTTTCACTCACTCTCAAGCCTCTAATCCTGCAAGAAGGTATAAAGATAAATGTATAAAAAAGGGAAGAGACAGAAACATGCATACGGCGTAGCACAGTACTATAATAATAGGAAAAAGTTGTACGACTCATAATTAATAACGAGTCACATCCAAACTCTCCAGCACCTTTAAATGTTGTCGAGGGTTATTTCTCAGAATTATTTGGACCTACTAATGATATGACATCTTTGGAATCCCCTTTTCAAACAAACAATAGCGTTGGTAATACGCTGGTGTTATCGGAGAAGGATGTTAACAGAGCCGTTTCTGGTATGCGTATGGATACTTCTCCTGGCCTGATAAAATTTTAGTGAAAGTTTTGAAACGTTTTAAAGCAGGAAAGTTCATCGCATTATTAGGGTCTGCGATGATCCTTTTTTGAGTTCAGAATGAAAAAGGGTGAGTTATTCTTATGTTCATAGGTGGTGACCCACATGCTCTAAAAATCTGGAGTCTTGTAACCATTTTTTCAGTTATTTAAAGCATAATTGAACGTGTCTTAGATAAGATGCCTCGCAGTCTCATAAGCCTATTTTGCCATCAGAGAGGTTTTCTCTGCTCTTCAGGAATACACATAAACACTTTGCTGATTAGGGTCTGCTTCAGAACGGCTAAGACAAAGAAACAGGACTTTTGCGTGGAATGTAACGATGCAACGAAAGCCTTCGTTTCAGTAGGACACGAACATATTAGCAGATATTTAGCTTCCGCTGATATACGTGAGAACTTAAGAATTTTTATTTAATAATCGACAACTGTACAGAAATCGAAGTAGGTCCTAACAAAGCGAAGGTCATCCCTTTTTAGGGGATTTACGCAGGGCAGCCTACTGCCTCCAACTCTTTTTAACCTATCACTAGACTTAATAATTCAGGAGCTTACTGTCCACGAGATTTCTGATATATATTGTTTTTCAGTTGTAGATGAATTAAGCAAGCAAACTTGTCTTGCTTTTGTGGATGACCTAGCTCTCATAGGAGGTAATAAATCTAGCATATGCTACCTCATTGAAGTAGTTGAAAGCTCTTTGGCATCCATTGGGCTAAAACTAAACCTAGAAAAGTGTAAATGAATTTGTCTCGAAAACGGTAATATTGTACGAAACAAAATTACCATTGCGGTCTGTTCTGTTATACATTCTTTGACAGACACTGATGAACGTATCAGATATCTTGGCGTGAACTTTAATCATGGAATTTTCTTTGAAGAAGCTACGATCATAAAGTACCTGAACATAAACATCAACAAGTTGTGCAGTTCACCTTTGCTGAAGCCTGATCGGAAACTCTCCATCATTAATCTGTATATTTCGCCAAGTCTCATATATCCCGTGCAACGTGCACCGTTATTAAAGATTAAAATAGCTTTCTGGATGATGTAGATAAGTTACTGAAAGGAGCTGTGAAGGAAATCATTGGGCTCCCTCACGAATGTCCAGGTGGAATGATATATGCTAAAAGAAGTTGTCACCGACTCGGCTTTGTGAAAGTTAAATGTCAGGCTACTTTACAACACATCAGCATCTGTAACCGCCTGCTTCGAGGCAAATATATCCACCTCCATTCTATGAGACACTTTACGAATGAGAGGGAATATGTCTTTGGCATTTTAAATATCAACGAAGCTTATAAAAACTGGATTTACAGGCAATTAAGAAAAGTCTTAAGGGAGAAAGCCTTTAATAAATTGGTTTCCTCACTCCTTGAGAGGAAAAGGCGCCTCAGCATACATTGATCTACTAAAGCCAAATTTTGGGTGAATAGACGTAGTGGGTTATCGTCTTCGAAGTTAAAAAACGCCCTTGAAATATCGTCCAATATCTCGGCGGTTCGAGCAGTCCCCGGAAGGTTCATAAGTACAACCCATTACGTCAGCCTGACTGTGGCGGTAATGAAACTTTAGGACACATGCTTGGTATCTGTCCCAAGGGAGCACTGCAAAGGGATAATCGACATCACAGGGTTTGATAAGATCTAGCTTCAGCATGGAGGGAAATGGAGTGACAAGTTTATGAAGAAGATCACTGTGTCTCTTTTACAGGGTCAAATAGAGGAGCCAACATCATTGCCATTCATCCAAAAAGTCACACTGCATTAGTGTTGGATCCCACCTTTAGTTTTGAAAAGAAACTTTGAGCAGGCGATTGCGGCTGGCGGAGAAATAAAAATATATATTAACCATGCCTCTCATATTTCAACATCCGACTTGAGCATTGGTCATTTAAAGGATTGGTTTATGGCAGCAGGGAAGGTGCTACAAAATACAGCTCGAATATCTTGAAAGCGTTAGTTATCCCCAGAAATATACTCAACATCATAGTAGACATTATCAAAGACTCGTTAAGCATTCTGAACCACCAACTTTATGTTTCATAATTGATAATCCCGGGAACTTTGTGTGATAATCAAATATTAATATATTGCATTCCGCACAGTCAAAGCAGTTTCTTTATTTGTGCATTCGAATAGTTCTTCTATTTTTTACCAAGTTGCAACATTACGTCTACTAGCGTTTCTTTTGGAAATTTTATGATACTTGTGATCGCACACACTACGTGTGCTGATGATATTGTCAATATATATATCACAACCAGAGGGTCAGCATCTCCTAGAAGCGGTTTACCCGCCAGGAGCTGAATTCTGGCATGTGTTCTTGTAAAAATGTGAACGTAATGCGGACTTTCCGCATGACGTGTTAGTTACAAATGACTCATCCTTTACCCGCAAGGATACCATTAATTTTCGCAATGCCGATACTTATCAGAAGAAAAACTTCATGCCATTCACCAAGGTCATTTCTATCACAGGTTTTCTATACATTATTAGGCTGACACTTTGGGAGGTCAGATTCCTGGACAATTGCAGCCGCCTACACGATTATTATTATTATTCTCGTGTCAGATACATAAAAAAGCAGTTACAATAATTTCAAGTAACATTTAAATAATCTTGGACCAATACAACGCTACTTCGAGTCCTCTCTTCGTAGCTCGATGCAGGTCATCTTGCGTGCACAAAGGTGGACACAGCGGACACTGAAGCATATGCTGAATGGTCTGATCTTCTCCGCAGTCACACTTGGTGTTGTCGCCATTGACGAAGCCCTATCTTGCCAAATTAACTTTGGAGCTCCCCACTCCTGATCTTAACCTATTGAGAGATTTCCAGATTGTCCAGCTCTCATCGCAACCGGGTGGCAAACGTTCGTCAACCGCCATCTGCTCAGAGCCTTTGGGGATCTTCGTCTTCCATAGCTGTATCCTTGCCTTCTCATCTGGTACTATAACTTCCACAGATGTTCGTAGGAAGCTCTTCCTAGATTTCAGTCTCTGTACTGGAAGCTCATGTCCATGCAATAGATGAGTACTTTTGTGCTTAACCTTTGTCCTTTCCTTATTTGCAGCTACTTCTCTTTGCACACCGGGTGGTGCTATCCCTGCAATACGATAGAGTTTTTCAGTTGGAGTAGACTTTAGACAACCTGTAACAAGTCTGCAGGTCTCATTAAGTGCTATGTCTACCTGTCTGGCATGAGATGAGTTATACCAAACAGGGCAGGCGTATTCCGCTGCAGAATAACATATTGCCATGGCAGAAGCACGAATAGTTTTTGGTTGACTGCCCCATTCTGATCCAGATAATTTACGCAGAAGATGATTCCTGGTGGAAACTTTAAGTTTAGTGTTCATGCAGTGTTTCTTGAACGCAAGAGCTCTATCAAGCGTCACTCCTAGGTATTTTGGGGTTTCACAGTATTGTAACTCAACACCTGACCACACTATATGCAGCTTACGATGAGCTTCCCTGTTTTTCAGATGAAAGGCACAAACTTGTGTTTTCATAGGGTTAGGCCTTAACTAGTTTGCCTTGTAATAGGATGACAAACTTTCGAGGGCGATGGTTAGAATCCTTTCCACTGACTCAAAGTCTGTACATTGTGTTGCCAGAGCAAGATCATCAGCATACAAGAAACTTCTTCTATTTGGAGCTACCGGCTGGTCATTCGTGTATATATTAAGGAGGATTGGTGCCAGCACACTTCCTTGAGGTAAACCGTTTCTCTGTGTCCTCCACCGACTGCGCTGTTCTTGGAAGTCCACAAAATACCTACGGTTCTGAAGAAGGGTTGCGATAAATCTGGTTATCTTAATATCCTTGGTCAGATTGTAGACTTTAACTAGCAGAAGTTGATGGTTGACGGTGTCATACGCTGCAGTCAAATCTACAAAGACTATACCTGTCACCTTATGTCTTTCAAAGCCATCCTCAACGAATTATGTAAGATTCAGTAGTTGTTCAGTGCAGCTCTTACCCGGACGAAATCCAGCTTGTTGTGGTATGAGGAGAGGGTCAATCATGGGTTGAATGGGATTTAGGATCATCCTTTCCAGTAATTTATATAGATGACACAAAAGGGTAACAGGTCTGAAGTCTTTAGGATGATATCCTTCCTTGCCAGGTTTGAGCAATGCAATTACTCTACTTTTTCGCCATGTCTTTGGTATCTGACCTCTGTTCACACATCTATTGAAGAGTTGCAGAACCCATTCTTTGGTTTTAGGCCCAAATTTGTTTATCTGTTCTACTCGAATGTCATCTAGACCCGCTGAGTTTCCATTTTTACATTCTTTGATGACTTTTTCCAGCTCCAACATGGTGAAGGGGCAGTGAGGTCACTTCTTTCTTCTTGAATCTTCCTCTGTATTTTTGGCCTTCGGATTTTATTGGTTGCTTTCCCATTTAAGAGCAATTGGTGTGCTATCTAATTTGAAGTTACATTGGAATGTTTGGTAGTCTTCGTTTGATCATTGTTAAGGTGTTTCAATAATCTCCAGGCTCGTAAGATCTATACTTTCAATAGTTTTCATCCACTAATTCCGTTTTGATGTTGACAGTGATGACATGAGACTGTTCCCAACTTCCACTGTCTTTTCTCCTAGGGGATTTTCTTCAAACAAAGTTGCATATTCCGTAAGCTGGGCAACAAGGTCTGAGGTAAGGCCAGGGACATACCATGTCCGACAGACTCTAGGTATGGACTTTCTGGAGCAATTCTTTACGGCACCAACAAAAGTATCGTAACACTCTGATGTTGGCTGGATGATGGACACTTCAGCATCTAACATCTCTGTAAACTTTGACCAGTTTGTCTTTTTGAAGTTATACCTTCTTCGAAATGGTACATTCTGTGGTCTGACTGCTGCATAAATCTGGCACATTATTGGTCTATGCTGCGTGTTAGTTATTGGGTTGCAGATATTTTTACACATTATTGTCTAATATTATTACTGCTGAAAATCACATCAGGGTTATATCCTCGTCTCCATCTGCTACTGTTAAGTGAAGCTGATAGTTTAGCATCATGAATGAGAGTTAGGTAGTTTGCTTCTGTCCATTCTTGCACTGCTATACCACTCTCATCTTCGTATTCATAACCCCACACATTACTATGGCAATCGAAATCCCCAATTACTATTTTCGTGTGTTGATTCTGAAAATTGGAAGGTTTACTAACAGTAAATTCAACTCCAGGTGGCTTATACAGAGAGGAGATGGTGCAGCAACCTGCTTCTATAGTGAGGACTTCAATGTCATTTTCTTCCGTGAAGGCTGTGGACTGAAGCTGAATATCAGGTCGGACAAATATGGCACTTCCGTACCTTTGGTGTGGCCGTTCAACAGCTAGACGCATTCCATTCATTTTGGGTCTACGCATTTCACTACTTCTGTGTGTCTCCTGTATGCACAGTACGTGGCAATTGTGTTGACTGCATAGATTTTGTAACAGTTCCTCTTTTGTTGAAGATATACCTTCAGTGTTAATAGAAATAACCGTTAACTGTGGTCCTGAAAAGGACCGTAAAGATGATGTTTCTGGTGTGAAAGGATCAGCCGCCAAAACATTTCGTAATAATGTCTGACGTTGCCCAGGGTACACCCGATTGCTATTTAAATCTATTTTTGCCATAATTGCAATCTTCGTGGAGGTTCCTTTCGTGTACCACGATTAACTGGCTGTATTTACCCCCATTTTCTGAAGTTTTCTCTACCAGAGCTTCTGGGTGACGTTTCACTACAGACACGTCAGCGGATTTGGTTCATACACGATTGGGCACCATCTCACATCAATATGGACGTTCATCGAGATCGTCATTTCCCGAATAGGTGACTCACCTGAGCATTGGACTAATGACCAGATACTCTCTAAAGGACACAACAAGAAAAAATCCCGCATTAACATCGGCTATTCGTTACATTTCCAGTGCCGATGATCGATGACCATGGGTTAACTGAAGCTTCCAAAGCGGAAACCGAATACTAACAATTTATCAAAACACACAAAACCAGACAGCTGAGAATATTACGTAACATGGAGTGCCGGAGCCTTCACGTCGCTGCCACAGAACCATACGGCGCTAACTCAAATGCATTGTTTGAGAAAATGCCACCACTTAAAACTCCATTTCATGCAGTTTCTGGTGAAATACAGCATTAACTGAATATTAACACTAAAACTTATTTATGTAAGATAATTCTGTTTAGAATCTAAAGAAGTATTTTGAATCGCTGGAACAAGACATCACTATTTCTAGTTAGTGCCGTACAGCATTGGAAATTTTATGAATAGTCCGTTGTATTACGGTATTATTTCCAATAGAAAGTTTATCACTTTCAATAACAGCGAAAATGGCACACGAGGAGGTAATTATCTCAAAGGAGAAGTACACAATGCTATGACTTTATTGATCATAATATATAGTTCATACAATAACGCCAGTGTGACTACTACACTTAAAGTGTTTGTATGCGTGTGTTGGGAGGAAAAAACTTGTCTTATTACTTAGGGAGTTTGGAAGAATCCGTTATGAGTTCAACTTTGCATGCTATGTGGAATGTAATGGTGAGGAAGTTCGTGTGTGCAAAACTTTCCTAATAGCAACATTAAACATAGGCAATATATTTCTGATCACGGCACAAAAGAAGAAAGCTGATCATGGAATAGTTTGAGGGGATTTGCGAGGTAGACATAAGAATCGTGGAAAAGAGTACGTGCACACACAAATTTATTTCCGAAAGTAACATCTCGCTACTGCAGTGCAGACACCTAAAGACAATTCATTGATGGCAGTTTGAACATTACAACCATATAGTCTATATGAAGAGATGTGCATGTTTGAAGAGAAAAGTTACTGAATTTAATATATCGTTTTTAACCCTAAAATGGATCAGAGCAGGCTTTGAAAAAATACGCTATGAAAATGTGGACAAAGGAGAAAAAGCCATAATGCAAGAAAAGAATGAGTTACATTTGAAAGACAAAAGTCCTCTGCAGAAACGAAGAGGAAAGTATGTGACACTGACAAGACAATCAAAGGATCTGATGATAGCTATATTCAATTTGCAAACCGTCCTTCTAACCCCTGAACTTAACTAAGTAAACAGGGATTCCCTTAAGTTTAAGAAATTTTACACTACTGACATTTTTGTTCTAAAACATTTACAGACGTTCAATTACGCTATGAATGATGAAAAATTAAAATTGAAAATGGAATGACATCTCTGAATTATAAATTCACACAGAGAGAGTCCATTCATTTCCTGCCCCTCGGTGTAGGCGTAGCGTGTCTGCCCCTTATCCGAAGGAGGAACCTGGTTCGATTCCCTGTCAGGTCGGAAAATTCTATCTGATCTGAGGGCTGATTCGAGGTCTACTCAGCCTACCTGATTACATTCGAGGAACTATCTCACGGCCCTGGTCTAGAAAGCCAAGAATAATGGCCGAGACGATTCGTCGTGCTGACCACAGGACGCCTCGTAATCTGCAGGGCTTCGGGTTGAGCAGCGGTCGCTTGGTAGTTCATGGCCCTTCGGGGCTGTTGTGCCATATGGTTTGGTTTTCGTTGTTAGTCCTTTCATCGTCTATTTCAGGAAAAGGGGACGGCATAGTTGTGAGGGATTTTCGAATTTGTAGAAAACCTACGAGAACCCACGGTCCTTTTTAACACATAAAAATTATCTCTGTGCATTACATGATGCAACCGCAATTCCGCGAGTCCGCTGCGATTTTTACAAAAGCCTTGTTTCACAAGAAAATCAACATGAGGGAGGACTGAGTAGGAATGGTGATTAATTGCTACGAACTAGCCATAATTTTGTACTAATAAAAATTTCCTGTCATTGTGGCATTAGTTTGAAAGAATAATATAAACCAAACAACTAGTATTATGTTATTATTACTTATGACAACTGATATCATTTCAAATTACAATTTCCTATCATTAATCCAGCCTAATTCCATAATGTCCTAATGGCATTATATAAGGACGATATTTATGTGTACATGGAGCAATCAAGCGCTGACACATAAAACTCTACGTAAATGGTATTTATATACCCAGAAAAGTACCACTACTTACACGGCTTGATAGTATTTACATAACTGCAGGTACTGTAAATAATCATAGCTATCTCTGATCTTTCAATATTTATAAAACAACATTGAATATTTAATTTTAATTTTGCTATAAACTGTGCTTTTTAAGATAGTGGCGTATGATCACGGAATAGTTGGAGGGGATTTGCGAGGTAGACATGAGAATCGCGGATAGTGGAGAACAAAATAAAGGAAGGAGTTCTTGCACACATAAATTCATTTCCGAAAGTACAATCCCCCACTGCAGGGCAGACACCAAAAAATCACTTCACTGATGGCAGTTTGAACATTGCAACCATGTATAGTCGATATGAAGAGATGTGCATGTCTGAAGAGAAACATTACTGAATTTAAAATATCGTTCTTTCAGACTAAAATGGATCAGAGCAGGCTTTGAAAAAATACGGTATAAAAAGGTGGACAAAGAAGAAAAAGCCATAATGCAAGAAAAGAATGAGTTACATTTGAAAGACAAAAGTCCTCTGCAGAAACGAAGAGGAAGTGATGTACTGAAATACTGAGCAGCAACAACATGTTATCGTAGGACAGTTGCCGTGAATACAAACATACATTTTGCCAATAATATTTCGTAACATGGCTTGCCCTAATTGCCACACCCTTCAGCTGTTATAGCAGGGAAGCTGTGCTGAATATAAACAAAAGCAGTTTGGCAAGAATGGTGGGAAGCATGGCCGTTATCGAGGAAGAGCTACAAATTTATCATAAGTCGTATAACCTTCTCAAAAACAGCGTTTCAATTTGCTCACGAAAGTAACGTCCGAGAAGAGAGGAGGAAATTGATATACATGGTATTGATATACAGAGTGTTTCTAAATTCCCATTACAGACTTCGATGGCTTGCAGTGGGGACCAAGACGGTTAAGTTTAACATAGGAAGTTGTGTCCGGAAACGTACCGACTTCCCGCTATCAGTAAGAAACCACCACAGCACACGTTCAAATCTCCCGAATTTTTAGCGCCAGTGAATAGAGTACGTACGTCATTGAACGATCACGTGATACCCCTACAGGTTTGTTGACATTCTATACCATTCAGTTGAGTGTGCGATCCGCACGGAGACATGTTATACTTGTGATTTTCGTTCACACTACAGTACAGCAGTAATTATTTACTACATACACAGCAGTAATCTGTACGTACAGTAGTTCATCTGCAACAAAGATTTGGGCAATAGTGGACAGGTCGTAGTGGTCCGATTGCTTGGTTTGCACGTTCACCCGACTCGACACCGTTAGACTATTACCAGTGGGGTCGTATGAAAACTTGATTTACGAGACATCTGTGCAATCTGAGGAAGATCTACTGGCGCGGGTTATGGCTGCGGCGGATATTGAAGGACCAGGTAGTGATGATCGTGTGTACGAGAACATGATACGTAGGTACCGTCCGTGTCTTTGTTGACGTCGATGGTCGTCACATCGAGCCCGGCCTGTAATTAGACCTAGACGACAAGCAGCAGAATTCGGACAGAGCGCCGAAAATGCCGGAGCTGTGAAAGTGTGCTGTGGTGGTTTCTTGCGGATAGCGGGAGGACGGTACGTTTCCGGACATAAGTTTCCATGATTACTTAACCGTCTTGGTCCCCACTGCAATCCCTCAAAGTCTATAACGGGAATTTAGAAACATGCTGTATATTGGTTCATCACACCGCTCTGAATTTATACGAGATATATCCGCAGTCATACATCTAACATCCTAGATAGCATTTGTAGGAATCCTGAAAGAACTCCGTGAGCAAGTTTGACACCAAGGCATTGAAATATTTCTATATATATATATTAAACTAACAGTTACTTGTTTTGATCCTGAGAATTAAATTTAAATGAATCAACGATTACCTTTGAAAGAACGAGAAATAAATATTTGCTACCAATGGAAAAGAACTGCGCAGAAACTAAAGAAACTGCTGAAGTAGGCAGCTTCCAAATTAATAGAGACAACAAGGAATATACTCACGAGATTATAGTGATGCAGAAGATGTAAGAGAATAAATCATCAAACCTTAGGACATTAAAATGCCTGGAAGAAGAAAGGGGGCAAAGAAGAAACCTGCACATTTTAAAATCTCGCTTTATTGAGCCCCGCATGAAGTGCTTACGAAGAATAAAATGGGAAATTGTATTACATATTATCAACATGTAAGAATGATTGCTCTCATAATTTTTTATTTTATTGTGTGGCAAAATATTGTAAATGAGCAGGATGTGGAAAGCGCCAATTTGTGACATGCAGGTCGTTACCGACCTCTGAAAGATTTTATACTGTATACAATTTAAAGTGGTGTTTGATATCGTTTAATATCATGTTCTAGGTGTATATATCTGCATATATAGATATATTTATTGGGTTATTTGATCATTTTATATTGTCATTTCATTCCATTATATTTTACGGTAAATGTTAGCGAGAGATGAAAAGGAAGGTTTTTCAGAAGTAGAACTTTACAATATACATGCTCAAATTAACTTAACGCTCTGCTTTTGCGCTCACGACAACAGCAAGTGGTATTTGCTCACCCCAAACGGAGGCTAGCTAATTCCTGGAATTTCAAGACAGTAGCCAGCCAAGGCCAGAATGTAATACTTAACTTGTTCGCTTCAATTTGAATACGACAACACCCCTTGAGCCTGTTAGCGTGCGACGCTTGTAAGAAGCGGGAAAGCTAGACCTATTAATAAGAAGCTACTAGAATGGTTTTGATGAAGAGATTGATTGTTGTCGGAGAGGGGGAGCAGACTTCCATACGATTGGAACAAGGGATATATAAACGGAGGAGACCAGTTTGATAAATACGAGAGACATAGGCCCCTCAGTCGAAGTCGGATCTCAGTTGGCAGTAGTATTTCAAGAGTCTCACTTCGTATTGAAACTTAGGCAGAGCCACATGATATCAGATCAGTGGAGAGGCTTACATCTCCACTGCTGTAGCAATTACTTATTGCAGTACAGCGGCAGAGCTGTTATTCTTTTGCCTTTGATGCTTTCACGGCCAGTACTTATAGACTTGATATAGACTTTTTGGCTTATGCTGTGGCAAGAGAATAAGGTGACATTCTTTAGGTTTCGCCGAGAACTTATATTGTACTTTGTACATTAACTCATGGCGAGTTACTTCGTTCGACTACTTATAGTCATATTTTCCAGTCCGGAATGGACAAGAGACCCACTGCGTCCCAACCAGCCATAGATAGATTTTTATATCTAGAGGAAGAAATATTTTAATTTGAAAAAAATCCGACCTTAGAATTTTCTCCACTCTAAAGTACCCATGGGGGTCTGTTTCAGTAGGACTGATATCTGCTGTATAGATATTTGTTTTAATAGGGAGTGGTAATACTAGAGAAGACCTCATTCAACTCTTGATTGACGCAAGCGACAAGGCAGGCCAGTACTAAGATGACGAGATGAGCAGCCCACATGCAGGAAGGAAACAACCACGGAACCAGTCCACATCAGAAGGATGTCCAAATGAACGAATCTACAATCGGTGAGCGTTTGATCAATTTGCAGCAAGCATTCGCATAGTTAATTAAAGTTAATGAGTCACTTTTCAATCAGGTAATCTTTCAGCTCTTGGTATATTACAAGCATTTAGTTTTCACGTAAATAAGTAGTTGCTTTGCTTTTTAATTAATTCAATTTACATTAATTATCATTGTTCCTCAAAATAGTATTTATTGGTTAGAGTCCTATCACCCTACCCCTGGGATTATCTTGTGTCTCTCCTTTTAAATAAAAATATTGTCCTAGAGAATTCAACTCTGGACTGGCGCCCAATCACCTTACAAGGGAGACCTAATGTAAATTTTGGATGAGTAACCATGGAAATATTTTAATTAAAACTAATAATTTGAAGTTCAGGGTCTTTGTTCTATAGTATGTCGATTTATGGGCACGTCACAATTAATCAGATCTTTCAAGGTACTAATTGGCAATATACATATTGTCGCTCGTCCGTGGTAAGAGAGCGGGTCCACCACTAAATATCTACGCAAAAGGAGTACACGAGTATTTTTCTGTAACAATACCAGAACGCTAGAGCTTTTGCTTCCAGAGTCGTGATCTCGATTCGGTTATTTGAATGCCATGGGGAAAACCAAACCAAAGATAAAGGAGATGAAAGCGTCACTTGCAAAGCTTCCATATTACGTCACCATATCCGAGGCGTGATTGTGGGCTGATTCTTTATAATTTGTGCATACAGGTGATAGAATAATTTAGTGGAAAACACAGAGATGCTCGAAAGTAAGACCAATGAGGTGAAAGCGTCAAGCAAAATTTGAGTATGTTTGAAGCGGAAGCTGATATGTCTCCTGACTGCGCATGATGGAATGTCAGATAAGCATGTAATAGAAAAGGTGACACGATGGAAAGGAGAGTCTTGTCTTTATTGTACGACTAGCAATTACAAGCGGCTTCATTCGCTTGGATTTCGTAATTTGATCTAAGTAATCATTCCTCGACAGTGTACTAAGACATTATCTGAAAATTCCTAAAGTATAAAAACTCACCCAAAATTGAGTTTCATTTACCCCCGAAATTCTTTCTTTGTAAACCATTTTTGTGGTATTACGTTTTGGGGCTAAGATAAACATGCGACATAGAACTGTACATGTGAGAAACAGTCGTCTCTCAATTCGAAAAATAAATACATGTTTCTTTATTTTTAAAGGAGATTCCGAATACCTATTTCCACACCTGTAACATCTTCAGTTTTTGAGATATACATAAGTATCTCCATAAAAAGAATTAAATCCATTGATCAGTCCTCCCCCCACCCCCATCCCCATCTAAATGTATCTTCCGAAAACAAAAATACATGTTTCTTTATTTTTAAAGGAGATTCCAAATACCAATTTTCACGTCTGTAACATCTTCAATTTCTAAGAAATAAGTATCGTCATAAAAAGTAATTCAACTATTTTTCACTTTTTTCATCGCCCATTAAGTGCCTTCTCCGAAAACTAAAATGTACAGATTCCTCTATTTTTAAAAGACTTGCCAAATACCAAGTTTCTTGTCTCTATCATGTTAAGTTTTGGACATATAATGCAGATATACCGGTACTCATTTCAAAAATCACCCGCTTTTCCGATTATTTTCAGCCCCTTAAATGGATTTTCCGAAAACAAAAAATACGTGTTTAGTTATTTTTAAAGGAGATTCCAAATGCCAGTTTTCATGCCTGTACGTTTGTAACACCGTCAGTTTTTTTATATAAATGTATACTCATAATTCAACTTCTTCTTCTTCTTCACTTATTTCCACCCCTCTCCAGCATTATATGAACTTTCCGGAAACAAAAACATATGTGTTTCATTATTTTGAAAGGAAATTCAAAATACCAACTTTCACGCCTGTAACAGCTTCAGGTGTTAAATTTAAAGTATCCTCATAACAATATTTCAGCACCTTATTTACTTATTTTCAAACCCGCACCCCTTACGTCGATTTTCCGGAAAAAAACAAATGCGTGTTTCTTCATTTTTAAAGGAGATTCCAAATACTAATTTTCACGTCTGTAGCATCTTCATTTTTTGAAATATAAGTATACTCTTTGAAATAATTCAGCTCCTTTTTCTCCCCCTTCCTACCCGTTAAGTTGATTCTACTCCTCTCCAAAAGGGCGTGTTTGTTTATTTTTAAAGGAGATTCCAAATACCAACTTTAACGTCTTTAACATCTTTAGTTTTTGAGATACATGTATCCTCAAACACAAAATTCAAAAACGTTTTCAATACATTCACTCCCTTAAATTGATTTTCCGAAGACAAAAGAACACGTGTTTCTTTACTTTGAAAGAATATTCCAAATACAAATGTTCATGCCTCTAACATCTTCAGTTTTTGTGATATAAGTATCCTCATACTAATAATTCAACTCTTATTCACCCCAGCCCGTAAAGGTGATTTCCCCCTCCAAAAATGAGTGCTTCTTTATTTTCTGATGCTGATTCCAAATACAAATTTTCACGTGTCTAACTTTACAGTTTTGAGATATAAGTTTCTCCATAAAAAGAATTAAATATTTTCACTTACTTTCACCCTCACCACTTAAGTACATTTTCCGAAAACCAAAAATACTTGTTTCTTTACTTATAAAGGAGCTTCCAATTGCCAATTATCCGACTGTAACATCTTCAGTTTTGATGATATATGTGTATCCTTATAAAAAAGGAATTGAACTCCTTTTACACCACCCGTGCCCCCAAGTTCATTCCCCTTTCCCAAAATGCGTGTTTATTTACTTTAAAGGAGATTCCAAATACTAATGTTCACGTCTGTAACATCTTTAGTTTTAGAGATATAAGTATCTTCATACAAAGTGTTCAACTAATTTTTCAAATTAATTTAGCCCTTTTAAGTGGATTTTCCAAAGACAAAAGACTACGTGTTTCTTTACTTTGAAAGAAAATTCCAAATACGAATTTTCTTGCCAGAAAATCTTCAGTTTCTGAGATATCAGTATCCTCATGAAGAGTATTCAACTCCTTTTTCAATCAACCCCGCCCGTTAAGGTGGTTTCCTCCTATCCAAAAAATGCTTGTTTCTTTATTTTTAAAGGAGATTCAAAGTACTAGTTTCCACGTCTGTAATCTTCAGTTTTGAGATATAAGATTCTCCAGAAAAAAATCAATTTTTGTACTTCCTTTCACACTCCCCACTCAAGTGAATTTTCCGAAAACAAACAGTACCCGTTTCTTTAAAAGAGCTCCCAAATTCCAATTTTCACGACTGTAACATCTTCAGCTCTTGATATATACATATATCCTCATAAAAGGAATTCATCTCCGTTTTCATCCCCCCTTCCATGTTGAACATAAGGAACCACGTATTTTGGTGTATTTGGATAGTCCGATGAATAGGGGGTGAACAGGTGTGAAAAAAGGAGTGAATTTAAAAAGAGACGATATCCGCATATTATCTCAGACACGTAACATATTACACATTTGATAATTGGTATTTGGAATTTCCTGTAAATATAAAGAAATATTTTTTTCGGAAAATACACTTAACGGGAACTAAAAAAGGGGATGAATTTTTAAAATTAGCGCATCTACAGTATATCTCAAAAACTTGATAAATTGCAGATTTTGAAAATTGGTATTTGCAATCCCCTTTAAAAATAAAGAAACAGGTTTGCATGGAGTGTGTATCGTAGATATAGGATAGGAATCGTGGGAGGGATGTATTCATACAGGTGAAAGAAGAATTTGTAAGCTACGGAAAAGTTAAAAATGATAAACATGAAATTCTAGGTGTAAGGCTCATTTCTAAAGATAATAGGCAACTTGATGTCCTTGGAGTGTGCAGACCGGGAAAGGGTAGCGCTGGCACGGATTCAGAACTATTTGACAAGTTAATCAGCTATGTGGGAAACGACATGGAAAGGAATGTGATTGTAAAGGGAGATCTGAATTTACGAAATGTCAATTGGGTAGGAAATGCGAACGGCTGGAAGCATGACCAACAAATGGCAAATAAGCTAATATGAGAAGGACAGCTGATTCAGAAAGTGATAGAACCAACTAGAAGGAAAAGTGTATTGGACGTGGTGTTGGTAAAAGCAGATGAGCTCTATAGAGAAACCGAAGTAATAGTTGGTATTAGTGATCATGAAGCTGATTTTGTCGTAGTTAAAAATAAATGTGATAGAAAGGAAATTCTTAAAAGTAGGGCTATTAGGCAGTACCATGTGGCTGATAAAGCAGGCTTGAAGCAGTTTTAAAAAAGTAACTATGATCGGTGGAAAATGGTAAACAAAAATGTAGACATACCCTGGGATGGGTTTAAAGCAATTGTTAAGGAATATGAAAACAGGTTTGTACCTTTAAAAAACAGGTTTGTACCTTTAAAGGTGGTAAGGAATGGTAAAGACCCACCTTAACACAACAGAGAAATAAAGAGACAAAGAAGGAGGTGCGGATTGGAAAGAAACTGGCTGTGGAAGTAAGGAGAAATTGACGGAAATTACTAGGAAATTGAATCTAGCAAAGAAGGCAGCTAAGGATAAAATGATGACAAGCATAATTGGCTGTCATACAAATTTTAGTGAAAAATGGAAGGGTATGTATAGGTACTTTAAAGCAGAAACGTTTTCCAAGAATGACACTCCAGGAGTAATTAATGAACACGGGGAGTGGGTATGTGAGGATCTTCAAAAGGCAGAAGTATTCAATCAGCTGTATATAAAGATTGTAGGTTACAAGGATAATGTCCACATAGAAGAGGTGACTAATACTAAAGAAGTATTAATATTCACCTATGATAAAAATAACATTTACAATAAGATATACCATTTTAAAACTAGAAAAGCGGCTTGAAATGATAAGATATCTGGGGATATATTAAAGACAAATGTGTTGGGATATAGTACTGTATCTTGAGTACTTATCTGATTCTTGTTAGGTTGAAGGAGCTATGCCAAATGAATGGAGATTTTCTATAGTAGCCCCCATGTATAAAGGAAATGGTCATAGACATAAAGCTGAAAATTGCAGGCCAGTAAGTTTGACATGCTTTGAATATAAGCTTTGGGAAGGCATTCTTTATGATTACTGTATATTAGACATGTTTCAAAGAAGCTGAAAGTTCGTCGAAGATATTTTTTGGTAAATTATTCCAGTTCGTAATCCTCCTCCTGCAAACAAATATTTGCCCAAATTTTCCCTTGTGAATCCTAACTTTATATTATGACCCTTCCTACATTTAGAAACTACCTTCAAGCTCAATAATCTACCAATGACATTTATCTCCATTGTGACAAACTCTCTAAAAGTCGTTGATGGGTAGGACAAAATTATAAGTTGTTAAAAAATGTAATACCTAGCGGCGATCATAAGCAGCAATAGCAGATGAACAGAACAGACAAGAAGATCAAAAGTGAAGGGAGTAAGTGCTCCGGCTAGTATAGAAATTTGGACAGAAAGATACCGGACATCGAATATGATGTTCAGAAAAATGTATTTAATTCAGTAGTTAAAACAAAGTTATTGTATGGAACAGAAATTTGAGGAGTAAATGGTGGAATTGTAACATTACAGTTAGTTGTAATAACATTTTTCAAAGTAAACATGGGGCTGCCAAGCTGTACTGCAAACAGTGGACTGAGGAATATGTCTGAAGGGGTGATTATGCGGGCGGATATTGTTAAACGAATAATTAAATATTGGTTGAGGCTAAAAACGGCTGTAGGGTTTGAAATTCTAAGGATAGCATACCGGCACCAAATGGAACATCAACATGAGGGTTACTAGGTGGAAGTAGTGAAGGAACTACTGGATGACATAGGAATGCTGTACTATTGGGAAATAAATTTCTCTAGGTATTATATGGGATCGTTTAAATGGGTGGTCCAAAGAGTGAAAAATATTGGAAAACAAACAATAAGGGCAGAATTTAATAGGAAGGGATCGCTTGTTGAATTCTGTAAAATCAGCAAACATGACAGTAAGGACTGTAATGTTAAAAAAGGGAAATGAGTGGGATACTTTGGTGGCTGATGTGAGTATGTAGTATAAGAAAAAGCTATTAAACAAAAAATGAGGGAAAACGATGCATTTTATTCAATAAAGATATGGAAGTAGCTCGCCTATTAGAAGACTGTAAGGAAACAAAAAAATCAGGAAGAATATAGAGATGCGAAAGAGATAGGTAAAATAGAAAATGAAGCTGAACTTTACACTGTTGCTAGGTTATTAAACAGAGAATTAAAGACACTAGGGGGATTAGCAAAACTGTGTAATATTATAAGAAGTATGTGGGGAAAAGATATTAAAAGGGGATGAAAATAGTAGATTAATTTAGCTTGTACTAAGAACATGTTTATGGAGGTATCCTAGTCTCTATGACATTGTTAAGGTCTAGGTAGTACATCAAGTGCTAAGTTTGTCTTCGTTCGTTCATAAGACGTGTGAATGTTTTAACTAACAAAACTATTAACATATGATTGCAATGTTTGCGACGGCGGGTGCTCCCTTCCTCAGTTGGTCGTCATCCGTGACCTGGAGAGAAGAGTATTCTATTCGTTCATACATTCATCCCACCCCGTCTCTCTGCTGACAGCTTGGAAAATACCGCTTTGTCGAGCAGAAGAAACTAAAACATTTATAATTACCATTGAATAATTCTGTGAAATGAGTTGCTAATTATAAGAGAAATGGTGGAACGACATTTTTTTTGCTAGTTGTTTTATGTCGCACCGACGCAGATAGGTCTTATGGCGACGATGGGACAGGGAAGGGCTAGGAGTGGGAAGGAAGCGGCCGTGGACTTAATTAAGGTACAGCCCCAGCATTTGCCTGGTGTGAAAATGGGAAACCACGGAAAACCATTTTCAGGGCTGCCGACAGTGTGGTTCGAACCTACCCGAATACCTCCCGAATACTGGATATTGGCCGCACTTAAACGACTGCAGCTATCAAGCTCGGTAGGAACGACATTTAAAGCTATTAGAAAATATAGTACAGAGAGAATGAAGAATAATCAGGAAAGTCACATCGCACCTGCTGCAAAGAAAATGTAAGTGTCTTGAATAAATACTTTGAAACTGGATTGTTTTGACATGTGTCTCAGATGTCGCGTACCGACCTCCCAAGGCTGGAACCGGCGGACTGTCAGATGAACGGCAGCCGGGATTCGATTTCAAGATATCAAACGATATAAACTAGTGTAAGAATATTAACCAGTAATACAGGACATCTTGTAGTGTCAGTGCATTTGTATATTAATTATATTGCGATTTTAATAATTGGAAGGAAGAAGAAACATTGTGTAAGTTAAAAGTAGTGGGGAGTCTTGGTCAGGCAGAGAGCTTTTTGAACGTGCCTACAATAACATGTTTACAGCAGAGGATGTTTGCTTATTGACAAGCAGAGTCTAATAGTCGGTACTGGAGCACTCGGCTCGCCGACAAAGAGATCACAGCCAGTACAGTTGTACTCTAGCAAAGACAGAGAGACGAAAGTACAAAGAAAAGGATAGAGATATTTGTGCCCAGAGAGCAGCACCTATTGAGACAAATTGTTCATAATAGTAATTGAGGATGCCACCTAGCAAGGCGAATAGATAGGCAAAGCTCATGGTCCAACTCCTATGGTAGTTGGAAGGGACCGACCTTTGCTTGAAGGAGAGCAGATAAAAACCCTAAGCCAAGATGGCGCGGGGCTCTCTCTCGATCAGTGATCAGTGCTCTCTTGACCAGGCTCTTACGTGACAGTGAAGTTGTACATACGTGCCGCAGGGCAGAATTCGGACTTAGCGCGTAGCAGTAGGCTAGGCTCGTGAAGCAAGCTCTCGTCAGACCAACATATTCAGAACCTCTAATTATATTTGTGTATAGCGTGTATAGTCGTCCTGAGTAATAAAGGACAGTGATTTTACTTCGTCTATTATTTCGGGAGTTGCGGGACAGAGTTCGCACCTATGTTTTACTTCCCTACAGGACCGCTCGGCAGGACAGATAATACACCAACATCAACGGCCAGTGACCAACCAAATAGGACGTCTCGCAGGACAGGTAGGTCACGACACACATTTCTACAAGTATCAAAAAAGAGTGCTCACAGCGCGCACATTTTGACCTATTATATGAAAAATAAAAACTTCCCCTTGGGATGTTAATGAAGAGTGGGTGGGATAAATGTCACTCCAACTAAAGCTACTCGTAGAAGGGCTAGGTATCTTAAATAAAATATTTTCAAGAAACAGGGCACAAAATAGCATTGGATGAAACATGGGTTGACAGTAATTTTACATTTCAGAAGTGCTTGTTTATCAAATGTATAATTTTGCATACTGGAAGGAAGATGGATTTATAATAGGAGTGAAACTTTCCCTTAGGTCTGGAAATGCATCGGGAGACTGTCGTGGCCAAATGAAAAATAGGCAAAAGTATGACTAATTATGGTGATAATACTCCATATCACAGTGGGGAAGAGGTCAAATCACTAATATGGCATGACAAAATTGTTACAGAAAGGAGGCACACAGTGTAGAGAGGACATGTAGCTTCCCATTGAACCTTTGAAAGCAAAGGAGTAAGACTACCAAATTTACCAAAAGCTCGCAAATTACATGATCACACCAATTAATCTTCACTCAGTATCTAATTGTGTGAAAATAATTACCGAATTAAAGATCACTGTAATTTGAATAAAAGATTCACAGGTGACTCACCTTCAGGTTTTTCTTCTATTGGCACCATCTCTGCGGAAAAAAATCCAATTTTAGAATTTAATAATTACAATTGATTATAAATATTATAATAGAAAACAATGGGAAAAAGAGGCTGTATATAATGCTCGTGAAAACACAGATTATATTTTTATCATCCAGTGGACATGGAGGCTTTCTTGCTGTCAAATGCGAAGAGTATTACAATGTACGAAGGGCATACTGTATTGTTTTACATCTCAGTTTTTGTACGTCCGGGTATGGTTCACATTTCAATTTTGAAGGTGGTGACGTACAACTAGTGTCTTGTTACACCGTTTGGTAGCAGCACACGCACAGGGGCCAAAGAACGCACTCATCATAGCCATTTCATAACAACACTGTCAGCGTAGGAGCAGACAACATAGAAAGAAACCGTCAGGGACAGCGCTATACGAGTTGGTTCCTATGGAAAGGCGTTACCACTGCGGCAATTGATCGGTTCTTGGTGGCAGTCTGTGGAGAACATGCGTCGTCACCGAAAACAGTTTTCAACTGGTTGTAAGGTTGAAAAACAGGACATCGGTAGACAAGGGAACCAGTTCTGGAAGGAATGTGACAGTGTCAACACCAGCCAACATTGCCCGGGTCGAACAGGCCAACAAAGGAAACAAATGCATCACATTTACGGAAATGGAGGCAGCCACGGGAATTAGCCGAAACACCCTGCAGTTGATCGTGCAAGGCCACTTCCAGTTAGGGAATGTGTCATCCACGTGGGTGCCTAGACTCTTGTCTGAAGACGAGAAGCAGAGGCGTGTGGACGTGTGCAGAGAACTTCTGCAACGCCATAATCAAGATCCAGCCGACTTCATGGCTAGGCTTGTGCCTGGTGATGAGACATGGCTCCATTAACATGAGCCCTGTTTTCCAACCTTCCACCAAGTTGTAAAGTGTTTTCCGTGACGGCGCATGTCCTCATCAGACAGCCACCAAGAACCGATCAATTGCCGCAGTGATCACGCTTTCTTTCCATAGGAACCAAGTTGTATAGCGCTGTCCTTGACCGTTGCTTTCCATGTTGTTTTCTCCTACGCTGACAGTGTCATTAAATGGCTATGGCGAGTGCATTCGTTGGCCTCTGTGCGTGTGCTGCTACCGAGCGGTGGAACAAGACACTGGTTACAAGTCACCACCTTCAAAAGTGAAATGTGAACCATACGCGGACGTACAAAATGTAAAACAATATAGTACGCCCCTCGTATTTACATGGTTATAAGCGAGAATATATTCAATAAAGCTAATAATTATACAGGGCTCATTTCATACGTCAAGTCAACTGTCTTATATCATAGTATAACATTGTAGCAAAGGAAATTCGCGATGTTTGTTGGAAGGCCGGGCAATGTGCATCTCAATGCTGGCATCAAAGGGAACAGTAGAGTAGCGAATGGCAGGGAAGAAATCAAATGATACACACATAGAATGCAGTGTTGTAGTATTTAATGTGCATACAATGAACACAAATGTGCATTACAAACGGCCAACCTCATCAATATTACTTCCACAGGACGTCAAAACAAAATAGCCCATGATGTAAAAGGCACTGAATACCACCAGCGATGAAGGTTGAGTCAATGTGTACCTCCTGCCTTGCATTTACCGTTATAATGGCTGACTTGTGTGTAAAGTGCATCCCATGCAGATTTTTCTTCATTTTCCTAATGAGGTAAAAGTTTCGTGGACTAATGAATAGGCTAGATGATTAAGACTTCCCACATGCAGACACTGTACAAAGTCCCTTACAGGAAGCACAGCATACGCTGTAATCATATCAAGCAGGAGCACGGCACTGTTAAGCAGTACCGGACATTTCTGTAAAAGTGTGTAAAAGTATAGGAGATGTACGGCACTGCAGAAATATGCAGTAGAATTAGGCATTAATGGTGCTGCCCTCATTACCACGATGACACTAAAGAACACCTGGGCTATCAAATGTCAAAATTAAATGAATATGACCTTCATAGGTAATGGATTAGGTTGCATCTGGTGGTATCGTTTTGGAGCTCGATGACGCCATTCAGCTAATTGATGTTACAATCTGTTTCACATTCTCTTGCCTAGTTATAATCAATTGCAAACATATTACGTCCTCCTCGCGGAGCCATTGATCGAGATGGGTACGGCAGGTCTCAAACCGCATCCACTTTTTCAGCTCTGTTGACTGATGTGGCACACCTTTCAACACTTCATGGTCACCTGAAAGTCCTGTTACAAAATGCAGAACCCTGTCAACCCAGATATACAGGCCCGTAGGTGTGGACAAATCCAGCAGAGTATAACGCCAATATTCTTTTAGGCACTGCTCGAATATAACAAATGATATAGTATGTTACTGCGCACTCGGTCCTTAGTCGCTCTGCACCCGTGCTGGAAAGCCGCCATCAAATGTTCAATAGTTCAATAGGACAGTGCTCTATACATGCATATAACGCAGTGTTTCAGTATTATATTGTATATAAACCAAACATGTTGGTATTCAGTGCCTTTCCAATCATTAGCCACGCTGTGTTGGCGCCTTATGAAAGAATATATTTAGTATATATATATATATATATGTGTGTATATCATTTATAGGCTGTCCTAATTACAGATGGTTTAATAGAAAATTATATAAAAAGTAAGTAAATAATATATATAAGTATACATGTATACGTATACATACAGATATACAGGTATACAACTTCAAATATTTTCTACAGACTATTCACATAATTTACAAAATTACCGCCTTTCAGCCCTGAGAATTGCTTTCCGAACAGCAGTGTAAGGGTGGTCAAAAATGCTGAGTGACCCTTCCAGCTGATCTGTGGTCCTAAGGGCTTGCAGGAACCAAGACTTTTCATATGCAACCGTCCTACGTTTGGGCAGGTGGAATGTACATTTGTGCCTTGTTCGCTTGTTTGCCTGCTTGGAACATGAAGTGGAATCAACTCCAGTATAGCCTGACAGTCCACTTTACTCTTCATGCATTTAGTTGCTAAAATTTTCGGCGCGATGCTAGCGTATTCATTCCAAGAATTTTTACTAATTCGTCATACCTGCTTGAAGAGAGTGGCATGCTAAGGAATCCAAAACTAATCCACTTCATGAACCATATCTGCACTTCCTGATACGGGAGCAGCACCTCACAACCATACTCGAGAGAGGATCTCACCGGGGAACAAAACAGTGTTTTCTTGTCTTATCCTATTGAAGTAGGATTGACGACATTGGCAGTTCGGAATGTGTGATTGTGTTCAGTTTATTCATAATAAAATACTTCAACACTGCACTTCATGTGTGTATAGGTCACAGTGCACAGCAAGAAGATACTCCAAGACAACTCACATTGTGTTTTAAATTTGAATTTCTCATCTTTTCATCATTTTATCATTTTAAATTGTTGAACATATATTATAACCGTTCAAGATGTCTTTTCAATGGGTAGAATATATTTAATTATATTTTACAGTATGTCCCAATTACGATGGTATAATAGAAAATTAAATAAAATGACCCCAATAGGGTTGAAATATATCCCATGTTATTTTATGACCGAATTTACCACTTACGCCGGGTCTTCCACAAGCACCTTGTGATCCAGTTTTATGCATCCATTCACATTTTCTACAATTCTAAAAGTCATCGGTCCCTCTCCCGAAACCGGACTAATATCACGAAATGTGTGTTTACGGGTTAGAAGACAGCAGGAATCGTGAGCGCGACTATTAATTAATTATGGGTACCTCGAATGAACCCGTAAAACGAGTACAGATACGCAGAACACTTACTTAAAACCAGGAGGTGAACGCACAGACGAGGAACACAGTGCTGTATAGGCTGGGAAGTGGGCGCCGTAGGTCAAGTGTCGCAGTAGCTCTCACGGCTAGCGTGCGGTGGGATGTGTGATAGTTCACAGTGCTCTAGGGTTAGAATGTTCAAGTCCCATGCACGTGCTTTTTAAAGCCAGTTTCCTGGGATGGGGGAAGGTTGTATACTCAACACCGGAATTTTTCTCGGACTGATTTGTTTATTTGGCCCCGAAACGGGCCATTGTCATGGAGCTGGGTTGATAGAGACTAGGAAACATGTGACAAAATTTCAGTTATCCACGTCGTTTAGCGCAGCACCTGCTCGAACTGACGACCTCCGTTTTCGATACAGAGCTGTGCTCGATGTTCTAAGGACCGTCTTCCCCGTTGCAACATCTCTAGCGAAACGGATTGGCATGCCTCGGTGATGAGTTGTCGCAGGTGACAAGGACTGGCCGGCTCCTATGTATACACCAGTTGTTTTACGTGGCCCCACAGAAAAATCCAGGGGTGTAAGATCAGGCGATCTGGCGGGCCAGGGGACAGGTACTCCCTTTCTTATACATTTATCAGGTTACGTCGCATGTAAATTGTTCCGAAAGACCCCATCCGCATGCAGCGGAGCTCCGTGGTGTTGAAACCACATCCTGCAGCTGTCAAGGAGTATCACATGTTCCAAAAACAGTGGTAGTTCATCTTGGAGTAATCGCAGATAGCGTTGGCTGGTCAGATGGTCCTCAAAGAAATGGGGAACAATAAAGTGATCACCCATGATTCCACACCATATATTCACGCCCCACTGTATCTGAAAAGCTGTCTATCGCACCCAGTGTGGATTATCCATACTACAGTAATGCATATAATGGCGATGAACGGTTCCATTGTTGTGGAAACGTGCTTCGTCCGTAAATAAGAGAGTCGCTAGAAAAGCAGGATCAGTGTCCACACGCTGTAGGATCCATTGACAGAACGCCACCCGCGCTTCGAAATCATGATCAGGGAGCTCCTGGTGTTAATGCAGATGGTAGGGGTGAAACCGGTGGATATGCAATATCCGCATAACAGACGCTCGGCTGATGTTCGTCTGCTGTGCAATGGCCAGTGTACTAGTAAGAGGGTTACGCCAGATAAGCGTCTTTCCACAATCCGAAATGTCATGCCCGTCGGTTGTCGTCTATACGGATAGCGTTCTTGGTACAGGCGTTGTGCCTGGTATGCATTCTGTCGAGCTTCTCCGTAGATAAGTAACATATCCGTATAATCGTCGCTGGAATACATCGTGAGACAGTGAATAAACTCTGTGGTGAATTCTTTCGAAGGAGGGGAGCTACATACTTACCTGCCATCGCATGTTGTTATCGTTCCAATGGAGTATATCTTGCCCTGCCTGTGGCCTACGAAGCTTGGAACATGCACGACGTGGCTATCTGAGAGCAGACCATCATCTCCTCATCCTCGTCCAATCCAGCACCATACCGAATGCAACGATACATATGGCCTTTTTCAGGGTCAAATAAGCAAATCAGTCCTTGGAAGCTGTCAACTATGTAACCTTATCACATCCCAGGCAACTAGCTGTTAAAAAAATATTCCTATGTTGGATTCTAACCTCCTACCTCTAGCATTGTAGACTATCACATATGTCCCCGCTCACTTTCCATGTGAGCTACTGCGACACCTGACCTACGTTTCCACTTCCCAGTCTATACAGTACCGTGCTCTCGGTCTGTGCGTCCACCACCTGTTTTAAAGTACGTGTTCTACGTATCTGTACTCGTTTTAGGGTTCATTCGAGGTACCCATAATGAATTATTAGTGGCGCTCACTATTCCTGCTGTCTTCTAGCCCGTATACACACATCTCGTTATATTAGCTCGATTTAGTGAGAGGAGCTGATGTTTTTCAGAATTGTAGTAAATATGAAGGGATGCATAAAACTGGATGGCAAGAGGCTGATTGACCACTCGGTATGTAGTATTTTAATATTCAGTGCATTGAAAATGTGGATCCACAAATAAATTATTTTATAATTAGTAGTCAAGAAAGGATAAAGGCCTTTTATCTTCCGCTGGGCACTGACAGACAATTCTTCCATGGAAAACTTAAATTTTCTTCTTCGTCTTCTTTATCTGTTTACACTCCAGGTCGGCCTTTCCCTCGGACTCAGCGAGGGATCCCACTTCTACCGCCTCCAGGGCAGTGTCCTGGAGCTTCATACTCTGGGTCGTGGTATGAAACTGGGGAGGATGACCAGTACCTCGCCCAGGCGGCCTCACCTGCTATGCTGAACAGGGGTCTTGCGAGGGGATGGGAAGATTGGAAGATATAGAGAAGGAAGAGGGAAAGAAGCGTCCATGGCCTTAAGTTATGTACCATCCCGTCATTTGCCTGGAGGAGAAGTGGGAAACCACGGGAAACCACTTCCAGGATGGCTGAGGTGGGAATCGAACCTACATCTACTCAGTTGAACTCCGAGGCTGAGTGAACCCCGTTCCAGCCCTCGCACCACTTTCTAAATTTCGTGGCAGAGCTTGAATCGAACCCGAGC
The DNA here is from genome assembly GCF_040414725.1 of Anabrus simplex. NCBI lineage: Eukaryota > Metazoa > Arthropoda > Insecta > Orthoptera > Tettigoniidae > Anabrus > Anabrus simplex. The sequence continues at coordinate 881,098,150 of NC_090266.1, forward strand.
TTCCGGGGGTGGCAGCTAATCACACTAACCACTACACTACAGAGGCGGACTAACTGCAATTTTCAAGTACCGTAAATAACTGCTGCTCCGCTTTACTTACATCCATTTTGGAACGTAGCTAGACACACACTTACGGAGTTGGGTTCTATCACCTAGCTACATTTCCCCTAAGACGTAATCTTTTGGAGGCATATGGTATCACAACATAATACCGGGCTCACCCTGCTGTCACATGTACGGGCCATACATATATAACAGTTGCCATGGCTTATGAAACAACTCACTATACATAGCCTATTTGTTTAATGCTCTATATCCCTGTAATGTCATATACGCTACTGTATCTCTTTGCTAGAACGTATGTGTGGCAACAAAACTTGAGTTCAAATTCATTGCAGTCTCTAATATACGAAGATAATTGAGAAAGTGATGAAGCCCACAGCATACAAAATGTCCAAGACATACACAAAGAGATTTATGACTCGAATCATAATAATTTGACAAAAATTGCAATAAAATGTAGCACAGACAACAGGATATGTAGATATTAAGATATTCAAAACCAGGAATAATTACATTTTGAAAATTTGAAAATACACTGCCTGACACAAACCGTTAAGCACCCAGAAGGAGGAGTCTAATACTATCCCGTTTCTGTGTACATGCATACGATTGATGTGTGAGTAAATGATTAGATTTACGAGAATCTGTAATGTGTAGAACCCCCACCAGAGTGCATTCGTGTTAGCACTGTCCTGTTTTTGATAAGTGGTTACCAGCCAACTGTTGTGAGTCAGACAGTTAAGCGAGACATGCAGAGAGGACTACGTGCAGTACGAAGCACTCGCAATGCCTCGCAGACACGTCAGTGAACCTATCCACCAATTGACAGCATTCGACAGAGGCCGCATTGCGGGACTGCACGAGGCTGGCTGCTGGTATTGTGCAATTGCCAAGGCATCAGGGCCATTCAGATGTCATAGTGGCACAATGTAGTACTCAATGGGTGCATGAGGGCACCCAATCACGTTGTGCAGTTTCAGGGCGACTATGAAACCCCACCCCGACGGAGGACCGTCGTATGGTGAGCCAAGCATTAGGGGATCCCACAACGTCGGCACCCGTCATCCGCAAATATGTATAGGAGATTCTACAACATCCTGTGAGTTCCCACACAGTGTCTCGACGACTCTCATCCGCCGGATTTGGGTCCTACCACCCCATACATCGGTGACCATTGACAACGGAACACCAACGCTTGCGTTGGAGGCATGAACAGAGAATGACTGGCATCACATCATGTTCTGTAATGATTCCCGCTTCACCATAACCTCCGATAATCATCGTGTGCGGGTTTGGTGGAGTCGGGAGCAGAGGGCAGATCCTGACCGTATTGTTGAAAGACACGCAGGCGTAATCCCTGGCATCATGGTGTAGGGAGCTATAGGATAGGAGGACGTTGAGTGTACAGCGATACGTCACAGACAATCTGCGTCCGCACGTCGTACTCCTTATGGCACAGCACCCTGGGACAGTGTTCCAACAAGATAATGCACGTCTACACACAGCACGTCTGTGTACGGACTGCCTAGGGCATGTTGAGATCTCCAGTGGCCAGCTAGATCCCCAGACCTCTCCATCACAGAACACGTGTGGGATGGCATTGGAGGGGGACTCTGTCCCACTAAGAACCTGTGGGATCTGGAGGGACAGGTACAACAGCTGTGGACGACTTGCCTCGGGAGAGGATCCAAAGGCCGTTGGACTCCATTCTGAAAAGCGTAGGGGCAAGCATTGCGGCCAGGGCGTGCGACACCCTACTGACCTGGCGCCAACATTCCACCTGTAACTGCCCATGGCCTTGTCTCCTTCACTCCATATTGTACCCAGTTCAATAAACGTACATGGCTTTTGATCATAAGTAGTTTCATACATTTTCAACCACTCCTTCTTGGTGCTTACGTTTTTCTTGTCAGACAGTGTATATGAGCAGGCGTCAGTTGGTTTATAATGGTATTTTAATTGCTACAGTTTATTTGAATGAAATATTCATTTAAGCACTTTATTTTTCCCTATTATCCTAACAAACGTCATAATGTTTAAGGCTGCATATCGAGCAAATAGTACAGACATTCATGGACCATAATAGAGAAGCAAATTTAGATTTAAATTAGTACATTGTAAACAGGGCTATTTAGTACCAGCTTGATGTTATCATTGTACCGATTATATTTCTTAATCCCTTCACAATTGGTTTTTCCATTTTATTCTACAATGCTTAAAATATTATGACGAGAATATATAATGGTTACTCACTTTCATTACAGTTTGGTACATAATATTCCCTCCACAAGGAACCGGCAGATTTCTTCAGGGTCACTCCTTTCGACTTTCGCCTTTTTCCTGTTGAGAAAAACATTCTAATTTTAGTATACACTCAACCTCATCCAAGACGATAAATCTGCAATACAGCAAACAAGGCATCTGTGACTACTGAAAATTCTTTAATATAGGTCCATAATTTCAGTATTTTACAGTGACCATCAAACAAGTTACTACAACACACTCAAGTTAAGATCACATAATGATCTGATGGGAAGGACAGGTTGTATTTCCACACTCAGTGGACGAGCAAGGAGGTACCTGATAGCAGACAACAGATTCCTAGCTCCATATTCTATCCTACAAGCCTAGGTTGTTAGTAGAGGTCTTTGCACTTGTACTAGTGAGACACACGCTCCTCACTAAAATAGGTGATTCCAATCAGGTTGTGGGAATACGGTCATTAACGTAGTTTGCAACAATAGGGAATGTTAGCGCATTGTGGTAACGACAGTCGCATACCTGACCAACGTTTTGAGTTCTAGATAAACTGGTCTACAATAACGGTACATTGTAGTGCACAGTAAACAAGACTTGCCATTGCCAGCAAATATCTCTCATTTGTGAGGCATTCATGAAGCAAAGACGGCAGTCAGATATCTTCTGTTGCACACATGTATCTCAGTTGCAGAACCGAAGCGTAACCACGAACGAGGATCTTTGTTACATTTTGATAAGAAATGAGTTACTTGCAGAACTAAGGTCTATGAAGCTTCTTTTATTTACCTAAACACGTAGTTTTAACTTACGATTATGTATGGCATCACTGTGCAGAAAAATCTGATGCAAAATATGTTCTGGTGATCATAAAACAAGGGTGTATGTCGAGAATGAAAGTAATGTTTCTACTTCCCTCGCGGCAAGTTACAACAATCACAGCAACCATTCGTTGTGCAATACACAGCTAGTGTTATTCTGTCCTTGGAAAGTTATTTTTTTCTTGTTAACAAAATGAACATACAATCTGATAGTGGCAATGTTAGTGTGCACCTCTTGCCAGGTGCCATAAAGAAGTTGACAAAGGACACAAGAATTAGAAAAAGAAAAATTAATTCATGTAGGTTGAAAGGTCAAGCAGGAACGACTTTGTGATTTCAACAAGGCTTACATCAACAAACGAGGTAAGAGTGTCCTGGAATGCAGAAAACTAACAAATAGTTTCGAGTGTAAATATAAAAAGCCAGGGTGCAAACAACTGACTTCCAACGAGAAAATCTCCAACACCTCTAAGTTATTCTATGATGAGCAGTATCTTGTCATTATGAAAAGCATTGAGTTGAAGCAACGAGAGAGAAAATGAAAGGAAAATATTATACAATGCCTAGGAATATACCAATATTTTTCAAAAATTAGGCTTTCTGCAAGTCTGCAAAATACATTAATTCACAACTTTGTAATATCCCACGAACATCTGTAAACAGTTCAAAGAAATTTCTAAGAAGGAACAACCACTCTCAAAGATCATTGATCAAGGATCTGTCAATTTTATTTAAGAAAGGAACTTAAACAGCATTTTAGGTTCTTTCTTTGACAGCCTAGCCACTATTCTCGTCACAAAACTTAGAAGCAATTTCTGTCCCCCGAAATGTGTAGAGAATTCGAAGGTAAATGCCCACATACAGAAGTAAGCAGTAACTGCTATCAGTCAGTATTCTGTGAAATGAATCTAGGGTTAGGGGTCCCAGGAAGTGATCACACTGTACAATAAATTGTCTTCTACAGTAACAGAGTATGAATGGAAAGAAATCCAACATAACAATGTATTGGATACCTTAAAGCTGTTTAAACATAAAAGCAATACATAATTATGGTGAAATCGCCAAAATAAGTAAAAGCAAGAATATTATCTGTGTAGATCTCCAAAAAGTTCTTTTCTGTCTGACACTCCCATATTTCCTAAATGTACTACCAGCATGTACTACATTGCTGTGCATGATTTGGGACAACATAAAGTGACTATCTACTTGTGGATTGAAATAAAAGAAAAGCGAGGTTTGACAGAAATATATTTGTGCATACTGAAACATATCACGGAAAATTTCCAAGCCAACCGTTCTCAACATAGGAAACTACTATTGTGGTCAGACATATGTGTAGGTTAAACTTATAATTGGCTGAACATTGCACTGTATAGAAAATTAGTTAGATAAGACTTATTTAATAGATTCATTAACGATTTCTTTGTTCGGTACAGAGTATCCGTCCACGCAACAGAGGCTTTGCACTGATTGCAAAACTAAATAGGTTATTTACCGTGCACATCCTTCAGAATAGTGCTACGTGACTGGCGAATCCTTCGTCTCATATGACTTCGAAATTGTTGAAATGAGCAGGGAAGATTTCATAGAATTTGAACGAATGAGGCGAGGCATTGTAAGAAATAAAGAGCTTAAAGTTACTGACACAGAGTGGATTAAATTTTGCAAGATGAAGCCTTTGGCATGTATGTGAGGAGATACAACAGTAGCGATTGTGACTCTTACAAATATGAAAATAATGTACTAGGTACTAAGGATTAAATTGTAGATGGTTTCGTGGACTACTTATAATATACAAAGTTTATTCCACCTACTCAATACTGTACAGTAATTGCAAAGTTTATAAATACATTACAATATATTATCAAGGTACTAATTTCGAACCTATATGGGTCATCATCAGCCTAACTAAGATACACTTATGGATTTGCCGAAGTCCTAAGACAGAATTACATTGTGGAGAAAAGTTTTAAAAGAATGAACGGTGTATGCGATGCGATAATATACATATAAAATGATGGATTGATGAACTGTTATAGATAAAATAATGTTGTACTTGTCAGTGACAATTAACATTTTTTGGATTTACGTAAATTACAATTAGACTGTAAGAATAGTTATCATACAATTAATACAATAATGATAAAAAATATGCACTTGTCAGTAAATACTAAAAAAATGCACTTTAAAAACGTAGTATGCCGGTTGAATGCAAAGTCCAGATGCTTCTATTGAGTTCTAGAATTCCGAGTGTATCTTCAGGTGGAGAAATGAAAGTTGAACATTGGCGCAGAGGATGTCTGTCTTGCTTGAGGTCCAACATTTCTGATACAGAAATTATATGTAGATAAAACCATGCGACATTCAATTAGTATATTCCCCGCATAAGGCACAATATCGCATACATAACGCTCCAACATTCACTAACGATACATTGCACATTAACAACCTCGCTTTGGAAGAGGTTGGAATAGCACTTAAGAAGCGGAAACCTAAATCATCTGCAGTACCAGACCAAGTACCACCGTATGTGATCGAAGGTGGTTCAGATGCTCTTTAGCATCCACTTCTATTTAATTATAATTTGATTACTAAATCATCCATGTTTCCTTCCGTCTGGAAATTATCAATAGTGTGCCCCATACTTAAATCAGAGGATCCCACATTAATAAACAACTACCGGCCTCTTTCTATATTATCCGCGATAACGAAAGCTTTAAATTTATGTTATTTAATCGACTAACAACATATATAAAACCTCTTATATCGGACAAAAGAATGGTTTCCTTTGAAGACGTTCCACAGTCAGAAACTCAGTTAACATCACTCAGCTAGTGTCCACAGAACTCGACACGGGTTGACAAATGATATAGTGTTTACAGACTTTGCAAAAGCATTCGATAAAATTAATCACGATGCTCTACTAAGTAAGTTAATCCTGTTCGTTTCCTCGAAACAACTATTGCATCTTTTCAGTTCCTATCTGGGTTATAGAAAGCAGAAAGTGAAATTTACAACTGTCAGCCATACGCGTATGATTTCAAATTTTCAAAGCCGTTGAAAACATTAATGACCTTAACCAGCTTCAGCTAGGCTTGAAAAGTATATTGGAGTGGGCGACTGAAAATAAACTGTGCTTAAATGCAGAAAAATCTGTATCGATGTTCACCAGAAGAAAATCTCCCTTCCACTACATTTACAAGCTAGGTAGCAGTGATTTACGATCTGTTTGTTAGATGAAAGACCTAGGGGTTTTATTCGACCACAAGCTTACTCTCAATTCGCTTATATTGAGAATGGTAGCTAAGTCACACAAGACCCTAGGAACCGGGCGAGATGGCCGTGCGGTTAGGGGCGTACGGCTGATAGCTTGCATGCTGGAGATAGTGGGTTCGAATCCCATTGTCGGCAGCCCTAAAGATGGTTTTCCTTGGTTTCCCATTTTCATACCAGGCAAATACTTGTGCTGTACCTTAATTAAGGCCACGGCCGGTTCCTTCCAACTCCTAGGCCTTTCCTATCCCATCGTCGCAGTAAGACCTATCTGTGTCGGTGCGACGTAAATCCACTACAAAAAATAAAGACCGTAGGATTCATTATCAGGAATATAAAACGGTTCAAAAACGCACAAACTTGTATTCATCTGTTCAGTATAATAGTAAGAACAAAAATGTAATATGCCGGCATCGTTTGGTGCCCTAGGTGTCAATCATACGTCTATCAGATTGAAAATATGCAAAATAAATATTTTAAATACAATATAAAGAACTGTGCACTATCACCACTTGGTACCCTATAGTGACATCCTCTTAAATTTCGGAGTGGGGAGTTTAGAAATTCGAAGACGGATGGATACAGTAAAATTTCCTTTTGAAATTGTAAACTATGCTATTTTTTAATCCTGAATTACTGGCTCTCTTAAATTTCCACGTACTTCGCTTCAATTTCGGAAACAACATAACATTTTTAAATGAGAAAACCAGGACGTGTGCCCATGATAACTCGCCGGTGAACAGACTGTTCATTAACTTCAACAGCGCCACTCAGAAAAATAATGGCCTTGACTTCAGTTTGCCAATGAACGAGTTTCAAACTGGAGTTCATTGCGCAATTGTATGAAGTCATAAAAATAAGGGGAAAATAAGAACTACCCTAGGTATTGTAAGGTTAATTTGTATAATATTATGCTTGTATATAAATTGCTTCACTTTTTTGTCTTTTTACTTGTGTGTATTAATATAAGGCTCTTTAGTTTTTATAAAAATACTTTTTTTATTTTATATTAATATTATAGGTGATTTACATAAGATCAAATTGTATAATATAGTTTTTATATAAGTACTGCCATATTAATTGTAGTTTATATGACGTTGTTGCCAATTTACTTGGGACACTATGTCCTGTAGAGTACAATAAATAAATAAATAAATAAATAAATAAATAAATAAATAAATAAATAAATAAATAAATAAATAAATAAATAAATAAATAAATAAATAAATAAATAATGCTCTGATTCCATTGACGAATGAAAATATTGGCAACAATTCTTCAATTTTTCATTTGGCTAATCTCGATGTCCAGGCTTGTATTCTGCATTAATTCACTCCCCCCAAAAATGCGAAACCATCCATAATTTCTAGGTTTTGACCAACAATTTTCACTATGCATTTTCCTTGCCTTTCTCTAGTTGATATCACCATGATCTTGCTTTTCTCTGTACTGACTTTCATACCATACTTCTCAATTTTATCGTTCAGTTCATCAAGTTGTTCTTATACTTCTTTGCTGTTCTTTCCCCAGACCACAATCTGTAAATAGTTATAACTTAATCTCCCTATTCTCAGATCCTTCCTTCATCTCCTTTACAGTATCGTCCATAACCGTTAGAAGGAAAGGAGGAGACATCACACTCCCCTGTATTAGTCCAGTTTCATTTCTAAAACCTACCGCCTTTTCAACCGGAGTCTTCACGCTGCTCACACAGTTATTGTACATTGCTTGAAACATTTCGACACTTTGTGTATTCGGTCTCTTTATGACCACAGTTTCTCCAAAATTCTCTCTGGAAACACTTAAGTATGTTTTTGTTAGATAAACGAATGTCATGACCAGATCCTTTGATTATTCCCATTTTTTCTATTAATTGTCTCATGCTGAAGATTGGGTCCACTGTAGATCTGCCACTTCTGAAACTATACTGCTTCTCTTGCAACTCTCCTTCCACCTTTCTTCTTATTCTCTCATCCAATATCCTGTCCAGTGGTTTTGCCACTTGTGATAATAATGTGATTCCTCTATAGTTATTATACACATTTTTCCCCCATTCCTAATGACTGTTATTAGTATTCCCTTTCCCCAGTCTTCTGACACATGTTTCTGCTTCCATGTGAATTTTAACAATCTGTACTTCTATTGTTGTCCAACAGGTCCAGCAGCCTTTTTCATTTCAACAATCATTGCATCCATCGCTAGTGCCTTCCTTATTTTCATTTTATGGACTGCTAATTCCACCTCTAATATTGTTAAATAATCTTCTACTCTTGAATCATCACATCGTATTACTACAATATCATCTGCACAATTTCTCACATTTAGCAGCTTATCAAAATACTCCTTCCATCTTCTCTTTATTTCTTATGCATTTATTATCAATGCTCCATCTTCTTCTTACATCATCCTTGTATGAACTATTTCTTTGCTATCACTTCCCATAATTCCATCACTATAATCCTTTTACTGCCAGCTTCATCCATTTCCACCTCTTACGTAAATTATTTCCAACTTTTCTTCTCTTACCAATTTCTCACATTTCCTTATATTATCAAGATCCTTAGGATTTATTCTTTTACTCTATTCCATTCTTGCCACGCTTTCTTATTTCCTTTCACTACTTCTCTAACATCCTAATTCCACATCGATGTCTCCTGTTCCTTCAATATCGTCGATTTTCCACCACAGGCACTTTCTATCCCAATATTGCAAATATCCATTTAAAGTTGGACCATTCTTGCCCCACATTTCCTACTTTGGTGATTTGAATTTGTTGTTTCAGTTTGTCCAGAAATTCTTCGTGCACTTTCTTATGTTTTAATGTATTATTTTTACTTTTTTAATTAATCCCTTATCCCCCTTTCATTTCTCCATATCCTTCACTCTCATTTTCGCTATCATAAACCTATGATTTCCATCGAACGCTTATGCTAGTGAATCAATTACATCCATGAAAATAATATCTGCGATGAGTCCTTTCCACTCGAAAGTAATGAACTGCTGATTTGTTCTTCCATCACCCCAACCATATCTTATACATTTTCGCTGATTTTCTTCCGAAAATATGTGTTGCCCACAATCATTCCGTTTCTCTCTCAAATCTCAACTAGCATTTCTTCTTCTTCACCGGCTTTCCAATATCCCTATGGTCCAATTGCCTCTTGTTTTGCTTGTCTTCCATTTCCCACCTATGCATTTAACTCTCCCATTGTAATCATTTCAACATCTCTTATCTCATTTAGTTTCTCCAGGAATTTATCGATATTCTCCTCTTTGTTGCCTGTCTTTGGCACATGCACTTGTCGAAGTTCCCATTCTCAACCTAATTTTCATTTTCTTTTCACTGATGTACTGTACCAAATCAACATACTCCTCCAGTTGTTTTGATATTCACCTCTCTGCCTCCACGCCAGTATAGTGTATATAATTTATTCATTTTCTTACTTTTCCCGTTCCATTTTAATTTGCTCAACACGATCATTTCTATACCCCCCTTTCGCCATACAATAAACCATTTATTCAGCCTTCTCTCTCAGGGCTATAAGTTTGATTATTCCCACATTCATATTGTTGGCTGCCAGTCGCTCATTTTTCAATGTTCCCTCAGAGCCCAAAGAACTGCGCTTCACTTGTTGGGTTCGCTCTAAGCATATCTGAGGTAAGATTTGAAGTACCATAGACATATTTAGTCTATTATTACGGTGGGGTAGCCAGTCCCAGAGGCATTTTTAGCCTACTGCCAGGTGTAACTTTAGGACGATCCTCAGGATTACAGAGGAATTTTGTAACGGTTTCGCTGAAGTTCAGACGTTGCTGAGAGAAGAAAGCTCTTCTGTTGTATCTGCCGATGTGACTGGAGTCCTCTAAACCGTTAACCACATTCTCATTTCGGTGAATTTGTGTCATTTCCTACAAGAAGGGATCACCTGGCCGCCGAATGGAGGACTCCACCACATCCCCGCCCCCTTCACTTTGGATGTCAAGTCTCTAAATGGGTGCTGGGCCCTCAGCCAGTCAGTTACAGGTAGTATCGTCTAATGTCAGACTAATATCCTTACCTGACTAGGACATTGCGCCACATTTTCAAATTATTTTTCAGTATGTCCAGCCGTACTGTTTCTAACCACCTTGTATATGCTCTACACTTCATTGCTGTTTGTTTCCTCTCGTAATAGTAATTTCGTCATTTTTGATAATATCATTTTCAGAAAACAGCAGTATCATTTTTATGGAACAAAGGTCTATGTTACAGTATACTAAGCATTTTGACTCAGCAAGCAACGATGGCCTTGAAGCTTGTTTTCTCAAAACCTGCGAAATGCAACTTAGAGCCTTGTTCTTGGTTACGCTTCAGTGTTAATTTATAAGAGTTTTATTCTCATAATAACATCTTAAAAACAACTCTTCGTTTGCATGTCCATATTTAACACCATTTCGACTTTATCCATTACCCATAATATTAAAAATTTGCTGGGAGAATCCGGTCATCCGAATTTATGAGAAGGCTCTGGGATGAACTCGAAAATAAATGTTCTAGCACAATCTTTAGAAGATATTCTGATTTTCCTGCCTCAGTTACACAATTACTTTCCGAAACGGCGGAATAAACATTACTATCCACTACTTCCTTTGCCAAAAAGGTAATTTTATAAGTATTGATGCTGCAAATAGAATATCCAAACGTCTGTTTGCAGAAAATCTTCCATTGGTGCAATCATTAATTCTGCACTCTATTTTTTCATCCTCCTTGTCTGCTCCTTCATCTTTATTTGCCTTGTGCTCTTCTACATCATGGTTAGGAAGTGTAGAAGAAGAAGTCATGGTAATACACTGTCTGACAAAAAAGTTAAGCACCCAGAAGGAGTGGTCCAATATTATCCCATTTCGGCACATGCATACCATTGATGTGTGAGTAAATTATCAGATTTACAAGGACCTGTAATGTAATGAACGCCCACAAGTGTGCATTCGTGTTGGCACCGTCCCGTTGTAGATAAGTTATTACCAGTCAACTGCTGTGAGACAGAAAATTAAGCAAGACGTGCAGAGACGACTACGTACAGTACGAAGCACCCATGATGCCTCGCAGACGCTTTATACACCTTATCTCCCAACTGACACCATTAGTGGGACTGCATGAGGCTGGTTGGTGGTATCATACAATTGCTCGACATGTGGGCCATTCAGATGTCACAGTGGCCCGATGTTGGACTCAGTGGGTACATGAGGGCACCCAGTCACGTCGTGCAGGTTCGGGTCGACCAAGAAACACCGCCCCGAGGGAAGACACTCGTATGGTGTGCCAAGCATTGCAGGATCCCAAAAATTCAGCATCTGCCATCCGCGAACCTGTACCGGAAAGTCTACAACATCCTGTTAGTTCCTGCACAGTGTCTTGACGACTCTCATCCGCGGGATTGGAATCCTACCGCCCCTTGCGTAGGTTACCGTTAACACCAGAACACACACGCCTGCGTTTGGAGTGGTGCTTTACCTGGGAGGCATGGAGGTATGACGACTGGCGTCGCATCACATTCAGTGATGAGCCCTGCTTCTCCATAACCTCCGATAACCAGCGTATGTGGGTGTGGCGGCGTCGATGGCAGAGGGCAAATCCTGCCCATATTGTTGAAAGACACCCAGGCATAATTCCTGGCATCATTGTGCGGGGAGCCATAATATATGCGTTCAGATCATCTCTAATTGTGCTTCGACAGATTTTGACGGCACAGCGATACGTCACATACATACTGATTTGGCTGTTTCTCAACTCATTCTTGTTGAAGAGAACAGCTCTCTCCAGAGGGAAGATCCGGTAAGGTACAGGGGTAATACAGCATTTTTATAAAAAATATATTTTCAAAACTCCAATTAGTGATCAGATTCATACACAGGGAGATTCATTCCCTTCTTATATTGAAAGAAGTAAAAAGAAATGGCGTATGGCTTTTATTGCTGGTGGGAATGTCCGAGGACAAGTTCGACTCGCCAGATGCAGGTCTTATGATTTGACGCACGTAGGCGACCTGAGCGTCGTGATGAGGATGAAATGATGATGAAGACGACACATACACCCAGCCCCGTGCCAGCGAAATTAACCAATTATGGTTAAAATTCCCGACCCTGCCGGAAATTGAGCCCGGGACCCCTGTGACCAAAGGGCCGAAGGCTAGCCATTTAGCCATGGAGCCGGACATGGAAGTAAGTAAGTGATCGGTATCACCCCTCCCCCTCAATAATATATTTTATCATAACGAATAATTCTTACTGGCACTTTATAATCATAGTCACTGATTACATGGGGTGATGTCGAAAACAAGTTGGGAATTTAAAAATATTCCTTCACTGCAGTTTGATCGCAACGTAAATTCGTAATTTTTACTATTTTTAATATTTAATTTTGTAGATGTTTGATCCACCAATGAATTTTTATTTCTTCATGTTTTCACCTTGCTTAACACATCGTAACTAGTGACAATGTGTAGTAGGAGGAGATCCTACAGTTTCTTCAGGTAGCTTGAAAATGCCAAACTACTTTAATAGAGCCCGTGAAATCCATGAAATATCAATTAATGTGATCCGTTATTATATTATGTTCATAATGCTAATGAAAAGAAGAGACAAAAGCCAAATAAACAATTCTAGACTCATCCTCCTACACTGACTTATCATTGTATTCATCTGATCAAGTATTCCTTTCCATGGACCCATCACTATAATACTAAGATGAGATTGCTGTTCCTTCTATCTAACTATATATATCTGAAATCGGATTCAATTGATTTATTCAAAGTAAGCAGATAAATAAAGATAATTTGTCCTCCTGTTCAATCTAATTATTTGACTCATACACTAGATTAAGAGCTATATTCTATATTAAGTATATAAATGGTCTTAGTTACTGTTATATTGTTTAGACTTCCTGACCTCGGAAGTTGCCAGATAAGGAAGCTCTTCAAGTTATCACGGTCTTATTGCCAGGTTTACCTATAGGGGCACACACAAGGAAACAGTGTGACACGGGAATAACGGACACTTTTGTCTCTAGGAAACCAAGAAGTATGGGTCAACAAATATGGTAACGCAGAGGATTTTTAACATGTAGAACACAGAAAGACCTACAGGCAAAACAATTAAAGACATTCAAGAGCAAAGATTAGCAAATTACTTTCTATAGAGAGTAAAATATACAGCCCACCAATTTATGGGCTGAAACATTTGAGTTCGTACATTTTTCATAAGGCTCAAAGTATCAATATCTCCTGAAACTAGAAATTGGAGGTGTCACAGCCAAATATCTAGCATATTCTACACATATGCCCTTTTGTGGCATTATACATAGGGTGGTTTTGTTCATATCTGACCAATTTTCAAGAGCACCAGTCGTATTCTAGTGGATCCCCAGCACTGTGGATTATCATCCGACATAAATGTTTCCTTTGAAGCAAACTCCGGTGGAACACAATTCTGAGAATTCTGTCCCATTCCTCCCTGCAAACCTTCTAAGGACCATGCAGGGTGCATGGATGGCGATGTTGGATACTTTTTTGGAACATTCTAAATGTGCAGATATTCATTGCGTTTTCATAACGGCTCTTCAGAGGAATGTCTTAAAATTGAATTACATGAATTTCTAGTATCCGTTCTATTTCCTGATATGAACACAGACACGTTCTGGTGGTATGAGTTGTGGCATGCCTGTCTGATAGATATCTGTACGCACTGGATTTACGAAACAATTTGCCTTCACTTTCACATTTTCAACCTTGCACATCATCAAATCACAAACATAATTGAATCCTTTGACAACCACAAACCCATGTGATAAGCTGTCCCGGTAGTGATGAAGGAAGTTGCTGCGCACGATGGCGTCGGTGTCACGTTTTGTTATCACCTGAGAGTGACCACTACTATTGAGATGGTGATCACTACTAGTTAGATGAACGTACGCTTCGTCCATCGTAATGAATGCCTTCCTTGTTGACCCCACAAGGCGTGTTTCAGTATTCATGTGTATGGAAAACAAATATTAAAAAGCCCATAACATACCCTTTGCAATAACGGTTGATTTTGGGCTCCATTCACCACATTCTCACACCCTCGAAGTCAGGTGCAATACTGCTCATGACAGCAAAACCTTAGTTCGAACTTACACTCATTAGGTAGCAGTAGCGTTACAGCATTGGTCAACATAAACTGAAATACGTTCTGTACTGGATGGGTTTGGTGCACATTACTGAATTGTAGACTTTCGACAGTGGTAAGAAGTTTATCTGAGAAGGTAGTGACCAGCAACATTTCATCCGTATGGTAATACAAACCGATAACATGGTTGCATTGGGACATAGAATATCCTCATTTAATGGTCTAACTTGCCAATGCTTTATGTGAATAGAAGGTGATTTGTGCTACTTCTAATAACAAATTTTAAGGATAAAATTTATTGTAGAGTTAACTATTGAGTGTATCAGCTATTAGGACATGCATTAACAATGACTAATATCACAATTTTAGAAAGGCATTGAGTATTTCTTTTTCCTACAGAATAGAGGCCATCCATGCCACTTTTCATCAAATTGTAATCGCCTAAATGCTGGTCTTCCTATAACATGCGTTAAGTGTGCATCAGATGAAGATTCTCCTGTTCTTCACCGACGTCTCCAAACTCGTCTAACCCTCTACGATTTTCTTCTTACTGCATTTTCAAGAATCATTTCTCTGAACCTGCACTGAAAATATTTATAATGGTGAATTGTGCAGGCATCTGCTGTCGACCATGACATATAGGAAAATGTGTGGTAATGATTGGTCACAGGATGGAAGAAAGTCACATATTCAGCAACAGGTAAATCAACCACAGCTTAGTAATTATTAAGAACAAACTATGAATAATATCAAACAGGAAATTGGCAGACGAATCACAGTTCAAGGAGAGCAAGTCGTAACTCTCAGACTTGCTGCAGATATCTACTTGTACCTTGTGATGTAGAAAATATCTTGGAGTGAGAGATAAATAAATAAATAAATAAATAAATAAATAAATAAATAAATAAATAAATAAATAAATAAATAAATAAATAAATAAATAAATAAATAAATAAATAATGAAATAAATAAATAAGTAAATAAATGAAAAACGTCGGAAAGTAATGGAAATCATGTCTAAGGAAGTTATGTGACTTGAGCAATATCAGAATAAGAACTTCTAAAAGAAGTTTATGAATCTTGTTACCTGTGTAGTGGAATAATTAATGAAGGCAGAAATAAAGAACGTATAAATATAAACTAGCTCAAACAGACAGAGATTTTCTTGAAAATAGAAACGAGCTCTCTTCTAGCATACATATTCATACTAGAAAGCGGTTCCTGAAGACAATATTTTGTAAATGATTTCACTGTATGGAACTGGAAAGTTGGCAATAATTTATGCGGAAAGAAAGAAAACAGAAACACTCTCTATTAAAACATGAACACGAAAAGCAGTTTAGTGTATATATAGAATTAAGTTATTATGTAGAAATGAAACGTTTCGCATCTACTAGTCTATCGGCCGATGACCCAAACAACAGAAATTAATGCTGAGTAATGGAAGCTAAAATGTTCGATGTTATTCCACTTTTGTCACTGACAACATGGAAGGAAAATTAAGCAATTAATAGTGTTATACAGACAGAGGACTTACCATCACGCTTAAAAAATTTGCAAGGTAGATCTTCCAATGCCTTGTTTATTCGGTCTCTGAAGGCTTGTGGAGCTGAAATAAAGAAATTTTTCCCAAATAATTAGTTCTCTTAAAACAACATTACAAGCTATTGTACATCATTACAAATACGACGAATTAGTGGCTAAGGGTAGCTAAGAAACCGAGTACAAATCATCGTACTTCAGAAATTGATGCGTCATTTTAACAAATATTACAAAAATACAAATTATAAAGCTAATAAATAAAACTAATAAATTTTAATAAAATATTTTACATAAAGTTTGTATCTGGATGGTGCTGGATAGAATCCATTCTTCGAGCTTAATCATCCTGAAATGCACTGGAAAGAAGAAATTTTGAAACTTAATGAGTCCTTAATATTGGCATTGTACTCCATTAATATCTAACGTCATTTTACACATAACAGGTATACATATGATATATATTACATGCCAGGAATACTTTTTCAATATACTGAACCCATAGTCATTGGTGCAGACTGAGCCAGAGCACAAGGCCTACGAAATTTTTGATACAGAGCGAGTTGAATTTTTGAGAGAGAGAGAGAGAGCCGTTTTTATGTATTTCTTGGCTGTGATATTGTGGTGAGCAGGTATTATTTTATCCCTGCTCCCACGAGAAGTATAGTGGTGCCATTGCCAAGTGTGGAATGTGGAGGAATACAAAAGAATTTGTCACGGGGCTATTTTTGCAGTAATGGAGCCTTGAGAAGAATTAGAAGGGAAAATGTCGTACAATTACCAGTGTAAATGGTTACGAATTAATTCAGGAACAGTTGTACCCAAATCGTCAAGAGAAAGAAGATTTCGACGTTGCGGGCCAAACTCAACACAACTCTATGACATCATCCCGACCCGAAGAGAAAATAGGTCCCGGATAACAACGCATTTTCAGTTATAAATCATATAAAATCAAACCCTTACATTATTTCTAGAAGAGATCCACGGACGTTGTAATTACGACGGTGGTATGTCTGTTATCTGTGAAATTTTCCGAAGGAAAGGTTTGTTCGTTGTCCGTTGGTTACATCGAGGGTTAGGCATGGTTGGGATAGGTGAACATATAAAACGAGGGTAGTCATATTTGTTCCTTGACAGTATTATCCGAAGTTTGGATGCGAATCCGCGTATCTTTGCATAAGATTGACAAATCTCACTTTGTCGGCTAATTCCAGTATTGGAGACTTAAACATGGAATGAGTCGCGAGGAATTGAACATAGTCACAAAAACGCGACATGAGAGAATTTAGAATGAAAGGCAATGTGGGGTTCATAATTATTGAGTGGTATCATTGTGAGAGTATTCATTTGACAAAATTATTGGTTGAAACGCTATATTTGAAGGATGGTTGCCTTAACGCCTATTTGACGCTAATAAAAAATAGATTATTGGTACAAGTTATTTTCAACAATTAGGACTGTGTAAAATATTCGTGGTCAGTCGCTAAGAAGGTAACAGTTTCAAGATACAAACACATGACAGTGAACAGTTATGTTGCAGACGTTTGTCGTGAACACTGCGATTCTGCGGAGCATTTAAACCGCGAGGTGTCTTGTAAGGAAGATATTCCGTGTGCGCGTCGGCATAGTGTTGATAGAACCGAGTGCATTTCTTCAAGAGACAAGGATATTCGTGTGAGGGTATACATTGCTGTTATGTGTCATTGTTTTCAGGTAATAGAAAATATGTAAACCAAGAATGAAAAATACTATAAAATATCAAATGAGTGAGATAATTGAGCATATATTTTTTGGTAAGACTGATAAATTCCTTATATATATATATAAATGCTTGTTATGAAAAAGTCATCGAATGATAGTACTTTCTTAAATCATATTTATGCTTAAATGGCCATTTCTATGTGATAGAGCATATTTTATATAGTAAATGGTCATGATCGTCATATTTTCACTCTTTCAGGTAGTAACGACTTTTTCTCATTCAGTTTCCTTTCTTCCGTGTTCAATTGAGTTGTTGTGTTTCTCAGAATTACACATCATGATTTGTTTCCCGGAAACTGGTAAGAATCTACCTTCCTCCCTTATTTCTATAGAGTTCACAATATGGACTACCCTTGCGCAACAGTGAGCAGGTAGCTACTTAAGCCTATCCTTCGTAATCTGGTGTGTCTCAGAGGTGATAAAGCCTTGTTGAAGTGGGAAGTGTGTATTCTGTGTAGTATAGTTCAGAAAAAAATGCCTAAGTGAAGCAAAGTATTCGAGTAAAATTACTGCAACAGTTCGTGTCTCGATATGGTGAGAAAGTGTTCTCGAGTGATGATAAAATGCTGTATTGTAAATTTCGATGTAAGAGTAACTGCGGAGAAGTCACTTAACGTTCAGCAGCATGTGGCAACTGAAAAACATACACGTGGAGTACAACGAATCTGCAATGGTCCAGGTGGAACATTTATAATAAACTGTGAACACTTAGAAAAAGTCAATTTTTCTACCGTTAGTAAACTGTTAGACAGATCAATGCTTGCCGTAAGGACCGAAGACATTCAGCATGACAATGTACTGCTCTTCGTAACAGATGCTGCGCCTTATATGGTGAAAGCTGCCAAATCACTAAAAGCATTATATAGTAAAATGGTGCATGTGACTTGTTTAGCTCACGAATTACACAGAGTTGCAGAAGAGATTCGCAGTCAATTCAGTGAGGTTGATAAATTGATTGGGTGTGTCAAGAATGTCTTCTTCAAAGCCCCTTCATGTGTTGCATCATTATAGTTGCTAGCTCAGACATTCGCTTGCCACCTTCCCCATTTTGAAATGATGGGGATCCTGGATGGAATCCTACAACTAGTACTGCCAGAACTTCAAAATTGTGTAAAGTATCATTGATTCATTTGATAGCAGTGAAGCCGCATCAATTGGACTAGACCAGGAATTAATGTCTAATTCTGACATTTCAGGTCAACTTTCAAACTATAGTTTTTGTTCCTGTTATTATAACTGCTTTGGATCAATCAGAAGTGCCAATAGTGAAGAAGATAAAACTAGTGAAAAATAACTGTGAATAAATTTAATGTTGTTTGTGGTAAAGTGGGGCAAGAAGTATCAAAAGAAGGTGTTAGAAAAAGCTAGGGTATCACATATTGTGTTCCACATTTCAATGATTTTGTTGGATGAAAAGTTTTCTCTTAATCATTTAGAATTATATTCAAATGATATTGTCCATTTCAAATATGCTCCTCTTATGTCAGCTGAAGTAGAACGAAGTTTTTTAGAGTACAAGGTTTTGTTGGAAATCATTTTATTTGAAAATTGGCACAAGGTATTAATTGTATATTGCAACTCAGGGCTCATAAACTGAAGATACAGAAGCATGTGAAAATAATCGCAGCATGCGTTAACTATGTACTGACAATTTCAATAAAATAAGAAGCATACTACAGTATCAAACTGCATAGTATTACATCTCTTGTGCATTTTATTAAAAATAAATGGTTTGTTGTCATAAACTGACTTATTGATTGATTTTGCAACTGGAATTTTACCTCAATAATACTACGGTTAGGTCATATGTTTTATGTTATTGAGCATACTTTGGAAAAATTTAGGTCATAAGAGCATTTTTTCTGTGCACATTATGGTGATTTTTAGGTCATAAAAATCCTAGCCCTACTAATTACTATACAGGCAGCTGGCGTTTCTCACGATGGAAGAAGACATTCAACAACAAAAGTTGGTGACTTACAATAATGTTCTCTTCGCTATGTCATTGTTTCCATTTATTCTGTGGTACATTTCGGCCACCTCTTTTGTTAAGAATGTAAAAGTGGTTTATAGGTTTACATCATGTAGGGGAAATCTATCGTGGAGACAGTGATGTTTCGTGTTTGTGTTTGTGTCGTTGTGGTATTAACCGATAGTATGACGATTACCTTGTAGTTAAGAGGCTGTGTTATTCCGTGATACTTATTTTAAGGCCTGATTTGGCAGGTATAGTGCTGTGAAAGTTATGTAGAAATGTTTAAGTCCGTTTTTAGGTTTGAGATTGTTTATTTATCTTTGGAATCTAAATCGCTTCGGTTTGACACCCATATATCGTAGGTTTATTTGCAGGTTATGATTTTGTGAAATATACCATGCTTAACGCTTCAGAGAGCGGCGTCAAGTTCTTGCGTCTTACTTATATTCCTCTCTCGACTTCCCATGTGTTGGCTGATGAGAGAGTTGTAACGTCTCCGTTGATGAAGTTAAAGTCATAAATGGTTGTTATTTCGGGGGGATGTCGTAATCCAAGAGTCACAGTGATAATGTTTGTAAAATTATTTTTCTGAGAACTTCGCAGATACTCGCAATGGGAGTGTTATTTCAAGGGATCCGTTCTCAGATCAAGCCGCTAGTGTGAGAGATATGTTGAGAAACATGTGCAGTGCGCCAGGAGACATTGCATTGCACAAGGAAAATGGATCGTAAGTTGTACATCCTCTGCCATTGTTGTGTGAGGAGATGTGGTGACTCAGGCGGTCAAGGCCCGTATGTTCATGATGGGTTGTGGAGTCAGTTTTAATCATGAGGTATTTGAGGTGGAAGTAGTACAGGTATATAATTTTCAAAGACCCGGGAATTTATACTTTGTCGAAAGTTTGGGAATAAATTTTGTGTGATGTGGCCATTTACTCAGGTCGAAGTGAAGCCGTAGGTGTTTGGATAATGATATGATGGCAGCCCTTTGTGAAGATTCAAATCTGATCCTTTTGATTAGCTGACCACTCGGTAGAATCCATTTCAAGCTATGTGTAATCGGGGCAAGTATATCACTTCGGGACTTTTAGGTATTGTTTACGGTTTAAGTTGTGCACTTCGTTAAGGAAGCAAGTTACGGGCTAGGCGATCATAGACATGAGGATAAAAGGGTCTCAGGTAGCGGGCGCACCTTTTGGTTGATAGTATTTGTAGATTCAGCTTGCCTGGAAATTAAGATAGATCTACTTCACATTTATATTTGACGAGGAAACGTAATTTGTATTCCATACTACGCACAGTTATTTAATAGGGAAATTAAATTGCTTTTCATGGGAGATGATGAACTTAAGGATCCAATACTAATTGCTTTTGATGTAATCGGGATAACACAGTGATATTTTATTTTAATTTGTTTGTATTGAGGGATGTCCTGAGGCTACGTATTTGTTTCAATTTGATACTAGAGAAGTGTCCAGATATGATTTTCTATATCTACTGTAAGTTATCGTTGATGCTTGAGTGATTTTATTTGCGTAAATTATTGTCGGAGGTGTTTGTTGTCACTGGCTACTTAAAACACGTATTGTATTGGTTCATTGTGGTAGCGGGTCATAACCGTCAGGAAGAATGATGCAGAAAGTGCACTCACCCTAGATTTTTTGTGAGGGCCACCCTAGCGTGTTCAAATCCCTTCAATATGAAACCACATTGATGCAGGTGCTGTAGATTAGTCCAAGGGATTACAGGAGTCTTCTCACATAGTTAAGGTGTAATAATGTATTAGCATTTTGATGTAGGATTTTTTATTTGTGAATAGTTTAATGTAAATTTAGGTTAGGAGAAACCCATTACAATGATTCGTTTAAAATGCATTTTTATTGCTTTAGATTTAGTGGTGGGAATCAGTGACGAAGCAAACATAGAGTTTGGTGGACATGCACAATAGTATTTACTTACTGGAACTGCAAGAAACCAACAACTGTTTCGCATTATTACTACCAATTTAACAATAAGTTACAGAAGAGCGTTAAATAAATGTAACGAATTACGTCCGTTCAATTTAGAATAAGATAAATAGAACTCTAGGGAAACCAATTCTCAGAATTTTGATAGTTTTGCTTAGTCAATGTGTGACAGATATAGGATTTCGCTGAGAGATTTGTGTGGTCTGACGAGGCGCATTTCATACTTAACGGTACGGCAAACCACCGCGATTGTGTCTACTTGGACCCTGTAAATCCTCACGTTCATGTGGACAAAGCCGTGAATCTACCGGGGCTTACTGCTCGTCACCGCGTGGTTTGAATGGTCCGTTATTCTTTGAGGGTACCGGTACTGTCCACGCGTACCTTGATATGCTTCACAAAATGGTTTTTACTACCATCCAAACCCTGTATAGCGATGAAATATTTTACCATCAACAAGATGGAGCCCCGCCTCACTACCGTCGAGGTGTCAGGTTGCAGTTGGACGACACTCTACCAGGACGGTGGATAGGTCGCAGAGGTGTGCTGCTGAGTACCCACCTCGGTCACCTGAATTGACACCAATGAACTTCTACCTGGAGGAACAGTCAAGAATGAAATGTATCGGCAGAAATCAGTTACAATCAGTGAGTTACGTGGCATAATCATAGCATCGTGTGTTGCCATTACGTCAGAGACACCGACAGCTGTAGTTCGGTCTGCACTTCGGCGACATCGGCGTTATATTGACGTTGTTGGTGGTCATTTTGAACAGGACACGGGACAAGATGGCGACTACTGTGTGTGAGTCTGTGATATCAATGGTGGATAATGGTGTAAGATGCAGTGAAAACTGTGGCAAATGCAGAAGAGTAGTAAAAATGGGATTCTGTGTCATAAGTGTGATGAATAGTACCATATTCGTTGTGCAAATTTTGTAAATAGGACTGATATTGAAGAAAGTGTGTGGCTGTATCCCAAGTGTAAACAAACTGATAGTGAGGCAGAACAAAGCAGAACAACAAGAAAGAGAGACTTACGAAACTATGCTTAAGATTTTTGGAGTGCAACAAGAAGACATGTGCTCTGAAACTTGAAAATGAAAGCTTAAAGGACAGAATAAATAAACTCGAAGATAAAGAAGACATTGGAGAAGAAAGATCGCCGTGGATGGAAGTGACGCGTAGAAATTTTAGGCCTAATTTTAAACATATGCGAGAAACTACGTACAACTTAAAACCGGGTAAAAACTCTTTGCAGTGCCAAAATCGATTTCAGTCATTGTAACAAGGTCCAGAAGAACACACATCAAGTTTTCCGAATAATTTTAAATCCAGTGGAGTTAACCTACAGAAGAAGAAAACCAACCGAAAGTCAAGATCGCCAAAAATTCATCTCTACGCAGACAGTCAAGGGCGGGGTATATCAGAAGGCATCAAGGATGAGCTGCTGAATCCAGAAACTGAGGTTTTAGGACTAATAAAGCCAGGTGCTAAAACTGAAGACGTCCTTTCAAGTTGTGATCCTGTGTTAAACAATTAAAATTCCGTACATTGGTGGAATCTTATGAGAAGGATAATTACCGGTATGTGCTGGTTGTGAATGGTACAAATAACATTGCTGCAAATGAAGGCGAGGGACTAATTACGACCCTGAGAGTTAAGATTTCCAAACTACCTGACTCAAAAGTACTTGTAGTTAATGTGGCACCCAGGTATGACCTTTTAGGGGACTCGTGTGTGAACAAAGATGTACATGATGTAAATATAAAAATCAAGAGATTATGTAAGAGTTTTAGAAACGTCTATGTAGTAGATACTTTAGGTCTTGGCATGCAAATGTTCAATAGGCATGGGTTGCTACAATTGCTATAATTATCAGCAGAGATTTGCAAACTAATCTGCACTTAAGGAAAATCATACCACTAAACTGGCATATACAGGGAAACTTGCCAGAAATCGCGGATCCTTAAATCAAGATCTATGTACAAGGATCTGGGATCCAGGGAGTTTCTCAACTCATGAGCCAAATGTTACCCAATTGCAACAGTCAAGTTTTGCGGAGGAAGGGAGTCTGAGATTGCTCTTGGTAAACTGTCAGAGTGTAGTACATAAACAATTAAAATTCCGTACATTGATGGAATATTATGGGACTGATGTGGTGATAGGAGTGGAATCGTGGTTGAGAGAACGGGGGGATAATATAGAAGTATTTCCAGAAGTGTATACAGTCTATCGTAGAGACCAAGGAGATAAAATGGAAGGGGTGTTTATCCTGGTGAAGGAAACTTATTGTTCACATGAATGGTTTACCCATGAAAGGGATGAACTCTTAGGGATAAAATTAGTTTGTGATAATATGAAGGAGGTGGGAATTATAGGAACATATAGGCCTGGAAGAGAGGAAAGAAACATGGACATATTTGAGAAAATAAATTATTATACTCATAAAACAATAATAATGATATGGTAATAATTGGGGGAGATCTAAACTTGCCTGAAGTTGAATGGAATGGAGCTGCAAGTGAAGCCCATGAACAGAAAATGGCAAATAAGTTAATTTGGGTGGGAGGATTTACACAGGTACTACAAGAAACGACTTGTCTCAATAATTTGCTAGATGTATTCATGGTTAAGCCATGGGAAATTGTTGATAAAAATGAGGTAGTTGAAGGAATAGGTGACCATAAGGCTGTAGTAATGGACGTAGGATTCATACCCAAAACGCTTAATAAGAGGGTCACACAAGACAAGAAATTATGCAGAAAAACTAAAGTTGATGAATTTGGGACTTACCTTAAATCACAGTTCAGTTGTTGGATAGGTGAAGGGAGTAATGTGGATACACATTCAGCTAAATATAAAGGAATCATTTGGGAAGGAGGGAAGAGATTTGTACCTGTTAAGAAGGGTAAAATGACCTCAGACCCTGTTCATTATACAAGGGAAATAAGAAAATCAGAAAGAAAATGTAGAATAGTAAAAAGGGAAATCAAAGACGGTAGGGAGAATAGAGAAACTAGAAAACAGCTAATGAGGGAACTGAATAGAGTGAAAAAGGAAGCAAAAGAGAAATATATGAATGGCATACTTCAAGAGAGTTATGACCACAAAGGGAAATGGTAAAATGTGTATTCATATATTAGGAATCAAAAAGGAAATAGAATCCAAACTCCCACAATGGTGGGAGAAGGGGGTGAACACTATTTAACAGATGCTGAGAAAGCAAATCTATTTAGTAGGGAATTCTGAGATTCAGTAGAAGATTTTCAGGAGTTGGAAACCGTAAAATAAGATAGAGAGAGAGAGAGACACATAGGGAAACAAGAAGCTTCTCGTTCACAAAAGAAGATATTTTCAGAGAAAACCAACTGCTTCAGCAAAGAAAAGCAGCAGGATGTGATCAAATTATTGGGGAGGTAATAAAGACAATGGGGTGGTACATAGTGCCTCATTTAAAATTCCTCTTTGACTAGGTCATAAATAATAGTGTAATACCAAAAGAATGGAAGGAATCTATAATAATACCAATTTATAAAGGAAAGGATGATAAATTGAAACCGGAGAATTACAGACCAATCAACCTGACCAGTATAGCTTGTAAAATACTGGAGAGTTCAAAAGCAAAGTACATCAGAGGGATATGTGATGATAAAAATTGGTTCATGAGGAGCCAGTATGGATTTAGAAGAAATGTTTTTGTGAGGCACAACTGGTGGAATTTCAGCAGGACATATAAAGATAAGTTGGATTCAGGAGGCCAGTTAGATTGCATAGCCATAGATATTTCCAAAGCTTTTGATAGAGTGGAACATGGGATATTATTAAAGAAATTGGAGGGAATTGGATTGGACATAAGGGTTATACGTTGGATAAGAACATTTGTAAATTCAAGGGTTCAGAAAGTCAAAGTAGGAAATAATATAACACAGGAAGAGAAAGTTTGGAAGGGAATTCCACAGGGTAGTATAATCGGTCCGTTACTTTTCTTAATATACACTATACCGTGAAGTACGTTTTATCTACTCCCACGTCTTCTTATTTCATCTGTGTTCTTCGCTTGTGATCGTGCTTGCAAGCTGTGTTTTGATTGTGTTTTATTTGTACACGTTGTATTGTATAATGTATTATTTGGATTGCCCTTTTTTCCTTAATTAATAAAGTCTGGCCCTCATCCCATTATGGCCTCAGGATAAAGGGAAGTTTCTTCCCGTCCTGGGGTATTTACCCGCATTAAGTTGGTTATTTTCCTCTTGGCTCCACGTTCTGGTGAGAAACAATCCGCCCCTTTGGTGTGCGCGCGCCTTTCCCCGCTCTCGGCACGCGAGCGTTGGCTTGATTTTGTGGTCATTCTCGCTCACTAGCTTGTTCGCTGCACACTTGCAGGCAGAGTCTTGCCGCAGCCTCAAACCGACTACTCACTAGACGTGGAGGTAAGACTTAGATATTTTCCTCCTTATGTAGCTCGTTATGACGAGTTTGAGGAAGCGGATCGCAATCTTTAAGCTGTGTATATGTTGAGTAGGTTTAATGCCCCAGTTAAAGATACGTTTTAAAAGGATACTTCACTCTTAAACATGGTATGGATGTTAGATTTATATTATGGTCTTACGACCTGTGTTTCATTTAGCTATGCTGTCTCTTGAATATGGGACAGATCACTTTTAAATATTGTTTGTAAATTTAAAGTTGCGTAAAGCCTTTCCTTCTATGTCATAAAGGATCTGTCTAAATGAGTATAGTTACTGAGTATGAGAAAGTACCAGAATGTTGTGGTAAATAGGGCGAATATTACGGTGTTTACATTTCTTGTTGTAATGTGTTTACTTTCGAGGCATATGCTTTCGCGCAGAAATGCTAAGTCTAAGATTATTCTGGCGTGACCCAGAACCATCTGGTACTGTCTGGAAGACTGGGATACCAAGAGACCCTATGTTTGGTGTTTGTGAGAAGACGATTTATTATGCTTTCAGGGCTAGGCCCGTTTCCAGCGAATATTATGTTAACTAGTAAATTTTGCTGGGGACATGTGTTTATATTATTTTAGTAAATTGCTTTCAATTGGGACATGTCCCTGTGCTGTTAAGAAATTGTGTATCGAACTAATACAATGGCTTCCATTTATGTAATAAATTGTTATCTGGCAAACTTAACGTGCCTTTACGCCCCATTCCCTCAGTCCACCGCTTCTTCCCATAAAAGCTATCGGGTATCAACCCAGTACAAAATCTGGTAGCAGAGTGTGGGTTGAATGGGGCTGGCCTTACTTATACATGTCAGTTAACCTTGTGTAGGGGTGGAGTCCGGAAGTTCCTTCGTCGGAATATTTCTTGAGATTTGGCCTTTCTTAAAATGTCTACTCGTGACGTTCCCTACCCGTGGGCGCTCTGAAAGGAGGAGCTATTATATGAGCTAAAAATCGTAATGTTGAATCCAGAGGTACTGTGAAGGGTGATGAAGCGTTATTAAGGTCAAGCTGAGATAGGGCTATTTCTGTCCCTCAATGTACTTACGACAAGGTCGGGACTGCTTTTCTGATGTATTCACTGAAAAATTAGGCATGACTAACATCTTAGAATATAAAATTGAGGTTCGGATTCGATTCCTGTCAGGATTCCTCCTTATCGGCTCTCCCCACCTAAGATCAAGGCTTTGAAGGAGATTATCGATAATATGCTTCGGGAGGGAATTATTCGGTCTTCTACCTCTGCCTATTCGTCGCCTACTTTTCTCTTCAATAAACCTTTGGGGGGTTTAAGCCTGTTCTGGATTACAGGCTCCTGAATAAGAAGATTGTATTATAGTCGGTTCCTCTCCCGGATTTACACTCGTGCTTTTCGTGGTTTAAGAAGGGCAAGTATTTCAGTGTTAGATTTAAACCAAGCCTATTATCAAATTCCTCTCGTGGAGGAATCGCGCCATTTGACCGCCTTTGCCACCGCGTGGCTTCTGGGTAAGCTCTTTTCGGATGTCAAGTTCAAATACCTTTACCACTATTTGGATGATGTAGTTGTTTACTCTGAGACATTTGAAGACCATCTCCTACATTTACGTGAAGTCTTGACCCATGTTCGCCACGCCGGCTTGACCGTCAAGCTGTCTAAGTTTTCCTTCGCGAAACCGCAGATGTCGTTCCTTTCGCATATTGTGTCGGCCGAGGTCGTATCTGTTGATTTGTCTCGTACGCAGGCGATTCGTGAGTTTTGCTCTCCGAAGGATGTGAAGGGAGTTGCTGGATTTGTGGGCACGATCAATTTCTTTCGGAAATTTTATCCCGGATCTGGCTATGTGTGCGGCTCCGCTTAATTTGTTACGCCGTAAAGGGGTAAAATATGAGTGGGGTCCGTCCCAACGAGCGGCTTTCGATGAACTCAAGTTAGCCATTTCGAATGCCCCGGTCTTGGCGATGCCAGACTTTTCTAAAACCTTTATCCTGCAAACCGTTGCCTCTTCATCTGCGGTGGCTGCTGTGTTGTTGCAAGAGTCAGAATTTGGGAGACGTCCGATTGCTTATGCGTCTAGGACGCTTTTGCCCCTTGTTTCTAAGTACTCGATTTATGAGCTGGAAGGATTGGCAGTATTATTCGCCCTTGAAAAATTCTGTGTGTACTTGGAGCATGTAAAATTGGAGCTCGAGACGGATAACTAGGCATTGAGCTGGGTGTTGGGTAGGCCAAGTAAAACTGGTCGATTAGCTCGGTGGGAGATTCGAATTTCGGCGTTCCAATTCGACGTCCGTCATATTCGGGGCGATGACAATGTGTTGGTTGACTCGCTGAGTCGTATGTTTGGTCATCAGCAGGTTCAAAATGACGAGCCTTCTGTTCCCCTGGTTGATAGTTCGCCGACCCTTACAGGCGCAATTTTGTCTGATACCCGCTTTTGTACCATGATGTCACCAAATTTCAAAGCAAAAATCCGGTGTTAGGTCCCATAGTACAACATTTGAAGAATGGGAGGTCCATCCCTCCGTATGTTCTGAGAAATGGCGTCCTCTGTCGTCCCGCTGGGCACGACCAAAAGATGAAAGTGGTGGTACCTGCCATATTAGTACCGATGATATTTAAATATTATCATGCGACTCCACTTGCGGGGCATCTGGGTGTGTTCAAAACGAGGGAGAAAATCAGGGAAAATTTCATTTGGAAAGGTATAGATGGTGAAGTACATGAATTGGTTAGGGCGTGTTAGATCTGTAGAGTTAGTAAGCCGGCGTTGAATACGAAGGTAGGATTTCTCTCCTCTACTCAAACTCAAAAGATTTCGTGGGTCCTTTACCTAAATCTAAGGGAGATGGGAACAGGTTCGTTTTAGTTTGTGTTGACGGGTTTTCTCGTTTTACGTGGTTGTTCCCAACTAAACTCGCTACCACTGACACCACGGTAAGATGCTTGAAATCTATGTTTTCCGCCTTTGGTCCCTGTCAGGTTTTAGCTTCGGATAACGCTAAGGCCTTTACTTCGAACCTATTCACGAAGTTCTGTTTTAGCCTATCCATATCACATGTTACCACCTCGGCGTACTATCTCCAACTCTCGTACGCTGAAAAGTTCAACCGTAATCTACGTTCCGCCCTCACCGCGTTCACCATGAAGATGTTTTGAGGTGGGATACCTCGATTCCCTGGCTGGCTTTTGCCTTTAATACGGATGATCACGAGGCCCATAAGACGAGGCCTTTCTCTTTAATGTTTTCG
Source organism: Anabrus simplex (assembly GCF_040414725.1). Taxonomy (NCBI): domain Eukaryota; kingdom Metazoa; phylum Arthropoda; class Insecta; order Orthoptera; family Tettigoniidae; genus Anabrus; species Anabrus simplex. The sequence goes on from NC_090266.1 coordinate 881,127,644, forward strand.
TTTGTCTCTAATTCTCCCTTAAGCAACTTGTGGAGCATTGGAGAATTATTGCCTGAGAACATTGATCCTCCTAATATTAGGGCGACGTGGAAGCGTGCCTTGAATAATCTTAAGAGCTACGGTTTGAAGAAAGACGAGCGTTATAATCAGGGGCGTAGCCCCACGAACCTCGCCGTCGGCGACAGTGTATTTGTGAAGAATTTCACCCCCTCTGGTAAATTAGCTCTTCCGTTTCAGGGACCCTGTACGGTGGTGGATTTTCTTACTCCCATCACCCTACTTCTCAGGGACCCCAAGGTTAAGCCTGCCTAGTTATGCCTCCTGCTTACTATGGAACGAATTTGCCTTGCTTTCTTATTATAGAGAAGGGGTTTCTTGGTATTGCTGGTGTAAACTGTGTGTAATTTTATGGGACGTTAATTTAAGTGGTTCTTTGAATTTGTTATGCCTCCGCTACCTCATCCTTTCCTATACCACCCTCTCCCTCCCCACTGGGTTTTTTATGGTCATTACCTCCACGTCTGTGCTTGGTAATGCCGTGTGCCGTCACTCTCCCGTCTCTCTGCCCGTCCGTACCTTTGAATTGGGATGTTGGTGAAACATACTGTTGGTTCTGCATTTATTTTCCAGTTGCCCGGAGTATTCTGCCTCGCCGTTTGTTCTCTGAGAGCGCCCCTCGCTTGAGACTCTTATCGGCTCCAACGTCTCCGGCAGCCGTTCCTTACGGCTAGTGATGGACACTTCCTTATGCACTGAGCCCCAGGGATACCATGGTCTCTGGATTTTTCTTCAGACGGAGCTTTGGTTGGCTCTCAGGCTCCTTGGATTCTGATAGAATCTGCAACGGTGCTATTGTATTAAGCACAGTTATATCGCACGGCGCTGCTGGGCATAGGATCAATATTCTCCAGGTTGCTGGCAACCTTTCTTCGTACCATCAAATGAAATGTTATCCTGGGAGGTGTTACGCTTGACGAATCGTTGTGCTCGTCTCAATAATGACCACTTTGTCTTTGTTTGGAACTTAGTCCTGGACGAAAATTACTTCAACTTAGACCAAAGTTTTCCATGGAACATTACACCCTATTTAGAGTTTTGAGGGGGATATCTGTACCGTGAAGTACGTTTTTCCTCCTCCCACGTCGTCTTATTTCATCTGTGTTCTTCGTTTGTGATCGTGCTTGCAAGCTGTGTTTTAATTGTGTTTTTATTTCTACATGTTATATTTAATAATGTATTTTTTGGATTGCCCTTTTTTCCTTAATTAATAAAGCCTGGTCCTCGTCCCCTTATGGCCTCAGGATAAAGGGAAGTTTCTTCCCATCCTGGGGTATTTACCCGCATTAAGTTGCCTGTTTTCCTCTTGGCTCCACGTTCTGGTGAGAAACACCACGCCCCTTTCGTGTGCGCGCGCCTTTCCCCGCTCTCGGCAGGCGAGCGCTGGCTTGATCTTGTGGTCATTCTCGCTTACTAGCTTGTTCGCTGCACACTTGCAGGCAGGGTCCTGCCACAGCCTCAAACCGAATACTCACTAGACGTGGAGGTAAGACTTAGATATTTTCCTCCTTATGTAGCTCGTTATGACGAGTTTGAGGAAGCGGATCGCAATCTTTAAGCTGTGTATATGTTGAGTAGGTTTAATGCCCCAGTTAAAGATACGTTTTAAAAGGATACTTCACTCTTAAACATGGTATGGATGTTAGATTTATATTATGGTCTTACGACCTGTGTTTCATTTAGCTATGCTGTCTCTTGAATATGGGACAGATCACTTTTAAATATTGTTTGTAAATTTAAAGTTGCGTAAAGCCTTTCCTTCTATGTCATAAAGGATCTGTCTAAATGAGTATAGTTACTGAGTATGAGAAAGTACCAGAATGTTGTGGTAAATAGGGCGAATATTACGGTGTTTACATTTCTTGTTGTAATGTGTTTACTTTCGAGGCATATGCTTTCGCGCAGAAATGCTAAGTCTAAGATTATTCTGGTGTGACCCAGAACCATCTGGTACTGTCTGGAAGACTGGGATACCAAGAGACCCTATGTTTGGTGTTTGTGAGAAGACGATTTATTATGCTTTCAGGGCTAGGCCCCTTTTCTAGCTAATATTATGTTTACTAGTAAACTGTGATGGGCACATGTGATTATATTATTTTAGTAAATTTGTTTGAAATGGCACATGCTGTTAAGAAATGGTGTATCGAAATAATGCAATTGCTATCTGGCAAACTTTACGTGCCTTTACGCCCCATTCCCTCGGACCACCGCTTCTTCCCATAAAAGCTATCGGGTATAAACCCAGTACATACACAAATGATTAGAGAACAATATAACATCAAAAATAAGATTGTATGCAGATGACATAATAGTTTACAAGGAAATAAATAACATTGAGGATTGTTCAGAATTACAAGGTGACCTTGAGAGTGTCCAACAATGGATTGAAGAAAATAATATGAGGGTTAATGGAGGTAAATCGACAGTTAAAGCATTTACAAACAGGAGCTTTAAAACTGAATTTGAATATAGTACTTTGAATGAGGTAGTTTCCCAGAAGACGGCAAGTGCAAATACTTAGGTGTGAGATTTGAAAGTAATTAGCACTGGAATGGTCATGTTGATGACATTGTTGGGAAAGCATACAGATCGTTACATGTCATAATGGGGCTACTTAAATGATGCAACAAAGAATGAAAAGAAAAAAAATTACTTTAAGTATGGTTCATCCATTATTGGAATATGCAAAAAGTGTTTGGGATCCTGGCCAAAAATACCTAATAAAAGAAAAAGATAGTGTGTCGAGGAAAGCATCAAGATTGGTAAGAGGGATTTCAGGAGAAAAATTGGTGCATCAGAAATATTAAAGGAACTTGGGTGGGAAACTTTAAGAAAGGAGAAAACTAGACTTACAGGATTATATAGAGCCTATACAGGAGAAAAAGCATGGGGAGAAATCCGTGTGAAGCTTCAGTTCGAAAATAATTATATCGGCAGAACTGACCACAACTATATAATTAAAAGGAATTTTAGCAGAAGCGATTGGGGTAAATTTTCATTCACTGGGAAGGGCCTGAAGTAGTGGAACAGTTTACTAGGGGTAGTGTTTGATCCTTTTCCAAAATCTGTACAGATATTCACGAAGAGAATAAACAGCAACAGAGAAAATAAATGAAATGTTAGAGGGAATTCCACCAGTGCACGCTATTGTAAATAAAAAATTTGTGTAAAATATTAATTCCATCCCCTGGTCCATGGAGTTTGAAGAGCCGATGTAGGGGACTGCCTGTATGGGTGAAGTACAGTGGGGAATTGAGGGCCCTTGGGCCGCTACGGTAGCTGTGAAGGCCCTTCAGGAACTCTGAAATGTGGTGGCAAGAGGGGCTCCGGTTAAGAAGCAGCAGGTCGTTATGCTACTTAGGTTCCAAAATGGGTAAAAAAATAAGTAAATAAATGCAAATTTCAATCTTATACCAGTTGTATAGTATTATTTCAAGTAATTCCACGTACTGTATATGAGTTGACATGTTTGTAAGTATACGAGATATTATAAGTAGAATTTTGTAAACAATATTCAGGTTTAATAGAAAAAAATGTTAGCGTAAATTGTATATTATTGTATTCTAGCAAAATTTCCTTCTTCTCTTGTTAATTTAAAATTTAGTGCTTGACAATTGTACCAAGAGGTACTCTCCCTCGCCGTATTCTCTTAAATCTTCAATTTATACAGATCGATCTGCGCATATTGTATATTTGTAGTAAGTATGTTTTCTCCTTGTATCTTAATAAAATACACATGTCCCGTCCCCCTTATGGCCCAAGGGAAATGCGAAAATTATTTCCGCCCTAGGGGCACCTTCCATATTACGTTGTCAAGCATTCCTCCGGCCTGCGCACTTGTCGCGTTGTCTCCCCACCTTGCCCCTCCTCTCCCCTGCAGAGGGAGGGCACGGTGCTGTGGAGTTCGGAGAGAACTTGGTTCAGTTCGCTTGGAGCGAGCAAGCTGCCTAATCGCCTAGCCGTGAGCGTGGAGGTAGGAGAAAAGCTTGTCAACCAACTTCAGGCTTAGGGAGGGAGTTGTTTAATATTCAGAATGTAACATATTTGTTCTCTTGTCAGTAGAGGCTAAGGGCCTCGGTAAATAGTAAGAGGGCTTATTTCTGAAAAGGCTAATGTGTTAACTTGGTTTTTAGGTAATTTAGTATGTTGTCACTAAAAGACATTGTTCCCGAGGCTGAGCCTCGATTTCTTGGTAAAATGAGTGAAGCCCTCATGATAGTTGAATCGGTATGTGGCCTAAGGCGCCTGTAATTGCTAAGAATTGAATTGTCGGAGGGCAGGTCCCCCAATGAATACGAACTTTATTCTTGTTCGCACTTACTATTGTAATAAATGTTTAGCATTGCACACAACTCGGTTTTCGCTGGCTGTGTTATCGCTTCCCTTGCTCGTTACTGGTATTCAGCGTCGGTCTTAAAGCCCGCACCTTCCTTACTTCCATGTCGCTGCCAATCCTTGGTGCAGCAGTCTGGTAGCAGAGCGTTTATTTGTGCTCCTACCAGTGCTATCTGGCAATTTTGAGCGTGCGTGGTCTCTCTCTCTCTCTTTTGGTTACGCTGTTTCCCGTTCAGCTTGGTGGACGGACATATTTTTATCATGGCTACTCGAGACGTGGCATATCCTGGGTCTCTTCGAAAAGAAGAGTTGTTATACGAATTATCAATTCGTAATGTAGAGTCTAAAGGGACAGTTAAAGCGGATGAGTTATTATTACGAACTAATTTAGATAAATTTGTTGTGGTGCCCTATGTCTCTGACGGTGAGGCTGCGAGTGTGGCGTCCCTTATTCAGGCCAATTTGACTGAAATATCCTCAGTTATGGATTTTTTATAGAACGATGTAGCGTCTCTCCATCAGTTAAAACGAGTACAAGGGCGCCTATCCCATTATGTTCATCGGACGGAAGATTTACTCTCCTTAGAATTAAAGCAGGAACTAGTAAGTCAAGTTGGAGCTTTGTAGGACAAGGCGGTCCAACTTTTAGGGAAGGTTGAGGCTTGGTTGGCCGCACTCTCCGTTAAATCTAAACCTGTCACTCCTTCTGTTAATCGGGTTAAGGAGGAACCCAATAAGCGTATTTGTAATCTTGAGTTGGATGGGGCGCAAGGATTGCTGGAATCGCAGCAAGGTTCCATACCTAGGATTCTCCCCCAGGCTAATCTCCCAGTTCAGCAAACGATCTTGCCTTCTGTAAATTGGCCCTTTTCTAGGATCCCTCACCCGTTAAGTAGTATGTTGAAAAACGTTCCTCGTTATTCGGTAAATTCCGCCGATGATGTAGTTACCCTTTTGCGATTTTTTGTGGAATTTCAGGATCACGCCCTTGAGTTCGGGCTAACTCACGTTCAAATATTGCAAATTATTTATCCGTATACTACAGGAGTGTTTTCAATAGAATAGTTAGTGCTATTTCCGATCAGTTGTCACTTCAGCAGTTTCATGCTTATTTGCTTACTCATTTTATTCCGGCTAGGGCTCTCAGCTCTCTAGTGCTGAAATTTTATTTCAGGGTTCAACGCTCGGACGAGCCTTTAACAGAATATGTTTCTGATGTTAAATTTTACGCTAGGGTGTTTGCGTTACATTATATGGAAGAGGAGATCGTTCTCACGATCGTAGAGGGCATTTTCCCGTCATACCGCTCCTGTCTTTGTTTTGCTACTCAACCTCACAGTTTTGCGGAGCTCGAAGCGATAGCGGTATCGGCTGAAGGTGTTCGCCATGTGGACTCACTTCGTATTACTAGCTTGCCCCCGGTTGTTTCTAATGTCAGGGAGTCTGTGGTGGTTCGTAAGCCTAACTTATTAAGAAAGTGTTATAATTGCGGTGCTTCTGATCATTTGCGTAATAAATGCCCCTCCCGGTCTCGTAACAACAGTCAGGGTGCTAGCGCTGGTTCTAAGGTAGAGGTTCCGCCCAGAACCAGTAATATTGTATGCTTTCGGTGTGGGGTCGCAGGTCACCTTGTGCGACATTGTACCACCCATTCAAATAGCTCTTGACTACAACGGGAGGTGGTGCAGGAAAATGGTACCGCCGTACCTTCCCCTGTCAATAATCAAACATCTTGTTCGTTTGGTGAACCGTCTCCTATTTGCCCTCTAGGCTGTTTAGAGATATCTACGGAAATTAAAGGTTTGAGTCCGTTGGTTGAGGTCGAAATAAACAATGAGCCCGTTTCGGCCCTTCTTGATTCTGGCAGTGTAGTGTCATTTATTAGTGAAAGATGGTTTGCTTTGCATAAAGCTGTCATTAAATTTCCTGATTTATCTTCGGTTTCGCATTCGTTTGTGTCAGCTAATTCCTCCAGAATTGAAGTCCTGGGACTCGTAAAATATAAAATTCGTCTTTCCAATTTTACTTGGAAATTTCCCTTGTATGTTGCGAGTAATTTACCGTATCCTGTCATTCTTGGTTCAAATTTTTTCGATCATTTAGTGTTAGATATTCAGGAGCGTTCATGTTGGTTTAAGGTTTCACAAATGAATAAAATCCCTTTGCACAATAGTAATTCTGCTTCAGCGTCGTCGGTATCGCCGCCTCAGGACGAAGTGGTGTCAGATCTTAGCCATTTGACTGAGGATAAGGCGCAGCGTATTAGGGAGTTGTTCGAGGCCTACCCGGATGTGTTTACTGAGAAATTGGGGATGACGAATATCTTAGAGTATAAAATAGAGGTCACGGATTCGGTCCCCGTCAGATTTCCGCCCTACCGTTTATCTCCTCCTAAGATGCAGGCATTAAAGGAGATCATTAACAGCATGCTTGAGGAAGGGATCATCCGGCCTTCTACTTCCGCATACTCTTCCCCCATTTTCCTTGTACCCAAGCCCCAGGGTGGTTATAGGCCTGTGCTGGATTACAGGGCTCTTAATCATAAGGTGGTCTTGCAGTCAGTCCCGCTCCCGGATTTACATACGTGTTTCTCATGGTTCAAGAGGGCGAGGTACTTCACTGTCTTGGATCTCAATCAAGCTTATTACCAGATTCCGCTCGCGGAGGAGTCTCGTCATCTGACGGCCTTCGCGACGGACTGGAAACTTTATGAATTTTGCCGGCCGCCTTTTGAGATCTCGACAGTTGCCGCCGTTCTCACAAGACTCCTTGATCAGTTATTTTTCGACATTAAATTTGACTACCTTTATCACTATCTTGATGACGTAGTTGTGTATTAGGAGACGTTCGAGGATCATCTCCAGCACCTCGATAAAGTATTGTCACGCCTGAGGAAGGCTGGCTTGACAGTCAAGTTGTCCAAGGCCTCGTTCGCCAAATCCCAGATGTCCTTTTTGGGGCATATTGTATCTTTTAACGGTGTCTCGGTCGATCAGTCCCGCACTCAGGCCATTCAGGATTTTCCTCCTCCGCAGGATGTGAAAGGTGTGTCCCGCTTTGTCGGAATGGTTAACTTCTTCCGAAAATTCGTCCCGAATTTTGCCAGTCGTGCGGCCCATCTTAATGCACTCCGGCGTAAGGGAGTAAGGTTTCAGTGGGGAGCTTCTCAGCAGGCTGCTTTTGACGATCTCAAGCTGGCCATTTCCAACGCTCCGGTGTTAGCTATGCCGGATTTTACTAAGGTCTTCATTGTGCAAGCCGACGTTTCTTCGTCAGCTGTCGCAGCAGTTTTGCTCCAGGAATCTGAGTTAGGGAGACGCCCCATTGCTTATGCTTCGCGGGCTCTTACCCTCAAGAGGCTAAGTACTCCGTGTACGAGCTCGAAGGTTTGGCTGTTCTTTTGGCTCTAGAACGCTTTCGTGTGTACCTAGAGCATGTTAAGTTTGAGCTTGAAACTGACAACCAGGCGTTAAGTTGGGTGCTTGGGAAATTACGGAAAACTGGTCGTTTGGCTCGTTGGGCCATTAGGATTTCCACCTTTCAATTCAACGTTCGTCATATTCGGGACTCTGCGAACTTTGTAGCGGATACTCTCAGCCGGATGTTTTCCGACCAACCTATTCTTGATGACGAGCCAGGTCTTTCTGAGTCCCCTCTAGCAATACCCTTGGTTGGAGCGATTTTATCTGATACCCCTCTCTTGTATCACGATATAGGTAAATTTCAATTGGAAGATCCGCTCTTGGCTCCTATCGTCCAAGACTTGAAGGATGGGAAAATTGTTGATCCGTACGTATTAAGGAACGGAGTTCTTTGTTGCCCCTCCCGTCATGATCGTAAGATGAAGGTTGTAATTCCATCAGTGTTGGTCCCTATGATCTTTAAGTATTTTCATGAAACTCCCCTTGCAGGTCATCAGGGAGTATTTAAAACAAGGGAGAAGATGAGGGAAAATTTCATCTGGAAGGGAATGGACGAAGAAGTTCGCGAACTTGTCAAGGCTTGTAAGATTTGTAGGATTAGTAAGCCATGTGTTCATTCTCGGGTTGGATTGTTATCCTCTACCCAAGCTACCCGTCTTATGCAACGTCTGTATATCGATTTCGTAGGACCTCTCCCGAGATCGAAATCTGAATCAAATAAGTTTGTTTTGGTCTGCGTGGATGACTTCACTCATTTTACATGGTCATTTCCGACGAGGATGGCCAACGCTGAAACAACCATTAGATGTTTAAAAACCATATTTTCATCATTTGATCCTAGTCAGTATTTGGTTTCAGACAATGCTAAAGCCTTCACATCTAATCCATTTAAGAACTTCTGTTTTAGCCTGTCGATTACACACGTCACGACTTCCCCTTACTATCCCCAGCCTTCGTACGCGGAAAGAATAGGAATTTACGCTCGGCCGTCATCGCCTTCCATCACCTCGATATTCAGAGGTGGGATACCACCTTGCCGTGGCTGGCTTATGCTTTTAATACTGCGGTGCATGAGGCGCACCAGTTTTCCCCTTTCTCCCTCATGTTTTCGTTTCTTCCGAACTCGCCGCTTTCCAATTTATGGCATATTAATGACTTGTTGCCTGAGAGGGTGGATCCTCTTAATATTCGCGCTAACTGGAAGAAAGCTAAAGAGAATCTTCAGGTCTCCTACCAGAGGAAAAAGGAGCGCTACGATAAGGGGCGTCAGCCTACCAGCCTGGCCGTCGGGGATGAGGTATTCATTAAGAATTTTGTTCCCTCTGGGAAGCTGGCACACAGGTGGTCCTTTCCGGATTATTGATTTTCTTACCCCGGTCACCCTGTTGGTGAGAGACCCCGTGACCGAGGGAGTTTTTCGTGTTCATCTTTCACAGGTTCAGTCTGCTCAGTGAAGTTTTTTGCTTTAATTGGTTGACGAGAACCGATACGTCTGTGGTGTTAATTTCTGCAGTGTTTGTTCCCCTGTTGCTTTACTAACTTCTGTCTTTTATGGAGAGTTGTATTTTACTTAGTCTGTAAGAGTTTTAAAATTTGGTATGTGAGCCCTCCTGCAGCCTGACCTTGCCTCCTACCTCCACGCCCGGCGCGCTGACCCGGGATTGTCCCCCCTCCACGTTGACACTTCGATCTTATCGGCTCTTGTGAAGACAAAACTGCTGGCCTTAAACTTGTATGTTTCAGTATTATGGAGGTTCCATCTTCGCCGTCGCTTCGTGAGAAGGGTTCGTCATGTGGGCGTATTTTGGCATGCCCTGACTCCATCGGCCGACTTTCCGGGCCGTTTCTCTGCATGTTGTATGTTCTGCGCTGGCTAGCATCCGCCGCCAGTTGTGCACGCATCGTCCATCTGGCTTATTGCATCTTGGTGTGCCTGGTTGCCGCGTGTTCGGCATTCATCATTCATTTTGAGCCATGCCAGTTTCGTCGTAACTTGGACTTGCAAGCCGGTAGCTCGCCCGGCGATTCTACTCCAACTTATTCTAATCTTGTTATTGAGATGTTCATCTTGAAATATGGATTCTCACGGACTGGCTTTTATTGCCTTTGGCCAAGCTAACAGGTGTTAACGTAATTAAATGTTAGGCCAGTCGTTGGTGTATCCTAAGCAAAGATTCTTTCTACAAGTGTTTTTTTAATTGCTCAAACAAACTGTTATTTATTTGTTTGAAAAATTAACCTTTTTTCAAGAGCTCTTGTGGTGTCTAAGTAAAAGAAGAAAGACTTTTTCCAACCTGGTTGGAATCTTAGGGAGGGAGGTCTGTACCAAGAGGTACTCTCCCTCGCCGTATTCTCTTAAATCTTCAATTTATACAGATCGATCTGCGCATATTGTATATTTGTAGTTAGTATGTTTTCTCCTTGTATCTTAAAAATATACACATGTCCCGTCCCCCTTATGGTCCCAGGGAAAAGCGAAAATTATTTCCGTCCTGGGGGCACCTTCCATATTACGTTGGCAAGCCTTCCTCCGGCCTGCGCACTTGTCGCGTTGTCTCCCCACCTTGCCCCTCCTCTCCCCTGCAGAGGGAGGGCACGTTTCTGTGGAGTTCGGAGAGAACTTCGTTCAATTCGCTTGGAGCGAGCGCGCTGCCTAATCGCCTAGCCGTGAGCGTGGAGGTAGGAGAAAAGCTTGTCAACCAACTTCAGGCTTAGGGAGGGAGTTGTTTAATATTCAGAATGTAACATATTTGTTCTCTTGTCAGTAGAGGCTAAGGGCCTCGGTAAATAGTAAGAGGGCTTATTTCTGGAAAGGCTAATGTGTTAACTTGGTTTTTAGGTAATTTAGTATGTTGTCACTAAAAGACATTGTTCCCGAGGCTGAGCCTCGATTTCTTGGTAAAATGAGTGAAGGCCTCATGATAGTTGAATCCGTATGTGGCCTAAGGCCCCTGTAATGGTTAAGAATCGAGAATTGTAGTGTTTGAATTGTCGGAGGGCAAGTGCCCCAATGAATACGAACTTTATTCTTGTTCGCACTTACTATTGTAATAAATGTTTAGCATTGCACACGACTCGGTTTTCGCTGGCTGTGTTATCGCTTCCCTTGCTCGTTACTGGTATTCAGCTTCGGTCTTAAAGCCCGCACCTTCCTAACTTCCATGTCGCTGCCAATCCTTGGTGCAACAATAATGTATTTTAGTGTACCATTTGCCACCGAGGTAGACACCTCATTTGCAAATAAAGAGATTTTTATTTGATTTTGATTTGATACTATGACATAACACTTTCAGTGCCAAGCAGTGTACCTGCAAGTCAAATGTGTCAGATTATATAGACTATCCAACTGTAAGTACATTTTTAGTACTACCCCGTATTGTCAGTATACATGCCGCTGCTAGTAGACACCAAGTTCATCTACAGCATACACATTGCACATGCCAGCAATGTACAAAGGAATGGTTAGGTTATATACAAGGTAAAGCATGTCTGGCAATTTTCCACACGTTTATGAAAATTCTAACATTAACTTGCACTTTGTACAGGCAATGTCAGCCTTAATCTAAAAGAAGAGCCCAACTTTAGAATTGCTGGTTTTCTTATGGTTGTATCCTTCTGGTTCAACTGATATAGTGCATACTTTCATCACAGATAAATTTTGGAACAAGATAATTTATTGCAAATTGAATATTTACTTTACTGGAAACATTCAATATTACGTCGCTAATAAAATTTATGAGAGATTTTTCTGGCATAAATTTGAAATAGAAAAGGTATTCAATAACAATTTAGAAAGTAGGATGTGACCAAAGTAGGATGTAAATGTTCAGACCGCAGATGATTTATCTGGAGCAGAGTTTCAGCGTACATCAAGCAGTTAGAGAATGCTGCATTATGACCAGGCAGTTCCGCCAAAGTTTTGTAGACCTATACTGTATGACAGTGTACCAACTATAAAAAGGGTTATTGAGGGATACTGATCGATTATGAGTTTAATGAAAGATAATTAAAAGCTATTTATATTGATAATCAAGGTACAGTGAGTACTGAATATAAAAGAAGTTCTTGGTTCAAGGTTATAACAAATATTAGAAAAGGTCTAATTTGTTCAGCCTTGATATTCACAGTATACGTGCATGATTTGCTTAAAGCAGGGTGACCAGATTTTGAGAAGAGAACTGCAGGATATCAGGCGCAATAACACCTATTGTTATCAAACAAAATCTAGAAAATACATCATTGAGCCGTGTATTGATTACAAAGAATGGTCTCATATCACCGACAGTACTATAAACATTCAACTATTCATAATAGAGTACACTATTTTTTGGCACATCTGTGGATAGATGGCACAAACTAAATACAAAAATTGTAGCTACGTTCTGGAAGGGAATACACTGTTCTAATTTTCTTTAAATATTTGCACCCGTAGGAGGTCTAACCTTGTATAAACAGTGTTCCATTCTTTCACTCTACACACATTAGTAAATCCTTGGACACTTGAAATCTTATCATAGAGTTCTGAGTCACGTAGATATTCGATCAAATCAATCAATCATCACTGATCTGCATGTACGACTGCATCTTAGGGGGCAGAATCCGTATCAATTATTTACCAACACTTTTCTTAACAATTTCAAAGAACTTAGAAATTAATCGAACATCGCCATTCCTATCACTAATTCCTCTTCCTATAAATGAATATTCGCCCCATCTTTTCCTTTTGAATTCACAATGTATCTTCACATTATGATCCTTGCAACATATAAACGCTCCACATGAGCTTATTCGTCCACTAACGCCATGCCACGCCATCTCTCTGCTAACAGCTCGGAACATATCACTTAAACAAGTAGGTCGTCTCACATCTCCCAAATCTTCCTACCCCAAAGTTTGCAACATTTTCATAACACTAGCCTTTTGTCTGAAATCTTCCAGAAAAAATGCTGCTATCCTTTGAATTTTTCCATTTTTCGTATCAAGTCATTCTCATGTGGGTCCCATACACTAGAACCATACTCTAATTGGGGTCTCACCAGAGAATTATGCACCTCTCTTTTATAACTTTACTAAAACCCCTAAATACTCACATAACCATATTAAGAGATCTGTAACCTTATTTGCAATCTCGGAAATGTAATTACCATAATTAAAATCTTTCTTTATATCACCTGAGTACTTGCAGTGATCCCGTGAGGTACTTACACAATTTCAAGAAAATAATTGTAACTAAGAGGAATTTTCCTCTTGGCAAAACTTACAGGCTAACTTTTCATGATGTTTACCAACATATCATTGTCTGCTGTCCATCTCAAACCATGGTCGAAGTCGTACAGTTGTTGAGGCTTTCACGGGCGGCGAAATGGGCTTTTAAGGGGCCTGGGAAGTGTGCAACCCTCATAAATGTATACGTTTTTTCAATATTAATTTTCTCTGGAATTTATGAACGTATTAGGTTAAACATTTAACCTGTTATTTACCATAAACTGGCAAATAAGCACACAATGTATCAATGATCTATTTCAATTTTCTTCTTAGTTATTAAGTTACAAATATTAGTCGGATTTAAAAATTCACAGAAATAAGTCTCAAATTCATGTTCCTTTTTCTAAGAAAGTATAGTACACTTTCTTAATTTTATTTTTTTTACTTAATTGTGACAGTATTATTTAGCTATGGAAGTAGAATTGTTGATCTAATTGTAACGGATGTTTTTTAAAGTTTGTATATTTGACCATGGTATTTTATGACTAAAAATAGGCCTCAAATTTAAGAAGAAAAAATCATATTTTCCAAACTACTTGACTTACATTATCAATTCTACTTCAGTACATAAAGTAGCATGTATGCAGTATGTGAGTTAAGTTTCAGTGTGTTATCTTTAACACGTTCTGAGAAAAAGTAACATTTGATGATAAAAATATTATACTGAGAAAAATGCATTTAAAGAAAACTCTTTCATTTCACAACTTATATCAGTACATTCCTGGAGAATAATCATCATCATCTGCATCTAGTGCCTCCTGGGTCTTGATTCTCTTCCTTTTTTCCCACTCTATTTTTTTTAGATGCCAGACCGGAAGCTTTTTGGGCATTTGACACACGTTCCTTGTCAACCTTTCACAAAGCAGTTGTGGTATTGAAACCAGATTTTATGCCCATCCCTTCCAGAAGTTTTAGCCTACCAACGGCTCCTTCATTTAAAGTCACCACAGCAACACAGACACCTATTACCACCGTGTCATACTCTACCAAGACAGTTTTTGGTAGTGTTTTCCAAATGCAGTAATTAAAACATTCATTCAAGTTCTGTGTGGCTCCATGTAACCATCTTTTCAACAGTTCGTCATCCGTCAAGTCCCTGTATACTGGTCTGATAGCTTCTATTACTGTATAGGTAGTGAATGTTTGTGTTGGCATGTTGTACCTTCACTTTACACTTTCACTGTTTCCATCAGTTGAACACTCATCCTTCAAGTAGGACAGTTCCTTACTGGAAACACTTTCCCTGCTTTCATGCTCTTCAACATGCTGTATTTTTAGGTTAGAAGACGTGCACAGATTATTGTCATTTCTACTACTATTTAAATGCTAATTGCCAAAGAATGTACGCTATTTAAACAGTCTACCGCTTCTCAGCATTGTTAAATAACTTCTGAAATACACTGGGAAATAAAACACCACCAGCAAAGTAAGTTAAAAAATTAAAACCTAATAACTGTTGCTGTTTATAAACAAGCATTCTCTCGTCGCCATAAGACCTATCTGTGTCGGTGCGACGTAAAGCACCTAGCAAAAAAAAAAAAAAAAAAAAAAACAAGCATTCTCGCTGAACAAAACTGAGACAAAAAGGAAAAGCAAAATGCGGACACAGGACACATTGCCAACATAACTACGCGCGTAAACAAAAATTCCCAAGGAGTTTCAACACCACAATTTCAGAGAAAAGCAAAGACTGTAAGGAGGGGCGTCCCACTACAGAACTGAATGACGCACGGTCTCTTTAAATATTTTTATACTGCATAAATGATGCAGCCATATACTCGATATATATATATCATTTTATTCAGGAAACTCCCAGGAATGTTTTGCAATTTAAGAAATGCAATGTTTTACATTTTCACACTTCCCAGGCCCCTTAAGCCGTGATCTAGGGGCATATAACGGTCCCGACGTTTCACCGAAAACTGAGTTAGGCATCTTCAAGTGTTCCGAATGACTTCGATGGCTACGAAGCCCTCAGTGGAATGGGGAGTTTTCGGACGTACCATACAACGCTACGCCCGAATCTGCTAAGCAGCTTTAGCCTTTCGGCCCATGGGTCTTGCATGAAATTTCGTGACATTTTTCTACGGAGGTGCACAGATGTGGAAGTGGTGTACATTTTTGACGGAAGTGATCCGGCCAGAATATGCCCTTTAATCTGGTGCGTACGTAGTTAGTTTAGTGGCTTCTGCGCACCTTATATCCAAGATCTTCGGCATCGTATTTGACCGGCGAGGAGATAAGCTCGTTAGGGTTGAAGTTTGCACCAGAATAGAATTTCTGTGTTGTCTTGTAGCCCTGGTGTAAACTTAGCCTATTTGAAGATCATCGTGGATTCCTTGTATCCATTCAAACCATTGCTTACCAGAAAACTTGCGAAGGGCTAGATTTGTGATGTGCTGTACTCTGTCAATTTGGTTCTTTTGCTGCTATTCCCAACTCCGCCACTAGGAATGATTCGGATTTCCTAGTACCGGCCCCAAGCCCGGTAAAGGAGGAGGGTCAATGGCTGGTTGTTTAGCCTTGGGGGTTGTACTGATGGCGAGTAAGTGCTGCCATTAAAACTCAAAAAATGCTTTAGTTGACAGTCCATCTGTCAATATAACCAGCAAATCCTACCCCTCATGAGGATGGGTGAGGTCAAGTACCTGGCGCCATAAAACTGGGTCCCTCGGCTAAGGTATGGTAATCCCGACAGAGGAGTCCTTGGTCCCCCAGGTTGGGGGTTGTGCGAAGGGTTGGGAACTCTTCCACTTAAAAACTTGCCTCACTCATAAATCTCAAATGAATAACTTGAATGATTCTATTATGACGACAAAGGCAAGGTCAAAGGCCAAACGATTTGGAATTAGAGTCACACTAAAGTTGGAAACTTGGAACGTGAGAGGCATAAAAGGCAAAGAAGAAGAACTTGATAGAGAGCTGGCTAGGAAAGAAATCAATGTTGCTGTAATGACTGAGACAAGAAAGAAATTACAAGGGACAAAGGAAATTGATGAATACACTATGATTTATAGCGGAGTTACACAGGATAAAATAGCTGAAGCAAGAGTCGCAATATTAATAGACAGGATATGGAAAAACAAAACAGAAAGCTACACCATTATAAATGAAAGGATTTTGGTGCTGAGGTTGAAGGTAGAGAGAGGGTAGCCGTGTATGCTCCTGAAGAAAACAAACAGGAAGAATCTGAACAGTTTTATGAAGTTCTTCAATCAGTGAATACTGAATTTTCACGACCGCATTTTAATCGAAATCGACTTTCAACGTATTAGGTCGTGTTATGTGCATATAGTACGCGTTGAAGAGATGTTATGTACAGAACGAAAATGGCCAGCTAGACACCAGTGGGATCCGAACCCACAACCTCCCGATTGCGCGTCGGTTGCTCTACCGATTGAGCTATGGTGACCTAGACCATCTTTGTTCTGTTTGAAAGGATCTGAGCTACAGGTCTGGTACTACAACCAACACTCTGTAGAGTGCGTTTAAGTTGCCCGTTGAGGGCCAAGTCAATGAATACTGAATTTTCACGACCGCATTCTAATCAAAATCGACTTTCAACCTAATAGGTCGTGTTAACACGTTGAAAGTCGATTTCGATTCTTCAATCATTGTTGGATAACATACGTAAAAGTGACTTTGTTGTTCTGGCTGGTGATCTCAGTGCCCGAGTAGGGAACAAACCAATTGCAGAAATAGTGGGAAATAAAGGTGAACCATCTTTGAATGAAAATGGTAAATCATTGATAGAATTTTCATCCTATAATCAATTAAAAATTACTAACACCTTCTTTGAGAAGAAGGACATACATAGATTCACATGAACTGCAAGAGGACAGCGATCAATTATGGACTATATAATGGTCAATAAAAAGTTAGGCCCAGATTTTACAGATGTCAGAGTACATAGAGGCAGCGATTTATATACGTATCAATTATCTGGTCATTGCAAAAATCATCATTCTTGATAAGTGGAGGAAAAGGCTGAATAGAAATATACACAGAAACCAAGAGATCTATAAGGTATATATACTACAGGATGATGGAATAAAATACTTAAATCAAAATCGGCTGCAACAGTATTTAGGTCAGATTTCGACAAGTACTGATTTAACAAAGAATGGGAAATCATAACCTCAGCAATTCAGAGGGCAGCAGATGAAGCCATTGGAATGAAGAAGAAATTTAGTAGAAAAACTGTGCTTAAAATATGGAATAAAGGAATTTCAGAAGCTGTCAAGCAAAACCAAATATTATACTTGAAAATGATACAGCATCGCACCCCACAAAATGAGAAATAATAGAAAAACAGCAGGAAGAAGGTCAGTTCACCAACGAGAAAACTCAAGCAAGAATCATGGGGTAGGTTAATAAACTCAATAGAAGATGATATCCATGGTAGGAAAGAGATGGCGTATAAGTTAATGAAGCACCTCAACAGTGATGAAAGGGAAACTGCTAATAATAATGTAATCGAAGAAGAATCATGGATACAACACTACAGAGGATTGTGGTATAAGGAACAGAGTCAGGAAGATCCAGATATATATATATATATCGACATTGAAGGAATTGACCTAATAGATATAGAAGAACTTAATAGTGCTCTGAAATCTTTCAAAAATAGAAAAACACCAGCATTAGACAATATAAATATAGAGTTGTTCAAATACGGTGGGATCATTCTTAAATTTAGAATGTAACATTTAATTAATCTATGTTGGAAAAGAAGAAATATGCCCGAAGAATGGAGAAAAGCTAATATTATATCACTTTTCAAGAAAGGAAATCGAAGTTTTTGCAGTAACTATCGAGGAATAAGTTTATTAAATGTTGGCTATAAAATATATGCTAAAATAGTAGACACTAGACTTAAAATCATTGCACACAATCTCTTATTGGAAGAACAATGTGGATTTAGGAAAGGCAGGTCCTGTGCAGATAATATATTTAGCCTCAAACACATACTGGAGAAGAGAAGAGAATTTAACGTGAATACTTATATCGCTTTTGTCGACTATGAAAAGGCTTTTAATAGGGTAGATAGAGAACAGTTATGGAATATAATGGTAACAATGGATAACCTAAACATCTTATTCAAGTTGCCCAAAGTCTGTACAAAAGGACGAAAATTGTGTTAGATCTAGGATACAAACTAACGGAAGAAATATTAATTTATCAAGGTATACGTCAGGGATGCAACCTCTCTCCAACACTATTCAATATATACATAGATGTAATCAGAAATTGGAAACGAATTGTGCACTCCGGAATAAAATTGAACACAAACACATGCATGATCATTTTATCCTGCAGGATGATGAAGATAAACTCCAGAAATCAATACATCAGTTAAACACCATTTGTAAAATGTATAATCTTCGGATATCCAGAGCGAAAACCAAAGTTGTGGCATGGCATGGGATATATCCTATCAGAGCGAAGATAGTAATTGACAATCAACCAGTAGAACAAGTCTCAAATTGTAAGTACCTTGGTTGTGAAATATCTTTTAATGATGACGACGAGGTGTCGAAGAAGCTTCGATTTCAATATATTGTACCGGTTACGACCTGTACATAAGTATTTTTTGAGCATAAGTTAGGTTTATTTACCACGCGTAATGTATATTAGCAGCAATTGAAGCCCTTAGGTTTAATATGAATGAAGTTAACACCAATTTAGAGACTAGGCTTACTGCAACATGTGCTAACCTAGAGCGTAATATGAATGAGGCTAACGCCAATTTAGAGACTAGGCTTACCGCAACGTGTGCTAGCTTAGAGCGACGCCTCACTGAAACTAATACTAATCTTTCTAGCTTGGCTGAGGCTAATGTTCAAACTAATGCTAATATTGCCAATGTAGACCAGCGTTTAAGTAACTTAGCCCAGGCAAATGTGGAATCAAATACCAACTTAGATAGGCGAATAGCTGAAGCTAATGCCGAAGCTAAAACCACTCTTGCCAACCTAATAGCTGAATCAAATGCTAAGTTAAATAATTTAGCGGAGCCTAACACTGAAACGAAAGCCACTCTTGCCAACCTAGACAGGCGGTTAGTCGAAGCTGATGCCAGGTTAGATAAATGTTTACATGACGTCGTTCAATCCCAATTTACGGAAATGAACACAAAATTAGAATCTCGTTTTGAGCAGGCAAGTGTTCGAATAGAAGAAAGGTTCACTGAGATTCATTCCCAATTTACTCGCAATATCGAAGAAATTAAAACCACTATTAAAGACCAAGTCTTAGAGGCTGTTAAGGAAGATTTGAAGAAGGTCGCTCCTTCCGTTCAACAACTTTCACAGGGCATTGAGGAATTCAAGGCCGAATTTCAGGAGTCTCATGGTCAGCTTTCGCAAATGCAGGGCAAAATTGTTTCCGTCCAGGATACCTTAAGAGAGACAGTTAAGAATGACATTTCCAGAGTTGGAAACGAAGTTGCTCTATTAAAAACTAAACAGGTCGAGTTTGACAAACGATTCACTCAGCAAGCAGATAATACGACCACACAAATTAGTCGTATTTGCGAAGATGTGGGTGAACTTAAAACCGAATTGAAGAACGATGTCAAACAGGTCGAAGGAGTAGTGCAACTCCAATTAGGAGATGTCAAAAGTAATCTAGAACAAATAGCCACTAAGGTCGTTAGTCTTGAATCTCGAGATACTTCCAGACCTATCTCTAGTTCAATAGAAGGAGTCGAAGGAACGTCGTACCAGACGACTATTGTTAAAATCCAAGAGGAAAAACCTCCAAAATTTTCCGGTAAAGAAGACTATACTGTTAAGGAATTTCTGATTAATGTAGCAGAATATTTTCATGAACATAAGATTGGCGAAGATAGAAAGCTAAGGACAGTTGCCCGACTACTAGAAGGCAAAGCTCTTTCTTGGTTTTCTGTATTCAAGTCCAATTTCAAGGCAGATTCTGATTTTGAGAAGGCGTTAATTGACCGTTTTTGGAATGCAGAAACGCAACACCATATCAAACTTCAACTATACTTGAGAAGGTATAACACCTCCATCAATACTTCTCGATACGCAGATTTTCTACTATCCCAGTTGAAGAAAATGCAATACTTAGATCCTCCTTTGCCTGAGAAGGTACTTATTCAGGTTATTACTTTACAATACCCTTCTCACGTCCAAGAAATTTTAGTAGCTGCTAACATCCAAAACTTGGATCAATTCGATGCTGTATTGCGACGTCTGGATTCTGCTCATGCACAGGGTACTTTAAAACCGAGCAAGAGTAAAGACATAGCTGCTCACCCAGTACACGTTAATGCTTCTGAGCAACCACGTCAGTCCAGAACGAATGGATAACAAGGGAGAGAGAGATACTCAATCATCACCTCCGCGGTATAAAGGGTATAGAAAACGCCCATACCGTAGCCAGATGCCATACCCAACCAAACCTACTTGGTTGAAACAAGAAAGAAAACAAGAGAGTCGAGACTCAAATAATCCGGACTTACACAAACGATGGAAGGAAACACAGGACTACCTCCATCAGTTGAAACAAGAGGGTCATCAACCTGGAGCGACTTCTCTTGAATATCAAGAATATAATAAGAGAAACAACACCTTTGGACAAAATCCCGAATCCACGGGTGCTGTTACCAAAAAAACGTAAATTTTTCCAAAACAAGATTGCCTGAAAATGAGGAGGTCGGGTCATTTCACGTCGATATAATAAATTATTGGCACATCGATGATGACTTACTGTTTGAGGACAAGTCACCTATTCGTCAACAGGTCCAACGAGGTTTACCTATAATTAATATTACCATTGGGGGAGTCCAAGTATCGTCCTTGGTGGACTCGGGAGCGCAAGTGTCCCTCATTGCTGACAAACTGGTAACATTGATTAAGGATAAATGTGATCTTC
This sequence comes from Anabrus simplex, assembly GCF_040414725.1. Lineage (NCBI taxonomy): Eukaryota > Metazoa > Arthropoda > Insecta > Orthoptera > Tettigoniidae > Anabrus > Anabrus simplex. The sequence continues at coordinate 881,148,622 of NC_090266.1, forward strand.
TGATTTTGCCAGTTGCACAAGTGAAGATCAAGGGCATTATTCCTGACCGGAATATTAAGTGCAAGCAGCAAGTATTCCTTGAGTTTACCATTAATGAGGAAGTGTGTGAACATGTCTTTTTGATAATTTCGCCTAAGAAATTCAACCTTATCTTGGGTTCAGACATTTGTCTAAGTATAATGCTACTATTGACTACTCTGCCAACACCATTCATCTATGTAGGATTGGGTCTGTAGAGTTGCAACTGGTGGATGGTGAAGACTGTAGGCTTCAAGGGGTTGATTTACCCTATACCCAAGTCGATGGTGTGATTGGCGAAGCCGCCCCAGTCGACCAGGTATTGAGAGAAGAGGGTAATCCCGAGGAAGAAGAGGGACCCGTGTCAGAAGAAGAAGGAGATCCCGATGAAGTGGGACCCATTGAGGAAATTTTACATGACAAAGGGCCCGATTTTCTCACTTATATCTCCAGTGTAACTGAAGCGCCAGATCACCACCCTGACATAGCAGCGGCAGAAGAAGAGATATATCAGGCCTATTGGGACGTTTTTGATGAAAAGCCTGGAGAAATTAAGAATTTTAAGCACCACTTCAACGTCAAGGATACTTCGCCTTATAAGCGCAAACCATATCCAGTGCCCGAGAAGTACATAGAAGAAACCAGGACACTGATTCGCCAGATGGAGGCTGATGGAATTATTTCCAAGTGCGTCACGCCTTATATTAATCCGCTCACCATAGTAAGGAAACCCGATCGTAAGCTTCGTTTGTGTTTGGACGCTCGTGCCTTAAATGACCGACTGATCCTTGAATATGACCACCCTTGCAAGTGGGAGACAAGGTGTTGAATCGCAAACCTGCGACGTCTCGTCCAGAATTGAGGATCTATGCTAAGTTTTGCCCCTTGTACTTTGGACCTTTCAAGATTTCTAGATCTTTGGACAACGGTGCTTATGAGATCGCAAGATTAGATGGCAACCTTGAAGGCATTTACAATGCTTCTAATCTCAAAAAATACTTTGAATAAGGTTCATTGAAGAAAATCCTCATCGCATTTTCTTTTCCCTGAGAGGGAGGGATATGTACCGGTTACGACCTGTACATAAGTATTTTTTTGAGCATAAGTTACGTTTATTTACCACGCGTAATGTTCCGAGCGCGCCTGGTTTGTTTACCAGCAGCGAGGACCAGCTAGCGAGTGTGTGACGACTGTGAGCTGTGACGTAGCCACAGGGGCTAGCTAGACCGCCCGCTCGTCTCAACACGTGTTACCAGCCTTGACTGGTATTTTCTGGATTCCACGTCACTTGTTCTAGTGAGTTCGATGGAGAAAAGTTTGAAATTTCTATAATAATTGTGCTAGCGATTCGAGCGATATGTCACCTTGTTTGGGATCACCTAAACGTCCCAATGCTCGAGTTTCAAGCAAATCCATCGAGGGATTCGGGGGATATTCAATCAAACCGTATTATGACGTAGACGTCCCGAATCGAATAAAAGGAGGACCTACTATAGCCTATTCACACAGTCTCAGCTGAGTAGTCAGCGGGGACACTCTTGCTGCTACTATCATCGTGGAACTCTGTCATTATACAAGTGTGGGAGGACGATTCTTCCAAGTTTTATAAAGTGGACTCATAAGACTTCGAGTGTTGTAGAAATCTTTCTAAGTCTTCGTAACTGAACTTAGAATATTTAGAAGTGTTCATTGAATGGACTTGTATTATTTACGTGTCATCGAAGTTGGAATTTTTCTAAGTGTTAATTGAATGGACTTGTATTATTTACGTGCCGTCGAGACTGAAACTTTTCTAAGTGTTCACTGAATGGACTTGTATTATTTACGTGTCTTCGAAGCTGGAATTTTTCTAAGTGTTCACTAAATGGACTTGTATTATTTACGCGTCTTCGAAGCTGGAATTTTTCTAAGTGTTCACTGAATGGATTTGTATTATTTACGAGTATTCGAGATTTTCTAAGTGTTCGTAAAATGGACTTGTGTTATTTACGTGGAATATTTGCAACTGTTGAGGAACTCATTCTTCTAATAGACAGTGATTGATTAACATTGCTAGTGATGAACTTTAACTTTCCAACGGCTTTGAACAAAGTTAGGATTTCATGTTTTTTTGCTAGGGGCTTTACGTCGCACCCGACACAGATAGGTCTTATGGCGACGATGGGATGGGAAAGGCCTAGGAGTTGGAAGGAAGCGGCCGTGGCCTTAATTAAGGTACAGCCCCAGCATTTGCCTGGTGTGAAAATGGGAAACCACGGAAAACCATTTTCAGGACTGCCGATAGTGGGATTCGAACCTACTATCTCCCGGATGCAAGCTCACAGCCGCGCGCCTCTACGCGCACGGCCAACTCGCCCGGTAGGATTTCATTTGCATTTACTCAAAGACTTGTACATTTGCCAGTGTTGGTTTAAAAGACATATAAATTTCGTCAACGAATTTATTTATGTGAATGTACTTGTGTTTTCGTCAGTGGTCACTCAAAGACTTTATGAATTTCACCAGTGATTAACTTTAAATATATTCAGACTTCCAAGTGAATGGACTTGTGTTTTTTCGTTCGAGTTTAGGCAAAGACTTGCACCTTCGCCAGTAATGAACTTTGAGTTTAACTATAATTTCACAAGAAGGGACTTGTATTTTTCGTTGCCAAACGTTATTCAGAGACGAAGATTTTCCAAGTGATGAACTCTAAAATTATTAATACCACTCATATCATTTTAGGAGTTTTGGAAGTCTTGATGTACAATTATCAAGATCTCTGCTTATAAGTTGATCATCCAAGGTTTTCGTGGACTCAGTGCTACTAGTGACCTTGGGAACATCAATCCTCTCAGGCTCATTGGGCTGAGGCAGTACATGACTATCTACAACATCGCCTGGATCATCGGGGTTCAACCCGGGCCTCAGAGTTCGAGCCATCTCTACTTGCCGTCAATCCAGACAGTCCAGCTGCCTCTGTCTGGAGTATCTGGAGTCCCTGGAATCCCTGGAGTCTTCTGGAACGTGCTTCAACCAGCTTGGCTTGGTGAGCTGGAGAACCCGAGCCATACTATTGGAATACGAGGAAGACAGTCCATTTCTACCTAGAGGTGATGTGCAAATTCATGACTTATTTGAATAAACACTTATACAATCACAGTCAAAGTTTTTCTGTAGATAGGACCCTACCTCCTGTACCGAGCCCTAGCTACAATTAATCCAGTTTTTCGCCCTGAGAACTCTATTTCATGCTACTTTAAAATTTAATCTGAGAGTCGGGCTCTTTTACTGGTACAATATGTGTGGGACAATTCGCCGAACACTCAAAGGAAAAGTAAGAGAAGATACTCAACTTAAATTCTATAAGACTATGGCTGTACCAGTTTTGTTATATGGAAGTGAGACATGGGTGGATAAAACAAGCTATAGAAATAAAATACAATCATCTCAAATGAGATTCCTAAGATAAGTGAAAGGATACTCCCTAAAACATAAAATACGAAATACAGATATAAGACAACAATTAAAGATATTCTCAAATGAAAGAATATTCCAAAACAGGATAAATTGAAAAAATCACGTTCTGAGGATGGATAACTACAGAATCCCAAAACTTGCCCTGGAATACCTTCCTACGGGAAGAAGAGATATTGGTCGTCCTATGAAGAGATGGAATGAAATCTGAGGTGGGAACAGGATATTAGCCTAATCCATGATGAGGAAGTAAAGTGAGGTGAAGCTGCTATTCCCCAAATGGGACTGGCACATATGGGTATGGGCCCTGTGGAGGATATGTACAGCCTTAGTCTGTTTACGGGGTTTAGCCCATTGTCGGCTTTCATTAGCGGGATAATTTCTGACAGGCGATTAATGGCCTTGAACGAATTTCGAATGATATCACTTTTAAATGCCAATCCTGGGTCCATTTTAACAGCCAGATTGGACCACCGGACCTCTTCACCGAAGAAAGCACCGATGGTTGGGGTTCTGGTCAAGTGTGCATGGAGAAAAGAGTAGCGCTGCTCTTGGTGAGATTCATTTTTATTCTCCAATTTCTAAACCAAGGTTCGAAATTGGAGAGGGCTTCCTGATGTTAATTTGGGAAACCTGAGTGGTTGCGAAATACAATATATACATTCGCACGCGGAGAACGGGGTATGTCTGACATGTATAGGTTGAAATTTAAACGTGATACAACCCCACTCCATAGTGCGGTGATCCGACAGAGTGCCATTAACCTTCGTAATTTTTCGTTCTTCGGAAGCTGTATTTTGAAAACATTTCAACGATTGCAACGTTAGTAAAGCCTAAATTGTACATATGAGACACAGTAAATATTAGAGAATTTCCAGACGTGAAATACCCTTGAGATATCATGTCTGAGTAATGTGAATTAAAGTCGGAGTCATTGGAGCAAGTGGCTAACATATGCCGTCACAGGAACGCCATAATGGAGGATCCTTAGCTCAATGGAAGAAACAGAAATGCATAAATTATTTTGGGAATGATGATGTAATGGGTAGAATTTGTGGAGTATTTTAAATAAAAATTTATGTAAGATCCCCGTTAATTCAGAAGGTGCTGGTTCAGAGGTATAACTGTTGCACCATATCTCGTCATAGGTTAGCATGGGTATATAATAAATCTACGGGCAGCCATCAGCGTCAGTTTTTCCAAGATATTGGAGTAGCCTCCACGAAAATTTTCGGGAGTGATATACGGTCCACGGCACGTGGTGAATTTACACAAGACCAGTTGTAAGGACTCTACTGGTTGTTCAAAGATAATTGTACAAGAATTTGGACTCATTCAAACACGTAAGGTGTTATTGAAAAATTTATGAATCTCAAGCTTCGGAATGCCGATCCTCTGTTTATATCAAGCAGTAGGGCAGGAACTTACTTATTTTCCTGCGAGCATTTGAAAGTAGTTAACTTTATTCAGCCTCGTCGCATCCAGCAGATAACATATCTTTAATAAAGTTGGCGAAAATCGACAGTGACTTCTATTTATCTCGGGCACGGAACATGTGATATCAATTATTTATTTCAACCATCACCATATCAATGTCAGCTCAAAAGTCATTAATCAACACTAACGTTCCGAATCCAATACTATTCCAACTTTCTGTATTGCACATTTAAATAGGACGAAATTCATCATAAAAACGTATTATTATATTGTTGTTAATATGTTGGTGGTGCTCATTTCTAAATTTCTAGTTAACATCTCATAAACCACTACGGGAAAATATATACTTCTACTACCTTCTATAAACGGCACGAGCTCGTTTAAAATTTTTATTATTGTTAATGATGTTGATTACTGATTTTTGAATGAACATCTTAAGAGTTAATATTTGTCTAGACAGATCCTGTTAATGAAGCTTTAAGTACCTGCGGGGGATTTTCTCGGTTTACAGTTTGAATGTTTTTCTTGCCGCTACCTTATGTTAAAGTGCAACGGAATTCTGTGTGCGATAAAGACCGCGAGATCTCCAGACGGAGTGAAAAGGGAAAACGTTTGAATACGAAGTAGAAAGTAGTGTATTATTTCATGTTGAATAACGAGTGTGATTTTGTGTGTTGTAAATACATTTACATGAATAGTATCAAAATGACCAGTGTGAGAGTGGTCAGTATTTGTGCCAATATAGCCAGGTAAAGTCTGAGCTTATCGGCGGTATGGAGAACGACGAGAACATACTGCACGACGATGCCTACAAATTGTAATCATGTACTTTTAGAAGTGTATAACTTTTCGTTTTGACGTCCGGGATTTTTCTTTTAATTTTGAAGTCAATGCCACATTTCATATGTAAATTGTATTAATCTCCGTCATGATATTAGGTTATTGATCTTTGTTGTGTGTGGAAGCAAATAAAATTTTTTCGGGGCTTATATTTTATTGTAGTGTGATATGTATGTCAGCTCAAAAGTCATTAATCAACACTAACGTTCCGAACCCAATACTATTCCAACTTTCTGAATTTCACATTTAAATAGGACGAAATTCATCATTAAAACGTATTATTATATTGTTGTTAATATGTTGGTGGTGCTCATTACTAAATTTCAAGTTAACATCTCATAAACCACTACGGGAAAATATATACTTCTACTACCTTCTATAAACGGCACGAGCTCGTTTAAAATTTTTATTATTGTTATTGATGTTGATTACTGATTTTTGAACGAACATCTTAAACAGCACTACAAATAAATACGGTATATACTTTAAATGCATTTTAAACTGTGCGACATTCATGATCAATTTTATCATTATTAGGTGGGAAATAAATTATTGTAAAATATGGAATAACTCTGAGGCCCATGTTAAGTGTGGAATATCATTACCTACAATTGTAAATTGGGACTGAAATATGATATTGTCCAACCAAAATTTATCCAGACGGAACTTACATTGATGTTAGGCACAAGATGCGTGACAGTGTATATCTGGATATGAGTCCCAGCGTATTGTTAAATGCTATGTGAATCTGAGATATTGTCAAGGGTTAAGAGTGAAAATCTGTGGATTTATGTGAAGTTGCGATGTACAGAATGTTCGGGAGGAATCATGAGTGTCACCTGTAGATTTCTTGCAGATTTACCTGAAAATTTATTATTTATGAAGAAGAGCTAGGTGAATCAATTGGATTTGGACCACAACTATAACTGTAGATGAATAAAGCAGGAGTCATCCCACTAATTTCAGTAATGATTATCGAGTTCAGATTTACTTAGGCCTCAAGCTTAGGAATGTTGGAAAGTAGGAGTAAGGATTTAATTTCGGATGTTACATTGTATATTTTATTTGTAACAGCATCATGTCGAGTTACAATTTCATTTGATAATATTAAGAGTAGTCGAAAAGTGTTTGTATGGGAATGACTATATGGATTTGGAAGAAAGTATGGACATATTGGACAATAATTGGGAAGTTTTGTTAGATTCAAGTTAAATCAATAATAAGAAGAACAAGAAACCCTCCTGTGTCACGAATATTGAAGGAAGATTTTTACATGGACGGTGTACTGCCAGGAGCGAGAAATGATAACGAGGCACCAATACTAGAGTAAGACTTGAATAATGTTCTTGTGAATGCTGGATTTTCCTTGAGAAGATTCTCCTCAAACCATTCTGTTCTCATAGAAGCTGTACCCCCAAGTTGCAGGGAAACTCAGTTACCAGTTCCGATGGATAAGGAAATTGGTATGAAGGCTTTGGGAATAATCTGGTATCCTACTGCTGACATGTCCCTTATTGCTGAAAAGAACTGTAATTTAATTATCAAATACCATGTATTGACGAAACGACAGGTGATATATACAGTTTCTTCAGTGTTTGATCCACTTGGTCTCATTGGTCGTAGTGTTATTTGTTTTCAGATGTCTCTGCAGGAATTGCGGTCTCTTAATTTACAAGGGGAGGATCCATTGGCTAACTCACTAAATAATAATTGGTATGAATTAAGTTCGCAGTTATCTGATGTTCAGAACATTGAGATAGATCCATATGTTTTTAAGTTTTTCAGATGCTAAGGAAATAGGTTAAAATGCATGCATTTTGTGACGCGAGTGCGAAACCTTAAGACTGCTGAATTCTTCTCAGAACAGTAAATGTTGCTGGTAACATATCTGTCAGATTACTGTGTGCCAAATCTAGAGTTTCACCAGTAAAGGAAATTACTCTTTCAAGATTAGAGCTGTGTGAAGCGGTTCATATGACTAAATGTGTTAAGAAAGCTACACGAGGTCTAGTGATTGATATTTCTAGTATTCTTTCTTAGACAGATTCTATAGTGGTGTTAGGATGGGTATCTTCCCCAGCATCGCGCTGGAAAACATTCGTAGGGAATTGTGTATCACAGACCCAACAGTTGAGTGAAAACAGTTGTTGGAGACATGTACCGTCTCAGGAAAACCCAGTAGAATCTCTTCAGCAATCAACGTTATGTTGGCAAGGTCAGTCGTGATTGAACCATCATCAATCAGACTGACCGGAAAAAATTCACATCAGCTTTAAAGAATCTATGCTAGAAGAACGTACACCAAAGGTAAAGACCTTGAAAGCATTAAGGACTGTGATAAGGTTATTGAGCATTTTTCAATTCTTAATTATTTCATTAGGGTTATAACCTACATTTATAATTATAGGCATTCTGACAAAATGATCGATATTCTAGATTCCGAGGAATTAAGGATATCATTAAGAACTTTCATTAAGATTGGACAACGTTCAGTTTCTAAGAAAGAAATTGAAGGATTGAATGTGAAGGTAGAGATATCCTCAATCAGCAGTCATCTCAGCTTCTATCAATTTCCGGACGGAGAAGCTTCAATAGTAGGAGGAAGATTGAACTAGACAGCATTATTTTTTGGTACAAAATATCAAATGATATTACCTCCTAAACAACACTTGACTTGTCTTTCTATAATAGCAGAACATCATCATCTTTCTATGCAGGATCTGAAGTTATCATATCCAGAAGGTGCGACAGACCAACACGTAATATACGTTCTAAGCACGTAACTGTGTAACGGGAGGTGATGAGTGAACAGCTAAACGATTAGAGAAACTCACAGTAGATTACATCATTCTAAGGGTAAGTAACTTACAAAGCAATGAAGATGAAAACAAATTCAAACTCTATTGTACTTTACACTGATTTACAGCAAGTGCTTTTCTGTCAAGTGTCGTCCCACTCCTCAGTATTCTATCAACGGCTGTATTCATGTTATAATCATAATACTGGAACTAATGAAGCAACAATGTGATTTTGGTATGATAGTGTGGCTTGGTGAGGATCAGCCAAAATTTCTTTGTGTATATTGAAGTAGGTCACCTCAAATTATCAGCCACTTAAGAGAAGAAAGGATTAGTTATTTGGTCTGACAGATGCAAAGTACAAAATAATAATTAGCATATGGCAGTACTTAATAACGCTGGGAATTTTTACGACAGTCAATAACATGTTCTTGTTATCAGGCAGTTTTCTGCAGTGTGACCGAGGGTTTACCCTGAGAGAGCGTCAAAATAGTCATCATACTGTGCATGTTCCTGAACAGTGGAGAGAGGTAATCGCTTCAGCAAGGCCGATGAAACCCTTCCTTGTATATGATATGCAGCCTGAGGACTTAAAGATTTGAGTAATTTGGAACATTCGCTGAGAAGGGATCGGAACTTAGAAATAACATAATCGCAGTCGATGCAGATATCAGCAGATGATCTACCGTTCGCATGTGAATCGTGTCGAGGTTATAAGTTGTTAGTGGTTGAGAGTAGGTTAATGATGGAGTGATGTTAGTGAGGTTATATTATGGTCATTTTTGTTAAACTTAACCTAATAAACTGGACGTGCTTAAATGTAGAAATATCTTCTACGAGACACGTTACATGACAGTGAACTGCTCTCATCACTAACGTACGTCGCATCAGTAATTATTTGTTTTCAAATATTTCTATTTGTAGATGATAATCCTTTTGAAAAATCCCCTTGTTCAACTTACGATAGTCCACGACAGTACGAGAAGCCCCAACTGAATTATTCACGAGGAAGGCTAAGGAAGCATAACTAGAAATAGAAGGAACAATAATTGGCTCGGTAAGTACTTCATCAGTAATGCTGGTCAACTTTTGCATTCTAGGTGGATTTAGCTTTTAGGGACAAGAGTGGGCAGGGATTTGATCAACCAAATCCATTTTACCATTAATTTGTCGATCTTTGCGCTAGGTTCCGGCGTCGATAGTACGTACTCACCGGTTCTTCTTAATCTCAGGTGTGCTGAGTCCACTGTAGCCACTTCATCGAATGATCGACAGGGTGCGACGAAAATCGTAACTACAGTATTTATCTCTTTCACCGTCTTAGTCAAACTGCCGTGCTTTCTCCACAGTGCTCTAAAAATTCATGCACATAAGCAAGCTAACAGAAATTGAAAGGATTCTTTCTTTAAAAGTAAGTCATTAGAAAAACTGGAAGAAGTTAAGTTCCAAAAAATTGCAGGAATATATATTTTTTAACATTGTAACTGTTTATTAATATAAGAATATAATCATAAATTAAATGACTCAAAACTTAATATATTACTTGAATAAATTAAATTAATAAAAATAATTAATCGAAATAGCCATAGTGTGGGCGCCAGATTATACCAGAATGGATCCCTCGAATTTTGATAGAGCGTGATAATAACTCTTTCTCCTCCAGGGCAAGAACATAAAAGTTTCGTACTGGTACATCTGCTTCAGGTCTTACCCAACCTTCTGAAAACGACTAAATATGTAGGAACTGCATTTAGATTCATCAGTAACTCCACTGATTTTAAAACAGCTAACTATATTCTAAATAAAATCCGTGCATGAGCACCTCATCAACCAAAATATACATATGATACACACACAAAATATTGCTGGAAGACTGCATATTTACAACAACTACAACAACAAGAAAAACAGTCGGAATACGAAAGCGAGAACCAAACCACCATTTGCAGTTCGTCCGTTGAAAAATATTCACATATATGTAGATAAGTACCCTTCACTCCCTTCGTATAAACACGACTTGCCGAATCTCATAATCGGCACTTATCATATCACACAGACACTGTACCTGACCCTAACACTTGTTTTAAAGATATATTCACTTGAGCAACATGCCATTTACGTTCCTCAACTTAAATTATGGAATGTCTGAGATAGCTTTCACCAGTATATAACACCAGGCTGCCACAAAGTGATACAATACCCAGAGCCTCAGCACTCCACAGTTTGTTGGTCAGCCACGTTCAACAAACATAAAAGGAGTACGTTCCAAGAACGTTTGAAGTCCAGTAGTACTAGTAGGGCGCAGAGAGTTCAACCCCGAGCCAATCAGAGGCCGCAGAGCGGGTCACGTGACTGCTGACTCAGCAGAGCGGGAAATTTGAATTCGGAGCGCGCGAAATTTGAATTTGTAAACAAAGCCACGTGCTTTTTGACAACTGAAGCTGTCATATTTAAACAAGAGCGCATCGCTAACATCAGTGATGCCATATTTACGGCACTAAACTTCATAGCTACCACCTTAGACAATTTGAAATTCCACGTGCTTTTTGACAGCTATCAACCTGACAGCTGCCACCTTTAAAAAAGACTGCATCGCTAACTTCAGTGCTGGCATCTTGACGGGGCTAAATCTTCACTGCTGCCACCTTTTGCACGTGGGCGCACGAAATTTGAAATTTCACGGCTGTCATCTTAGGCATCCTAGGCTAACCTACGTAAATGGTTATGCTTTATTAATTTCAGGGGAGTAGGGAGTTTTAAAGAGCTAGTCCTCTTTCCCCTATCGCCCATTACCAAAAATACGGGACGGGAGTGTAAGAGATGTGCACTCTCACTCTCTCTCTCTGTCCCTAGGGGTCCACCGCCATAGCGATGTTTCCTCTACAAGAAAGCTATTGGCCTGGACCAGGGCACGGCCGTCTCTTACAAGGCAAGCGAGAACAATTTGTTTTATACCAGTATTTATACCTACGTTGAACGGGTGGGGGAGAATGCATAGATCAGCACGTGTGCGCGAGCAAATTGATGATCAGTGGAAGTGCGTGCGCACATGCGATGTTAGCACACTCTGCCGCAAGAAGTTTAGTACGAAAGTCGATGCATGCATAATCGATAGGTGCGCGCGCACTCATGCGATCGTTGTACACTCTAGCGGAAGAAGTTTAGTACGATAGTCAATGAATGCATAATCGATAGATGATGCGTACATGCTCTAGCGGTAGAAATAAAAAACTTACTGCAGCTATGTTCGCGAGATATTTAAACATCGCTATTCTTACTGCTGCTATGTTCACGAGATTTTTAAAGATGGCTATTCTCAGTGCATCTATCTTGACAGATTTTAACCTTATTGCTGCAATGTTAACAAGACTAGAATCGAACACTATACTCGATGTCGTTACCTAAACACGTGTTCAGTACACTGATAGTTGCGTTCAAAACGTTAAATCAGTGATTAAAACATGTTTACTGCTTAACAGGGAACAGTATAGTAGACGGTGACACACGCTCGGTGATCGCAAATTTACGAAATATAAATGCAGCTAACGTACAACATAGATGATTTGGAAAGTGTGAAAATGAGAAACCGCTGAAACACACACCGCGTAGCTAACTCGCTCGGTAAACGCTAATTTACAAAATATGAATACAGCTAACGTACATCTTCTATCATTTGCTAGTGTAAAAATCAGCAACCGCAGAAAACATACCGCGTGGTTAACTCACTCGGTAAACGCTAATTTTTAAAATATTAATACAGCTAACGTACACATTCTATCATTTTCCATGTGCGAAAATCAGAAACCGCGGAAACACATTCTGCGCAGCCAAGTTGCTCGGTAAACCTTAATTTACAATATATGAGTACAGCTAACGTACAACTTCTATCATTTGCCAAGTGCGAAAATCAGAAACCACGGAAAAATATACTGCGTAACCAACTCTCTCGGTGAACTTTAATTTACAAAATATGAATACAGCTAACGCACAACTTCTATCATTTGCCAAGTGCGAAAATCAGAAACAGCGGAAACACATACCGCGTAGCCAAACCGCTCGGTAAACTCTGATTTACAAAATATGAATACAGCTAACGTACATCTTCTATCATTTGCCAAGTGCGAAAATCAGAAACAGCGAAAACACATACCGCGTAGCTAACTCGCTAGGTAAACGCTAATTTACAAAATATGAATACAGCTAACGTACATCTTCTATCATTTGCCTAGTGCGAAAATCAGAAACCGCGGAAAAACATATTGCTAGAGTAGTGCGAATATCAGAAACCGTGGAAACACATATTGCACAGCTAACACGCTCGGTGATTGCAAATTTACAAAATATGAATACAGCTCAACACGGGTTATCGAGCAGAACACTGATATACGCACACATACCACTCCTTTTTCGAAAAACGGAACGCACGGACTAGAATGTTGCGAGATAGCTCTTCTATTTTATTACGCACACTTTATACCACTTACAGACGATTTTTAATTTAGTCGACACACAGATATATGAATTACCTAACATACTTACATGTTATAAGGGGGAAAAAGATCAAACCATAATTTTTTTTTGTCTGTATGCATGTAGTCTGCGCCAAGTCATAAGAGCGAATGAGAACAAAACTGTGAGGTTATGCTAATGCTTGCAAACGTGAACGGAAGTCACTTGACAAAGCAGTAAAATACTCATCACCTTGTTCGGACATAGACAAGTAAGACACACACATTTAGTTTGATATAAAATGCTGGATACTGCGGTTCAAACCCCGGTGACTAAATGTCCTGTTAATTGATAGACATAGTAATTACATCTTAGCGTTGGCGTTAGGAAGGGCATCCAGCCGTAAAAGAGAGCGTATGATTCTTGTGTTTGTTTCTTTTCTCTGTTACTTGATAGACCTACTTCCTAGTAATTACATCTTAGCTTTGTCGTCAGCGAAGTTATCCGGCGGTAAAACAGTATTTTTGATTCTAGCTTGGGACTTAAAAGCTCATACAAACACAGGGCACACTATGTTTTTTATTCAACTGCTATGTTATATACACACGTCTGTTAAAGCCTCTTACTCGAAAGCGCCGAGTTTGATTCTACAAGACCAAATCCACATGTGCGACGCAGTTCGCGCTCGCGAGCCTTATATGTAGGGAAAAGTAGTAGAATTATTATTAATCTCATGTAATTAAGTCTACCGTGGGTGTTATTCTACCGCCCCCACCCACAGGGGTATGTGTTTGTATTTGTGTACTTCTCTATCATCAAGATTGCTTGAAGATGTATCTATCATAGCACGGTCTAATATACAGTACACATCCCTAGATCGCTATACGTAATACCGTCGGGGTCGGAGAGGAACAAGAGCTGATCAAGGGAGGTCGGGTAGGTAGGATGAAAGTGAGAAGCCTGCCACAAGTAATGGGAAGCAATGCCATGACCCAGCTCAGGCCCCAGGGTCGCCAAATCACGCTCTCAAGTCAAGAGCTGCTAGGGCCCCTGCTAGTCGCCTCTTACGGCAGGCAGGGGATTCCGTGGGTGTTATTCTGCCACCCCTACCGCTAGAGGGATCTTTATTAAGACTCTAATATATAAATGCTTTTTATTTTGTTCTGCATTGGTTATTGCATAATTTAAAGTAATTATTTATTTTCCTGACATATGGTGATTGCATAGCACGTTGTTATGGTGGTGGTGATTATTGTTTTAAGAGAAAGTACAACTAGGCAACTATCCTCTATACAACACTGGTCAGAGGGATAAATAGGAGGGATCAGTCACTTCGAAAAGTGAAGATATCGGCCAAAGGAAGACGAGGGCAACGAAGGGCGTGAAAATGAAGGACTCCCTAGGTTTCGCAACCTAATATCATCGGAGTCGGAAAGAACAAGAGTTAATCAAGGGAGGAAGTAACGTCAGGACTCAGCTACGGGCGTTGTGGTCGCCAACTCACGCTCTCCAGTTCGGAGCCCTAAGACACTTATTAGTAGTCTTTTATGTCAGGCAGAGGATACCTTCGGTGTTTTTCTACGTCCCTACTCACAGGGGGGCATAGCACGTTGTTTGCTACATTTTATACAAATTCCTCTTGTAAGTAGGGGCGGTAGTGTAACACCGGGGCTGACATTAACAATAAGAAAAAATCCTCTGCGGCACATCAGCTTTTTGAAAGAACCTTAGCCTGCTTAGCGACCGCTGCTCAGATAATAGGAGGCTGTGGTTTCTAATACTTCTACTATTTATTACCTAAGATAGCAGCATGATGCGAAGTAACTATGTGTCGCAGACTCAATGTATCCGGAAATGCTGACATAGTACATGCTTACAGAACGAAAGTGCTTCGTGCAGCTAAGCGCTCAGGAAGATACATCATACAGCAAGCAAGAAATATCGAAGTTGAAACAAAGCTACACTTTCGGTTTTACTAAAAACAAAATCATCCTATAAATGTTTACATGTTATCGTTGTTTGCTCTAAAATATATATACAAATATTAAGAATCCTGGTCCGTTAGGTCAAAGATTTTTCCGTGAACCTAAGGGCTGGTTCCAGGTCTACTCAGTCTACGCGATTAAAATTCTCCCTGTGGGTAGGGGCGGTAGAATAACACCGACGGTGTCCTCTGCCCGACATAACAGGCTACTAAAAGGTGACCAAGGGCTCTGAAGTGGAGAGCGTGATTTGGCGGCCACAGGGCCCTCTGCTCCTCCTTCCCCTCCCGCATCTTCACATGCCTAAATAGACATCAGCTTTCCCCTTCCTCTCACATGATCCGCCTAGATTGATCCTGGCCATCCAATCATGATTAGATTCTCATGTCAACTCCACACCACGAATCTGTTCCTGGCCCAAAGATAATAACGCCATCAACGGGCTCGGGTGTTTCACACGAGTCATCGGAAGTTTTAGACTAAAATAACAAGTGCACATCATCAGACTTTGGGATATACACCTGAATAATACGAATTTTCTGAATTATGATAGCGATGATTTTCCCAGTCGTGGACAAAACAAATTACTCATACCACATATGGAGACCTTCCAGGTTAAAGTTTTAAGAATAAATATGGAAATGAAATGATGATGATAATAATAATAATAATGAATCGAATACTGACAGTAATATCCCTCACTTTTAAATACATTGCCAGGGTGTGATATATTTACTATCACGACCTGATTGACTAGTAAATTGTAGTTTATCGGAGATAGGAACAGAATTTACAAATTTACGGTATTGTGTAATCCCGTCACCACCACCAGTTGCAGGTAAAACAACATCGAGAATGCCAGTGTCGTCTTCATCAAGACTGATATTTTCATAATATTTAGGTTCATCTGAATTCTCAGTTCCACTAAATAAACCATTGCTACAAAACAAGTTTCCTTCAAAATAATTTAACAAAGATCCAAGCGATGAGAAAGCCATAATATAAAGAAACGTCAGTTTTTAATCATTCCTTTGTCTCTAGGTTAGGAATGAAAGAGGGTAAATGCTTAGAGCGGCGCTATTGCAAATATGATATCTTCGTGATTTCAACGATAGTGGGTTTCTGAAGTGGATATTGTGAATTTTGGCATTGATT
Source organism: Anabrus simplex (assembly GCF_040414725.1). Classification (NCBI taxonomy): domain Eukaryota; kingdom Metazoa; phylum Arthropoda; class Insecta; order Orthoptera; family Tettigoniidae; genus Anabrus; species Anabrus simplex. The sequence goes on from NC_090266.1 coordinate 881,164,757, forward strand.
CGGATTCCATTTAAAACTTTACGTTCTGCTATCTATTGCTAATTTGAGGTCGAAGTGACGTATTATTTTGAGTTGATTGTTTCCTAGCCTCAATAACTGAAATTTACGGGTTGGTGGGAAGATCAATTTACGACTCTTGTATTTCACATTTAATGATATAACCTCATGTGTAGTCCATTATTTTCGTCTGGGAAGTTATAGGCTTGAGTTAACCATTAGTTTGAGAACAACGAATTTTATTAATTTTTTAAACGTTAAGATATGCTTTGCGCTAGTAGTATAGTGATCTCGTGTCATGTGTATACAATTTTTCATAGTGAAGGTGGATTGGAACGTAGGATTTCATGGGTGAGTCTGATCCTCAGTAATAACCCCCAACACGGCAGGTCGAATTATTCCGAACCTTTCGAAGCGAAGGTGGATTAGGATGTTTAAGTGAAGATCTATAATTATAGCGTGACTTAATTTGAAACTGAATTACGGATACAGCTAGCTGGATAAAACTGCGGATACCAGGTGACAGTGATGTGTACCGTAATTGTTTTTATTATTTTTGTTTCCATAGGTCAGCTTAAATTAAATGACGGCATTTTTTACTAGAGGCCAGGGTTCTAACTAGGACGACGTTTTCATGCGACAGAAATGTCATTGGATGTGTCGTAACGTAGGAAGTTGGGTATTCCACTAAGCTCGCATCGCATGGCTCAGTACGACATTTTTCTCACACCATGGAATTCCATGGAAGGTGATTGACTCTTACCACTGGTATACGGGCTCCAGGTTTTATACGTTCATGTTTGGTACGTTTACACTTCACACTTAATGTCACTTGTGATAGTAATGATTGCATGGTGAGTGCGATATTAAGGGTGTAGATATATTTCTTGGGTCGTCATGTGCGTTTTTATTGTTTCTTTTTTTAGTGTGGTTGGACTCAGTTCGTTAATTGGATCTGTGCGTTAGTTGATCACATATGACAATTGATTCATTTCATGGTGTGTAATTTACTTTCATTATGCAAAGGAACATTATATTTTACTTATATGATTTATGTAAATATATATTTTAAAGTCATCAACAAGTCACGATCATTCGTGATCAAACAATGGAACATGTATTCGCACCAACCGTAGTTTTTCTCATTCCGATCAAAAGAAATACTTGGACTGAGCACACGTGATAGTTAAATTTTCAATTAATTATTACAGACCTGAAGATGAATTTCCGAATTTATAAACTAATCCATGTAATATTTTGTAATAAGTTTAACTTTCTCAAATCATGGTATACGTAAAGTTGGGATATAGTTTCTAGGTGACGCTGTTTTGCAAGAATCCAGGAACCATATATGGCCTGGAACATACTTTTATTTAATGGAACTCAGCGCATCGGGATGACCCTAGCATGCGAAGTAGCGTAACGGAACGGCTCGGGTATGCATACAGCAAGCAAGCTACAGTACGTCAGGCAGGAGGATGATTAAACTATCACGTGAACACCACCTGATATTGTCGAACATACTAGAAGAAATTTTACTAACTTCGGAATCCTTTGAGATATCAATTAATGATATATGCCATCATATAGCCCATTATTTAAAGGCAAACACGCTGCAATTTCATTAATTTCGGCCTACGGACTTAACATTAAATTAGGTGTAAAGAAAAGCGTTGTCAAAGACTTATTAACGCCAAATCTTCATCAAAAGTGAATTGACATTGTACGAGTCGAACGTGGTACCATTGGGATGGCATCACAACACCAACTGCCAATGACTTCATATGCTGTTGGTTTAACCGCATTTGTCTACATTTCCAGTCCTGATATCCAGGTAATTCGATTGCCAAGCTTCGTCTTTAGTAAGGATGTCGAATGACTAAAATCGTCAATAGGGTACCAGATAATCACCGAATAAAACCTTAAAAGTTGCGACCCAAACTCCAACCTAACATGAACCATTGTTGATATTAAAACTAACATTTCATGTAGTCAAATATGCTTCTCATTGGAGCATAAATGCTCTTAAATCTATTCACTGGTGATTGACGACGAAGATTGCGTCATATAAAAATAAGATTTCATCGCTGCAAAACTAAATTGCATTACTCGCAACAACTCTGGTGCCAACGTCAGTAAAAGAAGTAAAAGCGATGCTTGCAATTCAGCGTCACCTAGCAACTATGTCCCAACTGGACGTATACTATTATTTTAGAAAGTTAAACTTATTACCCTCCTCTGCGAACCATGTGACCTTGCCGCGGTGGGGAGGCTTGCGTGTCCCAAAGATGCAGATAGCCGAGCCGCAGGTGCAACCATATCGGATGGGTATCTGTTGAGAGACCAGACTAACGAATGGTTCATCGAAAGGGGGGTAGCACCCTTTCGGTAGTTGCAAGGGCGGCAGTCTAGATGATTGACTGATACGGCCTTGTAATAATACTCAACATGGCTTAGCTGTGTTGATACTGCTACACGGCTGAAAGCAACGGGAAACTACAGCCGTAACTAACTCCCGAGGACATGTAGCTCTCTCTGTATGAATGATGTACTGATGATGGCTTCCTCCTGGGTAAAATATTCCGGAGGTAAACTAGTCCCCCATTCGGATCTCCGGGTGGGAACTACACGAGAGGGGGCGATCATCAGGAAGATGGATACTGATATTCTGCGAGTCGGAGCGTGGAATGTTAGAAGTTTGAATCGTAGGTGGTAGGTTAGAGAATCTGAAAAGAGAGATGGATAGGCTAAAGTTAGATGTAGTTGGTATAAGTGAAGTACGTTGGCAGGAAGAACAAGATTTTTGGTCAGGCGACTACCGAATTATCAACACAAAATCAAACAGGGGAAATGCAGGAGTTGGTTTAATAATGAATAAGAAAATAGGGCAGCGGCTAAGCTACTACGACCAACATAGTGAAATAATTATAGTCGTCAAGATAGACACCAAACCAATGCCCACCACAATAGTGCAGGTCTATATGCCTACTAGTTCAGCGGATTATGAAGAAATAGAAAGAATATATGAGGAGATAGAAGATTTAATACAATATGTAAAAGGTGACGAGAATCTAATTGTGATGGGAGATTGGAATGCAGTGGAAGGCCAAGGAGGAGAATTTGGATTGGGCAAAGGAACGAAAGAGGAAGTCGGCTGGTTGAATTCTGCACTGATCATAATTTAGTGCTTGCTAATACTTGGTTCAAACACCACAAACGACGGCTGTATACGTGGACAAGACCTGGAGACACTCGAAGATATCAAATAGACTTCATTACGATTAGGCAGAGATTCAGAAACCAGGTGTTGGATTGCAAAACTTTCCCAGGAGCAGACGTGGACTCTGACCACAACTTGTTGGTCATGAAATGCCATCTGTAGTTGAAGAAATTGAAGAAAGGAAAGAATGCAAAAAGATGGGATCTAGACAAGTTGAAAGAAAAGAGTGTGAGGGATTGCTTCAAGGAGCATGTTGCACAAGGACTAAATGAAAAGGCTGAAGGAAACACTATAGAGGAAGAGTGGAGAGTCATGAAAAATGAAGTTAGTAGGGCAGCTGAAGAAATGTTAGGAAGGAAGAAAAGATCAACTAAGAATCAGTGGATAACTCAGGAGATACTAGACCTGATTGATGAACGACGAAAATACAAGAATGCTAGAAATGAAGAGGGCAGAAAAGAATACAGGCGATTAAAGAAGCAAGTGGATATAAAGTGCAAGGTAGCTAAGGAATAATGGCTGAAGGAGAAGTGCAAGGATGTTGAAGGCTGTATGGTCCTGGGAAAGGTAGATGCTGCATACAGGAAAATCAAGGAAACCTTTGGAGAAAGGAAATCTAGGTGTATGAAAATTAAGAGCTCAGATGGAAAGCCACTTCTAGGGAAAGAATACAAAGCAGAAAGATGGCAGGAGCATATCCAACAGTTGTATCAAGGTAAAGATGTAGATAATTTTGTTCTGGAACATAAAGAGGCTGTTAATGTTGATGAAATCGGAGACCCAGTATTGAGGTCAGAGTTTGACAGAGCTGTGAGTGACCTCAATAGGAACAAGGCACCTGGAATTGATGACATTCCCTCTGAATTACTGACTGCCTTAGGAGAAACCAGCATGGCAAGGTTATTTCATTTAGTGTGTAAGATGTATGTGACAGGAGAAGTCCTATCCGATTTTCGGCAGAATGATGTTATACCCATTCCCAAGAAAGCCGGTGTTGACAGGTGTGAAAACTACCGCACCATTAGTTTAGTATCTCATGCCTGCAAAATTTTAACACTTATTGTTTACAGAAGAATGGAAAAACAAGTTGAAGCTGAGTTGGGAGAAGATCAATTTGGCTTCAGAAGAAATGTAGGAACACGTGAAGCAATCCTGACTTTACGTCTGATCTTGGAGGATCGAATCAAGAAGGACAAGCCCACGTACATGGCATTCGTAGATCTAGAAAAGGCATTCGATAATGTTGATTGGACCAAGCTATTTATGATTCTGAAGACGGTAGGGATCAGATACCGAGAACGAAGAATTATCTACAATCTGTATAAAAATCAGTCTGCAGTAATAAGAATCGAGGGCTTTGAAAAAGAAGCAGCAATTCAGAAAGGAGTGAGACAAGGCTGCAGTTTGTCCCCTCTCCTTTTCAATGTTTACATAGAACAGGCAGTAAAGGAAATCAAAGAGAAATTTGGAAAGGAAATCATAGTCCAAGGAGAGGAAATCAAAACCTTGAGATTTGCCGATGATATTGTTATTTTATCTGAGACTGCAGAAGATCTCGAGAAGTTGCTGAATGGTATGGATGAAGTCTTGCGTAAGGAGTACAAGATGAAAATAAATAAGTCCAAAACAAAAGTAATGGAGTGCAGTCGAACGAAGGCAGGTGATGTAGGAAATATTAGATTAGGAAATGAAGTCTTAAAGGAAGTAGATGAATATTGTTACTTAAGTAGTAAAATAACTAACGATGGCAGAAGTAAGACGGACATAAAATGTAGACTAGCACAAGCAAGGAAGAGCTTTCTTAAGAAAAGAAATTTCCTCACTTCAAACATTGATATCGGAATTAGGAAGATGTTTTTGAAGACTTTTGTGTGGAGCGTGGCATTGTATGGAAGTGAAACATGGACGACAACTAGCTCAGAAAGAAAGAGAATAGAAGCTCTTGAAATGTGGTGTTACAGAAGAATGCTGAAGGTGAGATGGATAGATCGAATCACGGATGAAGAGATACTGAATCGAATTGGCGAGAGGAGATCGATTTGGCTAAATTTGACGAGAAGGAGAGATAGAATGATAGGGCACATCTTAAGACACCCAGGACTTGTTCAGTTGGTTTTGAAGGAAGTGTAGGTGGTAAGAACGGTAGGGGTAGACCAAGGTATGAATATGACAAGCAGATTAGGTCAGATGTAGGATGCAATAGTTACGTAGAAATGAAAAGGTTAGCACAGGATAGGGTGGCATGGAGTGCTGCATCAAACCAGTCTATGGACTGATGACTCAAATAACAACAACAAACTTATTACAAAATATTACATGAATTAAATCGGAAATTCATATCAGGTCTGTAACAGTTAATTGAACATTTAACTATTGCGTGTGCTCAATCCAAGTATTTCCTTTGATCGAAAAGAGAAAAACTACGGTTGGTGCGAAAACATGTTCCATCGTATGATCACGAATATTCGTGACTTGTTTTTGACTTCAAAATATACATTTACATAAATCTTATAAGTTATAATGTTCCTTTGTATAATGAAAGGAAATTACACACCATGAAATTAATCAATTATCACATCCAATTAACGAACTGAGTCAAACCGCACTATAAAAAACAATGAACACGCACATGACGACCCAAGAAAAAATGCATTCACCCTTAATATCGCACTCACCATGCAATAATTACTATTATCACAGGTGATATTACGTGTGAAGTGTAAACGTACCATAAATTAAAATATAAAACCTCGAACCAGTATACCAGTGATTAGAGTTGAGACCTTTTGACTATTACTCACTAATTTGAAATAATCTCAAATAGCATTAAAATGATTTATATGAAAATAAATGTTAATTACATAAAATACTCAATCGTCAGACCTTGTACTTTAGGGTGTGGAGTCATAAGCTTACTTTTGACAACATACCATAAAGGTTCTGGGAATACGAGATTGTCGTTTTATTGCCCCATTAAATTTGAGGTTATCCAATTCTACCATTGAAATAAAGCTAGAAATTAATTTGATAGAACAAAGTATATTCTTTAAATTATTTAATTAAAAATAGTAAAACTAGCTGCGATAAAACAGATGAGAATATAAAGTATGACATAACAACTGAAAGAAACTAGGCATTAATTTGAATTCCTCTTGACCGGACATTTGAAAATTATACAAGAAATTTATCCCTCACTGGTTCACTTGACTGTACCTTCAATTACGACGTATTGCTTTGAGTTAGTGTTTGCTCTAGGTGTCTCAAGCCTAATTTGGAGATTTATCCTTTTTGTCTCACTGACGAGATATAGCGTAGCTTGAAATTAGATTCGTACTCCGAACATTTAATCCATATGTTGACTGGCGAGTAAGTATCCATGTGACTGCTGCTTCTCCATCCAGATGACCGACGACTATCATCTCATTACAACACTCCTTGGCAAGTGTCTTCATCCATATGACTTCGTGGCAAGTCTCTACTTCTATATGACTTCATGGCAAGTCTCTCTTTTCATGACTCCACTGAACTGACCGACTGAGGTCTCACCTTCCAATTGACTGAAACTATAAGACGCTGGTCCGAGTTTTTATACCCTTCGATGACACACCTACGCAATCTCCAGTAATAACTATAATATTACTCCCACCCGGCGACAAATGTTACATACAATGGTGAAATTGCCTGGGGCACTCAAGGAACTTCCCAAAAAATGAGTTCATCGCTAATTGCACACAATGACAGAGCGATAACTCGGCAGTTATGCTAGCAGTGTTGCACAATGTTGCAATGTCTAAAGTTATTTCTTACAATACCTCCACATCTGATATCATACAGCAACCTTCACTGTACATGTCTTGAATGTTAATCTACACACACATACAGATGTATATATAACAAATTGACTACAATCAAACAAGCGATAATCATTACAGAATTGAATGGAACAATAGTTACATTAATAATAATAATAATAATAATAATAATAATAATAATAATAATTTCGTGTGGCTATTTCTAGCCGAGTGCAGCCCTTGTAAGGCAGACCCTCCGATGAGGGTGGGTGGCATCTGCCATTTGTAGGTAACTGTGTTATTGTAGTGGAGGATAGTGGTATGTGTGGTGTTTGAGTTGCAGAGATGCTGGGGACAGCACAAACACCCAGCCCCGGGGCCATTGGAATTAAGGTTAAAATCCCCGATCCGGCCGGGAATCGAACCCGGGACCCTCTGAACCGAAGGCCAGTACGCTGACCATTCAGCCAACTAGTCGGACATAATAATAATAATAATAATAATAATAATAATAATAATAATAATAATAATAATAATAATAATAATAATAATAATATAGGTATAATAATACAGATATAATCTTGTAAGGGGATTTGAACCATAACAGAGTCAATTATCTTCTATGGGAATCCATGTTGTGAGTGTACCAGGAAAAAGTTAAGGATATGCGCATGAGAATCTTGCAAAGGGGGTGTACGGTCCTTACGGAGCAGGTACAGACAGAGGTAGATGCAGAGCGAAATAATGGATAGGGTTTAAAATTTAATTTATTCAGCTTGAGAATTTGATGAATAGATTCCCCATTATTTCTGACTCCTAGCAATAAATCAAATTAAAATATTTTCTGAACAAGTAAATGGCTAATCAATTTTTATGATTGTCCATCTTTTAACATGAAACGATTACCTTTCGTTGAAAAGTCTTTTCCTGATAAAGTTCATAAAGTTCTTCAATTATTTGTTTAAATGAAAAAAAATGAAATTCAAAATAACATATTTCACTTGAATTAATTTCTCTAGATCCTTTTTAATATTTTAACACTTCAAACTATCGTAAATGTTTATCTTCTTCTAAAGTGCTGTGCTATAGTCTATTTTAGAATTGTCATTCAACACTTATAAAATGTAATGTATATTCCAGTGAGCGAAATAGATCGCTGAATTATGAATGAAATAACTGATTCTAAAGTTCAAAATGTAATAAAGGTATTTTGTGAAAATCTCAAGTTTGTTTAGAGAGGCAATAAGTTTAACTTTCTAAAATAATGGTATACGTCCAGTTGGGACATAGTTGCTAGGTGACGCTGAATTGCAAGCATCGCTTTTACTTCTTTTACTGACGTTGGCACCAGTGTTGTTGCGAGTAATGCAATTTAGTTTTGCAGCGATGAAATCTTATTTTTATATGACTCAATCTTCGTCGTCAATTACCAGTGAATAGATTTAAGAGCATTTATGCTCCGATGAGAAGCATATTTGACTACATGAAATGTTAGTTTTAATATTAACAATGGTTCAAGTTAGGTTGGAGTTTGGGTCGCAACTTTCAAGGTTTCATTCGGTGATTATCTGGTACCCTATTGACGATTTTAGTCATTCGACATCCTTACTAAAGACGAAGCTTGGCAATCGAATGTTCAAGAAACCGTAACTTCACACGCAGATCACTTAATCTACAGTTAACTTGAAACCTTCTTTAGTTTTCAGGTTCGTGCTTTCTTGCTTTTAAACAATTTAATATGACTAAAGTTCAGTATTATGAAGACAGTAATTAAACCACACCAACGTGCTGGTAATATGCGATCCCATGGTATTTTATCTGATATCATCATTATTTATTTGGTGGACATGATATTCTCTCTTTTGTGTTTCTTTGAATTCAGGTTTTGTGTTTTGGAAATAATGTCACTTTTTAAATCTTTCTTTCATTTCACGTATTGATACCTTCCTCCATACATTGTCAATCATAAAGATGTGACTACAACGGGCAGGAAGCACCCCGTGGGATGAAATGACTTCATGAGTGCAGACCTAAGGCACTAAAGTCCTAGTATCGTCTAGGTAAGGATGCGGAATATTACAACCCGTTCGTTTGATGAAATGATTATAACGATTAAATCCTCCAAATTTAAAAATAGAAAACAGGAATTCTGTTCGCATGATCAATCCAGAAACCTACAATAAAACGCTTTGACTCTACGGCTCGGAGTCACTAAGCAAATTATGCTGTTGTACTTGCTTATTACTAGTTGGTGAAATTTCCCCTTGGAACAGCAAGATATATGGATATGAAATTCTAAACAATATGCACACTGGCATTGCGAGTCATGATATATCAGATTCTCATATCTGCGACTGGATATCATTAGATACCTTTGGTAAATCTAGAGTAGATTTGCAGTTGGATAAGCAAAAGTAGGAAAATGTTTCAAGGTACAGCAATGCCCTTAAGAAAAATCGGCAAATTCTGAAACGGAACACTGCGGTTATATGCCTGTTCTTTTTATCGGTGGTGGGGGGTCAGCAAGAGTTACCATTCCGAGGGCCCGTGATATTAGTGAGTCCAACAATAGAGGAAATCACACTCTACTAATTAAATTCTTGCCAGAGTTTGACGAAAAATTAGACAATTATGTCACAACAGGGAGAGTATTTAGAGGACTTTCTACACTCATACAGAACAATTTGACTCAAAGCATCTGCACCAATAGACTGCTGAAAAAATATTCAGCTTCGTGAAGCTAAATTCGTAGGAATTATGATCGATGAAACTTCCGATGCTTCGAACATTTCACAGATGTTTATCATCCTCAGATACATTCACAATCGTGATGTTGTAAGATGTGATGGTTTCTACAATGTGAGCTCTGATAGGACAACGAATGCATTAGGGAGACTTGTGATTGAGTGCCTGGATATATTTGCTTGCTACGAAAATTTTGATACACAGAATTTCGATGAAGCGGTGGTGCTTGAAGGTCAGCTGAATGGTGTGCAAGTTAAATTTTAAAAGTGGTTCATGATGCTGAGTTCACCCATTGCTACGCTCACAAACTTAATTTATTTCCCTCTCATGCGGTCTCATGCACGAAAGAATGTTATATATCTTCTTCCTAAGCTGTCATCTCCAAACGGAGGTAGACGGTCCACACGGCCAGCTCCGATCTTGACGTTGCAGCCATGCCATGTGGATTTATGGGAATATTTCTCAGGATCATTAATGCAGTGGTTTTCTGTTGCCTTCTGCATCATAATGCCGTTGACCAAACTGGTTCCTCCGCCTTTGGGAACAATTTCTTGCCCCCAGGATAATAGAGTGCCCTTATGCATACCCGCTTATCCACTCTCAAATATATTGTTGGCACTTGGTGTAGGGAATCTCCTTATACTTCGCAAAAATGCGTGGCTGTGAGGCATTTTTAGCAATTCTTGTAAGAGAACTAACCTGCTCGAGTGTGATCACTAGAAAATGTTTCCTAAGCTAGCTGAAACAAGGTGGAAGGTAGAACTATTCTAGTCGTTTAGTACAGACCATCTCGGAATATCCTGCTCCTGTCCAAGAGCTTTAAGGAGGTACTTTGAAGGAACCTGAAAACTTTGCTAACAGTAAAATAAATGATGAAAGCGGAATTTCAGTTCCATTTTCTTTCGAATGTTGTTAATGAAATGCTGTCATTGAGTGATATTACATATAATGTCCTTCAATCGACGATCAAAACATTCTATTTTTCACCAGAGAAGTTAATTCTTCAGAAAGTAAAGTATCAATAAAGGGAAATAGTAGATTCTCTATTGTCTTGGATGAAACAGAAGAGAGATTTGATGCACCAAGGAAAAGAAGGAAGAAACATAATTTTCGGTTCAAGATGGGTATAGGAGAGTTAACTTGGAAATAAATTAAATTATTTTAGAACAGTTCAAATGACGCTTGTGAACACTAGTGAATTTTTCCTTCGTTTAAATGCTGTATTTTAAGAAAATTTCATTTCTCTTAGCGAAATTTCTAAAGAGCAATTTTCTAAAGTGATTGAAATGCGTTGACAATACCCATTTTAATGTAGTAAGATTTAAATCTAAATTGGGGAAAATATTTTCTAAACAATTCAAAGATGAGACAGTGGCTTAAATCCAGCAGTTCCTAGTGACAAGCGGTCTCCATATTGGTCTTATTGAGCTTTAAAAATTGTGTACATTAATTACAACTGTCGCTGCTACATCGTCACATGTAGAGTTCACATTTCATCCTCAATTCTGAAAGTCATTGCATTACGAATGATGTCTATGTAGATGGAATTTCTTTTTGAGATGAAAACACGTCAGGACTTCTACAGTGACGTGACCATGGAAATCAGGAAAAAAACCGTAGTGTCCAGTTCACCTGCATGTGAGAAAAATTGTAATTTAATAAATACATTCTGCTAATAAATTGTAATTATTTGCATGCTTCGGTGGGGAATCTATTATTCGCCAGTGAATACACCTGATGGTTTATACGGATGCAAAAAAGTTCCCTTTGGGCTCAACATGGTTATTCAAATCAAGCGAACACTTATTTGTTATTTATATTCAGATGAGAAATTTCACTACTTGTACCCATACACCAAAGATCTCCTTATATACATTCCAGGTTTTATCTCTCATATTTAACAGCTTTAAAAAGTAACTATGATCGGTGGAAAACGATAATTAACAATGTAAACAGATTTTGGGATGGGTTTAAAGCAATTGTTGAGGAATGTGAAAACAGGCTTGCACCTTTAAAGGTGGTAAGGAACGGTAAACATCCAATATATTATAACAGAGAAGTAAAGAGACTAAGAAGGAGGTGCAGACTGGAAAGAAATAGAGTTAGAAGGGGCTGTGGAAGTAAGGAGAAATGGAAGGAACTTACTAGGAAATTGAATCTAGCAAAGAAGTCAGTTAAGGATAACATGACGGCAAGCATAATTAGCGGTCTCTCCTAAGACCCCAACTACAGTATGGTTCCAGTGTATGGGACTTTCACCAGTATTACTTGATTCAAGAACTGGAAAAATCGAAAGAAAAGCAGCTCGATTTGTTATGGGTGATTTCGGAACAAAAATGCTGCAAAGTTTGGGCTGGGAAGGCTTGGGATAAAGGAGACGAGCTGCTAGACTAAGTGGTACGTTCCGACCTGTCTGTAGAGAGATGGTGTGGAATGACATCAGTAAACGAGTAAGTTTGAGTGGTGTCTTTAAAAGTAGGAAAGGTCACAATATTAGAGATTGGAAAAACTTACCAAGGGAGACGTTCAAGAAATTTCCAATTTCTTTGCAATCATTTAAGAAAAGGCTAGTAAAACAACAGATAGGGAATCTGCCGCCTGGGCGATTGCCGTAAATGCAGATCAGTAGTGATTGATGATTTTTCAGAGGATCTATCTAGATTAAGGACAGCAAATTTCACTGATGATCCGTCAACAATTCTCCCAGCTCGCACCTCCGTTAAATTCTTAAATTCTTAGGACATATTCTTTCATCTGAAGGTATATCAGTGGATGTCTAAACGACATCGGTTATAAATTAAATGCCTCCTCCTCTGAATCGTAAACCACTCCGCAGTTTCCTGAAAATGACTGAATTTTACAGGAATATTACCCTGCGATATTTCACCTTTTCTGAAGCTTTTCATTCCCTCAAACTTAAGGGCGACAAATATCACTAGTCAGGGCCTCCACACCAAGCCAGTAGTGAGGCTATGGGAGATCTAGACCACTGTGGCTTCTGATTAGCTGAATGCAAGTCACCGAGGTTACTGATAGGCTGGAGGGCATAGCTTAAGAAGCAAAATGGCCGCCTTAGCCGCGCCCCATCGATATTATACATTATTGTGATAGGACTAAAAACAAAAATTGCGGTCTTAGTGCTGCCTTATTGATTACACGTTGCCATGGTGATAGGGGGAAGCTCGCCCGGGTGAAGAGATCCCTTGGCTGATGACGTCACAAGGGAAGGAAATTTGAAACTGACAACTACATAGGGGCGTATGTTGAGCACGTCGTCAGACATAACCTTATACGCTTGCTAAGAGCTTAACCCCAAGCTGTCTACGCTTTAACCTAACCGGATGCCCTTCCCTACAGCGCAGAAAATTTGAATTTGACAGCTAGGTGTCACTTTGACAGTTAAGAGGTGGTGTGTGCTGAGCACATGCGTGCGCATTACTTTACACACCAGCTAAGAGTGCATGTTCAACATCACATCAAAATGACCACGTGTTAACTTAAACGTGACTGTGAATTCACAAGCGCGGTATATTTGAATTTGATTGCTGTTATTTTGACAGCTAATTGTCACTCCGGAATTTACCCCTTAGGAATTTAAATGGCAAGAATTACTACTTTCTACTTCGTTGGGCTAGCGAAGCAGTGTGTGTGCTGAGTACGAAGAATGGATATTGCTGTGCAACAGTATCGGGCGGCCATAGGTCGATGTCACGGGCCAATGAAGTGTGTGGGTACGGCAAGCGGCAAGATACACCTGCAATTAAAAGGGCTGCAGGCGATTCTGATGGTAGTATCAGTAGTAGGAATTATTCTTGTATTAGGAGGTGTAGAAGTGAATCCTGGACCAGTAGGGGAAATATGTTGGGAAGACATGGAAAAGATTTGGGAAATTTTCAGATAGACCTGTCTGGCTTAACAAATGAGGGAACAATTTGCCGAGCAGAATAGTGAAATGAGAGAAATAAAAGACTGTAAAATAAGAGCTAATAAATATAACTGAGAAGGTGTTGGAGAATTCTGAAGAAATGTGATTAGTGAAGGCTAAAATGAAGAGGCTAGAAAAAAAGTTAGGACACTTCAAGCGGCAGCAGAAAATGATCATCCAAGAAGAAGAGGGAAAAAGTATTTTCATCCACGGTAAACCGGAGAACGAAAAGGAAGATGCAAATGACTTAATGAGTAAATTGTTGGGTACTATAAATAATCGTATAAAAGTAAACTGTAAGGAAGAGAACACTGATTACGTACACAGACTGGGGAAGTTAAAGGGAAAATACAGATAACAGTTAAGTTGGTCTTGGCTCTGAATGCACACAAATTCATCCTCAGTGCTAGGAACTTTAAAAGGAGAAAGCATTTGTGTGAAAATAGATATGGATAAAGACACCGTCACGGAACAGGGCATCCCACAACACAATTTAGGAACAGCTAGGAATTCTGGTATCCAGGCATACATAAGAGTCAGACGCCTTATAGCAGGTGATTAAAATAGCTAGCGAACTTCAACTATAACCCAGTTAAAGGAAATTGATAAACAGTTTAGCTCATTGAATCAGGAAATGCGCCAGTAGCCGTCAGAGAAAGGAATATCAGTCAGCTGCGAGCATGCATTCTACTAACATAGAATCAGATTACAATGGCGATCTTTCTACTACACGGACGACGAACGGAAGAGGTCAGACAGATGGACTGGCAGTGGAGGGGAACAGATGATCAGCTGACCGTCGAGTAGACCCGACTCCTGGGCCCAGTGGATCATCAGAGGTCAGAAATATTCACTGGGAGCTAGTGGTGAAACGTTGAGTTTAAACGACTTCTGGGCTAAGAAAGGCAAAGTACAGGAAGGCAATATGGACAAGGAAATTATTAGTTCACCAGAAGATAGTATTTTAGAATTGAAGAAAGCGAAAATAACTAGAAATAAGACCTGTAACTTAACAGAAGTTAAAAGCAAGAAATAATTAAAATGCAGTACAGGTTTGGTCGATATAGAGGGTGTTTTGAGCAAAATAGGAAATTAACAAGTTAAAATACTAATGGCAGAAATGAAGTATGTACTGAAGGTTTTAAAACGTATACCAGGACAAGGGGTATGAATGCTCGTACGGGTAGATATCCTGGTGGAATACTACCCTTAATAAGGGAAGGAATGAAGAAGAAAATTCAAATAATAGAAACAGATCTAGAGTAATTACTTCCATTTAAAGAAGGAAGGAAGGAAGGAAGGGGGATGTTAACTTATGCTACGGGTTTGTCTACAACCCTACCGAGATCAGACAAAGATCTTTTCACAGAGTTAGCAATAGAAAAAATAGATTAAGTAATATGCATGTGGACGTAGGTATTGTGCTTATGGGAGGTTTCAACGCAAGGGTTGCAGAAAGGAGGAGGCAGAGGAAATAGTAATTAAGAATGAACTACATAGTCGAGATAAAGTTTATAATAATTTTAGCGAAAAATTACTAGAACTATGTGGTGCAGAAGAACACTATATTATGAAAGGGAGGTGGGCAGGTGATGAATGGGGTACTTACGTTTTTAACAAAAAAGTGACGTATTATGTGGCGTTGCCGCCTTATGAGTAGTGTATTTCACTTACCGTAACATCACCAGTGCGTAGTTCCTCAATGATTAGTTGAGCTAGTGTTATCGCCATTTCAATCAAGACCGGCTTTCTCCGACTTAATTTTTATGTCCTAGAAGAAATGTAATTCGAAAACGGGTAAAATCACGTTTGAAGATTAGGAAAAAACAATGACGAGCGCTCTATCTTCATCCGTCATCAGACCACAGATATCATAGGTTAACTCTCAGAGCCTCGTTGTTTTGTTAAAATGCAGTCAATGGTGCTTGCCCAAGACACAATCTTCTCAAAATTTGCTACTTATCCATACACTGATACCTCGATTTTTAGGAATGATTGTGTCTGATGTTTATGCTTTGTCCCCAAGTCTTTCACAACATATCAGCGACTTCGTTAACAATACAAGGAATTTCTGGCGAGTTTCTTTTACTGCCAAATTACAAAGTTTTTCTCCATTTTCCGGTAAATCAACAGCAATTGGAATGTAATTGACAAGAGCCATATTTCACCATTGTTTTAATTGTCTAGTCTATACCTATCTCTTCATCCTTTCTAACTGAGAATAAATTGTCCATACCATCTGGGTATACCTCACACCTTCAGTACATTGCTCAGTCCATTTTTCACCATTGTAAGTTTTGACATCAATGCAAACACTTCCCAATGCTTTCAGACACACGCCATTTTTAGCACATTCCATATTATTTAGTGGTGTATATATCTTTTAGGGAACATGCCGATCTTCCAGATGATCTTTGACATGATGTGTTGCACCGCTACGAAGATATTATTCATCGCTCTTCAGCATGTTCACATTTATTTGTAAAACAAAAATACTTTCTAAGGTATCTTGGCAGCTGAGAATGTCGTAGACTTGCTGATTGTATCACGGTTAAGACATTCACTTGATGAATGCCCTTTTCCTGGCATTTAAAACATACTTACAACTTACAATCCTTTGAAATGCACCCATATTTACCACAAAGATGACAGACATATCTGTTACTAGTTCCCAAACATTTCCTCCTTAATACACTCGTAGTTTCATGTTTAAACTGCTTTTTCTTTGATGGATTCTTTTATTTTTAGGTCATCACGGTTGTAACATCTGTATCGAATCTGCCAATACCTGCACATCAAAATTAAAACATCTTTCCTATAATTTAGCCCAGGTTTTATCTTCTTGTTTAAAATTATTCAAAGTTACATAAATATGGTAAAATGTCTGCAGTGGCTTTTGCAACGACGGCGCATAAAATTCACCATTTGCCATCTGACCTCGCACACCGCTTGACAATTCCTATTTGATTTTTGAAATTTATGATGCAAAAAATTATGTTCCTACAGATTGAGTTTTGTAGATTTGAGGTAGATTTTCCAAATATAATTTGATGTTTAAGATGTCACAACATGAAGCAATGGTTTAATGTCAAGCGACTGCATAAAGTTGCTTGCTCGTCTTCACCAGTCGATTTTCGATTTATTGATCTTCGTCATTCATTATGGCTTGTTTTGACTTGTCACAGCAAGATATTGTATTCAGTGCGGCATTAATAAAGCCCAAATTATATGTATGGAGTGAATGAGATATAAGAGAATTTCTCCATGCAAAACATCTGTCATATATCACGTAGAAAAATATTGATTTATCATCAGTATTGTTAAAAGCGCAAAATATCAGATCTGATACCCTGATGTAGAATAATTTAAAAGCACGATTTAACTTATATAGAAACATAATTCAAAGGAGCACAAAACAACCAATATCCCCGTTTGATATCTATTGCCCACACCAGCCCCGCCACGAATATTCAAACTTATCGTTTCGATGAAAAGCACATTCATTCATGCTACAAGCCCTCTGCTTGTACATGATATGGTACTTCTGTATTTTCTGCCTAACTGGCATGATACTTTGAAAATATTAAAATATATATCTTGGTTCAATAAATCTAAAAAGTGATGTTCAGCCGAAACCCGCTCTGCTACTACGATGTTATAAAGTAGACTTAACATAAAAATACGGTGCAAAGATTTATTGTAACGAACATGACAGCTAAAATATGTCTTTACATCTGTTTTTGTCTATAGAACACCATGGCAATTTATCTCCAAAAAATAATAGATAGGAAATCTTTGGGACGATGATAAGCTTATGAACATATCGTTCTAGCAAATAGCCTAAACAAGGAAGTGTTACATACCGACAGGGAAATAAAGCATGCTACATGTGAACATTGAATTACCATCAGTATTGATAAAAGCACAAAATATCAGATCTGATACCAAGATGTAGATTAATTTAAAAGCATGATTTAATAGCAAGGAAAACATAATTTAAAGAAGCTAAAACACATGTTACCTTGAAAATATTCCTTTTACCTTCCCTGTTCCATGATCAAACCGATTCAATTAATCAGTTATAAGTACTAAAACAGCAGCAACAACAACAGCTACAAGCAGAATACAATTTACATATTAAAAGCAAACCTGTAACAGCTAAAGTAATGATATTTAATGTACTTACTTTCCGCTTTGAAAGGCTTATCTGAAAACATAAAGAGAAAAATGTTTAAGCTGTGTTCTTGAACATACAGTTACATAGTTACAGAGCTAATAATGAATATGACTTTTGATCACTGAGGCAAAAATTAAAACTTGCAAACAGAGAAGTAATTTCAGTATACTAAATCTATTAACTTAGAGGCTAAGATTAGAGCGTCACCATTGTTCTTTGTGGTAAATAATAACCTTCCACTTAAGTTCGTAGGCGATCGATAATCTGTAGATAACCAGGTGTTTGGGGTTCCAAGTGAAGTTAGCAGATGGAAGTCTGAGTGAATGCTATCTCCTTGCATGAGCGAACGCCTTCGAAACGTAATCTCTATGTCCGAGTTGACAAAATACTTCGTGATATTTTGGGACCTGCAGACTGAAAGATACTGGATCCTGTCCGGCATTAACAAAGCCCAACTTATGCACATGGAGTACATGAAACATAAGAGAATTTCTCAATGGAAAATATCTGTCAGATATGAAACAGAATATTAAAGTAAATAATTCGGAGTCTTTGGGAACACGTGGTCATCCAATGGCGTATCAAGAACTCGACGATACAACTACCGTAGTTCAATGGAAGAAAATAGACCGGGTGACACCGAGGCCATTTTAGGCATTTAAAATCATTTGTAAATGTTTCGGAAAGTGGAGCCTTGACGACCTGAAATTCTGCAAAATTTCAAGTACAAATGTTTAGAAGATCCTCGCAAATTCAGAAGACGACGGTCCTAACTCGCTGGCATTGCACCACATCTTCCCACAATGTAGCGTGCCCACGAAACTAGAGAGTGGGAGATAATCCGCATCATTTTTCTCGATTAATTCGGGCAGTCTCCACGGTGAATTTTGAGAGCGATGTACGGGTCGCTTCAAAGTTATGCGAGTCCAGTTGTGAGAACTATACTTATTTCAGAGGGATTATGATAAAAAATTTGTACGTGGAATATTTCATAGGGAGTTATGGAGAGACACGCGAGATTCAAGCTCAGGAGTATTGGGATTCATATTATGCAAGCAGTAGGACACGAATCTGTTAATCTCCTGTTAGAAATTCAAAGAATTTAATAATTCAGCCTTGTGTGATATTCATGGATAACGCTTTTCTTTGTCAAGGTTGGTGGTAGGTCGACAGTGACATTTATTTAGCTGATATATCTAATGTAGGAAAATGTAACATCGGGTTCTTTTATCCATCATCAACTAAGTGCTGATATATGTCTAGACTGAGCTTGACAAGAGAACGTTCGCTGCCTGCAAAAAGGTGACCTTGCCTTATCGGACGAGAGCATTTCCTTGTTGGGCATTACGGTAAGTATAACGGAATCCATTGTTCGGAAGGGATCATGTCCTTAGTATGTTTCTTTTGTTGCATGTTGTTAATAAACAGTGTTAAGATGATCAGAGTCATAGCAGCGAATGTGTATACCAGTATGGCTAATTAAGCCTAATGTTGTCGGCGGAATGGAGTATGATGGTAATTTGCTGCATAAAGGTTCGTACAAAATTACAATGATGTACATTACCAATGATTTCCAATGATATACACCCGGGATTTTCTTTAGTTTTTCGTTAATGTAGTACCACTGCATTTCAGGATTAAGGCATATAGATCTTCGTCATGAGATTAGATTAAAGATGTTGCTTCTGTGCTGGGCAAGTTTAAATTGTGTTCTTTAAGTCTATAGTATTATATTAAATGTCAGCCTAAAATTCAGTGATCAACACCTACAATAGTAACCAGCAACAGTAATTATAACAGCAAAGTCAGTAACGATGTCTGCATAGTTAAAATAGGTGTTTGAAATCTATATTTGCCTGCAGTGTTACATCAGATGTTATCTATAGATTTATAAATTTACAGCATTGTTATATAATAATAAAGTAGGTAACGAATTCTATATTGTTTAAACTGTGTTTCAATCCTACACTTGTCCGTAGAGAGATTTCAGAGGTTAAATATTCCATAATTAGTAATATGCACCAACAAAATTAATAAAGATAACAATAAAGGAGAACGAAGTTCTTACTGTTTAAAGGTATGTTTGAAGCACACTTTTATAGGTCACGATGAATAAGACGTTTATTCAGAAATTAATAATTAGCACCAATAATAATAATAATAATAATAATAATAATAATAATAATAATAATAATAATAATAATAATAATAATTTTTATGATAAATTTCGTCCTATTTAAAATGCGGAGAGAAAATAATTTGAGGAATGCCGAATTTGGGATATTTATGAGGAAATATATTAGCTGGTGTAAATTCCGTGATAAATTTGATTCACAAGTTATGTGTGGATTGTAAAAAAGCTACAGTTATCAGGTGGGACTCATGTGATGAGATTGTCGAACAGAAAATATATGCGAGTAGTGTTTGTATTGATGCCGAGCACAAATTGCATAACACGGTGTATTTGCAGATGCGTCCATGCGTATTATGTGAAGTAAAGGTGTTGTCCAGGGATAACCGAAGGATCCTGAGGATATTGTGAATTGTGATATTCAGACGTATTCAGGAAGAGCTAAGTGCCACCTGGAGATTACGTGAATAGTTGACTGAAGAATTATTTATGAGGAAGTGATAATTGAATAATTTGGTTCGGATTTGAATATAACCGTTGATCCATATAGTTGGAATCGTCCCACGATTTCGAGAGATAATAATCAAACATATATTTTCTTAGGCCTGAATATTTGAAGGGTTGGGAAGTAGGAGGGAAAATCTAATCTCGACCTTTACATTAAAATTTGTTCACGGTAAACACATTAAGTCAAGTTATTATTTTACTAGTTAATATCGGAAGTGTTTGTATGGGAATTATAAGAAAAATTTGTTAGGAAGTTAGGACATACGGTTTAAATGCACTTAGTCGATGCGAGTTGGAAATTGATATTCTTCTGGTGCCAGAACATTATTCTTTATCAGTACGATAAGACTTGCAAGGCAACCTCTTGGTGTTATAAGATTATCAGTTACAATTACGGTATGCAGACACAAGAGATTCAGCCCATTGGTATACAATGAGTGGCTAAAAGTCAGGGAAAGGTGTGTCCCATTACAAAATGTGGCGTGTATGACACCTGCGCGTTGCGGCTAGCTGCGGCGTAACTGAGCAGTCTGCTACAGACAAGAGTGTCGTGAAGAGAGAAACGCGTCGCGAGTTAACTGACTTCGAACGTCGGATGATCATCGGCGCACAGAGCATGGGTCATAGCATTGCGGAGATTACACACGAATTCGGGTTTCCGAGGTCAACAGTTTCGAGGGTGGAACTTCAATATCGCAGAGAGAATGTTACCACCTGCGTAAACCGCCGCACGGGAAGATCACAGGTGTTTAAAGAATGGACATCACGTCGTCTCCGCAGAACCATACTGGGCACTGGACGGGCTTCTGTGAGTCAAATAAAGGTTGGGAATCAGGAACTCATTTCTACCACGACTGAAAGGAGGCAACTGCACCGCATAGGCTTCACCAGCCGACGAACAATTCGTGTCCCTTCGCTGACACCTCAACACAGAGCTCTACGACATGCATTGCATGGGCCTACGAACATTGGCATTGGGTCATCGGAGATTGGCTACGTATGGTATGGTAAAATGAATTCCGGTTCCAGTTGTACCGAGCTGATGGGCGCGTGAGTATGTGGCGTATGCCCCATGAAGCTATGGATCCGCGTGTCAACAGGTTTTGTGTCCAGGTGGGAGGTGGCAGAGTTGTGATCTGTGCGGTGTTCTTATGGTCGCAATTTGGCCCTATTTTCCGGCTGCAGGGAGCGCTGACTGGTGCACGTTATGTGGACATTCTTTCAGAATATCTGCATCCCTTTCTAGCCCGAGAGTATCCTGATGGAGATGCCATGATTCAACAGGACAATGCCTCATGCCACTGCCCCGTGGTGGCAGGCAAGTATTTGGAGGAGCACTCCACTTAAGCTACAACCATGTATTGGCTCTCCAGATCTCCCGACCTTAGCCAATCGAGCATTTATATGATGCTGTCGATGCTGATGTACGCTCCATGAAAACCGTACCAACTACACAAGACCAATTGCGGGTAGCAGTGCAAATGCGTGGGTCCAGATCCCTCGTTATCCATTCCAACAACTTGTAGAGTCGATGTGTCGCCGTATTGCTGCTGCAGTTCGAGGGCATTCAGTGTCTTCAGATGACGTTTGGCCACTCAGTGTATTTGCTCGCACTTCCTAAACGAAAATCTACTATAAATGATGGTTGAAGAAAGCTACGTGTATGCCATACAATTTAAGTGAATCCCGTATGAAAAGTGCAAGTCCCGAAGTTTAGAAAGGAAAGAAGCTAATATACAATACAAGAAAACGTTTATAGGAATCACCATGTGTATGAGGCTTGTTCTTCAACCCTTTATCAACTTCTAATGGTCCATGACCACTTATATCTTGTAATATTTATGCCAGGTAATGTCAGAGTATCGCTTCCTTCTTCTCTTCAGAATCTGGCACTTTGCAGACAGCAAAGTCTATCGTGAGCCAGGCTATTGTCTGCCGAATCCAATTTTTCCCTGATAAATTAAACCATAATTCTGAGAATGTCTGCACAATGGAAAATATATGTTTATAGAGAAAACTGTGTTTCCTTGGATGGCCCATTAGTTTTTAGAATGTACATTCCTAACAAAGCACAACAAATATTGAATTAAACTGCATTAACTCGGTACGGATGAAGGCTAAATTTTTAGAAGAATGGTCCATACAGGAAAATACATTGTGGGTAAAATTGGAGATGGACATGCTCATTCTTTGTAATGGAGGATTCTAAGTAGATTTGCAAATGGAGGTTATACTCTCTGTGATAATGATATCTACGCCAGTGTACATCTGACAGAATAAATTCTGAAGGAAGGAATATTTTTGTGTGGGTACCTTCGTAGCAACAGACGTGGATTGCAATTGATGGTGGAACAGGAAACTAAGAGAGGACTGGTGGTTGGTAAAATATGTCAGCACTGAACTAGAGTCATCAAATGGGTTGGAAAACACTTGTGCCCATGCTTTCAACACTGCCGAGATACAGACAGTGACTAGTTAACTCTGGGAAGGAAACCAGAGAAAGTGAACCTGTCAGGTAGCATACCTCAGTTCTTAATGAGCACCACATTGTAGGGCCGAGCTAATGGTCGAGAAGGTGCGCGGCTGAACATGGAACGAACCGAACTAGATTAGTACATCTGATTTTATTTGATTCCCATATGCATGATCAGCTAGTTACATAATTTTTAAATAATAACTTCTTGCATGTGATGGTTAAGTTTCATTTGATTTTAAACGTAGCAAGGGTCAGCGAGATTTAGATAGTTAATTTTTAGTACTGATGTCTTGAGGATGGGTATTTTGTATATATGATCTACGTGCGTTAATGTAATTGTGATCTTTAAAATATTTTCTTAAGCGTGTGTTGTGTTATACGATCTTCTTAAATGATATAAGCGTGTGGTATTGATCTTCTGAAGGAGTATTATTACTTTAATAAGGATTTAGTACATTTTTAGTAGTTCTTGGGGCATGTTGCATGTAGTAATGGCATGTACATGAGTATTCATAATCTTCGAGAAAAGTTCATTGATATTGTGCTGCGGACATGAACCAGCGAACATCTACGAACATTGCAGTAAATATTTAGAGATTTGTTCAATGATAAGCGATTTCATTTTGCCAGGAAAATGACATATTTATATATTTCTTTTAAACTTCATCATGA
This sequence comes from Anabrus simplex, assembly GCF_040414725.1. Lineage (NCBI taxonomy): Eukaryota > Metazoa > Arthropoda > Insecta > Orthoptera > Tettigoniidae > Anabrus > Anabrus simplex. Next base: position 881,188,398 of record NC_090266.1, read on the forward strand.
TCTTTATTTTTGAGCCTAGTTTGAGATAGGATTACGTTAACACTCAAAACGCTAGCGAGGGGCAGTGAGCCAATGATAATATGGAGCGAGATACCGTTAAGAATATTGAAGGTAAGTAGATTAAGTGTTCTCGATGAATACTAATGTGAATCCTGGTGAGATTTAAACCAGTGTATATGTTGATTGTTGGAAGACATTGTGTATTTTGAAATGCAAAATACAAAGAACAGTTGCGATTATAAGCCCAGTGAAGGCTGAATTATATGGAGCACTATTTGGGAGATTATATTTTCCCCTTCAAATTTAGCCTATAATGAATATTTTATTGGATGTGGCAAAGGGAGGTTATCATTCTTTCATTAAGGGTGATGTGTTTCACGTTTTTTCCAGCTCAGTCGCGTCTTGACGCAGAGAACCGGTTTGAACAGGCAGCGAGAACAGTGTATTGATTTTTCAATCGACTGGCCAGCTGTAGTCATTTGACCTGCTTGGAATTTTTCAAGGCCGCTCCAATTGGTGTCGCGCGTGGTGAATATTCTCGATATAGTACTCTCTCGAACTATGAGAACCTATCAGGTGAAAGTACGATGACCAATTACGACGCGATATAAGGGCAAACCTCCCGGTGTAAATGCATACATACCTGTGCTTCAAGAATAAACGGCTCTTCTTCTTCGTCCCTTCCTATTGCGACGTTCTTCGAGTGAAGCAGATTTTCGAGGACAAGTTACATATTATTCTACGATAATTTCCACGTGGTCGTGTGTGTGGTCACATTTAAAAACTTTTCTCTCAGTTTCAGCTCTCACCCAGGCAAGAAAGAATAGGACTTTTACATACTCAATAATCTTCGGCAGGATGTCTCACGAGAATCTGGAAATGGACTTTGCTGTCAGCAAGATGTGTTAAAATGTAAGCACTATCTGACATGGGGGAGATAACGACCGGAAGCAGATTGCCATGTAAGCAGATTCATTCATCGATGGCGAGATTCAATTTCATCAGAAATTCATGTACCTTTTCATAATAAATTTTCTGTTCATTTTTGTAGAAATAGTACTAGCTTATTCATTGATGGTATTATTTATATTAGATTAGAATTTTTGGGCAATATTTCTATTCTTCTTTCCTATGGGTAATGGTAGTGTTGTTACGTTGTGAGTGAATGATTTGTTGGACTCTATTAGTGTAGTTAGTCAGTGAGTGTCTTCTGATATTGTTCTAAATGTCCCTCCGAATGCTTAGAATGCTATTTAAAATCATTGACATCTCCGATAAAAAATAATTATATGTGAGATTAATGTAAAATGTGCGAACTCGTGTGGGAGAAAATTACGTCGCATTTGACATGTTGAATTTCAGAGTATATGTCACCTTACGCATTTCATTGGATTGTATGCGATTAATGTCATCAGATTCAGTGTCGAATTCAGATTTTGGTGAAATTGATAGTCAGCACTAATCATCATATAGCTGAAGGTTAAACTGAAATTTAATGGTCATGAGTGGTAAATGTTACTTGCTATTATTGTGTTATGTTGATGTGTGCTCTATTAGTGGATATGAGCCTGGAATACGGCGGATCCTGAGGGATTACTTGTATAATTTTATTTGGGTATTATGTGTCTAGAGAACCATGCTTTCTGAGAAATTTGGAGCACGTGTTAAATAATGTGGATAAGATTTTGAACTAATAATAATTTATCGCGACTCATGAACCACATGTCCGATGATGTTAACGTTTAACCAATATTTATATGCGTGTTATTAGTTAACTAATTCTTCTGCACATTGAATCGCTGATTTTCTCGATGATCAACGTTGTGAATACTCTGTTATTTTCAGTCCAAATGGTTGCCCAGACTTCATCACATTCCTATGAGTGTCCTGTGCTACTATTTATCAGAAACCGTCATCTGAATATTCCATGGATAGGAAAATAAAAATTAAAACTTAATATTCTAATTCCAGAATTCGATTGTAATATATGTAAAAAAATCGTTTATCATTTGTGTGATTGTGGAATGAGTGCAGTAGTTAGTAATATTTTTCTGTGATTTATGTTGGGTCAACTTTATTCCAGCCTTGTTTTTTGATGAGTTATTTTGAGAAGATTAACACCTTTAGTAAATTTTATTTGAATTTTAGGTAAAGTTGACGTTAAGGTACCAGCCAAAAATGAGTAAGTGCGTAGTATTTCAAATATTATGGGCAAAGTACCAAAATTGTAAATATTGTAAAATTCATTTTCAAGGCGTCGAGTATCATGAATTAATTAATGTCATATATTATTCAAAGCAGTTTAGAAGGATGTTCGTGGAAATAATAATTCTTGTGAATGTAATTAAATTTTGGTAAGGTCTTGAATAGACACGATTCAGTAAAATTTTGTAAGGAAAATATTTAAAGAGTATAGTTCAGTGGAATTCACACTAAAAGGACGAAATTATGTTAATAGAATTTATCCACGAAAAGGGAAGATAATGATGTAATATTTGTGATATTATTTGTGAAGTTTAATGACGCCATTATTAAATAATTTCCTCATCAAATTTGTTTTGTGTAAAGGTAGACGCTATCGCGATAACCTAGGATAGGCTATGAGACATGGAAAAACTTACCCCTGTTTAATTTTCTGATTTGATAGTAATCCAACCAGTGTCAGGAGGAGGTTCTCCCACAATAATTTTTATTTTTATTCAGGCCAAATATGGGCTAATGGTTATTTGTTTTATATTACAGTAAGATGCAGGCTTCGGTATGGTTGGAGCATTAGGGTGTAGGTATCAGACAACTTGTGGAGAAGAATCTGACAAAACTATCAAGATTAATTTGTTAAATTCTGTTATTTTATGTTATATTAGTGCTAGTTGTAATAAATGACAAACCTATCGCCTTAGATGTTTTTTCAATTGTCGTCAGTCCTTAAGACCTGTTCTTTTCATATAAGCAAAGCCTGACAGCGAACGGTCCACGTCTGGAATTTTTGCTCTCCGGCTGAGCCGACCGGGAACAAAGGGGACAGTAAGCGTTGCTTAGCAAATGGATATATCCAAGATGGCGCGCGCTGTGCAACGGAGTAAACGTGCTCCGGAATTCATCTGCCATATCAGCCAGATAATCATTATTTTTATTATTCGTGGGTCTGCTAGTGCTTTATTTAAGTGTGAACTTCAATAGCCGTGAAGAACTATGACGCGGAAGGCCTAAATGAACGTCATTCGAAGTTCGAGAAGCGAATTGCAGAATTCCAAGCACGCTTGGAATAAGCCATGGCTGCTGGCGCGACCAGGGCTGCCAACCCAGGCGACACACTAACCGGCCTCGCTTCAGAGTTCCAGGACATTCCGGAAATAATTTCAGGGGAATTAAGTGAAATGAAGAAGGAGGTAAGCCATCTACAGGAACGTCTCGACCAGCAGGACATCCTGATTGACGAGGCAGAGCAATATAGCAGAAGGAACTGCCTACTCCTTAATGGTGCCTGTGAGACCACCAACGAGGACATGTACGCTGTGGCGCTGGGTACGTTAAAAACAATCTTAACATCGAATTGTCTATAGGCAGCATTGATCGATGTCATAGACTCGGCTGTATGAAGAGGATAGCAGCAGAGGTGGTGTCTGCAGGTAATAGGCCGATCATCATTAAATTACTCAGGTACCATGAATGACACCGCATCTGACGCACCAAGCGAGCTCCTAAAGGTACCAAATTATTAATAACCGAATCTCTGACATCCACAAGGAAAGGAGTACTGCGTAAAGCTCGGGACTCCTGGGGTATGCGGCGAGTCTCGAAGCAGGACGGCCGCATTATCGTTCATCTGGAAGACGGGGAAAAGCTCCACATTAGCTCACCTAATGAACTGAACTTACATATGAGGCGGTTAGGTGGATTATAGGAGTGATATGACAATTGTGATGTGCCCAGTAAATGTTATTATTATTACTTTTATTATTATTATTATTATTATTATTATTATTATTATTATTATTATTAGTATTAGATTTTCGTGTGTGAATGAGTGTGTGTGTGTGTGTGTGTGTGTGTGTGTGTGTGTGTGTGTGTGTGTGTGTGTGTGTGTGTGTGTGTGTGTGTGTGTGTGTGTGTGTGTGTGTGGTGCCTTAACCAGTCAGCGGTCCATTTCTTCAGGAAATCCAGATAAGATTTTTGGTCTCAGTATAATTATGCCCATTAGTCAGGTAGCTACGGCATTTCCTTATGACAATGACCTCTCTAAGAATAGCACACCACTCACTCCTTCACAGAACATAGATGCCGGTAACCTTTTGAAACAAGAACTTTCATTATATCCTCATACTCTCCAGTGTTGTCACTTGAACAGCCTAAGCTTGCCCGCACACATTGACGAAATTCAGGCTATATTTAACAAAAATGGCGTCCATTTGATAGGTATTAGTGAAAGCTGGTTATCGCCATCAATTCCAAACAACATGGCTCGTCTTGACGGCTATAACCCCTACCACCATGATCGTACAAATAAGAGGGGTGGAGGTATTGTTCTCTACTATAGAGATGACATGAAGAGCCGTGTCATTTGTACCTCATCGACCGGTGAATTGCCGAGGACGGAATTTATGTTCTCTGAAGTAGTTGCTAGTGGACAGAACATACTTATTGGAGTGGTTTACCGACCACCTAAAGTATCTTACTTGACCGAGTTTGATACGCACCTACTTAACTTGCTACCAGCCTATCAATATATCATTATATTAGGCGACTTAAATACAAATCAACTTACGAAGAAATGCGATACTAAGAAACTAGAAGACTTATTTTCCCATGTGACTTGACTATCCTTCCCTCTGACCCTACTAACCTTGTACGTACTGTCAACAACATTTTCCACACCTTAATAGATCTCAAAGTAACAAACAACACTCAAAAAGTGGTAACGCACGGACAAATTGCGGTACCGGCCGTGTCCACCCACGATCTTATATTTCTTGCGTACTCACTTCGCGTTTCAGAATATAAACCTAGGTATATAACGTGCAGGAATATGAAATATATCGACATCTATGAATTAAGACACGATGCCTACAATCTTCTGTGGAATAGCATTTTAAATCTGACAGACATTGATGAAAAAATAAATACATTTAATTCGTTAATATACAATCTATACAACAAACATGCACCGAAAAGACAGATCAGAATATCCCGCAGACCTAATTCATGGCAGTTAAAAATATGATGTCTCAACGTGATGCTCTTTACCGATATTACACACGTACTCAGGACCCAAACGACTATGAACAGTATAGAATAATTAGGAATAAAACTAAACAAATCATCCGTAATCTTAAATTTAATTATGTTCGCGTATCAGTAAGTAACCTAAATACGGCTAGTGCCTGGAGGCATCTCCGAGCTATGGGCATAGGGAAAGCACATGAACAGCTTCAGGTACCTGACATTCCAATCGACGATTTAAATGATATTTCACGGAAGAGAGAGCTCAGTCTAATCCGCTTAACAGACCACACGTAAATAACGTCCTAGCACCTGTCCCACAAAATCGCCCCTGCTTTGCCTTTCGTATCGTCAGCCCTAATTAATTTAAGAAAGTCTTGTATTCTATTAAATCCAAAGCAAGCGTTGTCGGTGAAATTCCTGTTACTTTCATACATAATATTATTGGCGCTATTCTACACATTGTCACCCATATTTTAATTACTGTCTCAAAAACGGCACATTACCGACAATTTTGAAGTACGCCATTGTAATACCACTTCATAAAAACCCAGGTTCGAAACTTATCTCCGATTACCGTCCCATTTCGATTCTCCCTGCTCTCTCCAAAGTGTTAGAACGGTTGGTACATGCGCAAATATTGGAGTATCTTCAGGCTCACTCTCCTCTTGACCCCCTGCAATCTGGCTTCAAGAAGGGTCATAGCACAGCCACTGCCTTACTCAAAGTGACTGAGGGCATCAGACAAGCAATGGACGAAAGACAAGTGACAATACTCACACTCCTTGACTTCAGCAGTGCTTTTGACACGATAAACATCCAGACATTGCTGATGAAGCTCAAATCGTTTTTCGGTAATGTTGCTTTAAAATGTTTCACCGCATGTCTTACAGATCTTATGCAACGTGTTACAGTACAAGATACTGCTTCTCAGTGGTGACTCCGGAAGGCAGGAACCCCCAAGTTTCTGTTCTTAGTCCCCTTTTGTTTGTCCTCTGTATAAATTATATCTCCTCTAAAATAAAGTATAATAGATATCACCTCTTTGCCGATGACCTCCAAATTTACTGCCACCTTAATATAAATGATATCTCGAATGCAATAAGAGATATTAACTCCGACCTTCAACACCTCAGTGTGTACGCCAGTGAAAACTCTCTCCTCCTCAACCCCCAAAAAACTCAAACAATTATTATCGGTTCTCAGAAATTATTGAACATCATGTATACAAATTATGCTATTCCTCCGGTGACATTAAATGCCACCGTAATCCCGTTCAGTAAGGAAGTGAAGAACCTAGGTATGACCCTGACTGAAACTTTGACTGATCTGCACACGTAAGAAATACATGTAGAAAAATGTTCGCGACGCTACAGCGTCTGAAACGACATAAGGACATTTTGCCACAAGGCGTAAAGATAAAACTACTCCAAACTTTGATACTACCAATACTTGACTACTGCGAAATGGTCCTCATTGTTGCAATCCGTGAACAAACTATGAAACTTCAGCGAGCATTGAACTCTGGTCTTCAATTTGTTTTTAACTTGAGTTACGATGCTCACATAACCCCTAGCTACACATTCCTTTCCTGGCTGAAACCCGAGAGGCGATGGAAATTCCACGTACTTACGTTGATATATCGAACTCAGAAGGAAAATCTACCCAAATACATCTATTCAAAATTCCATTTATTGTTATCCTCATTCCATAATTGTAACACTAGATCTGGCACTTCCCTAACTATTCCCGTCAACCACTCTTCAGTATATAACAGATCCTTCGTTGTGGCTGGGTCACGACTTTGGAATTCACGCTCAGCTGCTGTCAGGAAATCAAACTCAATATCGAAATTTAAGAATGCATGTAGAGATTACCTGTTGAATACCGCTGATTGTTTCATATGATTTTTTCGTGTGTATGATGACGTATGATAGGTTGTGTGATTGTGGAGATGATGATGATGATGATGATTATTATTATTATTATTTATATTATTATTGTAGTGTAATGTACATTATATTTAGCTTCTTACTCATGTACATAGATCACTTTTATGGACATAATCATGTTTCCATTTACTTTATTACTGATTGTGTTCTCTTTATGCATTGCTTTTTTTCTAGTTTGTATCTTACTTTTTCATTATGACTTTGTCTCTTTCTAATTATCTTTACTGTCCGAATTTTATTCTATTTTATTTGTTGAACTCTGATTTCTTTCTTCATTATATGTTGCCCAAATATGTAATTTTTAGCTTATCCTGGATTTTATGATAGAATATGTGTATTATCTGTAGATTAATTATGTGGTGAAGTGTAAGAGAGGGCCTCAAGCCCTAACGTCCCCACTGCTAAAGTCAATAAATAAATAAATAAATAAATAAATAAATAAATAAATAAATAAATAAATAAATAAATAAATAAATAAATAAATAAATAAATAAATAAATAAATATTAGTATGTTGACAGATATATTGATGAAGGCGCGAAGGAAATAGATGGGTTACATTTCAAGATGAGATTTCTGCACTTCTCTGCGTTTTGTGTTAAAGAGTAAACTCCGTCGAAATAGGGTCATCAAAGGATAGTTACGATGGCATTTATTATTTAATTCAGACTGAACAATTAGGTAACAACACAAAGATATTTAAAAATTTAAGGTCATTTGCAATACTCTAATTAAAAGTAGGGATTTTCTGGTCACTGTAATGTAACATCTTGACAAACGTCACTTGGACTCTCAACCAGGTCAACGGACTTGGGATTTCCTGATGGTTATTATTGATGGATTTATTCTGTTGTTATATGTGAATTGTGTTCATTGTATATTTTGGCAGCGCAAATTCTGATTTGTGGTTGAAAATTTTTTTTGGATTTAACTCCAGGTGGTTTTCATGTTTGAAGCAGGGATTATATTTCCGCTGAGAAAATTCAATGTAGATATAACCTTTTGGGGGACATTGTGTTATTCGTAGGTCCCTTCGCTACGAGTTTGTGTTTCTTTAGTGTGAAATATAAAACAACTGATTATGTATGTGTGGAGTTAGTATTCCTCGTTTTAAATCAGATGACATTAAGTAGTAGTCGCGTCTGATGTACTCGTCGGTCCGGGTTCGTTTCATGTTAGTTGTTTGTCTATGGAAGGTAATAAGCCACGATAGAGAGAGATGAAGATGTAATGTCGATTAAAAATGAGTGTAGAGTAAGAAATGTAATCAAATGTGAAATGTCATTCAAATTAATGTGATGTAGATAACACAGGTCAACTAGGTTTGAAAAATGTTAATAGATTATTAATGATGAAACGCAATAGGCGGTAATTAAATAAATGAACTAATTAAGTTGACATCGGCAGTACAGTATCTTGTTGTAACAAATTTGACAATATGAATTTATCGAATGGTGTAATAATACCTCAACCCCTCACTATGTATTTATCTGGATTTGGAGTTTGCGAAAGAATATTGTGTCTAAGTTAATAATCTTAGAAGTGAAATTGGATTAACATGAATTAGGCTGACTTACTTAATTCAATATATAAAGCATCGGTGCTTAATTTGAAACAAATATTAAATGGATTAAAATCGATTTTGTAATTAGTCAGATTATGAAGTGTTTCATTTGACCTAGTGCGTGAGTGACAGTTTTTTATAGTGAAGTATTACAATTTTTCATCTATTTTCCGTACGTTTTGCCAAAGTTTCTCTCTTTTCAATAAATTTGCTTGCAACAAAGGTTCTCATTCATATTTTTTTATTATTCTTTTTTCTCTCTTATCCTTCCTGCTTAGTAATTTAAGGTTAGTAAATTTTATTCGAAGATGACTCTGGGGATCACCCGCGTACGGCCCTGGGATTGTTGCTGGCGCCCAATACCAAAGGCTGGAAGGGTAGAGGGTTGAATACCATCCGGGAGATGGTTGGTTCTTCATACGAAATTGTCAAATCGCATTCAATTACGTTTCTTTTAAAAATGTGCAATAATTGATAACTGTCCAACGCTAATCTAATCTCACACACGATCTTTAAAGAAATTCCCCAACAACATACCATGAGATGTGTTACACATCAGAAAAATGCTGCGTTTAATATGTTTTTTGTTACTATAGCCACAGTTAGCGTTTCTTTTTTCACACAGCCAGAAGATGCTATTACATATGTAATAAATTGTAAAGTTCATTACTAAAATTATGATTCCATTTATTCATTAATAATAAGAATGATAATTTTTTGCGACTATACGATTATTATTTCGACCACTGTGGTGTAGCGGTTAATGTGATTAGCTGCCACGACCATTGGCCCGGGTTCAATTCCCAACAACGTACTATCACATAGCGCATCAATTGTAATGTTAAGTATTAACATTATGATGCCGTTTAATCAATAATAATAAAAATAATAATAATAATAATAATAATATTTTTGAGACTATAAGGTTATTATTTGATTTGGCACAATCTAGGTGACAGCTTGCATCCGGAAGATGGTAGGCTCGAATCATCCATTCTTCATACCATATAGTTCAATCGCATTCAATAATGCTTTTTAATGTGCAATAATGATAACTCTCCAACGCTAATGTAATCTCACACACGATCTTTAACGAAATTTCCGAACAACATACCATCAGATGGCGCATCAAATGTAATGTCAAATACTAAAGTTATGATTCTGTTTATTCATTAAAAATAATGATTTTGTGACTATGCGAATATTTTTCCGAAATCTGTGGTGTAGCGGTTAATGTAATAAGCTTCCACGACCAGTGACCCTGCTTCAGTTCACAACAACATACCATCCGGGAGATGGTGGGTTTGAGTCATCCATACTTCATACATTTCCAGAAAAAGGTGCAATGATTGATAACTGTACATCGCTAATCTAATCTCACACACGATCTTTAAAGGAATTCCCCAACAAATAACCATCAAATAGCACATAATTTGTAATGTTAATTACTAAATTAATGATTCCATTTATTCATATATATATAATAACTTGTCCTGACTGACCGATAGATTTATCATCGCCGAGCCAAAAAATACTGGACATAAAGAAATGAAATATTGGAGATACATTCATATTAACATGTAGGTGCTCGCTAAGGGAGAATTTTTGGATATTCCTTCGTTAAGGGGGTGGAAACGGGGGTGAATTTTTAAAATGAGGATATCTATATCTCAAAAATTTAAAAGTTTACACAAGTAAAAATTGGTATTTGGAATCCCTTTCAAAATAAAGGAACACGATTTTTTTGTTTTCAGAAAATCTCATTAGGGGGTTGTCGGGATATTTGATGTTTTGGTGTTGGTCATGTATTGTGAAGTGTAATTGTAACCTTAAAACAGAAAGAAGTGATGTTCGATCAGTCCTTGTAAAAATTGTAGTATTCGCGAGTCTAAGTATTGCTTTAAATGGATTGAGATACCTAATTATTACACGACATATGATATGATGTGTTCAAACATTAACATCTGGCGACCGCGACAGGATAGTTCTGGCCTTGTAATAATTCTCTGAAGGTAAAATAGGAGAAAACTTGCTTCGCGGTACACCTTTCGATTTCGACCGACCTAAACACATGGCTGCTTTAAATGTATTATTCAAGGAAAGAACACAGTTACGTCGTTTATTTACAAGATCGTTTAACATATTCCAGAACAAGATTGCTGAGGAAAATGCGACGCAGGATGAAGTTTTCACCAGTTTTAAGGTACTCGAAGATAAATCCGATCGACTGTTTACACTTGATGAGAGAATCCGTGAAGCTTGGCATACCAATGAAGGCACGGACGAAGATATAGCTGCGGAATATGAAGAAGTCGAATCATATCGAGATAAGTGGACAACAGTGAAATGTAAGTACGAGAAATTCAATGAATGTCAAATAACGTGTGATGTTTCTTCCATAAGCTCGAGTGTTTCTCAGACTTGTAGATTGGTTAGTAAATTGCCGAAGTTATCGCTTGTCAATTTCTCGGGCACTGTTGAAACGAATACACGAAAATAGCGAGCTGGATGATGCAGAAAGGATTCTCTATCTAAGAGAATGTATTACTCCTGGGACAGGGGCTTACGAACTTGTGAATGGTTTCCCACCTATTCCTGAAAATTATAGTAACGCTGTTCAGTTGTTAAAAACACGTTATGGTCGAAATGATTTATTAATAGAGCTTTAGGTAAGAGACATTATGAACCTAGTGACTGAAAAACCTTCCCTGTCAGTGTTGTATGATCGAACTGAGGTTAATGTTAGGTCGCTAGAATCAATGGGTCTAACCACTGACAACTATGCTGCATTATTATTTCCTCTCGTGGAGTCTTGCTTGATTGATGAATTGAACCGTGTGTGGCAGAGGAGAGGAGGTAATATGCAAGAAGCTGGGTCACAAGAAAAGCTCAAATGACTGTTATAATTTCTGAAATCTGAAGTAGAAAATGAAGAATACTTCCAGCTAAGTAGGAAGATTAGTGATATTAGTATGGTAAAGCTCAAACATCAAAACCTGTGAGAAAATCTGACGTTCCAACTTCTCAAGGTGTAGTTTACACTGGTGGTGTAGGTAATGCATGGGCTTTCTGCAAAGTAGGGACTCATGCTTCATCGCAATGCCAGCAGGTAAAAAATATGACTCTCTAAGAAAAAAAAGCTAGACTCTCACAGAACGGTGCGTGCTTCAAGTGCTTCAAGTTTGGGCGTGTTGCAAGAAAATGTTACGGTCGCCTCTCCTGCAATGTGTGTAAACGGCAACATTATCCGGTCATGTGTGATCTTTCAGTGAGGAAAGTTGAGAAGGAGTCACAGGCTTCACCTCAGTCTAGGTCAGTAACTAATTTCTGCATTAATTTCTCGTGTGTCTATCTTCAAACTGTCTTGGTTAAAATAGTGCATGGATATAATCAGGAACTTGTGCGTGTCCTTCTGGACTCTGCTTCGCAGGGTTCTTACGTGAAAGAAGAACTGACAGAGAGATTAGGTCTTCAGGAGATTAGAAAAGTGACTATGAGCCATGCTGTGTTTGGTGGTATTACTGGGTCTTCTGTAGAACATCGTGTATTTGAACTTGTTCTTCAGAATCTTGATAATTCCAATCAGTTGAGACTGACTGCTCTTAGCCAGCCTGTTATTTGCAGTCATGTTCCTCGCCTTACAGCAGAACACGTGATGTAACTGGGACTGCCACACCTAGATGTGGGGAGAGAAAAAGAAATAGAAATCCTTATCGGAGCAGATTTCCTAGGGTCAATTCTCCTGAATAAGCGTCGAATTGTGGCAGATTTGAAGGCCATGTTGACTACATTAGGGTGGACGGTATCCGGCCGAAATCAGCGCTCAGGTTGTGATGAGAGGGAAGCGACACCTATTCTGCTGAAAATAGAGAAAGTGAGTGACCTGTGGGAACTGGACGTTTTGGGGATAGAAGATACTATCTCTGAAAAGAAGAAATGTCAACTGGAAGTAGAAGCAAGACTAGATTTCCTGGAAACCGTACAGGTAAAAGAAGATGGTAGGTACGAAGTTCGACTTCCATGGCTGAAAGATCATCTGCCCTTAGGTCCAACATACGAGACAGCAGAAAAGCGGCTAGAAATTACAAAGAGAAAGCTTGACAGCGACTGGCTCTTAGAAGAATATGATAAAGTTTTTCAAGGCTGTCGTGATGAAGGGATAATAGGAGAAATTCCTGGTGAGCAGGCTGGAATCTGTAGGCATTATCTTCCTCATCGACCTGTCATCAAGAATTCTGCAACAACACAAGCGAGGCCAGTCTTCGATGCTTCCGGGAGAAGAGGTAACAATCCTTCCCTCAACGATTGTCTAGAAAAGGGTCCTAACCTCATCAAACGAATTCCTTATCTCCTCCTACAGTTCCGAATGAAGTCAGTTGGGGTTATTGCTGATATCCGTAAGGCGATTTTACAAATTTCAATAGCACGATAAGATAGAGATTTTGTGAGATTCCCGTGGGGCAAGGAAGAAGTGAAAACCTATAGGCACAATCGAGTAGTTTTTGGAGTGACATCAAGCCCTTTTTTACTGGCAGCGGTGATTGACCACCTTCGAGACTAAGCCTTGCTAGATTCTCAAGATGAAAATAAAATGACTGTTGGTATTATTAGACAGCTTAAGGACAGTTTTTATGTTGATAATTGTGTGACAAGTGTCTCAAATGAGGAGGAGCTGGAACTATTTGTCAGTACTGCTTAAGAGGTTTTTTCCCAACACAAGTTTGAGCTCAGAGGTTAGGAGAGCAGTGATCCTTTGCTTGAAGATGATTGTAAGTTGTCACCCGTCCTTGGAACAATGTGGAATCACAAGGAGGATGTGCTTATTTTGAATTGTGAGCCTATGGAAAATATTTCACAAGAGAAGATAACTAAAAGGATAGTGCTGCCTAATGTCCATCGGATTTATGTTCCAATAGGATTTTCGGTACCCATTATGCTGCTGCCGAAGCTTTTACTACAGAAAATAAATGAGGTCCCTTGGGACACGGAAATACCTTTGGAAATGTAAACCACATTTGTAAAATGATTTTGTGAACTTCGAGAATTTCATCAGTTGGAGATCCCCAGAAAATTCCCTGAGGTATACATAGAACGCAGCCTTCACGTCTTCTGCGATGCGAGTCGAGATGCATATGTCGCAGTGGTATTTTTACGTACGCATACGGAATCGGGAGTTTACGTCCAGCTCCTTCAAGCAAAATCAAGAGTAGCTCCTTTACCCCGGCCGACCTTCCTCGACTCGAGCACATGGGAGCAACAATGAGTGCTCGATTGTTGTCAACTGTGAGAAAGGATTTTGACGCTGAGTCAGTTTATTTGTGGACAGATTCTACGACAGTGTTGACGTGGATACAGCGTGAGATCCTTTGGTCAGTCTTCGTTGAGAACAGGGTTAGGGAAGTAAGACAACTAACTCAAAAGGAATCTTGGAGGCATGTGCCTGGTACAGTGAATCCTGCTCATCTGCCTACTCGAGGATGTGGGACAAGAGAACTTATAACCCCCAGATAGTGGGAGGGGCCATCCTGGTTGTACCTTCCAGCGGAAGAATGGCCTTCCGATCGCAGCGTCAGGAATGAAGATGAAATTATGCACGAAAGAAGAAAGACTGCCACAAGCCTCGTCGTCACAGAAGATCCATTAAAGTCAAACTGGTACTACAAATATTTTTCTCGATTTCACAAGATAGTGAGATTGATTGGTTGGATCAAACGTTTTATTTTTAACTGTAAGTCTAAAAGGAAGAAAAGTGGAGAGCTGAGTTGTTCGGAATTGGAAGAATGCGAAAGAACAGTTATTAAACTTATCCAGAATGAGAGTTTTCGAGGACCTGAGGATCAAAAGCTGATTTCATTTGTACAAATCCTAGAAGAACATGGTATTTTTGAGAGTGAATGCGAGAGTATCTGAGAGGGAGGATAAATTTGCCTGCTGTTCAGCGACTTATTCATGATACTCATGTTCATAATTGTCATGTAGGCCCACAGACTCTGTTGGGTATTCTCAGAGAAAGATTCTGTATCTTGAATGGAAGAAGAGTCGTGAGATCATGTGTGCGAAAATGTGTTATTTGCAAGAGATACAAGAAAGAGAGACTTAGGGTTTCTACACCACCGATACCTAACGATCGCGTGAGAAATGCCAAGATTTTTGAAGTAGTTGGTGTTGACTTGGCTGGCCCGTTGATTGTGAGGGGTAATCAGAAGATGTGGGTATCGTTGTTCACATGTACTGTGTACCGAGCAGTACATTTGGAACTGCTCGCATCGCTATCTACAGACTCTTTTCCTTAAGGACTACGAAGATTTATATCTCGTAGAGGAAGGCCTTCGGCAACTTATGGTGACAACGGGACAAATTTTAGAGGTGCGAGTAACATGATGGCTAAGCTTAACTGGCAGCAGAGGTAGTCTTAATGTAGCATTCGAAGAATTGCATGGAAATTCAACCCTCCCAAAACCTCGTGGTTGGGTGGATGGTGGGAGAAATTGATCGGGCTGATGAAAGACCTGCTTCGTAAAGTTCTTGGAAAATCTTCCCTGACATCTGAAGATTTAATGACTGTTTTATGGGCGTGTGACGCAGTTATCAATAGCCGCGCCTTGATTTCAGACACAGAAAATCCTGATGACTTGAGACCAATCACACTGGCGATGTTTTTGCGAGTTTAAGTATTGCATTAAATGGATTGAAATACCTAATTAATACACGACATATGATATGATGTGTTCAAACATTAACAGGGGATGAAAAAAAGGGGGGAAATAGGTTGAACACCTATTATGAGGAGACTTACTGTATATCTAAAAAGCTGAAGATGTTACAGACATGAACATTCGTATTTGTAATATCTTTTGATAATAAACACGTATTTTTTGTTTTTGGTTAATCCGATGAATAGAGGGTGAACAGGAGTGAAAACGAGGTGAAATTTTAGAAAGACGGTATCTGAAAATTATCTCAGATACGTAACATAGTACAGATTTGAAAACTTGTATTTGGAATTTCCTGTAAAATTAAAGAAACATAAATATTTTTCGGAAAATCCACTTAAGGAGAACTGAAAAAGGGGGTGAATTTTGAAAATGAGCCTATCTACAGTATATCTGAAAAACTTAACATGTTGCAGACGTGAAAATTGGTACTTGGAATCTCCTTTAAAAGTAAGGAAACACGTATTATTTGGTTTTAGGAAAAAAAACCTTAACGGGCGGGAGAGGGTTGAAATAATTGAAAAATTAGTTGAGTTATTTGTATGAGAATGTATGTATATATACCAAAAAATCTAGGATGTTACAAACTTGAAGACTGGTATTTGGAATCTCCTTTAAAAACAAAATGAACACGCATTATCGGGGGGGGGGGGGGGGGAGGGCGAGAATCAAGTTGGTAGGGGGAGATGAAACGGTGATGAATTCCTTTTACGAGGATACATATACCTCAAAAACTGAAGATGTTACAGTCGTGATAATTGGTATTTGGAAGCACTTTCAAAGAAACTGGTACTGTTTGTTTTTGGAAAATTCACTTGAGTAGGGAGTGTGAAAGGATGTAAAAAAATTGAATTCTATGTTTGGAGAAAGTTATACCTCAAAACTGAAGGTTGCAGACTTGGAAATTGGTATTTGTAATCTCCTTTAAAAATAAAGAAACACGCATTTTTTGGGTGGGGGAAACCAACTTAACGGGCGGAGGTGGAGTGAAAAACGAGATGAATTCTTTTCATGAGGATACTTACATCTGAAAAACTGAAGATGTTACACACATAAAAAATTTTGTTTGGATTTTTTTTCAAAGTAAAGAAACTCGTAATCATTCGTCTTTAGAAAATCCACTTAAGGTGGGTGAATTAATGGAAAAATTAGTTGAGTACTTTGTATGAGGATACTTCTATCTCAGAAACTAAACATGTTACAGACGTGAAAATTTGTATTTGGAATCTCCTTTAAAAATAAAGAAACACGCATTTTTGGGGGAGGGGAAATCAATTTATGGGCGGGGGCGGTGAAAAAGGAGTTTAATTCATTTTTATGACGATAACTATATCTCAAAACTGAAGATGTTACAGTCGTGATAATGGGCATTTGGGGGCTCCTTTATAAATAAGGACACAAGTCCTTTATTGTTTTTCGGAAAATTCGCTTAACGGTGGTGAATGAATTGAAAAATTAGTTGAATCTTTGTGTGAGGATACTTACATTTCAAGAACTAAAGATGTTAATGACCTGAAAATTAGTGTTTGGAATCTCCTTTAAGGGGGGACGTATGCGATGTAGGGTAAAAAATGCGATTTTTTGAAAACAGTGTTATTATTTAGTTAGATTTCGTGATGATATTCAGCCTACAAGTGTGTCAAAAGAAATATTTGGTTTCGACGTGCATAAGGCCGCGCCCCCTTCGTGGTAGTTGTCATGACATAAACTGAAATATTTTGTCCATTTGGACGAGCAAAAGTTGAGACAATTCTTACTGCGCGATCAAGAATTCTGTGACAACTTCCGCTGTATTGCCGTGTGTGCATAGCCCACTTCTGCTGTAAACAGAGTTGCAAATTGTTGTTGTTGCCAGATTATGAACCAATTTCTGAAGTGAGCGGAGTAAGTGAGTGAGTTGAAGATGGGAAACCACTCGGAGGCTTACACAGGCTCACATATAAAGACATACACAGTCTGCAGGTTTACTATGGAAAGGCCATAAGAGACAATGTTGAAGATGTCAAAGCCATGCAAAAAGCAGTGTGGGCAATATTTTTTCAAAGCTTTCAACTGATGAACATGCAATATATACTCTTTGCAGCATAACCTGGTGCAAATATAAACACGCACAGGCAGAAGGAAGATCATATAAACATAAACACAATCTTCCTGAAGCTGTAATGAATGCCATCAAGCCCATATTCCGGATTCTAGCACACCCAGATCTGTTAAAAAAATGCACCCATGGCAAAACTTAAAACGCAAATGAGAGTTACAACCAGTTAATGTGGAAAAGGCGTCCAAAAACAAAATTTCCTGCTTCTGATGTTAAAATTGCTGCATATGATGCATGTTTGGTGTTTAATGATGGAAATAACGGAAGAATCAAGGTCCTTGCAAGGCTTGGTTTTGATGCTGGTGCTTACACGCGGACAATTCTGGGAAAGATAGACGACCAACGCATTGCTGCTTCAGAACTATTAGGGGAAATGCTCATCAAAGAGTCCAGGCAAATGAAACGGGTGAAAAGGAAAGGTTTAGAAGAGTCACAAGAAGAAGACGAATATGGTTATGGCCAGCATTAGTTGCTTGTTTCTGGTAAATAACATTTCAAATTTTCTATATTCATTTACCGTAAATTACATATTGCAACATATACTAATAGGGCTATTCTACTGAAATTTGGTACAGTTATTTCAAATAACTAGGTCTGCAATACCCTCGGGCAGTTTTTTCCTAAATAAATATGGAAGGAAATTATGCATTTATATATACCTATAAAAGAGGTCAATATTTTTTCTAGAATTGAAAATATAATTTATAAAAAACAAAAACATTCTGACTAATTCTGTTCGAGAGAATTTTTTAACTGCTTTCCTACAGTCCATATACAACAGTTCAAGTTCATAGCAAAGACAGTTTTTGAGTAAATGTTCCTTACATCATGACAAAATTTTCAAATTTTGAATTTTCATAATTTGAAAAATATTAAATATTATCTTCTTATATTGGTAGAAAACATTCCTCTGACACCTATTTATGTGTATACAAAGTTTGGTAAAGCTAACTCTAAAATGCCCCGAGTTATAATACAAATACTCTTATACTGTAATATCGCATATGTCCCCCCTTAAAAATAAAGAAACAGGCACTTTTGGAGAGGGGTCAATCAACTTAAGGGGTAGGAATGGGGTGTAAAAGGTGCTGAATTACTTTTATGAGGCTGTATTGATACTGCTACACGGCTGAAAGCAACGGGAAACCACATCCGTAGTTACCTCCCGAGGACATGCAGCTCTCTCTGTATGAATGATATACTGATGATGGCTTCCTCCCGGGTAAAATATTCCGGAGGTAAACTAGTCCCCCATTTGGATCTCCGGGTGGGGACTACACGAGAGGGGGCGACCATCAGGAAGATGGATACTGACATTCTGCGAGTCGGAGCGTGGAATGTTAGAAGTTTGAATCGTTGTGGTAGGTTAGAGAATCTGAAAAGGGAGATGGATAGACTAAAGTTAGATGTAGTTGGTATAAGTGAAGTACGTTGGCAGGAAGAACAAGATTTTTGGTCAGGCGACTACCGAATTATCAACACAAAAATCAAACAGGGGAAATGCAGGAGTTGGTTTAATAATGAATAAGAAAATAGGGCAGCGGGTAAGCTACTGCGACCAGCATAGTGAAAGAATTATTATCGTCAAGATAGACACCGAACCAATGCCCACCACAATAGTGCAGGTCTATATACCTACTAGTTCAGGGGCTGATGAAGAAATCGAAAGAATATATGGGGAGATAGAAGATTTAATACAATATGTAAAAGGTGACGAGAATCTAATTGTGATGGGAGACTGGAATGCAGTGGTAGGCCAAGGAAGAGGAGGTAGTAGAGGAGAAGAATTTGGATTGGGACAAAGGAACGAAAGAGGAATCGGCTGGTTGAATTCTGCACTGATCATAATTTAGTCCTTGCCAATACTTGGTTCAAACAACACAAACGACGGCTTTATACGTGCACGAGACCTGGAGACACTGGAAGGTATCAAATAGACTTCATTATGATTAGGCAGAGATTCAGAAACCAGGTGTTGGATTGCAAACCTTTCCCAGAAGCAGACGTGGATTCTGACCACAACTTGTTGGTCATGAAATGCCATCTGAAGTTGAAGAAATTGAAGAAAGGAAAGAATGCAAAAAGATGGGATCTAGACAAGTTGAAAGAAATGAGTGTGAGGGATTGTTTCAAGGAACATGTTGTACAAGGACTAAATGAAAAGGCTGAAGGAAACACTATAGAGGAAGAGTGGAGAGTCATGAAAAATGAAGTCAGTATGGCTGCTGAAGAAATGTTAGGAAGGAAGAAAAGATCAACTAAGGATCAGAGGATAACTCTGGAGATACTAGACCTGATTGGTGAACGACGAAAATACAAGAATGCTAGAAATAAAGAGGGCAGGAAAGAATACAGGCGATTAATGAATCAAGTGGATAGAAAGTGCAAGGTAGCTAAGGAAGAATGGCTGAAGGAGAAGTGCAAGGATGTCGAAGGCTGTATGGTCTTGGGAATGGTAGATGCTGCATACAGGAAAATCATTGGAGAAAGGAAATATAGGTGTATGAATATTAAGCGCTCAGATGGAAAGCCGCTTCTAGGGGAAGAAGACAAAGCATAAAGATGGCAGGAGCATATCCAACAGTTGTATCAAGGTAAAGATGTAGATAATTTGGTTCTGAAACATGAAGAGGCTGTTGATGCTGATGAAATGGGAGACCCAATTTTGAGGTCAGAGTTTGACAGAGCTGTGAGGGACCTAAATAGGAACAAGGCACCTGGAATTGATGACATTCCCTCTGAATTACTGACTGCCTTAGGAGAAACCAGCATGGCAAGGTTATTTCATTTAGTGTGCAAGATGTATGAGACAGGAGAAGTCCCATCCGATTTTCGGCAGCCGGTGCTGACAGGTGTGAAAACTACCGCACCATTAGTTTAGTATCTCATGCCTGCCAAATTTCAAAACGTAATATTTACAGAAGAATGGAAAAACAAGTTGAAGCTGAGTTGGGAGAAGATTAACTTGGCTTCAGGAGGAATGTAGGAACACGTGAAGCAATCCTGACTTTACGTCTGATCTTAGAGGATCGAATCAAGAAGGACAAGCCCACGTACATGGCATTCGTAGATCTAGAGAAGGCATTCGATATTGATGATTGGATGAAGCTATTTGTGATTCTGAAGATGATAGGGATCAGACACCGAGAAAGAAGAATTATCTCAAATCTGTATAAAAATCAGTCTGCAGTGATAGGAATTGATGGCTTTGGAAAAGAAGCAGCAATTCAGAAAGGAGTGAGGCAAGGCTGCAGTTTTCCCATCTCCTATTCAATGTTTACATAGAACAGGCAGTAAAGGAAATCAAAGAGGAATTTTGAAAGGAAATCACAGTCCAAGGAGAGGAAATCAAAACCTTGAGATTTGCCGATGATATTGTTATTTTATCTGAGACTGCAGAAGATCTCGAGAAATTGCTGAATGGTATGGATGAAGTCTTGTGTAAGGAGTACAAGATGAAAATAAATAAGTCCAAAACAAATGTAATGGAGTGCAGTCGAACGGAGGCAGGTGATGTAGGAAATATTAGATTAGGAAAAGAAGTCTTAAAGGAAGTAGATGAATATTGTTACTTGGGTAGTAAAATAACTAACGATGGCAGAAGTAATGAGGACATAAAATGCAGACTATCACAAACAAGGAAGAGCTTCCTTAAGAAAAGAAATTTGTTCACTTCAAACATTGATATCGGAATTAGAAAGATATTTTTGAAGACTTTCGTGTGGAGCGTGGCATTGTATGGAAGTGAAACATGGACGATAACTAGCTCAGAAAGAAAGAAAATAGAAGCTTTTGAAATGTGGTGTTACAGAAGAATTCTGAAGGCGAGATGGATAGATCGAGTCACGAATGAAGAGATACTGAATCGAATTGGTGAGAAGAGATCGATTTTGCTAAATTTGACGCGAAGAAGAGATAGAATGATAGGACACATCTTAAGACACCCAGGACTTGTTCAGTTGGTTTTTGAAGGAAGTGTAGGTGGTAAGAACGGTAGGGGTAGAGCAAGGTATGAATATGACAAGCAGATTAGAGCAGATGTAGGATGCAATAGTTATGTGGAAATGAAAAGGTTAGCCCAGGATAGGGTAGCTAGAGGGTTGCATCAAACCATTCTATGGACTGATGACTCAAACACACACTTATATCTAAAAAACGGAAGGTGTTACAGACGTGAAAATTAGTGGAAATAAGTGAAGAAGAATAAGTTGAATTATTCTTATGAGTATACATTTATCTTAAAAACTGACGGTGTTACAGACGTACAGACATGAAAACTTCTATTTGGATTCTCCTTTAAAAGTAATGAAACACGTATTTTTTGTTTTCGGATAACCCAGTTAAAGGGCTGAAAAGAATTGGATAAAAGGGGTGATTTTTAATGACTACCGGTATATCTACATTACATGCCAAGAACTTATCATGTTAGAGACAAGAAGCTTGGAATTTTGAAAGTCCTTTAAAAATACAGGAACAAGTACCTTTTTGTTTTCGGAGAAGGCACTTAACGGGGAGTGAAAAGAAGTGAAACGTAGTTGAATTATTTTTTATGAGGATACTTATATCTTAAAAACTGAAGATGTTAGAAGCATGAACATGTTTATTTGGAATCATTCAAAGTAAGGAAACACGTGTTCTTTTGTCTTCGGAAAAACCACTTAAGGGGGCGAATGAATTGATAAATTAGTCGAATTCTTTGTATGATGATATTTATATATCAAAAACTAAAGGTGTTAAAGACGTAAAAGTTGGTATTTGGAATCCCCATTAAGAATAAAGAAACACGCACTTTTGGGGAGGGGAATCAACTTAACGGTGAGGAAAGTGAAGATGTTAGAGTCGTGAAAATTAGTATCTTAAAATGAAGAAACACGCATTTATTTATTTTTCGCAAAATCAATGTAAGGGGTGTGGGGTTGAAAATAAGTAAATAAGGAGTGGTAATATGTTTATGAGGATATTTTATTTTAAAAACGGAAGCTATTAATGACGTGCAAGTTGGTATTTTGAATTTCCTATCAAAAGAATGTAACATGTATATTTTGTTTTGGAAAGGCTACTAAAGGCGAGAGAGGAGTGGAATGAAATGAAGAAGAAGAAGAAGCTGAATTATTTTATGAGTATACATTCATCTCAACAACTGAAGGGTTTACAGACGTACATACATGAAAACTGGTATTTGGAATCTCCTTTAAAAATAACGAAACACGTTTTTTGTTTACGGAAAATGCAGATAATGGGCTGAAAGGAATTGGTAAATCGGGTGAATTTTAAAAATGAATACCTGTATATCTACGTCATATGTCAGAAACCTAACATGTTAGAGACAAGAAACTTGGTATTTGGAAGGCATTTACAAATATAGGAACATGTACCTCTCTGTTTTCGGAGAAGGCACTTATCGATGGGTGAAAGGAAGTAAAAATAGTTTAATTATTTTCTATGAGGATACTTATATCTTAAGAACTGAAGATGTTACAGACGTGAAAATTTTTATTTGGAAACTCTTTTAAAAATAAAGGGACATGTATTTTTGTTTTCGTAAAATACTATTAAATGCGGGTAAGGGTGGGGGAAGGACTGATCAACGGTTTGAATACTTTTTATGGGTATACTTACGTATATCTCAAAAATTGAAGATATACGGATATGGGAATAGGTATTTGGAATCTCCTCTAAAAACAAGAAACATGTATTTATTGTTTCGACTTGCAGAAGTATGTTCCTCACATGAACAGTTCTACAGTATGTCGCATGGTCGTCTTAGCCCCAGAAGGTAATCGCACAAACATGGTTTACAAAGAATTTCTGGGATAAATGAAACTAATTTTAGGGCGAATTTTATACTTTACGAATTTTCGGATAATGTCTTTTCCGATACCGAGGAACGATTACTTTGATCAAATTACGAAACCCACGCGAGCGAAGCAGCGGGTAATTGCTAGTTAAAAATAATAATATATGTGACAATACGATTATTATTTCGAACACTTTGGAGTTGTGGTTAATACGATTGGCTGCCACGACCAGTGGCCCGGATTTATTCCCAACAACATACCATCAGATAGCGGATCAATTGTAATGTTAATTATTAAAATAATGATTCCGTTTAAACAGTAATAGTAATTTTTGTGACCATACGATTTTTATTTCCAACACTGTTGTGTGTTGGTTAATGTGATTAGATAGGATGTTGATGATGAGAGAAGGGCATCTTGCCGTAAAACTAGGCTGGATACAACATACCATCAGAAAGCGCATCAATTCTAATATTAATTAAAGAAAGTTATGATTCTGCTTAATCAATAATAATAATATTTGTTTGTGTCTATACGATTATTACTTCCATTACTGGGGTGTAGCGGTTAATGTCCATCAGTTCAAGCTAATACTGAAACTACGGCTACGGCTGCTTCCTTCTCCACTACTATGCCTTTCCTATTCCATTGATGCCATAAGGCCTATCTGTGTCGGTGCGATATAAAGCAAGAAGTGGTCGAGGTTCATTCACCGAAAAAAGTAAACATATAGATGTTCTTTCTCTGTTCAGAACACAAGAGATTGTATGCTGTATGTTCAAATCATTCTGTTTATTACAAAATACATGTAAATTTCAAATTTATGAACAAGGTAAGTTAACAACGGACAACAGAATTTCTAAACACAAAATATATAGGTTGTATGCATTCAAAATTTGTCAGACGTGTAGCCATCTTGCCCTTGGCGCACAGTGCACAGCTGACATAGAATTGAAACCGCACAGTTTGCAACGGAGGAAAGGCCAGCGCCATCCGAGCCATTCAGCGTAACAGGGTAAGTTTGGTGGTGGTCTACAATTTCTAATGATTCGATTGTGTGTACTAGAAATGACATTAAATCCTCTCCGCAGTAAGAGGAATATAACGCTGATGATGATTATTTGTCCGTCGGACCGTACACTACTAGAATGATGAGGAGGGAGGAAGGGCATCTGATCATAAAACTGGGGCAGATGATGAGGAGGGAAGGGAATCTGACCATAAAACTGTGCCAAATCTGGAGTACAGTACTAGGACGATGATAACGAGAGAAGGGCATCTAGCCGTAAAACTAGGCCAGATGATGAGGACAGAAGGGCAGCTGACCGTAAAACTGGGTCGGATCAGGAGAAAGACACTACTTGATGAGGAGTACAGTACAAGGTTGATGATGAGGTGGGAAGGGCATCTACCGTAAAACTGCGCCGCAGGAGGGAAGGGCATCTATCTTGAAACTAGATCAGATGAGGAGAGAATTGCACATCACCGTAAAACAGGGCTCAAAGGGGAAGGGAATCTAGCCGTTAAACAAGGTCAGATGAGGAATGAAGGGCATCTGACCGTAAAACTGTGCCCTGTGAGCAAAATGACGTCTTGAGGGGGAAAGGCATCTAGACGTAAGACGTAAAACTAGATCAGATGAGGAGGGAAGTGCATCAGACCATAAAAGCAGGTCCTTTTGAGCAAGAAGGGGGAAGGAGCATCTATCCGTAAAACTAGGCCAGATGAGGAGGGAAAGTCATCTGATCGTAAAACAGGGCCCTGTGAGCAAAATGGCGTCTGTGAGGAGGGAAGATCTTCTAGCCTTAAAGTTAGGTCAGGTGAGGAGGAATGGCGTCCGTGAGGAGGGAAGGGCATCTAGCCGTAAAGCTAATCCAGATAAGGGGGAGGGAATGTCATATGACCGTAAAACTGGGCCAGAACCAAAATGGTGTCTGTGAGGATAGACCCCTGTGAGGTTAAGCTTGCTCCCGTACGGAAAATCCGCGAGGTGGGAAGGGCATTTAACCGTAAAACTACGTCAGATGACTAGTGAAGGTCATCTGACCGTAAAACTGGGCCCGGTGAGGTTAGGTCCCTCCAAAATGGCGACCGTAAATTTAGGCTTGCTCTCATACGCGAAATCCGCTAGGCGGGAAGGGTATCTAACAGTAAAACAAGGCCAGATGAGGAGAGGGGGTATCTGACCGTAATACCGGGCCGTGTGATATTAGGCCCCTCCAAAATTGCGTCTCTGAGGTTATGCCTGCTCTTGTACGCAAAATCCCGTACCACCATAGTCCTACTACACAACTAGGAGTCAATGACCTTGGGTCAAAACTCTCTAGCCTTACTACTCAAGTAGGGGTCAATGACCTCGTGGAAAAGTGCTGTTTCAGCACCCATTCATTTAGAACCGACCTTGCCCTTACTACTCATGCGATAAATACTGTTTCATGACACTTGAAAGGCCTGCATTCTGTTTTGCATCTATTTTATATCGTTAATTTGACAACGCGCTTCAGGAAAAAGGAAAGCAAGTGCATTATTATTATTATTATTATTATTTAGGTTGTAGGTGCTACTTTTTACTACCTGTACTTCAGTGTAAATGTAACTTTCATGGGGGTAAAGTTTTAATTCCTTCAGATGAATGAGATTGCCAAGAAAGTCCAAACTGGGTACACCAAAGACAGAATTCGGAATATTAATGCAAAGCCCATATTTATTGACTCTTTCAAAACACTCATTTGAGATGCTAACCATTCTCCTCTTCAGATGCTGAAGGAATGAGGCAGTCTTCTATGAATGTGGAAAAAATGTAGGTCAAGAAATTCTTTATGAATAAATCGGTGAAAGTTTCTGGGGGAATAATTATATGTCTGAATGTCATTACCTTAAATTCGTGTAACAAAAATGGCGTGATTAAAGCTGCCATGAGCTTATCTCTTACTGCCATCGGTATCTGAAAGTAAAGCATGATTATATCAATTTCAGAGTAAATAGTTTTGTCGGGTAATATGTGCTGAATGTCGTTAACACTTGGTAGTGGGTATCGGTGTGCTACTGTCTGGTAATTAAGTCTGAGAAACTCTCCGCAAGATCCTTCTTTGAAGCCAGGTGAAATGGACTTGCTCACTGGGGACTGGATGGTTAGATCAAGCCATGGTTTGGCATAAATTTGAATTCTTCCCACGGAATTGTTAGTTTCCCTGAATCTGACTGTCGAGGGGGAAAGTAAAAATAGTAAAAATACCGCCATTAGTTGGATTGAGTGTGGTACCTAGCAAGCTACGCTTTTTGAGGTCCAGTAGCAAATTGAAGTGGTGTAAATGTCGGCTCCTACTATACCGGCACCTCTACTTTCGCAGCCACAAATGGCCACTGGAAGTCGTAACAAAGTCATTAGTGAATATTTAGAACTCTTTTGCCAAAAGTAGGCATTTCAGTTCCATTTTCAGCAAGTAACTTGAAGTCTGATGATTTTTTCTATTATTAATTGTAACTGGAATTACACCGATTTCAGTACCACTGTCAACTAATAAGTTCAAGCCCGAATGTTTGTCAGTTACAAATAGGCGGTATTTACGACAAATCTGAGAATCTCCCTCACCAGAATATGTAGCTAATTCTGCTGTGATCCACTGTTTTCCTCACCCTCCCATGCGCAAGGTTGTTTGCATATTTCTGTGTCGAACATTTTTCCAAAATGGTAATGAAATAGCAGAATTTGCCATCTGGATTAAATTCCTGATAGCTCCACTCTGGCTGGATGAACGGCTACGGCTTCAATTACGACTACGACTATAACTCTGTTCTCTGTGATTAACATATTCCACTTTAACATCTAACATTTGGATTTTTAAAGTCAGCTCATGTATGAGGTCAGGTATGGGCTTACTTTTCCTTGGACAATATCATTACTTTTATTTGGCTGCCGTACACTATACATCAATAAGGAGGCAAAATGCCACTTATTTTGTCAGTCATCTCAGCCAGTTTATCAATACCTTCCTTTCAATCCAACACGATGTTTTTCATTAATCCAGGAAGTTTTTGAGATACAATGCATGAAAAACTCTAATGGATGTTTTAAAAGAGGCAAAGGATTTCATTTTTCTAAGTAACTGACTTGGGCGTTGATCATCAAGCACAAGTCCAGCAGTTAATCGTTTAATTTGTTTATCATCAATTTCGCGATAGATACCAACACGATGCTTTTTAGCCATAACATATATATCAGTTCATCACAACCTAAAATATCCAAAATAACAGCAACAAAATTTCTGTGAAGTTGAGAAACTATACGCCACTTAATTTCAATTGCGCCTCTATCCGTTTAAACCAAAAAAGGTGTACTTTTTACTCACTACGTTGGTTTAATTCGCATCCGTTCCACTTAAATTTTCCATTCTACTGTGTTAATTTCATAATTACGCTTTCGTCTATAAATTAAACATTTCATTTTTTCTTGCATTTCGAGATATCATGTCGGGGTCACCAATTGTTTCTCTTCTTGCTTAAAACTCGAACTGTAATATTGCTAATAGACTACACAAGACATAAACTGTATAATTATTACACGAGACATTATCTACACCTGACAAGCCATATTAGATCCAGGAGGATTGCTACTCTAGGTCAAGAAACTTCACTTATACCACAGCGTCTTTGGTGAACAAGGCCTGAGGTGACTACTCAACTGACATTACTGACGGTACAAATTAAACATTTCAAATTTTCATAAAATGCTCGCAGTCATACAACAAGGACATTCCTGTAGCAAAGGAAAGTCTTCGATGTCAAATAGTGTCAGAATTACTGATATAACAAAAGAGAACTAACAAATGGGGCATTTTCGCATACATATTCTGCAATTCATTTCTGAATTAACATAATGTTTCTCTTACTTACCTAGTACACTTCTCTGACTCGGAGGTGGAACCAGCTGTGGAATGTTCGAGATATCTGCAAATTATAACAAGCATTATTTAGGCATGTTCAAGATAATGTTTCATACACAATTAGAAAGGAATCGACATCGTTAAGCTATAAGCTGGTATTTGGTAGTTAAAGAAGTTCTTCTGGTAGTGGGAGTGGTTGTGGAATTTAAAAATATACATTATTCAACCCTTTTCATTCATTTTACAAATTGGAAACTTTTGTAAGAAACTGTAACATTTCTTCCTCTTTTCCTTCGCTCAAATTTCCATAAAGGACAAGAGCTGTATCGAAAATGCCGTTTACTCAAGCAGTTTTGGGAGGAAATCAGCATTACCTATACCTCTACATCTTTTAACATTATCAGGCATCAAGGCATGATTCAATATTATTTGGGTTCGTTCAAATATGCTATCTGTTAAAAATTGAACAAGGCCCTTCAATGATTACTGAAAGTCCTCAAAGTCATGTTACCAGTCACACTGGAAGGAAAGGAAGTGGGTATATTATGAAATACACCCCTTTATTTCCTAATGTACCTAAAACTGTATAACTATAAGTAATTCCAGAACAGACGAATTTCAGTTCTATTGGAACTCTAGCAATATATTCATCATGCTATGAATTAAAAAGAGTGACAGATTCTTGATTCCATTTGACTAGCCCGTTTCCTTAAACATTATCCCACAAATAGGCCGTCATTTTAGAAGGCATAATGAATTTCAGTGATACTTATGAAAGGAATAAATAGAATTGTGTTCATCAGACAATAAAATTACGTATGTTGTGCTACCTCCTCAATTAAACTTACCCAGGCTATAACCTCCATATGGGGGTAGCTGTCCTTACCCTCGTGCGTGGAATCCCATTTATCGGCTTGCACAATACATTAAAATGTTACCGGCTTTCTAAGTTCATGTAGTTACACGAATGATCAACAGGTGGCAAAAGCTGTCCTTCCTAACATATTAGGCTGGATATTGGCAATGCAATTTTATTAGACAGGTTTCTTTGTAAGTTATAAGCTG
Organism: Anabrus simplex; assembly: GCF_040414725.1. Classification (NCBI taxonomy): domain Eukaryota; kingdom Metazoa; phylum Arthropoda; class Insecta; order Orthoptera; family Tettigoniidae; genus Anabrus; species Anabrus simplex. Next base: position 881,217,690 of record NC_090266.1, read on the forward strand.
AGTTCAAAGACTGTGCATGATTACAGAATGCCATGGTTTACTTTTCTTCAAACTTTCCCATGTTTTGGCTAAGTGGCTAAAATAAAATGAATAGTAAATAACGAGATAGGGGACATACTAAACGAATGAGGCAGTGAAGTCTCAAAATTGTCCCTTAATTACAGCAAAGGACAATCTCCCGATATTTATTGCGACAACAGTTGTGAAGCTGAGTGACAGAAGTGACCGTACTTATGATACTTATGATATGCACATGCTTCTGGCTCTGCCTGGACAGACAAGATTAATTTTGATCCTTGACCATCATCTACAATTCCAATATTTAATATTCAGCAGCGACCTATAGGACCACCTCATTTTCATCATGATACTGATCACTTGAATATTTTCCTTGAAAAAGATATTTTCGATGTTATTTCAAATGAAACATGTATTCTGGGTAACAGACAACAAGAAAGCAACACTCCGAACCAAAAGGGCTGGAATAGAATCATCGTCTCCCGAAAATGCTTCATACGTAAGCACTTATAAGTGTGGAGATCAGTACTGTACCAGGTAATGATTACTGGGCCAGAGCATGGGAAGGATCTCGGGTAGTGTTCGGTTACTTATTGGAGCAGGTACGGAGATGGATAATATCGCAGGGCGAATAATAGATGGTAAAATCTTTTTGACAATATTTATTGAAAGTATTCATGAAAATCACCCTGCAGCTGAATAGTCAAACTCAAATTCTCAGTCAATATTTCCTAAAATGCAAAATAAAATATCGATGCTGTTGCATTCAGAGACATCTACGTGATTAAAAATGTCCAAAATAAATATCACCCTTTTAGGGATCGTAAACACCCTAGAGTTCATCTAAGATCCTTGAAATGGATTTAAATACCAAAATAACACTTTGCACCTTGAATTTCATTAAGTCCATCACTTATGATGCAGATCTACAGTTTTTCTAATATTCTTGAACATAATATTAACACACCTTTATGAATAAGTTGATAGTTCAAATAAAAATATTTGATCACTTGTTGTATATTTCTACAGTTCATCTAAGTTGAAAAATAAAAATAGTGCACTTGAAAACCCTAGAGTTCATCTACTTGAAATTACTTCAAGTTATATAAGATTTTAAAAATGAATTTACAGTTCAAAAGCAAGATATGAAACATTCCTGAATTATTTTAAATAGCAACCTGAAATTCACACCAAGCACTTTACTGTTGTTGTAGCACTATGACACTGAGTGCTTTGTTAAAAGACAGTCAGTGGGATTACTCACTCAAAATATGAGAAGATCACCTGGAATCTGCTTATACGTGTTGGTGTTGTGCTGTTCTGCGGCTTGGTGCCTGGAAAATTTTGCAGCGTGCAGCCAAGGCTCGAACTCAACACTAGCAGCGTGACAAGTCCATTCAGTGAAGACACCACGTTAATATTCCTCGTCGACTTCCCTCGATGGGTACCATGATCGAAAAAAACACGTTAATCCCACGTTGAAAACGACGTTCGATGCAGCAGAATCTCACAACACTTTGCCAAGATTTCCGATGTTCTTTTAGAGATAATGTTGGAACACGGAAAGTTCAGTTGGCACTATAGAGCTTTCAATTATCACTAAGATTGATATTATACACCGACACAAGTCTCAATGCACATTTCTTGTTCTCACGTTAGTTTTACGGTGTTAAATATGTGACTTAGAATATCACAGTATATACTACAGTATGATTTGTAAGTCAGGTTAATGAAGTAAGCACTTACAATCATGTTCAACACGGAAAACACAGTTTTTACACACACTCACAGTTTACGCAATTAGTATTTAATACAGTCACAGTTCATAAGTCACTGATTATGTCCGAGGTTCGACCATAGAATAACCATCACAGTCCATAAAACACTGGAAAAAATGTCATTAACAACAGTCTCTACAACAGTCTCTGGAATAATACTGTTCATAGATTAAGAAGATTTCATGACTGTATTTGCACAACACAAGTCCGCAAGACTTAATATTGTCCTAAAATGTTCTTCATATTCTGTTAGTTTCTCGTAGTAGTGATCGAGAGTTAGAGTAAATGCACGAAAAGGTAGTCACTTTTAGCCTAGCTATTTGTTGAATGTTTAGAGGAAAATTATCTCACACAGTTCACAATTGTACTGGTGTAGGAGAAATGTGTCTCAGAATCATTAAAGTGGTCACTAATTAGAAGTTAATTTATCATACGCAATGTCTGAGAATACTGTCACAGTCAATGATAAAGTTCAGAATAACGTGAAAATGACAAAGTCCACAATATCGTTTACTGATAAATGAAATACTTGACTCTTCATTTCACAATTTCCATTACACTTCACTCGGTTAACACACTCCTAAATATTGTATAATGACGATTTAGTCGGGAAAATTTTAGAACATTTGCTTCGTCGCGACGCGGCAGAAACTTTACTTGCGACGTCTTCGCACAATTTCAAAGTGTTCGAGTGTGACTTCTACGTCCTCGCGGATCGCGACGGAGCATACTGTCCTTCTGTCATAATCGCAGAATACACACGGCACACTGGCCATAACCTCGGTTCATTGGCCTATTTATATTTGGCTGCGAGCAGCGCTCGGAATCAAGTGATGAAGCGGTGATAATACCGTCCAAATTTTAGCTTGTTGTATCTTGGGAACCACTGAACGGATTGATCTCAAATTTGCAGGGATTTACTTTCAGAATATTGGCTACAATTTAGTGTTAATCTCATGTTAATTGATCTAAGCGTTAAAAAGTGCTAATAATAGTTTCGAGAGAATTCGGAGGGGCGGGAAGCTACAGGCAGTGCTGATGTTACTTGACCTTGCTTCACTCATGCGGTCTCCCGCACGCAGTGCAGTGAGAACGAGAACATTCTCCCGCACAGCTGTTCGTTTGTGTTGGCACTTAGCCGTTCGCTCATGAATAAAGATTTATAACTCGTATGTGCCAGGGCCTATGCCTTCCGGGTACAATACTAGTCTTGACCCCAGATTTGACATAAAATATTATTTTTCTACTTGTTGGTTAGGTTAATTTCCCCTTTATTGGGTGACGTGTTCCCATGAAATAATGTTTTCCTATTTTTCTGGAATTTTCATTTTGCCCAAGGTTAAGGGGATAGAAAATTATAGTCAGAAATTTATACTGAATATCATGGACAGAATACGACATACTGTTCTCTGTTTTGCTTGACAGGCCTATCTATGTCAGTAGATGAGAGCACAATTATCTTCAAGGAATGGGTTAAATTTTAAGTATATAATCCAAACAAATCCCAATAATTTGGCCTGAAAATGTTCGCTTTGTCCAGCAGTTCTATTGGTTACCTACACAATTTTCAGCCCTGTACAGAATGTAACAGGAAGGTACGACCAAACTTTCAGGACATATTCCTCACTTGTAGGAGAAGAAAATATGTTGTATATATATGGATCTTGTTAGAATTCATTTTTATATTGCGTGAATAGTGCTGTACCGTCCTTACAGTAAGTAAAAGGGCATAAGACGAACTCTTACACTCTTACAACGTTATCAAGCAATACACTGTATGGTATGCGTACTACTTCATTCAAGGTAGCTCCACCTTGGAGCACTTCGTTGAAGTCATACACCTATAGTGTGTTCCTTTTCCAAATACTCCATCGCTGTTTAACTTTAATACTGGCATTGTCACCACTATTTAAAATTCAGGAATCGGCGTATAATGGAAAACGTGGACACTGTACCTCAATGCACATAATGCACACAGCCGTGTTTCAAACTCAAAACCAAAATTTAAAATAAAAAATAAAACGCAAGGAGCGTCAGCTCACACTCCACAGCCTCCTTGATCATTTCTGACAATGACTATTATTTGGCGATAATACAACCCATACATTGAAATAGATCAGTAATCATAATCTTATGTGTAACTGAGGTATATCAGTGGATATGTTGTAATTTCACAGAATAATAATTGTAACCTATAATCCAAGTAACACACTTAAGAAGCCTTTAAAATAGGGTGAAATATGTATTTTAAGCACAAAGTAATACTGACTGGCTTACTGATTGTTAGTTTTACCTATTTAAGTGTAAATGTGTTTTCATAAGCACCAGAGATGTATTAGCGATGCAAATACACAGTTCAAAAAAGTTAGGGGTACATGCTTTTAATGTCTGGTATGTGAACGTTAAATGGTAGATAGGGTTCCATTGTCGTACAGCAAATCTTGTGACTTTAGCTATCCAGGGTATGTCAAATCTAAGTTATACTCTATCTGTAGGCGTAGCCATGAATTGAAATGTCAGGTGACCCCTCAAAACAAAGTGAATAGCTGTGCGTGCGTGTGCGTAGTGAGGTACACACACTACTGCGGTCATCTGAGCACGTTGTACGCTAAGTAGCACATCCCATGAGACATCTTAACGAGGTTCTAGTCGCAAAGACCGTCACTTCGATCCAGGAAGGATGGACTTTTCGTCGTGTAGCTGTGGATCTCAATGTCTCTCCGTCAGCTATTCAACCCTTGTGGAATCGCTACAGTGAGACAGGCCATTTCACAAGGAGTGTTGGACAAGGCTGTGTACGCATGACATCCTCAGAGGATGACCGATATCTGACCATCTGTGGGTTGCGGTGTCGTTCAGCAACTGCCAGAGAACTGTAACAATACCTCAGGAGGGTCTCTGGATTCACGGTGTCTGACCAGACAGTAAGGAACAGATTAAGAGAAGTGTCCTTACGACCCAGCCAGATGAATTAATTAATGAAACATGTACTCATTTAGTTAATGCGAAATATGAATGGCATTGTTTTAGTTACAATTTAGTTTTTAGTCCTCTGAGAGTAGTGAATAAAATTAAAAATCACGGGTATTGTTAGATAGAGAACTAATGTTCAATACCCGTGTACAAATTCTTAGAAGTCGACTCAAATTGGAATTAGTTATCAGGAAAACGAAACCGTTTAAAAACATAAATACCTATACGCGCATCCGTCTATTAAATACATTAGTCAGACTGGAATTATAATATTTCAACTTCCTATGAAGCCCTAAATTCAAAATATGTATCTCACTGAGTGAAGGAACACAAAAAAAATATTACTCAAATATCTGTATTACCAATGAGAGTTTAACGATTCTCACGTGATACCTTCTCAGGATTATCTACTAAATTCTACAATATTCCCGATCAAAGTTATAAACAGTTCAATTGATGATACATGACTCCTTTCATTCTTAAATTTCCATGTATTGCACGTCAATTCAAGGAACAACGTTACGTCTGCAAACAATAGGAGTAGGACATTAGCCCACTGAACCAACTATGCAGTATCTTCGACAATGCTGTTCGTAGAAATTGTACATTAGATTTCAGTACCCATTTACATTCATTTTAGTGGGGTTTCTTCCAACTATCTAGAGAAAAATCTGTTCGAATTTTGTAAAATTTTAAATTTTGTAATTTTGTACCATTACTATTATCTAATAGAATGCTTATTTTACTTGTTATTTTTAATATTGTTCTTAATTTTTATTAAGTGCAGTAGTTATCTAGATTTTAATTCAGTATTAGTTGAACGAATATTGTCGTATTTACCTACATTTTAATTTATCTCCCGAATGGATGCTCACAACCGCGCGACCTTAAACGCACGGGCAACTCGCTCGTTACTTCTTCTCTTGGCTTAGCAATGGATGAAGGGTGTGACGTGAACGATGAAGTTAAGAAAATAGCCATGTGCTTAGTGGGTGAGATATTTGAATCTTGGAATGAAATTTAGCATATAAGCCTCGTGCGTTCCGGGAGAATGTTTCGGTACCATTCAGGAAACAAGCTTCAACAATGCAGAGAAGAGGGAGAAAACTGTTAAACAGTGGAATTACTGAAGAAAATTCTCGGCAGGGGAGATTGTTACCGGTATAGGTGTTGGGGCCAGGATGAGGAAGGATAAAGACGGTGAATGGTTGCAACTAGTGAGTGAGGAATAAGATAAAAATTAAGTGATTGAAAACAACGGAATAGTTGAAGAGGTGAGTGACAGTGAATGGCTACAGGCATCTGAAAGAATGCTATGTTACATGGAGGAGCGAAATTCATCTGCTATGGATACTTTCTTTCTCCTTCCCTGACGTGGCGAAGCTGCACGAAAAAGGAATGAGTGCGAGCGGCAGTCAAGCATCATGACCTTTTTCTTTCAAAGGACTGGTCATTACTTGAGTTTTGTATGTGAGTTTATTTTCAATTCTTAACAATTATTTTTGGGTCTGTTGTACTTTTCTATGTCCTCTATTGTGATAGGACTTTCGTTAGAGTATTATACAGTAAAATATTATGAGCTGCGAATAACCAACGCCTTCTTTCATGAAATTTGGCATTTCAGAATCACGAAATCCCATCAGGCCATATAATGATCGAGTTTGCGGGACATCACTCTAAGATATTTCTTTCATTCTCCCTGCAGAAACGTAATAATAATAATAATAATAATAATAATAATAATAATAATAATAATAATAATAATAATAATAATAATTGTACCGGGCGGTACACCTCCACGCCGCTAATTCAAAAGGTGCGCCAGTTGAAACTCCTCTGCTGGAGGAAGTCTGAACTTTATTGACGGTATTAATTTTCTACTTTCTCAGAAGATGTCACTACCTGTAAATTTTGGAGTTTTAGAACTGTGTCATTTTTGATGTGTTTTTGTTTTGCTTGAAGTAAGAAGTGTGAACTTTCTCTTCTAGAGGACACTACTGAAGAACTACAATAGTGCACGCTAGTGCGAAGAAAAATAACTGTTCTTTGGAGAAAATTTTATTTCAAAAGTTTGTTCTTTGTTAAATTTCTTTCAGTTATTGGTTAAGTTGGCAATATTACCCCTTTCTTTCCCCTTGTTTTAAATCTAGCCAATCCCGAATTTCTGAAATTAATTTTCCACCAATAATGTGTTTCTTCTTCATCTTGTGTAGGGGTTTCTCTTTATTCTCCAATAAAGTGATTGTGGGCGGGTGTTCTCATTCCCCTAACGCCTAGAACCTTCCGCGAGAGTATATAAACTGCTGATTTTAGGGTCTCTGCGCCACTTCTGTTCCATCTTTCAGTGTGTAAAGTACATAGCAGGGGGCGGGAAGCGCCTCTTTCTTCTCCAGCTGTTCAACACCAGGTAATGGCCTCTTAATAACTTCTTTTCTTGCTAGGTCGGCAGTTTAACTCTCGGGGCGGGTTCGAAGCGTTTCCACTATGTAACCTTTTCCTAAAATGTAACTACTCTTTTCATCTATTCTCTTTTAAAGCTGCATATTGGGATAGAGAGTGCTAACCCTCTCAAGCTCCCACTCATATTGTTTTGAGGTGAACTTATTTTCTCAACCTATTCTTCGTTAACGTAAAACAAATTGTTCTTTTCTAAAGTCACCTCTGTAGTATGGGATTAGCCCTTGCATTAGTGGCCTAGAGCCAGATTAGGTTTTAAAAACAAGTGTATTAGGAGTGCAGATCGCCTCCTCTCTAATTGTTATTTTAGAGGTCATTTAATTACCCCTTTTCATTTAATAGACCTCAGTAGGTTGGGTATTTTACCCCTGTGTCTATGTCCAGTGAGGACAACTTGAAGGTGGAGTTTGGTGTGGCCTTTGAGAGGCTTAAAGTTGAGAGCGAGTGGCTCGTTTTTGAAAATTGAGTGTTGTATGCCTCGTGGAGGCTTTTCAGTGTAATTTGGAGCAAGGGCTCCTAGGCATGAATGGGGTTTTCTGCCCCTCTGTTGAAACTTGTGTTTGGGGTAAAACTGAGCTGATTGCCTAAGCATTGTGAAGTCAGGGCGCGAAGCTCAAATCCTGTAAATATTGTAACTACCCTTTTGACTTGCTACTTTGTACCTGCCATGCTTGTTATTTCTTTGTTTTTGAAAAGAAAATATAACCTTGTTAAATTTTAAATTAATCTTACTTTCGTAGCTTGAGACCCGTTCACACCCGCACCTTCTTTCACGCCTAACTACCACAAAACACGGTAATAATAATAATAATAATAATAATAATAATAATAATAATAATAATAACAGGTTTAATTTTCGTTCCACTATCGTGACGCCTTATGGAGAAGCCGGTGTGCCGGAATTTTGCTGTGCATGAGTTATTTCTCGTTCCAGTAAATTTGCTGCCACGAGGCGGACATATTTCAGCACTTTCAGATACCACCGGACTGAGCCAGGATCGAATCTACCAAGTTGATATCAGAAGAACAACACCTCAAACATCTGAGCCACTCAGCCCGGAATTGAGAAAGAAATGAGAAACGTGGCACTGCAATTTACACAGCGTTTAAGGCTACGAACACTATGTCTTAACTTCTGACAACCTCTGACTCCTGTCTACTCAAGCTTTCCCATTTAAGGCTTGAAGTTAGTCGCAATATAATTTTGTACTGTTAATTATTTCCTACTAATTTAAGTAACCTATCTACAAGAACCACTTTGTCTTCCATAATTAACTTACGTTGGCCGAATTTACCTCAAATCTGGGGAAGCTTCACCCACAGTTTTAGGCTATTATCCTTAAAGTAGCTAATGGTATCCAACATATTTCTTTCCATTTCATCTTATGAAGAGCATGGATATCAGATATCATCCACTGTATCTAAATTCATATCAGTACTTCTAATGTACCTTGCAATGCGGAGGAATTCACTTCAATTTATTGTACCACATTGTATGGACAATGTTTCTGGAAACAAATGATGACTGATGCTTAAATCTGTCACTGCTATTTCGAGATGGCGGGGAAGTAATTCTAACATGATTGGTTACAAGGATGAAATAAAAATGTAACCTGATTTACCTGGCAATATCATATTGATAATATTCTTCGATGTCATTGTTGGAGTAGTAACGTTCAGTGTCACAATAAAGACTAACATCAATGTGACAACATACTGAAACGAAGTTCTAAAAGCTTACCAAGTGACGAAAAACCAGAAATTGTAACAAGGAGTGATTATTCTTTATGATAACACTCACACGCTGCCAACGCAATTATGTACATTAGCACCGTCTGTGTTGTGGCATTATGGATCGCCACTACACAACCCGAATCACTCTTCTTGCAACTAACAGGTTTCTGGTCCCCTGAAGCTCTTAGAAGACAACCTAGTCAGCACTAGCCAAGCGGTTTCTGATGCTGTTCAAGAATTATTCTACCAGAAACTAAGATGATATAGTGAAAACTATTTGGCAATGGGGCAGCTCCCCTAATGTCTGACTCTCTAAGGCTGTAATGAACATGCTTCTGATGTGACGTAAGTTACCACAGCGTTTGAAGCCTAGTACACATGTATAAGTTTTTAGACACCAGCCTACGTATCAATTACTTTACTATTCAGTAATATCAGTTTCCTTCCTGTAGCTCTTACCTAGAAAAAAGTCTTCTTCACGTGTTGACTTCCTTTCCTTCTTCCCTCTTTTACCTTTGTGGGCTTTGTGATCTGAAATAAGATTATAGAGTAAGGTATAAAGGCAGGTAGTGAAATATTATTAAATAAGTAAGTCATTTTCAAGCGATCTACCTCAAACAAATGAAATATTCACATTGTCTGTTATATGTTGATGATTTCAAGGCAAGTGGAACAATTTCGATCCCTAACGGCTGTGACTTCCTTCAAAACATCCTAAACAGTACAATGGAATTGATATCAGAAATCAAATTAGAATTAAATATATATAGCGAAATTGCATATGTGTGGATGAAATATACATCCTAAAATCATTAACCAAGATAAGATCAATGAGAAACCAGAAGAGAACAATCTTAATCATTGTATCTTTAGTGTATGGAGACAGACAATGGCTGAAACAAAAATTCTGAATGAGGTAAAGGTAAGTTGTGATGAGAATGTCCCGGTGTTGGACAGTCTGGGCTCCGCACATGACGTCGTTCTGACAACAGACAACCACCACACAACCAAGAAACAAGTGGAAGAACCACAATATATTGCGTCCAAAACAGGAATAAGAATGATCTAAAACTGCATTCATAGACTCAGATAAAGCAGATGACGTGGACAGAATTGTTACTCAATTCAGGGATATCAAACACATACATAAATGTAAATACCTGTGAGATGTTCTCATTTCCAGTGGAATTGAAAGTGCATCATTTTCTGAGAGGGTGAGAAGGATGGAGGTGTGTGATGTTCTGATGTAAGTTACTATATGAAGCCCAGCACACATGTAGTATGTATTATGCCATGCCACCTAGAAGTTCAAGTCCATCTTCTTTCAAACCAAATTAGAACATTACCAGTACTGTAGAGTGATCAGAAAGCAGTTCCTCAATGGAGAATAGATATTGGCAGTGGTGGTAGGCTCAGTTCTTGAAAAAAGAGAAGGAAGTTTCCTTTCATGTCTGTTGGGTTCAGAAAACGTCACATAAGGACCAACACACTTTCTGGTAGAGAACGGTCCATGAAATACACAAAACAATTGAAAACATCGGGGATTGTGGGGCAAAAGGAGCGTGAACTTTTATGGACTCATTAAAATGACGAATAAAGAGAGTTGCGAAAGCTCACCAAGAGCCAAGAAACAAGAAATTGTAACAAGAAGTGATTATTCTCTAAGACAACGCTCACACGCTGTCAACGCAATTATAGACATTAGCACCAACTTGGTAGGGGTCTTATGGATCGCCACTACACAACTCAAATCACTCTTCTTGCAACTATCAAGTTTCTGGTCTCCTGCAGCTCCTGAAACCGACAAGTGGTTTGAGATGCTGTTCAGGAATTATTCTACAAGCAACCAGGAGGATATAGAGAAAACTCTTTGGCAATGGGGAAGCTCCCCTAATGTCAGGCTCTCTAAAACTGTAATTAACATGCTTTTGATGTGATGTAAATTACTATAGCCGATTGAGCCTGGTACACATGTATAAGTTTTCCGACTCCAGCCTAGGTATCATTTGAATAAACCACATACTTCACGATTCGTTTATATCTATTTCCTCCATGTAGCTCTTACCTTTATGTTCTTTTGAAGAGTCTCCACGTTTTGACTTCCTTTTCTTCTCCACCTTTTTACCTTTGTGTGCATTTCGATCTGAAATAAAATTATTGCACAAGGTATAAATACAGTTGTTGAAACAGTAAAAATGTAAGTAATTTTCAATTGATCTACTGAAAACTGAAATATTTACATTATGTGTTATATGTTGATTTCAAGGCATGCAGAACACTTTCTATCGCTACGGACTGTGACTTACTTCAAAACAAACTAAGCAGTGCAATGGAATGGATACCAGAAATCAAATTAAAATTAAATATAGTGATATTGTGCATGTTCGGATGAAATGTACATCCTATAATCATTAATCAAGGTAAGATCAATGAGAAACCAGAGGGGGGCAATCTTAAAATTTGTATATTTAGGGTATGCAGACAGAGAATGGCTGAAACAGACACTCAGAATGGGGTAAGGGTAAGTTGTGGTGAGAATGTCCTTGTGTTGGACAGTGTAGACTTCGCACATGGCGTCGTTCTGATAACAGACAACCACCACGCAGCCAAGGAGCAAGTGGAAAAAGTACAATATGTTGCGTCCAAAACAGGGATAAGAATGTCCTTTTAAAACTGCATTCACAGACTTAAATAAAGCAGATGACGTGGACAAAATTGTTGCTCAATTTAGGGATATCAAACACATACGTGTAAATACCTGGGAGATATTCTAATTTCTAGTAGAAATGAAAAGGCAGCTTTTTCTGAGAGGGTGAGGAGGATGGAGGTTTGTGATGTTCTGATGTAAGTTACTATATAAATCCTAGCACACGTGTAACATGTATTATGCCATGACACCTACAAGTTCAGGTCCATCTTCGTTCAAGCCAAATTAAAACATTACCAGTACTGCAGGGTGATCAGAAAGCAGTTCCTCATTGGAGAATAAATATTGGCAATGGTGGTAGACTCAGTCCTTGAAAAAAGAGCAGGAAGTTTCCATTTATGTCTATTGGGTCTTAAAAACGTCACATAAGGACCAACACAATTTCCGGTAGAGAACGATCCATGAAATGTATAAGACATTTGAAAACATTGGGGACTACGGGGGAAAAGGAGAGTGAAGTTTTATGAACACATTAAAATGAAGAATCAAGAGAGTTTATCCAGCAGAAGGCTCCTTCAGCAAGACAAATGGAAAACACAGCCTGGGTGGCTTACACAGGTGCAAATGGATTGAGGAGAAGTGGGTGTCAAGAAGAAAGAGGTACAGGGAAGGAAAATCAAAAGAAATGCTGCCAGAATGCGGGATGCACACAAAATGCAACTGGCCAAGCCACGAATCGCCTTGGCGGAAGACGGAGAAAGGAGAGTCCAAAGACTTAAGGATCATTAGTGAAGGTACAAAGAGAAGGGCATTAATCTGCGTGAGAGTAGGGTAGGTAGTTTGTGAAAAAAAGGCCCGCAGATGGCCGGACGGATGAATGAATGAATGAATGAATGATAAATGTGTACTAATTTAGTTCACCAGAAATATAAACCGCATTGTTTTTAGTTACAATATAGCTTGTAAGGCTCTGATAGCGGTGAATGAAAAATAAAGATCACGGGTATTGCCAGATAGAGAACTAGTCTTGAATACCCGTGCACAAATTTTATAACTCGACTCAAAACACATATTGGAATTCGTTATAAGTAACACGAAACTATTTAAAAACATACGATACGAGCATCCATCTAAAAATACATTGGTCAGACTGAAATTACAATATGCAAGCTTCGTGTGAAGACCTAAATCAATATATATAACAATGAATGAAGGAATACAAAAAATCCTCAAAAGTCTATATTACAAATGAAATATTGATGACCCGCACTTCACATCGTCTCAGGAACATCTACTAAATTTTGGAATAAATAGTCTAGAAACACGAAAAAAGGGTATGCTATAAAACCCCCGGTCAAAATTATAAACAGTTCAGTTTTGCGATACCAAGTTCTTTCTCTCTTAAATTTCATTGTACTGCACATCAAATCAAGGAATGTCCCGTCTGCAAACAATAGGAGAAGGACATTGGCCCACTGAACCAACTATGCAGTATCTTCGACAATGCTGTTCGTAGAAATAGTGCATTAGATTTCAGTAATCCTTTGCATAATTTTTAGCGGGATTCCTTACCACTATCAAGAGAAAAATCTGCTTGAATTTTGTAAAATTGAAAAGTTTATAATTTTGTACCATTACTTAAAAGTGCTTAGCCTATTATCTAATAGAATACTTATTTCAATTTTCATTTTTAATATTGTTCTTAATTTTTATTAAGTGCAGTAGTTATCTAGATTTTAATTCCGTATTAGTTGAATGAATATTGTCGTATTTACCTACGTTTTCATTTAATATTTGTTGCACAGGTATAATCTTGTGTAAATTTGACGCCAATATAGCTGGGGTGAAAACCCATGTAGTGTATAAATAAATGAATAAAAATAATTACAATATTTGTATTTTACGTTCCCAATATTTCTTGTGTCTGGGGCAGTTAGATGCGAGATTTAAACTTCATCTGGTTTGGATGGTATTATTTTCAAATAGACAGTTACTCTAAAGTAACAACTGTTTTGCATTCTCTATTAAATCTTGGCTTTTAGGGAAGTATCCGGCAATATATTCTGGAAACCTTGTAACTGTTCCACCTCGTCATAACACTTGGGGAGATGAAAGTTATTATCTTGGGACACATGAATATTAAATAAACTATTTGTGGCTTGCCCGCAAATTGCCACGCAAACAGAAACAATTAACATTCCATGGTTCCCTATTTCTCTATGTAATGTTTGGGAGCCATGGTTACAGTTTTAAATAAAACTGTAAACCAAAATTTATATTTACTAGCATAGAGACTTATACTTAAATCACAGGGGTAGGATTTTAAATAATTAACCATTAAGTATCGCTTAAGAAAGAAAATTAACGCAATATAAAATACAAATGAATTTATTATACAAAAAATGAGATGAATCGGAAAAGTTTCCTTAAAGCGTGGAGGACTTTATAATTTACTGAATTTACCATTGCTTGCTTTGTCTAATTGAAGCTCACCAATTGCAGCTTTCGTTGACGTCATCTGGTTTCCGTGGTTACTCCTTCTCTTCTTCTCGATGTAGACTCTGCCCCATGGACATCCTTCTTTCCTTCTCTGATATGGTACGGGCTATCTGGACTTACACACCCTACTTGCCTAGTCTTTAAATTAGACATTGGCCTTAGGAGTAAAGGTTGATGCTACCCCAGGTCGATTAAACCAAACAAGTTATCATAGCTGTAAGGTCCCGTTCTCGTGTTGAGAATCACTATATATCCGGGCTCACCCCCACTCTTGGTAACAGTTCAATCTCAAAACTCATATACAACGAAGTATCTGATTCGATAGATCGAAGCATCAACTCCCCTTCTCTTCCTCGACAAGTCCAGAAGGCGTGGCGATGATATTGCTGACTAGCTTGCAAGCCTCGAGCGCGGGTCGCTGTTTACTAGCCTTGGTCATAAAATAAACCCATGACTAACGCAAAATCCCAAGCTTCAAGAATAACCCTCCGTATACACAAATATGAGATGAAATGAAAACAACTATGTCTCAACATATTGACCGTATTTACAACATAATGAATTCTTATCCTACATAATATAATAATTTAAATAATAAAACGATGTTATCATATATAAAAAATGATTCCAAAAAGCCTTGATTACAAATGATTGACGTTGAATAAATATGTTATTACAAATAATTGCCGATGGCGGATAAACTTGATATCAAATGATATCGCGTAAAATGGTATTATATTAAATTAGTAGGGCTGGAGAAGCCTGGACGGTTACATACGCCCTCCTGTTATTTACAGATATAACATATATGAAAATAACACACTACATCAAAACGGTTGATATATACATCATACATCTAACAAACACTTAATAAAAACATACAAAATCAAATCTTGTATCTCACTGTAGAGTGTCTGTTTCAACGATACCAGATAACGTTAGTAATAATTCCTGCCAATTTTCTTGCGAAAGTTTGTCAGCGACACTCATAATATTTACAACAACAGGTAAATAACTCTATCTTTGCACTTCACCATCAAAGTGTTCGGCAGTTCCAGGTTATCATAATATATACACCACACACGCACGTAATCACACGTGGATTACCTCTCTTAGATGGCTGCAAGCAATTTCTTGTTTTCATTGCAAAAAATATTACTAAGAAAATTATTGCATTAATTTCCTTCTGCAGTTTCAAAAAGAAATCCCAAGTTACTCATGGCTTCTACAATGGTGTCAGGTCTAGGTTCACAACCTATACATGAATTCACGTTTTCCAACTCAAGTACATTTATTGTTATCAAAACAACATCTGGGAGACATTACACTTAATTCGCAGAAATATATCGTCTCAGAGAACGAATATTATAAGTGCCCAACATGACACGATTACCATCTTTCAATCTGTATGCACAAGGACCAACCCGACAGTGAATCTGGAATGGACCCTGATACAACAAAAAGAATTTCTTCGTCACTTTCTCTACACTGGACGAGAGCATGGGAACACGTAACAGAACAGAATCTCCTACATGAAATTCGTCTAACACCTGACGTTTCTGCTGTCTGCTACGCTTCTCAGCAGCTTTAATCAAATTCTCTCTCGCTAACCTGGCATATATCTGAGAGTCCCGCTGAGGTTCCTGTGTAATACCTAGTACTTTTGTCAGCTCATTCCTAGGATTGCTGCCAAAATGAACCTCTAATGGGGTTAATTTCGTACTATCATGCTGAACCATATTAATCCATTTCTCAATCAACGCTAAAGAACCAACCCACGCAGTGTGCTTGTCATGAACTAAGGATCTAAACATCCTACCTAGTTCCATCATCGTGCGTTCACACATATTCCCTTGCGGATTCCTAAATGAGGAAAAAACATGTGTGATACCAAACTCTGTCATCAAAGCCTTCCACTTCTTCGATGTAAATTGAGAACCACTATCAGATAATAACCTACTAGGCGTACCTAATTCCTGAACGTATTTGTCACTAATAATCTTACTACAACTAAGACCTGTCACTTTACTCTTCGGATACAATAAAAGATTGACACACTGACTACTCGAAACTTCTATAATACCATCCTCTAACATAGCTTCAATTTGATTGTCTACTGCTTTAGCATACTTATGTGGAATCGGATATCTCGGTCCAGCGAATATACTTTTATCCAGCACTGAAAATTAGTGTTCATACACATGTGTTTTGCCAGGTTTCGATTAAAATACTTCCTTGTGTTCTCTCAACACATACAACAATCGGTCCCTCTGACCTTTTTCCAAATTGCTACTATCTACCGCTTCTCTCAAAGCATCATCGTGGTTCTCCTCTAACCACACTTCACACAACTTAAAATCCGCTCTCTCTTCTTCATCTTTTGAAACCTCATTAACACACCACATGTTACAAACCTCCACTTTCGTCTGAACTTCGGGATCCCACGTGACTTTAACATCCTCATTATCCCACCTTAAATATACTATCGCATCATTGTAATCTAGCCGAGCTGAGTATAAACTTAGCCAGTCAGATCCCAAGATAACATCAAATATAAGATTCGGAATAACAAGACAGATCTGAATTTTTGACTTCCCGTTAATACAAATAGGTATGGCAACTTGTTTACATATTTGCTTGGATCTTTTACCTACAGCAGTGACGATATATGTGGATTTCACAGGCATTTCCTCAATCTCAATATTCTCCTTCTTTCTGTCCTCATACCACTTCGAACTTACACATGATCTTTGACTTCCTGAATCCAATAAAGCCTGATACTGCGCCCTCCATATAACGATCGTAACAACGGGGTTCTCACTTTTACTATTAACTTCGACTTGATTCACTTCCACCTCCCGTAATAACTCATCTCTAACATCGAGATCATAATTCATGTGCGTCATTACACAATTTCTCGCAACATGTTCTGAAAACTGATAATCTGATCTCTCATTACCGTCTACTATCAGTTTAAATTACTGTGTCTCCTTGTATCCTGGTTTCGGCTTGTACCTTCCTCTACATTGCGTTCCCTCTGAACATTCCCATTTTGCTGGTGTGACTGATTACCTACAGGTTGTTGTCTCGGTTGAAACTGAACACGGTGATTGTGTTCTTGTCTTCTGGGTAGTGTCTGATAGTTTGTGTGCTCTCGTGTACTACTACTATTTAAAACATCCATCTTAGCATTAACTTCCCTGCTACTTTCGGTTTTAGTCTGTTCGATCTCCTTTCTATTTTCTTTAATCTCTGTCTGCTTTTTCTCTACTTCCTTCTTACTTTCATTCGTTTCGTTCCTAATTTCAGCCATCCCTTCCCTAATTTCCTTCATTTGCTGTAATACCCCTTGCATCATTAAAAACATTTGTCGAATATTCTTATCACTAATCGTATTACCTTTCTCGCCCTCCATCCTAGCTACATCAGATTCTGTACTATTTTCCATGCTCCCACCACTCTCTACCGTTTTATCTACTTCAATGCTTTCATCAACAACATTCCTAGAATTCAGCGTCTCGCCCCCCTTTACTAAGTTTCTGCTACGTAATTTCATGTCCTTTTCACCTTGTGCAGCCATGATTCCCCCAAAATCACACATATAAATTATATGGACACTCACTTAACCCCCACAAACACAGATTCTACTTTTACTGCTTTCTTTCCACGAATACGTAATGGTTTTCGAGCTCCACGTTGGTGCGACAAATGTAACTGTTCCACCTCGTCATAACACTTGGGGAGATGAAAGTTATTATATTGGGACACATGAATATTAAATAAACTATTTGTGGCTTGCCCGCAAATTGCCACGCAAGTAGAAACAATTAACATTCCATGGTTCCCCATTTCTCTATGTAATGTTTGGGCGCCATGGTTACAGTTTTAAATAAAACTGTAAACCAAAATTTATATTTACTAGCATAGAGACTTATACTTAAATCACAGGGGTAGGATTTTAAATAATTAACCATTAAGTATCGCTTAAGAAAGAAAATTAACGCAATATAAAATACAAATGAATTTATTATACAAAAAATGAGATGAATCGGAAAAGTTTCCTTAAAGCGTGGAGGACTTTATAATTTACTGAATTTACCATTGCTTGCTTTATCTAATTGAAGCTCACCAATTGCAGCTTTCGTTGACGTCATCTGGTTTCCGTGGTTACTCCTTCTCTTCTACTCGATGTAGACTCTGCTCCATGGACATCCTTCTTTCCTTCTCTGATATGGTACTGGCTATCCGGACTAACACTCCCTACTTGCCTAGTCTTTAAATTAGACATTGGCCCTATACTTGTAATAACTGATCAGCGTTGATCGTATGAGGAGAAAATTCAAAGATATGAATTTTTCCATATTAGTAGAAATCTCAATCCAACTGAGCTATACTATTTATACGGTACAGACTTGTACCAAATTTCCGTAGACTTGAACTAAACATAGTTCTTCGTCCACAATATTTACTGAATATCAAACAAGCCATAAGCTTGTTTCGTTTCTCGTAGATCCGATAACATTACCGCAGCGACAACACATTGTACAAAAGGAACTATGTCGCGGAGCGACCACACACTGTATCAAAATCAAATCACGTCGTACAAAGTAGATGTTCACAGTAGAAGTACTAGTGATGGAGTTTCCCTAAGTATCTCGCTGTAAGGTCCCGTTCTCGTGTTGAGAATCACTATATATCCGGGCTCACCCCCACTCTTGGTAACAGTTCAATCTCAAAACTCATATACAACGAAGTATCTGATTCGATAGATCGAAGCATCAACTCCCCTTCTCTTCCTCGACAAGTCCAGAAGGCGTGGCGATGATATTGCTGACTAGCTTGCAAGCCTCGAGCGCGGGTCGCTGTTTACTAGCCTTGGTCATAAAATAAACCCATGACTAACGCAAAATCCCAAGCTTCAAGAATAACCCTCCGTATACACAAACATGAGATGAAATGAAAACAACTATGTCTCAACATATTGACCGTATTTACAACATAATGAATTCTTATCCTACATAATATAATAATTTAAATAATAAAACGATGTTATCATATATAAAAAATGATTCCAAAAAGCCTTGATTACAAATGATTGACGTTGAATAAATATGTTATTACAAATAATTGCCGATGGCGGATAAACTTGATATCAAATGATATCGCGTAAAATGATATTATATTAAATTAGTAGGGCTGGAGAAGCCTGGACGGTTACAACCTCTAGTGGCAGTATTAAATACTGCATTCATGAAAATTTGTAAATACATTTGTATTAATTTCATGTTAACTTTTGGCAGGCCACAAGATTACAAGAAGTGTGGAGTCCGTTCTTACCTATATTGCAACACTTTTTACACTAAGAATGCTGTAAAATGAAATTCGAAGAGGAAAGCTTCCAGATTGGAATGCATGTAAAATGTATGTGGTTCTCAGGACAATTGTTTTTTTAGTGTATGTAAGACTGTCAAGATTTGTTAACAAGTTTGTATAGAATATTCTAAGTACACTTTTTAAATAAGTGTATTTTATTTCTAATTTACAGTCTTAACAGCTTCTTCCTTCATTAGTGAATTTAGATAAAATTGAATATTTCCTGCTTATATTGCAGCATATTAGCATATAAGAGTGATTTTAAATTCATATTGCAGTTGAGTCCCACTACCTCGGCTCCGAATAAGTCTACATTTCGTATAACTCGACAACTTGGCGAGAAATATAAGTATTAAACCCTAAATGGTTCTTGTTAGATAAGCAGATATTATATTTGAAATAATGTGGTCTGTTAATATCTAGACTGTATTACTCTCATTCCTAGCATTGCCTAAACGGTGCAAATAGCACGAATATTTTTATTATAGTACAGTATTACAGTATTGTACGTACGATACTGTACTTACTTACGGGTCTGCATATCCGCATATTTTCGTGTCCTGCTCAGAGATTTGTTGCGTTATTCAAGTTGTACCCTTTTCCCTAGCGATACTAATTCATGGAACTATCTCATGAAAATGGTGACAGGATCCGTTTTTCGTGGAAGTTGCAATATACACTATTCCCACTTTCAGAAGATAGTGATGAAAGGTAGGCAGCCTTTGTTAATCAACACTCACATTCCCTTATGACCTTGTTAGAAATTAGTAAGCTTCACTGAAGACTCTTCCCTATTTTAAGCTAAACTAAGTGTTCGTTGTTGGTTCAGTTTCTTAGTTTACATCCATTTGGTTTAGGACGTTCGCTCCGTGCGTGCTTGTTTAGAATTAGCATCTTCCTTTTAAGAAAGCTCCAGGTCGCAGTGTGCCCGTACCAAATTCCGCTACACTCCGCCACGTAGTGGTGGAAGATAAATTCTAACAAGCGTTCTTCCAATTTGCAGAGATGTTGGAAATTCAATTGCGAATTTTACTATTTTCCAACAAGTTCAGTCGATTATTCTTCGATGTGGTCTTGTTTTCAATTAGCGGACAACATGAAAAACCTTTTCAAGTACTTATTCTGGTCCTTGTTTCCGATCGTTCACTGTAAGTTGTCGGAAATTAATGAGGCTAGGTAGAACTAACCTACCTCTTGGTGTACTAGACCCATTTAGAATAAGCTAATTAGCATTTTAAAGTACATTGCAAAAATACCTTCCACTACACTTCGGCACACTGACTCTCATCTGCAAACTTTACCTTAAAATCATTGTTTTGTAGGAGAATATAATTGTTCTAACTCGTGAATTCAAGGCAACAATCACCAAACGTTGTAAGTCCACTACTGACAAAATGAAATTAAATTTAAATGTAAAATACTCCTTTTAATCAGCGACCTATATACCTACAATGTTAGTAAAGGGGAAAACAATTATTTTCAAAATTACAAAAAGTGGTGGGTGATGGACCATTTCTGACTTCATTTTTCGAATCGGCAGATGAAAATAAGAAACACCTGAATTTGTTTCTGTAATAAATTCATTGTCGACCAGTGTTATCTGCCTCTTTTCAGTCGTTCATGGGCTGTGGAAATTGACAGGTGCCGTTACTCCGCACTGAGTGAAGCGCGCGCCTACGTCCGTAACAGTTGTTTTGCATTTGGTTTAGGATGTTTGCTCGGTGCGTGCTTGTTTTATAGTTAACCTAGCGCGTTCGTTGTGATGTAAGTAACCCTTATGGCTGTGAACCTTCCAATATTATTTTTCGTATCGGGAAATATGTTTCAGACCGAGTTCATTATCGTAAACATGGGAGATTCCTTTCATTTTGTTCGTGAATTGTTTTTTAATCTAAAGGAAAGTTCAAGAAATTACTTATATTTTCTTTTGGAAAGGCTCTAAGATTGGCAACCGTGCAGGAGATTTGTCAAAGTTCTTCTAGAGCTTTCCGATGATGATCCAGATCTTCAACCTTAATTCCGCGAGGACAAGGATGCAGACGAGGTCAAAGAGTACGGACACGTAGTTGTGGTGGAGGAGGAAGAAGAGGATAGTGATACGGATCAGTCAGTGGATTCGAGAGCAGGTGAACTTGACAATGACGGAGATAGTTTCAGATTTCATTAGGTAATGGCTTGGACACAATCTGGTGTAGGTGTTATTGGACCAGGAAAAAACTAGGTCGAGAAATATAACAAAAACTTTTCCGGTCCAAACTGAGTTGCAAGGGATATTAGAACTGAAATTGATGGGTTTCTAAAATTCCTTGTTTATGGTACCATTTGCAATACCGTTTCATAACTAATTGTTTTGTTGAAAAATCGCGCCTCACCACCTAATTTGTGTCAACGGCCTTAGCCGTGTGGAAACACCGGATCCCGTGAGATCTCCAAAGTTAAGCAGCATTTGGGGTGGTCAGGATTTGGATGGGTTGCCACGCGCTGTTTGTGGGAGGTAAGGGAATGGAGGAGCGGAAAGGAACCGGCCACCCTACCGTTCGTAAACTCCGGCTGAGGCACACCCCTGAGGATGTTCGGACCTGCCTTCAGGCAGAATACATCCTTACCTTATTTCATTTGTGTGAGAGACTGCTGTGATGAAACGAGAACAAAAAATGGCTCTTTCTGAGGTTTTGCTCCTGATCGGAGTGAAGAAAAATACACTAACACTCATGAACTATCGAAAGTATACGTCACTGATATGCCTATCATAAGAGCTTTATTCAGTATCACGCCCTTTCGTTTTTCGATGCGAAGACTTCGATTTGATAATGTGCACACTCGTTAAGAACGACAAAAATGTGATAAGTTAGCAGCTATTAGGGTATATCATACCACCTTCTTAGATGATTGTCAATTGGATTATTCGCATAGTGAGTTCATCACAGTAGACGAAATGCTTGTTGGATTTCGAATGAACTGGGTCTTCGTGCAGTATATGCCAAACAAACCGACCAAATATCTCATAAAATATGCGCCCTGTCTGTCAAAAAACATATTACACATCTAGTTTTAAGCTGTATTACGGAATTCATAAACCAGGTCATTTTTGACGACCAATGAACGATTTGACATTGGAAAAACATTGACGGTTTCGATACAAAATTCGGAACCGAAACTTTACCACCGACAAATATCACTCCAGTAATGAGTTGGGAACGTATCTTGACAAAAAAAACTGGTGTCAGTATCCGAAGAAACAAATGTGTTTATTTCCAGTGTGTTTTCTTCTTGCTATATTTCTTTTTCTTATTTACTGTTCTAGGCCCTTTCTGTCATTCTGTATTTATTTTACTTTGTTGTATAACTGTTTTAACTATTTTCTATAACATGTTCATCGTATTCGGGAGATAGTGGGTTCGAATCCCACTGTTGGCAGTCCTGAAGATGGTTTTCCGTGGTTTCCCATTTTCACACCAGGCAAATGCTGGGGCTATACCATACTTAAGGCCACGGACGCTTCCTTCCCACTCCTAGCCCTTTACTGTCCCATCGTCGCCGTAAGACCTAATCTGTGTCGGTGCGACGTAAAGCAAATTGTAGAAAAATGGCCTCACATTTTCCCCAAAGATGTGCCCTTCAGTGATATTTGCTAAGGACCGCTCTCCATGCTGCACGTGCCTCTCCACGTAATTTCTCAAGGTGCGACATCCGGAGTCTTAATACTTTAAGTTTGTCACTACATATTTTTTTACTGTTAGGCCTAATCATTTCCTACTGATTTAAGTGGACGAAGTAACCTATGTACAAGAACAACTTCGTCATCCATATTTAACTTTCGTTAGCCGAACTTATCTCAAATCTAGGGAAACTTTGGCACAGTTTAATTATCCTTAAAGTAGCTAATTGTATGCAATACATTTATTTCCATTTCATCATATGAATATCATGGATATCAGATATCATCCACTGTATCTAAATTCATATCAGAACTTCTAATAAACCTTGAAATGCGGAGGAAGTCACTTCAGTTTATTGTACCACATTGGATGGGCAATGTTTCTGGAAACAAATGATGACTGGTGATAAAATCTGTCACTGCTATTTCGAGCAGTCAGGGAAGAAGTTCTAACATGGTTGACCACAAGGATGAAAGAAACGAAGTCATCTGCTTTATCTGGGAAGACCATACTGACATTATTCTTCGATGTTAATCGACCTCTGTGTTGGGAGTGGTACCGTTCGGTGTCACGATCAACACTAAAATTAATGTGACGCCTTACTGAACCGGTTGTAAAAGCTCAGCAAGAGCCGGGAAACCAGAAATTGTAACAAGGAGTGATTATTCTTTATGATAACACTCACACGCTGCCAACGCAATTATGTACAACAGCACCGTCATTGTTGAGGTCTTACGGATCGCCGCTACAAAACCCAAATCACTCTTCTTGCAACTATTAGGTTTCTGGTCTCATGAAGTTTCTGAAGGACAAGAGTTACACCACTAGTCAAGTGGTTTCTGATGCTGTGCAACAATTCTTCTACCAGCAACCAGGAGAATATAGAGAAAACTCTTTGGCAATGGGGCAACTGCCCTAATGTTAGACTCTAACACTGTAATGAACATGCTGTTGTTGTGTTGAAAGTTACTATATGAGGCCCAGTACACATGGATAAGTTTTCAGAGACCAGATCACGTATCAATATAATGAACCACTTATTTCAAGATTCGAGAATTATAATTTTCTTTATGTAGAACTTACCTTTATCTTTTTTTGAAGAGTCTGCTCCAGGTGTTGACTTCCCCTTCATCTTCCTCTTTTTACCTTTGTGTTCATTTTTATCTGAAATAAAATTATTGCAGAAGATATAAAGAGACTTAGTGAAATATTAAATAAGTAAATATTGTAGATAGTATGAAGATCTATAAGGGAATTTATCATAAGTTTTCCTTATACAGTTACAGCCAATCCGGACAAATAGGGCTTTAATTTTACAATATTTTACCAATCCTGTTATCTTAGTATCATGCTGTTCTTAATCACGTGCGGTAACATGTGGACCAGTCCCATCCTCACAATCATTTCATTTCCTTTAAATGCTATTTGTTCGGAGTGTCGACCTATAGAGATATTTTGCCCCTACTTGCAACATGTGATATGAACCTGCGTGTAATTGGATTGGAGGAAGTGTAGAGTGTTGAATGTGAGAATAGGAACGTTAAGGGCAACACAAACACCTAGTCCCCAGGCCAAGAATATTAATTAGTTACAATTAAAACCCCCTTACCCAGCCGGGAATCGAACCCGAGGCCGCCAGGTGACAGGCGGACGCATTTTCCCCTACACCGCGGGGACGGACAGCATTTAACTTATATTTCCATAATATGTTTCTGAATATTACCTTTGTGCATCCATTTAATATGTCCTAACACGCTCAGTCTATTCCTTATTATTTTAGAAATCACTATTTAGGCTTCTAATTCTTTCCATTTGCATTCATTTCCAACTCTGTATCTACTGTTGCGAACTTTTAAATATTTTGTTTCTGCTGCATGTACTTCACTTTCATCCTTCTTTGCAACTGGCCAGAATTCAGTTGCTTATAACATAACAGGTTCCATGCCGTGCTTAAAATTTCTTTCCACCTCGGTGATGAACTATTCCATAATAAAATTTTACTTAGAGAGAGGGAACACACTTCCATATGAAATTTTCATTAACTCTCTTACATTCCTAAAAAAACCTTACGTTTTTGTTTCTTCTTCTCTCTTTCTTCTTGTAATAACCATTATCTCGCCACTTTACACACCGGCCTGATTCTGCATTGTACAAATTATTTCATCTGTTGCGTAAAATGTTCGAATAATATTGTGTTAATTCTTGTACCTCCATAATGATACTTTTGTTGCCCTCATGATGTCATCCATCACAATTATAAACAGCAATGATATACATCTTTTTATCATTGTAGTTTCAATTTCAATCGATTCTGTTTTATCCACTTGGGTCTGACACAACAGCAGCAAGACTATGTTGCTTCCTCCTGGAATTTCTAAATATTTGTCTATAGCAGGGGTATCAAATATTGATTTTATAAATCTCCAGATATCATAAACATATTTATCTCATACGCCAAATTAATTTCCATTTACGGTTTCTGCCATTACTTGAATACATTTTTTAGTTTAATTCTATTTCTCCATGCTCTTATCGTAAATTTCTCCAAAATGAGAGTATGGTTTCCTCATTTACTTCCCCTAAGAACAATGGCATCTGCCTCCATCACGACCAACAACCACATCATAGCTCCCTCCAAGCATTTCTATTTCTGCTGGTTTGTCAATGATACTCCGTCTTTAATCTTTGCATTAATTATGTGTTACTAATTCCACTCGTCGAGTGTCTTATAATGTCATATAATACTTTCTTCTCACTGTCTTGATCTTCTCATTTCCTGAGTGAACATTTCCCCACTTATCCTCTTTCTTTAGCAAGCGTTTACATTCATTTTACTTCAGCGTAATTCTTCCTTTTGCATTCATACTCTGTTTTTGTTTATTCATCAATACGTCACTGTGTTTCTTTCTGTCTTATCTGTCTTGATGAACTGTAACATAAACAATAAACTTTGGTGACAAATGCAGACTTAAATTATTTTGATACAGTAACAAATAAAACACCAACTGCTTTATTGATCTAATTTAATGTAGGATGACGCAATTAGTACCCACCCATAGACACAGACAACTATACTTGACAACGGAAGCCAAGAGTTCATTAATTATTAACTATTTTCAAAGTCTACAGTCCTCAAAACAGCTCACCAGCTGCCTAGTATTTATCTGGAATAAGCAGACCATCCATAATCCTGACTGACAGTTCCAACCTTTCACTTTGTACTCACCACCATCACTTCACACACCAACGCCAGGCAGAGAGGTGCGACCATATACTGTATACCTTGATTATCAAAACGCATGACTGAAGTTCACTTGCCTTGAATCCGGACTATTACAATAGATCATACAGTTACTGCTGTAAACTCGGCTCGACTGCAGATTGGGCCGATTACTCCCGCAATCAACTCAACACAACGCACACAATCAACGTGACAGTTCCACACATTGAACTACTCAATACATATCACACAACAAGTCAATAACACAGCACCAACTTAACTACTTCACAAGGACAACACTGTAACACTCTACTCGAAATAATTCTAAATAACACTTAGAGAAGATTGGTCCCAGAGACCTGCCTTATATATCTGCTGACACCATGTACAAATCCACGCATGTTTAGCTTTTTTAATATATTTTCCAATAAATTAGAACACTGGAAGGTAATAACTGATATACAAAATGGCCAGAATTGCAAAAATGAAGTTCAAGATTACTGGAAAAGCATAATGTTAATTTACACATTATATACAGTATTATATTATCATCAATTCACTCCAACAGAGCACTGTAATTAACAACATTCGCCTAGATATTATGAACAGGGTGGCTGATTTCGACGGAACATTGCAAGCGAAGAAAAGAATACTCCAACGGTCCATCACTGGGTTCTTCCATTTGATGACTAGATTTCGCCCTTCTTTTCAAGTGCACCTACACCCGATTTATTAGCTATGTTGGACCTGTTTTCTCGCATCACATTTTCATCTTAGCTTTTTTTATGATGCATTGATGAAATAAAGATTGCAGCTCGAGTTTTCCTTGGGAGAGTAGGAAACAGTGTCAAGTTTTTGTTAAATCCATACATGGCAGAATTAAACTTTCTTGAAGGAGATGGCTGGTATTCATTAGTGATCTCTCTTTAGATCTTTCTCAGTTTCCCAGTATATTAGACCCTATTCTTTCAAAATATTTACCAGTTTCACAGTTAGCGGCATCAATATTATACAGGTAAGTACAATTGGCATCAGTTGAGCACACTACCTAAATTCTGTGTTTTGCTGGCTTCTTTGGCATGCAAATGGATACTTAGCCCCCACGCTCCCCCCCCCCCACCACACACACACCAAATATACGCTTTTCATCGACGCAAGTGTTTTCTACCAAGACGAACAACTTTTATCAGTTTTCCAAAACTTCTTATTGGTTTCTCTTTCATTAGAGGCGGTGAAACAAAGAGCGAGTGTATATTTTCAAGACCTAAATTAAAACATTTTTTTTGCTATTTGCTTTACGTCGCACAGGCACAGATAGGCTTTATGGCGACGATGGGATAGGAAAGGCCTTGGAAGTGGAAGGAAGCGGCCGTGGCCTTAATTAAGGTACATCCCCAGCATTTGCCTGGTGTGAAAATGGGAAACCACGGAAAACCATCTTCAGGGCTGCCGACAGCGGGGCTCGAATCCACTATCACCCGATTACTGGATACTTGCCGCAATGAAGCGACTGCGGCTATCGAGCTCGGTCTAAATAAAAATAAAGAAATACTAGCATTCCAAAAAAAAAGACTTAATTTCAACAGAATTTATTTCCCTGTTATTAGAAAGGTTATATATATTTTGAATTTTCCTCTGTAGGTGAGCTACTTTTAGTTTGTAAACAGAACAATTCCATAAATCGCATCATCATCCGCAAGTATGCTGCAGATACCTATAGGAGCTACTTTATTACCCAATGCTTTAGCAGAGACAATAACTCCATGCAGATGTCGAAAAATATTATCTGTGGTGATTTTTCTAGCTTGAGTTCTGGCTGGCTGTACCAAAACAAATAATTTTTACCTAGACATCCACCATTTCTGAAAGAGTGTCAGGTGAAGCGGTTCTGATAGTTTCATGTCCATCCTTATGGCAGGTTTCAGCGTGTCCTCTTCTAATAATTTCCTATCTGAATCATATGCCAAGTTCTCACCAGTATTACTGATGATAAAATCTGGGTCTCGGTCAGAATCATCAATATCCTAAGAGCCACTCACTACCTCCCCTGCGTTACCTTCTTTCAACCATTCTTCCAATCTCGCTCGAAACCAACATCACTTGGTGTCGTTGTCATTGGAATAGAGCTATAGACATATTCCATGTCTGTGAATTATTATAAATAGCAATTGGCTAAGTGATATCAACCCAAAATAGAACTTACAACCATGTTGTAATTGATATAATATCATACTGGTCTATAAGACGGACAAACTAAGCAGAGGATGGTACACTTGACAAATAATGCCGATGAGAATCCACTAAACAATAACTGTCTGTAGACATCGCCGAGTTTCGGCAACGGCGCACCACGTCCTATCAGCTGAACAGCGTAACGTATGACGCTATATATGACACAATCCACGCTTTCATATTAGAGCAGATAATTCCTTGATTATATTGTCTATGATGATATGAAAGTTATATAATCTTGCCAGATAGATGTGTAGTGCCGGAGAGCGTAAGCACCTACGACAACTGAGTAAAATTAGAAGGATGCCGAAGGTGCTTTCGATTTACTAGGAATCCTCATCTTAGTAAATGATTCAGTCCATCCTATACCCTGACTGGTCACCTGATCAGTGATGCGTATGAAACATATTCAAGACAGTGATTTGAGCTTTTTTACAACATATATCGATAAGGACGCTAAGACGCGTTTCCAAGAAAGCCATCACCTCGTTTTGTGGGAAGGTGGAATTCTAAAATTTCTTCCAAATTTTCCTTCATATCTAAGTAGTAAAAGTCGAACCAGACGAAACTTCGCGAAGAGAGAAGAGAATAAATCGACATTTGTCGAAAAAATGCAAAATGAGATCCAAGAAAGTCAGGCAGACAAGCAGAATAGTGACAAAGATACTTTCACCTTTTGGAAAATTTATTAAAGTAAATATCTGCTAAAAATTGCTCACTATTTAATATTTACCTCTCTGCTTGATGCATTTACTAGACTTATCCTATACCTCCGAAATAATTTCCTGTATTAGAATAAACAGTAATTATAGTGTGGAAGTGCTTGTGAACGGTGGATGTCTACCGAATGAAGTTTTTTGGGCTAAAACTTATAACTGAGTAATCTGTAGAAATTCTTTACTTACAGAATGAAATAATCTTTCATCTTTCTCAGATTATTGCGATAACTTACATCTTACCAGATATTAACGATAACAAAAGCAGCCGTATACCTCAAATTGATACCTCTTTACAAAAGTTGAGATTATGATTGGAAAAGGATGAAATATGTGAAGACAGCTGCCTCAAATATACAATGTACGTAATCAGCTTGGTCTCATATTCATGAAAATTCATAAGTATAGTGTATCAACTGTTATAAGTTCATTGCCGAGCAAGTGGGTACGTAGTTTAAGTCATGTTGCTGTCAGCTTGCATTCGGGAGTTAGTGGGTGCGAACCCCACTGTAGGCAGCTCTATAGATGGTCTACTGTGATTTCCCATTTTAAAACATGGCAAATGCAGGGATTGTACCTTAATTCAGGCCACAGTTGCTTCCTTCCCACTGCCAGCCCTTTCCTGTCCTATCGCCGCCTTAAGACCTGCCTGTGTTTGTGTGACGTAAAGTAGATTGTAAAATTCATCAATACATTCCTTCATATCTCATCGTCGTCAAAGGCCTATCTGCTATGACCTCATAAGTTTAAGCAGCATTTTATCCGTGCTGCACCCCAGATATCAGAAAATTATTTGCTTCATTTGAAGTAATCCCTTCATTAGAAAATTAGAACTTACATTTCTTGAAGCATGTTGTCAAGAAATTTTCTGTTCGGGGTGTGGCTAGAGTAGTATTGTTCTATGTAGTTGTGCCTTCCAGAAAGTCTATGGAGAGGCCATCACATGCCCTCTTGCCAACTGGGAGCCTCCTGCCTGACTCACTCCTCCTTTCCAGGAAATACCGAAGGGGGCCTCCAGAGAGCTGGTAGTCACATGACAACATAACAGTGTCTCCTTTGAGAACTGATAGTCCCGAAGAGTAAACTTTTTCAGTTGCTCCTCGATAAGGCACCACTTGTTCAAAATGCTCCACTCTCATCTTGCATCTCGGCCTCCATTGCATCTGATATCACTGTTCTACACAAAAGAACTTCTTTCTGTCTCAGGAACAAAACACATTCTTCCCGGATTATAATTCACCCCGAAATCCAGATTTAATTTCCGAATTTCTGTATTTTCTTCAGTTTTCATGTGATGACGGTTTTTGTAAATGCTTCTGTCACCTATGTATCTGGCAAAATGGCACGTTCTCCAAAAAAGAGTTCCATATGAATACAGCACAAAAATACACCGTCACTTTATAAGGTCCAGCAGTAGTCGGTCAACATTGCAGCACTCCTATTATCATGAATACGCTTTTCCATTTTAGAAATGTTCTGGTGGAACCGTTCGCAATGTTCGTCACTAACGGCGCCAAGGTTATCTGGGAAGAAGTCAAAATGATCGCTCAATAAATTTAGTTCACATGACATGTTACATCTCATATGGTGACATGATCTCAGTAGTTCGTATACAATGTCGCCTGATTGTTGCATTAAATGCTCTTGCAGACACTTGTGAAAGTCAGCCATGGTACTTTTCAACATAACTCAAGAAATCAAGGAAATGTTCATCAGTCATTATTTCGCTAATATGCGTTTCTACGAACACACTACCTGACAAAAGGTTGACGTATCCAGAAGAGATGGTCGGATGTCAATGTAACTTCGTACACAAACACACCATTGGTAAACAAAGATCCCACGTCATCTATGCAGGAAAAATGCAAACGAATTCTCAATAACATAACTTTTTTATTAGACTCCAAAGATACTCTCTAGTTAACATGAGCCAAGAGATACCTACTTTAAGGGCGCAATCAAAAATTGTTAAACAAGAAATTACTATTGGAACAATAGTTCATTTTAGAAATAGTCCGGTATATAAGACGGCCAAATGTATACAAAGATCTTTAAAAGAACAGTATCAGTTTAATAGCCAGACGCACATAATTAATATTGAGCTAACACTCTACTACACGATACATAGTTTGGATATCAAAGACATGTACTCCAACATTCCTATCATAGATACTATAAAATAGTAAGAAAGAATGTACTGCAACACAGCAGTAAAGTGGAAACTGAAGAATGTTTAACATTACTAGAATTTATTTTGGAAAATAACTATTTCGTTTTGACAACAAAATTTACAATCTGAAGGCCTAGCAATGGATACTCCAGCTTCAGCTATTTTAACGAACATATTCATGGATTACACGGAATTTAATAAAATGGAGGATAAAATAAATGGATTCATTAGATGGCTAAGATACGTCGATGATATATTTCTTATTATCGATGAACAAAAGGTTAAATCTGATGGTCAATTAGAGCATTGAAATATGTGAGTAAACAAGTACATTTTACTATATTGTAGAATCTGAGAATAGAGGAACTTTGAGTCATTTAGATTTAACAATTACTAGAAATTCCGGTCACTTTGACTTTCAAATTTACAGAAAAGCTACTTAAACTGATGCTATTATCAGAAACGACGTGAAAATGGGAAACCACGGAAAACCATCTTCAGGGCTGCCGATAGTGGGATTCGAACCTACTATCTCCCGGATGCAAGCTCACAGCCGCGCGCCTCTACGCGCACGGCCAACTCGCCCGGTTACAGCTTAATTAACAGAGATATAAACATACATATGTCTAAGAAGAATTAGATTTGGGATTTAAATATAATCCACTAAATTGTTCATAACAACGGCTACTACAGAACATTTATTAATAGAATGATAAATAAAATGAAAAAGGAACCATAAACAACTTCTGTAAAGATCGAAAGGAGAAAAAAGAAATCTGCAGTTCTAACTTTTCGAAATAAGCACTGTTATCAACTGGCTAAAGTTTTCAGAAAACGGAACATCAATATCGCACAAAATACTGATAATGATACTAATAAGATAATTTTTCATTCAGGTAAAATATAGAATGTATGTATACTTAATAAGTCAGTAATTTACGGACTGACATGCCAAACATGTAGGCAACAAAACATAGGACAGTCTGGAAGAAGTTTGGCTAGAAGGTACAAAAAACATGTTAATGCAGTAATACATAAAAGATATTCGGCAACGGGAGAGCATATGGTTGAAAATATCATAAATTTGCAGACATTTATAATGACGTGGAGTTAATACATTCGGCTAAAAAGGGAAAATTCATGAATGTTTTAGAAATTTTAGAAATGTATCTTGCTCAAAAATGGCTTTGATTCAACGGTAAATGAAAGAAGTACAGACGAGAACCCATTCTATAAATAATTAGTGTTTGATTATTTAAGGAAGAAAATTAAAAAAATAGAAGAAAAACTTGAATATATTAAATTTATTTAGGCATTCTCATTTTAAACATCAAAATATTACAATTTTATATAATGAAAAAGTTTATACTATTTTACTGGTTTGTTTATTCATTGCTATGGTGAATTAGAATATATTTCATTAATTTGTGGGCTAAACAAAGTATAGTGATATATTGGTTTTGTTCCTTCATTTGACTTCACTGATGAAGGGAATGATATTGTTCCTGAAACATGTATGATATAATAAAAAAAATTCGATCACTTAAGTGTATAGAAAAGGTGGAACCAACATAAGCTATTTTAAATAGTTTATTTAATAGACCGACAGGTATGTAAACCATTAGAGTCACAATTCTCTGTGGCTGTCAGAAGGACCATCAGAGTGCATTAGTCATTGTTCCGTGTTTAATGTTGTTACTGGGCCTGGTTGGGTATATAAGGGGCATGAACAGTCAGATGTTGAATGATCACTCTTAAGGACATGGAAATGCCGTGTAATCCTATAAGACACCGATATCAGCACCAGTCAGAGTTTGAAAGTGACTGCATTTTGGATCTCAATTTGGGCGGCTGGCCGAATCGTGCAATTTACGTATTTGTGTGACATTCGGATGTGAATGTAGCCCGATGTTGGCCTACGTGGGTACGTGAGGACATGCGTACTCGACATCAAGTTTCTGGTCGACCAGGTCTGACACCATAAGGGAGGATCATCGTGCTGTGCACCAAGCATATCGCAACCACTTCACATCTGCGCCTGCCGTCCGAGAACAACGTGCTGTGTTATCCCGCACCATTGGTCGGAGAATATCAGCAGCCTCATTGAAGAATTGCCGTCCCATGTTTAGGCTGCTGTTAACACCACAAGACAAACGGCTGCGTTTGGAGTTGTGCCGTGACCGGGAAGCATAGGCTGCGTCGCACTGTGTTCAGCAATGAGTCACGGTTTTGCACTACCTCGGATGACCATCGTCTGCGGGAATGTTAGTGAGTAGTTAGGCTGTGGGAGATCTAGACCAAATCGCTTCCTATTGAACAGTTTGAGGCAGGAAGGCTTGTGATTGGCTGTTGGCCGTGTGGCTAGAATTTGAAATGTAGTGCGCGGTAATATGAATGTTTAGCGTACTGTTAGCGGTGTTTGCCGTAGCACGTGGAGATGTGTGTGGTGAGCTCTGGTGGTAAGGGTGTAAAGCAGAGCTGCACAGGTTTGGCCAACTTGATGGTTTTGTTGTGTGAATACGGCGCTTGATTGGAGCAATGCGTTTAAATGTTTTTAGTGTGTGAACGCTGGAAAGATGTTTGAGTTGCATTCCGGGGGAAAAATTAGTAAACATCTTGCCACATGGAGCCGTGTGTTTGAGTCCCTGATGATCGACATAGAAACGAAGATGCATAAGTTTACCAGACAGAAGTGAGAGTGGTGTATGGGAGTTGTCGGAGCTATGTGTTTTGTGGTTGATGTTGAAACAAGGCTGCGTAGGTTTAAGCAAGTTGACAGTGGTGTTGTGTGAATTATGGTGATGGTATTGAAGTAGGGTGTTTAAATGTTGCTAGTGTGTAAACGCTGGGAAAATGTTTGAGCATAATTCTAGTGGAAGAATTGAGTAAACCTTTTACCATGTGGAGGGTTGTGTGTGTGTGTGTGTGTGGTAGGCCCTGGTGGTCAATGTAGACACGAAGATGCTTAAGTTGACCTGCCAGATACGAGAGAGAGAGAGAGAGAGAGAGAGAGAGAGAGATAGTGAGAGAGAGAGAGAGAGAGAGAGTGGTGTACAACAGTTATCGGAGCTATATGACTGAAGTTTGATGTTGAAACAAAGATGCGTAGGTTTGGCCAACATGATGATGACGAGGTACTAAAACACTGCCTAATGGTTCTATGAACATGATTCAGTAAGCTTTAAAGTCCTGCGTGTTTACGAGTAAACTTTTGCTACGTAATGCTGTGTGCGACACTCCCCGGCGCTTGATGTAGAAACGAAGTTGCTTAGGTTTTGCAGAAGTGTTTGTATGGCTT
This sequence comes from Anabrus simplex, assembly GCF_040414725.1. Classification (NCBI taxonomy): domain Eukaryota; kingdom Metazoa; phylum Arthropoda; class Insecta; order Orthoptera; family Tettigoniidae; genus Anabrus; species Anabrus simplex. The sequence goes on from NC_090266.1 coordinate 881,252,464, forward strand.
AAAATAGTTTTAAAGTTTAATCTGTAAAAGATTGCTCTGTTTGAAACCTATTCCTTTTACATTCGTATGCTTGAACGCTTCCAGATTCTCCGTTACCGGAAGAGTTGGCCGTGCGGTTAGGGGCGCGCAGCTGTGAGCTTGAATACGGGATATAGTGGGTTTGAACCCCACTGTCGGCAGCCCCGAAGATGATTTTCCGTGGTTTCCCATTTTCACACCAGGCATATGCAGGGGCTGTACCTTATGATCACGGCCACTTACTTGCCACTCCTAGCCCTTTCCTATTCCATCGTCGCCGTAAAACCTACCTGTGTTGGTGCGACTTAAAGTAAATAAAAAGTAGTTTCTGCATTGAATGTACTGTAAGACAACATAAAATGTTTAGTCTGTTTAAATAAAAATGATTTGCTTTATACGAGACGACCACCATTTAACTATAGCAATGCATAATGGATCAGGTGAGGCTACGGCCTCCATTTTGTATCTTAAACTTATAACGATGTGATGCCATATCAACACACAGCGCTTAAGTAGTGTGTCACACGTGCTGTTACCATAGGAACCCGTTATCAGTAATATAAGAGTAAGACTGCCGTTACATTTTCTAATTTATCACAGCGCTGTGTGATATCAAAAGTGTGGAACTATAATAGCGATGTGTGGGGAGCGGTTATTATGCACGTGGGTTTGTATATAACACAGACCCATATGCTTTTGACATTAAGGAAACAACTGTAGCTTTTACCATTTTTCATATTTGCAATATATGATACAATACTTAGAAAAACTATTGTTAAACAAACTGCACTGTTGTTGATTTATTAGGAGCTTGTCTATCATGGTTATCGCCACAGTGTACTCATAAGTTTGTGCAAAACGCTCTATTACGTCAAAAGTCAATAAGTACAGAAAGAAAAATTATCTTATGTCTTCTTTTGAATAGTTATCCTTATAGCTGAAGAATCATGATCTTGCACGACTTAGTTACATATTCAGACTATATCTATCAATTTCAGCCGATCATTTGCTTCAGTGTAGAGGTATTTAGTGAACATTTAATTTTATATTATCATGTAAGTGTTATGTATTCGATTTACTGATGACATGGTCCTACTGGCAGAGAGTGAACGAGCTGTGAGGGCGATGCTAACAGATCTAAATGCTGTATGTGAAGAATTTGGAATGATAAGAAAAAGTCAAAATGTATGGCGATAAGCAGAGGAAAAGTGAAGAGAGTCGTAAAGTTCGGGCAGGAAATAATAGAACATGTGGATGCATTCAAATACTTGGGAAGTGTAATAACAGGGGACGTGAGATGCAGTCGAGAGGTGAAAACTCGTATCGGGATACCGAAGGAAGCATTTAATAAGAAGATTAGACTTTTCTGTGGGGGCATGGATAGAGACTTGAGGATTCGATTCGTGAAGTGCTTTATATGGAGCTGAGACATGGACATTGAGGAAAGAGGACGAAAGGAGACTGGAGCATTTGAGATGTGGGTTTGGAAGAGAATGGAAAATATAGAATGGATAGAAAATGTAAAGAATGAAGATGTCTTGAGAAGAGTTGGGGAAAAGAGAAATATACTAAAAGTAATCAAGGAGAGAAAGCACATTTGGATTGGTCATTGGATGAGGAGAGATTGCTTGCTTGTAGATGCTATAGAAGTAACCGTAAATGGAAAAAAGACAAAGAGGACGGAGAAGATATCAGATGCTGGACAGTATCAGGATGGACTACAAGTACGAGGAAACAAAGAGGGTGGCAAGAGACAGGATTGTGTGGAGGTCTGCCATGTGGAGACTTGCCATATGGCAGAACACTGATGATGATATAAGTGTTGGTCAGTCTTTGGTCCGCTTTCCGTCTACCTTTGCTCGGACAACTAGTTCCATCACGGTGAATCACATGCCGTTGCAACATGCAATGTTGGAAAATTGTGGTTAGCCTTTGATGAACATCGATTTTTTTTAAATGGTGATGTTAGTTTACTGTCTGTACAAGAAACACATAGCATTTGTCACCAGCACCATACTTCACAGGCATTTATCCGAGTTACATCTGATGCCTGAATTGTCCATGATTCACCACCGTATAGTGAAATGCTGACCATACGTGCGAAAATACCACGCGTGCTGCCTCCTACCGTAGTTATTGTACAGAACTTCTAGCAATGTCACAGCTGTCTGTTTGGGTTTAAACATTGTTTTATGAGTTTTCAAGGTAAGCGAAGAACGAGTTGTTCTTTATGTTGGTTGGCTGTGAAAATGGCGGCGTGCTGACAGGATATTACTAGTTTTTCTGATATAGCTAGATTTTTGGATCGAATTGACAGCGGTGATGATATACCAAGGACAGATTGTATGATGTTCTAGATGTCTGTGGATATCTCCAGGTTATGTGCCATGGTGACAAACTAATTTCAAGACAGTTCTAGTACAAGGACTTACAGGTCATTCTGTTATATCTTGTAGAAATATTGTGGTAGTGATGGGAAGGTAGGTTCTGGTTGCATGGTGTGTATCACTTATAGATATCCGTCTATGTTTTCCTAGTTGCTCAGGAAAACCCCTAATAATTTGTGTGTTAATATGAAAGAGCTCTCGAATCTTCACGTACCAAGGACAGGTTATATAATATTCTAGATATTTGTGGATATCTTTAGGTTGTGTGCCATAGTTACAAACTGGTTTCAAGACAATTCTTGAACAGGAATTTACTAAGACTTTTCGCTGTACCTTGTAATAATATTATGTTGCAACAAGGCAGAATTATATCGAATTCTAGCCCGTATGCATATACGTGTGTTGTACGGAAATACAAGTCTGTTGGCGATGTTATCGTAGCTCAGCTGTATTGATATCTCGACGGTAGCGGATCAGTCACGGTCCATTCTGTATTTCCCGGCACTGAGTGTTTGAAGGAGAGTTATGGATTTGTGTTTTTGATACTGCTGCGGCAGATCATTCGTTGTTTAATAGAGTTATGTGTTGGCAGTCAGTGTGTTACATCTGACACCGCTACTGTGGGGCTTACGTAAACTACTGTGTATTTGAAAATATACCAGTCAGTGAACGAGTTATGAGTGGAGACAGTCGGATGTTGATGTAGCGATCTGTTGTAAATCAGTCGTACCATATTGAAACTACTTTGCATATCGATTGTAATTTATTGTGTATATGTGTTCAGTGTTAGCTCATTGTATTTAAATTGAGTGAATATATATGTGTTTGTGCATAGGGGTGTGAATAGTCATTGATAGCAGTGGTGTTATTATTTGTACTGGTAATAAATCTTCCTTGCTGCTAGATCTAGCCTTTACAGGTTATTTCTTAAATATTCTCATGATTTCTTCTTGAAACCTTCAATGACACGTCTTGCTCCGTTTCTTCCATTATTACACAATTCCCTATCTATACGAGTTCTTGCTGGAGCCAGTTTTGAAGTGCTTTTCTATTTACACCGACAGGTTTCATAGTTCCACTTGGAGAATTATATATTTTCCTATTTTTTTCACACTGAATTACTAAGGAATTACTTTGCCTTTTCCACTTAAGCATATCTTTATGCAACCAAATCTTCTTCTAGAGGATGTATGAAAATTCCAACCTTCAATTTCTAGGAATGATCAATCAATCAATCGATCGATCAATCAATCAATCAATCAATCAATCAATCAATCAATCAATCAATCAATCAATCAATCAATCAATCAATCAATCAATCAATCCATCCATCCATCCATCCATCCATCCATCCATCCATCCATCCATCCATCCATCCATCCATCCATCCATCCATCCATCCATCCATCCATCCATCCATCCATCCATCAATCAATCAATCAATCAATCAATCAATCAATCAATCAATCAATCAATCAATCAATCAATCAATCAATCAATCAATCAATCAATCAATCAATCAATCAATCAATCAATCGATCGATCATTAATTACATCTATCAAGTCGCGTGACCCTGTGGCTTCATCATGAGGATCAGGGAACGATACACAACGTGTGGATTGTGGATGCCCCGAACTGTCGAGTTTACACTATTGACCGCGACTATCTTCAGTTTCGCTTAAGCCTTAACACGTATCTCGTGCAGGTGTGTACAACTGTCGAGCCTTACAGTGATGTGGGAAAAACCTGTAAATGTTCTGCGTGTTATACTCATAGCTAACATAAGACGTTACGGAAAAATGATAGTGGAAAATAAAAATACAGTCTTCATCACACTCGCATAACGATACATTCCAACACCAGCACACTAAGAAATTCACGAATTGATTTTTTGAAAATTTAAAACTGAATGAAGTGGACATTGAAACACTGCAGTACAGCGGAAATTCCCTACAAGTCTTCATTAACTGCAGGGGGTAGGAGACAGTTGATCATCTTTTCAAAAACTACGCATGAGAGCTGTATTTTGTACAGAGCAATGTATATCGTAGCAAAACAACTGTTGATTCAGCCGGCCTAAGGATCAGCCATGTGAGAGGTTGCAAAATTCCCACTGAAATATCTCATGTACACATATCAGAAGTTTTACGAAAATAGGGAGCTAACTGATGGAACGTGGAGTAATCTTCGATGTTAAGCGAACAGTGTTACACGTGTAGTACGCATCATGCTTAAAAACCATACCCCTTCTTACATATGCATTGGAGGAAACAAAGCATTAATTGGTTGTGATAACCAACCACCGAACCGTGCCAGTATCAGTAAGATAAGCCGTTACCGTAGTAAATGTCCAAAGCGCCTTAAACACCTCCTACAACCGACAAGCCAACACGGGTCTTGATTTCAGCCTCGGGGAAGTTTCTCGCCCAACGCATACCTCCTACATCAAGACAACTCACCCATGATTTTCAAGGGGTGGAAACACGAGCAGTTGATATACCAGAATCAGATGTAAACACACCGTCTCACAACAGGCAGAAATGAATACAGAAAGGGAAGGGACACAAGTAGACAAGTCAGCAATCAACCACCTCGAGAAGGGAAGAGTTTATGTGCAGGAACTTGTTTTGATGTAGTACGTGCTTCTGCGATGGTGCCTTTAAGTAAAATCTTAACATGCTTTGATAGCAAACACGAGCTAAAACATCAATTTTCTACTTTAACATGGTTCTCTTCTATTTGAGAGGTATGCACGATGGCAGAAGGTACAGTAGACTTAGATTTAAGAAAGCTCTGATAATAAGGAATGGTTGAGATCTTCATCATTTTGCTTCTCTTTATCTTGAGATGTGTGCATGGTAACAGACTTTTTAGCAGGTTTAGAAGAAGAAACAAAAATCTCTCGCTGAGGTGTAACCTTTAAAAATAAATCAATATCTCCTTGAATATGTTTGAGCACTAGTTTCTCTCCGATGTAGCGAAACTACCCGGATCCTTATGTCGTTGCCCGTTTTGAGCGTCATTAAACTGTCTACAATGTTTGCACAGAGGAATTGTTCTACACAGCATCTCATGACGTCTCTTGTGGTTGCTCTGGAGAAAGGGTTTTGCATACACTTTTGCAAATACAGCTAGGAATGTGTTGTTCCAAGATAGACGATCTTTGTTGAGTTAAACTACAACACTTACATTACTTAAAAGATGAATCTCTATTAAAAACAGACCTGGTCGCCAAGTGAATGTGAGTGTTAACACGTGTACCATACCTCGACAATGATCTTGAAATCTATATATACTTTACGCTCTGTCCGTTTCTAGGGATGTGGTTATGACGTCATTACAAGAGACGTGACTATGACCTCATCGCAAGGGCATGGTTATGACTTCACGATATGAATGCGTGGCTATGATGTCAACGAGGCCGAGGCTGAGACGACACAAGCGAGAGGAAGTTTGAAACTGGGAGACTGCTTTCTTAGTAAGCGTGAGGATAACTCTGCACTCTAGCTCGGCTCTGAAGAACTAATGTCGCTCAGGCTTGCGACGGATGTAGGGAAGAGCAACCGGTAAAGTTAAGCCTACATTCATACTTTAACCTTATACTCTAGCTCAGGTCTAAATAAATAATGTTACCCACACTTGTACCAGGTGTAGGAATGGGAAACCGGTTAGGTTAGGTTAGGTTAGGTTAGGGTGAGTTTCCGAGTGCGCTCATGCTCATCCCTTATGGTCACTAAGACTTATGCCGAATGTAGTGAAGGGTAGCCAATTACGATAGAGCAGCGTTAAGTTCAGTCCACAACCGACGTCGGCTATAAAGACCTAAGATTGCACCGAATTTCATCGAATGTAGGGTGAGGAAACAATTTATGTTAACGTCAGGTTAGGAATGCACGCTTAGCAAGCGTGAGGTTATGCCTACACACTATTCCAGCCCCTAAGTTGACCCAAAATTTTACCAGATGTAGTGAAGAGAGGGCTGTTTGCGTGAGGGTAGGAACACACGCTTAGCTGGCGTGTCTCAGAAATGTTGTCAGTATATATCATGAAAATATTAACCCCTTTCATTAAGCAAGTAGCGCGAAACCTTTCCAGTTATGAACACGAAGTTTTAGCCATTTTGACCCTTAAAATTTAATCAATTCGCTTTAGCCCTAAGCCACTGCTCATTCACCCCTTACCCCTTAAGCTTCTGCTCATTAGCCGTGCAGCCAGTGCTCACTATCTCATTTGCACTTTTACCAATCTTCGCCTTATAGCTCTTTAGCCTCTCTTCATTAGTCCTGTATACCTTTTGCCCTTTAGCGTTTGTTCACTAGTCCTCCAGCCCTTGCTCTTTAGACCTTTGACCCTTAAGCCTCTGCTTATTAGCCCTTTAGCCCTTTGTCCTTTAGTACTAGCTCATTAGGCCTTTTGAACTTTAACCCTGCTCATTAGCCACTGCTCATTAGCCCTTTAGCTCTTTAGCACTTGGGCATTATTACTTTAGCCTCTTTGTTTATTAGCCCTTAAACCCTGCTCTGTAGACCCTTAGCCTTTACGCCCTTAGACCTTTAGACCTTACCCATCAGCCTTTTAGCCCTTTAGCCCCTCATCCCCTGCCAATTAGCTCTTCAGAATTTTTCCATTTAGCCCATTAGTCCCTGCTTAATAGCCCCTTAGCTCCTCTGCCTTTTAGCCCTTCATAATTAACCCTTTAGGCCATTTCACATTTATCCCCTGATCATTAGCCTTGTGCCCTTTAGTAATTAGCCCTTGTGCATTAAATCATTGACCTTTAAAACCGACTCATTAGCACTTAGCCCCTTAGCGCTTTAGCCCCTAATCATAAGCCGTTTAGCCCTTATGCACTTCACACATTTTGTTCTTCTTTCCTTTAGCACTTTTGGCCTTTAATGCCCGCTCATTAACCAATTCGCACATTAATGCTTTAGCCATTTAGCCCTAAATCAATAACCCTATATCCCCTGCTAACTAGCCATTTTTCTCTTCAGCCTCCGCTCATTAGATCTTTCGGACCTGTAGACACTCCTCATATTCCTTAGCCCCTGTTCATTTGAACGTTAGCACGTGGTCATTAGCCCTATAGCCGTTTTGCCCTTTAACCCCTTCCAGTTTGTCCCTTAACCACTGCTACTTGGCCTTTTGACACCCAATCATTAGTTACTGTCAACAGATCTTTATACATTTTGCTCAATAGAGCTCTAGCCCTCTAGCCCCTGCTCATTTGCACTTGCTCATTAGTGACTGTTCATCTTACTGAAATTAGCTAAAGCATACATATATCTACCTCGAGTTAGCCTTAAAAGCCATGTATTACGTAACCTATTAACGTATAAATTTAGTTATTTTCTATGTAGCCCGACCCCAAATGTTTTGCAAATATGTGGATAACGAGCAAAAACGTTAAGTGAAGGAGAACGAAACATTTTACGCTCACAAACAGCTTTCTACAGCTACCGGTTGCAAAGATATGATTTTTTAAGTTAAGAGATGTTTTAACACCCTCCATAGTTTTTACTCTAAACGTCATTCATAGTTTCATCCTGTATATTTTTTATCTTTAAACATTCTTTTTATTCCAAAGCTCTGAATAAACAGTCGGGTGAGTTGATCTACTGTATACCATCATTTAGAGGATAATTTTTGTTATTCTGTTTATAAGTTTTCTGCAACTAACGATTGAGGAGATAATGTACTTTTAGATTAATGGTTGTTTTAAACCCCAAAGCCTTTTTACTCTAAAAGTAATATAAGCAGTCATACTACACATTTTAACGTTAAACTACCTTTTATCCTAAAACTATGAAAACAACTGGTCGGTGGTGAGTTGACCTATACCACCGGTTAGAGGATAATTTTTGATATATTTCATGCTATAAATCAGTTTCCTGTAACTAACTGTTAAGGTGATGTTGCTTTTTAATTTAAGGGCTGTTTTCTTCCGAAATTATTATTTGCACTAAATGTAATTTAACGTGTCATCCTATACATTACTAGCAAGATACCCGTGCTTCGCTACGGTATTATACTGAAATTTATAATAAAATGATTAACGTTTTATATATAACCCTCCAGATCCGCGATCTGACTCGTTTTCAATCTTTCTTTCCAGGAATCGATTTCGTACTTCCCGGGCTAGGTGCAGGTATTCCATCCGGTCAGTTGGATCTCTAAATCCTTTCCATCTTTTTCTGTAAGCATTTTTAATATGGATCAAATCCTTGAGGTGATACGGAGTGGTGTCGTCTTGGGTGCCTTGGCGGTACTGAGCCCGCGGCCGGACTGCATTCGTAGTCATTACCCGGGCAGGACCCGTTTCCAGCGCGGTCCGCACATTTTGTCCTATATTTGTAACTTATATTTCAGCCTAGAATATTGCCATCCCTCTTGCCTCTAAATTATTGGAAACTGAGTCTAATATCCGCTTCTCATACCCTCCACGACCTAGTCCAACATTCTCCTCGGTAACGTATACTACTCCAACCATTCGCCACACTTGCCCCATCAGTGAAAACCCCATTCGAGTTCATTCCAACTTATCCTTTATCTTCTCTTTCCGAATACCCTCTTATTCTGTTCCCATCCTTCTCACCAGGGATCCTTCTCGCTACATAAACCCCTTTACTTCTGAAAACAGAAAAGTGTGAAAATAGTTGCGTCCAGGAGCTGACTTCTTACATACCGAATCGCAACCGTGTCTCAATGAATTAGATTTGCAGCAAGTTGATTCCATCTCACAAACTCTGCTACCATCCTGAGAGAATAAATGTTCTATGTGTTTGCAATTATCTACCTGTTCGAGTTTTTTCTCGTAATCTGACATCAAATATTGAATGCTCTGCGGTTTCTTCATTATTGGCATCCTAATAGTCTTAGAAATGCTAATTTTTAATCAATTTTCATAAAAATACTTTCAAATTTCCAATTATTGGATTGCAGGCTTTCAGCGTAGTCTGCCACTACGGCCAAGCCATCGGCATAGGCCAAACTTATTTCGACATTTTCAACAAACTGAACGGTCCTGCGAGAGAGTTATGAATTTTTCCTAACAAATGATGTGGAGTGTTTCCATGTGCATCTTTCGACTAGTGATTAGTAGATACCTGCCTATTTTTGGTTGTACTTACGTCCTCTGATGTCGAGTAGATATCTCATTTTGGCTTTTATTCAATGCAGCATTAGGGGTATTTAGGCTATTTAAATTCACAAACACAAGATATACGTATGATTTTTGGTCCTCCTCCTTTGCTGATTGCTCAGCAAACTTGCCTTCATTTCAGATCCTGGCCGGTTTGGGGATTCTAACTGTGTATGGTGTACTCTCATGGATTGGGGACTGTGTTTTTGTGTTTGTCCCAATAAGTTTCTCGTTATATACACATTACATCACACTACCATTCATTACAGCAAGATGTAATAGTGAATATATCCCTCCCGTTAGTGTTGGCGTTACAAAGGGCATCCGGCATAAAGCAAGCATTAGATCTACATACGAAATACAGTTCACACCTGAGACCCACAAGTTGATCAGTATCTTATCGTACACGAGGATTAGATTTACCAGTCATAAATTCAAAATACAAAGAGAGAAGTACAGGGTATTTTACAGCTTACATACTTTTATCACCTCTGGTGGGTCTTCCAAAAGTACCAGTCATATCTTGGGTTCTTGGGTATATTGCGGCAGGATGAGCTTCTAAAAGAGAAAGTATGTTTTACCAATGTTAAATGAAATCTTGAACTCATACAAATACTTGGTTACATTATGCTTGAAATGTAATATTAGTACTTACAAACTTAAAGATTACACTTTAAAACTATCCATTTGTATTTGTGTTCGTGCACTTGCTGTAAATAAAGACGGGAAAGCATACAGAGTGATTTTGAGAATTGAATAGAAATTTCAGGGGATGAACACTGAGAGGATAAGGAACCCAACAAGTCTAACGTATATACATCCGGAATTGGCTGGATTCCTAGCTGAGGGCAGTACTATTCCCCGTGATAGTAGTGCACTCGTTTATCTATAACATTAGGTGTCCGCATCACTGGTGTTACTGACACAACTTGGAGCGGAAATGTACAATATAGAGCAGAGCAGAGCCCTGGGGCCTTGGGCCTTGGGTCGGTATTCCATTCGAGAGCAGGCTGACGTGGTCTTAACGAATGCAAAACCAAATGGCAATGGGCACGAGGCTGCATGGTTTTACCAGGTATAGTATTCCCACAAATAGCAACCACACCATAAAATGCTAGAAAGTGTGCTTTTCTGTTTGCATGAGACACACTTGTTTGCGAGAATTGGACACCACGTAGGGTAGAAATGCCAGAAACATGCCCCGGCATTGGAGAAGAATGTGGTCAATACTACAGAACATGATAAAGGTAACAGCACCAGGCAGTTTGCACACCAGCAAGGGGTAAGCCAGAGGATGTCTTGGAACGTTCTCCATGTAAAATGCTACTTGCCGTTCCATTTCATCACGCGTTGGGTTCAAGAACAACGGATATATCTCAATGGTAATGATTGGTAGCTGGTTTGTTTAACAGGCCACCCCTGTCTAGATATCTCTATTATCCATGCTCTTCATTGGCGAGGACACCTTCGTGTGGGGTGGTATCATCAAACTCCGCAATATTCATCTTGTAGGCTACACAGAATCCCTGTGGTATAGTGGCAGTCAAACATATAAACTGGTTCAGTCTCAGTGTGCGAAGCGGGGATATCGATGACCGCCTCGTTGAAAGAGACGTTCTGCCAAAAAATCTCACGAGCGAGACATATCTATACTTTCTGCAGGTTACTATGCTTCCCTTGCTGGAAGATGTGTCTTTGGTGATATGAAGGGTTATGGGGTTGCTTCATGATGGTGCTCTAGCCCACTTCCACATTACCCTGTGGAGGCATATCAACAACTTCTTACGCAGGCGATGGATTGGATTAGGTCACCCAGCTGCATGGCCCGCCTGGTCATTGCAATTAAACCCTTCAGATTTTTAAGTATGGAGGTACCTGAAATGTGTCTTGCATTGGAAGCCCATGCCGGATCTGCAGACAATGGAACAATGCATTCCTGTGGCCTGTGATGCCATTCAGATGCAGGTTTGCCAATCTGAATGAGCATGACATTCTTTGCTATTGTACGTACGCGCGTAATTTGATGACAACCGGAGTCACTTGGAACACTTCATCTAAGAGTGGCCTCGTGACAACATGTCGTGTACTACATTTTACAGTACAGGAATGATGACTAAATTAAGTAAATAGTCTCCAGCATATAACCCATGCACTTCACGTATGTCCATATGTCATTTTTGTTCCTTACCTTCTTCTGTAGTTTTTCCTCATTTTTCAAAATCACCCTGTACAATTAGAAATATTTTAATTGTGGGTGATATTAGTAATAAAATGCATTAATGAAATATTGTTACTGTTTATCCTGACAGTGGTTCCGTAACACTAATGGGAACAAAACCCAACAATTTTATAACAATATGAGTGTACAACTAAATATTAAGTATCTTATATACCTTGTATGAATTGGGTGAATCCTAGAAGTAGTTGATCTGGCCAATATTCCTCATGCCCTCCAGATGTATCTGATTGTTCATCACGTGCACGCTGAGTTAATGCTGTAAAGAATACACTTTGATCAGTATTTTGCAATAATAAAAAGCAACACATAATCATTTATCTCAAGCAATGAAACATGACTTCTTCTATAATGTCATGCTCAAGACACAAGCAATGTTTTAAACAACATACTCCTGATTTTGATTTTTCATTCTGGAAGACCTAATATTGAAGCTTCATCATGCTATCTAGCTTGTATCTCACCTCAATACATTATACATTTTTTCTATTGTTATCCAGATCCACCAAAATTAACTCATCCCAATTCAAATTCATGCCTATAGAAATCTGATAAAAATATTTTCACACTGATAATAATAATAATAATAATAATAATAATAATAATAATAATAATAATAATAATAATAATAATAATAAGAATAAGGCGGGGGCCCTCAACTCCGACACTGCGCGTCCCAATGGCTGATAGGGGAAGTTCCTGCAGACATGCAGGACAGGTGTGAATAAGGCCTAGCCCAATAAGCACCCGCGGATCAACTGAGGGAATGCGAATATGGTCAACGGCCTCGACGGCAGAAGAGGATATATCCCAATGGCGGAGAGGGCGGATGAACTTACTGAACACAAACCATCTAGCAGCGTCGTTACCTCATGTTAGAGGCGGCTGTGAAAGGCATCTGTACCCCATGTTAGGGGCGGCCTCATTAAAATCCTGGCAGTAGGTATAAAATGCAACCCATCATTGATGGAGGAAATGAATAATAGAAATGAGCCTCGGGAAAGGCCGCTACCCGAGGGTCGTCGGGGCACGCTTGGAGCTGGTGCTGGCAAGCCACCAGTGACATGATGCTGATCAGGCGGGCACATGTCGGGTCACCCGAAAATTCTACAGCCGATAATTCAGCTAGGAGAACTCAACAGGTACCTACTCCTACTGCCGAAGATGTTTCAGAAGTTCAGCTGACCACCAAGGCAGGTAAACCGTGGCAGCGCTTGAAATGGACAGACGATATAAATAAATTCATAATGCGCTCCTACGTTATAACTACGAACTTAGAGAAAGACCTTACAACGTACAGGAAATGAATTGCACAGGTTGTTTTTGGACAAATTCCCCCAGTACTCCTTTGTCACAGAACAAAGAGTTGCAGACCAAAGACGTGCAATAAATAGTAACCAACAACAGACTTCCTGCCGCAATAATTCAAAACCTTAAGGAAGAAGCTGCTAAAATTCTAGCTACGAGGCCGAGCAGTGAAGGCAACTCCATCTCAATGCCTCAAATTCGTCAGCACGATTCTGGAAGAAAAGAACCACAGGAAGACAAATCTGTGGAAATAAGAGAAGCTGGTGATTTCTCAGGTGCTGATGAAGCACGCGTCGTGCTGAAGACATGCTTAAAGAGCCAATGGCGGAGTTCGTGGGTCTCAAAGTGAACTATAGACCAAAACTGCCCAAAATTCGGGGAACACCAATGAGCAAAAACCTTGTAAGTACTGTAAATAACATCCTACAGCAGTATATAGAAGAATCCGGTAGCATAGAGGAAACAAACACCCTCGTTAATTGCGCAGCAGTAACTGTGGTTAGGATGAACAACCAAAATCTAATACCCATCTCCAGAAGCTCTTGTAAGAACGCAGATTCAGAATAAATTTCACGATCGCAACGTCGATTACAAAGTGATATCCAAGAGCTAAGAAAAAACATTGGTCAACTTTCCGCATACCTTTGTAACAAAACTAAAACGAAAATTAACAGAAACTTGAGTAATGTGTTCAGGAAAATCAACACCCACACAAATGAACCTGAGCACAGAGAAAAGGTCAAAGAATACATTGACACCCAGAAACAAAAGTTGTCTGCAAAAGCAGCAAGGCTCAGGAGGTACAAAGAGTCTCGAGCTAGGAAAATGCAAAACAACCATTTCTCCAAGAATGAGGGCCAATTCTACAGAACGCTCAAGCAAAATCGACAAGCTAAGGCAGAAGAACCTTCAAGTATGCAGAACACGGAAGACTTTTGGAAACGTATTTGGTGTACCAACACACTCCACAATACAATCAAAACATGGAATAAGGAAGAGAAAAAAAAACAATGGTTATGCAGAAATGAGTTTTGACCACATAGAAGAAAGCCATGTGAGTAACGCTGTGAGGAGAACTCAAAGTTGGAAAGCACCAGGTACAGACAAAGTACAAAATTTTTGGCATAAACATTTCACTTGCGTCCACAAGAAAATAGCTCAACAATTCACTTATCTCATGCATCATCCTGAAGAGTGTCCTGAATTTCTTACATCAGGAATTACATACCTCCTACCTAAGGAAGGTAGAAATTCTAAAGATACGTCAGCTTACAGGCCAATAACTTGTCTACAAACGATCTACAAACTTTTTACATCCATACCCACAGAAGAAATGTATAAACATATCAGCAACCATAACATTCTGACTGAGGAGCAGAAAGGATGCAAAAAGTCATTACTAGGGTGCAAAGAACAGATAATCATAGACTCCGTTGTAACACAACAGGCAATACACTCACAAAGGAACCTGTACACAGCGTATATAGATTATCAGAAAGCATTTGACTCAGTTCCCCACTCATGGTTAGAAGAAGTACTTCATTTGCACAAGATCAGTCCTGCCATAATTCATTTTCTTGAAGTTACTATGAACAATTGGAAGACAATGCTCTGCACTAAGACAGAAAATAAATGTATCATGTCCGACACAATTAAAATTGAACGTGGTATATTTCAAGGAGATTCATTAAGTCCTCTGTGGTTTTGCCATGCAATGAATCCCCTATCCAATCTTTTAAAAGCGACTGGTTTTGGATTTGATATTATATATAATAATGGGAAAAACAGAATATCTCATTTGTTTTATATGGATGATCTGAAAGTGTATGCCCACAACGAAACACAAATGAACGCCCTGCTGAATATATTAGCCTCTTACTCATCTGATGTGAGAATGACGTTGAGAGTAAAGAAATGTAAGCTGCTAACAATTGAACATGGTCGGTACACAAACTCCCAACCATATGAGCTCCATACCGGATCTTTAATTGAGCGAATGACACAAACAGAGACATACAAGTACCTTGGATTTGCTCAGAATGCAACTCTGGAGCACAAGAAAATCAAACGGGAACTCACTGATAAATATACATCGAGGTTGCATCAGATTTTGCGCAGCTACCTAAATGCCAAGAACAAAATTAAAGCAATAAACACGTACGCTATTCCAAACCTTGTTTATTTATTCGGAATTCTGAAATGGTCTGCTACAGAAATAGACAGCATACAAAGAAAAACGAGAACTTTGCTCACCACCTATAGATTACATCATCCCAATCCATGCATGGAAAGGGTCACTCTCCCACGAAAATCGGGAGGCCAAGGAGTACTGGATCTTCAAGTCATGCTCCTGAATCAGATAAAGAACCTACGGATATACTTCCATAAAAAGCAAGAAAACAACCTTCTCCATAAAGCTGTAGTACTTGCTGACAAGTACACTGTTCTGTATCCATACAATGCCTCTGACCCACATACAAATCACGAAGTATCCCTGCAGGAGAAAGAAAGGACATGGCGAGAGAAGACCCTCCACGGAAAATACTACAGCAATCTAAACCAACAGAGCATAGACAGGAATGCGTCGTGTATGTGGTTACAAAGTGGGCGCTTATTTGGGGAGACAGAGGGATTTGCAGTTGCTATACAAGACCAAGTAATAGCTACAAATCATTACAAAAAGTACATCATCAAAGACACCAGCGTACTCTCCGACAAATGCAGACGATGCTCCGTTCATCTCGAGACCATCGACCAAATCACTGCGGGCTGCCCAGTACTTGCCCCCGTAGAATACACGACACGACACAATCATGTGTCGGGAATCATACACCAGGCACTTGCTCAGGAAAACCAATTAATTCAGGAGCGTATCCCTTATTACAAGTACCATCCAACACCATTCCTGGAGAACGAGTCGATTAAGCTTTATTGGGACACTGCTGTAGTGACAGACAAAACAGTCAACCATAACAGGTCAGACATCATACTGGTAAACAAGAAAACTGGGACGACTTTCATTATTGACATTGCTATCCCCAATGACACCAACATTGACGGGAAGTACAGTGAAAATATCTCCAAGTACAAAGAAATTGCAGAAGAGACAAAGAGGATCTGGGAGATGAAACTGGTACGAATAGTTCCTGTGATTCTGTCAGTCAACGGCCTCATTCCACACACACACTCCACAAGAGTCTGCGAGAACTGGGTCTTCCACCGAACATCTACAAAATTATGCAACATTCTGTCCTCCTGTCAACATGCAACATTGTGCGATCGTTCCTCTCGCAAGAATGAAGATTCCGTGATCTACAGCTTTGCATATACCTGTACATCAACGTTTGTATTATAATGTGTAAATACTTTAATTATGTAAGGCACTTGGTGCATCCCGTGTCCCCTTACTATCCATATTTCCTGTGGAGAAGTGTATGAATAATAATAATAATAATAATAATAATAATAATAATAATAATAATAATAATAATAATAATAATAATAATAATATAACTTACACTCTATGCACACTTGGGATATCTATTCTACTTGTATTGTCCCCTTAAAAACCTGCTATCATTCTTGTTAATTACTACTATTTTATATATATATTTCTATACATATTGTATCGTTTTTGCTGTCGTATACATCATTTCTGTAATACAAAGTGATATTGTTTACAGAGAACAAAGAAAGTATTATTTTTTAGTCTGGGAAGTAAATTGTTATGTGAAATGTTCGAGACTTCACTTCAACAGAAACTTCTTTTACCAGTCAGTTTCCTTCGAACTTCTTTCTAGAATTTCATTTTTGAATGTGATTGTCATTCTATTACTACACTGGCATACTATAAAATTACACCAATGGCCCTTAAAAAGGTGCTTGTAAGGAGAAATTATATACTAGAATGTTAATCTAATGGCACGCTTCTATCACCTATAAGCACTTTTAAATGTCAACAAAAATGCTGGTATTGTATGTGAAACTACAAAACTGAATTAAAGGACTGTGAGCACGAAATTAACTGCTCTACATAGCCAGGTACCTCTATCCATCTATCCATATGGTAAACTGTGCAGACTCCTGGTATGGGCTCGATCAAGATTTTTACTCTCATTTTTCTGTCTCAGTCTAATTCTTGGCGTGGATGTATGGGGTCCCAGTTATGAATGGCTTGAAGGTGTTGTTCGTAGGGTCAGTTGGTGTGTGAAATTCAGTACAATAACAATAATCAAACGACCTTAGGTAGCGTGAGAGCGCATTTCAGTATGTTGCCATCGGACTACTTACACTTCAATTTCGATATTCCAGTTTACTCTCTACCTACTAGTCATCAGATTAAACCGAATCTCTCTTGGGCGCCTATGGCAAAGTTGTAATGCATTTTGTTGGGTAAATACCAAATGTGCTACCGTAGGTCATTTACATGTTGGCATCGTACGACATGGAGTGTCAAATAGACTTTTCTCCGCAATACAGGTATCCAACTACCTTTTGCCGGGTTTGAACCCACTATCTTGGGATCTGGAGGCCGACACTCTACCACTTATCCACAGAGTGAATTAGGCAATTCAGTGAACTTGGCAGAACGATATGTAATAACACCTTCTGGCCGAGTGAGGAAAGCAAGAGGGAACTACTTCACTCCTTAATTCAATAAGACTACTCTTCAGTGACACCTCTGGCTCTTGACTTATTATACACACTGCCAGGTAAGTAATACATCATTACTCTAAGGTAAGGAAATAACACAGGGGTCATCCTTTGAAGACACAGAATTCGACCTTCGACTGTTACAAAATGGAACATATTATATTGGAAACACAGCTGTGTACATTTCTCCCAAATATCGAGGAGGCAACATGCAAATTGAGAATTTCCCGGAATGGCACACCTCTTGAAAAGTATATCACTGTAAAACCCCTTAGAGTCATGCTGTATTGCTCTCTTTCATTCATAATACATTGCTTTAACACCAAGCAGAAGACCAATGCAAAAGAAAACGTTCAAAAGAATTTCAAAAGCACAAACTGGGGCACCAAGTATAATTTCTCAATTTTCAGATATCCAGGTACAGAATACGCCTGGTCCGTATGTTATAAATCAACCGGTAACAGAAATGAGGACTCTTCACTGAATGAGATATTCAGGACAATAACAGGTATTTTCAAACCGACTTATGTGTAAAAGATATATTCAGCCTTTCAGGCGTTGCAAATCCAAGTATTCAACGAGATATTGCTGCTAAATGTCTTGAGGCAACCAGCAGCGAAGCTCCTCCATCGTGTGGTTCTCAATGCCCACACTCTAGGTAAAATTCCTGGATTATTTCGTGATACATAATATGATCTTTTTATGTATCAGTAACTACTTTTATGGCTCCCAGAGATGCCAAGGTGCCATAATTTCTACCTCTGGTTTTTTATACATCTCGGTAAAATTCTAGCAAAAGGCCGTTGTATTTAAACACCTTCAATTACTATAGGACTGACAAGGAACCCTCACGAGTGCGAGGTTGCAGGTGCGATGTCCATCACGTGGCGTTTGGAAGTGATGTAGTAACAATTGCGACAGGAAACAATATTAGCTGCTAATGACATGTCATTGGAGAGCCACAGCAAATGAGTGTCCGAGCGGTGCAGAGATAAACCTTCTAAGGAATATATGTGTTCCTTTCACACAATGGACTTCATCGACGTTCACAAAAGGTTCAAAACTAATCTAAACTTGTACCATGAGTACCGAATGAAATATGGTACGCCACAGTGTTCACAAAAGGAAGATTAAAGGCGGGTGTCATGTGAGTTATAAATCGTTCAAGACGATCAGGTAAGTATCCCCTTTACAGACTGTTACAGAATGCACAGATATTCATGTTCACATGACGTGGTGACGAGAACCGATGGAAGGTGATTGCATACAACCGAATGCGAACCAGCCTGTCGTGGAGTTTATCGTGAAACTGGTTATGATTTATAGCTGCAGATTATGCGATAGTATGTTTTGTAGACACGAAGGAAACAGACATCCAGAGATTGAACTGTTCCCGCGGATCCAGGTGATATGAACTGCAGTGTCACATACTTTCCAGGAGGAATGTTTTTTTTCTAACAAGGTATGATTTTTGTAGGCAGGCCAGGAGTAGAGCTAGAGCAAGTTATCATTACCACCTATGAGCCAAAATCAGTGTTCATACCATAGCTGCAGTTCTGGTAAGCCCGATTTCAAACTCTTGCATGCTGTGACGTAAACATTACTTAATGCCCTTGCTAGGTCGATGACACGTGATAAAATCGTTGGAGGCAGCCAACCTCGAATTTCTCGCAACACAGTAAACAACTTCCCAGCCAATTCTACATCCACACTAAGAGTAGGCAGAACTATATTCTCATGCGTTTGGGCACTGGCGTTCGTACTCGTACTATAGGCTATCTCTCTTGGTACCTCCAACCGCCAGAGTACCTTTCGTATACATTTCCTGGTCAAATCTTGATTGGTTGATTTTGAAAACGAATTCCGGACTAAACGATGTGATAAGGTTGTTTACCTCATCTACAAACGCTCGAGCAGTTTCTGCAGTTTGCTGTGCACAATGATGTTGTCGCATTGTTTAGACTCTCCTTATTTTGCGCCGTCCAATTGTGTAGCTCCGTTTGAAGTTGTGCCAACCATCCACTACGCATAATGTAGTGGGTCACTATCATACATATCGTTTAACTTATCAGAAACGTCCTTGCTTGCGCAAACAATTATCTTTTTAATAGGTTCTCCTTGTCCTCCCTTGAAGTACCATAGATCATTTATGTACCGGACGTTCATATTGCTGAGGACTTATCCGAAATCTGTTAGTAATGGGTATTTTACTATGTTGTGCATGGCAATTCATGTACGTAATTATCTCTTATACCCGCTTACTGGACAACAATTGTTCTTTACTAAGCTCCACTAGAGCCGGAAGTTGTGACTCCGACATGGACGACGAACTACATGCCTCGACACCGTATCGTAATCAGTGCCATCCGCATATGCATTGTCCACATAGTCGATAGAATGTGACTCTACAGATTCCACTGACTCATTTTGAAAATATGCTAATATATCATCTGCCACTAACTTCTCAATCTGCTGAATGATTGCGTTCCTTTCTAACCGAATGTCAAAGTCCACAAATATTGCTGTAGATATAACGCAATTTTAGCTTTATTTATGGTTGTCATTGAACTGATTTATATCAGTACTACGAGCAGTGTAGCACTGCTGTCATGTATGTGTCGCATGTGCCGTTTAACTGCGTCTCATAGCCTCACGCTCTATTCGCTTTGGAATACGTACAGTTTTGGCCCCTCTTGCCATTAGTAGCCAATGGTGCGCATGCGGGGTAGACAATAGGTGGTGCTTCGAAAACATTTAAAAACTTTGAACGTTCACCACCTCGCACTCATGAGGGTTCCTTGTGAGTCAGGATAATAAATGCCAACGTCGAGTATGAATGCCGGCACTGTAACCTCCGAGCTACTCAGCATGGCAAAAGTTTCTTCCACACATCTAAGCACGTGGAAGGAGCTTCCGATAAAGCAAAACATTGCCTATGGAAATCAAATTATCCAGGATTGATGAAGCAAATTGAATATTTTCTTTCTAGTTATGTTAGAGGGCTGGTCTGTATGAATGTAACTAACTTTGGCTAAATAACGTATAATCAATTTTTCTCTTAACCCGTGGGGTTTAAATTAAAAGACAACAAGTGCATCTGTGATGGAGAACACAGGGTAAAGCGGCTCCCACCCCTGAGCCAATCAGGGGCCTCGGAGCGGATTACGTGACTGCGCGCGGGAAAATTGAATTCAGCGCGCGTGAAATTTGAATTTGTAAACAAAGCCACGTGCTATTCAAAGCCACGTGCTTCTTTGACAGCTAACAGCTGCCTTCTTTAAACAAGAGCGCATCGCTAACCTCAGTGCTGCTATCTTTAAGGCACTAAACCTCATCGCTACTACCTTAGGCACGTGGTGGCGGGCAATTTGAAATTCTACGTGCTTTTATGACAGCTGTCAGCTGCCATCTTTAAAAAACAGACTATCGCAAACTGCAGTGCTGACATCTACGGCGCTAAATCCACATGGCTACGGCCTTATGCAAGTGGTAGGAGGCAATTTGAAATACTACGTGCTTTCTTGACAGATGTTAAAGTGACAGCTGCTCTCTTTAAACAAGACACCATCGCCAACTTCAGGGATGGCATCTTGACGGGGCTAAAATTTCATAGCTACTACGATGTAAGAAGAAAACTAACATCAATCAAATCGCGAGCAATCGGAGTGGACGACATCCCGATATCCTTCGTCGTTACCTTGATAGATGTAGTACTGCCAATTTTAACCCACATATGTAACTCATGTCTTTCGGGAGGCTACTTCCCAATGTTTGGAAGGATGTCTTAATTTTCCCAGTACCAAAAAAATCTCTAGCAAATTCTCCATCTGACTATCGACCTGTCTGTATACTTTCTTCACTTTCGAAAGTCTTAGAAAAACTCATGCATGAACAACTGCTCCAATATTTGATGCACCATTCGTTACTTGATCACCCGCAATCTGGATTTAAAAAAGGACATAGTACATCTACTGCTCTTCTATAAATTACGGATGACGTAAGAAAAGCAATGGACGAACGTAAAGTGACCGTGCTCATTCTCCTAGACTTCAGCAGTGCATTTGACACTATCAGTACGGACATATTAATAGCGAAATTGCATTCCTTCCATCTTAGTCACGCTGCTCTCAAATTGTTCGCTTCCTACCTCCATAACCGACGACAGTGTGTTGTCATGAATGATAAGAGAACGGAGTGGAAGTACAAAGTTAATGATGTGCCACAAGGTTCTATACTCGGCCCCCTGTTATTTATTTTATATTTGAATGACATCTCTTCTAAGTTGAAAAACTGTAACTACCATCTCCATGCCGACGACCTTCAAATTTACTGCCACACAAAAGTGAATGACATAAATGCAGCTATTGAAAATATGAACCGAAACTTAGAGCAGATCAGCTGTTATGCAGCTGAGAATTCTCTCTCCATCAACCCAACGAAAACACAAGCTATCATACTAGGGCAGAGAAAACTGCTTGCCCATCTACACAGTCTACAAATTCCAGTCATTCAACTAAATGGCGTTGCTATCCCACTCTGTAAATCAGTAAAAAGCCTTGGAGTCACTATAAATGAAACTTTAAACTGGGATGAGCATGTCACTAACGTATGCAGGAAAGTTCACTCATCACTTCATCCCCTTAAGATTCACCAGACCGTATTACCTCTCAACTTAAAAATAAAACTGGTTCAAACATTGATACATCCAATTTTTAACTATTGTGATGTTGTGTTGCTGGATGCAACCAGTGAACAAAATAGGAAATTGCAGAGAGCTTTAAACTCCTGCATTAGATTTATCTTTTCATTGAATTTTGCCTCGCATGTATCCCCTTTTTATGCACGACTTTCTTGGTTAAAAGTAGAGCAGCAGAGGAATCACCATGTGTCAACCCTTATCTATCGACTCTTGACTGAAAATATACCTGAATATCTCTCCAGTAATTTCCGTTTTCTATCCTCCTTTCATGACCGTGACACGCGATCTGGGCCAACAATTGCAATACCTCCACATCATACATCTGCCTTCAGTAATTCTTTCCTTGTGTCGGGCGCTAGAATATGGAATGCTTTACCCCCTGAAATTAGAAATTGTTCCTCATTAATTACCTTCAAAATACAGTCTAAAGATTTCCTCTTGAATACGTAGGCTATATCATGTAGTTATATGTGAATGTCTGGAGTAAATAGTTCCCACAAGTTTACATAAATTACTGTTATTTTTTACGAATTCCACCTAGAGTAGTTAATATTGAATATATTTATTAATTTTCTAATTTTAGACTTAGGATGTAATCTTTTAGTGTTAGACTATATTAAGTTATATTAATATTATATTATATACACTGTGTTAAGTTATAATATTAAGTTTGGATTCAGTATTAAGCCGCATAATGTGGTTAAGTGTAAGAGAGGGCCAAGTGCTCTAACTTCGCCACAAATAAAGACATCAATAAATAAATAAATAAAATTAAGCACGTGGGCGCGCGAAATGTGAAATCCACGTGCTTGTCAAGGTAACAGCTGCAATCTTTAAACAAGATAGCATCGCTAACTTTAATGCTGGCATTTTGGCGGCGTTAAAACTTCATAGCTACTACCTTATGTACGTGTTATCGGGGAAATTTGAAAACTTTTACATGCTTTTCTCTGACAGCTGCCATCCTTTAACTACGTGGATATGGACTTTAAACATGTCTAACTTCAGTGCTGGCATCCTGACGGGGTTACAACTTCAAGGCTGCTACCATGTGCACTTAGTAGTGGGCAATTCAAATTTCCGCTCTTAGGTCGAGAGGTAAAATCCCTGACCTGGCGAGGAATCGAACTCGGAGTCTTCGTGCGAAAAGCACGTATACTACACTACGGGGGCTGGCAGAAAACTAAACCTCTACGGCACTACAGCCCTTAAAGTGCCTTCGTCTACGAAACGGCTGCTGCTAAGCACAAAGGCCTACAGATGACGAGGTGTCGTGCAGTCAGCACGACGAATCCTCTCGACTGTTGTTCTTGGTTTTCAGACCGGGAGCCGCTATTTTACCGTATCTTCGACCTGACTAGGAATCGAACTCGAGGTGTCCGGGCGAGAAGCACACAGGCACGCTGCACTACGAGGCGACATTTTTTAATATTTGGCTATATGTGTTTGAGCAAACAACAAGTAGACATGCTTTTGTAGATAGTAAAACCGAAAGTTTAGTTTGCTTCGACTTGAAATATTTTTTGCTTGTTGTGTGATGTATCTTCCTATGCGCTTAGCCGCACGCAGCTAAAATTTTTTATATGTAAGAATGCACCATATTGGAATTTCCGGTTAAATTGAGTCTGCGACACATAAAGGCATGAACACGTTACTTAGTTCGTAGAAGTGAACATTGCTTTAAGAATGTAAGGTCGAGGCTTCAATATACACAACACCCCGCGGACTTCCGGGCTGAGAGGCAGGCACGCTACAGGTAGGGGTTAGCAGAGTAAAAAAAATCTCTGACTTTGCTGGGAAATCCAACTTGGTGTGATAAAAAGGGAATTTAATAGGCACAGTGCCTCCTGCCAGGTAAATCGGGAACAGTAGCAGTTTCTTGTTAAACCCCGGGTTCGATTTCTAAGTAGACCTCGAACTAGCCTTATCCCCTTCCTGTCAGCAACCCTAAGATATAATTACTACTGCATATCCTGTATTGAATGCTTGTAGTGACCGGGCTAGGAATCAAAACAGGGACCTCCGGCTAAGAGGGAGGCGACCAAGGGAGTTCGGATAGCTTAGATGAAAGAGAGGAGCCGAGCACAAGTAAATTATAAAAGCAATGCCAGGTCTCAGCTAAGGGCTCTGTAGTCGCCAACTCACGCTCTCTAGTTCAGAGTCCTTAGGGTCCCTTTTAGTCTACTCTTACGTCAGGCAGGGGATACCGTAGGGGTTTTTCTACCATCGCTACCCACAAACGAAGCATAGCACGTTGTTCGGCATATTTTATACAAACTCCCCCTGTAGGTGGGGGCGGTAGTATAACGCCGGCTCTGACATTAACAATAAGAAAACACCAATCCTCTACGGCACAACGGCATTTTGAAAGGGCCTTGGTCTGCTCAGCGGCACTTCAGCAGTTGCTTCGTAGACCCCGAAAAAGAATCCTGCGTAAATAGCTGGAATCGAACTCGGGACCTCCGGCTAAAAGGCAGGCGCGTTGCGGGAGGGCGTAGACTACATAAAATTCTCTGAATTCACTGGGAAACGAACTTGGAGTGTTAGAAAAGAAGTTAGCATAAACAGATTTTAGACTACGAGAGGCATAAACAAAATATTTTTAGGAATTGATTTTAGCGCTTCAAGGCAAGACTAGTGCGCTCTCGTTTCAGAGCACAGCTGCGTTGGAATGTAATCGGTCAGCGCTATTCGCCAACCTCGGGAGCACGAAGTACATGCTCGTCGAAAGGATACACACGTACGTTGTGTTCTTAATAAAATCCACAGCCTGTTTGACTGAGATAGAATACTTTCGCAGAGGTTAAGGATAGAATAGGATAGGTTGTATAGTCGATTTCTCAGTTTATCAGAAGTTGATACTAGCTGATACCTGCCAGACAACGTAGGTCAGTCAGTTGAGGCATTGCTATTTTACTTGGCAAGTTCGATCCTAGCTCAGTCCCGTAGTATTTCAAATACGCTAGCCTAATTTAAAAGAACACCTGGAGGACTGGATTCCGGCACTTCGCCGTATCTGCAGCAGTTAGACTTCGAGTTCGATTCTCAGTAAAGCCATCTCTGCAGCGGTTAGACCGCGAGTTGGATTCTCGATAACGACAGAGATTTTTTCTTAAGAGATAAGTCTGTCTAGATTTGGCGACAGTGCGCTAAAAACGTACTTTTCACAGATATTTGCTAATCTAAGTAGCTCAGTCGGTTGAGGCACTCTCTTTTTAAATCAAATTTGCAAGTTCGATCGTAGCTCAGTCCGGTAGTATTTTAAATATGCCAGCCTCGTGTAAAAGAACACTTGCATGACTAAATACTGGCACTTCGCCGTCTCTGCAGAGGTTAGACTTCGGGTTCGACTTGGCAAGTTCGATCCTAGCTCAGTTCGATGGTAATTTAAATACGTCAGCTTTGTGTAAAAAGAACACATGCAAGATAAACTTCTGGCACTTTACCATATCTGCAGTGGAAGTTTCGGTTTGATTCTCAGTAAAGACGGAGACTTGCAGGCTAAGATTCTCCCCGTTCGATTTCTCAGTAAGGACAGGGTAAGCGTTCTACAAGATAGTGTGTTCGAATCCTATAGTTTTACACTAGGTGAATGCTGCGGGTTGTAAGCGTCGCTAGTACAGCACAATTCTTTGCAGTTAGATAGGGCTTTCGTCTGAGTCTAGATTCAGGTCAGGAGCCTCGTAGTCGCTAACCCAAGTTATAGACTTAGAAGGTCAAATAAGTAGAGGTATGTTCGATCCGTACCTCCAAGAGAAGTCAGAAGATATAGTGTGTAAACCTTTTTACGACTGTACTCAACAAAGTTGTGTGCTTGCTGACATAAACACTTTCTGCTCTCTGCATAGAAACAGGACAGATCACGGGAAGTACTCTGTGTGATACGCACGGCATTAATCCACAAGACGGTCAACGTAGTCGCAGTGTGCGTGTGTTAAGTGCTGACCGTATCAATTTGTGTATATATAAACGAATAAACAATTTACCGTATTCTCTCAATTTTGATCGAATCTAATCATCGTGATTCATATCTGCTGTCTACATTATTCCAGTGTCATCTGCAAGAAAGTAAGTTTAATTCTTTGAATATTATTATTAACATTTTTTGTGTATTTACCATTTTTTCTTTCTTTTTAGAAAATCACCATCGTCATTGATACCTGTCGTCTACTTCAACCGAGTACTATCTGCTTAAAAAGTAAATTTTTGAATCTGTCTCTGTTTTATACTTGTCTTTAAGTGACAAACGTGCTCATAGCGGTGCTGTTGAGGATCCGAAACACCTTCGAGCTGAGTGTTGGCTATAAGTCATGTAATGCATGCATTTTTGTAGGATACAACTTCTAGCACGGTGAAGAAACTACCGCAATTAGTATGCTTCTGTAGTGATGCCTAAGCTATCTATAACAACTGTTAGCGGAGCTGTTGAGGATATAACTAGCCTTTGAGCTATGCAGCTACAGTAGTGTCTGGTGTAAAACTGTTACTTATAGAGACGGCTAGTGCTTGCGTTTTAGCAAACATCAACTTTCATCTCGGTGAGGAAAGTAACAGGAAGATACCTTACTCCTCATTTACTTTGTACTCATCTTTAGTGATGCCTAGGCCATCTATAACAGCTAATAGAATATGTGTTTATTATCCGACTAACATTCGAGCTGAGGGCCTGCTATAAATCGTGTAAAACTAATACTTATAGGGGATGGTTAATGCATGCATTTTAGCAATAGGAACTTCTTGCTCGGTAAGGAAAACTTCCTTACTTAGTACGCCTCTTCAGTGATGCCTACGCCACCTATAACAGCTGATGGTATAGATGTTGAGCATTTAACTATCCTTCAAGCTACAGACATACATTAATATTTGATTTTTGTTTTCTAGCAACAACGAGAATTATCGTCGTCACAGATATTTGCCGTTTACTTCATCTGAGTCGCAGTTTGCTGTCTACGCAAGGTATATCTACATTGAACGCGGACATCTTAAGGTATGTTTCTATCTTTAAACTCATATGTATAACTTTTTTAATTCTAAAAAATTGTCATATTTCAGCTCCAACAATCAGGCGGCTCACCAGTCTTCCACTAAATGAGCCATTTAAATATATTTCGCTTCGTAAAGTAAAAACAAATTTAGGTGAAAAAATTTTGTGCGTCTGAGGATTTCCATGTATTTCCACCCAATAGATTTAGTGTGCTAACATATTTGGAATTAGAACAACTAAATCAACGATCCATTTTTATTATATACCGTGGAATAGAGAACAAATCTTGTATCATTAGCTTCGTTGATGTATAATTATGGCAACGAATTGGGAAACTATACAGACATGTTTTTCATCGCGTATACTAAGCGGTATTATACGAAATTCATTCGATGTTTTAGATCCAAATTCTTTCTTACTCTCTTGCTACAATGTTTTCAAAGAATAAGTTACTTCTTTGCTGACTACGCATACAGCGCTTAAACCAAACGCCAGCCTTGCTTGTTCTTTAATTCTTTTCAAAGAGAATCAGGAAATTCATGAAACATATTACATTTCATCTAAAATGACGAAACTCTTATGTTCAGACAATATTTCTGAATGGTCTGTGAATCTCTCGCTAAATATCAAAAGGTTGTAGAGAGTGGGAGCAATAAAGCACTCAAGAGTATTTCCCATCTTCAAATTCATGTGTATAAATTCGATCCCTTAAATTCCGGTAGGCAGTATTAAACTTCCTCAAGTGATTTTAAATAAAAGAGCAGTGATCAGTATTGACAGTAAGGATGACTATTGCTTTTTATGGTTTATCGCAATGGCGTTGAAACCAGCAAAAACACATAATCCATCAAGGATATTTCAATTTAAGGTGTGTTTTTCAGTTAAACAGTCATTACATTTTGAAGGTGTTCCTTTTCCCATGGATTTAACAAACATTTCTACATTTGAGAAAAAACAACCCAATTTTTCTTTTCTGTATACGGTGTCTACGGAGACAGTATTGTACGACTACTTTACACAGCTTCTTCTCCGAAACAATATTATCTTCACCTTTTGTATGTTTGAAATGAAAACGCATGCCACTACTGCCTTATAATCAAACTTTCTCGTTTGTTGAACTCTCAACTTTCATCAAATCATCGCAAAATTTATACGCGAGAGGTCTTTGCAGCACTTTTCTACAGAAAGCATGTTAGGTACACACATAAATGATTGTGCGACACATCTAGCCGTGAAACTTGTTCTGCCAACCAGAAAAATGCAGAAATGAAGTTTGAGACTTATTATCATCATCAAGAACCCGTTCCTTTAACTGTTTATGCAGATTTTTAATGTTTACTGTACCTTTTCTTTGTTGCCAACCAGACTTGAGTGAACCCTACACTGATTACTTGCAAAGGCACACTCAGTTTTCAGTAGCTTACAAAGTCGTTTGTTCCTACGATGCATCTGTAACCTTTTTTAAGATTTACCGCGGAGAAAACTGTACGGCATGGCTGTTAAAAGAATTACAAGAGTTAGCACAACGCGTTCATACTCTTATTTTGCAATCGTGCCCATTCACATGACATTGGATGGAATGATTTTGCATGATGAAACTGATGAATTTCACATCTGTAAACAGCCAATTATTTTCCCAGAGATTAAGGTTCGCGATCATTGCCACTTTACTGGGAAATATCGCGGACCTGCACATGATTCGTGCAACCTTTCATATCGTGCACCTAAATTTATTCCATTATTTTTCCGTAACTTGTCAGGCTACGGAAGCCACTTCATTGTTCGTGAGATTGCACAATTAAATTGTACAAAGTTCACTGTGATTGCACAAAATCATGAACGCTTTATTCCATTCAGTTATCGCGTAGGCGATATTAGCATTCGCTTTATAGATTCCTATAAATTTATGAACTTTTCGGATACACTTGTGAATGGGCTTTCAAGAGACTACTTGAAATACATTCGAGAGTATTTTCCAGATCCTCAACAATTTAGACTTCGTATAAGGAAAAGTATTCTGCCCTATGACTATATCCAGAACTTTCAAACATTAGAAGAAACAAAATTGCCTCCTCAGTCTGCATTTACAAGCGTTTTAAGTGAATGTAGTACACCGTCACTCAGCTCATCGCCATACGATAAGCATGCGGTATCGATTTCAGATGAAGGCTGTTAGCATGCCTGCCAGGTGTGGACAACGTTTCATCTACAAACATTGGGTGACCATGCGGACTTGTATTTGAAGGTAGATACTTTTACCCTGTGATGTGTTTTAATAGCTTTGTAAAATGTGTTTATCTATTTACGAATTAGACCCTTGCTCTTACAACACAACACCCGGTCGGTCATGGGATGCGATGCTAAAGTGTACTGGTGTTCAACTTGATCTCCTTACGAATGTCGACTTGCTTTTGTTTTTTGAAAGCGGCATTCGCGGCGGACTTGTTTTTCTTGTAAACAGGCATGCGATCGCAAACAATCCCTACCTAGGCAAATATAATTCAAAGAAAGAAGATTATTATCTGAAGTATTTCGATGTCAATAATCTGTATGGGTGGGTCATGTCACAGCCATTACCATGTAAAGATTTTGTATGGCTTACAGAATCTGAAATTCAACATTTTGATTTTTTGAAGCTGCTAAAGTTCCTAATCGTGGCTACGTGCTGAAGCTTCTCTTGCATACCATTCTCGTCTGCACAATTCACATTCCGACCTTAATTTTTGTGTTGAAAAATGATTCCACCTAATGATACATCAAAACATAGTAAACTGCTAGCCACTGTTTTTCCGAAAAAGCGCTATGTTATCCACATTCAATGTCTTGTTCGATGTCTCGAATACGGCTTACAGTTAGACTGTATTCATCGTATCGTTGCTTTTAAGCAAGAAGCATGGCTTAAAACGTACATGGATTTGAATACTGAACATCATCAACGTGCTACAACAACATTTGAGAGTACGTCTTTCAAACTGATGAATAACCCGATCTATGGAAAAAAATGGAAAATGTACGCAAACATCGCGACCTTCATTTAATTAATCAATGGGGTGGCCGGTGTGGGGCACGCAAGTACATCTCAAAACCAAACTCAAAGCCTATCATATTATTGATCATGACCTTATTTCTGTTGAAATTAAAAACTGGGGTCGTCTATGCGAAGCCAATTAATTTAGGAATGGCTATACTTGATTTTTCAAAATTAAAAATGTATGATTTTCATTATGGACTTGCAAAGCAACAGTTGTCTGGTTTTACACTTTTTGTATGGATACAGATAAATTCATTTATGATATTCCGATGACAGACGTCTACGGTGTGATTCGAAACCATTCTCAATAATTTGACACTTCTTCCTTTTCACCTAGTAATCCATTTAATATTCAGACACAGAACAAGAAAGAGGTAGGGCTTATGAAAGTTGAATGTAGCATGAATATCGTGACTGAGTTTATTAGTTTAGCACCAAAAATGTATGCCTATGACACTCAAAATTCACAATCTGTTAAAAAAGCAAATGCGTACATTCATGCGTCGTTAGCCGTTTACACGTTCAACACTACCGCGATGTACTGACATCTGGAAATGCCGCTTTTTGTACGCAAAAGGGATTCAATCACGCAAATATCATGTATATACGACCGAGTAAAAGATCTGTTCATTGCTTCCTTTCGATGACAAACGTGTATAGGATAGTGATTCCCTTACAGGTGTTCCATGGGTGTACAGCAACATGCATAATTAACATTGCTGTACATATATGATCTGTAGGAAGGGGAAATTACATGATCATTTAACAAGGGAGGGGTACATCACCATTTGTAAAGATTGCATTATCATTCAAGATGCAGAAAATAATTTTGTACATATAATAAGGGGAAATGACCAATTCTGTAGTACGGCAAAACATACAAGATGCAGAAAAAAACTTGTACATGCAAGATGCAATGTTAATAAATAATGTAGAATTTGTATATTCTTTTTTTATTATGTATTCCTGTGTCCACGTCTTTATTACCTTCTCTTCCTCATCCTCCGCCTACCGCTCCATTCTCTTTTTTCAAGATAAGGTTAGGATTATATGCTTAAATTCTACGTCTGCACATCACTCTAGGAGGAGTAGCGAGGATGAGGAGGAAGAGGAGGAGGCTGTTACATTTTTAAAAAATTCCATAGACAAGATATTCAAGATAACAGCAGTCAGGTTAAAGTCTAAAAGTGTTCAGAAAAGCAGTATTTTATAAACAGCAGTTTCGTTTAAGATGGTAAGTATGTCAACAAAAGGAAGGTCTAAGAGTGTTCAGAAGATCAGCTTGCTTTAAAAATCACCAGCTTGGTTTAAGTATGCTGAGAAACTAGGTTCTCTAAGGGAACAGTATGTTGAGAAGAGCAACTCGGTAAGTATGTTGAGAACATAATTTTTTCCCTCTGTTCGAATCGATCTTCTTAGGACAAAGTATCCCCTGCCAACTAGTAAACATGTTCTGAACACAACAATCAATGTTCTGAACACCTGTTGATCGACTATAGTGTTCAGTTCTAGTCTTGCTACCATTGCAGTAGACGATATATTTTTTTTCTGTTCGAATCCATCTTCTTAAGACAAAAGTATAGCCTGCTAAGCAGTAAATATGTTCTAAACACAACAAACAGTGTTCTCGACACCTGTTGTAGGTAACAGCAGCGTCGTTTAAGATAGTCAGTATGTCAACAAAAACAAAGTCTTAGAGTGTTGAAAACAGCAGCTTGGTTTAGGTATACCTAAAAACTAGCTTCTCTAAGAGAATAGTATGTCGAGAAGGGCAGCTCACTCTAAGATGGTAAGTATGTGATAACAAGGGCAGCTTTCTTTATAACTAAATTTGTGAAGGGCAGCTTGCTTGTTCGCAGCGTATCTAAGTACCGTTAAGATCTATTTAAACTCCGCGCTATAAAGTTTACTTCTGTCAAGATAACAGCACTCAAGTAAGCCACGTGCACGTAGTTAAAGAAAGCGGCTGTTATCTTGACAGATGTCAAAAAAGCACGTATAAATTTACAAATTGGCCGTTATTATATGCATAAGGTAGACGCCATGACGTTTTAGCCCGGTCAAGATGCCACCACTGAAGTTAGCTATGTTTAAAGTCCATGCGCACGTGGTTAAAGGATGACAGCTGTCATAAAAAGAAACATGTGGAATTTCAAATTTCGCGCGCCACGTGCATAAGGTAGCCACCATGAAGTTCTAGCCCCGTCAAGATGCCAGCACTGAAGTTTGCGATAGTCTTTTGTTTAAAGATGGCAGCTGTCAACTTGACAGCTCTCAAAAAAGCACGTGGGATTTAAAACTGACCACTACCACGTGCATAAGGGGGTAGCCATGAGGATTTAACGGCGTCAAAGTGCCATCACGTGGAATTTCAAATTTCTCGCGCACATGTGCGTAAGGTGGTAGCCATGAGGATTTTGTACCGTCAAGATGCCAGCACTGAAGTTTGCGATAGTCTTTAGTTTAAAGATGGCAGCTGTCGCCATGACAGCCATCAAAAAAGCACGTAGAATTTCAAATTGCCCGCCACCACGTGCCTAAGGGGGTAACTATGAAGTTTAGTGCCGTAATGATGGCAGCACTGAAGTTAGCGACGCGCTCTTGTTTAAAGATGAGAGCTGTCAGTTGTCAAAAAGCACGTGGCTCTGAGGAGATCGTGGCTTTGTTTATGAATTCAAATTTCGCGCCCACCGAACTCTAATTTACCGCGCGCAGTTACCTGACCATCTCCACGGCCCCTGATTGCTTGGGGGTGGGAGCAGCTTTGCTCTACTACTCCCAATGGCCTCTGCATTCATCTTCTGGCTCTGAGCATGTCTTGATGATTCTACGTGACAATGTACTAGGTTCGGCACGATTCTGGAAATAATCATATGGTTAATGAATTTGGTCAGAACAACACAATTTTTATCTTCTATGTTGGCCTATATATAGTTCTAGTCAGTACTCTTACGTAGTATCTATTGTGTAAATAGGATCCTGATATAATAAAATAAATAAATTATCATTACTTGTAAAACTTAAAACACTTTCATCATTTCATCTCTGGTATTTTAAGGGTTACCGGAGGATTTCTGATTCATTAGACATATGGTCACCGGTTTAAGGCAAGATGTCCTTCCAGTTACCATGTAATTCTTCAGGTGAAAACTTCAAATCATGATCAGTTGAGATGGGCAGGTAGGATTGGTAAGCCAGCAGCTACATATTGTACCAGCCTAACCCCTATCATCGAGGATATATTCAGAAAGTAAGTTGTGTATTAATATTTAAAATAAGTTGGAAATATAATTTCAAAATATTATTTGTTCGCAACGTTATACACATTCTGCACATTCATGAAATCTTGTAAGAACGATGCATCTTGTTGATTTGTCCCTGTACCATTATACTCTCACGAACAAATATGCACAATTATATATGAAGTCTGTGCGCTACAGGCATCTACACTTTGTTTTATATCACACAGTTTGGGAAAGATCACAAAATCAGTTTCATTAGATAACAATAACTTGCATTGTGACACATCATTTCGAAAACGTCAGATGACGTGTTAATACCAGTAACTTACCTCCTTTGGCTTCTTGCTTCACGAATCTAAGTCGTGATGCCCAGGGACTTTCCTTATCGGTATCTTGTACTAGAAAGAAAAAAATCTCATTTATATATTTACTACTTAAATTACGTTTAATACAATATACACACAATACTAATTATGTTAAATACTTAATGTAACCGATATAGAAGACAAAAATGTAAGCGGGTCAGAAGGTGAATTATATCATAACTTTCAAAACAGTTATAAGTAGTGGGTAACATTTTTATATGGAGTGATTTGTGCATTGCTAACAAATAACTTACTTATCTTGCAGATTTGTATTTAGGACTATGCATAACGGTAGCAACAAATAATCAGTCACAGTGCAGGAGAAAATTTTCAAGCGGTGGTGACGTAGAGACTATTGTCAAAATTGAAGGCGAAATGAATTAAGTCGGATATTTCATTCACACCAATTTGTTGACCACGGCTAATAACAAAATCAAATTCATCCATTTAATTTTCAAAAAGCAGGAAGTGGCTTATTACTGTATAATCCAGGGCATTACCAACCTAGTGCAGCCGATGTCCCACCACCTGACCGACATCTAGCAGTTGACCGAAAGCGTTCTCAAAGCCAAGCTCTACCACACCATAATTCCGTTGCAGTTGGGATTCAGAGGTGTGATTGCAGTGTATGGATACACTAGAGAGCAGAGGATATTTCTCACTGAGATATATTATTTGAATAATTTGTACCAAAAATGCTTAAATAAATATTACTGTGGTTATCCCGATATTCCTTGGTCATCAAAAAGTACTGTAATGTGGTTGTTTAAGATGTGGAGGGAAGCCAGCTCTGTTTTACGATACGAATAAGCGATGTCCTACACGAGTTCATCTCAAGAATCAGCTTCAACATATTGGAGCGTTGATGGAACTGAGTCCGGAAAACCAACCCGGTGTACCTTATATGGCTGTGAAGGCCTAAAAATGATCAAGAACGTTATAGTAAACGCATGGAAGCATGCTCTAATTGTTGCAGGTGGGTTTTAATATCCGTGCATGACGGAGTTGTGGATCCAGCACCTCTATTTATGGGTGATGAAGCTTGGTTTCCTCTGAGTGGTTCTGTGAACGATCATAATAGTCGCTATTGGGACTGAAAAAATCATCTAGAAATTCTATTTTATGGCAATAAATTCTGGTGTGATATGCTTTTACTAGAAACCGGATAATTGGTCTAATGCTTTTAAAACACAGTGAATTCGAAGTGCTATGTGAAAAAGTTTAGTGACCATTTGCTGAAATGCTGATGGAATGAGAAATGACTTCCAACATGGAGATGCAACAGTTCACATATGATCATGAATTTTTATTAACCCGCAGGCTTTGGCCCCCTCGTTCCGCTGTTTAAATCGTCTGTGACTTTATCTTTGGAGAAATCTTAAAACAGAAATTGGAAAATAACAACCCACGCACTCTTCGGTGTCTCGAAGAAAACACACATTGTACGCAGAGTGTAACTAAAGATGAATAGCAATTCCTTTTCCCGAACCGGCTACATGGCTGCACATTGTGCCTGAAAATGATAGTGACCACATTCAGCATATCGCTTGAAATAAGGTAAGAATAAACTTCCAATATAATAGTTTGCAGTCACCGGAACCCTCGCCCAAACTATCCGCATTGTCTGCCATGTGGCAAAGCATGAATGGAGCTAGGTTCTGATTGTCCGGTATGATCTCACTTGAAGGAAAGGAGTATACAAGTTTAGGCCTGGGATAAAATGCCAGACTTACTGTACATCTACGGAAGAATCCCAAATTTCTTTATATCTTTTGAATCTATCTGTATTATTTTGTAAATGATTGCAATATAACAAAATAAACACAAGAAATCTATAAATTTGCTCATATATAAAATTACATGAAGGTTTTCTAAAGCCATCTACGCCCAACGGGAGCTTGCTTACGAAGAATTACCTGTATGTTTCTATTGAACGATTCTGAAATTCAAACCAGGATCCCATGAAACATACTAGTGTAACTTCACGGGTTGTTAAGTGTTGTTTTTGGGCAAACATATTTACTGGGTACAACACCTCAACAGATAAGCTTCGATGCATAAGTCACCGTAAACAAAAGCGACCGATCTGTTTGTTGGCTGGCATACTGGTTTTGAGGTTCGGTCTACGAGGGTGAATCAAAAAGTAAGTTACATTAACTCGCCTCGAGAGCACGCTGTGTGTCGTGACCGTGGCCAAAGGGGAGTAACCTACAGTAACTGCTGACACGTCCGATAGGAAGGTTGATGTGGTATCCCGTCGGGTTGTGTAGAGAGGGCTCGCCTCAATGGCGCTCCAACAGGATGTTCACTCCAAATTCGAGGTACGTGCAACGATCAGATTTATATGCACTAATCGGCTCAATTTCTTGGACATGCATCGTGAAATCACTAACGTATATGGTGAGCGTGCAATTTCTCGTCCCAGTATCGCAAAGTTGTGTAACAATTTGACGCCGGACGCGCGGAACTCACGGACGAATATCGCGAAGGCAGGCACGCATCGTACAGAACCGCTGCAAATGTTGACCGTGTGCAAGGGGTCATTGGAGATAATCGGTGGCATAAAACCACAGGAAATTGCCAGCATGCTGAACATTTCATATGGCAGTGTGTTCTCCTTTGTTCACCAGCAACTTGGATTTCTTTAACTGACTCAAAGTGGGTCCCAGGTTTGCTCACCGATGTTCCCAAGGGACAACTTTTCCAATCGCCACTGGCATATTTTCAACGGCATTCTGTCGAGGAAAATGAGTTTCTGCGGCCAACCATCACAGGGAATGAAAGATGGGTCTACAATTTCAGCCCTGAAAAAGACAGAAGGTCTATGGAATGGGTTTAC
The DNA here is from genome assembly GCF_040414725.1 of Anabrus simplex. Taxonomy (NCBI): domain Eukaryota; kingdom Metazoa; phylum Arthropoda; class Insecta; order Orthoptera; family Tettigoniidae; genus Anabrus; species Anabrus simplex. The sequence goes on from NC_090266.1 coordinate 881,289,368, forward strand.
ACCACATCAGCACCATGAAAGCTGGCCAAGGCCCAACCTTCAGCAGGAAAGGTAATGGCGACAGGGTTCGATGACCTGGAGGGAGTGATGCACCTGGAATTTATGCCAAAAACATGACAATCAACTCGGCTTCGTATTGTCAAATGTTGCACACGTTGCGTGAGTCAATTAAAGAAAAACGGTGGGTAAAATTGAGCGCCAGTGTGATTTTGTTGCACGATAACGCAACAACTCGCACCGTCCGCCAAGCGTCCGAACTTCTGCGGAGATTCAGTTGGGAGGTATAGCAACATACAGTCCAGACTTAGCGCCAAGCGATTATTATGTGTTCAGTAAGGTGGTCTGCAGGTGGTTACATAGCGCCGGAGGTGATTTATACACATCCGGAATAGAATGGTTGGTTGACCGCTCCAAGAAATGTTTAGAGTCTCTTGGGGTCTATGTGGAAGAGTGATCTTCCATTGTATGTTTACTCAGCCGTGTTTCTTATGTGCTGGTGGTTTAATAAAACTTGGAAATGCAATTTACGTTTTTTAATCACCATCGTAGTGAGGTAGATCAGCTAACTTGTTCTATTGAGAAAGGAAGTCATGCAGCCAGCGAATGTGCTAGAATCTGCACTGTTTTGTTTCCAAAATAAAGTTCCTACTTCGAGGAGTCAATACAAAGAAACGGAAATGGGACTCTGTTAGTGAAGGAGATATGATATTATGAATTCATGGTATCTCAAGAGGAGTTGCTCGAAAGCATATTTACGGAGCATCGATTTCTTCTATGTCTCAGTCCAAGGAGTTGAAAGGCAGGAAAATTATCTCATGAGCGTTACTGTTATGATGGATACATACGTAGATGTACAGGAAGAAGTTAGTCATGGGCATATCAGTGAGATTTTATCGTCTACACAACACGTACAAGCAGTGTTAAGGCTCATTGTTCAAGCATTATGTCAAATTCATGGAATGCAATGAACCGAACAATTAATCGTCTGGTAAATGCGCTAGGTAGAGCTATGCTTATAGTCAAGATAAAAATAAGAACTAGAGAGGAAGAACATTGGCAGTGACTATAAGTGTAATGCGGCAGCCTTATCATTGAATGAAGGTGGAAGAAAGAACTCTTATTTTCTTCACGAATACAGTAAGTTTCTTTTGGCAATGCCACTGCGAAAACTCTTCTCCTGAAGAAGAGCCTGAAACTATGCCGATCGTCCGCATGGAACATTTAAACAAAATCAGATATTATATTCTCATCGTGAAGAAGCCAGAAGAGCAATGCAGTTTGTTACCGAAGAAGATACGAGATTATGAGCTCATGGTATCCCAAGAGGTGTTACTCGAAAGCATAATTCCAGTGCATCGATTTCTCTGATGTCTCAGTTCAAACAGAGATATTTTAACCGTTCACGACCATGCTAATAGGTATGTAATGTAGTCCAACAAGTAGCATATGCCATTTTCTCCTTCATTCTACGACATAATTGGTCGCAATGAACATTTTTCGCCCAGTCTGGGATGAAGGCAGCGTTGCGCTAGCTCGGAGGGTGAAGGTCTAGTTACGCGTACAGAGGGAGAGAGAGCTTATTGCAGCGGAATCTTGAAATCGCCTTCTCTATTTGCGAAGAGAGAAGGAAATAGCAAGCCAAGCGCAGAGAAGATCTAGATCAAAAGGCGTAGTCTGTTTTACAGTTTTTTAACCCAAGAACTGGATATTCTCAGCGATTTCCCTGTATATTCATGTGTGCCAGCTCACAATTCACGCACGTAAACAATAACCATAACATTTCTGATAAAGTCTTGTGAAATTTACGAGTAAGGACTCATTGGAATCAGCGTAATTTCTACTATTCTGGGATGTCAGAAGGTGTCCCACTTAATGAATATATCGGCAATGAAGCATCTTAGACAGATGTGCGTATTAGAAAACACATTTTGGCGTGCGTAGCGTAACAGAAGCGAGGGAGCCCGCGGCGGAATATGATCCACGAGCATATTTAGAAAAGGAAGCTTATGAGAATGCTAGAGATTCAGCGATGCTATCTACTTGAAAGTAGATCAGTGGAAAGTAGAATTCAAGATCTATAAAAGGGCTATTGACACGACTATGAGAGATCATTATTAACGGATCTATTTTGCACAAGTGGGCGGAGCCTGCTTTTCGTCCAGCCGGCAAGCCGGATTCGCTATAAAAGAAACACCAAACTAGCCCTAGTATCCATTCTATCGCAGTCTTTCCTCATTCGTTGCCGGAAATTCGTCAGTCATTGTGAACCGGTATTGCTCAGTTAATGTGATTCGGTGAAACTGAGGAATATTTTGTGTTATTCAGTGTTGAATAAATGTATCAGACCGACACACATATAACATAATCATATCTCATGGTAGGAAATAATGATTGTGGTGTTTGAATAGAGGTGCTTTTAATTCCCATATATGTTTGTTAAGGGAATGCACACTCGTGAAATCAGTGACGGCTCACATGAATAATATTCAGAGAACGGGTAAAATTTCAGATAGATCGCTAAGACGTAGTGTGATGTTGACTATATTCTACTACTCTTAATTTGACCGTAATTAAGGCATGTGCAGTGATAGGAGACGTTATTCTAGCTAGTAGAAATTGCTAGAATAGCCCGGGAATGGTGTCTGATTGAACAAGTGACGCTCATATAAAAATAATGACATTCATTAATTGTGTCGTGTTACAATAAAACCAAATGAGTAGCGATCCCCAGGGACTATAACCGCTACTCGGGTAGTCAATTCAAGTTCATGAGTGGATTTAGCCATATTACGTTATTTTAAGGCGTATAGAGAGTACTTCATTAGCCAGTATTACATTTGTGCCAGCATTCTTGGATTGGATTCCACCAGAACGCGTCATTGTCCCTGCAATATTTTCTTCGGGGACCGTCCAGAACTTCGGATTGCAGGAGTCCGCAGTTCCAGACATCATGTACGCGACCAGGAAGACAATGAACCAAGGACTCTCAGCTAAAGAGGCGTCCATGTCGGAAGATTAAACCCATAGATGTACGCTCAGATGACATCACGACTACACGCAGCAATAATGATTACACTCCACTTTTGTATACATAAAAAGCATAAAGGCCGCAATGATTTTAATTTTAATTAAGTTTAATTTTAATTTTAATCATGGTGTGGGTTACTCTAGTCACGTTCTACTTCGGGAACCACGGGCAACGGCTGATTGGCGTAGAAAGTGGTCCTGAGAGCTGGAAACCAGTTGCTATGGAATGGGAGTGGGCATTTCGGACATATTCTGAACCATGGCCCTCCTTTTGCTCAGGCGGCTAGGACTATACAGTCCGCCGGTGGTCCATAACCCGTTAGAGGAGAGATCCTCACTTGGACTATGTGAAAGTGGGGTAACATCATGCTTCATGAATTTACACAGCTCAGAACATTTGAAGCAAGCCTCGGGCCTATGGGAGTAACGGAGACCCACTCCGATTTCACAGGCGAGGGACTCCTTGGAAACAACTTGGCGAACGAAATTGAATTCGATGAGGAGCTATCAATTCTAATGGGGCTTATGGGTGAAAGAAAGTAGAACTGGCTGAGTCAGCAAAGAGGCTGCATATGGGTGTGCTAGGAGTAAGTGATATTGAGGTAAGGGGAGATAACGAGGAAGAGATAGGAGATTATAAAGTGTAATTGACAGGTGTTAGAAAGGGAAGGGCAGAGTATGGGATAGGGCTGTTAATCAGGAATACCATTGCACGCAACATAGTTTCTGCTAGACACGTAAATGTGTGAATGATTTTGGTAGATTTGGCAGTTGGAGGAATAAAGACGAGAACTGTCTCAGTGTATTCACCATGTGAGGGTGCAGATGAGGATGAAGTTAACAAGTTTCATGAAGCATTGAGTGACATCGCGGTCAGGGTCAACAGCAAGGATAGAATAGTGCTACTGGAAAATTTCAATGCGAGAGTTGGGAATAGAACAGAAGGATACGAAAGGGTGATAGGTAAATATGGGGAAAATATCTAAGCTATTGGGAATGGGACGCGTTTTCTGGACTTCTGTGCTCGTATGTGTTTAGCAGTTACAAATACATTCTTCAAGCATAAGACTAATAACCCCTACATATGGGAGGCTAGGAGTACCAGATCCATAATATAATATATCTTAACCATGTTCGAATACAGGAAATCTCTTACGGATGTACGATGTTTCCGGGGATTTTTTTATGATACAGACCACTATCTGATCTGTAGTTGACTAAGTATCTCTAGGCATAGGGTAGAGAAAGTGAAATCTGTCTTTAAACGAATAAGGGTAAAACATCCCCAGGACGAGGAAATTAGACAGAAGTACATGGACACGATTATTGAGAAGTTTCAAACAGTAGACAGTAAGCAGGTTCAGGATATAGAAAGAGAATGGGTGGCATACAGAGATGTCGTAGTAGAAACAGCAAAGGAATGCCTAGGAACAACTGTGCGTAAAGATGGGAAAGAGCGAACATCTTGGTGGAATGATGAAGTGAGAGCAGCTTGTAAACGTAAAAAGAAGGCTTAACAGGACTGGCTCAAAACAAGGGCCGAGGCACACAGGGATTTGTGCGTTGATGAAAAAACATGGCGAAATAAATACTCGTTGAATCCAAAAAGAAGTCGTGATAAGATTTTGGTAATAACCTGGAAAGGCAAGGTCTAGCAGCAGGAAAACCTTTCTGGGCAGTAATAAAGAATCTTAGGAAGGAGGGGAAAAAGGAAATGACAGTGTTTTGAGTGATTCAAGTGAACTCATAATAGATCCCAGGGAATCACTGGAGAGGTTGAAGGAATATTTTGGACACATTATCAACGTAAAAGGAAGTCTTACTGGTGGTGTTCCGAACACCAAGCTCATGGGGAGGAGGAAAATTATGTTGGTGAAATTACGCAATGGAAAGGATGGTAAATAATCTCCATTGCCATAAAGCAGCAGCAATAGATAAAATTAGACCTGAAATGGTGAAGTATATTGGGAAGGCATGGAGGAAATGGCTTCATAGACTAGTAGGAGGAAATGGCTTCATAGACTAGTAAGATTAGCATGGAGTTTTGGTAAGGTACCTTCAGATTGGACAAAAGCAGTAATTGCACCTACCTATAAGCAAGGGAACAGGAAGGATTGCAGCAACTATCGAGGTATCTCATTGTTTAGTATACCAGGCAAAGTATTCACTTGCATCTTAGGAGGGACGGTGCGATCAGTATTTGAGAGGAAGTTAGATGAAAATCAGTGTGCTTTGAGACCACAGAGGGGCTGTCACTATCAGATTTTCAGTATGCGCCAGGTAATTGAAAATGCAACGAGAGGAACGGGTAGTTGCGTTTATGTTTCGTCCCACGGGGTCCCATTTCCGTTCGACAGGCGAGGGACTCCTTGGGAGAAAATCTGGCGGACGAAATGGAATTTGTTGGGGCAATATCTGTGTTAACAGGGATTACGGAAGGAAGAAAGTAGAACTAATTATATTAGCAAAGAGGGTGCAACTGGATATAGCAGGAGTTAACATTAATTGGGTAAAGGGAGATTATGAGGGAAAAATTAAGAAGTATACTTAACAGTCATTAAAATGGAAAGGGCAGGGTTTCGTTTATTGCTTATCATCAGCTATACTATTGCAATTCATAATAGTTTCTGTTAGGCTTGTAAATGAGCGGATGATGGGTGCAGATTTAGTTATTCGAGGAATTAAGTCACGAATTGTCTCAATCTACTCAGCATGTGAATGTGCAGATAAGGATGAAATTAACTAGTTTTGTGGAGCACTGATTGACCCTATAGTCTGGGTCAACAGTAAGGATAGGATAGTTCTAACGGACTGTTTCAATGCAAGAGTAGGAAATAGAACGGAAATATATGAAATTCTGATGGATAAATATGGGGAAGACATGGAAGCTAATAAAAATGGGAAAAGTTTTTTGGACTCCTGTGCCGGTATAGGATTAGCAGTTACGAAATCATGTTTCAAACATACGCATAGGAGGTCAGGGAAACCTGATCCATAATATAATATATATAAACCTACTGAGAATTCAGGAAATCGGTTACGAGTGTGCTGCTATTCCTGGGATTTCTTGATGATACAGACCACTACTGACCTGCAGTAAAATAAGCATCTCCAGAACAGTGGAAGTGAACTCTGTCCTTGGACGAATAAGTGCAGAAAATCTGGAGGACGACGAAATTATACAGAGGTACATGATATGATTAGTAAAATGTTCATAACAATGGACAGTATGCAGGTTCAGGATATAGAAAGAGAATCGGCTGCATATCAGGGCAACTCCATTAGAAACTGCAAGTGAATACCTAGCAACAACTGCGTGTATAATTGAGAAAACCGAACATCTTAGGGGAATGAAGAAGTGAGAGCATATCGTAAATGTAAAAAGAGGGCCAATCATAAGTGACTACAAGCAAGGTCTGGTGCTGACAGGGAATTGTATCTAGATAAAATAAACATAACGAAACAAATAATTGTTAAATACAAGAGATGTCGTGGAATATTTCAGTAATAACCTGGAAAGAATGGGTCAGATGGCAGGGAATCCTTTCTACACAGTAATGAAGAATTTTAGAAAGGAAGGGAAAGCGGAAATGAATAGTGTTTTCGGTAAGCCGGGTGAACGCATAGTAGATCACTGGCCAGGTGGATGAATTATTTTGAAAATCTTCTCAACGTAAAAATGAAATATTTATGGTGACGTCGTGAACAAGCGAGTTCATGCGGAGGAGGGAAATAATATTTGTGAAGTTACACTTGAACAAGTGAAACGGATGGTAAATATACTCCTTAGACATAAAGCAGCAGACTATATTAAATTAGACCTCAAATGTTTAAATATAGTGGTAAAGCAGTGATTAAATGGTTTCATGAAGTAATAAGATTGGCATGGTGAAATAATTGCATCCTACCTTGCAAATATTCATCGCCCCAGCACCACCATATATCAGCACTTGCCTACTCAACTAGCTCTTACCGATATGATGCAGAGACTGAGCACAGAATTGCCATATGAGTCTACCGTCTACGTCATTAGTGACGTCGCGTTTATCTACAAGGTTCCAGAGTCTTTAATTTTCCATCCTTGTTCCATCTGGTTCCATGAATATTGGTATAAAAATCCCGATCAATCATCTAGCAAATCAGACTACTTTCATCGTTCGTGTGGTTGGAACATGGTTCTTACCTTCTTATTTCCCATACATATGGGAAATTTAATTATAGAACTGAATAAGTGCAAGATGCAGTTTTATTGAAACCTTGCAGACTGTATTTCGTGTGCGACCCGTTCTGGTCTTGTATTACTCTTAATTTATAATTTATCGTCGTTTCATTCTAACTTATGGGAAAGAGCCATTAGCTCAACATGGAATTCTTAGGCCTAGGATTCATAGGTATTATGTTGTTATACATTTCTGTAGGGATCCTGTGCTGTGTCACACATTTTGAAATTTTGCATCAATATATGTACATACGTTAACTTTCGTAAATTCAGCTTAATTCCTTCTCATTTGAAAAAGGATTTCTTGTCAATTTATGATAATAAAACCTTTATTTGTAGTTAATATCTTAGAAAAGGGAAAGACAAGGACACAAACATTCTTTTTAACAAGGATATGCCTGTTACAGCATTTGCGTGGCTCGCAGAGGAGTACGAAGTGCATGGGTTGAATGGCTGGACAGGGGATCACTTAGAGCAAACATGTACTTTAACATAATTTGGAAATTGAATCCCTTTCCTTTCTTAAAATTCAGAAGGAGTAATTCCACGACATAACAAGGCAGTTGAAGTATTAACAACGAGATCGTCATCTCCAACAGTGCATTGAAATTAGAAGTCCTAAATCAGGTACAAAATAAGTAGGGAGACACTCCCAGTAGTTTACTTACATACGAAAGAGCATAATATTGCACGTGACTTGTACAATATTATGAAATAGCGTAGTTTATCCGAGCGGGTACAATTTATAGGAGTCTCAGCTCCAAAATACAAGAGGCAAGTTTCAATTGGACAATCAGTTAATCTTAGTTACATTCTGCAAACCCTTGGGTGATCCCTGTTCATAGTGTTCATACATTGGTTGCCCCATGGTGGGCTTATCCATTACAAAGTTCCACAATTAGTTTAAGTACTGTTCCCCGAAGGGAACTAAAACTTAGAAACGATTACCCTAAGAACTATAAAGAAAAACAGTGGCGTAATTATCAGTACTACAAGGCCTTAAGAATAAAAAGAAAATGTTACACACAACAGTCCAATAGCAAAAGGCAACGAATCGACTCTCCAGCACTCCTTAACGAACATGCTGGAGGGGACGAGAGCCTACGTAGGCTTAAAGCCCAATGATGCATAGGCTAATCCCGAACAAAAAGGGTGACTAAACGGGGAGGAAATTTGTGAGTTGAGAAAAGATTTCCATATTAACAGGTTGAAAACTTTAGTCGACCAGCTCAAAACATGAAGGGGAGTGATCCGAGGTTCACCACTCGTGCTCTCTTACGTAAAATGTTTTCCCAGTCGGAAATATAAATAGAGTCCGTAGACTGCCCGGAAGGTCCTACAGTTCAGCCCGAAAGAAGAGATTACATATTATATTTTAAGAAAACTGCTGAAATCTTCCCCCTCGAACTACCGCAGGCACAATCGCCTGTTTAGGTAAATTCTGCCATTGCTTTACACAGCTGGGTCCTTTTTAAACCAGCCGCACCCCTGATCCTGCCCCACTAACCTCCGTCAATTCGCACTCTCAGTATCCGGAGCAACTGAGATAGGACAGCCCTAAAGCGCTATCGTTAAATAGTTCCGTTCCAGATTAAATTGAAATACAAAGTGGTGATCGGCTAAATTTCCGTACACACCCCTGGGTTTGACTGGCTCGGGAACATAGTCACTGGCATGTAATAGGCGCCCAGTTCAAGTAGCCGGGGAAGGTGAAACCGTTGTACAAGTACTGTACAATAACTAAGCATCGTTTCTAATTAAAATATTTGAAAATCTGTCCATATTCATAGCTAGGTCGTCAGAGTTCATTGAGAGTAGATCACTTTATCGTGTTTATTGTTTTCTAGAGATGGCAGTGGTATCGCCTTATAAAGAAAACAAACCTCATGGTGCTACAGCCCTTGAAGGGCCTTGGTCTACCAAGCGACCGCTGCTCAGAACGAAGACCTGCAGATTGCAAGGTGTCGTGTGGTCAGCATGACGATTCCTCTCGGCCGTTATTATTGATTTTCGAGACCGGCGCTGCTGTCTCACCGTCAGGTAGCTCCTCAATTATAATCACGTAGGCTGAGTGGACCTCGAACCAGCCCTCACTTCCAGGTAAAAATGCCTGTCCTGGCCGGGAATCGAACCTGGGGCCCCCGGGTAAGAGGCACGCACGCTACCCGTATACCACTGGGCCGATTGGTATCGCCTTATACCTCTACAAAGCGCGCAGCCATCACTAACATTGGTTGTGGTTTAGCCACTGCGCAGGAACGTGCTACCTGTAGCGTCTCAGCATACTTAGCGTATATTTAACGTTGTCCAGGGGCAACATCTGGTGTTGGGAATGGGTGATTGGTAGCGGGGATTGCTTGTTTGTGTGGGCGTGGGGGAAAGGCTTCGATAGTTTGGGGAAGTTGGCGGGAAGTTTCGTTATGAAGTTCGAAGCGGAGAGAATGAAGGTGGGAGCGGATATTTGGGAAAGAATGTAATTTATTAATGCTTAAAATCGCATTGCTTTCCGAGGTCTATAGGTTGTAAGGGAAGGGCATGTCTGACTAGAACTTCAAGGTAATGAATATGTGAGGCAGAAATCCGGGATACGGATGCATAGGTTATTACAGATCGAACTATTCATAATTCGGGAGGCCCATACGTCCCAGTTTTGACTTACCAACTGGTGGAGGTGGTGAAAACTCTAATACGCCTTTCTGTAATATTTTTTCAATATGTACATTCGATCGGAAATTCTTTTGGAACATAAGTATTGATATTTTTGTGAGAGGTTGTTTGTTAAGATTGAGAAGGATTTGGGTAGTAGTCTGGCACCTATGTTTACGGTTCTTAAGTATTATGAATTGTGTTTGGTTTATATATCTTATATATGAAATTGAATGTTGGTATATTTGACGTTAATGGACTCAAAAACTACTGCACCGATTTCGCTGAAATTTTCAAAGATAAGCAAACCGCAAGACAAGTCTGATCAGCGGGTTGCCCACCCAACAGTATGTGAAGATTATGATGTGTTTCTTAAAACTTATTTCTGCTTTTATTTATATATATAATTAAAGGAAGGGGCTGAGACTTAAAAATCCAAAAATTACGATATTAGTGACGAATGTATAGCCTTTGGGACAGCCGAGATGAGCTGTGACACTCTGAACGCCGTTTAAGTCAAAGTTCGTTCACAATCGGTACGGTAAACATATTATGACTTACTGTGTGGGAAAGAAAACTGTAGGGTAAGACACACATACTGGCGGGAACATCCAGTATATAAAATGACTGTCATGACTGACTGACCGACCGACTGATTCATCTTCGCCGAGCCAAAACTACTGATGTTAATATATATCACAATGTAGGTGCATGCTAAGGGAGGATTTTTGGATATTCCGCCGCTAAGGGGGTGAACAGGGGAGCAAATTTTTGGAATGAGTATCTACATCTCGAAAACTCTACAGTTTCAAGACGTGATCATTAGTATTTGGAAACACGTATATTTGTGCTTCCGGAAATTTCTTTTAAGAGGGGTGCGGTGAAAAGCGGTTAAAAGGTTGAACACTTTTTACGAGGATACTTATATCTTAAAAACTGAAGATGTTAGAGACGTGAAAATTGGTATTTGGAATCTTCTTTAAAAATAAACTCATTTTTTATTTCTGGAGCATAAAGTTTAATAGGGGTGAACGGCATTGACAAAAGGGGTGAGTTTTTAAAGGACTAAGAATATCTACTTTATTTCTCAGAAAGGTAACATTTTACGCACGTGAAAATTGTTATTTGGAACGTCCCGTGAAAGTAAAGAAACGCACGTAATTTGTTTTCGGAAAATCCGCTTAAGGGGAACTGATAGACGGGATGAATTTTTAAAAAGAACGTATCCACAGAATATCTCAAAAACTTAACAAGCTACAGACGTGAAAATTGGCATTTTTAAATTCTTTAAAAAATAAAGAACCTCATATTTTTGTGACCGAAAAGAAGCCATGGGTAACTGCCAGTAATTATATAGATGGTAAAAGCAGAAATTAGTTTTAAAGGAACACATCATAATCTTTACATACTGTCTTTACATACTGTCAACTGATCAGACTTGTCTTGCGTTTTTCTTATCTTCCCCTACTTTCTTTTGCACCCCTTACTGCCGAAGTTCCAATCATATTTCGTTCAAAACACTTCACAATCCATCTCAGATGTAAACTGTGAAAATTTCAGCAAAATCGGTCCAGTATATTTTGAGTCTATTAACGTCAAATATACCAACATCCAATTTTGTATATAAAACTACGGGTGTGTCCAGGAATTCAAGAAAGATTGATCTGCTGTTTTAACATCATTTCGTTTAGAATTTAATCCTATTAGTGCCAGAATAGGTTAAAGAAATATAATGCGCAAAATGCCCATTTATTTTGCATAACAGTAGGTACTTGTTACAAGTAGCCAGTATACTCATCCTGCACCAAAAATTATTTGGTCACTTTTGGTCGTGTAAGTAGGCACACATCCCATATTCGAATGGTTTGTCTTCTAAAGAGTTCAGTTCATTTTGTGTTTGTGCTAAGGATAACGATAAATAATATTCAAATTCGCACTAACATATGGATAGTTTTCAACGACGGAAGAATGAAAGAGGGCTAGGATTGGGAAGGAAGCGGCCACGGTCTTAAATAAAGCACAGCCTCTGCATTTGCCTATTGTGAAAATGGGAGATAACTTTCTACACTATGGAGAATACTATATTTCATCCTATGTGGTCTTTAACGAATAAATTTTAAAGTAAGGGGACCCCAGGTCAGTTCTCATCTGTAAGATACAGCTGCTGATTAAATTCAATTTGTAGAAACATTTGATTGGTAACAAATTTTCAAAGCTCGTAAGAGATCTTTGATATTCCGGTGCATTGTTAAACATATCCTGTGGTTTATATCTGACCAAATTTCAAGGGCACTCAGCTTTCATAATACCTCACTGCCGCCAACTCTATCGATGTTCCATTGAATCTCCAGCACTGTGAAATATTAATTGACATCGAAGTTTCCAATGAAGCGTACTCGTGCGTAGACCAGGATTGGAAATTTCTTCCCATTCCTCCCTGCCAGCTCTCCATAGACATTGCAGGGCCTGGAGATTGTCATGATGGAGAGGCCTTGTAGACGACTGAAATGCTCTGAAATCCATTGGACTTCAGAGGAATTTATTGAATGTAGACGAAACAATTTCCCAACGCCCACTCCACTTCCTGACAAAAACGCCGAGACATTCGTAGGGTATAATATGTCGCTTTGTCTCTATGAATCCGCAGCTGGTTTTTGTTCGTTCCATAAAACTTTGAAAGGTCTGCCCCGTGAATTGGCGTTATGATGGATTTCTCGATGAACCTTGCATTCACTTTAATGTTTTCTTCAATTTTGCGTATCATCACCAAGTTGGGTCGGAAAATATTCTTGGCACGACAGTCGGTGAATCTCTTCCATAACTACCGCTGACATTTTCTTTGGTGCTTTCTTCCTGGTGCTTTCTGTAGACAAAGTTTCTCTTATGGCTACTGCTGCGTTTAACAGACATCAGTAGCTTACACATTGATCACCATGAGAGCTAATCCATTCTCCAGACAATATTCACTCTGCATGTGCATGCAAAACGTTTTATAACATCACGTTTCAATGACGTTTGATATTCAGCGCCATTTCACGACATTAGCAAACAATACTCACACACCGATAAAATCAGATACAAACAGCTCACACTACTAAACCATAGTTCCAACAGTCACTCCCAGGGTGGCAATTGTATCATCTTTTGCATGTACTTATCCCGCACAATCTTCTGTGTAAGAGCTTGATGTCCTATGCTATTTGTTGCTAACAGGTCAATAGATTATGGCAGTTACATAAAAGTGCTGGAAACCTTCATCGGAAACACAGACGCTCGAATTTCCGAATAATAGTCTCATAGTTGAAGAAGCAAAGACATAAGACATTAACAAGAAAAATGCAAGAAATGTCACATCATCAACAGCCTTTCCTTCGCAAACCGAGAAATACTGAAATTATCATACTTCAGGAAAATTTAATCGTGAAAATATTGTGTGAAAATGTCCTTAAGGTATAGCTAAAACACGTAGGTAAAAGATGCATGCATTTATTTTGCAATCATTTCTTCACACATTTTTATAATCAAAATTAACTATTAATAAAGCAAGAAAACCATCAGAATTTCTTATGGTTGACTTACGTATTTCTTTATCTATTCTGATTTTTTAATAATATGGATTACAGTGTACAACGTTTTTGTAAAGAGAACTTCATTTGTGACGATATTGTCCATATTATGTGCATGTATTTCTCGGAAACGAAACCAGAAGTGCCAAAATATTTCAAAGTCTTTCAAGCCAAGGAAAGAGTACACATTTATATGAAGGCAAGTCAGCTCTGGATTGATAATTTCAGAGAACACTTCTCGAAGGAGACGGAGGATTTTGTTGTTACGAAAGTGAACCTGTCGGAATTCAGTCTGCAAAAAAGTGGAGTCGTGGACCTCACAAAAATTGCACGTTTCTAAAGGGCCAAATTAAGCTTCTGAAATTAAATCCTGGTAAATTCTTTATTGACGCAGTACTGGGGCTTACATTACAAATAGAAGTCTGACTTGTGGTTTAACAGGAAAGATGCCACGCTTGAAGAAAGTAAAGATCCGCGTTTATGTAACATTTGTACGAATCACGAAGGAACTCCTCATGGGCAAGTTTTACTCCATGTATGTGAAATATGTCTTTAACATCAATTGATCCAATCGCCTCAAAATGTTGCTGGCTAGAATTGAATTTGATGAATAGGTGTTGAAACTTCAGGGAACAACAAGCGAATTACGGGAGGTTAAGAACTTTGCAGAAAGTATATAAGCCACAGTTTTAGAAGGTTTCCATGAAGACACAAACAGGAAAGAAACATACTCACGAGATAATATTTATGCAAGAGATGTGTGAAAAGAATCATCAAACCTGAAGGAATTCAAATGCCTAGAAGAGGCAACAGGACGAGGTGGAAAGCTGCACATATTTAAGATTACATAGTACTTCCTGTATATGTTGATGCATATGTCGAAGGTTTTGCAGAATATAATGTTGTTATTTGGGAACTACCAGACGAAGAGAAATGGTTGAATGTAGCTCAAGAGATAATAAAATCATTTGAATTGAATCAGACGTGGGTATTAACAGATCTTCTACCAAATAACAACTAACTTACTGTACGTCGGTGTTATAATTAAATTTCAACAATTTTGGAAAGTTAACAGATTTACTTTTTGTCTAGGTTGTTCTTAGAGGAGAATTTAAGATTACGACGTAACTGAAGGTCTAGTGGGTGACTATATCAGAGAGTTGTTGTCGATCATAATCGTAGGGGACTTTTTCACCTATCAAATGTACATGAATAATGCTTCCCAATAGGGATAACTCCAAGGAGGTATGTATATGAATAGCACTCTCAAGGCATTGCAGGGAAATCGTGAAATAATTTAATTGAAAAATGACTTATTTGGGCTGAACAAGCACCTGGGACATGGAATTAAACACTTGACACCCAATTTTAGTATGCCAGATAGAGTGGGAAGTTATCTTAAATTTAAAGTTTTCATTCTCGCCCTCCAAATATAACGTTGAAGTAGTTGGCGTAATCTTAGTGTTACTTAGTCCTATATTAGAGTCAGGTGTTTGAATTTAAGCAACAGACTCCTACAGGTTAAGAGTTTAATTGTCCGCCACCGTACCGTAACGGTTAGTGCTATTAGCTGCCGTCCTCGGGGGACCTGGTTTGATTCCTGGTACTGCCAGTAATTTAAGAATGGCAGGAAGCCTGGTATGTGGTTGAAATCGTACATGCACCTAACCTCCATTGGGGGTGTACCTGAAAAGAGCTGCACCACCCGTGGATGAGGACACGAGTTTACTTACTATGAGTTTAATTAAAATCTGAGGCTATTCATACGATTAATTTTATATTTCTTACACAATGAAATTTTGTACATGTGAAGACACTTCATTCCTGGGTTGTTAAAATGCCATTAGTTGCCTATTTTTATAAATGGATTGTGATTATTTTTCTGGTATTCGTGGTAGAGAGAAAATTGTTTTCTGTTACTTCTTGACGTACTTCTCCCTCTTCACCCTTCAAACTGTTGTTATCAGTAATAGTTCTTCAGTTGTTTATCTCCACGTTGTGTAAACTAAAGTAGTTCGCTGGCTTACTCTGGAAGCCAATATGAGTATTCATGGGTTAATCATGAAAATACGTTTAATTCCCACCCCAGGTAATTAAAAAATTGATTTCTCCCACAAATTGTAGTTCTCATTCAGAGGTTTTTAATATACTCTCCTTGCACTTGTGGCTTTTGTGCCTTTTATTTTCAACTTTCAAATAAAAACCAATAGATTACTGAATAAATCACCCCCATATCCTTGAAAATTAAATGTCTATGGAAAAGTATAACTACAGCACATACGAATTGAATGAACAGGTAGCAACTTAGGCTGTGTCAAGGACCATAGAAACGATAAAGCAATGTCAAGACCAGCTTGAACAACAGTAAATACACATTAATTTATGCATTTATCCATCAAAAAGAAAAGCAATTATACTGATTCAGGTATTAAAAATACACCCAAGTAAATGTAGTTGGGTGTTAAAGTAAATTTAAATTGTGATCACCGCCATTACCGAGATCAAAATAACATTCATCATGCATTAACATCAATACTGATAGAAATCTGATCCCTGTGTTCTGTCAGTGCTGTCTTTGAGCTCCCATTCCTCGTCTGGTTCAAGATCTTCAATTAGTAGTTCACCTAGGTTAATTTCAGTGACATCTTCAACATGGAATTTGTCTAATTTTGATTCTCCTTCATATACCTCTTTATTTTTATTCTAATATTCTTCATTCCCTTCTTTACACTCTTTGGTATCTTCTTTGTCCTTGTCTTTATCATCCTCGCCTTTATCATCAGCTGTATGTTTCTCCCTCTTCTTTCCATGTTTCTCAAGTTTGCGCACTTCTTCGTGCACATCTAAAAGAATACGTTCCATATATATTGCAAAGAATAGTTATTCAGGTGTTAAATTCGCAGGTAGTAGAAAAGTACGTAACTCATAATTAATGTTTTCTCTCCCTTAAGAGAACTAGAAAAGCCAAGAAGTATGAACATGGTATAAATACATTGGGATGCAAAATAATGTAACGTGGATATATGAGGATAGCATTAAACCCTTCATCGCCAGACTACAACAGGTAGCAATGAGAGGCCACGATCAGGACAACCTCGTAAAACAACGACAAGTGTTAATCAAATCATCAGAATTATTAGTAAGAGAAATATGTTCAGAACAGTGCCACAAATTCGAGCAGAATCGGTAGAAATAAACAAGAAAGAATTAACTGTTGCAACAGTAAAAAAGAGAATGAATGAAACCGAATTGAACGAATGTGTGGCAACAAAGAAACCGCTCCTGACGCCCGTAAATAAAAATAAGGGACTCGAATGGGCCAGAAAAAGTAGTACTTGTACACATGAAGAGTGCAGGAAAGTGTTATTCAAAAATTCATTGAAGTTAAAGATTTTGGAACCCGGAAGGAAGAAATTTGTTCGCCGATGTGAAGGAGGAAAAGTGGAACAGCAGTGCGTTCTACTTACAGTTAAACACGTGTAGGTTGAATTTACAATAAATTATTATTATTGTTATTATTCTATTTTTTATTATTTTATTATTAGAACCCCGTTGTTTTGGCAGAAATAGAGTAGAATGCAAAAGAAGAGAGTAACAAATATACTACCCCGATAATCGGATCTTGTTATGAGATTTGCATTAGCATTAAAGGTAAGGCCTATTAGGATGACTAAAAGGAATGTTGTTTTAGCTACAATAACGAAAATCAGCGTAGGCGACAGTACATATCAGCAAAATTTTGTTGTTGAATTCTAACCTCTTACTGCTTAAGTATCTTTGCTGTAATAATAATAATAATAATAATAATAATAATAATAATAATAATAATAATAATAATAATAATAATAATAATAATAATAATAATAATATATTATATGTATTAGATAATCATATAATTACTAGCAGTTACCCGTGGCTTCGCTCGCGTGGATTTCGTCATCTGATCAAAGGAATCGTTCCTCGCTACTGTACTAAGACATCATCTGAAAATCCCTAAAGTATAAAAACTCACCGAAGGATTAAGTTTCATTTACCCCAGAAAGTCTTTGTAAACCACGTGCGTTCTGTTGCCTTTTTGGGTTAATATGCGACTTAGAATTGTAGGTGTGAGAAATAGTCTTCCCACAAGTCGAAAAAACGTTTATTTTTAAAGGAGATTCCAAATACCTATTTCCACGTCAGTACCATCTTCTGTTTTTGAGATATACGTATCCCCATAAAAATGATTCAAACCCTTTATCAGTCCTACACACCCCCAATCCACGTAAGTAGATTTTACGAAGACAAATATAAATTTCTTTATTTGTTAAGGAGACTACGAATATCAATGTTCACGTTTACAACATCTTCAGTTTTCGAGATGCAAGTATCCTCGAAAAAAGTAATCCAACTAATGTCTCAATTATTCCCCACTATGTGGATTTCCCGAAAACAAAAGAATCGTGGTCCTTTACTTTTAAAGGAGATCCCAAATACCAATTTTCACGTCTACAACGCCTTTAATTTTTGAAATATAAGTATCCTCATTCAAAGAATTCATTTCGTTCACCCACTTAAGGGGATTTTCCGAAAAACAAAAAAATACTTATTTCTTTAGTTTTAAAGGAGACTCCAAATACCAATTTTCATGCCTGTGAAATCTTCAGTTTTTGAGATATCAGCATCCTAATAAAACGAATTTCACTCCCTCTTCAGTCCTTTTTACCCCCTCTCTTAAGTATTTCCTCCCGGAAAAAATATGGTTCTTTATTTTTAAAAAAGATTAAAAATACCAATTTTCACGTCTGTAACATGTTAAGTTTTGAGATGTGCTGTCGATACGCTCACTTTAAATATTCACCGCCTTTTTCAGTTCCCCTTAAGCGGATTTTCGAAAACAAATTTCCTGTGTTTCTTCACTTTCACAGGACATTCCAAATGACAATTTTCACGTGTGTAAAATATTACCATTCTGAGAAAATATATATATATAGTCTTTAAAAAAACTCACCCTCTTTGTCAATGCCGTTCACGCCTATTAAACTGGATTTTCCAAAAAATAAAAAATGTGTTCATTTTTAAAGTTCTAAATACCAATGTCTAAGTCTGTAACATCTTCAGTTTTTGAGATATAAGTATCCTCGTAAGAAGTATTTAACCTATTTTTAACCTCTTATCATCGCAACCCCTTTAAAAGGAATTTCCGGAAACAAAAATATACGTGTTTCCTTATTTTGAAAGGAGATTCCAAATACTAATGTTCACGTCTTTAAACTGTTAAGTTCAATCAATCAATCAATCAATCAATCAATCAATCAATCAATCAATCAATCAATCAATCAATCAATCAATCAATCAATCAATCAATCAATCAATCAATCAATCAATCAATCAATCAACAAATCGAGCAATCAATCAATTAATAAATCAATGAATACTGATTTGCATTTAGGGCAGTCGCCCATGTGGCAGATTACCTATCTGTTGTTTTGCTAGCCTTTTCCTAAATGATTTCAAAGAAATTGGAAATATATTGAACATCTCCCTTCGTAAGTTTTTCCAGTCCCTAATTCCCCTTCCTATAAATGAATATTTGCCCTAGTTTGTCCTCTTGAATTCCAACTTTATCTTCATATTGTGATCTTTCCTATTTTTATAAACGCCACTCAAACTTATTCGTCTACTAATGTCATTCCACGACCTCTCTCCGCTGACAGCTCGGAACATACCATTTAGTCGAGCAGCTCTTCTTCTTTCTCTCAATTCTTCCCACCCCAAACTTTGCAACATTTTTGTAACGCTACTCTTTTGTCGGAAATCACCCAGAACAAATCGAGCTGCTTTTCTTTGGACTTTTTCAAGTTCTTGAATCAGGTAATCCTGGTGAGGGTCCCATACACTGGAACCATACTCTAGTTGGGATCTTACCAGAAACTTATATGCCCTCTCCTTTACATCCTTACTACAACCCCTAAACACCCTCATAACCATGTGCAGAGTTCTGTACCCTTTATTTACAATCCCATTTGTGTGATTACCTCAATGAAGATCTTTCCTTATATTAACACCAAGATACTTACAATGATCCCCAAAAGGAACTTTCACCCCATCAACCCAGTAATTAAAACTGAAAGGACTTTTCCTATTTGTGAAACTCACAACCTGAATTTTAACCCCGTTTATCAACATACCATTGCCTGCTGTCCACCTCACAACATTTTCGATGTCACGTTGCAGTTGCTCACAATCTTGTAACTTATTTATTACTCTGTAGAGATTAACATCATCCGCAAAAAGCCTTACCTCTGAGTCCACTCATTTACTCATATCATTTATATATACACTGCTGTTTGACGAAACTGAAACACTCAGAAGCAATGGTCTGAAACACGCCAAAATCAGAGGACGCGTAGAAAAGTGGAACCATAATAAGTGTTTGAAATTGCAGAGAGGTGGCCTGGTAGTGCCCTTCTGTGTGTGACCAGCCAGGGCAGTGTTACGCAACGCTCAGTCAGTGCGGAGCCGACATACGAAGTGGAAACGTGTACCTAAGTTGCCACTATGCCTCGCCGACATCACAAGAGGGAATATCAGCATGTGAGTGCGTTAGAACGGGGCAGACTGATAGGGCTCCGGGAGATGGGTCTGTCGTTCCGTGACATTGAGGCTCGTACAGGGTACACAGTGAGGCGTATTTGGAACCAGTGGAGAGAAGAGGGCCGTACACAGCACCGACAGGGTACTGGACAACACAATGTGACCACAGTGCGAGATGACCGCCATCTTGTCCGCTTGGCCGTAACGAAGAGAACAGCTTCGTCCACGGTGTTGGCTCGACGTTGGTGCACTGCAACAGGTGTGGGGATGTCTGCATCGACGGTTCGACGCCATCTTATGAGGGCCGGAGCTGTGGCACGCATGCCATTGCGACGGCTTCCATTGACCAGCAACCACCTACGCCGTAGACTGCAATGGGCACGTGAACACCGACACTGGCGAGCTGAGTGGCAAAATGTAGTGTTTTCGGATTAGTCCCGCTTCAACTTGTCCTACAGTGATGGCCGCATGTGCGTTAGACGCCACCGTGGTTAACGCCATCGGGCAGCCTGTATTGTTGAGGGTATAACGGACAAAAGCCAAGTGTGATGGTTTGGGGCGCAATTGCCTATGCATGCGACCTCGCCTCCTACGTCTTGAGGGCTATCTGGACAGCTACTGCTATATCAGGGAGGTTTTAGAGTCCGAGACACTGCCCTTCCTGCAGGCCGTTCCAGACGCCATATTACAGCAGGACAATGCCCGGCCGCATGTGGTGAGGAATGTGCAATTCTTCTTCGAAGAACGACGGATGCCATTGCTTCCCTGGCCTGCCCGTTCGCCGGATATGTTAGTCATTGAACATGTCTGAAATATGGTCGGTCGGCACCTTGCTCGTTCAGGTCCTCCTGCAGCCACTGTTGATGATGTATGGACGAGCCTACAAACCGCGTGGCAGAGTATTCCCCAGCAGCATATTCAGGAGTTCTTTGATTCCATCCACGACGTCCGGCTGCTCTGATAGCAGCGCGTGGTGGCGCTACGCCGTACTGAATTTCCACGGTCACCGTGCATATACAGTCCTGTAATTATAATCATTTGGGTCTTGTCATGACCCTAATATGTGGAATTAATTGATTTGTGATCACAGCTCTCGGTCTTGGTGTTTCACTTTCTGCGAACAGCAGTGTATAAGAAAACATAAATGTCCTATAATACTGCCTTGAGGAATTCCCCTCTTAATTAATACAGGGTGAGATGAAGCTTCACCTACTCTAATTGTCTGAGATCTATTTTCTAGAAATATAGTAACCCATTCAGTCACTCTCTTGTCTAGTCCAATTACACTCATTTTTGCCAGTAGCCTTCCATGATCCACCCTATCAAATGCTTTAGACAGGTCAATCGCGATACAGTCCATTTGACCTCCTGAATCCACGCTTTTGAGATATAGATGCTCATTCCAAATATTCGCTCCCCTCTTCACCCCCTTAGCGGCGGAATATCCATAAATCCTCCCTTAGCATGCATCTACATCGTAATGTAAATTTGACATCAAAATTTTATTGCTTTATATCCAGTAGTTTTGGCTCGGCGATGATGAATCTGTCGGTCAGTCAGTCAGTCATGACAGTCATTTTATATACCGTACGATCAAAACAGTTATTCGGAATCTCCTTTAAAAATAAACATTTTTTGACTTGAGAGAAGACTGTTTCTCACACCTACAGTTCTAAGTCGCATCTTAATCCCCAAAGAGAATAGAACAAACATGGTTTACAAAGACTTTCTGGGGTAAATGAAACTCAATTCTTTGGTGAGTTTTTATACTTTGGAGATATTCAGACAATTTCTTAGTACACTACCGAGGAACGATTACTTCTATCAGATGACGAAATGCACGCGAGCGAAGCCACGGGTAACTGCTAGTATATATACATATACATAGAATAAATGTGGACAAGGAACTTCTTTATCTGCGAAAGCTGTTTACTTAAAACTTTCACATTCTCCTTTTAACTCACTTCTATAAACAGACATGGAAATGCGTCATATTACATTTTATATATACTACATTTATTAAATTCACCAGTATTTCGTATTTCGTATTTCGTAATCACTAGTTCAATATTTTCAATAAAAAATAGGTTTCTGTCTCTGCTCTTCCGACCCCTTTGTTTGCTTGTCCCTGATCTCATTATATTTCTCTCTCCTCTCTATCTTATATATATATTTGTAAAATACTTTTTAATTGAAAATTTTGAAGCTTATTTTCTTAACATATTACAATCAGAGTTTGAAAGAATTGGTTCCCATATCTAAATTTAAAATTTGATTTAACCTTCATTACCCACGTATTATCCTTGGAAACTTCTACATCGTGTGGCTACCAATCGTTACAAGCACCAAATTCTGAGAAATTAACGTTTGAATACAAATTCTATAGAACTATATATGTACTACGTCCTCAAATTGTTAGACAACTCCACATTACTGCCTTATATTAGTACTATTGACTCTCTGGAATCAATAAAGCCTATTTTTCAGATCTCTTATCTCTATATAATTAAAATGAAGGGTTTTCTCAATTTGTATAATTATTTACCTTCACCAAATACCTTTTGCTAATTTGGTTTCATTTATCGACAGTACAATTCCATCTTCTGCAATTCATCCTAGTTAGACGTCACCATCAGTGTATCTTAACACTTCAATCTCAATGATGCAAGCTGAACGACCAAAGATACCAATATTGTCCATTTCTCTCACTCCAAACCAAAACCACCCTCTCACTTTCAGTCCTTCTATTTTGGAAAAATAATTCGTGGGTTATTTGATAGTGTTAGTTGTTTGGAGGTTTGTTTATGGTGGTATAAGGCTGAGAAAAGTGAATATTTGGTGTAATGATAGTTGGTATATGTTAGATATGTTGTTGATTGGATTTCAGAATGAAGTATGGTTATTTTAATATGGAGTCTGGTTTGGTATCTTAAGGTAATTTGGAAGAGTGGTTAGCTAAAGGATAAGAGTTTGATTTAGGTTCATATGTATATTTGGTTGATGAAGAGTAATTAGTTGAAGAACAAGAGCTTGATTTAGGTGGATGTTGGCGAAGAATGACGACATTGTTTTTACGAGGAAGTAGAACAAGTGTTGGAATGTGGGGTCTGGATCATCAGAGTAACTAGGTCAGGAGATATGACAATAGCTGTGATGGAATGTGTCGCGTCGGCGAGCCAAGTCAGGTGGAAGGTGTAGTTCTTTCCTTAGATGGCATAAGCCGAACGGCCGATGTTGTATTCTAATTCTCTTTTTTTAATTATGTGTTCGTCTTTTGCCAGGGCTAACGGCTCTCCGGAAGTGGGCTGACCGTGGGCCAATTGTTTATCTGCATTTTTATATATTTTTTATTTTAAAAATTTATTTACTCCTTTTTTATTCCGTTGAGACGACGGACGTGACATGAGGGACTGATGATTGCTACTGTGGTGACTCTCACTAGGTACGGTCACGTTTCCGGAGTATCTCATGGACCTCATGGCATGCCCAAGAGTCTCGTGTTTTTCTTTTAGTTGTAGGCTGCTGGTGCATGTATGGGCTGCCATTGTTATTTTTTCTCATTTAACAGATCAATTGGGTAAAATTTACTGTAGATCTGGAGTAAAATAATAAGACTACTACTACTACTACTACTACTACTACTACTACTACTACTACTACTACTACTACTACTACTTTCAGTCCTTCACCTATTCCACAATACATCCCTCTACACTATACGCTTGATGTGCAAATTATAAAGTGATCACTAATCCAAGTTCATGAACTAACAGATACCGACCTTCAAAATTTAACTACTTGGTTACGTTCAGTAATTATATTTTTAAAAGCTGATTTCGCCCATTTTTCTCAATAGGTAAGTTTAATGGCATCTAAAACCATGAGTTATTTATCAAACTCCTGACTAGGAAATATGACGACTTTTAATGATAGGATGCAGTTTAGGACAGCTATTCTTAATTATTCTATGCCGACAATCATACGAATTGGGATGTGTAATTCACATCGTTCGCTTTGACAATTTACACCAGCATTAACAATTTTCCTATCGTTTCCCCAAGAAAATCGTAATAGGGAAAAATCACCATACCCTGTAAATTTGTTCTCCCTTCATCACTGCAGTCACTTCCAAGTCCGGTTTTGAAATCTGACTGAAATTGGCTTTGCAAAAGCTGTTAGGGATTTGATTTGGACGGCAAACGCTGTCCTGCAAAATTTAAAAATTTCTGATCTTGTATTATGAAGAACCATCAACAAAGCTCCCCTTATAATTAAATTTCTGCTTCACTTAGATTGGCCCTTACCGAATACTAGCATTTGTAACGCCTCTAAATATCCCTCATCCGGACATTTCTAATTCTTCTGAAATTAAGCGTGATCATATGTACCAAATGAGAATATGTATTTCTTCTTCTGATGTGTTACATATTTTCCGTTGTAATGTCTCTTTGGCTCTTTCCAGCCTCCACAAAATGATATGTGCTCTCCCATTCATAGAGGCACTGTCATTGTCATGGGATTTTTCTTTCTCTTAGACCACATTCTTTATTATACTTTTATTAAAGTGTATACTTTGATTCCAAAATATTGTTTTACTGCAATTTTTTTTTTCATTTCCCTTTTCTATGGAGCAATCTGTCTATTTCTATACCATATTTCCCTCCTTTCCTTTACTAATTATAGAAACTGTTCCCTTGCCAGATTTCCTTGAGGTTTCGGTCTTGCATCACATTTTTGGTAAGCATCCAATAAATAATTGTCACCTCTTCCAGTAAAATCCGACCCACGTACTTCACGCTGGATTTTCCATTTTCTTCATCTTCTTCATGTAGTACCTCAACACAAAATCCCACAGATTTTCGCCGACACTTGGGAATACGTAACAATTGTACCTTACCATGCAAATCTTCATCCCCGGAGCTCCATTTAATCTCATCACATTGCTACTCAATCAGCTCTCGCCGAGGTCATTCACAAACTGATCACAGTATCGCTGTATGAGTCTACCACCTACGTCATCAGTGACATCACGTATATCTGCATGGTTCCAGCATCTTTAACTTTTCGCCCATGTTCTATCTGGTTCCATGGATATTCGAACAAATAGCACGACCAACCTAATAGCAAATCACCACATACTTTCCTGATATATCTGGGAACTTTAATTATGGTCCTGAATAAATGGCGAGTTAAAGATACATTTTATTGAAACTTTGCCAATTGAACTTTGTGTGGCCCTTTGCGGTTTTACTTTACTCTTACGATGTTATTTAACAGTTACAATTCCTTGCTTTGAAGGAGTGAAGGGTGCCACCTAAAAGGTTACGCCCTCTCTCTGGCCAGGAGATGCAGGCAGGTCGGGTAATATGTGTGGTTTGAAGGATATGGAAGAGGGAGGAGTGATGTTTTGTTGATTATATTTTATTTATTTCTGGATTTTACTTTTCTATGGAGGGGTGTGTTATATTGAATTTTATATGTTTGTTACAATGTATTTATTTCTTCGAATGGTTATGTTCAGGAAACAAACTTACTTATAAACAAACATTCCATACAAGGAGCAGGGTGTTGTCAATTTTACATATTTGCTATAACGTACATTTTTTAATTTTTTTAGTTATTAATTTTTAAAGATAGTTTATGAATATAGTTACTTATTTGCAAATCATATTCTATATAAGGACCATGGCGATTCCCAATTATTTATTTAAAGCTCTGATATTTAATTAATGATTGTTTGAAATGACTGGGCAAGAAGCTGCCTTTTACACACATAAATATGGTGCTCGGCTGTTGAATAAATTGCGTTTAATTGCTGAACAGGTATCTCATATGGAAATGTGGGCCTGCGGTGTTTACGGTTGATTATTGTTGGTATACTATTGTGCTGTTTCAAGGTTGGAAAGTGCACATGTGAGGGTGTATGACTAGCAGGACCGGGGATGTTAGGATGAAGCAGTGTTTCTGTTATTGGCGAGTATTCAGCCAATATTGTCTTAACTAAGGGGGCGTTCAATCTATGAGCTGGAAGAGAGTGCAGAAATAATGGATTCTGGAGGGAATATGAAGGGAGGATTTAGGTGATGTTTGGAGGAGTTCAGTGACCAGAGGGTTGTTCCAGTCCAGGGATTGCTGAAAAAGCAACAGATTAAATACGGGAATATGCATGTTGAGTTTCGTAAAAGGGAACATGTTATTGAAGTCTCAGGTGTGGAAGCTGATTGGCAGACGGAGGGCTAAGCGGACAAGGCACCGTTCCATGGACAGCAGAGGAAGTGAAGGATTCAATTGAGTTTAAATATGCCTGTCGAGGCTGGGTGACGATAGGCTACAGCAGGACTAATGAAAGTTTTATAGGTGAACTGGAAGAGCTTGAGGCCTAAATTAGTTCCAACTGCTCTGCAAAGCAGCTGTGCCCTGCAGTTGGATTTGGATTGGAGGGTGAGGAAAAGATTCCGAAAGTAGAAGATATAGTCATAGGTTATACCTACGTATCCTAGGGTGATTTAGATGTGGATATGGGTTTTCTCGGAGGGTCATTTAGAGACGGTCAGGATCACTGGAAGAGCTGAAGCGCCTCGTAAGACGTCGAAGGAGGATTGATAGTGATCTGGCAGGTTGGAGTTTGAAATTCCATTGGTCTTACCAGGACACAAATTAAGTGAAAATGTTTTGTATGAGATTTTATTTGATTCGACGGAGGTAACCGTGACTAGGATGCCAGTGTCTTCAGTGAAATATAGACGTTGGGATAGGTAGAAGATTGGGGAATATCTGCGACAAACAGGTTGAATGGGAGGGCCACAATGGGGATCCTTGTTAGACACCTATCGTCATGAAAAAGGACATGGATTTACATCTTTGGATGGAGATATGAGATGATCGACTTGTTAGGCGGATCGAAATGAGACATGGAGACTGGTAGAGTGAATTGCTGAAGTTTGAAGATGAGGACATGATGCCAGAAAGAATCAAATTCTTTCTTGAAATAAAAGGTTATAAGAAATGTCAAAATTGTTGTTAGTGACTTGGGTGAGATAGAGGATTTGGTGGTGGCTGGAGAGGCCAGGACGAAGGCCACATTGGAATTTGTGGAGGAGGTAGTTTGAGGGTAGATATTGGTAGAGTTGACGGACCAGAACTTTTAGAGGATTTTTCCCAGTATGTAGCTGAGACAGATACGCCTGTAGGAATCAGGGTCTGTGGCGTGCTTACCAGGTTTTCGGAAAAAGGAGCTTGCTCGCTGTTTTCCCCAAAGTGCGATAAAAATTAGAGGTGAGCGTTTAACTGTAAAGGGGGCTAGGTGGTTGATGAAAGATGGTGGGACTTCTTTGGTGTGTCGGTACCTGATTCTGACCTGAGCAGGGGTTGTGTCTCGTTTTCTACGTAAGGCGTCATATATGTCTGCCTTGTTTATGGAGTTGCTTAGAGGTTGTGTTGACGAGGTATGTTTTAAAGAAAGAGAGGAGTGAGGTGAGGTTTGGATGGATTGGTACAGTTGGGAGATAGAATAATGAAAGCATGGTTCTATGCTGCTTCTGAATCTCTTCTGGACGTTACTGGCGAAGATCTCGAGATTTTTCGTGGTATTAACTGGAGAATTTCCTTCATAGCAGATGGGATAATTGGAAGAGCTGATTTGGCCTGGCAGGGAGGAGAGAGGCTGCCAGAATTGAATTGGATGGGTTTGAAGGGAGTTCATATATGAGCAAGTGTTCGCTCAGGTTCATCGTTTGTGGACTGACAGGTAGTTGTAGATGGTTCGGATTGTTTGCCGGCGAGGCGTAGGAAGTAGCGATTCCGTGTACTGGAGTATTTTTGGAGGTAAGATTGAGAGATTTGCCGTAGGTGTAGGAAGGGCGGAGGAAGTTGGGGTTTGGAGGGGTGAACAAGGTTGTTGGAATGTGGGATTTGGCTGCCAAAGTCACAGTGATTTTCGAAATTCAGGGTAGGCGTACTTGAACTTGGCGTCTGTGGATAAAGGTGGAGACCCTAAGGAGGTCGAGCGGTGCGGAATTCACGGCATGGATCGGCAAACGGTAAGGACCGCGCTAGACACAGCAGTGCCCAGAATAGCTGATCCCCTGAATAACTGGACTAGCGGGGATCGGGCTAGTGAATTGTGCATGGTACTTGTTCCCTACTAACACAATTACCTGGACCTTTCCAGAATCACATCCTTGGATGTGCTATTTACATAATATCAGGTTTTAAATTTAGGCAGTTTTCTATATCTGCCTATGTGGTTTCGTCCTGACCGTTATTACCAGATTACACCGCTATTGATACCTATCATCACATGAGGCCTGGTAGCATGCTTAGCATCGGAACATTCCTCCCTGCTGTCTCATTTTCCTTAGAACTAATGGCATCTCGGAGGAAATGTAGATTAGGGTCAATCGCCACGCAAGGGGAGTGGGCTTCGGCTTCCCTCCCCATCCACCTGGAAACAAATACTCGGGGTCAGTGCTACGGGCTTCGTTCGAGAGTGGAAACTAACCTCTACCTTCATCTTGATGGTACCGAGCTCGATAGCTGCAGTCGCTTAAGTGCGGCCAGTATCAAGTATTCGGGAGATAGTCGGTTCGAATCCCACTGTCGGCAGCCCTGAAAATGGTTTTCCTTGGTTTCCCATTTCCACACCAGGCAAATGCTGGGGCTGTACCTTAGTTAAGGCCACGGCCGCTTCCTTCCAACTCCTAGCCCTTTCCTGTCCCATCGTTTCTCATCCTTCTACTTTCTTCAGCCCTCCCGTTTTTATTTTGAACTGTTTTAGAGAAAAATAATGTATTCCGACTTTACCTGTCAATCACGAAAAAGTGATTATTTGGTTATTCGGAGAACACGGAATCATTTATTCGAACTCTGGTGTTCATTCATTTTGCATGTGTTCAAGTTAATCCCACCGGACCAATTTAGTGCCGTGGCTACCGATAAAAACAGTGACATTCATCAGAATGCATTTCTTTTCAATTGATGTAATGATGTTGTATGTTAAAGTGTTAGTTTCTTATGATGGGTGTTTCAGTATGTGAGTTTTCCCACTGTGATCTTTTTGTAATCTAGGGAGGAAATTCATGGACTCGCTGTCATGTAGACAATTTGTATTTTATTGGTGTCTCGCAGATTACCCTTAATAATCTTTGATTGTAACGTTTCTTTATTGAGACTAGCCTTTTAACTGTCTCCCGTTTAACTCAGTTTAGTACAAACTTTCTAAATCTATTCCCTGTTTTAGCAATAATCTATGATACAGAAGTTTGACAACTTTATATACTGATTTACATCTTCCTGGTAACGTTATTTTGCTATCTATTTCTGTTTCAAAACGCACGTGTTAATGTTTGTAAATTTAATCCTTATGGAGTTATATACTAGTCAATTAATTAGTCTGTCTCACCATGTTTGAGAGTAAAAGAAACCAATGGCAAGCACGCGTATTCTGAAACACTACCTGTTACAAACCATTCCTCTTTCGTTCATTAGACTGTTTCGCTTAAGCAATAATCATTATTACACTTTATTAACAGAGGAGTTAGAACAATTCGATTTTTCGCTGTGATGTTTGTAGTAGAGAGACTAAAGGTAAGGACAACTTAATGTTTAGCCATATACAAATATCACGTCAGCCACAATTCACCTGGCTAGATTTACAAACTCATTGAAATATTAACTGCCTGTTTTAACAGAAACACAATGTAATATCAAATCCAAAATTATTATAATGCCAAAAGAGCACCATATGTTAAGCTTATTACGTTTCTTCTAAAGTATATCATTCGAGCAACGTTAATGTTTGTGCGTCACTAAAACCAAACCTCGCAGACATTTCATACTGCGACTCAAACATGGTGAGGCAGACTGTAGATCACGTGGTACGTGTCCCCGATACAGCTGCGTTGAGAGGGTGTGGTAGCCTAGTTGTACGTCCCTCAACAGTAACCATCACTACCACCACCAGTTATCTTCTTTATTTCAACTTCATTTTAGATTACTATGTTTCTCACTATTGCTATTTAAGAGTAACTTTTAAATTTCTGACAGTGAAAAGAGTTTTTATAACTTTTCCTGTACCTTTTGTTAGTTACTGTTCAAACATCCATCAGTGCTATGTGAATACCCTCAGCCTGTTTTCCAGTCATTTGACAGGGTTAGGAATGGAATGAATGAAGCCCCCTCTTAGAGGCGAGGATAGTAATTGTGCCAGCTGCCGAAGCCTGTCGCAATCCTCTGGGGCAATGATTAATGACTGACAGATGAAATAAAATGATATTGGAGAGCGTTGCTGGAATGAAAGATGGCAAGGAAACCCGCAGTAGCCGGAGTAAAACCTGTCTCGCCTCCGCTTTTTCCAGCACAAATCTCACATGGAATGACCGGGATTTGAACCACGGAATCCAGCGGTGAGAGACCGGCGCGTTGCCACCTGAGCCACGAAGGCTCATTCCTCCAGAAGACCAGAGCTGAATGTTAGTCGAAATGTGATGCTCGCAATATCAGTCGTTTCTCGTCCACCAGACGTAAATGTTGTGGGAGCATTAATATATTGAAATAAATCCTGGTCATTTGGGTTAATGTCCGGCTCCATGGCTAAATGGTTAGCGTTCTGGCTTTCGATCCGTTGGGTTCCGGGTTGGATTCCCGGCCGAGTCTTGGATTATAATATTCATTGGTTGATTCTGAATGCTCGGGGGCTGGATGTGTGTGCCGTCTTCATAATTAGAATTCGTCATCGGCAAGGCCTCATCCTCGTCATTGTACATTGTACATTAATTGAAAAAAGCCTGGTGACAATATTAGGTGTTCCCAACAACGTTGTTCGAATCAATAGTAGGATGAGGATTGGACTCCTATTTCAGTAACAGGTCCCTTTTTACATAATAGAGCGCTCCACTGTCATGTGGAAGTTTGGGAGATGTCGGTGTCAATTTAAATGTGTGTGTGCCTTATTTCAATGTGCGTGCGAATGTTTGTCTGTGAAGGGTGTAGAATTGAAGCGATTTCTGTTATTGTAGACCATGGTAGGCCACGTGGGAAGCAGTTGCCGAATGAAGCCACTCATGCACTTACACAGCTTCAGGAAGACTACTTGCAGAACTATGTGTGCAGAATGCTAGAAGTTTCCCAGAATTCAATTTTTTGTCCGCGGAATCGTTTCTAGGAGACTGCATATGTTGTAAGGTGCCCTGGCATGGTACCCCAAAGGAAAACAACCCCTTGGCAGAACTTAAGCGCCTAATTCCAAAAGTCGAAATCTGACTTTTTCTTTACGAAAAAATAGATTTTTGCCGATTTCTTATTCCTCTCCGAGAAACGCATCAAATGAATGGCGCTAGACGTTCCAGAACTCGATATTTGGGGTGAAAAGTCAGTATTAATATTTGAATTTATTTCCAAAACTCTACATCTGCTTCGTTAAGTTATTTCCATAATCCGAAATTTGGACTTCGTTACGAAATCCGACATTTTCCCTGAGGAAGTTCATGTCACTTCCAAAATGTGTTGCAATACTGGACATTTATGTTGCTTCATCTACAGCTCAGTGTATTCCCGCGCACCTTTGATGATTGTAGTACTCACCGTAACGATATTCTTGCTAATTAACATCATTCTAATGTGAAATTGCACCGCTTTTACGCAGTATTTGTTAGCTTGGTAGTTCAGTCTCCTGTCGACGCCTGATTTATTCAGTGCTGCTTTCGAAGACAATGGAAAATCCATTAAGAGTATCACCTACTATACCTGGTCGTGGGGGCAAACGTTCCCGTGACCCTGAAAACTGGACTAAGAACAAGCAAAAGGGAAAGGTGAGCATCTTATTACTTGTTTAGCAATAATTCGTACATAATCCTTAAATTAGAATGTGTTCGTGGAGAAGAATCTAAGAGATAGATTACCTTATCAGACACACTACTTCACAGCCCCCAAAAGTACCAGTACGCAGTCGCAAGAAGGGAGAATTTCAGTGCCAGACGCTGACAACAAGGACATCAGATATTTTGATAACATATGATACAGCACGCCAAAGGAGCTTATCCAGGACGCATTTATAATCCTGTATACAGAAGCAGCAGTTCCAAGGAGAACTGTGAGTAATGATACCAATAAGAATAAGAACATATCGATAATGTATTTTGTGAAGAGGGTAACAAAACAACCCGGTAAACAACCTGTTGTACCTGTGTGCGGGGCGACGTTTCTGGGAATCTTGCAGATGTCAAAAAAGAGGTTAGGCCTGGCTTGTAAGCGTCACTTTCAAACTGGTCTTCCACCTACAGACAAACGAGGAGGAGATAGGCTTACTCGTAGAAACGACAGTGAAAATAAAAGACTAGCAATGGAAACGTTCATTGAGAAATTAACTGTTGTTAGTGAATTACACTATTGTAGAGAACAAGTGAA
Organism: Anabrus simplex; assembly: GCF_040414725.1. Lineage (NCBI taxonomy): Eukaryota > Metazoa > Arthropoda > Insecta > Orthoptera > Tettigoniidae > Anabrus > Anabrus simplex. The sequence continues at coordinate 881,321,804 of NC_090266.1, forward strand.
AGGTCTCCAGTACTTGTCAAGTGAGCTGGGCATTAGTAAATTGCGAAGAAGGTACAACCAGTCAGTATTATCCAAACTACAATGTAAGGCAGCTTACTCCCAACATGCTTTCCATGCTTTCTGTCGGACATATTGTACCCGTCTAAATGGTGCCTCAGTTAATTTGGGAAAGATGGAAAAATTTTATTACGCAATATTGGTTTACGAGAGCGCGTGTATCAGCTGTTACCGTGCCGTGCCGACGGGAGCCAGCCGAAATCAGGTCAACAGCTGTTGAAGGCCGCCAGCGCACGCAGTTACGTCAGCTGACACACCAGCAGACGAGAGGGGAGTAGTATTCTCGAAAAATCCACTCGCAGCTGTGAAGGACGAATCACGGCGCATGATGGCCAACAGCCAATGGAAATAGAGGAAGGTGCTAGAAAATCTTAGGATTTTTCTAGAACAAAGTCGAGGAAGAGTCTCTTGTGAAACACCGAACAGTACAGAAGAGTACCTTACGAAACGACGAACAGAACAGTTTTGAAGAACGTCGTACAGTCGTATTCTTACGAAGAAGATGAACAGTGCATTCTGTACGGAAAGGAAGAGTATTTTCAGACGACGTTAATACCTGTATAATTCTCGCATGGCACACCCATTGCTTTATCTGAGTGCCAGTGCAACTTGTCGTTAGCTCAATGCAGTATCCAGCGAGTTTATTTCAGCCGCACATTTTCCCGTGTGGAACTTGCTGAACCGCAGACAGTTCGTGTGTTTATTGAAGCCGAGTCTTATAATAGAAACTCATGGAATGTTCCATTGGACATTATAAAGGAAAGGCACGATCTTAAGGGAATATTCAAGTAATCTGGCCTTTAAGCATCGTAGTAACCAGTAATATTATTTGTCAGCTTTAAGACGTATCGTAACTAGGTGAATGAGTTTGGAAGTCGAAGCTGGTAGTAAACCTGGACCTGAAAATACATCGTTGCACCAGTTAAGTGTTGTGAATAATTTAGTGAGTTACAACTAGTGTGAATCCTATTTTTAATGCAGAATTTCGGTTTCAGCTATCTCCGTGAAACCTAGCAGCCCATATGCAACGAATACGAGGGAAAGCTTGGAATTTTCCGGAACATTGCTGGAGTAATACGACGATGCTGGACGTAGCCATAGTCATGATGGACTAAACTCCAGTGTGCACGCCAACACGATGACCTTGTACACCTGTAAACCACTATAGCTGAGGAAAAGGACGCCAACGCCCATAGCAGCATCCCGACGCCACGAATTCTCATCGGAACTATAAGTACCGTTGTAAAATTTCTTCTCTTTTAGTAGATGCCTAGTAGATTGTATTCTTGCTTAGAGGAATATAGTTTCTTTAGTAATGTTGTACTTAATGGTGATGGTAGAGTATTCATTCCTTCGTTGATCTGTGATTTCAATATTGTCCTATCTTTGCATTTCTTTGGAATAATGGTTTCTTTTTTTTCGAATTCGGTGATGAGTAATCCCTGTTGCCAGTGAGTTGACATGGTCATAAGTAATTACGATCTTCAAAAGAAATTATAGAGGATTAAGACCTAATAATAATGATAATAATAATAATAAAAGTAAAATAAGGTTAATAATCTTGACAAAGAGGATGTGATTAAATAGGAGTAAACCATGATTAAATCGTAATCTTAAAAAGCCGTTAGGCATGTATGACGATTGATACTAGAAGGGAAGGTAATCGACGAGTAATAGGAACAGTTCATCGAGAGAATGTTCTAGGAACCATTGTAGGAGATAAAAATAATTTTAATGATAATAATTGAAGGTCGGGAAAATTTTAACGAGTTGTTGAGAGAAATTGAGCGATCATTGTGATAGTAAATTTTGATGAATTGACGATATGGGACCACTAGGGTGCATATCAGTCATAATGATTATAATGAATCACAGTGATTATATTGAGTGACGGTGGTGATAGTGATTTATGATGGTATGAAAGATTTAGGGACTAATAATAGTTCTTGTTCTTCGCTCAACAAGTGATATGAATAATGCACGACTTAATCATTATTTGCTTTTCTCGAGGCTCTTAAACGCATATTTCTAATGATGGTGATGATTATTCATCGATATAAAAATGTGTCATCCTATTTCATTTTATAACTACAGTCATGAGGAGTTCTCATTATGGTCAGGTAATGTTGTAAGGATCTTCAACCGAATTCAAGAGGAAGAGAAGGTTACAATAAAATAATAATAATAATAATAATAATAATAATAATAATAATAATAATAATAATAATAATAATAATAATAATAAAATATTATAGTTCTATTGTGTGATAAATCTACTTATAAACAGTCGTTAGAATTATGTTATTTCGTGACAATTACCGACATCATTCCAGGAATGCTTATCTTTTGTGTATTTGATGTGATTGATGATGCATTGATGTTGTTGTTGTTGATTCCACATAGTGTTGCGCGATGCTCTATCCATCCATAGAATACTAGTTAGTTAGGAAACGTTATCAAGAATTCTAAAGGAATACATTCGAGCGAAGTCTACGAGAGAGGGGAAGTTCGCCAAAGTATTTTTCAAAATTTTCAAACCTTGTAAAGTAGTTTCCCGAAGTGTTAAAGAGTTTTTCAAATTTATAACGACGATCTCAAACATTGTAAGGAGTTTTCCCAAAAGTGATTTGTACAGAACTTATTAAGAATAAGCTAAAGAATTTCATGATGGTGATAAACGATTTAGAAAGGATTTTCCACAAGTGTGGTAAAGTAAATCTTTAACAAATTTTTTAAATAAGTAAATGCAATTTCGATATTGAACTTTCTCAAAGAGGTATTAAAGTAATTTACCTGAGAATTTTCTAAACCTGTGTTGCAATTGAAAATGGTAGCATTGCTATTCACATGATTAATTCAATGTTGCAGAGTAAAATGTTGGAGGGAGTTTCATTGAAGAAGTAATGGAATCAAATGAAACCGAGAAGCATGCAAGGACTCACAGTCATTTTATTTGTTCACAAGCAATTATGAATTGAATTATTTGGTGAAATATTGTATTATGTTTTTTTTTATTTTGCATTTGTCCAGGCTGAGTTTTCATTATATTTTAATAAACATTGTTGTTATTTTGTCCTGATTTTCATTCAACATTATGCCTCCTATCCAGTCACCAATGGCCCTGTAAAAATAAATGTTCTGTCGGTCGGTCCCGTAAAAGCAAGTTGGCCCTGCGAACAGTCCACCCTTTGGGACTCTCGCTCAGCCGACTGAGCGACCCCAGAGAAGGGGACAATATAATATTGGATTTGGTACTCCAGCGAGTGATGCTTGCTCGAAATGCCTGTTCCTGAAAGCTAAGAGTAGTAACTGTAACATTCCTCAAGAAAATAGTAATATCATAACCTAGTAAAGAGTAGACAAATTAAGGGCACAAGCTTTTTACGATGTTCTACACAATCATAATAATAATTAACTGATACTAAGTTTTGACTGCCAAAAATTTACCTTTACCAAAATTGCCAGACCAAACCAAATATTATTCCAGACAATTGCATAAGTACAATTTTGCAATCCATGTAGGAATACCGAATGAGCGTCAAACTATACCAAACACTTTTATATACCAGGAGCTGGAATCATCACGTCCGAAAGGATCTAACAAAATAGCTTCCTGTGCTTAGGATAGACTTTATCATCTTGACTTTACAGATATCACAAAAGTGTATCTGGTTTCTGATGGCTGCGGGGTCCAAATAAAAGTAGTGTCATGATTGGAATGGTTTCCTTTTGGCTTTTTAACGATTCCCCGCACAGGTTAAAGAAGTCAAGATGGTGTTCCCTGTTGTAAGCTACTCCCTCATGCCGCCAGACATAGTCTCTGGAGGAATTAAAAAGGAGATTCAGTTTGGCACGGTGAAAACTTTAGGTGTTCATTTTCCGGTGTATAACGTGAAAGGTAGCGGTCAATCATCCTTTAAGACACCAGGGTTATGGCATTTTAAAATTCAACCTAGCAAGATATTTATATTTAAAAAAGGAAAATCCTCTACTCCACTTCGTTCAGAGCAAAATTATAGGAGTGACTTACCTGACTTCAAAAGGATTACAAAGAAGGAAAAAAAACGTAACTTTCGATAAAATTCAGTTGCCTCTTGGTGTAGCCGTCAAGGAAGAAAAGATGAATGACGTGAACAAACTGCCGACGCTTCACAAGGGGGAAGGGTGTAAAAACTATGCAGAACTACAATATTACAAGAAGTGCATGGATCAAGAAAAGGTGATGGAAGGTGACGTGACAGACGACCTCGTTTCTTAACCCAGGGAAGTAGACAACGTCTTAAGAATATAATCCATGTGCCGAAATACTCATTTCGTTTTGTTGTGTTACAGCATACTATTCTTCATTTAATTTGCTAGAAACCATTATGTTCCTATATATTAATTTTCATCCACTACGCCACAAACAATTATGTTAGTACATACTAATTTTCATCTAATTTTCTGCAAACTATTATGTTCCTATATACCAGGGGTGGCCGCGAACCTTAATTCTGGGAGCCGCAATTTTGGAGACAAAATTGGCAGCATATTTAGAAAATGGTTTATGAAATGAAAGACACGTTTTTCATTTTATAACAAATGAAGGAACATTTATTTTCTACACTAAACAGAACATTATTGTTCAGGTACACATCAAGGAATGAGATTTTACTCTTGAGAGGTGTTTCTTCGAGTGTTCATTTTTGCTGTTAGTTTTCTGAAATCTGGCTGATAATTGGTAAGCGCAGTTCGCACAAGTTCAATTAAATGTCCATCAGTTAGTTCAGATCGATATTTAGATTAAATGAATTTAAGCGTTGAGTATAGTGATTTACACACATAAGTAGTCCCAATGATTAAGATAAATCTCTTGGCACACTCTTTTGTTAGTGGGTATTTTTCTTTTGGAACATTCTTCCAAAATTCTATTATAGAAACGCCACTTCGTTTGAGTCCTTTATAGTCCTTCGTCCTCTTTCAGTTCAGGCAGCTCCAACTCTAAAGCTGCTGTATTATTTGTTACTGGTGATGAAACAGGACAGCCATCGCCTACAACATCAACAGAAAAAGGATTTTCTAGGAATGAAAGTGAAGGTTTAAGTGATCTCAAATCATTAAATCTGCCATTGATTTCTTCAGCAAGGCCAGACATTTTACTCATGTAATCTTCAGTTTCCACCTGAACGTCAGGAAGACTTTCAGTGACTTTCTTCAAACATTTAAAGTGAGAAAATATTTTAGTCTGAAGGTCTTTTCCAAAAAGCTTTATCTTGCTATGAAAGCTAAATACAGTCCGGGCCTAATCAGAAATAAGTTCTTCTCTTATTTGTAAAGATATGTTCGGCGTTTTTAAATTCTGGACCACATCTGTAAAAAAAGCCTAATCTAAAAACCACTGGGGGTCATTAAGTTCAGGGAATGATTTTCCTTTTTTTCTTCCATAAACTGTTTGGTTGGATCAAGTAATTAAGAAATCTGCCAAGAAAATCGCTTACTGATAACCATCTTACTAAGCAGTACTAAGATACATCATTAGGTAGCTATTCATTGTTCATATCTTCTAAAAAGATTTGAACTGTCAGTGTGTTTTGGCACATGAGCGAATACAGTTCACAATTTTGTAACTACCTGCAAAATATGCGGGTATTGAAAATATTTTGCTTTAAATGTTCTCTATGAATAATACAATGTGCAGGTAGGAAATCAGAAAATGATGTGTCAGCATTTAAAAGCCCAATAAGCCCTTGTTTCGTGCCAGTCAGAGATGGTGCACCATCGGTATCAATGCTGACAATATTACCGATAGGCACTGACTGTTTTTTCTGTAAAACACCATCCAGGGCTTCCTTAATGTCACAACCACGAGTAGTATACTTCAAAGTAACCTGGTCTAAAATTTCTTCCACCACCTGCAAATCCTTTGACACATACCTCACAAATATGGCTAGTTTTGTGGTTTATCTTGGATATCAGTAGACTCGTCCAGGGCCACACTTACTGCACAGCACTCGCTTAGAATGTTTTTGTAAATTATTTAAAATATCCGCACTAATAACAGAAACTCGCCTCTCTGTTGTGTGTATAGCATCGGGCATTTCGTTTATCAGTTTCTGCAGTTTCTAATTTCGGGTTCTAAAATAGAAATAACTTGTGCTGTCTTCTCAGTAAACTCCCCTTCTGTGTAAGGCTCTTTTGCTTTTGCAATTTTAAAAGCCAAGATGAAGCCAGCTTCGATTGTCACATCTGCTTCCTTGGTAAAAATTGACATAACCCTACTCTGACCATGAAGCTTTTCCTTTAGTGATTTCAGTTTGTTTTTTTCTTAACTGAGAGCTAAGAGGAAAATCCTTGTTGAAACCGCTGTGGTCAGTGTCATGATGGCGTTTCAGATTACTGGCCTTGAACTGTGACAAAATTGTTTGACAAAAAAGACACATGGCTTGCCGTTTCTTTCTACAAAAACCAAATCTTCCTCCCAGTAGGTATTAAAAGCTCGATTCTCCTCTTCATATTTACGATTCTTAGACAGCATCGCAACTGTTTGGACACCAGGCCACAACTGTACTCAAACAGCACACAACTGCATTCAGAAATAAATCGGCACTCGCTCCTGCCTATACGAGAATGCGACTGGCTTCACCTCACGACACTGACCCACTGACACACTCTCCTGCTCAAAGCAATATCTAACGGAAGGCCCCGGAGCTATCTTCCTCTCCCATATCTTACCACTGATCTGCAGCTCTAATAACCTTAAGCCGCACATCGCTGTTACTGACTGTCGCCGGCCACGAGATGTCGTTAGATTCCATTAATTATATCATTAAATTTACTCTAAGGTTAGCGTCAAGAGCCGCACGAGACTGACTCAAGAGCCGCATGCGGCTCGCGAGCCTCGTTGTGGCCAGCCCTGCTATATACTGTTTTTCATCAAATTTGCTGCAAACTATTATGTCACTACATACTACCTTTTATGCAATTTGGTGTAAATTGTATTCACTGTAAATTCCGTGTGTTTATTCGATTACGAATGCATAACAACACTAGGTCGCTAGAATAATCCTCATTTAGCAAATCCAGTGTTTTGTTCCAAAACTCGACATATGCAAAAAGTTCGTTCCAAAATACGACCTTCCATTACTGTACCTTCCAAAAGTCAGCATCTGGAATTTTAAATGCTTAATATCTCCTAAAGGGATACCTAAATTTACCTCTGAAACCATTTTTAATTTTCTGTTACAGTTTGTAACAAATTTCAGTTAAAATATCTTGAATTTTTCTGTTAAGAAATATTTTAAAAGCTTTTTCATTTTTCTCAAAAATTTGAAAAATGCAGAAGTCAGCCTTCGGAACTAGGCACCACAACTGTTTTGTGTATGCACATGTTCCCCTAACTACCACGTTACAGCACAAAAAATACAGCTAAACTAACAGCAGGCTTTGGAATAGGAGTTTATGACGAAATAGCAAGAAACAGGCTTCGAGAAATCAATTTAAGACCTTGAGAACCAACTCAAGTACCTGCACTGGACAGAGGACATTGTAACACCAGAAGGCAGTTTGCTAGATATCCTCTGCACAGACTCTGATGTCCTGTGCTATTTTCGGATGAATCCAGTTTCATGTTATATAATTCAAAGGGTCACCTACGAGTCTGTAGAAGACTTGGGTATCTATTTTATATGACAGCTCTACGTTCAGATTTTCAAAATATTCCTTTCTTCTGTTCATTGATTCACTGTGATGTACTGTGAGTTGACCTGATTCACCCAATCAACCATTCATTCCTTTTCTCTATTCCTTTCAAGGATATTGCATTATCGCAAAAAGAAAATCTCTGCCGCTGAGGGAGAATTTCCAGCTTATTACCAAAATCTTCCCATGATATCTTTATGTATTCGTAATGTTTAGTTTTGCTCCGTTTCTTCCATATACACATCATTCTTTTTCTGCATACTCTGCATTACTCTCTTTTTGGAGCAAATAATGATAGGCCATCTTTTTTCGTTTACAAGCTGCTCTCATTACATTATTTCACGAAAGATGTTCACATTTCCCTTCTTTACACACATTACAGTACCCATGCATGCTATCAGTTCTCTACATATACCTTGAAATAAATAACTGACTATTTTTTCGAACTGTTCACTAATAGTGTACACGTACTTCAGCCTAATTTTCTTGCCCTAAAGACTATCTATCTTTATTTGCCAGGAGACAGATTTAACTTTCCCTATCCTGGGCCGAGGCATACTTAGTTCACAGCCGATCAGGTAGTGGTCTGTATCATAGGAAAATGTCTCGGAATTTCTGGTCATTCCTAACATATTTCCTGAATTCAAAGTCAGCTATGATATAGTCTATTATTGATCTGGTGCCCCTAACCACCTAAGCGCAGTAGTCAATAGCCTTATATTTAAGAATGCACTCGTAACTCCTAATTCCGTACTTACACAGAAGTCCAGTAAACGCTTCCCATTTCTATTACTGTAGCTTCCGTATCTTACCCACATGCATCTATCACCTTCTCATATTCTTCAGTTTGTTTCCAATTCATTCATTGAAATGGCACTTTTGTACTAACCTACCCTCGCTGTTGACCATCCCTATGATGTCACTCAACGCTTCATAAAATTTGTCAACTTCATCCTAATCTGCACCCTCACATCGCGAATAGACTGGGATAATTATGGTCGCTATTCCTCCAACTGTTAAATCATGCCACAAAATTCACTCATATTATGTGCCTAACACAGACTATGTCGTGTGCAATAGTATTCCTGATCAACTTTTCTACGCTACTCTCTCCCTTTCTCTTTATAACTCCGGTGGAGAACACTTCATAATATCATATCTGTTCATTGTTATCTCCCCCTACCTGAATGTCACTTATATCTATCACATTGAAAGTCACCCACATTTTTGTCTTTCTTTTTTCTCCATAAGCCGCATTTGTATTGAGAGCTGCCCATAGAATTCTATTTCGTTCTTTCGCTAATTGTTACCAACGATTCCATCGCCTGTCAAATAGAACGGTGACTCTATTACTCCCGTAGGTCTGAGGCTTGCTTAAAATATTCTGAGCTCGTTAAATGCTATGAAGCACTATGCTACCTTACTCATGCATTATTCCGATGAGAATATATCTTCTGAGGAGGTAGGGACCAGAATGTGTTGTCTAGTTCCAGCTATCTGACTCCGAGATGCTCACTCCTATTCCATAGAAAGTCATATCCCGACCCTCAGTATCACTTATTAGGCCACTCACCACTTCCCCATGGTTAATGAACTGGGATATAAAGTAGTCCTAGTAACAACTTAAAAAAATACGTAATATTGCAGGTTATCCTCAGTTATGCTATGACACCCTCATAGGTGACCAAAGTTTCGCTAATCTGCCAGTAAGTATTGTGCAATAGTATGTGACGTCGACAGTTCGGTCCCGAACACACCATCATTTGTTTGCACCCCCTCCCCCCCCCCAGACCTGCCTTCAATTTAGTTGCTGTAACATTTAACTGTCTTGCTGATTCCTATGAGTTCACTATATCGCTACTAACTTTCTGACTAGGGGCAAAAGATATAGGTCGACGCTCCGAACAAATAGCATTTTTTTCAAAAATAAATTCTTTCTGACTTGTTCGATAACCTGAGTTCTGTCTCCCATGAATGAGTAACAAGGCCATACATTTTTCCTGTCTTTTATCCTCTGAATGGTTCTCTCTGTGTATTGGCATTCTAATTCTTTGTCTTTTCAACCATGATATGTTACATTTGGAAATACCAAGCGGTTTGGCAGCTTGTACATTGTAAGTATGTTTTCCCTTATGTAAACCACAATTTGGAGTATACACCACAAATTACCTGTCCTTCGTTTAACTGAAGTAACAAATAGATGCTCATTTCAATAAAAGCATCCGTGACTAGAATAGCGATCAAAACTGAATACATTAATATATGATGCAAACCTAAGCAACAATGGATCACAAGCCACAAGAGGTGTTTAATTGTCGAAGCTCGATATATAAATTGGATTTTTAACATTTTGCTCTACTTCGCAATGACATACATAGGTTTTATGGTAACGATGGAATAGCAAAAGTGTTAGGAGAAGGAAGGGTTCATAGCCTTAATAAATGAACATCCATATCTAGAGATATTTTGTTTTCTTCCTGATATTAAGCTCACCTGCCACACGAGACTTAAGAGATAGGGAATTATACAAATAGAACTTCACACAAATAAATATCTAAAAGTTAGACTGTGCATATAAGATGACAACGATATTAGTATATTTTAATGTAGAAAAGAAAGAATGTCTTATATATCCAACAGTATGGCAGAACTTATTGTCTTTAATATACATAAGAGTACATCTTTGTCATAGAATGTTATGTGTTTCAGCAGTCTACAAGCCTCTGTGAATTGACTAAAATCCTCCACTATCCTATATTTGTAACTACCTTTGTAACCTACTTTATTCTTACAAATTCTTCTCATACTCTCATGACTGAGTCCTACATTCTCCTAGGTAACCTATACTGCTCCATTCGCCTCATTTGCCCCATCACTTAAGACTTCAAAACTAGAGTTTATTCCTAACTTATCCTTCATCTTCTCATTCCAAATACCCTTTTACCTTGTTCCCACCTTTTTAACCAGTGATCATTCTCGCTACATTCATCTCTTTCGTTCTGAAAACAGACCAGTGTTAATCCCAACCGTTAGCACACTGCATTAGCTTTGCAGCAAGCTGATTCCATCTCACAAACTATACTACCATCCTGGGAGAATACATCTTCTATATATTTGAAATGATCTACCTGTTCCAGGTTTTCATTCCCAATCTGACATTGAACATTTAATTCTCATAGGTTTCTCACTATTGGCATTCCTATAGTCCTCGAGAGACTACTTTCTAATTAATTTTCACCAAAATACTTCCACATTTCGAGACAATAGAGTGCAGGCTTTCAGCGTAGTCTGCCACTACGACCAAGCCATCGGCGTAAGCCGGACTTATTTCGATATTTTCAACAAACTGAACAGCTCCTGCGAGAGAGTTACGAATTTTTCCTAACAAATGATGTAGAGTGTTTCCATGTATATCTTTCGTCTAGTGATTAGTTGATACTTGCCTATTTTTCTTGTACTTACGTCCTCTGATGTCGAGTAGATATCTGATTTTAACTTTTATTCAATGCAGCATTAGGGGTATTCAGGCTAATTAAAACACAAACACAAGATACCCGTATGCTTTTTGGTCCTCCTCTGCTGATTGCTCTGCACACTGGCCTTCATTTCAGACTGTCCCATGTTAGATTCCTGGCCGGATTGTGAATTCTAACTGTGTATGGTATACTCTCATGGATTGGGGACTGGGTTTTTGTGTTTGTCCCAATACGTTTCTCTTTATATACCCAATACATCACACTACCATTCATCACAGCATGATGTAATAGTGAATATTCCCTCGAGACAGATTTGCATTAGGAAGAGCGTCCGACTGTAAAACAGCATTAGATCTACATGCGCAACACAGTTCACATCTATGACCCCACAAGTTGCTGAATGGATTCCGGATCAGAAATTCAGGATCCATTGAAGTTTATGATAAAGAAGAAGTCCACGGAAATCACATAATGGTATACGTCCAGTCGTTATAATTATGTCCAGACACATAAGTAAGTCGAGAGAACTCGCTCAATTGAACAATAAATGGAACAAACGTTTGGAGATATAGACAAATTCATAAGCTCATAACCTCGTGGTATACGTATCATTCATGTCCAGAAAAGTAATGGCTGTATAAGAAAATACTACTACAAGAAATGTGATAGCACAACGGAAGAGTAAAGTAAATATCTATGTATGAAGTCTAATTTCGATAACAGCTGAGACGATTTAGACCACGGAATGGATTGAATGATACAAGGTAAGTTCGGTTCTATCTACGTTGGTTATACATTACCTATTTGTCATGGAATAAATCCGAGTACTCGAATAGTCATTTTTTGATGCAATCGATTGGTACATAACTTGAGAAGATGAAACGGATTGTTAAGCGTGTTCCCTTATTTTGGTTTCCAATTATAAGAATGTTTAATATCAAAGAGAATATCCATAAATGTCAAAAACATATAGAAAGAAGGTTTACCGGCAAATGATTTACGATGAACTAAAAGGACGCAAGCAGATATTATTATTGAAAATCGGAATAGGGTTTTGTTTCAAGAAAAACAATGTGTTTATGATAAGAAGATTGAATATCCATTAAGACGATGACGACGGAAAGAGATGTGATTATAAATTATGCAAAATCTGAATAGGTGATATCCAGGAAATACGAGAATTGAATTGTAAATCTTAGAATATAATTTAATTAAGGATAATAAGGCGAGTGTTGAGTTAAAACGCTAGTAGATTTATATTGGTATATGACATTGTATTAATACTATTGTACAACTTTCAGGTCATGATGCCGATGTACATAATGGATTATTATTGTAAGATGTCAACCAAGAAAACCATGGAGGTCTAAACCCTGGATGATGTCCTGGAGTGTCTGTAAATATGTTGAAATTGTCCAATCCATAATATTTAACAGCTGAGACGATGGAGCTGAATTTCCTGAAATCGTCAGCACGATAAGTAGCCCTAATGAATTTTCATTCAATATTCTATTGTATATCTGCTTTGTAGCAGAGTAGTTGTTTCCCGTTGTCAGAAAGTGACATGATTTAAAGAAGAGAACTTTAGTGATATAATAGGATCGTCGCCAAATAATTTAACGATATCTCGTGGAATGTGATGAGTTCGTTATAAAGATACCATCGGAATCCTCGTTATACGTATGCTACTTATTCGGTTTTACACGACATCGTGAGTGCTAGGTAGGAAATTCACTAAAATGTGTCTATTATATTTACGAAATATCGTGTTCGTAAAATTGATTTTTCAACGGATCATCTATTGAGTAGATATTTCGTATTGGAATGATAACAATATAATCAATATGTGTCAAGGATGAGAACATCTCATATTATAATTTCATGTCAACTACGCGAGTGTTCGCTAGAGAAATATTTATGTTTACCACATTTTTCGATTATGGTGATTTTCCCGCTATTTTAAATAAAAGAGTCTTCTTCGGAGATGAATATGCTTGTGTACTGGTGACAATGGATTAGGGTTAAGCCTGACGCGCATGTAAAAAAGATAGGAGTGTTGAAGACAGGGTCGTCAATATAAATGAAAGGATAATGTGTGTGATCTTTTGTTGTGTAACAGTTCATTGGGAATAAAGCATTATGAATAGGGTAATGCAATCTTCGAGAACTCCGATGAGACTAATGTGAAAGTAGTAGTCTTGGTGATCGTCATGAGAAGGTGTTGATAAATATTGAGAATAATCAAGCATTTAAGGGTGGATAGTTGTTTTTCAAAATGATACTTTCCCGAAGGATATTGATGTAGATCGTGTGAATAGTCGTTATATAAGATAATCAGTGATGCGGTTAGGATGCTAAATACTTGCATTTGAGTATTTAATTGTGATTGGAAGATCGTCGATACCGAATGATATCAATTAGAAATGCGGATTATGATGTAATTGGAGATGATGTTAGTGTCACATAATGTAATGCCTAATTTAGTATTTCCTGCTAAGTAGTCGTTTATGCGCCGGCCCCGTGGTGTAGGCGTAGCGTGCAGGCCTCTCGCCCAGAGGCCCCGGGGTCGATTCCCGGCTGGGTCAGAGATTTTTCTCTCAACTTGAGGGCTGGTTCGAGGTCCACTCAGCCTACGTGATTAGAATTGAAGAACTATCGGACGGTGAGATGGCGGCCCCGGTCTAGACAGCCCAGAATAACGGCCGAGAGGATGCGTCGTGCTGACCACACGGCCCCTCGTAATCTGCAGGCCTTCCGGCTGAGCAGCGGTCGCTGAGCAGGCCAGAGCCCTTTCAAGGGCGTTAAGTGCCGTGGAGTTTGGTTTGGTTACTCGTTTATGTAGCACGTAGCATTCGTAGTCATTGCTAGGAAGTTAGGTTTTACAGCGGGAGTCACGGAAGATGCCGGGTGCTATGGAATCATCAACAGATCATTCTTATTCTAGATGATATTGGTATTTAGATAGTTGTTCATTTAGGTGCATCAATTTAGAATTCCAGGAGTATGCTGATCCCGTCCTAGAACTTGGTTTATTGTTTGTTGGAAACGAGCTACGACCTTATCCTTGGATATTCATTATTATGTTGTTAATGAATAACACAAGGACGAAAATACAAGAATGCTAGTAATGAAGAGGGCAGAAAAGAATGCAGGCGTTTAAAGAATCAAGTGGATAGAAAGTGCAAGGTAGCTAAGGAAGAATGGCTGAAGAAGAAGTGCAAGGATGTCGAAGGCTGTATGGTCCTGGGAAAGGTAGATGCTGCATACAGGAAAAACAAAGAAACCTTTGGAGAAAGGAAATCTAGGTGCATGAATATTAAGAGGTCAGATGGAAAGCCACTTCTAGGGAAAGAAGACAAAGCAGAAAGATGGCAGGAGCATATCCAACAGTTGTATCAAGGTAACGATGTAGATAATTTGGTTCTGGAACATGAAGAGGCTGTTGATGCTGATGAATTGGGAGACCCAATTTTGAGGTCAGAGTTTGACAGAGCTGTGAGTGACCTAAATATGAACAAGGCACCTGGAATTGATGACATTCCCTCTGAATTACTGACTGCCTTAGGAGAAACCAGCATGGTAAGGTTATTTCATTCAGTGTGCAAGATGTATGAGACAGGAGAAGTCCCATCCGATTTTCGGCAGAATGTTGTTATACCTATTCCCAAGAAAGCCGGTGCTGACAGGTATGAAAACTACCGCAACATTAGTTTAGTATCTCATGCCTGCAAAATTTTAACACGTATTATTTACAGAAGAATGGAAAATCAAGTTGAAGCTGAGTTGGGAGAAGATCAATTTGGCTTCAGAAGAAATGTAGGAACACGTGAAGCAAGAGGATCGAATCAAGAAGGACAATCCCACGTACATGGCATTCGTAGATCTAGAAAAGGCATTCGATAATGTTGATTGGAACAAGCTATTTATGATTCTGAAGATGATAGGGATCAGATACCGAGAACGAATAATTATCTACAACCTGTATAAAAATCAGTCTGCAGTGATAAGAATCGAGGGCTTTGGAAAAGAAGAAGCAATCCAGAAAGGAGTGAGGCAAGGCTGCAGTTTGTCCCCTCTCCTTTTCAGTGTTTACATAGAACAGGCAGTAAAGGAAATCAAAGAGAAATCTGGAAAGGGAATCACGGTCTAAGGAGAGGAAATCAAATCGTTGAGATTTGCCGATGATATTGTTATTCTATCTAAGGCTGCAGAAGATCTCGAGAAGTTGCTGAATGGTATGAATGAAGTCTTGGGTAAGGAGTACAAGATGAATATAAATAAGTTCAAAACAAAAGTAATGGAGTGCAGTCGAACGAAGGCAGGTGATATAGGAAATATTAGATTAGGAAACGAAGTCTTAAAGGAAGTAGATGAATATTGTTACTTGGGTAGTAAAATAACTAACGATGGCAGAAGTAAAGAGGACATAAAATGCAGACTAGCACAAGCAAGGAAGAGCTTTCTTAAGAAAAGAAATTTGCTCACTTCAAACATTGATATCGGAATTAGAAAGATGTTTCTGAAGACTTTCGTGTGGAGCGTGGCATTGTATGGAAGTGAAACATGGACGATAACTAGCTCAGAAAGAAAGAGAATAGAAGCTTTTGAAATGTGGTGTTACAGAAGAATGCTGAAGGTGAGATGGATAGATCGAATCACGAATGAAGAGATACTGAATCGAATTGGTGAGAGGAGATCGATTTGGCTAAATTTGACGAGAAGAAGAGATAGAATGATATGACACATCTTAAGACACCCAGGACTTGTTCAGTTGGTTTTTGAAGGAATTGTAGGTGGTAAGAACGGTAGGGGTAGACCATGGTATGAATATGACAAACAGATTAGAGCAGATGTAGGATGCAACAGTTAGCACAGGATAGGGTGGCATGGAGGGCTGCATCAAACCAGTCTATGGACTGATGACTCAACACACAACACAACGTTGGATGTAGACTATTCTTAACACGCAAGTTGTTAACTAGATTTCATTAACATGTGCGATGATTTTGATAGTAATAGAATACAGGAAGACATGATATTTGGGCCAACAGAAACAGATATCAACGAATTGATATTTTCATATTCCTTTTCATGGATTCAATCGAATGATGTGGTTAATTAAAGTCATGATCAGTTACTTAACCTTCAGGAAATTCATGTTGGTTTTGATTAATTATTTGAAATACGAATTTAATGTTAGAATAATCATCAATATTTTTAATTAATTGCAATATGCTATTGCATTTTTGTTGTTGATACAGTAACCAACAAAATAATAAAGTAATTTAATTATTTGCGTTTATTGTTAGTATGTTCTATTTTATTGATTATCCAATCACGTCAGACTTAGTTTACATTACTGCTTTCTTTTTCGTAGAAAAATAAGTTAATTAAATCGGAATATCCTTCTAAATGAAAATGATCCTCGTTATTCTTATTTGTAGATTTAAAAATATATATATATTTTTAAATGCTATTTGTTCGGGGCGTAGACCTAGAAAGATATTTTGCCATTGTATTTTAAGATTAAGATTTAGAATTATTTCGAATCGTTCTCGTGATGTCGATTAAGGCTCAACAGTAAACGGTGTGAACCTGTGACCAATACTCTTCGAACTTAGGCGCCCATGAGTGAACATTCATGGATTTCCGTTGACACTAGCCGAGGCATATCCATAATTTCATTCGAACCATTAGTCAACGTAACATGTAAGGTTACAATATCTTATGGTACATGAGGATTAGATCCACCAGTCATATATTCAAAACATAAAGGTAAAAGTACAGGAAATTTTATAGCTTACATACTTTTATCATCTCTGGGGCGTCTTCCAGAAGTACGAGGTATGACAATATCTTGGTTTCTTGGGTATGTTCTGCCAGGAAGGGTTGCTAAAAGAGAAAGTATTTTCTACCATTATTAAATGAAATATGAAGTATTTGTTCACTTGCTGTAAATGAAGACGGGAGAGTATACAAAGTGATTTTGAGAATCGGGTACAGACTACAGGAGATGATCACTGAGAGGATAAGGAACACAACAAGTGCAACGTATATACATCCGGAAGTGGCTGTATTCCTAGCTGAGGGCAGAATTCTTCCCCATGATGGTAGTGCACTCCTTTATCTATAACATTACGTGATCGCATGACTGGTGTTGCTGACACAACCAGGAATGGATATGTGTAGTAGAGAGTAGTGCCGTGGGACCATGGGTCGGTATTCCAATCGAGAGAGGCCGACGTGGTCTTTACGTATGGACACACAAATGGCAATGGGCAGGAGGCTGCATGGTTTTACCAGGTATAGTAATACCGCCAATATCAACCACACCATAAAGTATTAGTAAGTGTGTTTTGCCGTTTGTATACGACACACATGTTTACTAGAATTGGAAACCATGAAGGGCAGGGATGCCAGGTACATGCGCCGGCATTAAAGAAGAATGTGATCAACCCTACAGCATCAGGAAGCTTGCACGCCAGCATGGGGTAAGCCAGAAGGATGGTGTGGTAAATCCTCCATGAATATTGCTACTCGCCGCTCCATTTACAACGTGTACAAGATTTATCAACAACGGACATTTCTCAATGGTAATGATTTGTAGCTATTTGCTGAACAGGCCACCACTGTCCAAACATTTCTGATATCCATCCTCTTCACCGAGGGGCCACTTTCATGAGGGGGGGTATCATCAAACTCAGCAACAATCATCTTGTGGGGTACAGAGATTCCCTGTGGTATGGTGGCAGTCAATCATTAAAACTGGTTCAGTCTCAAAGTATGGGCGTGGTATAATGATGAATACCTCGAGGAACCAGAAATTCAACCACAAATTCTAACGAGCGAGGCATATTCGTACTTTCTGCAGGTGACACTGCTTCTCTTGCTGGAAGATGTGCATTTGGTGTTATGAAAGGTTAAGGGGTTGCTTCATGATGGTGCTTTTGCCCACTTCCACATTACCATGTGGAGGCACGGCAACAACTTATTACGCAGGCGATGGATTGAATTAGGTGGCCCAGCTGCATGACCCGCCTGGTCGTTGGAATTCAACCCTTTAGATTGATAAGTATGGAGGCACCTGAAATATGTTTTGTATGGGGAGCCTTCCCGGATATGCAGACAATGGAAAAATGCATTCATGTGTCCTGTGATGCCATTCAGATGCAGTTTTGCCAATGTGAAAGTGCACAACAGTCTCTGCTCTTGTGTCAACAGCCTTTTTTTGTCATTTCTTGATCCTTATATCCTTCTGTAGCTTTTCCTCATTGCCCAAAATCACCCTGTATAATCTGAAATATTTTAAAGTGTGGGTGATATCGGTAAAATGCATTGATGAAATATTTTTACTAATTATTCTCACAGTGGTTCCGTGACACTAATTGTAAAAAAAAATCTATAATAACATGAATATAGAACTAAATGTTAAGTATCATATATACCTCGTCTGTATCCTAGAAATAGTGAATGTGTCCTATAATCTTCATGTCCTTCAGATGTTTCTGATTGTTCATCATGTATACGGTGATATAACACTGAAAAGATAAAACATTAATGAGTATTTTGCAACAACAGAAAGTAACACGTAAACATTCCTCTCAAGCAGTGAAACACGACGTAATCTGTAATGGAATGGTCATGACATACGCAATGTTTTAAACAACATTCTCCTGATTTTGATTTTTCATTCTGGAAGACCTAATACTGAAACTTCATCATGCTTTCAAAGTTGTATCTCACCTCAATACATACAAATGTTTTCTATTGTCATCCAGATCCATCAAATTAATTCACCCCAAATTCATAATAACAATAATAATCAAAATAATCATAATATTAATAAAAACTACAGTAATAATATTAACAATAACATTTACTCAGTAAGCGCAGTTTGAGTTTGTATTCTGCTTGAATTGACCTCTTCAATATCTGCTTTCATTCTTGTTAATTACTACCAGTTTATATAAATATTTGTATAGGTAGATTTATGTTGTTTGAGTCATATTTCGATTCTGTAATAAAAAAGGGACATTGTTCACAGAGAACAATGAAAATATATTTTTTATTCTAGGAATTAAATTCTTATCTGAAATGTTTGAGACTTCGCTTCAACATATTTTTTTTTTCCAATCAATTTCCACTGAAGTTCCTTCTAACTTTTTGATTTGTCAATATGATTCTAATTTCCTCACTGTGCTGGCATACTATAAAAGTACTCACTTGGTCATTAGAAAAACCGTGCTTGTAAGAAGAAATTATTTTCTAAAAAGTTAATCTAATGGCACGGTTCTTTCACTTTTAAGTACTCTTGGATATCAACACAAATGCTGGTATTTTATATGCAAATACAACACTGGATTATTCAGATGGTGAACACCAAATTAACTGCTTCACATAGCCAGATGCCTGGATTCATCTCTGGTGTGATAAACTGTGCAGAATATATTGTATCCTGGTATGGTCTAGATCAAGTTGGTTACAGTTACGACCGCTCTACTACATCTTACCTTCTGCCTTCTGTCGCATTCTACCGTCCATCTGCTTGCTCGCCCAGCTGTTCACTGACTGGCCTGCTCTCCGGCAGTGTTGCTGCTCCCTCGTTGTGACGTCACACCTACGTATTTTTCATCGAGTAACTTCTCGAATCTCTTCACCACGTATATAAGCAAGCTATTCCTTAGTTTCCCCGGTCAGACATTGAGTTGGAAAACAACACGAGTGGAGAGAGCGGAACTGTTCGCTAGCGACTGGCCCGTTGCGACCTTTTACCTACTTTTAGTTTGTGGATAGCTGCATTGTTTATCAACAGACTGGGTGAGCAAAATGTTACAACTTTTTATATCTTTTGTGGTTTATATCAAGATTTGAACTTTGAATGTTAAATTATTTGGTGGCTTCAAGGTCTCCATTCTAACTGAGTCCTTCAGATTGATACCTTTATCTATCTCATACACCAAAATAAACTGTGCTTGGACAAGTGATAGAAGTGTTGCCACATCCTGGATTTTTTCTACAGGCCCGAGTGGTCGCTTACATTGCCAACGTGATAGCGTTTAAGCAGCCTGGAAGGATTTCCCCACCCCCTCCTTTTCCTCTTTTCTTCCCGTCTCACTCTGTTTTCTTTTTCATTCCCTTTTTTCTTTTCCGGTATTGAGTTGTAAAAATTTTGCCTCCCGACGTGCTTTAACTCTCTTGCCCTCTTTTGGGTTTCAAATGAAGATTGTAAGGGTGGCCTTAAATCATTATTTTCAAATATACTAATATACCCCCCTTTATTTTTTGGCCAATATGTTTTTTTTAAAGTAGTAGTAAATTTAAATAGGTGCTAATTCTGGTTTTTTCTGTCGAACTCGGGTCTTGGGCTTTTCTTGAAAATCATAATCGTTATTCCCAAGAATTCTTAATTATTATTTATATTGATTGTATTTTGGTTGTCAAACGGGCTGAGCCCTTGCTAAATGTTTGTAATTCCCATTCTTTGTTTATTAAACACTGCCTATTCTAGTCATTTGAAGTTTAAATACAATTTGTTTTAAATCAATTCACTTTTCTTACATTTGGTTCGTTGTACGTTCTCTCTCACTCTTTACCTTTCCCTTCTTTTTTCTTTGTACTTACCACGGACAGCCCTCTCGGTTAGCCCGCCGTGGAGTCCACTGGCTCTGCTGATTGATGAATAATAAGTCTGATATACTAGGTTTGACCCAACGAGGCACCAAGCGCATGCCTTTCCGTGGTCCGACAAGTTACCACCAGTGAAATAACAGTTGCTTGCTTCTAGCGTTATGGTGTCCTGATGATTACCGTTTGACGATCTTTGATGTTGTGGGTCGACCATCCTATCATTATCTATGCTAAGATTTTCGTCCTTTTAGCCGTTTGTATGAACATAAAATTTATTAGCACCCGACATTGACAAATACGCCACATTACTCTCTTAAACGTATTTCTGTCTCAAGCTAATTCTTGGCCTCGGTGGTATGGAAGTGACTCAGGTATAAGGGAAGCCATTTCTTACGCAAATCAGTCCCAGTAGGTGTTGCTCATAGGGTCAGTTTGTGTATGAAATTCAGTACAATAACAATAACAGCTAGCGCGAGAGAGCATTTCAATATGATTCCATCTGTCTACTTACTCGTCAATTACGATGTTGAGTTTTACATACTTTCTACCTAATAGGTAACAGATTAAACCGAAACACTTTAGGGCGTCTATGGCAGAGTTGTAATGTATTTTGTTGGAAAAATACCAAATATGTTACCAGATGTCATTTACATGCTGACATCGTACGACATGGATTTTCAAATCGACTGTTTTCCGCCATACAGAAATCCAACCACCCTTGCCGGGTTCGAACCTACTATATTTGGACCTGGAGGCCGACACTCTACCACTGATCCAGAGAGTGAGCTATGTAATTCAATGAACTTGGCAGAACGGTATGTAACAGCACCTACTGGCCCAGTCAGGAAAACAAGGGGAAACTACTTCACTCCTTATTTCCTTAGGATTCCTCTTCAGTGACACCTAGCCTACGTATGATAGCTGTTGGTTGATCTGTTAAGGTTCAACCTGCCTCTGGCTCTTGACTCATTAAACATAATGCCAGAAAAGTAACAAATCATTACTTTACGGTAATAAAATAACACACGGTTCATCCTTTAAAGATGCAGAATTAGAACTTGATAGTGTACAGTACTGTTAGAGCTTGGAACATATTATATTGGAAACACAGCGGTGTACATTTCTTCTAAATATCGAGGAGACAACATGAAAGTTGAGGATTTCTTGGAATGGCACCTCTTTAATATTATTTCATCTTAGTACCTTAGAATCATGTTGGATTGCTCTAATTCCATCATATAACACTATTACACTAAGCAGAAGGTTAATGCAAAATAAAATATAATAGAGAATTTCAAAAGCACAAAATGGGGCACCAAGTTACCAGTTCTCAATTTTCAGATATCCAGGTACAGAATATGCCAGCCCCATATGTTATATATCATCTGATACAAGAAACGAGAACTCAGCAACCACACATAGTTTAACACCAACATATGTGTAGAAGCATGGCGTTGAAAATCCAAGTATTCATTGAGAAGCTTCTGCTTAATATCTTAAGGCAAACAACAGTGCATCCCTTCCACCGTGTGGTTAAGAAAAATCTCACTCTAGACAAAATTCTTGGACTCTTTAGACATACATAATAATTTTTTTTGTGTATCACTAACTTAACTACTTTTATGGTTACCAGAGATGCCAAACTTCAATTACTAAAGGACTGAGTCATGATCATAACAGCGAACGTGGAGTATGAAGACCGGCACTGTAACCTCTGAGCTACTCAGCTTGACAAAATTTTCTTCCACAAATCAAAGCACTTGGACGGAGCTTCCGAGAAAGCAAAATTTTATTTATTTTATTTATTCCTCTCTTACACTTAACCACTATAAACAACAAAATGTAAAAATGTAAACATAAAAGTAAGGCATAGAAATTCTAAAAGGACATAATACTACGGACAGAGACTAAGACTAAGTTAGGCCTACATATCAGTACGGCAATTAGTGTGACAATACTAATACTACTATTACTACTACTACTACTACTAATAATAATAATAATAATAATAATAATAATAATAATAAAAAGAAGAAAACCCATTCACACAACAAACACACATGATTCACACAACTCAGTTTTATGTTCCCAGGAAAAACTTTCGGCAGGAAGATTTGAATTTATGAGAGGAAGTAAGGTGCCGAATGTCCATTGGGAGTGTATTCCAGAGACTCGATGCAGTAACGAAGAGGAATGATTGTAGAAATTCTTTCGACTTAGTGTAATTTCAAGTAGGGAACCAGAACGGGTACTAATTTCGTGGAATGAGGAAAGGAAACGAAAATTAGAAGAGAGGTAAGTAGGAGTGTTCGTCGAGAGCACTTGGTAAACAAGTGTCATCAGGTGAAAATTCCTTCGTTCATTTATTCGTAGCCATCCCAATGTTTTGAAATATGTTGTGACATGAGTGTCATGTCGCAGTTGGAAAGCATATCGTATGCATGAGTTTTGTGCTCGCTGAAGTCTCAAAGCTTGTTCAGCATTTAGATTGACTAGTACCGTATCGCAGTAGTCTAAAATAGGGAATAGTAGTGCTTGGATTAATTTTAATTTATGCTTTTGAGGAAAAGAATTCGTGTGACGTTTCAGAGGATATAGAGCTGCATGGACCTTTCTACATACATTTGTCACTTGTTCATTCCAGGTCATATTCTCATTGCCAGTGGAAATAAAATCATCCGGGCTGGATGAAGCAATATGAACATCCTCTGGCTACTTATGTTTGAAGACTGTTCTGTATGAAGTTGTCTTAACATTTTACGAGCTAATGTACAATCATATTTACTCTTAAACTCTCGGTTTTCAAATTAAAAGACACCAAGTGCATCTGTGGCGGCGAATTAATAGGGAAACATGTGTCAGTGCCCTCTCCATTCATTTTCTGGTTTTGTGCAGGTCTTGGTGTTACTACGTGACAATGTACTAGGTGTGGCACGACTGGGGAACAAAACCATCTGGTTGGTGAATATGGTCAGATTAATACATTCTTTATATTCTATGTAAGCCTATATATACAGTGGCTCAAGTCAGTCCTTTTAAGTAGTTTCTATTGTGTAAACACGTTCCTAATATCATAAAGTAGACAAAATAACATTACTAGTAGAAGTATTAACACTTTATTCAGCTTATCTCTGGTATTTTAGTGGTCCTACCGGAGGAATTCTGATCCATTAGAGATCTGGTCATCGGTTTAAGGCAAGATGTCCTTCCAGATACCATGGGATTCTTCAGGTGAAAACTTCAAATCATCATCATTCGAGATTCGCAGGTAGGATTTGTAAGCCTGCAGCCACATATTAAACTAGCCTAACCCCATCATCGGGGATATATTCAGGAAGTAAGTTGTGTATCATTATTTAAAATCAGGTGGAAATACCCTTTCAAAACATTACTTATTCTTAATGTTATACAGATCTATAATTTCTCCACATTTGTGAAATTTCAGCTATTATGAATGCTTTTTTTAAGAACGATACATCCTGTTGATTTGTTCTGTGTGCCATTAAATATTCACGAACAAATGTGCACCATTATATCTGTATATTGTGTACTATAGGCATATACAGTATGTTTTATATCACTCCGTATGGGCAAGCTCACAAACTCAGTTTTATTAGATAACAACAACTTGCATTGTGACACATCATTTCCAAAACGGCAGATGATGTGTTAATGTCAATAACTTACCTCCAATGGCTTCTTCCTTTTCCATTCTATCTCGTGATGCACAAGGCTTTTCACTATCAGTATCTTGTACTAGAAATAAAAAATTCTTATTTACATAGTTACTTCTTAAATTACATTTAAAACAATATACATATCGTCGCTTCACTGGTAAAACGTTGTATCCCACAATACTCTTCCTATCCATTATTCTCCTTAAGACTGGTCACGCCTCCCAGCCACATATGGATACGCAGTCCATCAGAACAATGTCCGGTGTGTTTGTTTTCCTATGTCGACGATTAAACGAAAATGAACCTTGCATGCATTGTACACTAGGAGTGCGTAATATATGTGATGCAAACGTACATTCCTACAGTACGGTACTGTAAGGTTCATTTTCCTTTACACATGGGCATCAGAAAATTAACACAACAATATTTGTTCTAATGGACTGCATATCATCACATCCATATCATGGCTGGGAGGCGTGACCAGTCTTAAGGAGAATAACTGATAGGAAGGCCTTTGTGGAATACAACCTTTTACCGGTCGAGCGACGATATAATACTTATTTTATTTAATAGGTAATGCGAACAATGTTAAACACAAAAATGCAAGCGTGTCAGAAGGTGAATTATATCATTATTTTCAAAACTGTGGTAAGTTGTGGGTAATATTTTATATGGAATGCCCTGCGCATTGCTAACATATAACATACTGTAGTTTAAGTGTTGCATTTAGTTCTATGTATAACAAAAGGAACAGAAAATCAACCAGAGAGCAGGAGACGATTTTGAAGGGAGATTGAGGTAGACAATTTTGTCAAAAGTGAAGGAGAAAATATTTAGGTGGGATAGATAATTTAAAACTATTTGTTGACCACGGCTAATAACAATATCAAATTCATCCAATTTATTTACAGAAAGCAAGAAGTGACTTATTACAATGCAATCCAGTGCATTTCAGAATAGCTCAGCCCAAGTCCCTCCACCTGGCCGACATATAGCAGTTGACCGAAAAGCAGGCGTTCTCATGTCCAAGCTGTGCCACGCCTTCTTTCGGTTGCAGTTGAGTGGGGTTATATAAACACTTCAGGGGTGTGATAGCAATGATGGGATACACTAGAGTACCGAATCCTTCTCACTGAGATATTTTCTTTGAGGAATTTGTACGAAACCATTTAAGAATATTATTACCGTTGTTAACTGTTCGCTCTTTGCCCATCAGAAATTACTGCAATGTGGTTGTTGAAGAAGTTGATGAAAACAGGCTCTGAATTAAGATACGAAGAAGCGATGTCCTACACGAGCACTTCTCAAAATTCAGCTTCAACGAATTCGAGCGTATAAGGAATTGCGTTGGGAAAATCAAACCCGGTGTACTTTATCAATAACATTATCAATAACATTTTACTAACGACCTCGAAGCATACTCTAACTGTTACAGGTGGGATTTACAATCCGTGCACGACGGAATTGTGGATCCAACTCTTCCATTTATGAGTGATGAAGCTTGGTTACCTCTGAGTGGTTCTGTGAACGATCATAGTAGTCCTTATTGGGACAGTAAAATTTCTCACGAAATTCCATTCCACGTTAAAAAAGATGGGTATGGTATGCTTTTCCAGGAAACCGGATAATTGGGACTATGACTTTCAAAACTCAGCGAATTCGGTGTGCTATGTGATTAGCATTTAATGACAATTTGCTCAAATGCACACGTAAGAAGAAATGACCGCCTACAAGACGATGCAACAGTTCGTACATTTGTTATTAACTCGCAGATTTTGGCACCTTCGTTCTCCTATCTAAATTTTGTGTAACATTACTTTTGTAGAAATTTTAAACAGAAAGTGGAAAATTGCAACCCACGTACTTATCGGTCTCCCGAAGAAAACACACATTTTATGCAAAGTATAACCAATGGTGAACTGCAATATTGTTCCCAGTACCTCATGAGTGACTGCAATTGTGCCCGAAAAAGATACTGACCACTTTCAGCATTTCGCTTGAAATAAGGTAAGAGTAAACTGCCGATACAATAGTTTTCAGTCAGGTAGCTATTACCATCGGCTCCCTTCATATGCTGCCTCTCCGAGGCGCCGTTCTCGGCTAAGCATGCGTAGAACTAGGCTCTGAATGCCCGGCATGATCTCATTTAAAAAAAGGAAATCTACATGTTTAGGCCTGGGATAACATGCCAGACTTACTGTACATCTATGGAAGAATCCGAAATTTCCTTTTTTTTAAATCTATTTATATAGTTTTGTAAATTATTGTAATTGTAACAAAATAAATACTCACAAGTGATCTATAAATGTGTTCATATAGAAACCTACAATGAAAATTTGTTAAAATCATGTGCGCCCAACAAGAAGCTCACCTACCAAGATTTACGTCTAATCGAAACCGACTTTCAAACTGTTACGTCGTGTTACTTACATTTTGTAGGTGTTGAAGAGATGTTAAGTACAGAACAAAATGGCAAACCTGACGCCAGTGGGATCTAAATCCACAACCTTCCGATTTCGTTTCGGTTGCATTATCTACCAATTGAGCTATGGTGGCCTAGGCCGTCTTGTTCTTTTGGGAAGGATCTAACCTAGCCGTTGAAGACCTAATCAATGAATATTGAATTTTCACGACCGCATGGTAATCATAACCGAATCTCAAATTATTAGGTCGTGTTACGTACATTTAGTGCATGTTGAAGAGATGTTACGTACAGCAAAATAATGGCCAACCGGACACCATTGCGATCCGAACCCATAACCTCCCGAATTCCCACGGCGTAGCCCTTCCACCGTGTAGTTATGAAACACCTCGCTATAGGCAAAATTCCTGGACGTTTATTCACACATAATATTATTCTTTGTGTATCACTAAATACTTTTATGTCCACCAGAGATGCCAACCTTCAATTAATGAATGACTGAGTCTCGATCATAACCGCGAACGTGGTGTATGAAAGCGGGCACTGTAACCTCTGAGCTACTCAGCATGACAAAAGTTTCTTCCATACATCAATGCACTTTGAAGGAGCCTTCGAAAAAGCCAACCGTTGCCTGTAGAAATCAAATCACCCGGGCTGGATGAAGCAATATGAACATCTTCTGGCTACTGATGTTTGTGAACTGGTCTGTATGAAGTTGACTTAATACTTTACAAGCTAACGTAGAGCATTTTTTCTCTTAAACACCCGGGTTGCAAATGAAGAGACACCAAGTGCACCTGTGATACAGAATTGATAGGGAAACATACGTGCCAGTGCCCTCTGCACTTATCTTCTGGTTTTGACCAGATCTTGATGTTTTTATGTGACAATGTAATAGATGTGGCATAAATGCGTACCAAAACCATCTGGTTGGTGAATATGGCCAGATCAATGCATTCTTTATATTTTCTATGTAGGCCTATATATATAGACTAGCAAAAGTCAGTCCTTTTAATTAGTTTCTATTGTCTTCAGAGTTTCCTAATATAATAAAATAGGTAAAGCAACATTACTAGTAAAATAATAAACACTTTATTCAGCTTATCTCTGGTATTTTAGGGGACACTGGAGGAATTCTGAGCCATAAGAGATTTGGTCACCTGTTTAAGGCAAGATGTCCTTCCAGACACCATGTGATTCTTCAGGTGAAAACTTCAAATCATGATAATTTGAGATTCATGGGTAGGATTGGTAATCCTGCAGCTAGACAGTGTACTAGCCTAACCGCATCATCGAGGATATATTAAGAAATGAAGTTGTGTATCATTATTTAAATTAAGTTGGAAATATATTTTCAAAATATTATTTGTTCGTAATATTCTACAGGTCTCTAATTTCTGCATATTTATGAAATGTCAGCTATTATTAAGGCGTTTGTGAAAACGATGCACCTTGCTGATTTGTTCCCTTTGCCATTATATGCCCAGAAAAAAATGTGCACCATACTACCTCTATTCTGTGCACTATAGGCATATAAAGTATGTTTTATATCACACAGTTTGGGCAAGCTCACAAAATCGGTTTCGTTAGATAACAATAACTTGCATTATGACATATCAGTTAGAAAACGGCTGATGAGTTAGTGTAAAATGGAAGCGTACGTATAGGTACATTAAGGCAGAAAAAGTTTCGAATAAGGATATTCCAGTAGTCATTAATGAACAAGGGGAATGCGAATGCGAGGATCTTCAAAAGGCATAAGTATTCACTCAGCAGTATGTAAAGATTTTTGATTACAAGGATAATGTCCCGATAGAGGGGTTGACTAATGCTAAGGAGGTATTAAAATTTACCTATGACAGCAATGACATTTATAGTAAGATACAAAAGATGTAAACTAGAAAAGCAGCTGGAATTGATCAGGTTTCGGGGGATTTACTAAAGACAATGCGTTGGGGTATAGTACCATATCTGAAAAACTGATTTGGTTATTGTTTGCATGAAGGGAGCTATACCAAATGAATGGAGAGTTGCTATAGTAGCCCCTGTGTATAAAGGAAAGGTTGATAGCCATAAAGCTGAAAATTACAGGCCAGTAAGTTTGACATGCATTGTATGTAAGCTTTGGGAAAGCATTCTTTCTGATTATATAAGACATGTTTGCGAAATTAATAACTGGTTTTATAGAGGGCAGTTTGGGTTTAGGAAAGGTTATTCCACTGAAGCTTAACTTGTAGGATTCCAGCAAGATATAGCAGATATGCTGGATTCAGGAGGTCAATTGGATTGTTTCGCGATTGACCTGTCTAAGGCATTTGATAGGGTAGATCAAAAAATGAGTGCAATTGGACTTCACAAAAGAGTGACTGAATGGGTGGCTCTGTTTCTAGAAAATAGAACTCAGAGTATTAGAGTAGGCGAAGCTTTACCCGTCTCTGTAACAATTAAGAGGGGAATTACTCAAGGCAGTATTATTGGACCTTTACGTTTCCTTATATATATCAAGGGTATGTGTAAAGAAGTGGAATCAGAGATAAGGCTGTTTGCAGATGATGATATTCTGTACAGAGTATAAATATGTTACAAGATTCTGAGCAACTGTAAAATGACCTCGATAATGTTGTGAGATGGTCAGTAGGCAATGGCATGATAATAAACGGGGTTAAAAATCAGGTTGTGAGTTTCAAAAATAGGAAAAGTCCTCTCAGTTTTAATTACTGCATTGATGAGGTGAAGTTCCCTTTGGGGATCATCGTAAATACCTGGGTGTTAATATAAGAAAATATCTTCATTGGAGTAATCACATAAATATGATTGTAAATAAGGGGTACAGGTTTCTGCACATGGTTATGATGGTATTTAGGGATTGTAGTGAGGATGTAAAGGAGAGGACATATAAGTCTCTGGTAAGAACCCAACTAGAGTGCGGTTCCAGTGTTTGGTACCCTTACCAGGATTACTTGATTCAAGAACCTGAAAAATCCAAAGAAAAGCAGCTCGATTTGTTATGGGCGATTTCCGACAAAAGAGTAGCGTTACAAAAATGTTGCAATGTTTGGGCTGGGAAGACTTGGGAAAAGGAGACTAGCTTATCGACTAAGTGGTATGTTCGGAGCTGTCAGTGGAGAGATGGCGTGGGAGGACATCAGTAGACGCATAAATTTGAGTGTTGTCTTTAAAAGTGGGAATGATCACAATATCAAGATAAAACTGGAATTCAAGAGGACAAATTGGGGCAAATATTCGTTTATAGGAAGGGGAGTTAGGGATTGGAATAACTTACCAATGGAGATGTTAAATAAATTTCCAATTTCTTTAAAATCATTTAAGAAAAGGCTAGGAAAACGACAGATAGGGAATCTGCCACCTGGGCGACTGCCCTAAATGCAGATCAGTAGTGACTGATTGATTGATGTGTTAATATCAATAACTTACCTCGTATTGCTTCTTGCTTTTCGATTCTATCTCGTGAAGCACAGGGTCTTTCACTATCCGTATCTTGTACTAGAAACAAAACATTCTCAAATATGTAAATATTTACTTCTTAAATTATATTTAACACAATGTACATATAATACTCATCATATTGTATAGGCTATGCAAACAATATGAAACACAAAAAGTAAGCGAGTCCGAAGGTGAATTATGTCATTATTTTCAAAACTGTGGTAAGTGGTGAGTAATATTTTATATGGAATGCCCTGTGCATTGCTAACAAATAACGTACTGAATTTTCAGTTTTGTATTTAGGACTATGTATAACAGAAGAAACAGAAAGTCATGCAGAGAGCAAGGGATGATTTTGAAGGGGTTTTGAGGTAGGGAATTTTGTCAAAAGTGAAGGATAATGTAATTAGTTGTGATAGATCATTTAAACCAATTTGTTGACAACGGCTAGCAACAACATCAAATTCATCCATTTAATTTACAGAAAGCAAGAAATGACTTATTACAATGCATCCAGAGTTTTTCGAACCCATCCAGAGCATTTCGAACCCAGCGCAGCCCATGACCCACCTGCTGGCCGACATCTAGCAGTTGACCGAAAGGCAGGCATTCTCAAATCCAAGCTGTGCGACGCCATCTTTTCGTTGCAGTGGAGTTGGGTTAAATAAACGCTTCAGAGGTGTGATTGCAGTGATGGGATACACTAGAACAGGGATGGCGAACCTTTCTAACTTGTGTGGTATTTCAAGTCTGGTTTATTATTCTCAACAGTCTACTGTGCTACCTGCTATTTTCCTTTAAGGAATGACTACTACTGATCCCCGCTCCCACCGACTTACTTACCTTATTCCGAAGTATGTTTCATAATATGGTATTATTTATTTATTATAAACATAAGTATTGTTTTGATTGTATGTTCCGTGGTCGTAATTTGCTAAAACTGCAAACATATATATATATATATATACTAGTTTGATTCAGCCCTCCACCACCCTATACCGTGCTAACCTTTTCATATCTACGTAACTGTTGCATCCTACATCTGCTCTAATCTGCTTGTCTTATTCATACCCTGGTCACACCCTGTCGTTCCTACCACGTACCCTCCCTTCAAAAACCACCTGAACAAGTCCAGGGTGTGTTGAGATGTGTCTTATCATTCTATCTCTCCTTGTCGTCAAATTTAGCCAAATCGATTTCCTCTCACCAATTCGATTCATTATCTCCTCATTCGTACAATTTATATATATATACGCGCCCATTGTAGCACACTTCCCCATTAAGTGTTATTAGATATAAATATCAAAAATAATAATATTGCCTATGGACTTCAAGTGAAATATCATTCTCACATTTAGTGTGAAACTTGTTGCTGAATCTTAGTAGCCGTGTAATTTATGTTAGGTTCGTAACTTGTTGTCTTCAGGAACACACACGATTAGTATTTCTGAAGCAAGACGGTCTCTAATTGTTGACTTTACAAAGTTCTTTATAGAAAGCAGCTACTCGCAGGTGTAAGATGACCCAAACAAGGTAAGTAGCGCTGTTGCAAGTTTTTCATAGTTTTTTTTGTGGAGGCTGTTCCACTATCTAAGTATTAAGTTCTCCTGCTTCTGGAAGGAGTATTCACCGTCAACAGCACACCCAATTTTTATCAAAGCTTCACCAAGTTGTACGAACTTGTTCACCCATTCACTGCTTTCTTGAAATTCAATCAATTCCATTTCTAAATTGTCAATATCTAACCAGTCAAAAAATGACCACAATATAACTCTTTTGTACAATATGAGGTTTTGAAATAAAATGTAATGTTTTCTCCCAATCTCGAAATACGGAAAATCTCTTGGACACTATTTGTTTTGAATTTTGTACGACGTCCACATACTTCTTAAAAATACTTTCTTCATTCCTTCAAAAATTAATTGATCTGCAACATTTGACAGTAATTCAAGTTGCACTTCAAGGGAAGGAAAGTACTTACATGTTTTTGTTTCAATATCCCCAACGAATAGTTCAAGTTTTCCTTGAAATAATTTTATGAACTCAAACAATCTACCTGCAGTATGTCCCTTTCCTTGCAGGTCCTTATTCACATCACTGTACATTGCTGAATCGCACAGCTAAAATAGGGTCAGTGAGTTCCGGAAATTAGTCCTGTTTTCTTTCATGACGAAGCGAATTTCGTCCAAGAGCACGAAAAATCTCTGGACATGACACAGCCAGAGAACATTATTGTACATCACAAATCCGCCATATTGAGATTCTACTTCATGTAACATCTTCGAGTGCTGGCGATTATTTAGAGCACGCGCAGATATCAAGTTCCCAATAATTACCACGGAGAGTGCACTTTCAAATTACTTCATACATACCTTCTTTCCCCCAAAGGGCTTATTGGTGTAATAATCAATGGAACTGTAAAATTGGGCGTTTAACTTCTCATTTAATACAACAAACCTATTATGAATACCAACTATTCTTGGGGTAGCATCAGTTGTCACGGGCACAATTTTCTGTACGTCAAATTCCATTTTAATACAAGTTCTTGCTTCACTTCGTACAATATTTTTTTCGCTATTTTCGTCGTACGTAAGTTCAGCAAATTAAGTAATTCCTCCCTCATCACATTTCCACAAGGAAATCGGACATAAGCAGCTAACCTAGCTGTGAGGTCACATCCGATCTTTCACCAAGACATATTAAAACAGTTGGGAATTATCAAAATCAGCTTTCAATTGCTCCGAAATATCTTCACTAATTGTTATTATTCTACCCTTGACAGTATTTCTGCAGGTTGGAATTTCCTTAATTCCGTTAATTATTAGCTGTTTCCTAAGAAAGTCAGGTGACAGTAAGAAAGCCTCCTTCAAGAACTCACCATCAGAAAGCGGTTTCCCATGCTGTATTACGCAGTGAGACAGGTGGAAACTAGCCGCACTGATATTATTCCTTGGCCTGGAAGATGGTACAAAAGAACTAGATTGTTTTGTGTACTGTTCTATTTTTTGTGAAATAAACTCACTTCTTGCTTCATTTGGCATGGAACAAACATTTGAACGATTCATCTCGAAGTGGCACTTTACATTAAATGTCCGCGATGCAACTGTTTCCGAACACAGGCAACACAAAGCTTTATTGTTCCTTTCTATCACTCCGAATTCCCTCGTCCACTTTTATTGAAAAATCAGATCACTACTTTCCTTAAGTTCTTTTCGGCACCGAAAACATGTTTACCAGGTCCGTATACAAAGCCACCAGAAAACGGTATTCAATAAACAGTTACACACTAAGAATAATTACGCGCTACTGGCTACCACACACAATTCGAACTTCACTGATTGACTGACTGACGTGTGTGAGTAAAGGGCTCGCAGGCCGAATCTGAAACTGTTATCAAAATAGACTTCCGGACCCGTCAGTGTTGCAATATTGCACGGCGGAATGGAACTAGAATTTGGATTTTCGATCATTTTTTCTTACACGTGAACACTTCGATTATGCGATGCACGAGATATGCATAGTCGATAGTATAAGTTGTGTATAAAACTGATAAGATGAGCATGTGGCGTGCCACCGAAATTGTATTCGCCATCCCTTCACTAGAGAGTAGCAGATATTTCTAACTGAGACAATTTCTTTGAGGAATTTGTACGTAAAATGTTTAAATTAATATTCACTTTGTTAACCAGGCGCTCCTTGGCCATCAGAAAGTACTGCAATGTGGTTGTTTTAGAAGTGGAGGGAAGCAACTCTATTTTACGATACGAAGAAGCGATATCCTACACGAGCCCTTTTCTAGAATCAGCTTCAACGTATTCGAACATAAAAGGGAAATGAGTCCGCAAAAACAACCTGGTGTACTAATCTGGCGGTGAAGGCCTCAAAATTATCAATTACATTGTAATAACGACCTGGAAGCGTGATCTAATGGTTGCAGGTGGGTTTTACAATCCGTGCACGACAGAATTTTGGATCCAACACATCTATTTATGAGTGATGTAGCTTGGTTCTCTATAAGTTGTTCTGTGAACGATCATAATAGTCGGTATTGGGAGAGTAAAAATCGTCAAGATATTCCATTCAAAGACAAAAAAGATGGGCTTTTACTACAAACCGGATTTCCAAAACACCCATAACCATCCGAATTCCCACGGTGTAGTCCTTCCACCGTGTGGTTATGAAACACCTCACTCTAGGCAAAATTCCTCTCCTTACATCTTCTGGTTTTGAGCAGGTCTTGGTGTTTCTATGCGACATGTACTAGGTGTGGCACGATTGTGGACCAAAGCATCTGGTTAATGAATATGGTCAGATCAATAAATTCTTTATCTTCTATGTAGGATTATATATGCAGTAGTTCAAGTCAGCTCTTCGAAGTAGTTTCTATCATGTCCCTAGGTTCCTAATGTTATAAAATAGAAAATATAATATTACGATTTAAATAATTAACACTTTTTTCAGCTTATCACTGGTATTTTAGGGGTCACCGGAGGAATACTGATCCATTAGGGATTTGGTCACCGGTTTAGAGCAAGATGTCATTCCGATACCAAGTGATTCTCCAGGTGAAAACTTCAAATCATGATTATTTGATATTGGCGGGAAGGATAGGTAAGCCAGCAGCTACACATTGTACTAGCCTAACCCCATCATCGATTATATATTCAGAAATTTAGTTGTGTATCATTATTTAAAATAAGTTGATTTGTATTTTAAAAATATTATTTCTTCGTACAATTCTACCGGTCTCTAATTTCTGCACATTGATGACATTTCAGCTGTTTTTAAGGCTTTTGTAAGAACAATCCATCTTGTTGATTTGTTCCCTGTGCCATTATATACTCAAGAAAATACGTGCACTTTTATATCTGGATTCTGCACGCTATAGGCATATATAATGTTTTATATCACAAGGCTCACAAAATTAATTTTTATAGTGTACCAGTAAAAGAGCCCGACTTTGAGATTTTAATTTTAACGTAAGCATGAAATAGTTCTCAGGGCGAAACTGGATAGACAATAGCTAGGGATTGGTACAGGAGGCAGAGTCCTATCTAAAAGAAAGATTTTAAACAGATTGAATAAGAGTTTATTCATGAAATGCATATCAAATTGCACATCACCTCATTGTAGATATGGGTTGTCTTCAACATCGTCCTTTTAATGGTCCGGGTCTCCAGCTCACTGGGCCGAACAGGCTGGATCACGTTCCGGAAGATGCCAAATACTCCGTTAAAATGAGGCCGGAACACCCAGGTTGGTCGTGTATGAGTAAGTCTCGAACTTGTGATGTTCTGGATGATCTCTGATGGTGTCTGACGATGTTACAAGTAATCACACATCACCTAAGTCCAATGTGGGTGATGGACTCAATGTCCACGAAGACTTCGAAAATGTGTTCTTCGTCACTCGCAGAATTTGCAAGTCAAAGTTAATAAATACCTTGAATAATTGGTCTCTCACCACTGGCGAAATTACAAGTCACTGTCCATAAAGACTTAAAAGAATATGTTCCTTATCACTCGCGAAAATGACAAGTCCTTGTTCATAAAGACTTTGAATAATTTCAGAGTTCATCACTGGTGAAAATTACAAGTCAATGTCTGTGAAGACTTTGAATAATTCCTGGCGAAAATCACAAGTCAATATCCGTAAAGACGTTGAAGAATTTTAGAGTTCATCACTGCAAGAGTTACAAGTCAATGTCCACAAAAGACTTTGAATAATTTTAGGGTTCATCACTGGCGAAAATTATAAGTCACTGTCTGTAAAGACTTTGAATAAATTGTTCCTAAACACTCGCAAATATTACAAGTCCATGTTCATAAAGACTTTGAATAATTTTAGAGTTCATCACTGGCGAAAATTACAAGTCAATATTCATAAAGACTTTGAATAATTTTAGAGTTCATCACTGGCAGAAATTGCAAGTCATTGTCCACAAAGACTTAGAATAATTTGTTCCTTAACACTCACAGATATTACAAGTCCATGTTCAGAAAGACTTTGAATAAATTTAGAGTTCACCACTGGTAAAAATTGCAAGTCACTGTTCATAAAGACTTAGAATAATTTTAGAGTTCACGCGCGCACAATTGATAAGTTCCATATGGCCGTGATGGCTTAAGTTCCACATAAGACTGTAACCACTCGAAGATAGCCTCTGACGACTACGGCAGCGTGTAGAGCCAGGCTGAATACTCAGCTATGACTGACTGATCAGGCTAAAGTGGGCCCTCCTTATATTCGTTTTGAGGGCTTCTACGTCATCATGTAGCGTGATCCCTTGAATCTGGTTATCTCATGAATCCCTCGACGGATTTACTTGAGATTCACGCTTTGCGACGTTTATGTGATTCCCATCAAAATGACATGTCGCTCAAGTCGCTACCATAATTATTACAGGAGTTTTAAAATTTTCCTAATCGAATGTTCGTGAAGGTGTGATGCTTGAATCCAGAACATACCAGGTCAGGCCAGCTACACTTGGCGTGTCAGGCGGGTGATCTATCTTGCCCCTGCCGCCACGTAACACACACAGCTGGCCTTGACTCGCTCGCTCGTTCCACTGAATGTAAACAAACCAGGCTTGCTCGCAATATTACGCGTGATGATTAAATGCAATTAACTATCAAAAAATACGCATGTACAGTCCGTAACCGGTACATATCCCTTCCTCTGAGGGAAAAGAAAATACTATGAGGATTTTCTTTTGGTCTATCCTCACTCGAAGTATTTTTTGAGAATGTAAGCATTGTAGATACCTTCAAGGCTGCCATCTAGTCTCGTGATCTTATAGGCACCGCTGTCCAAAGATTCAGAAATCCTGAAAGGGCCAAAAGAAGAGGGACAAAATTTTGCATAGATCCTCAGTTCCGGACGAGACATCGCAGGTTTCCGAATTAACACCTTGTCTCTCACTCGCAAGGGTGGTCTAAACTTACGATTCCTATTCCTTCGTTGTCTGACGTCTGCAGCATGCCTCAATGTCCCGAAGGCTTTAGC
The DNA here is from genome assembly GCF_040414725.1 of Anabrus simplex. Lineage (NCBI taxonomy): Eukaryota > Metazoa > Arthropoda > Insecta > Orthoptera > Tettigoniidae > Anabrus > Anabrus simplex. The sequence continues at coordinate 881,359,192 of NC_090266.1, forward strand.
GATTCTCGCTTCTTGATCGATTGCTGCATCTGGCGAAGCAGGGAGAATAGCATCTCACGGACGATGAGGAATATGCCCATGATGCACCAACATTGGAATATCTCCAGTAGATTCGTGGATAGTGGAGTTGACCACCTTCTGCATGACTGAAAGCACATCAATCCATTTCCAGTGTTCTTCCTGGCAGTACACCCGACAGAATCTGGCGATCTTCCTCATCAATCGCACAGCAGGGTTGGCTTCTGGATGACGAATGGAATTCATTATATGATGAATTTCCAACTCTTCTATAGCTGCCTGGAATTCTGCGGATGTGAGCTGGCTTCCATGATCTGTCAGCAGGAATGTAGGTTTCCCCATCTCAGGAAAGATATTCCTGCGGCGTCTGCTTCAAATATTCCCGGTATTTGCCTTTTGGATAGGCAATAACATGGTGAATTTCTAGCAGACGTCGACGATGACCAAGACGTGCTTGTTACCTCTAGTCGCCTTCTTAAGTGGGCCATCACAGATCAAGCGCCATCACTTCCCGTGGCTTCTCTGGGATGATAAGCCTTGGATATTCCCTCATAAGGTAATTGTTTGGTTTAATCCGTTGGCATAAGTCACAGGTTCTTATAGTCCTTCTAATATCATTCCGGAGGTACTCCCAGACGAACTTTTCCTTAATTACACCGGCCACTTTATCCACTCCAGCATATCCCGTGATGAAGTGGCAATGCCAGATGATGGCTTCCCGAAATTTAGCCGGGGCATAAATCTGTTTAGTGGTCCTGGTTGCGTTAACATACTTATAGAGTATGTTTCGTCCCATGAAAAATATTGGGCTGCGTGCTTAATCCGGGCGTAGTCTGGATCGTGTTGTGGAATCGATCCTTCAAAGAAATGAATAATTTCTCTTAGCCTGTTATCCCTCCGCTGGGCTTGGTTTAGATACCGATGTCTTCTCAAAAACTCTTCATCATCACTATTAATGACTGAAATCGGACAGGCTATGGCTGCATCTGTGGGATTCCGACTGAGAGCGTCGGCTAGTACGTTTTTCTTTCCAGACCGATGCACAATGGAGACAATGAATTGCTGTATGAATAGTGCCCATCTGGTGACCCGTTCATTTGTGAGGTCGGAAGATAGAATGAACGTTAGTGCCCTGTGATACGTGTAAATGGTGATCGGAAACCCAAAGACAACTTTTTTCCAATATAAAAGCGAATATATAGAATAGCCAGGGCTTCTAGCTCCGTGATGGTGTAAGATTTTTCATGCGTCCTTAGCTTCCGACTTATGAACGAAATGAACAGCTTGACATCGGGCTTATTAGGATCGACTTGGTAGAGAACTGCTCCGATCCCTATCTTACTGGCATCGCATTCAATATGGAAAGGCCATTCATAATTAGGATAGCAGAGCTGCACATTATTTCTGAGCATCCTTTTAGTGGCAATAAAGGATTGCTCACATTCTGTAGTCCATTTCCATCGATAATTTTTCTTCAGTAATTCCTGGAGAGGCGCCACAGTCTCTGTGTACTGAGGACAATTTTGCGAACAGAATTGGCAAAGTCCAAGGAATTGCCGAACTTGCTTAATCCTACAAGGCCTAGGAAAATCCACAATGCATTGAATTTTGGCAGGAATTGGGCGGATGCCCTCATCGCTATTGACATGCCCTAGAAAAAGGATTTCTGTCTTGAAAAATTGGCTTTTCTTCAAATTAATTTTGAAGTTCTTTTCTCTCAATTCTTTGAGCACAATGTGTACATCTTCTAAGTGTTGCTTCCAGGTATCAGATGCTACCAAGATATCGTCTACATAAATAGTGACGATGGCCTTTACTTCTTCAGATAATTGGCTTTCCAACACTCTTATCAAGACGGCTCCCGAGTTCTTGATACCAAAGGGCAATTGATTGAAGACATATGTGATATTATCAAAGATAAATCCAGTAAAGAGCCGGCTGTGCTCGTCCAATACAATATGGAAGTAAGATGATGTCAGGACCATGCCTGAAAAATATTGTTTTCCATAAAATCGCTTAATGACATCTTTCAGCGCAGGAGGGTGGTCGTACTCAAGGACCAGTCGGTCATTCAAGGCACGGGCGCCCAAAGATAAACGAAGATTGCCATTGGCTTTCCTTACTATGGTGAGCGGATTAATATAGTGCGTAACGCACTTTGAGATAATTCCGTCAGCCTCCATCTGACGAATTAGTGTCCTGGTTTCATCCATGTACTTCTCAGGCACCGTGTATGGCTTGCGTTTATCGGGTGAAGTATCCTTGACGTTGAAGTGGTGTTTAAAATTCTTAATCTCTCCACGCTTTTCATCGAAGACGTTCGGATAGGTCTGATATATCTCTTCCTCCGCCGCTGCTATGTTAGGGTGGTAATCTGGGGCTTCAGTTACACTGGAGATGAAGGTGAGAATATCAGGCCCTTTGTCATCCAAAATTTCATCGATGGGTCCCTCCTCATGGGGATCACCATCTTCTATTGATATGGGTCCCTCTTCTTCTTCGGGCTCACCCTCTTCTTTCTGTACCTGGTCGACTGAGACGGCATCGCCAATCACACCATCGACTGGAGTACTGGGTAAATCAATCCCTTGAAGTCTAAGATCTTCACCGTCTACCAGCTGCAACTCTACAGATCCAATCCTACATAGCTGAATAGTGTTGGCAGAGTAGTCAATGGTAGCCTTACATTTAGACAGAAAGTCTGAACTCAAGATAAGGTTAAATTTCATAGGCGAGACTATCAGAAAGGCATGCTCACACACTTCTTCATTGATAGCAAACTCAAGGAAGAGTTGCTGCTTACATTTAATATTCTTGTCAGGAATAATGCCCTTGATCTTAACTTGTGCTACCGGAAAAATGAGAATGTTATATCTATCCTTGATTAATGATATCAATTTGTCAGAGATTAGGGAAACTTGCGCTCCCGAGTCCACTAGTGATGATACTTGAAATTCTCCAATGGTAATATTGATTATCCGTAAACTTCGTTGGACATGTTGACGAATAGGTAATTCGTCTTCAAATACTAAGTCATCATCGATGTGCCAATAATTTATTATATCTACATGGAATGACCCGACCTCCTCATTTTCAGGCAATCTTATTTCCGAAAAATTTTAGTTTTTTGCAACAGCACCTGTGGACTCTGGATTTTGACTGAAGGTGTTGTTTCTTTTATGGTATTCTTTGTATTCAAGAGAAGTCGCTCCAGGTTGATGACCCTTTTGTTTCTTCTGATGGAGGCAGTCCTGCGTTTCCTTACATCGTTGGTGCAAGTCAGAATTGTTTGAATCTCTACTCTCTCCTTGCCTTTTCTCTTGTTTTAAACATGTAGGTTTGGTTTGGTACGGCGTCTGGCCACCGTGTGGGCGTCTCCTAAACCCTCTATACCGCGGAGGTGAAGATTGCGTCTCTCTCTCTCTCTTCCCTTCTATCCGCTCGCTCAGCACTTTTTCGCGGTTGTTCAGAAGTATTAACCTGAACTGGATGGGCGGCTACGTCCTTACTCTTGCTCGGTTTCAAAGTTCCCTGCGCATGAGCAGTATCAAGACGTCGTAATACGGCATGTAATTGGTCGATGTTCTTAATGTTCGCTGCTACTAAGATCTCTTGAACGTGAGAAGGATACTGTAACGTAATGACCTGTATGACTTCCTTCTCAGGTAAAGGAGGGTCTAAGTACTGCATCTTCTTCAACTGAGATAATAAAAAATCCGCTTATCGAGAGATGTTAATGAAGGTGTTACCTTCTCGAATATAGTTGAAGTTTGATAAGGTGTTGAGTTTCTGCGTTCCAAAAACATTCAATTAAAGCTTTCTCAAAGTCAGAGTATGTCTTGAAATTAGATTTGAATACAGAGTACCAGGAAAGAGCCTTGCCTTCTAATAATCGGACAACTGTTTAGATTTCTATCTTCACTAATCTTGTGCTCTTGAAAATATTCCGCTACATTGATCAGAAACTCTTTAGCCGTGTAATCTTCTTTAACGGAGCATTTAGGAGGTTTTCCTCTTGGATTTTAGTCGTCTGGTATGACGTTTCTCCGACTCTCTCTATCGAACTATGAATAGGTCTGGACGTATCTCGAGATTAACAACTTTAGTGCCTAGTTTTTCGAGATTATTTTCGACATCCCACAGCTGGAGTTGGACTATTCCTTCGACTTATTTGGCATCATTCTTTAATTCAGTTTCAAGTTCACCAACATCTTTGCAAATACGACTAATTTGTGTGGTTGTATTATCGGCTTGCTAATTGAACCGTTTGTCAAACTCGCCCTGCTTAGCTTTTAATAAAGCAACTTCGTTTCCAACTCTGGAAATGTCATTCATAACCATGTCCCTAAGAATATCTTGGACAGAAACAATTTTAGCCTGCATTTGCGAGAGCTGACAATGTGATTCCTGAAATTCTGCTTTGAAATCCTCAAAGTCCTGCGAAAGCTGTTGGACTGAAGGGAGAACCTTTTTCAAATCCGCCTTAACAATTTATAGGACTTGATCTTTAACAGTTTTTCTCATCTCCTCGATGTTACGAGTAAGCTGAGAATTAATTTCAGTGAATCGGTCATCAATTTTCTTATTGGATTCAGATAATATTTCTTCTATCCTAACACTTGCTTGATCAAAACGAGATTCTAAGTTCGCATTCATTTCAGTAAAGCGCTGTTCTAGTTTGGTATAATAAGCTTTAACTTCGGCATTTGCTTCAGCTAATCGCCTATCTAGGTTGGCATTAGATTCAACATTTGCTTTGGCTAAGTTATTTAAACGTTGGCCTACATTGGCAAGATTAGCATTAGTTTGAACATTAGCCTCAGCTAAGCTAGAAAGATTGCTATTATTTTCAGCGGGGCGTCGCTCTAAGTTAGCACATGTTGCAGTGAGCCTAGTATCTAAATTGACGTTAACCCCATTCATATTAAGCCTAAGGGCTTCGATTTCTGCGAGTATATTATCCATTTTTATGGCGATTTTTAATACCTCAAAATGTCACACTTAGAAATTTTCAATCATGAATTGAAATACCAATGGTTTTAAAAGTTCAAAAGCACACAGTTCAGCGTATATCAACACATAGAAATCAACCATATGACAGGAACACATAAAACACAAATTATTTGCCACGTCCTGGGCATAAGTTTCACTTTGCAAATACCAAGCACCACGTCCAGGGTGTTGTGATTGTCTATTAATTGCTAGCACTGTTAACCTAGCTATCGTGCCCCAACGTGTAGGGTGCCACGTATATTACCTTCCTCTCTGTACCAGTAAAAGAGCCCGACTTTGAGATTTTAATTTTAACGTAAGCATGAAATAGTTCTCAGGGTGAAACTGGATAGACACTAGCTAGGGCTTGGTACAGGAGGCAGGGTCATATCTACAAGAAAGGTTTTAATCAGATTGAATAAGAGTTTATTCATGAAATGCATATCAAATTGCATATCACCTCATTGTCATTGTAGATAGGGGTTGTCTTCAGCATCGTCCTTTTAATGGTCCGGGTCTCCAGCTCACCGGGCCGAACAGGCTGGAACACGTTCCGAAAGGTGCGAAATACTCCGTTAAGTTGAGGCCGAAACACCCAGGTTGGTCGTGTATGAGTAAGTCTCGAACTTGCGATGATCTGTATGATCTCTGATGGTCTCTGATGATTTTACAAGTAATCACTCATCACCTAAATCCAATGTGGGTGATGGACTCAATGTCCACGAAGACTTCGAAAATGTGTTCTTCATCACTCGCAGAATTTACAAGTCAAAGCTCATAAAGACCATGAATAATTGGTCTCTAACCACTGGCGAAATTACAAGTCACTTTCCATAAAGACTTAAAAGAATTCGTTCCTTAACACTCGCGAAAATGGCCAGTCCATGTTCATTAAGACTTTGAATAATTTCAGAGTTCATCACTGGCAAAAATTACAAGTCAACGTCTGTAAAGACTTTGAATAATTCCTGGCGAAAATCACAAGTCAATGTCCGTAAAGACGTTGAAGAATTTTAGAGTTCATCACTGGCAAGAGTTACAAGTCAATGTCCACAAAAGACTTTGAATAATTTTAGGGTTCATCACTGGCAAAAATTATAAGTCACTGTCTGTAAAGACTTTGAATAAATTGTTCCTAAACACTCGAAAATATTACAAGTCCATGTTCATAGAGACTTTGAATAATTTTAGAGTTCATCACTGGAGAAAATTACAAGTCAATATTCATAAAGACTTTGAATAATTTTAGAGTTCATCACTGGCAGAAATTGCAAGTCAGTGTCCACAAAGACTTAGAATAATTTGTTCCTTAACACTCACAGATATTACAAGTCCATGTTCAGAAAGATTTTGAATAAATTTAGAGTTCACCACTGGTAAAAATTGCAAGTCACTGTTCATAAAGAGTTAGAATAATTTTAGAGTTTACGCGCGCACAATTGATAAGTCCTTTAAGGCCGTGGTGGTTTAATTTCCGCATGAAGACTGTAACCACTCGAAGATAGCCTCTGACGACTACGGCAGCGTGCAGAGCCAGGCTGAATACTCAGCTGTGACTGACTGATCAGGCTAAAGTGGGCCCTCCTTATATTCGTTTTGGGGGCTTCTACGTCATCATATAGCGTGATCCCTTGAAGCTGGTTATCTCATGAATCCCTCGACGGATTTACTTGAAATTCACGCTTTGCGACGTTTATGTGATTCCCATCAAAATGACATGTCGCTCAAGTCGCTACCATAATTATTAGAGGAGTTTTAAAATTTTCTTAATCGAATGTTCGTGAAGGTGTGATACTTGAATCCAGAACATACCAGGTCAGGCCAGCTACACTTGGCGTGTCAGGCGGGTGATCTATCTTGCCCCTGCCGCCACGTCACACACACAGCTGTCGTTGAATCGCTCGCTCGTTCCACTGAATGTAAGCAAACCAGGCTTGCTCGGAATGTTATGCGTGATGATTAAATGGAATTAACTATCAAAATATACGCATGTACAGGCGGTAACCGGTACAATAGATGACAATAACGTGCATTGCGTGCATTTCCAAAACGGCACGTGATGTGTTAATATCAACAATCTTCTTCCTATTGCTTCTTGCTTTTGAAATCTATTTCGTAATGCACAGGGTTTTTCAGTATCAGAATATTGTACTGGAAAAAATGTCGTTTACTTATTTACTTCTTAAATTACCTTTAATACAATGTACATATAACACTCATTATATTTAATAGGTAACCAAACATTATAAAACACAAAAATGTAAGGTTGTGAGAAGGTGAATTGTATCATTATTTTCAAAAATGTTGTCACTTGTGTGTAATATATTATATGGAATGCTGTGTGAATTGCTAACACATAAGGTACTGTAGTTGCATTGTTGTATTTAGGACTATGTATAACAGAAGAAACAGGAAGTCAGGCACAGAGCAAGAGATGGTTTGGAATGGGTGTTGACATAGAGAATTTTGTCAAAAGTGAAGGAGAAAGGAATTAGGTGGGATAGATCATTTGAACCAATTTGATGACAACGGCTAAACCCACAATCAAATTCATCCATTTAATTTACAGAAAACAAGAAGTGAATTATTACAGTGCAAACCAGAATATTTCGAAACTAGAGCTGCCCATGTCGCACAACCCGGCCGATATCTAACAGTTGAGTGAAAAGTAGGCGTCCTCAAGTCCATGATGTGCCACGCCATCATTCCGTTGAAGTTGAGTGGGGTTAAATAAACGCTTCAGAGTTGTGACGGCAGTGATGGGATACACTAAAGAGTAGCGGATATTTCCCACTGAGACATTTTCTTTGAGCAATTTGTACGAAAAATATTTAAATGAATTTTCCCTTCTTTAACCGGGGGTTGCTTGGCCATCAAAAAAGTACTGCAATGTGGTTGTTTAAGAAGTAGAGGTAAACCGGCTCTGTCTTACGATGCGAAGAAGCGATGTCCTTCACGTGCTCTTCTCAAGAATCAGCTTCAACGTATTCGATCGTGGAGGAACTGAGTCCGGAAAAACCAACCTGGTGTACCTTATCTGGCTGCGAAGGCCTCAAAATTATCCTGTACATAGTAATAAAGGCATGGAAGCATGCTCTAATTGTTTTCAGGTGGGTTTGACAATGCGTGCACGACTGAATTTTGGATCCAACAGTTCTATTTATCAGTGAAGAAGCTTGGTTCCCTATGAGTGGTTCTGTGAACGATCATAATAGTCAGTATTGGGACAGTAAAATTTCTCAAGTAATTCCATTCTATGGCAAGAAATGCGTGCTTTTACTGCAAACTGGATATTCAAAACGCAGCGAATTCGGTGTGATATGTGAATAAAATTTAGTGATAATTTGCTCAAACGATCACGGAAGAAGAAATAACTTCCAACAGGACGATGCAACAGCTCATACAGTTGTTAGTAACTGTAACTTTATCTTTATTGAAATGTTAAACACAAAGTGGAAAATAAGAATCCACCTACTCTTCGGTCCTTCTAAGGAAACGCACATTTTATCATTGCATAACCTATGATTAACTGCATTACATTTGCAGGGCTGCAATTTGTGCCTGGAAAATTATAGTGACCACTTTCAGCATATCACTTGAAATGAGCTAAGATTAAACTTCCAATACAATGGTTTCCAGTCAGGTAGCTATTGCCATCGGCTCCATCCGAGGCGCTGGACTCAGCAAAGCATGGGTGGAGCTAGGTTCCGAATGCCCGGTATGATCTCGTTAGATAGAAGGATATCCACAAGATTAGGTCTGGGATAAAATAATAGAATTACAGTACATCTACGTAAGAATCCCAAATTTACTTATATTTTTTTAAATCTATCTATATTGTTTTGAATGACTGTAATTATAACAAAATATAAACTCACAAGAAAACAAAAAATGAGCTCATATAGAAACCTACATTGAAAGGTTGTTAATGTCATCTACGCCCAACGGGAAGCGCACTTACCGAGACTTACCTATAAACGAAGCCGTATTTCAACCTACAGTATAAGGTCGTTTTACGTAAATTTTGTAGGTCTTGAGGAAATGTTAGGTACACAACGAAAATTGCCAACGGACACCAATGGGATCCGAACCAATAACCTACCGATTTCGCATCGGTTGCTCTATCAATTGAGCTACTGTGGCCTAGGACATGTATGTTCTGTTGAAAAGGATCCATGCTACAGGTCTGGCACTAGTGCCATCACACTGTAGAGTGCATTTAAGTCACCCGTTGAGCTCCATCTCAAAGAATATTGAATTTTACGACCGCATTGCAATTGAATCTGTCTTTGAAATTATTAGATCGTGTTACGTACATTTAGTACATGTCAAAGAGATGTTAAGTACAGAACAAAAATGGCCAACCGGACAGCAGTGGGATCCGAAACCAGAAGCTCCCGATATTCCACAGCGCAGCACTTCAACCGTGTGGTTATGAAAATCCTCACTCTAATAAAAAATCCTGGACTTTTAGTCAGACATAATATTATTTCTTCATGTATCACTAACTATTTTTATGGTTACCAGAGAAGACAAACTTCAACTACTAAAGGACTGAGTCAGAATCATACCTGCGAACGCGGAGTATGAAAGCCGGCACTGTAACCTCTCAACTTCTCAGCATGACAGAAGTTTCTTCCATATATCAATGCACTTGGAAGGAGCTTCCGAAAAAGAGAAAGAGCCTGTAGATATCAAATCATCCGGGCTGGATGAAGTAATATAAACATCTTCTGGCTAGTTATGCTTTGGGACTGGTCTGTTGTCTTCAACTTTTAGGAGGCAACTTGTAATCAAATTTTCTCTTAATCTGTCGGGTTTCAAATGAAAAGATAACAAGTGCATCAGTGATGGTGAATTGGTTTTGAGCAGTTCTTGGTATTCCTATGTGAAAATGTATTAGGTGTGGCACGATTGTGGATAAAAGCCATCTGGTTGGTGGAGTTGGTCGGGTCAGTACAATCTTTATTATTATTTTTTTTTTTGCTATTTGCTTTACGTCGCACCGACACAGACATGTGTTACGGCGACGATGGGATAGGAAAGGCCTAGGATTTGGAAGGAAGCGGCCGTGGCCTTAATTAAAGTACAGCCCCAAATTCTTTGAAATCATTTAGGAAAAGGCTAGGAAAGCAACAGATAGGGAATCTGCCACCTGGGCGACTGCCCTAAATGCAGAACAGTATTGATTGATTGATTGATTTGCCTGGTGTGGAAATGGGAAACCACGGAAAACCATCTTCAGGGCTGCCAACAGTGGGGCTCGAACCCACGATCACCGGATTGCTGGATACTGGCCGCACTTAAGCGACTGCAGCTATCGAGCTCGGTCTTTACTTTCTATGTAGGCCTATATGTACAGTAATTCAAGTCAGTCGTCTTGAGTCGTTTCTATTGTGTTAACAGGTTCCTGGCATAAAAAATAGATAAAATAACATTACTAGAAGAATTATAGCCGGACCCGTGGTGTAGGGGTAGCTTGCCTGCCTGTAACCCGGAGGCCCCGGGTTCGATTCCCGGCCAGGTCAGGGATTTTTACCTGGACCTGAGGGCTGCTTCGAGGTCCACTCAGCCTACGTGATTAGAATTGAGGAGCTATCTGACGGTGAGATGGTGGCCCCGGTCTAGAAAGCCAAGAATAACGGCCGAGAGGATTCGTCGTGCTGACCACACGACACCTCGTAATCTGCAGGCCTTCGGGCTGAGCAGCGGTCGCTTGGTAGGCCAAGGCCCTTCATGGGCTGTAGTGCCATGGGGTTTGGTTTGGTTTTTAGAATAATTATAAACACTTTACTGTGTTTATCTCTGGTATTTTAGGGGTCCCTGGAAGAATTCTGATCCATTAGGGATTTGGTCACTGGTTTAAGGCAACATGTCCTTCAAGATACCATGTGATTAAACAGGTGAAAATTTCAAATCATTATCGTTTGAGATTGGTGGGTAGGATTGGTAAACCAGCAGCAACACATTGTACTAGCCTAACATCATCATCGAGGATATAATCAGAAAGTAACTTGTGTATCATTATTTAAAGTAATTTAAAAATATATTTTCAAAATAATATTTGTTCGTAATATTATACAGGTCTCTATTTTCTGCACATTTATAAAAATTTAACCTAGTGTTAAGTGTGTAGTAAGAATGACGCATCATGTTGATTTGTTCCCTGTGCCATTATATACTCACGAAGAAATGTGCACCATTATATCTTAATTTCTTATCACTATAGGCATATACTGTATGTTTTATATCACACAGTTTGGATAAGCTCACAAAATCAATTTCATTAGATAAAAATAACTTGCTTTTGACACATCATTTCCAAAGCGGCAGATGATGTGTTAATACCTATAGCTTCTTGCTTTTCAATTCTCTCTCGTGGTGCACATTGTTTTTCACTATCAGTATCTTGTACTGGGATTAAGAAAATCTCATTTACATATTTACTTCGTAAATTAAATTTATTAATATATATATATAAAACTCATTTTATTTACTGTAATAGGTAATGCAAACAATATAGAATACAAAAGTTAAGCGGGTCAGAAGGTGAATGATATCATTATTTTCAAAACTGTGATAAATGGTGAGTAATATTTTATATGGAATTCCCTGTGCATTGCTAACAAATAACATACTGTTGTTGCAGCGTTGTATTTAGGACTATATATAACAGGAGAAACAGAAAATCAGGCACAGTGCAAGAGATGATTTTGATGGGGTGATGAGGCACAGATTTTTTTTCAGATATAAAGATAAAGGAATTAGGTGGGATAATTAATTTAAACCTATTTGCTGACCACGGCTAATAACAAAAGTAAATTCATCCATTTAATATATAGAAAGCAAGAAGTGACGTTTTGCAATGCAGTCCAAAGCATTTCGTACCCAGCGCAGCACACGTTCCACCACCTGGCCATCTGGACATCTATCAGTTGATCGAAAAGAAGGCGTTACCAAGTCCAAGCTGTGCCACGCCTCCTTTTCGTTGCAGTTGAGTGGGGTTAAATAAGCGCTTCAAAGGTGTGATAGCAGTGATGGGATACACTAGAGAGTAGCGGATATTACTCACTGAGATATATTCTTTGAGTAATTGGTACGAAAAAGGTTTAAATTTATTATTCCCTTTGTTAACTTGGCGGTCCTTTGCATCTAAAAACACTGCAATGTGGTTGTTTATGAAATGGAGGGACACCGGCTCTGTTTTACGGTACGAAGAAGCGATATCCTACACGAGCACTTCTCAAGAATCCGCTTCAACGTATTCGATCGTGGATGGAACCGAGTCCGGAAAAACCAACCTGCTGAATCTTATCTGGCTGTGAAAGCCTCAAAACTACCAATTACAATGAATTAACGACCTGCAAAAATGCTCTAATTGTTCAGGTGTGTTTTACAATCCGTGCACGACGGAATTGTGGTCCAACAGTTCTAGTTATGAGTGATGAAGCTTGGTTCGCTATGACTGGTTCTGTGAACGATCGTAATGGTCGGTATTGGGGCAGTAAAATTCCACAGAAACTCCATTCCATGACAACAAAGATGGCTATGAGGTGCTTTTACTGCAAACCGGATTTTCTAAAAACAGCGAACATGCTTTGCTATGTGAAAAAATTGTATTGACAATTTGCTCAAACGATCACCGAAGATATAATGACTTCCAAGAGGACGATGCTACAGCCCATACATTTGTTGATAACCCGCAGACTTTGGCACCTTCGCTCCCTGTCTAAACTGTTTGTAACTTTATCTTTGGAGAAATGTTAAACAGAAAGTGGAAAATGATGACGCACGTACTCTTCGGTCTCTCGAAGAAAACACCCATTTTATGCAAAGTATAACCAATAATGAACTGCAGTACTTTTCCCAGAACCATATGCAGGGAACAAATTGTGCCTGGAAAATGATAGCTACCACATTCAGCATATCGCTTGAAATCCGATAAGAGTAAACCTCCAATAAAATAGTTTTCAGTCGCGTGGCTTTTGCATTCGGCTCCCTTCACGCGCTACCTCTCCGAGGCGCCGGGCTAGGCAAAGTCTGCGTAGAAGTAGGCTCTGCATGCCCGGTGTGACCTCATTTAATAGAATGAAAACTACAAGTTTAGGACTGAGATAAAATGCCAGATATACTGTACATCTACTCAAGAATCCGAAATTTCCTTATATTTTCTTTGAATCTATCTATATTGTTTATAAATTATTATAATTGTAAAAAATAAATATTCCCAGGAGATCTAATTATTTGCTCATACAGAAACCTACATAGAAAATGTTTTGAAGTCATTTACGCCCAACACGAAGCTCACTTACCAAGAATTGCCTATAATCGAAACCGACTTTCAACTTCTAGGACTGAGCACGATAGCTGCAGTCGCTTAAGTGCGGCCAGTATCCCGTATTCGGGAGATAGTAGGTTCGAACCCCACTGTCGGCAGCCCTGAAAATGGTTTTCCGTTGTTTCCCATTTTCACACCAGGCAAATGGGGCTGTACCTTAACTAAGGCCACGACCGCTTCCTTCCAACTCCTAGCCCTTCCCTGTCCCATCGTCGCCATAAGACCTATATGTGTCGGTGCGACGTAAATCAACTAGCAACTTATTAGGTCGTGTTACGTACATTTAGTACATGTTGATGTAATGTTAAGTAAAGAAAAAATGGCCAACCGGACACCAGTGGGATCCGAAACCACGACCTCCTGATTTCCCACAGCGTAGCCCTTCCACTGTTTGGTTATGAAACACCTCACTCCAGGCAATAGACGAATACTATTTATTTAGACATAATATTATTTCTTCATGTATCACTAACTACTATGCTTACCAGAGATGACAACATTCAATTACTAAAGGACTTCGTCAGGGTCATAAGTGTGAACGTGGAGTATGAAGGCCGGCACTGTAACCTCTGAGCTATTCAGCATGACAAAAGTTTCTTTTATACATCAAATAACTTGGAAGGTTCTTCCCCAAAAGCAAAATCTTGCTTGCAGAAATGAACTGATCCGGACTGCATGAAACAATATATAATCTCCTGGATTGTTATGTTCCTGGACTGGTCTGTATGAAGTTGCCTTAACGTTTTACGAGCTAACGTATAATCACATTGTCTCTTAAACTGTCGGATTTAAAATGAAAAGACACCAATTGTGTCTGTGATGGAGAATTGATAGTGAAACACATGTGCCAGTGCCCTCTCCATTCATCCTCTGGTTTTAAGCTGGTCTGGGTACTTCTATGTGAAAATGTACTAGGTGTGGCACGATTGTGGACAAAACACAACCGGTGGTTTAATATGTTCAGAGAAATACATTGTATGTGCCGGCCCCGTGGTGTAGGGGTAGCGTGCTTGCCTCTTACCCGGAAGCCCCGGGTTCGATTCCCGGCCAGGTCAGGGATATTTACGTAGACCTGAGGGCTGGTTCGAGGTCCACTCAGCCTGCGTGATTAGAATTGAGGAGCTACCTGATTGTGAGATAGCGGTCCCGCTTCAGAAAGCCTAGAATAATGGCCTGAGTTTTCGTCGTGCTCACCACACGACACCTCGTAATCTGCAGGCCTTCGGGCATAGCAGCGGTCGCTTTGTAGGCCAAGGTCCTCAAGGGCTGTAGTGCCATGGGGTTTTGTTTGGTTTAATACACTCTATATATTCTATGTATGCCTATATATACAGTAGTTCAAGTCAGTAATTTTGTTAACATGTTGTGATGACAGGTTCCTAATATAATAAAATAGATAAAATAGCATTACTAGCAAAAGTATAAACACGTCATTCAGCTTATATATGCTATTTTAGGGGTTATTGGAGGAATTCTGATCCATTAGAGATTTGGTCAACGGTTATAGGCAAGATTTCCTTCCGGATACCATGTGTTTCTTCAGACGAAAATTTCAAATAATGATCATTTGAGATTGGCGGGTAGGATTGGTAAGCCAGCAGCTACGCATTGTACTAGCCTAACCCTATAGTCGAGGACATATTCAGAAAGTAAGTTGTGTATCATTATTTAATATAAGATGGAAGAATACAGGGTTATACACCTAACATGTTACACAGAAGTAACTTCTAAACCATTAAAGATATCGGAATTCTGTTTTCATATTAATAAATGGAACCCTGGGCATTGTAATATAACGTGCTACTTAGTCTCATGGGGTGCTTAATAACCGAGATATTGATACTAACTCCATATTTTAAATAGAAAGGTAGAAATTCATACAGCTGGCCTAAAAGACCAGCAGCGTACAAGTTCAAATATGTAAGTATTTTCAAAATCGGACAATTACTTTTTGAGATATAAATAAGAACAGCATGCGCGGTTTTGTTGCCGCATCAGACGGCGTGAAGTCGGGCAAGGACATATTGAGGCGCAAGCTTCTTCCTGGCCTTCATTCCGGCCACAGAACGGATACCAGGCATGTACTGTAAACATAATGTGATGTACCGTAACATACCCTGGGTGTGCAACGTTATTGTTGACTGGCGAACATGCAACGGGGAAGGGAGATTCAAGTTGTATTGTTTTGTTTTGACATGTAATAAGTTGCGCTCAGTTTACCGGGGTTTTTTTCGCGGATGGGAATGGGAAGGATTAGGAAAGGAAGTCGGGCGTGGCCTATCACAAATGTACTTATCCGGTATTTGCCTGGTATTAAACATGGGACACCATTAAAATCACTTTCAGGTTGAGCGAGGCAGGACTCGAACCTACGCTCTCCCGAATGCACGCTACTACAGTCGCGCTGCAGCTCTGCGGAGATTAATGCGTGTAAAATAAAACATAAATAATAGTGTTGTTGCTATCTCACCACGATCAGCTCTGACCATTTGCTTTTCTAGAAGGAGGTCTTCCGGTGTTTTGTGTTATGTTTATTTCGCATCTGATAGAGTAGTATGAACTGTGCACTAAAACAAGTGACAATTATAGCTTTCGTTATGTTCTTTTAAAGGCAAAGTACTTGTTTTATTCCTTTTAAACACATCAACCCCTTCTGTCCTGTCATGTGTTCGTCTGTCACACACTTTGCAAACCCATCACATGTGTACGAGGTGCTTACATGCCTGGTATCCATTCTGTGGCTGAACTCACTCCCAGGAAACTGCTTGCGCCTCAATATATCCTTGCCCGACTTCACGCCGTCTAATGCGGCATGCAAAACAGCACATGCTGTTCTTACTTATATCTCAAAAATAATGGTCCGATTTTGAAAATACTGACATATTTGAACTTGTACGCAGACGAACTTTTTAATCAGCTGTATGAATGTATGCCGTTCCATTAAAAAATATGGAGTTAGTATCAATATCTCGGTTGTTAATCTCCTCATGAGACTAAATAGCACGTTATATTACGAGACCCTGCGTACCATTTACGAATATGAAAACAGAATGCTGATATCTTTAATGGTTTAGAAGTTATTAGAAGTTATTTCCGTGCAATATGTTAGGTGAATAACCCTGTATATTCTCAAAATATTATTTGTTCGTAATTTTATACAAGTCCCTAATTTCTGCATATTTATGAAATTTCATCTTTTATTAGCGCTTTCGCAGGAACGAATCATCCTGTTGATTTGTTCCCTATGCCATTAAATACTCACGAACAAGTATGCAAAATTATATCTGTTTTCTGTGCACTATAGGCATATATATAGAGTATGGTTTATATCACACCGTATGGGCAAGCTCACAAAATGAATTTCATTATAAAACAATAACTTGCATTGTGACACATCATTTCCAAAACGGCAGATGATGTGTTAAGATCAATAACTCACCTTCAATGGCTTCCTCCTTTTCGATTCTATCTCGTGATGCACAGGGTTTTTCACTATCAGTATCTTGTACTAGAAAAAAGAAATTCTCATTGACATATTTACTTCTAAAGTTAAATTTAACACAATATACGTATAATACCCTATATAATGCAAACAATATAAAACACAAGAATGTAAGGGTGTTCGAAGGTGAATTATATAATTACAGTATACACAAAACATAGGCAAGTGGTGAGTAAAATTTGTATGTAGAAAGCACTGTGCATCACTAACAAATAACGTACTGAATTTTCAGTTTTGTATTTAGGAGTATGTATAACAGAAGAAACAGAAAATCAAGCACAAAGCAAGAGATGATTTTCGAGGGGTGTTGAGGTAGAGAATTTTGTCGAATTAAAGGAGAAAGGAATTAGATGGGATAGTTCACTTAAACAAATTTGCTGACCACTGCTAATAACAAAATCAAAATCATGAATTTAATTTATAGATAGCAAGAAGTGACTTATTACAATGCAGCGCAGAGCATATCGAACATAGTGCAGCCCATGTTCCACCAGCTGCCCGACATCTAGCAGATGACCGAAAAGCAGGCTTTCTCAACGCCATCTTATCGTTGCAGTTGAGTGGGGTTAAATAAACGTTTCAACGGTGTGATAGCAGTGATGGGATACACTACAGAGTAGAGGATATTTCTCACTGAGACATTTTCTTTGCTGGACTTCTTCGAAAAATATTTAAATTAATTATACGTTTTTTAACCTGCGTACCTTAAGCATCAAAGGGTACTGCCATGTGGTTGTTTAAGAAGTGGAGGGATGCGGCCTCTGTGTAACGATACGAAGAAGCGATGTCCTACACGAGCTCTTCTCAATAATCAGCTGCAACATATTCGAACGTAGATGGGACTGAGTCCGGAAAAACCAACCTGGTGTACCTTATCTTGCTGTAAAGCCTCAAAAGCACCAATTACAACGAATTAACGACCTGCAAACATGCTCTAATTGTTCAGGTGTGTTTTACAATCCGTGGATGACGGAATTGTGGATCCAACAGTTCTTGCTGTGAATGATGAAGCTTGCTAGTTGCTTTACGTCGCACCAACACAGATAGGTCTTATGGCGACGATGGGACAGGGAAGGTCTGGGAGTGGGAAGGAAGCGGCCGTGGCCTTAATAAGGTACAGCCCCAGCATCTGCCTGGTGTGAAAATGGGAAGCCACGGAAAACCATTTTCAGGGCTGCCGACAGTGGGGTTCGAACATTATCTCCCGAATACTGGATACAGGCCACACTTAGGCGACTGCAGCTATCGAGCTCGGTGATGAAGCTTGGTTCGCTATGATTGGTTCTGTGAACGATCATAATGGTCGGTATGGCGGCAGTAAAATTCCACAGGAAACTCCATTCCATGACAAGAAAGATGGTTATGGGTTGCTTTTACCGCAAACCGGTTTTCCTAAACACAGCGAATTTGATTAGCTACGTGAAAAATTTTAGTGACAATTTGCTCAAACGATCACCGAAGATATAATTACTTCCAACAGGACGATGCAACAGCTCATACATTTGTTGATAACCCGCAGACTTTGGCACCTTCGCTCCCTGTCTAAATTGTTTGTAACTTCATCTTTGGAGAAATGTTAATCAGAAAGTTGAAAATGATGACGCACGTACTGTTCGGTCTCTCGACAAAAACTCCCATTTTATAAAAAGTTTAACCAGTAATGAACTGCAATACATTTCCCTGAACCTTATGCAGGGCAGAAAATTGTGCCTGGAAAATGATAGTTACCACATTCAGAATATCGCTTGAAATAGTTTTCAGTCACGTGGCTATTGCATTCGGCTCCCTTCACACGCTATCTCTCAGAGGCGCCGGGCTCGGCAAAGTCTGCGTAGAACTAGGCTCTGAATGCCCGGTATGATCTCATTTAATAGAATGAAAACTACAAGTTTAGGACTGAGATAAGGTGCCAGATATACCGTACATCTACGGAAGAATCCTAAATTTCCTGATATTTTCTTTGAATCTATCTATATTGTTTATAAATTATTATAATTTAAAAAATAAATATTCCCACGAGATTTGTTTATGTTCTCATATAGAAATCTACATTGAAAATTTTTTGAAGTCATGTACGCCCAACACGAAGCTCACTTGCCAAGAATTGCTTATAATCGAGACCGACTCCCAGCCTATTAGGTCGTGTTACGTAATTATTGTTGGTGTTGAAGGGATGTTAAGTGCAGAACAAAAATGGCCAACCCTACACCATTGGGATCCTAACCCACAACCTCCCGATTTTGCGTCGGTTGCTCTCTCAATTGAGCTGTGGTGGCCTAGGCATCTTTGTTCTGTTAGAAAGGATCTACACTACAGTTCTGGCACTACTGCCATCACACTGTGGATTCCATTTAAGTCACCCGTTGAGGGCCAAGTCAATGAATATTGAATTTTCACGACCATTTTAAATCGAAATTGACTTTCAACTTATTAGATCGTGTTACGTATATTTAATACATGTTGATGGGATGTTAAGTACAGAAAAAATGGCCAACCGGACACCAGTGGGATCCGAAACCACGACCTCCTGATTTCCCACAGCGTAGCCCTTCCACTGTTTGGTTATGAAACACCTCACTCCAGGCAATAGACGAATACTATTTAGTTAGACATAATATTATTTCTTCATGTAACACTAACTACTATGCTTACCAGGGATGACAACATTCAATTACTAAAGGACTTCGTCAGGGTCATAAGTGTGAACGTGGAGTATGAAGGCCGGCACTGTAACCTCTGAGCTATTCAGCATGACAAAAGTTTCTTTTATACATCAAATAACTTGGAAGATTCTTCCCCAAAAGCAAAATCTTGCTTGTAGAAATGAAATGATCCGGACTGCATAAATCAATATATAATCTCCTGGATTGTTATGTTCCTGGACTGGTCTGTATGAAGTTGTCTTAACGTTTTACGAGCTAACGTATAATCACATTGTCTCTTAAACTGTCGGGTTTAAAATGAAAAGACACCAATTGTGTCTGTGATGGAGAATTGATAGTGAAACACATGTGCCAGTGCCCTCTCCATTCATCCTCTGGTTTTAAGCTGGTCTGGGTACTTCTATGTGAAAATGTACTAGGTGTGGCACGATTGTGGACAAAACACAACCGGTGGTTTAATATGTTCAGAGAAATACATTGTATGTGCTGGCCCCGTGGTGTAGGGGTAGCGTGCTTCCCCTTACCCGGAAGCCCCGGGCTCGATTCCCGTCCAGGTCAAGGATCTTAACGCAGACCTGAGGGCTGGTTCCAGGTCCACTCAACCTGCGTCATTAGAATTGAGGAGCTACCTGATTGTGAGATTGCGGCCCCGGTTTAGAAAGCCTAGAATAATGGTCTAAAGTATTCGTCGTGCTCACCACACGACACCTCGTAATCTGCAGGCCTTCGGGCAGAGCAGCGGTCGCTTGATAGGCCAAGGCCCTCAAGGGCTGTAGTGCCATGGGATTTGGTTTGGTTTTAATACATTCTATATATGCTATGTGGGCCTATATATACAGTAGTTGAAGTCAGTAATTTTGATAGCAGGTTGTGTTGACAGGTTCCTAATATAATATAATAGACAAAATAGCATTACTAGTAAAAGTATAAACACTTCATTCTGCTTATATCTGCTATTTTAGGGGTCATTGGAGGAATTTTGATCCATTAGAGGTTTGATCACCGGTTATAGGCAAGATTTCCTCCCAGATACCATGTGGTTCTTCAGATGAAAGCTTCAAATCATGTTCATTTGAGATTAGCGGGTAGGACTGGTAAGCCAGCAGCTACACTTTTTACTAGCTTAACCCCTCCGTCGAGGATATATTCAGAAAGTAAGTTGTGTATCATTATTTAATATAAGTTGGAAGTATATATTCTCAAAATATTATTTGTTCGTGATTTTATTCAGGTCCCTAATTTCTGCACATTCATGAAATTTCATCTTTCATTAGCACTTTCGCAGGAACGAATCATCCTGTTGATTTGTCCCTGTGCCAATAAATACCCACGAACAAATATGCACAATTATATCTGGATTCTGTGCACTATAGGCATATGTAAGGAGTATGTTTTATATCACACCGTATGGGCAAGCTCCACTAAGCCACTAAGCCACTAAGCTCAAAAAATTAATTTCATTAGATAACAATAACTTGCATTGTGACACATCATTTCGAAAACGGCAGATGATGTGTTAAGATCAATAACTCACCTTCAATGGCTTCCTCCTTTTCGATTATATCTCGTAATGCACAGGGTTTTTCACTATCAGTATCTTGCACTAGAAAAAAGAAATTCTCATTGACATATTCACTTCTAAAGTTAAATTTAACACAATATACGTATAATACCAATTGTATTTAATATATAATGCAAACAATATAAAACACAAGAATGTAAGGGTGTTCGAGGATGAATTATATAATTACAGTATACACAAAACTGTGGTAAGTGGTGAGTAAAATTTATATGTAGAAAGCACTGTGCATCACTAACAAATAACGTACTGAATTTGCAGTTTTGTATTTAAGAGTATTGACAACCGCCGTGGGACGACGCCGACGACTTGGGACGACGCCTTCTCCATATCTTTGAGGACATTAAAACCATTCATCAGTAAAAGGTGATATAATTTCTATGTTTTCTTTGAATAAACTGGAAGTTTCACTTTAAAAATGAACTCATTTCACTATCCTTCTAACTTACACTCTCTGAGCATGAACCTTAGACTCCTTGGCGTCAATTCATGCTCTCCACTAAGCCAAAGTACGGGCGTTCCTGTTTCAATATGCAGTAGTTCAAATCAGTCCTTTTAACTAGTTTCTATTGTTTTAGAGGTTCATAATATAATAAAATAGAAAAAATAAAAGTATAAACATTTAATTCAACTTATCGCCGGGTTTTAGGGACACTGGAGGAATTCTGATCCATTACTTATTTTGTCACCGGTCTAAGGCAAGATTTCATTCCAGATACCATGTGATTCCTCAGGTGAAAACTTCAAATCATGTTCACTTGTGATTGGCGGATAGGATTAGTAAGCCAGCGGCTACACGTTGTACTAGACTAACCACATTTTCGAGGATATATTCAGAAATTAAGTGTGTATTATAATTTAAAATAACTTGGAAAATGTCTCCTAAATATTGTTTGATCGTAATGTTATACAGGTCTCTAATTTCTGCACATTGATGAAATTTCAGGCATTATTAAGGGTTTTGAAAGAACGAAGCTTCTTGTTGATTTGTTCCTTGTGCCATTATATACACACGAATAAAATTGCACTCTGCGCTATAGGGATATACAGTATGCTTTATATCACACAGATTGGGCAAGCTCACAAACTCAATTCCATTAGATAACAATAACTTACATTGTGACGTATCATTTCCAAAACAGCAGAAGATGTGTTAATAACAATGACTTCTCTCCTATTGCTGCTTGCTTTTCCATTCTATCTCGTGATGCACAGGGTTTTTCACTATCAGTATCTAGTACTAGAATTATACCATTACTTTGAAAACTGTGGTATGAAGTGAGTAATATTTTAGATAAAATGCCCTGTGCATTGCTAACATGTAACGTACGGTATATGCAGTGTTGTATTTAGGACTATTTACTACAGAAGAAACAGAAAATCAGGCACAGAGCAATAGATGATTTTGAATGGGTGTTGAGGTAGATAATTTTTTCAAATGTGAAGGAGGAAGTAATTAGGTTGGATATATCATTTGAAACAATTTGCTGACCACGGCTAATAACAAAATCAAATTCATCCAATTTATTTTACAGAAAGCAGGAAGTATCTTATTTCAATACAATCCAGAGCACTTCGAAACTAGCGCAGCCCATGTCCCACCACCTGGCCGACATCTAGCAGTTATAGTTCCGCTTTAGCCTTAGCACGAGCAACACGTATCTCGAGCAAGTGTGTACAAGTGTGGAGCCGTACAGTGAAGTGGGGAAAGCCCGTTTGGTTTCAGTGTTTTGCGTATTATACGTTTAGGGAACTAACGACATTACGGAACGATGATAGTTGAAAGGAAAAATACAATCGTCATCACTTTCACAGAACGAGATATACCAAGACCAGCCCCCTACGAAATCCACGAGTGGATTTTTGAAAATTTGAAACTTGATGAAGCCGACATCGAAACATTACAGCTCAACGGAATTTCCCGACAAGTCTTCATTAAGTGCAGGAGGCAAGAGACAGTTGATCATCTTCTCAAGCACTATGCAGGTGAGCAATATTTTGTTCATAGCAATGGCTATCGTAGTAAAATAACTGTTGATTCGGCCGTGAGAGTTTTTAACCTCCCCACCGATACATCTCATGGACACATTTCAGACGTTTTGCGTCAGTACGGGACTGTACTTTCAGTAAGTGATGAAACGTGGAGTTCCAATTTTCGATATAAGGTGCACAATGGCATAAGTGCAGTACGCATCATGCTTAAAAAACATATCCCTTCCTACGTAGACATAGCAGGAAATAAGGCTTTAGTAAGTTATGATAACCAACCACCAACCTGTGCCAGCTGCAGTAAGATAGGCCATTACCGTAGTGAGTGCCCAACGCGCCGTTTACCAGTTCAAACACCTGCTACACCCGACAAGCCATCCTGGGCGACCTTGACTTCAGCCTTGGGGAAGCTACCGCCGCAACGTATACCTCTCACAACAACACAACTCACCCCAGATTTTCCAGAGGTGGACACACGATCAGCTGATACACCAGACTCACATGTAAACACATCGTCCGCACAACAGGCAGAAATAACCACAGAAGATGAAGGGACACAAGTAGTGCAGCCAGCACACAACCACCTTGAGGAGACAACAGAACCTGTTTGCGATAGAAATTCCCCAGTGGAACAGTCGCTCAGCTTATCAACCTACCAAAATAATACCTAGTTAAATGATGTACCGGTACTATCAGAACCACCCTCACAGCACCAGACACAACTTTGTGAACCTGTCAGCGAACCGTCCCCGACACCTACCAGTGACATGAATGGCTTAAAAAATGACACCACCACACAGTCTGTGCAGACGCATTCCGCACAGTGCACAAACAAAGTAGGCGGTGACGAAGGTAGTTTAATGGAAACGGAAACTACCAATTCAAAATCCAACCAAGCAGTTAGTCACAGGGATCCAAGATTAAAAAGATCGGTTGAGGGGAATGATAGGAAGAAAGTAATAAAATTAAGTAAATGTCTTTCACAAACCTAATCTGAAGAATATTTACGTGCTGTTGGGTAATGCCAAACGAGTATGGAAGCTGCTAATGTTTTTTTCTTGGTAATCTTAGCTGTGACGTCAGTAGTTAGCTGCTACGGTACTCTGAATGTGAACTGCCTCCGAAGTCAGAGCAAGCAGGTCTTGCTAAAAGAATTTATTAAAGATTATGATTTAGACGTAGTTTTCTTGCAAGAGATTAACGTCACGAACTTAGCTTTCCTTGGATCTCAATACAGTTATATAATCAATGCCGGAGAAAATTTAAGAGGAACTGCCATCGTCTATAGAGCTGGGATAAAATCAAACTCAGTGAATGTCACCCGAGTGGAAGAATTTCATGCATACTTACCGAAGATAATACACTGATGATTAATATATATCTACACTCAGGAACACACAGACGCCAAGAACGGGAAGATTTCATTCAGAAGGAACTGCCTTATTTTCTGCGTCACAATTATGATAACATTATTCTCGGAGGTGATTTCAACTGTGTATTAAATGCAAAAGATCAGACAGGAGAATTCCATCCCTCCCTGGCATTAGGGAGAGTATATCGCGAACTTCGGCTTTGTGATGTGTGGGAAGTTCTTCATGGTAACAGAGTCGAATATACTTTCTTCCGAGGTACGGCTGCTTCACGTATCGACCGCTTTTATGTAAATAAAGAATCAGAGAATAATATCCGAGCAGTAACTGTTAATGTTGCACCATTCAGCGATCATCATGCAGTAGTGATGAAGACTGCGGGGCATAGACCGGCGGCACAGATGGGAAGGGGTTACTGGAAAATAAACAGCTCCTTACTGTCTGACGACGATATACAAAATGAATTTTCACTCCTGTGGAATGATCTGGAAACTCGAGTGCGAAGAGGTGGACAACTTTCGATCAAATCTTGGCTATACAAGTTTAAGCCAGCTATTCAGAGCTTTTTCAAACGAAAGGGAGTAGAAAAGGCCATCAACAGACGCCGTACGCTGCATTCTTATTACGTGATTCTTCACGATCTTGTCACCCGTCAGCAAGCCGGAAATGACGTATCGAATCATTTGACCGCTGTTAAACGCCGAATCAACTCTATACAGGAAACTATTCTCCGAGGAGCAATCATTCGCTCCCGTGCAACATCAGTCATAAACGAAGAGAAAGCACAGTTGTACCACCTTGCCTCCGAAAAGAATAAAGCGAAAAATAAATACATTCACTCGTTAATTACAGATGACAATAGGAGTCTTACCACTACAAGAGACTGCATTACTGAAGCCGAAAAATTCTTCCAGAGAACATGTAGTGAAAGCGAAATATCGATACCCGACCAAAACAAAATGCTCTCCTACTTAGATCAACGTTTGCCTGAGGAAGGAAAACAGCAGCTGACCCGTGAGATCACCGAGGAGGAAGTTCTAAAGGCCCTGCGCACTGCAAGTGACAGATCAGCTCCTGGCCCAGACGGTCTCAGCTTCACCTTCTACAAAAAGTACTGGCCAGTCATTAAACATACGCTCGTAGAATTGATGAACATTCTATTAAACAACTCCGAAGAATCAACTGGATTCAGCGAAGGCATAATCATTCTTATTCCAAAAGTGCCAATGCCCCGAACTTTATCAGACTATCGTCCTATAACCTTACTAAATGCAGACTACAAATTATTATGAAAATTCTGGCCAACAGGTTACGGCCGTTTCTGGCAACCATCATTCAGCTAGGGCAGACGTGTGGCATTCCGAACAAGAAAATCACTTTTAATCTCCAAGCAATTAGAGATGCTATATTATTATGTGAACACTACCCTCACAATGACGCAGCAATACTTAATCTTGACTCTGAAAAGGCCTTTGATCGAGTTCACCATAGTTATTTGTTTACGATTCTCGATAAGTTTGGTATTCCACAGTCAACATGTAGTATCATTAGATATCTATACACTCATGCTCATTCCCGAATACTCCTCAATGGTCATTTCTCCAAACCTATTCCAATACGAAATTCAGTGCGACAAGGATGTCCTCTATCTATGATCCTCTTCGCCTTAAGTATAGAACCCTTCATTCGAGCTGTCCATCACCTCCTAAAGGATGTACCAAATCCGCACAAGATGTTTACCGTCCGAGCGTATGCTGACGACGTAACACTTTTATTACGGAACCGAGCCCAAGCGGATCAGCTGATTGGAATTATATCTGTGTACGAAAGAGCCGCCAACGCGAAAGTGAATTCTCAGAAATCTGTCTTGTTACCTCTCGGTACCTGGCCAAACCACATCACAATTGCTGGAATCCCTGTCAAAGAAGAAATAACAATTCTCTGTTTGAAATTTACAGGCAAATTTCAGGAGACAGTCGAAAAGAATTGGACTGCAGTCATCAACACTGTCCGGAACACAATGACGAAGGATCTCAGCAGAAATCTTAATCTAATACAGAAAGTATGGCACATTAACTCATTTGCTCTGTCCAAGATATGGTACGCGGCTCAGGTCTTCCCCATTTCAGAGAAACATGCACAAAGAGTAGAACATGGAATTAGTTACTATCTATGGAGAGGATACATATATCGCCTATCAAGAAATCAGCTCAGAAGGCCAGTTGATCAAGGGGGCCTAGGTCTCATCGCCGTCTCCGCTAAATGCCAGGCTCTGCTTCTGAGGTCAATTCTACTGGCAAAGAACGGACTCGGGGATATTAATGATATGCATTTTTGGACATCACCTCGAACTGGAAGCTTTAAACGAGTACTGCATACTATTGAATCTTTCTATCCTCATGTGAATCAACAGTGCATTCCACCCACGCAAATCATCTACCGTCATCTTTTATACCGTCAACTTGTTACCCCACAGATCATGGAAAAATTCCCCAACAGAAATTGGAAAAATATCTGGAAGCAGTTCACAACACAAGAGATCCCAACAGACTGGAAAAGTTCAGCATACATAGCCATCCAAGATGCCATACCAACCGAGGAGAAAAAATTTCGCCACAACTTGGTCCAGTCACCCTTGTGCCACAAATGTGAGATTCCAACTATTGATACACAACTCCACAGACTAACTCGATGTGATGGTATGATGGACGTTTGGCGATGGACACTGACTCTGGTGCAGCAGTTAACATCTTCCAATAACCCTAACGATATATATCGTATCTTGTTAGCTTTGGACATACCCAACAGGAACAACAAGTTTGCCCTAGTATGGCTAGCAATGGGCTTTCTTCATTATGCGCAGACCAACGAGAAATGCTCTGTACAAGGTTTTAGGCAGTTTCTCAAGACAGCAAGACAAAAACTGAAAGTGTATAGTGCTTCTGGAGGTCAGGAGAAATTCAATGAACTTTCTGTTCTTAACTTGTGATGATACAGATTGTGTAAGTAATACTTTGTTTCTGTTTGCATATATTTGTTTCTCTATTTAATAATCTAAATTAACGATGTAATTGTATAGTGTATCGGTCACTGACGAAAGTGGATCGCCTTCCCGTTCCTCATTAAAGTGATGGATCACGTGTGTTAATTATATATTTTTTTTAAAACAAGATATCTTAATGGTCGTGATATCTCTCAAGATTTGTTTGGTGTTTTTTTTTGTTGATTTTGTATTTGATGTTTATCTGTAACAGTATGTCTAATTTACGCAGCACTGTAATTAATTATGTATCCTTTACTTTGCTCTAGAAAATAAAATAATTATTTGAAAAAAAATGCCAATAACTTCTCTCCTATTGCTGCTTGCTTTTCCATTCTATCTCGTGATGCACAGGGTTTTTCACTATCAGTATCTAGTACTAGAATTATACCATTACTTTGAAAACTGTGGTATGAAATGAGTAATATTTTAGATAAAATGCCCTGTGCATTGCTAACATGTAACGTACGGTATATGCAGTGTTGTACTTAGGACTATGTACTGCAGAAGAAACAGAAAATCAGGCACAGAGCAATAGATGATTTTGAATGGGTGTTGAGGTAGATAATTTTTTTCAAATGTGAAGGAGGAAGTAATTAGGTTGGATATATCATTTGAAACAATTTGCTGACCACGACTAATAAAAAAATCAAATTCATCCAATTTAATTTACAGAAAGCAGGAAGTATCTTATTTCAATACAATCCAGAGCACTTCGAAACTAGCGCAGCCCAAGTCCCACCACCTGGCCGACATCTAGCAGTTGAACGAAAACCAGGCTTTCTCAAGGCCATGCTGTGCCACGCCATCTTTTCGTTGGAGTTGAGTGGGGTTATATAAACGCTTCAGAGGTGTGATAGCAGTAAAGGAGTACACTACAGAATAGCGGATATTTCTCACTGAGACATTTTCTTTGAGGAATTTGTACGAAAAATGTTTAAATTAATTTTTCCTTTTGTTAACCTACCGCTCCATGTCAACCAGAAAGTACTGCAATGCGGTTGTTAAAGAAGTGGAGCGAAACCGGCTCTGCCTTACGATACGAAGAAGCGATGTCGTACACGAGCACTACTCAAGAATCAGCTTCAACGTATTCGATCGCGGATGGAGCTGAGTCCGGAATAAGAAACCTGGTGTACCTTATCAAGCTGTGAAGGCCTCCAAATTATCAATTACGTTGAAACAAATATCTGCCAGCATCCTGCAATTATTCAGGTGGTTTTTAAAATCCGTGCTCCGGGAATTGTGACTGCAACACTTCTAGTCATGAGTGATGAAGCTTGGTGCCCCATGATTGGTTCTATGAACGATCATATTATTCGGTACAGGGACAGTAAGAATCCTCAAGAAAATCCATTCAGTGACAAGAACGATGCTTTTACTGCAAGCCGGATTTTCAAAACACATCAATTTCGGTGTGCTATGTGAATAACATTTAGTGAAAATTTGTTCAAACGATCACGGAAGAAGAAAGGACTTTCAACAGGACGATGCAACAACTCAAATATTTGTTATTAACTCGCAGACTTCTTCAGTCTCGTTCCCCAGTCTCAATTCCTTGAAACTTCATCCTTGTTCAAATGTTAAACTGAAAGTGGAAAATATCAAATATCAAACCAAGCACACATATTATGCAAAGGATAACCAGCGATGATCTGCAATACTTTTCCCAGAATTTTATGCAGGGCAGCAGCATTTGCCTGGAAAATGATAGTGACCACATTCAGCATATCGCTCGAAATCAGTTAAGAGTAAATTTCCAATACAGTAGTTTTCAGGCAGGTAGAAATTTGCAAATTTTATACCTGGGAAGGAACGCCAGTCTTACTGTACATCTAAGGAAGAATCCGAAATTTCCTTATATTTTCTTTGAATCTACCTATTTAATTTTTAAATTATTGTAGTTGTAACCAAATAAATACTCACAGGAGATCTAAAAATATGCTCATATAGAAACCTACATTGAAAGTTCGATAAGGCCATCTTCATCCAACTTTAACCTCACTTAACAAGAATTACCTATAATCGAAACGACATTCAAATTGTTAGGTCGGTTACGCAAATTTTGCAGGTGTTGAAGAGATGTTAAGTACGGAACGAAAATGTACAACGGGACACCAGGGGGATCCGAATCCACAACCGCCAGATATCCCGTCGGTTGCTCTATCAATTGAGTTATGGTCGCCTAGGCCATCCTGTTCTGTTGGAAAGGATCTACGCTACAGTTCTGGCACTACTGCCATCACACTGTAGAGTGCATTTAAGTCGTCCGTTGAGGGACAAGTAAATGAATATTGAATTTTCACGTCCGTACTGTAAACGAAACCAACCTTCATACCATTATGGCGTGTTACGTACATTGAGTACATGTTGAAGGGATGATAAGTACAGAACAAAAGTGGCCAACCGGACACCAGTGGGATCCGAACCCACAACTTCCCGATTTCCCACAGCGTAGCCGTGCCACAGTACGGTTATGAAACACCTCACTCTAGGCAAAATACCTGGACTTTCTATTCAGACATAATGTTGTACCTTCATGTATCACTAACTACTTTTATGGTTACCAGAGATGACAAAATTCAGTTACTAAAGGACTGAGTATCATTACTGCGAACGTGGAATATAAAGGCAGGCACTGCAGCATCTGAGCTACTCAGCATGACAGAAGTTTCTTCTATACATCAAAGCTCTTGGAAGGAGCTTCCGAAAAAGCTAAATGTTGCCTGTAGCAATAAAATCACCCGGACTGCATGAAGCAATATAACATCTTCTGGCTAGTAATGTTCTTAGACAGGTCTGTATGAAGTTGTCTTAACCTTTTACGAGCTAACGTATTATCAAATTTTCTGTAAATCTGTCGGGTTTCAAATGAAAAGGCACCAATTGCATCTGTGATGGAGAATTGGTAACGAAACACATTTTCCTGTGCCCTCACCGTTCATCTTCCGGTTTTGAGCAGGTCTTGGTAATTCCATGTGCAAATGTACTAGGTGTGGCACGATTGTGGACAAAACCCAACTAGTTGGTGAATATGGTCAGATCTATACATTGTTTATATTTTATGTAGGCATATATATACAGTAGTTCAAGTCAGTTCTTTTAAGTATTTTCTATTGTGTTAACAGGTTCCTAATATAATAAAATAGATGGAAATAACATTGCTAGTAAAAGTATAAACACTTTATTCAGCTTGTCTCTGGTATTTTAGGGGTCACTGGAGGAATTCTTATCCATTAGGGATTTGGTCACCGGTTTAAGGCATGATGTCTTTCCTGATACTGTGACCGTTCACATCGTCACCTATAGTATATCATGATACCGAGGAGATGAAATATGCCATTTTCCACGTCATTCTACGGTAAAAACTGTCCAAGTTAGTATTTAACCACCCACCCCGGAAAACGAATGGCAGTACGCTGACTCGCGCGACCCAACTCTAGTTGTCGGTAATTAGAAGCGAGGCAGTGCAGAGGCGCTTGTTCTCACTCCAACTGCGATCGAGATGAAAAGAGACGCGTTATCTCGTGACCGACAATCTAGGTCACTAGTAGAGCTTATGGAGGACATCCAACGTAAGAACTAACATTATACCCTATTTCCCTCATTCATTCACAACTGCCAACACGCCGGATTCAATTGTTTCTCAAGAGATAATTATTATACATCGCAAAATACTCAACGGAGAGTCAAGTGCAAACATTCATTCGAATCATAGAATTTTACACACAATTATAAAGCCAAGAAGTGCTCTACATAACTGAAAGAACAATATTTACGCCGTAACAAGGGTGCGCCTTAATGGTTACCTGATGTTGGGTCCCAACCGTGGGAGCTATCTGAAGGTTTCCCCTGGCGCTTTTAAGATTGATTGAGATACAACGAAGCTATTTCAATTAGATTCACTCAGTGGAAATGTGAGTACAGGAGCTACAATTTGATACCCCGTTCTTTACTCTTCGTTACCTATTACCGGAGCACATTTCGAGAAAAGGGTGTGTCTTACCCCCACTGCCAGATTCAGGGTATCTGGCCTATGTAGTTCAGGGCTGCAGAGCAGACACTACCACTTCATTTTCAGTGCGACATCAGTCCCTTACCATTTCCCCGTGATTTACTGTATGTGTGAGTCCTTTGTGAAGAAATCATTCTGAAGTATGAACAATGTAATACAGTGATTGACTAAAGTCTGTGAATTTATGTGGAAGTAACCACAATCTGATTTTTTGCGCGTACAGTGTGTCCCTAACAAATATAGTAGAAACTGTACGAAACCGTGATGATCGCTGTCCATGTGTCGAAGAGGTCGTGCATCGAGCCTCATACTGTATATGCTTAAATTAACACGGCTAAATTAACATAAGTAGGCACTCATTTAACTAAGTGCGTGGAGCGAGTGTATCAGAGACGAACGTGAAATATTTAGGAAAGTGAACGAACGGCTCATTGTCGGCATGCATAAGGGCAGTGCCTCATCAGACCAATCCCTAACGCAGTAGAGAGCTCGACTTACCTATGACTAAGTACAGTGGAGTGTGCCTGAATTATTGTTATGCAATACGAGAATGTTAACACAATAGTAGCGTGTCCACTGGCTGGTTTAAGTGAACCAGTGAATGTCAGGACCTAGAGTAGCTGTCAATTAGAAGGATAGGCAGATGAGGAGGGAATAATGTCGGGCTTCAGAGACATAATCGTCATTAGGCTCGGGTGCTCGTGTCATTGAGCAGACCAAACCATATATTTAATCTGTGATGTGTGATATAAACTATCGCATTCACATGAAATAACTTCCCCTCATTTACATAAGGAGTATACTAGAACGTCGGAGTGAACGAGATATCTAGCTGTTTGCCGCAATTTCACTCTGTGTAGCAGAAATATCGAGACATCTAGCTGCCTGCCGGAATTTCACCTGATACAGCAGAATCGTCTGGAACTTCGAACGAGATCAAGCCGTCCCGTTCGTGACTCGCCAGTTGGTCACCAAAGGGCTTCAAATCGCTGAGGACATCATGCAGGCCGAGTAAATTCATGGGTGTGCCATCCTGTAAAGCTGTGTTCGTGGTTTCTGAAGGATGAGTACATTTTCAACTATTAATATCTTCGAACGTCGTATCGTGGTGTAAATACAAAGTAAATTGGCATGTAGATGTAGCCTAGATCGCCAATATGCTATTTCAGCGGGATTACAGCATTTTACTTGATGGGTTTTATAGGAGATGTTTCTATATGATTGGGCAACCATATTTCATTTCTGTTTATTTACAAGGGATTATAGTGCATGGCGTAGCTTTAAGAACCCTAGGTGAACTAAGTGCAAGTGTCGTAAAATAATAGGACGTAAATATTCTGTATAAATGACTCAGATCATCACCGATTCACTAGCTAACAGGAGGCATCACAAGCTTCTCAATATGAAAATTGGACGCTTCGCATAATGATTTAAGAAAACCCCATTTAGAATTTAAGACGTCGGAGACAACGAACGAGACATGTGGATGGAATATGCGTTGTGTACCTATTAAGCTCGGGAGTGCTTAAGATAACTTGACCCATATCGTAGAATCATCTGCCAGGTGGCTTGTTTTCAGTGTGTCGAGGGGTAAGAGACAGGTTATTACCCAGGCTATAGTTCAGGCTGGTATTGAGAAATGTAAATGAAGCTACTTTCAAGAAAAATTGATTAGCGCGAGGCATATGCCGCGCCACAGATAAAATATTTAAGGCCGAAAGTAGATACAAGGTGAGATAAGTTGAGATGAGCCGCCAGGAAAAGAATAATGTATTTCGCTGTGCGGAGACAGATTTAAAGAACCCAGAGAGGCAAGTCTTTGTGTTTTGAAAGTGAAGCAGGCCATAGTGGGACCGTTCACAACGTCACCTATAGTATGTCATGATACCCAGGAGATGAAGTATGCCGTTTTCCGCGTCATTCTACGATAAAAACTGCCCAAGTTAGAATTTTTCCAACCGCTCCGGGATACGATTGGCAGTATCCTGAATCGCGCGACCCAACCCTACTTGATGTTAATTAGCAGCGAGGTGGTGCAAGAGCGCTTGTACGTGAAGTTTTCTCACTCCAACCACGAGCAAGAGAGAAAGAGACGCGTTTTCACGTGACAGAGAATTTAGGTCACTAGCCGAGCCCGGAGAGTATATCCAGCGTGAGAACAAACATTATACCCTATTTCCCTCATTCATTCACCACTGCCAACTCATCGAGTTCAATTGTTTTCCCCTGTTAATTTTTATAAATCGCAAGATACTCAATGGATAATCAAGTGCAAGCATTCATTCGAATCAGGGATTTTTACGCATAATTATGAGACCAAGGAATGTTCTACTTAATTGAAAGAACGATAAATACGCCGTAACAAGGACTCGTTTTAATGGTTACCAGATGTTGGACCCCAACCATGGCAGTGAACTGAAAGATTGCCCTAGGTTTCGTCATCATTCACCGACAGAGACAAATTGACGCTTTTAAGATTGTTTGAGAATATACGAAGCTATTTTAATAACATTCATTCAGTGAAAATGCGAATACAGGAGCTATAATTTGATACCCTGTATGTCACTCTAAGTTGCGTATTACCGGAGCACATCTTGAGAAGGGGTTGTGTTTTTCCCCCACTGCTAGTACCAGAGCATCTCGCCTATATAGGAAGGAGCTGAAGAGCAGACACTACCAGTGCATTTTCAGTTCAACGTCAGCTCGTTACTAGTTCGTCGTGATTTGTGAGTGAGTCCTTTATGAAGAAAACATTTGTAATGTAGGCAGTGTAATTCAGTGATTTATTAAAGTCTGTGAATATATGTGGAAATAACCACAATCTAAGTAAGCTGTTTGCGTGTACAGTGTGCCGCTAACAAATATAGTAGGAACGACACGAAACCGAAATGATCGCTGTCCGTGTGTCGAAGAGGTCGTGCATCGAGCCTCATATATGCCTAAATAAATGCGGTCAAATTAACATACACTGACTGAGAGAGCAAATGCAACACCAAGAAGGAGTGGTTCGAAAGGGATGAAAGTTGGTGAAAAAACAGAGTCGGCACGGACGAATAATTGATGTTTATTTCAAACCGATATGCAGGTTACACAATGCGCACGGCATCGACTCAGTAGGATGTAGGGCCACCGCGAGCGGCGATGCACGCAGAAACACGTCGAGGTACAGAGTCAATAAGAGTGCGGATGGTGTCCTGAGGGATGGTTCTCCATTCTCTGTCAACCATTTGCCACAGTTGGTCGTCCGTACGAGGCTGGGGCAGAGTATGCAAACGGCGTCCAATGAGATCCCACACGTGTTCGATTGGTGAGAGATCCGGAGAGTACGCTGGCCACGGAAGCATCCGTACACCTCGTAGAGCCTGTTGGGAGATGCGAGCAGTGTGTGGACGGGCATTATCCTGCTGAAACAGAGCATTGGGCAGCCCCTGAAGGTACGGGAGTGCCACCGGCCGCAGCACATGCTGCACGTAGCGGTGGGCATTTAACGTGCCTTGAATACGCACTAGAGGTGACGTGGAATCATACGCAATAGCGCCCCAAACCATGATGCCGCGTTGTCTAGCGGTAGGGCGCTCCACAGTTACTGCCGGATTTGACCTTTCTCCACGCCGACGCCACACTCGTCTGCGGTGACTATCACTGACAGAACAGAAGCGTGACTCATCGGAGAACACGACGTTCCGCCATTCCCTCATCCAAGTCACTCTAGCCCGGCACCATGCCAGGCGTGCACGTCTATGCTGTGGAGTCAATGGTAGTCTTCTGAGCGGACGCCGGGAGTGCAGGCCTCCTTCAACCAATCGACGGGAAATTGTTCTGGTCGATATTGGGACAGCCAGGGTGTCTTGCACATGCTGAAGAATGGCGGTTGACGTGGCGTGCGGGGCTGCCACCGCTTGGCGGCGGATGCGCCGATCCTCGCGTGCTGACGTCACTCGGGCTGCGCCTGGACCCCTCGCACGTGCCACATGTCCCTGCGCCAACCATCTTCGCCACAGGCGCTGCACCGTGGACACATCCCTATGGGTATCGGCTGCGATTTGACGAAGCGACCAACCTGCCCTTCTCAGCCCGATCACTATACCCCTCGTAAAGTCGTCTGTCTGCTGGAAATGCCTCCGTTGACGGTGGCCTGGCATTCGTACCTATACACGTCTCCTGTGGCACACGACAACACGTTCTACAATGACTGTCGGCTGAGAAATCACGGTACGAAGTGGGCCTTTCGCCAACGCCGTGTCCCATTTATCGTTCGCTACGTGCGCAGCACAGCGGCGCATTTCACATCATGAGCATACCTCAGTGACGTCAGTCTACCCTGCAATTGGCATAAAGTTCTGACCACTCCTTCTTGGTGTTGCATTTGCTCTGTCAGTCAGTGTATTTATTTATTTATTTATTTATTTATTTATTTATTTATTTATTTATTTATTTATTTATTTATTTATTTATTTATTTATTTATTTATTGATTATGGTTTCTTTCATATGGCGAATTTAGGGCACTCGGCCCTCTCTTACACTCAACCACAATACAACAAATAATATTGAGGCTGCCTATTACTAATTATACTAATTATACTACTTATACTATTTCCTAATTCAGTTAAAGTTACACACCCACAAAATATGGTGTTTATTAGCTTATTAGCTCGTTAATTCTGTCCTCTTTTCTCTCTCACACAGACACTTGCGCACACAAACACTTACAATTTACACACTTATCAACTACCATTACGTTTACGTTATATAAAATTAACAGAACCATTTTTTAATTTTTCTATTACCAATCACACGCACATATACACACTTCAATCGGTATCTCCCAACAGGAAGTCTCCGCAAGTTATTTTAAATTTGGGGAAAGAATCAATGCCCCTGACACTTACTGGCAGGGAATTCCAAAGCCAGGAACCGGTTACAATAAAAGAATTATTATACACAGAAGAGTGGTGAAGAGGAATGGCTAGAGTGGAGCCCGAGCGAGTGTTGCGGTTATAGAAGGAAGAGAGGAAGTGAAGTTTAGATGAAATATACGGGGGGGAGTTTCTAAGCAGAATTTTGTGTATTAAGACAAGTATAAGATATTCACGTCTCTTATCAGGTTTTAACCAGTTCAGTGCTTGATAGTAAGGAGTAATATGCATATCATACCTTAGGTTAAAAATGAATCTAAGGCAACAATTCATAATACGCTGCAGTTTCCTAGTTTGTACTTTAGTAGCGTCTACTAAGATTACATCACAGTAGTCAAGGATAGGAAGAATTAGGGTCTGTATTAGTCTTTGCCGCATACTTAGTGGTGTAATGCCCGTATTTAATTTCAGTGGGTGTAGAGTAGCAAACACCTTCTGACCTACGTTTTTGATATATTCTGTCCAATTTAGAGTTTCAGACATAGTCACCCCAAGATTTCTCACTGTTTAACCGTACGGGATTATGCTATTATTTATTTGTAGAGGAGGAATGATTGAATCGTTGATCTTGTGTAGGATCTTCTGGGAACCAAAAATGATAGCTTGCTATTTTGATGGATTTATGAGAAGTCTGTTTGCGAGAGAAGATGAAATGTCATTGATATACAATGTAAAAAGCAACGGCCCTAAAATACTACCTTGTGGTGTGCCCACTTTCCTTGTACGCCATTCTGAATTTCTTTCGCGAATTATCACCCGCTGCCTCCATCGCTCAAATATCAGGTAAAATCTTCAGTACTAAAGGATCAAACATGTAAGATTCAATTTTCTTAATTAATAGCTGTAAGTCTATTGGATCAAATGCGCCACTGAAATCCAGTAGCGTTAGTACTGCGAACGTGGAGTATGAAAGCCGGCACTCTAACCTCTGACCTACAAAGCATGACAAAAGTTTCTTCCATACATCAAAGAACTTGGATGGAGCTTCCAAAAGACCAAATGTTGCCTGAAAGAATCAAATTATCCGGTCTGGATGAAGCTATATGGACATATTCTTGCTAGTTATGTTTGTGGACTGGTCTGTATGAAGTTGTCTTAACATTTTACGAGATAAAGTATAATCAAATTCTCACCTAAACTGTCGCGTTTCTAATGAAAAGACACCAATTTCATCTGTGATGGGAATTGATAGCGAAACATGTGTGACACTGAACTCTCCATTCATCTTTTGGTTTTGACCAGGTCATGGTGTTTCTACTGTATGTGACAGTGTACTAGGTGTGGCATGATTGTGAGCGAAAATGATCTGGTTGGTGGATATGGTCAGATAAATTCATTCTTTACCTTCTATGTAGGCCTATATATACAGTAGTTCAAGTCAGTTCTTTTAAGTCGTTTCTATTGTGTTAATAGATTCCTAATATATTACAATATGGATAATAACATTACTGGTAAAAGTATAAGCGCTTTATTCAGTATTTTAGATATTTTAGGGGTCAGTGGAGGAATACTATTATATTAGAGAATTGGTCAACGGCTTAAGGCAAGATTTCCTTCCAGATACCAAGTGACTCTTCACGTGAAATTTTCAAATGGTGATCGTTTGATATTTTCGGGTAGGATTGGTAAGCCAGCAGCAACACATTTCACTTGCCTAACTCCATCATCGAGAATGTATTTGGAAAGTATGTCTGTATCATTATTTAAAATAACTGAGAATGTATTTTCAAAATATGATTTATTCGTAATGTTATACAGGTCGCTAATTTCTGCACATTTTTGAAATTTCAGCTATTATCAAGGCTTATTTAAGAACGATGCATCTTGTCGATTTGCTCCCTGTGCCGTTATGTACTCACGAACAAATGTTCACCATTATATCTGGATTCTGTGCGCTATAGGCTTATAGAGTATGTTTCATATCACACAGTTTTGGCAAGCTCAGAAAATCAATTTCAATAGATAACAATAACTTGCTTTGTGACATATCATTTCCAAAACGCCTGATGATTTCTTAATACCAATAACTACCTCCTATGGCTTCTTGCTTCTTAAATTACATTTAATATAATATACATATAATACTCATATTATTTAACAGGTAATGCAAACAACGTAAAACACAAAACTGTAAGCTGGTTAGAAGTTGAATTATATCATTATTTTCAAAACTAAGGTAAGGGGTGAGTAATATTTTAAATGGAATGTCCTGTGAGTTGCTAACAAATGACGAACTGTACTTGCAGTGTTGTATTTAGGACTATGTATAACAGAAGAAACAGAAAATCTGGCACAGAGAAGATTTTGAAGGGGAGTTGAGGAAGAGAATGTTGTCTAAACTGAAAGAGAAAAAAATAGTTGGGATTATACATTTAAACAATTTGTTGACACCGGCTAATAAAAAATCAAATTCAACCATACAAGAAGCAAGAAGTGACTTTATTACAATTCAATCCAGAGGATTCCGAACCTAGCGCAGCCCATGTCCAACCACCTTGGCGATATTTAGCAGTTGACCGAAAAGCAGAAGCCAAATTATGCAAGGCCATCTTTTCGTTGCAGTTGAGTGCGGTTATATAAGCACTTCAGAGGTGTGATACCACTGAGCCTATACACTAGATAGTATCGGATATTTCTCACTGAGATATTTTCTTTGAGGAATATGTACGAAAAATGTTTAAATTAACATTACCGTTGTTAACGTCGCGCTCCTTGGCCGACCAAAAGTACTGTTTTTTGTTATTTGGTTGGTTCAGAAGTGGTGTTGAGGTAGAAAATTTTGTCAAAAGTGAAGGAGAAAGGATTTAGGCGGGATAGTTCCTTTAAACCAATTTGACAGCGTCTAATAACAAAACCAAATTCGTCCATTTATTTTACAGAATGCTGGAAGTGACTTATTAAAGAAGTGGGGGGAAAGCGGATCTGTCCTACGATGCATGAGGTCTTCTCAGGAATCAGATTCAACGTATTCTATCGTGGATGGAACTGAGTCCGGTAAAACCAACTTGGTGTACCTTATACGGCTGTGAAGGCCTCAAAATTATCAATAACATTGTAATAATGACCTGGAAGCAACCTCTAATAGTTGCTGGTTGGTTTTACTATCCGTGAGTGATGGAGCCTAGTTCCCTATGAGTGGTTGTGTGAATGGTCATAATAGTCAGTATTCGGACAGTAAAAATACTCATGAAATTCCATTCCATGACATGAAATATTGGTATGGAGTGCTTTTAAAACAAACAGAATTTCAAAAGGAAACACAGCTAATTTGGTGCGCTAAGTGAACAACATTTCGTGACGATTTGCTCAAACGATCACGGAAGAAGAAGTAACTTCTAACACGACGATGCAACAGCTCATACATTTGTTATTAACTCGCAGAATTTTTCACTCTCGTTCCCCAGTCTAAACTTTTTGTAACTTTATCTTTGGAAAAATTTCAAACATGAAGTGGAATATAGGAGCCCACGCAATCTTCAGTCCCTCGAATAAGGCACACATTTTATACAAAGCATAACCAATGATGGACTGAAATACATATCCCAGAACCTCACGCAAGGCTGCAACTTGTGCCTGGAAAATGATAGTGAACCCTTTCAGCACATCGCTTGAAATCAGCTAAGAGTAAACTTACAATATAATAATTTTCAGTCAGGTAGCAATTGACATCGGCTCCCTTCACATGCTGCCTGTCCGAGGCGCCGGGCTGGGCAAAGCAAGCGTGGAGCTAGGTTCCGAATGCCCCTGTAAGATCTCATTTAATGGGTGTAATCTACAAGTTTAAGCCTGAGATATGGTGCCAGACTTACTGTACATTACGGAACAATCCGAAATTTCCCTACATTTCCCTTGAATATTTATATATTATTTTTAATTGATTGTAATTTTAACAAAATGAATACTCACAGGAGATCTAAAAATGTGCTCACATAGAAACCTACATTGAAAAGTTTGTTAAAGTCATCTACGCCCAAAAGGAAGCTCACTTACCAAGAATTACCTATAATCGAAACCGACAATCAGCCTATTATGCCGTGTTACGTAAATGTTGGAGGTCTTGAAGTAATGTTATGCACAGAACAAAAATGGCCAACCGGACAGCAGTGGGATCCGAAACCACATCCATCCGATTTCCAACAGCGTAGCACTTCCATGTGTGGTTAAGAAAATGCTCACTCTAATGAAAAATTCTGGGCATTTTAGTCGTACATAATACTATTTTTATGTATCACTAACTACTTTTATGGTTACAAGGGATTCCAAATTTAAATTAAGTTAGTAAACGGCAGAGTCAGGATTATACCTGCGAACGTGGAGTATGTAGGCCGGCAATGTAACCTCTGAGCTACTCAGCATGACATAAATTTCTTCCATACATAAAAGAACTTGGAAGGAGCTTCCGAAAGAGCAAAATTTTGCCTGTAGAAATCAAATCATCCGGATGAACATTTTCTGGCCAGTTATGTTTGTGGACTGGTCTGTATGAAGTTGTCTGAAACTTGTACGAGCTAAAGTACTGTATACTCAAATTATCTCTTAAACTGTCGCGTTTCAAAGCAAAAGACATCAATTGCATCTCTGATGGGAATTGATAGCCAAACATATGTATCAGTGCGCTCATTCATCTTCTGGTTTTGAGCAGGTCTTGGTGTTTCTATGTGACAATGTACTAGGTGTGGCCCAATTGTGGACAAAAACCATCTGGTTTGTGATTACGGTCAGATCAATACATTCTTTACCTTCCATGTAGGCCTAAACAACTACTAGTTCAAGTCAATAATTTTAAGTCGCTATATTGTGTTAATCCATCCTTAATAAAAAATAGATAAAATAACATTACCATTAAATGTATAAACACTTTATTAAGCTTATCTCTGGTATTTTAGGGCTCATTGGAGGAATTCTAGTCCATTAGAGATTTGGTCACCGGTTTAAGGCAAGATTTCCTTCCAGATACCATGTGATTCTTCAGGATATAACTTCAAATCGTGATCATTTGAGATTCTCGGATAGGATAGGTAAGCCAGCAGCTACACATTGTCCTTGCCTAACCCCATCGTCGAGGATATGTTCATAAAGTAAGTGTATATCATTATTGAAAATAATTTGTAAATATATTTTCAAAATATTATTTGTTCATAATGTTGTACAGGTCGCTAATTTCTGCGCATTTATGAAATTTCTGTTGTTTTAATTAAGGCTTATGTAAGAGCACTGCATCTTTTTGATTTGTTCCCTGTGCCATTCTATACTGCCGAACAAATGTGCAACAATATATCTGGATTCTATGCCCTATAGACATACACAGAATGTTTTATATCACACAGTTTGGGAAAACTCATAAAATCAGGTTCATTAGATTACAAAAACTTGCATTGTGACACATCATTTTCAAAAAGGCAGCTAATGTTTTAATATCAATAGCTTACCTCCAATGGCTTCCTCCTTTTCGAATTTATCTCGTGATGCACAGGGAATTTCACTACCAGTATATTGTACTAGATGTAAGATATTCTCATTTAAATATTTACTTCTTATATTACATTTAATGCAATACACAGATAATACCGATTTTATTTAATAGGTAATGCGTAAAATATAAAACACAGAAATCTAAGTGTCTCAGAAGGTGCAATATATCATTATATTCATATCTGTGGTAAGTGGCGTGTATTATTTTTATGTGAAATAACCTGTGCATTGCTAACAAATAACGTACTGTTGTTGCAGTGTTATATTTAGGACTATATATAACAGAAGAAACAGAAAATCCGGCACAGAGCAAGAGATGATTATGATGTGGTGATGAGGTAGAGCATTTTGTCAACAGTGAAAGAGAAAGGAACTAGGTGGGATAGAACATTTAAACCAATTTGTTGACCACGGCTAATAACAAAATCATGTTCCTGCTTTTAATTTACAGAGAGCAAGAAGTGTCTTTTAACATTGCAAACCAGAGCAATTCTAACTTAGCGCATCCTATGTCCCACCACCTGGCCGAAATCTAGCAGTTGACCGAAAACCAGGCTTTCTCAAGGCCAAGCGGTTCCACGCCATCCTTTCGTTGCAGTTCAGTACGATTATATAAACGCTTAAGAGGTGTGATAGCAGTGATGGGATACACTAGAGAATAGCCGATATTTCTCACTGAGATATTTTCTTTGAGGTATTAATACGAAAATTTTTAAATTAATTTTACGGTTGTTAACCGGGCGCTCCTTGGCCATCAAAATGTACTGCAGTGTGCTAGTTTAAGGAGAGGATGGAAACCTGCTCTCCGTTACGATACGAAGAAGCGATGTCCTACACTAGCTCTTCTCAACAATCAGCTTCAACATATTCGAGCATGGATGGAACTGAGTCCGGAAAAACCAACTTGGTGTACCTTATATGGCTGTGAAGGCCACAAAATTATCATTTACAGTGTAATAACGACCTTGAAGTAACTCAAATAGCAGCAGGTGGATTTTATAATCAGTGCAAGCTGGAAATGTGTATTCAACATTATTGTTATGAGTAATGAAGCTTGATTCCCTATGAGCGGTTCTGTGAACGATCATAATAGTCGGTATTCGGACAGTAAAAATCCCATGACATTACATTCCATGACAAGAAAGATTGTATGGTGTGCTTTTAATGCAAACAGGATTTTAAA
The DNA here is from genome assembly GCF_040414725.1 of Anabrus simplex. Lineage (NCBI taxonomy): Eukaryota > Metazoa > Arthropoda > Insecta > Orthoptera > Tettigoniidae > Anabrus > Anabrus simplex. Next base: position 881,402,271 of record NC_090266.1, read on the forward strand.
AGAAAACAGCAAATTTGGTGCGCTATGTGAATAACATTTAGTGACGATTTGCTCAAACAATCACGGAAGAAGGGATGACTTCCAACTGGATGATGCATCAGCTCATATATTTGATAATAACACGCTGTATTTGGCACTCTCGTTCCTGTCTACTGTGACCGTACCGGCACAATTAGTATTTATTTCAAATGATATGCTTGGTAAGGAAGCTGGCAGCAAGCTTTCTTTGTGTGGATGCTGGGGGTATCGTCAGGTTGCGCAATACGAAGCCCGCCAGAGAGGCGCCTTCACCCGCCCACTGGGTGGCTTAAGGAATCCCCGAGCTAGGCACACGTCATAGAAGAAGCAGGAGAAGAACACTATTTAGCGACTCCATATTGGAAAACATCTGCCAGCGTACAGCGATGCCAAAGCGATCGGGCAAAATTTAATGCATTTTCGGCATAAATAAGGCTTAATTAACAATACTGCACCCGTTAGAGTAGTGTGCTGAATTTTGGTGGAATTATAAAGTCAAGAGTTCTGGTAGAAAATACTCTCCAAGCGAAAGGCGTTGGTAAACAACTTATATAACTCCGGTCGCGTACGGACGCCTAGTGAAAAACCAGATGCCTTCGGGGATTCCCTACTTCCCCTCCAAGATGATAAATTAATTACGGCAGATCCGCCGAACATATCAAATTCCGCATGGCATAGCGTACTTGTGCATATCCGAGTCACACAGTCTAGCGTATTGCTAATTTCGACAGGCTGGTTTATCCAGGAGCAGTCAAAATAAGAGTGGGGATGAAGTCACTAAACCGCCCCTACCACCGGGGCTAGTATAAGTTTTTTGCAGTTCCAGGGAACTGGAGTAGTCGTTGAGGAGCTTTCGACGGGAAACGACGGTCGCTTCGCTATCGGATTACCGCTCCTTGGTATACTCTGTGAACAAAGCGGCAGGGAAAATCTTTCAGTTTTTTTTCTTTTTGTGATTATAATTTGTGATAGGCAACAGACGAGTACGGTAATGAGATATACTTAAGATATCGGTTGCAAAGTAGACTAAGACTTCGTGAAAGATGAAGTAGGATTTTGCATAACAACTACTTGATAGTACGTAGAATTTCTCGAGCAGAACAAAGAACTGTATAAAATCACGCTGTTTCTGAACAGAGCGTAGGTCAGATTATTAACTGATTAACAATCTAGTGAGGAGTGTTCCTTAACTATTAGACCATACAGAAGATAGGGATAGAAAATTCTGCATCATACGAATGCAGGGAACGCCCGGTTTAACAGTGTAATAGACTAGCTGAAAGTAGCCGATATATTCATCTCCTTGTAACTGGCAGTGGGTAGACAAAGAAGTAATAGGAGTGAACGGTAACACGTGTGCAAGAAATTGATAAATTGTGTGAATTACAATCTAATTTCAGTGATCCGTGTGTTACTAAAATGGATTACGCGAGACAAGATATGGAACTTCTGAACTCCAGGACTACAGGATCCAGCGCCATGGAGTAATCCAACATGGGCAGGCCTCCGGATCCTCCGGACAGGGCCGAAGACGTCAACTGTTGAGTACCAAGTTATGTTTATTTCCAATGCTAGTATTTCCCTTTGTAAATAATAGTCATGAAGTATAGGGTTAAAATAACATATATAAATAGGTTTAATCCGCCCAAGAATGGTCGGGAATCCTTTTATTCATTTTTGTTTCAATAAATTAATTAGATATGGGAAGGGAGTGATCCTGTGTTAGTGTATAGAATAGGGGACCCCTTTTAGTGGATATATTTGCATGTTATTATAATTTGTTTATTTAGTGCTGAGAAGGAATTGAGGGGGGAAAAGGAATAGAATGATATGTAGATTAATAATGTAGATCTCATCTGAGCAAATGCCTAAGTTACGTAGGGATTAGCGAGGTGACAGAGTCATCAACAAGTGCCCGTAAGAAAGGAAAAACTTGGGCTAGAATCAGCACTATGTTCGTAAAGTCAGAAATAGCATGTTGTTGCATGGTAGTATAAGTTTTGGCTGTAACTGGTGATGTTCAAGGAATGACGTGCCGAGGTTTGAACCCCTGTCCTCCACTACACTATGGAGGTTAGATGTAGAAGGTCTGTTAGTGGTTTGGAAGGATTTAATAATTTAAATTAATTTGAATTTTATTATTATTATTATTATTATTATTATTATTATTATTATTATTATTATTATTATTATTATTATTATTATTATTATTATTATTTTCTTAATGTAACTTGAGCAGTGTTTTGATACTATACATTACAAGCAAAAGGTTAGAAGATTCTTATTATTATTATTATTATTATTATTATTATTATTATTATTATTATTATTATTATTATTATTATTATTATTAGTATTGTTATTATTTTACCTAAGGTACTTTGATTGATGATTTATACCGATAGATAGGGTAGTATCTGATAGGTACACACACTCGCCTCAGAGGCGGAGAAATAGGAGTATTGCTATGGTCAGGGGCTAACGGATGGTGCACTTTGGAAGGAGAGAAGATACGAGTCGAACTCCAGACCTCCAGAGATATGAGAGAATGAACTGTGAATTAACGGTCGAATTTGAGAAATGATTCTCGTGTACTGAATGTATGTGGGCTGGTCCGAGCATTGAATAAAATGTGCCAGTTTTTCTAATGAATTAATTTGATGGACACAGAGAGAAAAAAAGGCCTAGCGGGAAGCAGGCTGAATGGTGTTTTTTTTTGTCTCCGGACCGTGGGACAAGTGTCAGCCGAATTTATGGCTGAGAGGGGAGAATCTGGAACAGGGAGGAAGATATACAAGCAGAAAGGTTGGCCGAACCAACATTCTGGTTTCTTTGAGAATAAAGACAGCAAGTGCTTTAATTGCCACCCCGTAGACCATGACCTACAGAGCAATATAGATGTTTATTTTTGTTATGACAGTTCGATACACGAGTAGATTAATTAGGGCTTGATTACAGTACCCTGGATGGAGACGACCAGAGTCTCAGGTTCGAACCTCATGTGGGCACAGCAGCGATCAACAGCTCGCTAAGACAGCGGGTTACAACGGTTAAATTACAGCCATCGTCTTTATTGATACATGTGTTTGATATATTTTCTTTTTCAGGATGTGTTTTTGTTGGTTACTTTTAATCGATGTCGATTTGAATCTAGACTTCGTGAAAGTCCACTGGTAGTGATTGCAAATGATAGTTCGTTGTTCAAGTCTGTGTTTATTTTATATGGAAGACTTGAGTCCTTTTTCTTTCCTTCTCCGTGTTTTAGTGACGGATTTCTGATATGGTCGGAATGTTCGGATTTTTTTTTTTTTTTAATCTTTACTTCATTGATTCCTAGCGTTAGCCGACCATTCAAAGGCGGACATTTTTCTTTTGTGTAAATAGAGTCTAATGTGTAATACGGGATTCAGTCCCATGGAATACTCGCATTGGGGGAACATGGCTTGTTTTGTTTGTTTTTGTGAATATGATAGGGTACTCAGTGGTTTATGCTAAACCGGGTGATGACGCGCACAAAACAATTGCGATAATACACAAAACAATGTGTGTAGCATACATCCAAACTAATGTAATAATTATGTAAGCAATATATGACACAGGCAATTCAAAGTGATAGTATGTGAAAAAGTGAAATCATATTAACAACCTCTCGGTCATTCTCTGTTTTGGTAGAGAGGGATATGGATATCTACGTCTGTGTCAAAAAGGAAAATTTATTGGAGTAGAGAAATAACAGCTAACGTTGCCTTTCACATAGATTTTGTCTGTGGAATGTGGAGGTAACAACCGATGTCAATGGCAGCCCGGATTTTTCCGCTGCCAAAATAAGTGATTTGCTCATATTAATTGTGTCAGAAGTATCAAGAGTGTATGTAAATTTGTATATTTCACCGAGTGAGTAGTAAATTGTTCCAAACGATTTTATGCCTATCTATACCGAAAAACATGCATCCAGAATCCTCTTCCGTTCATTGTAGGCCTTTAAGATAGCTTATGTTTGATAGCCTCTTTATGCCGCGAACGTTCTTCGGCCCTGAGGAGTCCGTGTTCAGACCTCAGGAACGGGAGAGTAGCTGTGATCTAGCTGAGTCGAATGGTCGATAACTCTTCATGTGAGTGGATTAAGTATACAATCCCAATGAGGAGAAATCGGCACAGACCGAAAAGATCCCTTGACTATCGACTTCCGTGGAGCATGGTCCCATGTGTTCGTGACCCGAAAGGGTTGGTTTGCTGTCACATGGTCCCATGAGTCATGGGGGACGGTGGGAAAGGTGCCATATGGCGCCCAACGTGGGGCATTTTCGGCATTTTCGGCATTTGCGTGTAGGCATTTTCGGCATTTTTCGGTAGGTATTTTCGGATTTGAATTTTTTTTCTTTATTGGGCGCATGGCATATATGCCTAAGTTGAGATGGATAGGAATGGCCAATTATGACAAGAAACTGATTTAGTTCATACTTGGATGCACGTAATTGGACCAGTAGTTAAATCTGAATGACTAAGTAAATAATAAATGTTAATTTAAGGAATTTTTCGGTATGTCGTGGTTATTATTATTATTATTATCATGGCAATAACCATGACGGTCATTCAAAGCAATGGACGTACCCGGAAGGTAAATAAGGAGTCAATCGAGTCCAGGAAACAATGAAATGATTTTCCAGAATCTGGGGAAAAATGAATATCGATACCCTTCAGGTAATCATATTCGCGGGTATGAGTCGGAAGGTACTGTTTGATGTAGGCCTCATTGCTAGTAGTGAATGTTATTTATATATTAAGGTAGATTTCTCGTGATTTAGCAAGGGTAACCTCAGGCCCTTGAGCTGATTATGAAATGGCAATAAATTAGGTTTCAGACGGAAAGTCTTGGGACGGTATGACCTATTGTATCGGGTGTATCTGCCTCAATGCTTGACGGATGACCTGCTTTATTGGCATGTACCACCAGTGTTGGTAATTTAATGCGCGCGTGATTAATTTATTCAAAATTGATTATTGATGAAAAAGGCTATGTTTTTAAAAGTTGTTTATGCACTCGGTGAAACAGGGGTGTACATGTTAGGCAACTTCGAGTTAGCCGTGTTTGAGGCGGTGTTTTGGAATTAATGTTTTGATTTTCAAAATTTTTCGAAGTTGAACGGGGGGAACGCATTCTTGAATGAACATTGTTTTGTGCGTCTATCAACCCGAGGTCCAAGGTCCGAAGGTGAAGGGGGTCTCATTTTTAATGAAAACAGTTGTATTACGATGGATATGGAAGTAGTCAGGGAACTCTTACGGGAGTTGCGCGAGGACATGCAGGGTATGAAGGAGATGCAGGAAAAATTGAATCAAAATAGTGAGGAGATGCAGGCAAAATTGAATCAAAATAGCGAGGAGATGCAGGCGAAATTGAATCAAAATAGCGAGGACATGCAGGCAAAATTGATTCAAACGAGTGAAAATATTCAGGGTAATTTAACGGAAAATCTGAATCAAACTAGTGAAGATATGCAGGAAAAACTGAATAAGAATAGTGAGGATATTCAGGAAAAGATGACGGAAAAACTGAGTCAGGCTATTGGAAACGTTCAGGAAAACATCAAAGAAATGATAGACCAGGTACAGACAGAGTGTAAGGTAGGAAGGGAGGAAATAAATAAGCGATTAGAGCGAATCGATGAGCGGCAGGACGAATTGGTCGAACAATTGAGAGTCGATCGGGAACGCTGCATTAAGATAACCGAACGTTTAGGAGAGCAAGTAGGGAGCGTTGAGGCAAAGCAGGAGGAGATCAGTAAGACCATGGATACGGCAATTGAACGCATTGACTGTGTTGAGGCTCAAAGCACAAGTGTCGCGGAGCAGTTAGACCAACATATGAAGGCGACAGTTGAATACCAAGAAAATCAGCGTAGGGAAACTGAGGCAATAACTCGGGAAATATCCCAAACCCAGATGAAGCTGAATGACGTACGCCATAAAGCCGAAGCGTTACGACAGGAGTTTACCGACACGATCGAACTGCGTGTAGCAGAAGAAAGAGAGCTAACGTCCGTAAACATTACCGCGATCCGGGAAGAAATCGACAAGAGGGACGATAAACTTTCAGACAGGATCGAGGATTGGTCACATAGAACTCAGAAGGTCAAGCTCAAAGTAGACACCCACGACGCCATAATTCAGGAACTAAAGGAAGAGTTTGGGAAAATTAAAGTAGGGAAGAATTTTCAGGAAGTTGGGAAGGAATTTAGCCCAATGAAACCAACTCAATTTAATCCGTTCGACACAAAGCCCGAATCCGAAAGATCAGGACTCTTCCAGACAATGAATATGAGTCAAGATCAGATAGCGGGGACACCAGGGCATAACTCAACACTCCTTCCTGTCGAACCTATCCCCATCTATAACATGGTGAAGATGGCGGACGACAAACCAAAACGTTTCAAACCCGGCGGCAATATGACGCCAAAGAAATTTTTGATTGAGATGGACGGATACATGAGCGATAACCGGATCTCGTCTGAACGAAAGTTACGGGTTGTCGAGAAATTTTTAGAGGACCAGGCCCTTGTGTGGTTCCAAGCATTTCGATACTGCTTCGACGGGTACGAAAGCTTTAAGAGGGCATTTCTAGACAAATATTGGGGGATGCAAACGCAGCAGGGTTTGCGCCTCGAACTGTACTCACGTCGGTATTCGATGACGGGACCGACGCGCTTCTGCGAGTACTTCACAGGACAGCTAGTGAAGATGAGGGAGTTGGACAACCCTCCGGCAGAAGGCGAACTATTGGCAGCGCTCACAAAACAATTTCCCGCTGACGTGCAGCGTATCTTGATAGCGGCAGATGTAAAAACAGCTGTTGAGATGGAGCAAGTGTTGCGGCATCTGGACCAGACGTCGGGTGGACAACACATGCGGACCAGGCAGACTGAAATGGTAAACATCGTGAACTGCCAAGGAAATGCTAATTCGGTCGGTCAAAAGGACCAAGGGACAAGTACGCGGGAATTGTACGCTACAAATAACCATTCAAGGGATAGTAGGTGGAATCCTCGTCCGTGGAAGGAGGATAGGCGGAGTTACGGTCGGCAATCCTATACGAGAGATAATTACCGTAAGGACCGGCGACCCTATCCGAAATGGCAACCTAGAAACGATAGGATTCCTCAACCACGGGGAGATTATCGTCAGGGAGACCAGAACGACCGCAAGAAAGAATCTCAACGGTACGTTAAAGAACTGCGCGAGGCGCGAAGTAATGGAGACATATGGGAGCAGCCCATAAGGCAACTCTCCCAAACAAATGAGTGTCAAGGGGCAGAGAGTCTTGCGTTACAGCAGCATAACGCGAATCAAGGGAGGTTGAACCCCTGTGCGCCAGAGTATGAGGCCACAGAGGGGAATCGCCTTAAAAAAAAGCCCAACTACTAAGCGGGGAGATAGCCGGATTTTCGGAAGCTATCGATCCTCAGGAGACGTCATGGACGGTCATTACGATAGACACCTGGGTGGTGCAAGCTGATGATTTACTGGAGGAACAGTTGAAAACAGACATTAAGGTCATAAGAGAACTACCCGTTATTTACATCAGGGTTAACGGGGTTCGAGTTCGTTGTCTTGTGGACACGGGAGCCAGCGTGAGCGTTGTCTCTAGAATTCTATTACAAGAACTTCAATCCAAAAATGATATCCCGGTTATCCCAATATCAAATGTCAAGGTTCGTGGAGTAATTCCGGACAGGACCACAATCTGCAATAGCCAAGCGTATCTGGACCTGGAGATTGGAAAGGACATTGTTTCCCATCCATTTATCGTTCTATCCAAAATTGAATATAATATTATCATCGGTTCAGATTTCTTAAGGGAATATAAAGCCCACATTAATATGGAGACGAACGAAATTTGTTTAAAATTTGATTCGGCCCAAACCGAGATGAAGTTAAATGATTTTGAGGACTTAGAAACCGAGGAAAGAATTTGGACGACACAGATCTGTTCAGGAAACCCGGAGGGAGAAGAAAGCGGGATAGGATTGGACGGAATCTGCCACAAAGTCTTTGAGGAATCTGGAATGACAATCGCAGCATTGGAGACAGAAGAGGAACCATCGTTGGATTCAACCATTCAAGGGAAAATTCATGAAGCCAAAATTGGGGAAAATGAAAAGGACCAATTACTCAAAATTTTAGAACAATGTAAAGAAGTTTTCGGTTCGCGACCGGGGAAGATCCCAAACTTTCAATATACCTTGGTAGTCAACAGTTGGGAACCTTTTAGGCAACGCCCGTATCCGGTACCAGAAAAGTATCATGACAAAGTCAGTAAAATCATTGGCGAGATGGAGGCTAGTGGTTTAATTATGAAGTCCCCAACACCTTTCCTGAACCCACTCGTAATTGTTGAAAAAGCGAATGGGTCTCTTCGCGTTTGCCTTGACGCGAGGGCTATTAATAAACGCTTAGTCCCCGAGTATGATCAAGCCCCTTGTATCAAGGACATCCTGAAGAAATTTCGGCATATGAAGTTGTTTTCTGGGGTCGACTTAACTTCCTCTTTTCATCACGTAGAGTTAGACCCGAAGACCAAAATTTTGACTGGGTTTATGTTTGACCAGACGAGATACGTCTTCAATCGGCTTCCGTTCGGCATTATGAACGCGGGATCTGCTCTTATCCGAGCTCTCGATAGAAATCTTAGCGACGAGGTAAAGGCATTTACGGTAAGGTACATCGATGACATTTTGGTGGCATCTGAGACAGTCGAGGACCATCTCGAAAAGATCAAGAAGCTCTTGCTCGATCTGGATCGAAACAACTTTAAAGTCAACCTTCCAAAGTCACAGTTCTGTCAAAGGAGTATTTTATTTTTGGGACACGTGATTGACTCCGATGGCGTGATCCCAAACCCCGTCAAAATTCAAGCAATTCAGAACTTTCCAAGACCAACTAGGGTCAAGCACGTTCGGCAATTTTTAGGGGTCTGTAATTTCTTCTCTGATCACTGTCCTGGGTATACTGAAGTCGTAGCACCCCTCCAAAATTTGCTAAAGAAAAATAACCGTTGGAAGTGGGACGAGAAATGCGAAGCCGCTTTCAATAAGACGAAGGAACTCCTCGCCAACAGCATTAAATTAGGTTACCCAGATTATTCTAAGAAATTCATTGTGCAAACAGACGCATCGAAAATTGGGGTCGGTGCTGTATTGTACCAAGAAGACCCGGAGGCACAACCAAAAATCACGTATCTGGCATTTATGAGCCGCAAATTGAGATCTCACGAGCTCAAATACACAGTGACTGAACTCGAGATGTTGGCTATCGTCACAGCCCTAGGTCACTGGCGGAAGTATATCTATGGCTTCCCCATTGTCCTTCGGACAGACCATAAGGCATTAACTTTCATGCTCAAGTCGACTATGACGAGCGAAAGGGTCAATCGTTGGTGTCTTTTCGTCCAACAATTTGCCTTAACGGTTGAGCATTGCGCTGGAAAAAACAACATTATTGCAGATGCCCTAAGTCGAAACCCGGACTCCAGCGAAACTTCCATTTTTCACATCCAGCTGGAAGATGAGGACCATGCCACTCTAGAAAAGTTGAAAACTATAGGGGAGGAGCAGGAAAGATATCCGGAAACAGGGAAATTGATCGAGTTCTTCAAGCGGAAATTACAACCGGGTACCGCCGAGCACTCAGAAATAGAGAAGAAGGCAGAACGGTACAATTACTTCAACGGGATTCTCCATAAGTTTGTCGATGATAATCACACTCGATACAGGATTGTAGTGCCGCCCGTTTTACAAGAGGACTTAATCTGGTTGGCACACCGAGCCATTGGTCACGCCGGGATCGACAAGGTTGTATCAACGTTAAAGGAAACCTTCATTTGGCCAAATATGAGGAAGATTGTCCGCCGTGTACTGATGACATGCGATATATGCCAGCGGGTGAAGCACAACACCTTTTTGCTTAAACAACTGCCGCGACCTTTGTTGCCGAAGCAGCCCAAAGAGCTCTTCGCGCTAGATTTTTACGGTCCCTTACCCAAGGCACGACGCGGGATGCAGCATATTTTGGTTTGCGTCGATGTCTTTTCGAAGTTTATCCAACTTTGCCCCGTACAAAAAGCGAATACCAGAGCTGTCATCAATCAGATAAAGAATAAAATCATTCCGAGGATGGGTAAACCGGAGTGTATTTTGACAGATCACGGTTCTCAATTCACGTCCGGAGCTTTTAAAAGGGATATTGAACGATTAGGGGTGAAGCATCACCTGAGTTCGATTCGCCACCCCGAATCAAATCCAGCCGAGCGAATCATGCGGGAGATAGGCAAATTTTGCCGGATCTACTGTTCCCGTCAACATTGGCGATGGGTGGACGTCCTTCCTATTATTGAGGAATGTGTGAATGGGACGGTCCACGAGTCGACAGGGATGATCCCAAGCGTCGTTCACTTCGACGAAATTCCAAAAAGACCCTGGGTGAATGCAATCCAATGCCCTCAAGACCCCCGCTTATCCGTGGAACTCTGCATACAGACAACGGCGGAATATTTGAAAGGACAGGCAGAGAAGCGATTACGGCGATTGCGAGGAAAAAGGTACCATCGTCCGCTGCGAGTTGGAGAACTTGTTCTTGTCAAACGACCAGCGATCTCCGATCCCGCAAATAAAATTTATCATAAGTTTGCGGAGTTATACATTGGGCCGTATCGGATCATCGAAAATTTGGATAATAATTCCTACAAGGTCCAGAGCATGGACGGCACGACTGAGACAGTGTACAATGCCGCCAATTTGAAATTGTACCATCCTCCAGGAAGCAGCAGAATAGACGCCAATCAGGTGGACGAGAACGCCGAAGAAGAGGAAAAGGATCTGGAGAGAGACGAAGATGAGGATCCAGGGGACGAAGAAGAAGATGGTGAAGAAGATCCAGCAGTCCATGTAATGACGGTGGAGGAACGAGATGATTTGAGTGACCAGAGTTGTGAGGAGTGCATAGAGCTGTACCAGAGACGCGACATTATGGCACGAGTATGTTTCTTGCTCCAGAGAGAAAATGCCCAGTTGAGGTTGGAATCACAGAAACTTAGAGCAGCTAAAGAAGATTGATCGTAGGACGGATTGAGTAGTAATTCTTCAAGAAATTCGCAACTCCGTTTCAAATTTCTTGAAACCAACGGAGGGGCAGATGTGACCGTACCGGCACAATTAGTATTTATTTCAAATGATATGCTTGGTAAGGAAGCTGGCAGCAAGCTTTCTTTGTGTGGATGCTGGGGGTATCGTCAGGTTGCGCAATACGAAGCCCGCCAGAGAGGCGCCTTCACCCGCCCACTGGGTGGCTTAAGGAATCCCCGAGCTAGGCACACGTCATAGAAGAAGCAGGAGAAGAACACTATTTAGCGACTCCATATTGGAAAACATCTGCCAGCGTACAGCGATGCCAAAGCGATCGGGCAAAATTTAATGCATTTTCGGCATAAATAAGGCTTAATTAACAATACTGCACCCGTTAGAGTAGTGTGCTGAATTTTGGTGGAATTATAAAGTCAAGAGTTCTGGTAGAAAATACTCTCCAAGCGAAAGGCGTTGGTAAACAACTTATATAACTCCGGTCGCGTACGGACGCCTAGTGAAAAACCAGATGCCTTCGGGGATTCCCTACTTCCCCTCCAAGATGATAAATTAATTACGGCAGATCCGCCGAACATATCAAATTCCGCATGGCATAGCGTACTTGTGCATATCCGAGTCACACAGTCTAGCGTATTGCTAATTTCGACAGGCTGGTTTATCCAGGAGCAGTCAAAATAAGAGTGGGGATGAAGTCACTAAACCGCCCCTACCACCGGGGCTAGTATAAGTTTTTTGCAGTTCCAGGGAACTGGAGTAGTCGTTGAGGAGCTTTCGACGGGAAACGACGGTCGCTTCGCTATCGGATTACCGCTCCTTGGTATACTCTGTGAACAAAGCGGCAGGGAAAATCTTTCAGTTTTTTTTCTTTTTGTGATTATAATTTGTGATAGGCAACAGACGAGTACGGTAATGAGATATACTTAAGATATCGGTTGCAAAGTAGACTAAGACTTCGTGAAAGATGAAGTAGGATTTTGCATAACAACTACTTGATAGTACGTAGAATTTCTCGAGCAGAACAAAGAACTGTATAAAATCACGCTGTTTCTGAACAGAGCGTAGGTCAGATTATTAACTGATTAACAATCTAGTGAGGAGTGTTCCTTAACTATTAGACCATACAGAAGATAGGGATAGAAAATTCTGCATCATACGAATGCAGGGAACGCCCGGTTTAACAGTGTAATAGACTAGCTGAAAGTAGCCGATATATTCATCTCCTTGTAACTGGCAGTGGGTAGACAAAGAAGTAATAGGAGTGAACGGTAACACGTGTGCAAGAAATTGATAAATTGTGTGAATTACAATCTAATTTCAGTGATCCGTGTGTTACTAAAATGGATTACGCGAGACAAGATATGGAACTTCTGAACTCCAGGACTACAGGATCCAGCGCCATGGAGTAATCCAACATGGGCAGGCCTCCGGATCCTCCGGACAGGGCCGAAGACGTCAACTGTTGAGTACCAAGTTATGTTTATTTCCAATGCTAGTATTTCCCTTTGTAAATAATAGTCATGAAGTATAGGGTTAAAATAACATATATAAATAGGTTTAATCCGCCCAAGAATAGTCGGGAATCCTTTTATTCATTTTTGTTTCAATAAATTAATTAGATATGGGAAGGGAGTGATCCTGTGTTAGTGTATAGAATAGGGGACCCCTTTTAGTGGATATATTTGCATGTTATTATAATTTGTTTATTTAGTGCTGAGAAGGAATTGAGGGGGGAAAAGGAATAGAATGATATGTAGATTAATAATGTAGATCTCATCTGAGCAAATGCCTAAGTTACGTAGGGATTAGCGAGGTGACAGAGTCATCAACAAGTGCCCGTAAGAAAGGAAAAACTTGGGCTAGAATCAGCACTATGTTCGTAAAGTCAGAAATAGCATGTTGTTGCATGGTAGTATAAGTTTTGGCTGTAACTGGTGATGTTCAAGGAATGACGTGCCGAGGTTTGAACCCCTGTCCTCCACTACACTATGGAGGTTAGATGTAGAAGGTCTGTTAGTGGTTTGGAAGGATTTAATAATTTAAATTAATTTGAATTTTATTATTATTATTATTATTATTATTATTATTATTATTATTATTATTATTATTATTTTCTTAATGTAACTTGAGCAGTGTTTTGATACTATACATTACAAGCAAAAGGTTAGAAGATTCTTATTATTATTATTATTATTATTATTATTATTATTATTATTATTATTATTATTATTATTATTATTAGTATTGTTATTATTTTACCTAAGGTACTTTGATTGATGATTTATACCGATAGATAGGGTAGTATCTGATAGGTACACACACTCGCCTCAGAGGCGGAGAAATAGGAGTATTGCTATGGTCAGGGGCTAACGGATGGTGCACTTTGGAAGGAGAGAAGATACGAGTCGAACTCCAGACCTCCAGAGATATGAGAGAATGAACTGTGAATTAACGGTCGAATTTGAGAAATGATTCTCGTGTACTGAATGTATGTGGGCTGGTCCGAGCATTGAATAAAATGTGCCAGTTTTTCTAATGAATTAATTTGATGGACACAGAGAGAAAAAAAGGCCTAGCGGGAAGCAGGCTGAATGGTGTTTTTTTTTTGTCTCCGGACCGTGGGACAAGTGTCAGCCGAATTTATGGCTGAGAGGGGAGAATCTGGAACAGGGAGGAAGATATACAAGCAGAAAGGTTGGCCGAACCAACATTCTGGTTTCTTTGAGAATAAAGACAGCAAGTGCTTTAATTGCCACCCCGTAGACCATGACCTACAGAGTAATATAGATGTTTATTTTTGTTATGACAGTTCGATACACGAGTAGATTAATTAGGGCTTGATTACAGTACCCTGGATGGAGACGACCAGAGTCTCAGGTTCGAACCTCATGTGGGCACAGCAGCGATCAACAGCTCGCTAAGACAGCGGGTTACAACGGTTAAATTACAGCCATCGTCTTTATTGATACATGTGTTTGATATATTTTCTTTTTCAGGATGTGTTTTTGTTGGTTACTTTTAATCGATGTCGATTTGAATCTAGACTTCGTGAAAGTCCACTGGTAGTGATTGCAAATGATAGTTCGTTGTTCAAGTCTGTGTTTATTTTATATGGAAGACTTGAGTCCTTTTTCTTTCCTTCTCCGTGTTTTAGTGACGGATTTCTGATATGGTCGGAATGTTCGGATTTTTTTTTTTTTTAATCTTTACTTCATTGATTCCTAGCGTTAGCCGACCATTCAAAGGCGGACATTTTTCTTTTGTGTAAATAGAGTCTAATGTGTAATACTGGATTCAGTCCCATGGAATACTCGCATTGGGGGAACATGGCTTGTTTTGTTTGTTTTTGTGAATATGATAGGGTACTCAGTGGTTTATGCTAAACCGGGTGATGACGCGCACAAAACAATTGCGATAATACACAAAACAATGTGTGTAGCATACATCCAAACTAATGTAATAATTATGTAAGCAATATATGACACAGGCAATTCAAAGTGATAGTATGTGAAAAAGTGAAATCATATTAACAACCTCTCGGTCATTCTCTGTTTTGGTAGAGAGGGATATGGATATCTACGTCTGTGTCAAAAAGGAAAATTTATTGGAGTAGAGAAATAACAGCTAACGTTGCCTTTCACATAGATTTTGTCTGTGGAATGTGGAGGTAACAACCGATGTCAATGGCAGCCCGGATTTTTCCGCTGCCAAAATAAGTGATTTGCTCATATTAATTGTGTCAGAAGTATCAAGAGTGTATGTAAATTTGTATATTTCACCGAGTGAGTAGTAAATTGTTCCAAACGATTTTATGCCTATCTATACCGAAAAACATGCATCCAGAATCCTCTTCCGTTCATTGTAGGCCTTTAAGATAGCTTATGTTTGATAGCCTCTTTATGCCGCGAACGTTCTTCGGCCCTGAGGAGTCCGTGTTCAGACCTCAGGAACGGGAGAGTAGCTGTGATCTAGCTGAGTCGAATGGTCGATAACTCTTCATGTGAGTGGATTAAGTATACAATCCCAATGAGGAGAAATCGGCACAGACCGAAAAGATCCCTTGACTATCGACTTCCGTGGAGCATGGTCCCATGTGTTCGTGACCCGAAAGGGTTGGTTTGCTGTCACATGGTCCCATGAGTCATGGGGGACGGTGGGAAAGGTGCCACTACATTGTTTGTAACTTTATGTTTGCAGAAATTTTAAACATAAAATGGAAAATAAGAACACGCGAACTCGTCGGTCATTCGAAGGAAACACACATTTTATGCAAAGTATAACCAATGATGAACTGCAATATTTTCCCAGAATCTTATGCAGGGCTGCAATGTGTTCCTGGAAATTGATAGTGACCACTTTCAGAATATCCCATGAAATCAGGTAAGAGTAAACTTTCGATACAATTCTTTTCAGTCAATTAGCTATTGCCATCGGCTCCCTTCACGTGCTGCATCTCCGAGGCGCCGAGCTGGGCAAAGCAAGGGTGAAAATACAGTAATTTTTGAAAGCCCGGTATGATCTCATTTAATAGAAGGTAATCTACAAGTTTAGGCCTGGCACAAAAAGCCAGGACTTACTGTATATGTACGGAAGAATAGGAAATTTCCTTATATTTTCTTTGAATCTATCTATATTAATTATTAATTGATTGTAATTATAGCAAAATAACTACTCACAAGAGTTCTATAAATGTGCTCATATTGAAACATACAGTACATTGAAAGTTTGTTAAAGCTAACTAATCCCAACAGGAAACTCACTTACCAAGAAATAAATATAATCGAAATCGACCTTCAACATATTATGTCGTGTTACGTAAATGTTGTAGGTGTTGAAGAGATGATAAATACAGGACAAAAATGGCCAAACCGGACACCAGTGGGATCCAAATCCACAAAATCACGATTTAGTGTCGGTTGCTCTAACAATTGAGATATGGTGGCCTAGGCCATTTTTGTTCTGTTGGATAGGATCTAAATTACAGGTCTGGCACTACTTCCATCAGAGTGTACAGTGCGTTTAAGTCGCCCGTTGAGGGCCAAGTCAATGAATATTGAACTTTTACGACCGCATTGTAATCGAAACCTTCTTTCAATGTATTATGTCGTGTTATGTACATTTAGTATATGTTGAAGGGATGTTACGTACAGAATAAAACTTGCCAACCGGACACCTGTGGGATCCAAAACCACACCTACCCGATTTCCCACAGCGTAGCCCGTCCACCTTGTGGTTATGAAACACCTCACTCTGGGCAAATTCTCAAGAATTTTTAGTAAGACGTAATATTATTTCTTGACGTACCAGTAACAACAATTGCGGTTACCGGAGATGCCAAACTTCAATTACCAAAGGACTGAGTCAGAATCACAACTGTGAAAGTAGATTATGAAAGCCGGCGCTGTAACCACGGGGCTACTCAGCATGACAATAGTTACTTCCATACATCAAAGCACTTGGAAAGAGCTTCCAGAAAAGCAAAACTTTGCCTGTAGAAATCAAATCATTCGGGCAGGATCAAGCAATATGAATATCTTCCGGCCAGTAATGTTTGTGTGCTGGTCTGAATGAAGTTGTCCTCACCTCTTACGAGCTAACGTAAGTTATAATAAAATTTTCTCCTAAACAGTTTGGTTTAAAATGAAAGGACACCAAATGAATCTGTGGTGGAGAATTATGAGCGAAACATATGTGCCAGTGCCTTCTACATTCATCTTCTGGTATTGAGCAGGTCTTGGTATTTCTATATGAAAATGTAATAATGTGGCAAGTTTGTGGGCACAGATGATCTGCTTGGTGAATATGGTCAGATCAATAGACTCTTTACCTTTTATGTAGGCCTATATATACAGTAGTTCAAGTCAGTCCTTTTAAGTAGTTGCTATTGTTTTAACGGGTTCCTAATATAATAAAACAGTTAAATAACTTTACTAGTAAAAGTTTAAGCACTTTATTCAGCTTAGTCCTGGTATTTTAGGGGTCATTGGATAAGAGTGTTCCATTAGAGATTTGGTCATCGGTTTAAGGCAAGATATCTTTCCAGATACCATGTGATTCTGCAGGTCAAACTTCAAATCATTATCATTTGAGATTGGCGGCTAGAATTAATATGCCTGCAACTACACAATGTAGTATCGTAACCCCATCATCGACGATATATTCAGAAAATTGATTGTAACAAAATAAATACTCACAAGAGATCTAAAAATCTACTCATACACAAATTTAAACTGAAAGTTTGTTAAAGGCATCTACGCCCAACAGGAAGCTTACTTATCAAGAATCATCTATATCTGAAACAGGCATTCAACCTATTAGGTAGTGGTGCGTACATTTATTACGTGTTCAGGAGATGTTAAGTACAGAACCAAAATGGCCAAGCGGACACCAGTGGGATCCTAACCCACAACCTCCCTATTTCCCACAACGTAACCCTTCCACCGTGAGGTTATGAAAGACCTTATTCTATGCAGAATACCTGGAATTTTTAGTCAGATATAATATTATTTCTTCATGTATCACTAACTACTTTTATGGTTACCAGAGACGACAAACTTCAGTTACTAAACGACTGTGTTGGATCATAACTGCGAACGTGGAGTATGAAGGCCCGCATTGTAACCTCTGAGCTTATCAGCATGACGAAAGTTTCTTCTATACATCAAAGCACTTGGAAGGAGCTTCCGAATAATCAAAATTTTTCCTGTAGAAATCAAATCATCCGGATTGCATGAAGCAATATTAACATCTTTTGACTAGTAATGTTCCTGTATTGGTCTGTATGAAGCTATCGTATAATCAAATTTTCTCTTAAACTGTCGGGTTTCAAACTTGGTAATTCTATGTGCAAATGTGCTAGGACAAAACCCAACTGGTTGATGAGTATGGTCAGATCAATACATTCTTTATATTCTATGTAGGTCTATATATACTATATATAGTTCAAGTCAGGCTCTTAGGTATTTTCTATTGTGTTAATAGGTTCCTAATATAATAAAATAGATAAAATATCATTACTAATAAAAGTATACACACATTATTCAGCTGGTCTCTGGTATTTTAGGGGTCACTGGAGGAATTCTGATCCATTATAGACTTGATCACCGGTTTAAGGCAAGATTTCCTTCCATATAAAATGTGATTTTTCGGGTGAAAATTCAAACCATGATCATTTGAGATTGGCTGGTAGGATCGGTAAGCCAGCAGCTACACATTGTACTAGCCTGACCCCGTCATCGAGGACATATTCCGAAAGGAAGTTGTGTATCATTACTTAAAATAATTTAGAAATGCATTTTAAAATTATTATTTGTTTGTAATATTATACAGGTATATAATTTCAGCACATTTATTAAATTTGAGGCATTATTAGCGCTTTCGTAAGAACGATGAATCTTGTTGTTATGTTCCCTGGGCCCTTAAATAGTCACAAACCAATGTGTGACTTTATATATGGATTCTGTGCACTATAGGCACATACAGTATGTTTTATATCTCAAAATTTGAGCAAGCTCACAAAATCAATGTCATTGGATAACAATAACTTGCATTGTGACACATCATTTCCAAAATGGCAGATGATGTGATAATATCAACAACATACCTCCAATGGCTTCTTCCTTTTCTATTCTATCCCGTGGTGTACAGGGTTTTTCGCTATCAGTATCTTGTACTAGAAAATAAAGCTCCGATTTACATATTGACTTCCTAAATTACGTTAATACATTATACATATAATACACATTTTATTTTATAGCTAATGCAACAATATAAAAAATAAAAATGAAAGCGAGTCAAAAGGTGAATTGAACCATTGTTTTTAACGCTGTGGTATGTAGTGAGTAATATTATATATGGAATGACCTGTGCATTGCTAACACATAACATACTGTATTTACAGTGTTGTATTTAGGACTATGTAAAACAGAAGAGGCTGAATGGCAGGCACAGAGCAATAGATATTTTGGAAGGGGTGTTGAGGTAGAGAATTTTGTCAAAAATGAAGGATAGGATAGGTTGGATTGATCATTTAAAATAATTTGTAGATCACGTCCAATATAGAAGTCAAATTCATCCAGTTTAATTTAGAGAAAACAAGAAGTGACTTATTAGAATGCAATCCAGTGCATTACGAACCTAGCGCAGCCCATGTCCCATCATTTCTCCGATATCTAGCAGTTGACGGAAAAGCAGGCTTTCTCAAGGCCAAGCTGTTCCACACCATCTTTTCGTTGCGATTGAGTGGGGTTATATAAACGCTTCAGAAGTGTGATTGCAGTGACGGGACCGACTAGAGACTAGCGGCTATTTCTCTATGAGATATTTTCCTTGAGGAATTTGTGCGAAAATATTTAGATTAATTTTTCCCTTTGTTAACCGGGCGCTCCTTGGCCATCAGCAAGTACTGCAATGTGGTTGTTTATGAACTGGAGGGAAAGCTGCTCTGTTTTAAGATACGAAGAGGCGATGTCCTACACGAGATCTTCTCAGGAATCAGATTCAACGTATTCGATAGTGGATGGAACTGAGTCCAGAAGAACCAACCTGGTGAACCTTATATGGCTGTGAAGGCCTTAAAATTATCAATTATATTGTAATGACGACTGGAAATATGCTCTAATTGTTGCAGGTGGGTTGAAAAATTAATGCACGACGGAAGTTTGGATCCAACACTTCTATTTATCAGTGAGGAACCTTGGTTCCCTGTGAGTGGTTCTGTGAACTGTCATAATAGTCGGTATTGGGACAGTAAAAATCTTCATGAAATTCCATTCCATTACAATAAATATGTGTATGGTGTGTTTTACTGCAAACCGGATTTTCAAAACAGCGTAATTTGTTGGCTATGTGAACAACTTGAACAACTTTTAGTGACAATTTGCTCAAAGGTTCACGGAAGAAGGAAGGACTTGCAACTTGACGATGCAACAGCTCATACATTTGTTAATAACTCGCAGACTTTGGCGCCATTTTCCCTGTCTAAATTGATTTTAACTTTATCTTTGGAGAAATGTTAAACAGAAAGTGGAAAATAACAACAAACGTACTCTTCGGTCTCTCGAAGGAAAAACACACTTTATTCAAAGTGTAACCAATGGCGAACTGCAGTATTTTTCCCAGAACCTTATGCATGGTTGAAACTTTTGCCTGCAATATGATAGTGACCACTTAGATCTGATTGGGGAATGTGAGAAAACGGAGGTCTCGAACCTGCCCGTGCTGTTGCCGAATGCGCTGCCCTACTATCTGCCAACTCGCAGGTCCCCATTAACCTATCGGTAAATATCAGGAACAGAGTTGGTGAGTACATGAATTTTATCTGTAATGCCTTGAGCGAGATAAATGTAATAAGGGAGGAATTTACTGAACTGCCTCCATCGAAGGCCCAAGTAAACCGGCTGAGGGCCAGAGCGTCCCACTACTCGGGTCGTATCCCGGACTTGTTGTACATCAAACCCGATGCTGAATTTATATCTGAATGTGCAAGATTGTCAACAGTCGTTTCAGGTATTACTGCTGATCCGGATTTGTTGTTAGTCGGAGAAATGCTCTATCTCAGCTGGTCATAATCCCGTTGTACCTACCTCAAATATTCCTTCTAACCAATTTGTGTCCTCTTCCCGGAGTCAAGGTTCGTGCTGTGTGACAGCTCCTTTCCTAGAAAATTTAGTGTCCAGGTCAAATTATCTTTCTTCTCCAAACTGCAGGTTTTCCGTGGAGTGAGGAGCTTTTCGGTGAATTCAATTGACGAGAGTATTAGATTTCTACGATTCCTTGTAGAGTTAAGAGACACTGGAAACATCTACTCTGTCGATGACTTGGGGATTTTTCGCGCCCTTTTCCCTCATTGTGAAGGGATCCTGAAAAGGGATATTTCAGAAGCTATTTCTAGAAATTTAACTATTAACGCATTTCATGAGCTTGTCCTCTCTAAATTCATTCCCTCGCTTGCTCTTCAAAGTCTATTGCCGCCGTACTGTTTCAGGACGTAGTTTCTTAATGAAAACTTGCTTCCTTATGTTCTCGACTTAAGGTTTTATTGTTAAGGTTTTAAAATTTCGGTTTCCGAAGGGGAAATGGTGGCTAGGATCTTAAAAGTTATCTCTCCTTCATACCGCTCCTACCCCTCATTATCCAAGTGTCCTACCAATTTCCCAGAGTTGGAAGAAGCATGCTCGTTTGCAGAGGACGTGGAACACGGGGATGCTTCGAGACCTACTAATGTTCCCCCTCCTACCGTACCCTCCTATCCAGTTCTTCCTGAGTCTTCTAATGAGGCAAATAATCGCAACTGCTTCAATTGTGGTTCCAAAAATCACTTGAAAAACCATTGGCCGTCTTCGAAACGTAATTCTGGTGGTTGTTATACCTGTGGCTCAAAACAACATCTCAAAAGGAACTGTTCCATGTCATTTAGTGGCGTTGGTCAATGACTACATGGCAAGAGGGCAGTGCCTGCCCATCCTAAACTTGTAGATTCCGAACATTTTGGAAAGCCTGTTTATCCCCCCTTGTGCAATAGAGTCTCCGCTCATGTCCCCTCCTCTGGTACTTGCACATTTGTCGAGGTTAATAATGAACCAATTAATGCTCTCCTCGATACGGGTAGAGTAGTACGTTTAATTAATTCTGCATGGTACCGTCAAATGAAAACCTCATGTATGTTACCTGAATTGGAACCTACACACCTAAAATGTGTTTCTGCCAATTATCAGTTTTTTTAAATCTTGGGTTCGATGAAGGTCAAGTTAAGAATTGATAATTTTACTCGGAAAATCAAGTGCTTGGTAACACCTAATCTATCATGCAACGTTATTCTTGGGGCCAATTTTCTGTCTAGGGCTGGGGTTGTTTTGGATTTACAAGGTTGGAATTTCTTTTTTAAATTTACCCCTAATTTAAATTTTGACTTGATAAACGTCCCACTGAAGATGCCTATTGTTTTTTGTGTGGGTTACCCTCAGTCCGATGAGCCTAGTGACATTGATCGCCTTGAGCTGAACCATTTGGGGGACGCTGAAGCCTCTCAAGTCCACGCGCTATGTAAAGAGTTTCCGGAAGTTTTCACTAGCAAGTTAGGCTTGATCCGATGCTCTCGAGTATGATATTACGTTGTCTGACCATCAGCCTGTTCGATCTCCTCCATACCGTCTTTCCCCACCCCCTATGTTTGACAGGTCAAATCCGGCCGTAACTGTGGAGCGCCCTACCGCTAGACAACGCGGCATCATGGTTTGGGGCGCTATTGCGTATGATTCCACGTCACCTCTAGTGCGTATTCAAGGCACGTTAAATGCCCACCGCTACGTGCAGCATGTGCTGTGGCCGGTGGCACTCCCGTACCTTCAGGGGCTGCCCAATGCTCTGTTTCAGCAGGAAAATGCCCGCCCACACACTGCTCGCATCTCCCAACAGGCTCTACGAGGTGTACAGATGCTTCCGTGGAGAGCGTACTCTCCGGATCTCTCACCAATCGAACACGTGTGGGATCTCATTGGACGCCGTTTGCAAACTCTGCCCCAGCCTCGTACGGACGACCAACTGTGGCAAATGGTTGACAGAGAATGGAGAACCATCCCTCAGGACACCATCCGCACTCTTATTGACTCTGTAACTCGACGTGTTTCTGCGTGCATCGCCGCTCGCGGTGGTCCTACATCCTACTGAGTCGATGCCTTGCGCATTGTGTAACCTGCATATCGGTTTGAAATAAACATCAATTATTCGTCCGTGCTGTCTCTGTTTTTTCCCCAACTTTCATCCCTTTCGAACCACTCCTCCTTGGTGTTGCATTTGCTCTGTCAGTCAGTGTATTTAAATATTACCACTGCTCTCCCATTGGTGGTCATTTAGGTAACTTCAAAACCCATCAAAAATTAGGGAGTTCTTCGTTTGGGAAAACTGGATAGTGACATCCGAAATATGATCAAATCCCGTAAATCTTGTGGCATCAGCAAACCTAATTTAAATAACCGCGTGGGGTTGTTGTCATCATCACAAGCTTCACGCCCAATTCAGCGGCTGTTCATCGGTTCCGTAGGTCCCCTCCCTCGGTCTTCTCTAGGGAACACCCACATCTTTGTCGGTATATATGCCTTCTCCTGGTTTTGTTGGATCTTCCCACCAGGTCCACCAATTCCCGTACTTCTATCTCCTGTATAAATTATATTTTCGCATCCTTTGGCCCACCCAAGTTCTTGGTATCTGACAATGCTAGTTCTTTCACCAGTAACTCTTTCAAAAGGTATCTGTTTGAGCTGTGCATCTCCCATGTCACCACTACGCCGTACTACCCAAATCCTTCTTATACCGAGAGGTTGAGTTGGAACTTAAGTCCGCGTTTATAGCTTATCATCATGACAATCAGTCCAAATGGGACTCCTGTCTGCATTGGTTAGCCCATTCCTTTAATTCCGCTATTTATGAGTCACATGGTAAGACGCCTATGTCTCTAATATTCAGCTATACCCCGTACTACCCCATGTCTAACATCCTATGTATTGATGATCTTCTGAAGGAACTGCCAAAGCCTAATGACGTTCAAATGATGTGGAACGAAGGCAAAAGGAATTTATCTGTGTCATATGAGTTCAATAGGAAGTGCAATAAAGGTAGAAAGCCTTCAAAATTAAATGTTGGTGATCTGGTATATGTTAAATGTTACCCCGTAAGTAAGGCCGTGAATAAGTTTCCGGCAAAGCTTGCCCCTAGATACCAAGGCCCGTGTACTGTGTTGGAGTTCTTGTCTCCGGTTTCAATTTTGGTAAGTGATCCTGTAGCGAAACGGATTAGGCACGTTCATATTTCCCAAATGAAACCTGGTTAAACGGACACCTTGTACTGTATCCTTTGCTGGTTACATGCGCCGTTGGTAACTGATTCGTACTTTTAGTTGAACCTGGCATGCATACTGCGGGTTGGTCAGCGAATCAATTTGGTCCTTACTGTATCCAGTGTTGGTGACTCTCATTTAGTGCCCCTTAAGTATTACTGTTACACTGTTTGGTTTCTTCTAGTCTGAAATCTGTTTATCCTTGCCTGTCTTGTGGTGATGGTATTACTTCTTAAAAATATTGTATTTGTGTAATCGAAACTTGTGCTTGTGTGGTGTGCAACTGAATTGCCACGGTGGAAATCTAATTTCATCTATCTCTAAATTTGTGCTCCTGAAACTGATTTCTTGTTTACTCAAGGTTTTAAGAAAGGTAAATTAATGGACTTATTTCTTTCTTGGCTCCGCATGGAATTTCTTGTGCTGGATCCGTCTATCATCGAGCTGCTTAATCATTGCTGGGCTATAGCGAGTTTGGGATGGAATGAGAGGGAGTGTATTTGGTACCCGAATGGTTTACATTTTATAATCCTTTCACTGTATGCGTGTGAGGGTGTGAGGAGCTTAGTAAAGATTTGGTTGCAATCTGTACCATTTCGGTATTGTGCGATTACTGGTTATGGTGTATTACGACTGGTTGGTGTCGGAAAGGTTGCCTGCTTGCCTTGTGCATGGACTGTACGTCTTAAAGGTGTTTCATTTTCCGGCTACTGATGTTTGGTGTTCATCTATGACCTAGTGACCTAACACTCTTCTTTTGGGGTACACATGGCAGCTGTTTCTAGTGCTGTATTCTATGTGTGAACCATTGATAATCTTATTTTGCTCGTAACTGTTTTTGTGTGGTATATATCATCCTACTCTTTCGATTTTGAATTGATTTGAAAATATGTAGAAAATCTGTCCCCCCGTTCCTTATCTGCTGGTATTTGGTTTATGAACTACTGCGAGCATTGTGATTGTATCCCCTGCCTTGTAACTTGGTAAAGTATTTGTGGTATTGTTTTCATCCTTTGAGTTGTAGATTCTTGGTGATGAAGTGTAATTTACCTTATCTACTAATTGTTGTATGGGTTGTTCAGTGGTACTATTTGAACTTCTTTCCTGAGAGGGTATCTCCTTTGTGCCTATATGGTATGGTCCTAGTCTTTGGCTTCTACCTGGTTTGATGATGTAATTTCTGCTCCGTATTGTGCTGAATTTGTGTAATGGCTGGTAAGCACACGTTGCGGATGGATATCCTTTGACCTCTTAATGAGTTGACCTGTGCATCTAGCTGGTCATTATTGTAATTGTGTTTGAGCTTCAGATGTTTGGTTGTCAAGACACTTTGGTTGTGATGTGATTTGTCCTTTAATTTACCTCTGTGTTGCAGTAGATTTGGTCATTTGTTAGTGAATCCACAACTCTGATGAAGTAAACTCTCTTGTTGGAAATATCTTAATTTTAGTAGGCTCTGGGTTCTTCGACTTGTTCTTTCCCACTTGATCTCGATCCGTCGTCACCATTTTTACATCTTTACATTGTGTTCTTTCCTTCATCTATCTTTAACCGAGCGTTTTCTCTGAAACGGGTTCATTATGTACCCTCTATACCATTGTGGACCATTCTTCCAGTCATTCTTCTTCTAACCATGCGCACTCTGTGTCTCTCATGGTGTTTAAGGTGAATAATTCATGAGTTAGTTAACTTGTATCTGGGCATCGTTTCTTGTGGTGATACCTTTGATGTGGCTGTTATGGATGACCTACTGATCGCGAGCCCTCCATCTTGTAAAGTATAGGAGTCTCCTACGTGCCCATCGACTCTACCGTCGCCCCGTTTGAGCCTCCGTTTAACTTCAGTTATTTTCTAAGTCTCTCGTCGTTTCTGTTGGTATTCCTTTGGTCTGTCGAGAGTATCAGTTATCTCTCCTCGATTCTTCCCCCGAGATTTAGCAGGTAACTATGGATAAGTTGGTGATCCTAGTCTAGCGAGTATACTTTTCTGCTGCTCATTTCTGATTCGGGCAAGTTGACGAGTTCAACACTCCGTAGTTGTGTGTGTGTGTGTTACCCATGTACCTATATATGTAATTTGATGTTTTTGCCCTCCTGATTTTGCTCCAATTATATCATACCATATGTTCCCAGTGCGTCTATGCTATTGTGTGTTCCTGTATCTTTAATTGCTTGATTATCATTTTGGGATCTGTGCTCATGTAATATTTCTGTTTCCCTTTCCGTTATTTTATTGAACCACTTGTGGTATCAGTCCCAGTCCTCTAGTATGGGGACTAAGTGTTGGTGTGTACCTTATGCCCTAGCATGTTCTTACTTAATTGTTTCTGTGTATACATTTAGTGTGTACAGTTCGTGGTGGAGTAACCTAGTGTATTTCATGTGACCTCCTGTTTTTGTTTCTTGATTGTTGTTGTATTGACTCTTCCTTTTCCCCCGTGCCTAATCGGAACAGGTGGAGTGCTCTGGGCCTAGGTTAGTTTGTTGGTAATTAATGACACGTAAAGTTAATTGATGGATCTATTGATCCTTGTAACTATACACTCACCTCCTTTATTTTTATTTCCTGTTTCCCTTCTTTTGCCCTCCTACGGGCCTTATCGCAAGCTTGATTTGCCGTTTATTGCTGATTTGCAAAACGAGAGGATGCACATCCTTAAAACCTAAGGAGATTTATAAACATATTATAGCGATAGAATTTTGTTTACCACTGTGCTTTAGGGAATAACCTGAATGCATAAATTAGTAAAGAAAAGGATGTAATATCGGTTCTCCGCTACAATAATTGAAACTCATGTGAGTTTTTTGAAACCACAAGCGAAATTGATTGTATACTTGAAAACTATATTACCGTGTGACTTCTTGGTGAAAGTATACCGTGTGCAATCGGCAATTTTGGAATCCCGGCTGTATATACTCTCAATCTGGTGTGAAATTTTACTATTGCTACCTCCTGAGTGAACAATTCATGTGTTTGGTAACTAATGTTGTTTGCGCCCCGACTATTTGTTTAAAAGGCAACTTTATGTGGAACAGTTATTGATATTATAAGTTTGGTCACGTGGACCTTTAATAGGAAATGAATTTTATAACGGTGGTCATTTTTCATAGGACTGCTTCTACTAAATCTAGCTTACTTCCTGAACACAGCATCATTACTGAAGCAAGCATTGTGATATGTCGTGCTTCGGAGAGGGGGGACTGTGACGGTATTTTTGGTACCTAACCTCCCAAGTAAACATTCTGGACTGGGTTCTGCACCCTAGAAATTGGTGTCAATGAACCTTGTGAGAGAACATTATCGTTTCACATTTAATGTGAAATTTCTCGACGTTCTTGTTTGATTTCGATTACCATATCTTGTCGCGCTGTGAAGTGCTACGCTCTGGCGACTAGGGTTTAAACTTTCGAGCCTGCATGAAAGGTTCTGCGCTTGTGCGTGTGGCAACAAGACAAGTCACGGTCCTTAGCGTGGAACGCGAGGAGTTGGAGTTGAATCGCCATGGAAAGAAGTCGTGTGTGTTGGACCGGCGGTATGGTTCCGGGCAGTAGCTTCCATAATGGATAAAACCAGGCCCATGTGGGCATTTGGTGCCCTATAAACCTGGTAGCTGGCCTCGATTAGTTTCAGATTGGTGCACAAGCAGTTAAACTGCATTTTATATTCCACTTGAAGCCTGGTTGTGTAAGGTAACTGAATGTAGCTCTCGGCGTCTCTTCCCTGTTCATGGATCGGAAACTGTAAGTTACCTTTTTTATCTAACTATAGGAATTCTACTTTCAAAGAAACTGAAAAATTTCAACGAAAATCTTGGTAGGATGTGAGGAAAGTGATCTCTACCCGGGATAATAATAATAATAATAATAATAATAATAATAATAATAATAATAATAATAATAATAATAATAATAATAATAATAATCTCCGATTGGTGTAATGACTGCATGTTCGTTACGTTACCATGTGTTCACAAAGAAGCTTCTTCTTACTGCTTTTAGTAGAAAAGTGCAGTGCGGACTAAAATCAAAACTTATTTTAAGTTTAACTATGATTTTAACTGAAGTTTTTTCTATAAATGTATGTAAACGGAGAGCCACCGCAATGTTCTGTTTGAAATTGGGTTAACCTTCCTAAAAATATTCTTTTGGGGTTTGGGTTTTGGGTTAATTATTGTTTCCTGTTCTGCCTTTTCCGGCTCTTATTTATTTTTCCTTTGTGGTTTTTCTGTGTCCTTGCGGACACGCTTTGTTGTTGTCGTTGTTGTTGTTGCCTTTCCAACGGGTTGTTGATTTGATTGTTGGGCTAACTTGGATTTTAATCGGGGTGTGGTGTCTTAGTGGTACATTCTTTAATGTGGATGTCATTGCTTTACGTGTGTTCTAAGTGTAAACTTATCTTATATTTACTTCGCCATTTACTTTTCCCGGTTTGGTAAATTTTGAGGTGTGGTTTCGCTTGTTTTGGTGGTATTATATACTATCCCTTGCAAAGGCTAGCCGTCCAGTAAGAGTTTTCTTGTGGTAAATTTTACTGCAACCTAGGCCTAAGTTTTCTAGATTTTAAGATTAATAATTTTAGAGTAGGCGACCGGTCGAGTAGGTAAGCTTTAATCCTTGTGTTTCTTTAATTTTCTTATCGAGGTCAGCATTTTATTTTTTAAAGACTTATTTATTGAATTTATGTTTTTTCCTTTTAAATGAATGTCATTTCAAATAACTATTAATTTTATTTTATTAAGTTAATTGGTTTTTCATTTGTTGGTTTTGAGCATTCCACAACTAGAAGACTTTTCATTGTTTATTGGAGTTACCCAGAGAGTTTAAATAACATTTCAAGACCTTTAACTTCATGTTGAATTCCATTTTCTCCTTTAATTTTGCAACATATATTTTGTTCTTGGAAGAAGGTGAATTAAAGTCATTTATTTTCTTATTAATGGTGGATTTTCATTTCACTAAATGGATGAAGCACGGTCACTGTTTCTTATTCAATTTCTGACCGCAGCCTTTATCTGCTTCCCTCTTACTCTAAAGTAAGTGTGCTTTTTCCTATTGTTTGGTTTATTCTTGTGCGTTGTTGTTTTGCTTGTTCTTTCTGCCTGCTCTATGGTGTTCGCTTTTCTCCCCTTTTGGGGGCGACACGCTACTAACCTTCTCATCTGGGGTCCCTCTCTCAGGGGTGTGAGGTTATAAACCCATCATCCGGTGGTTGTTTCTGGGACCTTGTGGACGGTGCCGGTTTGAATTACCCACCATGGAACAGTGTTACTTTTCCATCAAATTCAGATACTGAGTAGAAGCTATTGGATGTCAACCAATTTTAAGGGTTCCTCTGAAGATACATAGGGGCATATCCTTTACATGGGCACGTAGTTTGTTGAATATTTTAATGCCATTTTATCTATATTTTTCTTGTGTTTTCCTCAGTCTTACATGTTGTAAATCTAAATCCTTCCTATATCTTGTGCCATACGAGTGTACATTTCTGTGAGTTGTTAGGTCGATGAAATTTTCTTTAGTACTGAGTGTACTATGATAAATGTATAATGAGGGAATAGTCATAATTGCAAGTTCATGGAACATAGGTCTACATGACTCCCATGTGGCCTTACCTTTAATACATATTTTTGCTTTCTTTTGCCACTTGAACACATATTGAGCCCCTGATGAGTTACCCCATAACATGGTACCATATGATAAGTGTGAGTGAAAGAAGGCATATTATGCATTCATCATCTGACTACTACTAACTGATCCTTTGAGTCTGCGTGTTTATGTTCCAGGTTAATTTACAATCCAGATACAATTCCTATAATCTGACAGAATTCTGATCATTATTACCCAGACCCGGATTAATTAAATGGAAGTAGATCACTTCTGTCTTGTTATTATTTAGGAGAAGTTTATTTACCTGCAACCAAGAGGATGATTTTTGTAGCATTTCTACCCTTTCCTCCTGAACATATTTTAAGTATCTATTGCTTGTTATGAAAGTAATATCATCTGCATAGAGCACTAATCTACAGGGAAAATTACTAACGATATCATTTATATACACTGACTGAGCAAATGTCATGGGATAGCGCAGCACTGATGCGCAGGTGAGATGTCTGCGCACCACACGCACCCTGTGTCAGCGGCAGTTGTATAGTAGACCTTGTGAGCAGTGGCTGTGCATGTGACAGGTGTAACATGAAACGTCATCGTGAGCTGACACAGTTCGAACGGGATATGGTGGTCGGTGCCCGACGGATGGGAAGTGCGATTTCGGAAGTGGTGAGGGAATTCGGCTTCACACGATAAACCGTGTCCAGGGTGTATCGTGAATGTTTGAATGCGGGTGTCACCGTCCACAACAGACGAACGACCGGCCGTCCAGCCACCCTCGATGACCGTGACCGGCGACATCTGAGACGGATGGTCAATAATGACAGACGGGCAAACGTGCAACAAATCACGGCTCAATTCAATACATGCCATGTTAGACACGTCTCCCTCTGGACAATCCGTAGGAACATGGGTTCTATGGGGTATGGGAGCAGGCGTCGCACACCGGTGCCACTGTTAACCCAACGTCATCGGGCACAACCACGCGCATTTGTCGCCCGTCACCAGAGATGGACACTGGAACAATGGCGTAACGTGATATGGTCGGACGAATCACGATTTCAACTGCACCATGCCCAGCGCCCAGACGGTCCTGCGGTGTTTCAAGATGATAACGCGCCGCCACATCGCTCCCACGTCGCCCGGGAATGGTTCCAGGAACATGCAACGGAGGTCCAACGACTGCCATGGCCACCCAGGAGGCCCGATATGAACCCTATCGAGCATATCTGGGATGTCCTGGAACGCAGGCTCCGTGCAATGAATCCTGCAGCCACGAACAGACCAGCATTGGCGGCTGCTCTGAAAACGATTTGGTGTCAGCTTCGTCCAAAGGACTACCTGGGACTTGTCGACTCACTTCCACGGCGTCTCACTGCATTTCGCAGGGCGAGGGGAGGCTCCACACGCTATTAGGTGACTATCCCACGACATTTGCTAAGTCAGTGTACACAAGGAAGAAGAAAGTTCCTATAACTGAACCCTGAACCACCCCTGTTTTTACTTTGAGAGCCATAGGTCGTTCGTTTTCTACCAGTACAATTTAATATCTGTTATTCAGGTAGGATGTAATAATAACTCTAAATCGTTCACTCCATAGTAGCTAAGCTTACATACTAGTATATTGTGCGGTACTGAATCAAAAGCTTTGCTGAGGTCTAACAGTGTAGCACTTGTAATGTTGTGAGACTCAAAGCCTTGAATTACTTCAGTCACAACAGCTTCTAAGGCTTTAATGGTGAATTTATATGTTCTGAACCCAAACTGTGCGGCATTTAATAAATTATACTTTTCGAAATATACAGATAGCTGTTCCTTTATACAATGTTCTGTTACCTTAGATATGATTGGAACAATTGAAATGGGTCGATAACTGCCTGGATCCATAACATCTCCATCCTTAAACACAGGAACTGTAACTGTAAATTTTAGACAGTCTGGGAAAGTCCCCTCAGCCAGTATCCAATTGATGAGGCCAGTTAAAGGTATTATTATTATGTCAATAATATATTTAGAATAAAATTACTTATGCAATATCAGTCTTCACAGTTTGAAGAATTTACTGTAGTTCTGAGACTATTTTGCGGACTTCCTTTGGGTTTATAACTTCCCATTTAAAAGGGGTCTTTTATTTTCAGGAGTTTCACTATTATTTAGTAGACTGTCGTATGCAGTTTCCTTGTCGCCCGAGGTGTTACTGATATTCATATGTTTGGCACTGTTTATAAAGTATTCATTAAGAACATTCGGTTCTATTGGCACAGAATTCTCCCTCTCTGCCCTCCTAATTTCTTCATTTATGATGGATCAGGCCGCCTTACGTTTATTTTAAAAGTTATTAATAAAATAATCATTAGCTTGTTGTTTTGTCAATTGAATATATTTACGGTAGTTTTTAATAAGGGTATAATGTTCTTTATCTCTTTGTTTACCTTGTTTTGCTTTATAGCAATAGATCATCATTAAGTTCCTGATAGTTGCAAAGCGAAGAGTGTACCATTTCTCTTTATGCTTCCATTTGATTTTACCTGATCCGTTAATTACCTTTGTAGTTCTAGAACAGCACTCTTCCCCACAATAACCTAGTAACGGTATAAAATTTTCAGTTGCTTCCGAGGCATTATTAGAGTTTAGTATAATGTTTTCAAAACATGAATAAAATCATTTCTTAGCTTTAAAATGTTATTTTCTCCCACCCTCCTGAAATGTTTAAATTGCCTATTGTCATGTTGCTTTATCAATTCAGTTTTAAATTTTAGCCAGAGAACACTATGATCAGACAGTATGTGCTCTGTAACACCACACGTAAAGTCACTGTATTGAACAATAGTGATTTTGTTGTCCAAACAAGAATTTTTCCTGGTGGGCTGTTCATTGGCAAGATAGAAAACTTGAGACCTGAGAATATGGTTAATTAAGGAGTGGAATAGTGAAAACAATTTGAACAAATATCGAAGTGCCGTGATATATCTGTGTGAAAAGAAAGTGTATTCAAATATTGCATAGTTGTAAACAGTGATGATGCAAGTGAACAAAGAAATCGGTGTTTGAATGGTTAGTCAGCAAAAAGAAAAAAGGGACTAGCGCACTCAGCACAAGGTGACATACTATCGGGGCCAAGGGACAGTAGTACATCACTATACTACGTCGGCTGGCACCGCGCACTGAACAGATGAGCAAGCAACAGTCATTAGTATACATACTGCTGTGCTACTTATTCCACCTTTAGTTTGCTCATTCTTTCAGAACCGGGAGTAGCCTCCTAATTAATGATTTCCACTCTTAGCATATTAGTTACTTCATTTTGCCCCTAACTATTGTGTATCTCCGCACGACAGCGGATAACACCTAGCTACTCCTTTAAGCAAGCTTGCATATTTTATTTTTTTACTGGTTTGGTCCATACAAAATAGTAGCGACTGTAATTGCAACAGTAAGTCCTGTAGCGTGTGCTAAACAAATGCATATCAAAACTAAAAATCTGCACTACTGCCATCAAACCGTATTGAGCGTTTAATATGGCCGTTTAGGGTCATGTAAGAGGATATTGAACTTTCACGACAGCATTGTAATCGAAACCGACCTTCAATATATTAGGTCGTGTTACGTACTTTTAGTACATGTTGAAGAGATGTTACGTACAGAAAATGCTGGCCAACCGGACACCAATGGGATCCAAATACACAACCTCCCGATTTCCCACAGCGTAGCCCTCCCACTGTGTGAGTATGAAATACATTACTTTAGGCAAAATTCCTAGATATTTTAGTCAGATATAATATTATTTCCTCATGTATCACTAACTACATTTAAGCTTACCACAGATGACAAACTTCAATTTCTAAAGTACTACGTCAGGATCATATCTGTGATCGTGGAGTATGAAGGCCGGCACTGTAAACTCTGAGCTGATGAGATGACAAAATTTTCTTCCATACATCAAAGCACTTGATAGGGTCTTCTGAAAAACAAAACTTTGCCTGTAGAAATTAAATCATCCGGGCTGGATGAAGCAATATGAATATCTTCTGGCTAGTTATGTTTGTGGACTGGTCTGGATGAAGTTGTGTTAACATTTTACGAGCTAGCGTATAATCAAATTTTCTCTTGAACTGTCGGGTTTCAAATGAAAAGACACCAAGTGCATCTGTAATGGAGAATTGATAGCCAAACATATGTGCCAATGCCCCCTCCATTCATCTTCTGGTATTGAAAAGGTCTTGGTACTTCTACGTGACAATGTACTAGATGTGACATGATTTGTGGACAAAAAAAAACATCCGGCTGGTGAATATGGTCAGATAAATACATTCTTTTTCTTATATGTACGCCTATATATACAGTAGTCCAAGTAAGTCCCTTTAAGTAGATTCTATTGTGTTAACAGGTTCCTAATATAGATAAACTAACATTGCTAGTAAAAGTATAAACACATTATTGAGCTTATCTCTGGTACTTTAGGGGTCACTGGAGGAATATTGATCCATAAGAGATTTGGTCACCGGATTAAGGTAAGATGCACTTCCAGATACCATATGATTTTTCAGGTGAAAACTTCAAATCATGATCATTCAATTATTCAATAGGTAATGCAAACAACATAAAAAACAAATATATAAGCGGTTCAGAATTTGAATTATATTATTATTTGGCGGGCAGGATTTGTAAGCCAACAGCAACATATCATACTAACCTAACCATATCATCGAGGATATATTTAGAAAGTACGTTGTGTATCATTACTTAAAATAATTTAGAAATATATTTTCAAATTATTATTTGTTCGTAATTTTATACAGATCTCTAATTTCTGCACATTTATAAATATTCAGCTATTATTAGCGCTTTCGTAAGAACGATGGATCTTGTTGATTTGTTCCATGTGCCATTAAATACTCACGAACAAATGTGCACCATTATGTCTGGATTGTGTGCACTATAGGCATATACAGTATGTTTTTTGTCACACACTTTGGTCAAGCTCATAAAATCAACTTCATTAGATAACAATAACTTGCGTTGTGACACATCATTTCCAAAACGGTAGATGATGTGGTAATATCAATTACTTACCTCCAATGTCCTCTTCCTTTTCGATTCTATCTCGTAATGCACAGGGTATTTCACCATCAGTATCTTGTACTAGAAATAAAAAAATCTCATTTACATATTTATATATTTACTTCTCAAATAAGATTGAACACAATATGCACACAATACTCATTTTATTCAATAGGTAATGCAAACAATATAAAACACAAAAATGTAAGCGGTTCAGAGTTTGAATTATATAATTATTTTCAAAACTATGGTAAGTGATGAGTATTATTTTTATATCAAATGCCCAGTGCATTTCTAACAATTAACATACTGTAGCAGCAATGTTGTATTTAGGATTATCTATAACAGAAAAACAGAAAATCCGGCACAGAGTGAAAGATGAATTTGAAGGGGTGTTGAGGTAGAGAATTTTGTCAAAAGTGAAGGAGAAAGGAATTAGCTGGGATAGATCACTTAAACCAATTTGTGGACTACTGTTAATACAAAATCAAATTCATCTATTTAATTTACAGAAATCGAGAAGGGCCTTAAAAGTGCAATCGGGAGCATTTCGAACCTAGCGCAGCCCATATCACACCACCTGGCGGACATCTAGCAGTTGATCTAAAAGCAGGCGTTCTGAAGGCCAAGCTGTTCCGCGCCATCTTTGCGTTGCATTTGTGAGTGGTTATATAAACGCTTCAGAAGTGCGATAGCAATGATGGGATGCACTACAGAGTAGCGGATATTTCTCACTGAGATGTTATCTTAGAAGAATTTGTGCTAAAATGTTTAAAATAATATTACCGTTTTAAACCGGCCGCTCCTTGTCCATCAAAATCTACTGCACTGTGGTTGTTTAAGAAGTGGATAGAACCGACTCTGTGTTACGATAAGAAGTAACGATGTCCTACACGAGCTCTTCTCAAGAATCAGCTTCAACGTATTCGAGCGTGGATGGAACTGAGTCCAGGAAAATCAACCCGGTGTACCTTATATGGCTGTGAAGGCCTCAAAACTATCAAATACATTGTAGTAAGGACCTGGAAGTAATAATTATTAGATTCAGGTCTGTTTTATTATCCGTAAACGACGGAAGTTTGGATTTAACACTTCTATTTATGAGTGATGAAGCTTGGTTCCCAATGAGTGGTTCTTAACGATGATAATAGACGGTATTTGGACAGTTGAAATCCTCATTAATTCCATCCCATGTCAAGAAAAATGGATATTATGGGCTTGTAGTGCAAAGCGGATTTTTAAAATGCAGCGAATTCGGTCTGTTATGTGAATAACATTTTGTGACGATTTGCTCAAACGATCACGGGAGAAGAAGTGACTTCCAACAGGACGATGCAGCAGCTCGTATATTTGTTATTCACCCTGAGACTTTGGCGCCCTCGTTCCCCTATCTAAATTGTTAAATTGGAAAATAGGAACCCACGTACTCTTCGGCCTCTCGAAGAAGACACACAATTTATGCGATGTATAACCAATGATGGACTGCAATACTTCTCCCAGGGCTCCAATTTGTGCTTGGAAAATGGCAGTGACTACTTTCAGCATATCACTTGAAATCAGGTAGGAATAAATTTCCAATATAATAATTTTCGGTTGGGTGGGCAATTGCCATCCACTCCCTTCCATGCTTCATCTCCGAGTCGCCGGGCACGGAAAAGTATTGGTTCTGAATGCCCGGTATTATCTCATTTAATAGGAGTATTCTACAAGTTTAGGCCTTGGGTAAGAAGCCATACTTACCGTACATCTTCGGACCAATCCGAAATTTCCTTATATTTTCCTTGAATCTGCCTATATTATTCTTTAATTGATTGTAATTATAACAAAATAAATTCTCACAAAAGATCTAAAAACGTGCTCAAATAGAAAACTAGATTGAAATTTTTGTTAAAGTTATATTCGCCCAACATAAAATGATTCATGTTAATTGTTGTGTATTGTAGTTCCAGATTCAAGTGATGACGAATCTGATAATGAACTAGGAATTACAGATATGCAGCCCAATTATGACCTTGTAGAACTACAGTTGCAGTCCAGTGAAACAACAGCAACAGTACATGAACAAGAAGGCACACCACCAACATCAGAGACAGGTCTTGATATATATAACTTGACAAAGAAAGAAGACATAAAATGTATGGAGAATTCTGTGTTTGAAACTCCTCCAGTTCAGAGGCATTTACCCTTGCTCAGTGATATCAAAAGTCTTCCCTCTCCAGTGGAATATTTTAACATGTATACACCTGGCAATATGTTTGAAACTGGATATCAAATGACAAACCTATATGCAATGCAAAACAATACACAATTTTCACCAACAAATCCTGAAGAAATTCAAACACTTGTGGGGTTACACATTGTCATGGGTAACTTGAACTATCCTAGAATTAGAATGTATTGGAATTGAAAGCTGGGTATACCTCTAATTTATGAGAATATGGCCCTAAATACCTTTCTTAAATTGCGGCACGACCTACATTTTGTGGACACACAGCCAGAACATGCAAATGACTTGGATAGAGTTTGGAAAGTCCGGCCCCTTTATGATCCAGTTAGGTCAAAGTATTTCACAATTCCCTTAGAAACTAAACTCTACGTTGATGAACAGATCATCCCATTTAGTAGCCAGTTAAATGTTAAACAGTACATCAGGAACAATCCCACACCATGGGGAATAATAAACTTTGTTTTATGTGGTGAAAATGGAATTATGTATGATTTCTTACTTTTTCAGGCTTCTACATCTGAAATTCAAAAACAATTCAAGGTTTTGAACTATGGATCTGCTGTAGTGGCACATTTGTCTGAGAGGAAAACAAACCACCAACTGTACTGTGACAATTATTTTACCTCATACAATTTGTTTCAGTTGCTCCAAAGGAAAGAAATGTATTGTGCAGGCACAGTAAGAATAAATCGTTTCAAATGTCCACCTCTTTTATCAGACAAGAAATGCAAACAGAAAGGCCGAGGGTACTCTCATCAAACAGTAAGTTCAGATGGTGACGTCGTTGAAACTAAGTGGTTCGATAATAAACCTGTATGCATGGGGTCCAATTTTGTAAGTGTTGGTCATGAGGGTACCTGCAAAAGGTGGGATCATAAAACAAAACAGTACATTAATGTTTCAATCCCAGAAGTGATACAGTTATACAATCAAAGCATGGGGGGGAGTGGATCAATATAATTTCCTGATGAGCATTTACAGGACATTCATGCGACCAAGAAAGTGGACACTTAGGATGATAACCTATTCTATTGATATTGCACCCTTGAAAATTGGTAATTGGTTCATTTGGGAAGAATGTTTTATTGTCAGGGTGGAACAGTGCATTAAATTATCAGTCAGAACGGAGATTTTAACTCTATAGCATATCCGCTCGCCGGCGGCAGAAACAGGTTTTTCCCGACAAGCATGCATCGGTCTTGTGTGCCACGAGACTACAGATTCACCAGGCCAAGGGCGATCAATACTTTGTGAAGTTGTACGTCATGATATTTCACCAATAGAATTGGAAGATTAGCCTGATCGCAAGATTTCAACAAATAGTATACAACTTGCAGACACACCTACGTCTTAAGGATATTAAATACCCGTGTATCTGGGGAGATTTGGTTCTTTTTACATTTCTACTTGCTTCATTCAAGTACTCGTCGTCATATTCTCAAAGTGCCTGTCTTATTTGGAGGCGAATGCACAACGTTGGCAACTATAAGTATTTATCTGCTGCAATATGAAAATATTTCTGCTTCTGAGGGAATTTTAAGTAGCAAAAATTATTTGAAACGTCACAGTTCAGAATTCATTTATTTTACAAAATTGAGGAACTGTAAAGTACGTACAACTTTGCCATCATAACGCATCGAGTGTGTGTTCGGAACTCTTACTAAAACAGACTTGTTAGTTTCAGCTTTTCACCAGAAGACGGAAGATCGCAAGCAGTCATGAAATATTCCCAAGGATGGAACCTCAACGTTATGAAGGAGTCTGTGATTGTTCCATGTCTTCCTTTGCTGCTGCCATGAGTAACTAAAATGTGAGGCATCCTTCAGCCAAGGGGAGGATATAATTCGAGATGGACGTCTGATCCAATTTCACTGATCATCTGCCAAGTCCAGAACTATGTCCATTGCAGAAAAGATTTTGAAATTATATTTTTCTGTCGATCTTTTGTGATAATATTGTAGACGTAGTCCTTGCTTATTTTTTGACAGTAATTTCTATTAGTCTTTGTAGTTAGAAATTTCATTCTTCTTTCATTGGTGTTGGTAGAATTTGAGATGTGTGTGAGAGTGTATTTGGGACCTGTTATTTGTTATACTCGAGTGAGTGCTTCGTGACATTTCCTCACTGTCCCAGATTAAGCATAGGAGAGTGCGAAAATTATGTAACCCATGCGATAATAATTATTAATTTATTAAATAACTTGAAAATAATTTTGAATTATGTGGGACAGAATATCGACGTGTTCTATTAATTTAGGAGCTACCCTTGATGATTTTGTGGTTTATCGTAGATTCTAGATAACATAGAGTCATGATTTCATTAATTTGTAGCCTACGATGACGCGATCGCGCATGCATAATAATAATAATAATAATAATGATAATAATAATTTGACATTATTACGGTCTAAAGGAATAATTTATGGTCATGAGTATAATTGTTACTGTGCTTGTGAGTGGTAAATGTGTGCTCATATTTGAGTAAGTGTAGGCCTGGAATACGGTCGTAACTTGTATGTTACATTTTTGCATTTACTGAAATTTTGGATATTTGAGACTTGTGAATGGATCTTATGATAGGATTTTATTTGTGTGTCCATTAAATGAGTCAATTAAGGAAGAAAGTATGTCTTCGAACATAATTTCTTCACGAGGAGCACATATTGATCGATATTTTGAGGTAATAGGAGAATAATAATAATAATAATGAAATCGTGACTCAAAGACCGCATACGCGAATGTGCATTTATCCGATATTGTAGGCAATTTTATGGAATTATTAGTGATGATTTCTACTGCAAAATTCTCCTTGGACATCGTTGTGAATTCTATTTCATTAAGAAGTGATAACCCTGATACCATCACATGCCAAATTAGTGCAATGGTAGACCTTATCTGATATCGTCATCGAGAAAACTTCTCCAATTTCGAGTAATTATAAAAAATACAAATTTAGGGCTAGGTTTCGTTAAAATCATTTGATAATATTGCCGTGGACCTAAGCATGAATGTGAGATGGATGAATGGATAATATTTTGTAAATATGTTTTGTCATGGTGACATTTCGTCATGAAATGTGTACGCTATCCGCGTAAAATTTCTTCGATTCCTTGCTGTTTTGTGGCGATCATATTTGACTCAATTATGAATCTCTAAGCGATTTTATGGTGAAATAAGATATATTAGGATCTATTGCTTCGGAGGGAAATATCTAAGCAAGGATCACGTCAATGGATTAAGTTCACCGAATGTAAAAGAGTAACCTTGCATATCGAGATTTTAAAGCATTTAATTGTGAGTTGTGCACTACATTGCGTTAGGTTACGCAAGATAAAAAATATAATGTGTTAAATGAAATCATTCAAACTATTTTAATTAAATAATTTAAAGTATAAATAATTAATTGGAGAAAACATTTAATTAAAAGAAATGGTTATTTGATACTTTTTGTGATGAGATGAACATTTCATTGAATTAAGAGTAAATAACAGACATATTGTCAATTTAATTAACTGATTAAAATTCAGATTTTGGAAATTTAAGATAGGGTTTTCTCGATTAATAAGTGGATTAATTTATTAATGCGATTAAGTAAAATTTAGTTTCATATCTTTGCAGAATATAATTTTGGTGAAGAATTTCAAATGAACTCCGGCTGGGAAGAAACACTTCTTTTATTTCAAGATTCGGAGAATACTAGATGATTTTGGAAAGTGCTAATATTTATTTAATAAATGTTAAAGCCCATTTTTAGTGTTTTTCATTTGTCGTCAGTCCTTAGGTTATCCCTGCCCTTAAAATCTTTGCGTTGCCTGAAAGCGAACGTTCCGCCTCTGGGACTCTCGCTCTCTGGCTGAGCTGCCCGGTAATACGGGGGCAATATGGCTTGAGCCAACAGCTGATTGGAATGTAAAAAGGAAGCCAAAGTACTTGGCGTACCAGGAAAGAACGTTACGGACCTGGTTCACTTCGGGCAACACATCGGTGAATCTTTGATCCTTTCTCAAAAGGTGCGGCCTAAAAAGAGGGGCCGTCCAAGTGCCAATGCAGAACGTGATGTACCAGAAGTGAAGAGACACAAGCAAGCTGTAGAGCATTAAATCAACTAAGTACGTTTCGATTAAATTAACCACATGTCATGGTTTGATAACAAAAAATTTGCATCAAGGTGCAAGGCTTCAGAATGCAACAACAGAACGCACTTCTTGTGCCTAAAATGTCATGTTCACCTTTGCATAAAGAGGGAACGAAATTGCTTCCAGAGTTATCATACGCCTTAAATATGTAGAGGAAGAAATCTTTTCATTCTTCAGGCACTGTT
Organism: Anabrus simplex; assembly: GCF_040414725.1. Taxonomy (NCBI): domain Eukaryota; kingdom Metazoa; phylum Arthropoda; class Insecta; order Orthoptera; family Tettigoniidae; genus Anabrus; species Anabrus simplex. The sequence continues at coordinate 881,443,467 of NC_090266.1, forward strand.
TCTGTGCTATTGACTAGTGTCTTCAGATAACTAGAAGGCAATCCTAGGCACTGAATTGCCAGTACCAAACTTTTGTGTTACTCCTGGGCCATTTTTCAGAAATTTTCTTTATTTTTTCTTTTGTGGAAGATTTTTAGTAATATTGTTTTGGTACATTCTTATTTAGAATCTTTGGTATATTGTTTTAGGACTTATTTTATGCCTAATTTAGATACTATTTACTTGAGTAGATTGAATAAAACTGTATAAATAATATTAACTGTGTCTTTTACTCTGCAACCTTCGAGTCACAAAGTACATTGCACTGCACATTAAAAATCTCTAAAACTGCTCGACCTAGGTGTTCCAAGCCCAACTGTAATAATCACAAGGTTTCATTTAGCAAGTGTACAAAAAGTTTAGAATTTTTGGTCGATTAGAAAAAACGCGTGACCGAAAGGGCTGCCCCTTGCAGATACCATGTGATTTTTCAGGTGGAAACTTCAAATTATGACCATTCAATTATTTAATTATTCAATTATGCAATAGGTGATGCAAACAATACAAAACACAAACATGTAAGCGGTTCAGAATTTGAATTATATCATTATTTGGCGCGCAGGATTGGTAAGCCATCTGCTACCCATTGCACTAGATTAACCCCATCACCGAGGACATATTCAGAAAGTAAGTTGTGTATCATTATTTAAAATAATTTGGAAATATATTTTCAAACTGTTATTTGTTCGTAATTTTATGCAGGTCTCTAATTTCTGCGCAATTTCAGCTATTATTAGCACTTTCGTAAGAACATTGGATCTTGTTGATTTGTATTATGTTCCATTAAATATTCACGAACAAATGTATACCAATATGTCGGGATTGTGTGCACTATAGGCATATACAGTATGTTTTATATCACACACTTTGGGTAAGCCCACAAAATCAATTGAATTATACAAAAATAACTTGCGTTGTGACACAGAAATTCCAAAACGGTAGAAGATATGCTAATATCAATGACTTACCTACAATATGTTCTTCCTTTTCGATTCTATCTCGTGATGCACAGGGTTTTTCACTATCAGCGTCTTGTACTAAAATTAAGAAATTCTCATTTACATATTTACTTCTTAAATTGTATTGAATACAGTAAACATTTTATTTTATTCAATAGGTAATGCAAACAATATAAAACACAAAAATGTAAGCGGTTCAGAATTTAAATTATATCATTATTTTCAAAACTGTCGTAAGTGGTGAGTGTTATTTTTATATCGAATGCCCTGTGCTATTCAAAGAATTAACATACTGTAGTTGCAATATTGTATTTAGGACTATCTATGACAAAAACAGAAAATCAGGCACAGAGCAAGTGATGATTTTGAAGGGGTGTTGAGGTAGAGAATTTTGTCAAAAGTGAAGAAGGAGGGAATTAGGTGGAGTATATCACTTAAACCAATTTGTTGACCACGGCTAATACAAAATCAAATTCATCCATTTAATTTACAGAAAACAAGAAGGGCCTAAAAATGCAATCCAGAGCATTTCGAACCTAGCTCAACCCATGCCCCAACACCTGGAGGACATCTAGCAGTTGATCTAAAAGCAGGCGTTCTCAAGGCCAAGATGTTCAAAGCCATCTTTGCGTTGAAGTTGAGAGGGGTTGTGTAAACTTTTCATAGGTGTGATAGGAGTGATGGGATGTACTATAGACTAGCGGACATTTCTCAGTGAGATATTTTCTTAGAGGAATTTGAATTAAAATGTGTAAATTAATACTACCGTTGTTAACTGGGTGCTCCTTGTCCATCAAAATGTACTGCACTGTGGTTGTTTAAGAAGTGGAGGGAACCGTCTCTGTGTTACGATAAGAAGAAAGGATGTCCTTCACGAGCTCTTCTCAAGAATCAGCTTCAAATTATTCGAGCGTGGATGGAACTGAGTCCAAGAAAATCAACCTGCTGTACCTTATATATCTGTAAAGGCCTCAGAATTATCAATTGTGTTGTGATAACGACCTGGAAGTAAGCTTTAATAGTTGCAGGTGGGTTTTACCATGTATAAAGGACGGAATTTCGGATTCAACATTTCTATTTATGAGTGATGAAACTTGGTTCCCAATGAGTGGTTCTGTAAACGATGATAATACTAGGTATTTGGACAGTAAAAGTCCTCATAAAATTCCATTCCATGACAAGAAAAATGGCTATGGTGGGCTTTGACCGCAAACCGGATTTTCTAAACACAGCGAATTCGGTCTGTTATGTGAATAATATTTAGTGACGATTTGCGCAAACGATCACGGGAGAAGAAGTGACTTCCAACAGGACGGTGGAACAGCTCGTATATTTGTTATTCACTAGCAGACTTTGCGCCCTCGTTCCCCTATGTAAATTGTTAAAGATAAAGTGGAAAATAAGAAACCACGTATTCTTTGGTCTCCCGAAGGAGACACACGTTTTAGGCAAAACATAACCAACGATGGACTGCAACACTTTTCCGAGAACCTTATGCAGGGTTCCAATTTGTTCCTGAAAAATGATGGTGAACACTCTCAGCATATCGCTTGAAATCAGCTAAGAGTGAAATTCCAATACAATAATTTTCAGTCAGATAGCAATTGCCATCGGCTCCCTTCATATGCTTCCTGTCCGAGTCGCCGGGCATGGGAAAGCATGGGTGGAGGCACGTTATGAATGCCCGGTATGATCTCATTTAATAGGAGTAATCTACAAGTTTAGGCCTGGCTAAAATGCCATACTTACTGTACACCTACGGAAGGATCCGGAATTTCCTTATATTTTCCTTGAATCCACCTATATTATTTTTAAATGATTGTAATCATAACAAAATAAATACTCACAAGAGTTCCATAAATGTGCTCATATAGAAAGCTAGATTGAAAGTTTTTAAAGTCATGTACGCTCAGTAGGAATCTCACTTACCAAGAATTACCTATTATAGAAACCGACAATCAACCTATTATATCGTGTTACGTAAATTTTTAGGCCTTAAAGAGATGTTAAGTACAGAACAGAAATGCCCAAACGGACACCAGTAGGATCCGAATGCACACATACCCAATTTAGCGTCGGTTGCTCTATGAATTGAGCTATGGTGGGCCAGGCCATCTTTGTGCTGTTGGAATGGATCTAAGATACAGGTCTGGCAATACTGCCATCACACTGTAGAGTTCATTTATGTCGCCCATTGTGGGCCATGTCAATGAATATTAAATTTCACGACCGCATTGCAATCGAAACCGACTTTCTACATATCAGGTCGTGTTACATACATTTACTACAAGTTGGAGAGATGTTATGTAGAGAACGAAAATGGCCACCCGTACAGCAGTGGGATCCGAACGTACAACCAGCCGATTTCCCACAGCGTAGCCCTTCCACCGTGTGGTTACGAAAAGCCTCACTATAATAAAAAATCCTGGACTTTTTATTCATACATAATATTGTTGTTTATGTATCACTAACTACTTTTATGGTTACCATAGATGCCAAACTTCAATTACTAAAGGACTGATACAGTATCATTCCTGCGAACGTGGAGTATGAAGGCCGGCACTGTAACCTCTCAGATACTCAGTATGACATCAAAGCACTTGGAAGGAGCTTTCGAAAGAGCAAAATTTTGCCTGTAGAAATCAAACATCCTAGCTTGATGAAGCAATATGGACACTTTCTGGCTAGTTATGTTTTTGAAGTAGTCTGTATAAAGTTGTACTAGACTTTTACGAGGTAAAGTATAATCAAATTCTCTCTTAAACTGTCGCGTTTCAAATGAAAATTCACCAATTTCATCTATGATGGAGAATTGATAGCGAAACAATTCGTGAAGTTCCCGAATTGCAGTGGAAGGGTGATGAAAAATGTCGAATGAACCTTTCAGCTGATGTATGGTCCTAAGGTCTTGCATGAACCAAGAATATTCATGTGCAACCTTCCTACATTTGGGCAGGTGTAATGTACATTTCTGCCTTGTTCGTCGGCTTGGAACATGAAGTGGGATCAACCCCAGTATAGCCGGACAGTCTACTTTATTCTTTAAGCATTTAATCGCTAACATTGCGTTCGCACATTTTCGGCGCGTTGCCAGCGCATTCATTCCAAGAATGTTTACAAATTCTTCATACCTGCTTGAAGAGAGTGGCATGCCCAGGAATCCAAAACTAATCCACTTCATGAACCTTATCTCTACTCTCTCGAGATGGTGTATGTGGCCTTTCTGATAATGGAGCCACACCTCACAACCATACTCTGGACAGGGTCTCACCAGGGAACAACAGAGTGTTTTGACACATGCAATATTACTGAAATCTTTACAATTCCTTTTGACAAACCACAGGAGTCTGAAAGATTTCTTTATAATACCATCGATATGTTTCTCAAAGGATAAGATATCCGTGTTACTAAGAATTACACATAGATCATTAAACTCATCCACACGATTTAAACTTTCTCCACTGATTTTATATCTGCAAAGTACAGGCGTTAATTTCCGAGTAAATGACATAACACCACACTTGAATTTATTCATTTTAAGGGACCACTTATCACACCACTCGCATATTTCTTTCAGATCCTCTTGTAGATAATCGCCCTCGCTGTCTTCTTCTATGCCTTTGTATAGTTGCAAGTCATCAGCGTGCAAGAGATATTCACTTCTCTGAAGGACTGTAGTAATGTCATTTAGAAACAAAATAATTAGAACAGTGATCCTTGTGGGACGCCAGATGAAGGTTTATAGGGATTAGAGATCAAACCCTTCGACTTGACCTCTTTAGCTACTCGAAAATACTCCCCGACACTCGATTAGCTGAAAACTTTTTCAACAATGCTTCGTGTTGCAAAGAGCCGAAGGCTTTGGAGAAATCAGTATATATCACATCAACCTGTTTACCTCTGTCCAAAGCATCTGAAATTGAAGATAAATAAACTGCCAGATTGTTAACAGTTGACCTGCCTTTAACGAATCCATGCTGTGATGGGTCTACGTACTGACTAAACGAGTCATACAGGTGATTAAATACGACTTTCTCCTCCACCTTCGATAAGAATGAGAGCAGCACTAGTGGTCTATAATTATTTAACATCACCTGATCACCTTTCTTAAAGATAGGGATTACGTAACACTTTTTCGACTCAGCTGAAAAACACCCACACTTAAATGATTTATTTAAAATTTCACATTGTGGAATTGCCAGTTGGGAAGCACATTCACGTAGGACGATGCCAGGTATCTCGTCAGGCCTACATGATTTGTTGATATCCACCGACGACAGGATCCGCGTCACTTCTACCACAGAAGCTTGGATAGACGCTGGATCTATTGAAAATGGGAGAGAGAAAGTTGCATTGCAGGGCTGGAAGGAGAATGATACTCGCGAAAGTTTGCCAAAATGTGTTTAGAATTTTACCTTTTTCGTGGATTTCAGTTCCATTTATTAGCATACTAGGAGACACACGGGAAGATTTTCTTTAATTATTAATGGAATTCCAAAAGCGCTTAGGGCGTGTGATGACGTCATCTTCTACCGACCTAACGTAGTCCCGGTACTTAGCACGCTGCAGCTTTTTACATTCACTTCGTAATGTGGAAAACTGCACATAGTCGCACTCTTGGCCTGATCTTTTGTATTTCCTTCTCGCCCTTTCTTTTTCCTTCAGTTTCTGGATTAGTTCTGAGTCGTACCAAGAAGGATATTTTCTAATGTTAACTTTTCGAAATGGTACGCTGTCTTTCAAGACCGCATATAGTAATTCATAAAAAGTGCTCATAGCTTCATCCACAGAGTAGGACTCTTTAATCATATCCCAGGGGCACAAGGATAAAAGGTCCCTCATTAAAGAAAAATCAGCTTTCTTCCATGCAAATATGACTTTGTTTTAAACTTTGAAGCGAAATGTCCTTGGCATAGGCAGGAAGATTTGGACGGCTTTGTGATCAGAGTGAATTACGTTTTCAGTTTTGATGCTGTCTCCACTCAGAAGTAATTCGTTTGAGACTAAAATTAAGTCTAGAAAATTATCATTCCCAGTAGGGAAATCACAAATCTGACCGAGATAGAATTCATTCATAATATCTAGAAATAAGAATAACTCCTTGCTTCTCTGTTTGATAATGTGTTTTACTTTCGACGCCTCATCAGTTTTCCAAGCTAATTGGCTCAAGTCAAAATCACCACATACAATAACAGTGTCCCGTGAGTTGAGAATAGATGTAATGTTTACCAATGTTTGACGTAAATAGCTAAGCCGGTCGTTCACTTCATCTGGCGGCAGGTAGCAGCACACAATGAAGACAGCACGAAGTGGCTGAGGGTTGACTTTCACTACTTGACACTCCCAATTCCCAGCAAGCTCATGCTTCGACACTGGTCCAAGCTCAGGCTTCACAGCTAGTAAAACACATCCACCATCCAGTTTTGAAGTGTTCATGGAATTCCTGTCCTTAAGAAATACAATGTAACTGTCCGTTAATATTTCAGCATCAACTACAGTTTCGTTAAGCCAACTTTCGCTGATACAAATACAGTCATATTACCCTCCACTTAGTCCAGCATTAAAGTCAACAAGGGAGTTACGCATACTCCTCACATTTTGATAGAAAAATGTCATACATTGATTGCTTTGGTTGGGTCCTGGGTTCAGCTGTACATGTCCGGAGAGCGCTAGCATTAGGACGGCTAGTCCATACCTGGATACCTGCGGAAGAGCCGGCCTCCCTTGGCCGCGGGTGAAACTTTCACTTCGGTGTGGCGACACCAAGTACCTAGAGCCATTGAGAGAAGTCAGATAAACTGCATTTATTAATCACTAGGACTCTCTCCCAAACTGTGTCTCCCGTACTGTCAAACGTAAGAGTACTGTAATCACATCGGCACAAACGAACCGCAAGGTAGGCGTATTTAACTATCGAGAACACAAGTATTACTCGGAGAACTACCGACACCTGAATATGACAAGCCGCCATCTTTCATTTCAGATCGACGGTTAGGAATGGTAAGCCAGCAGCTAAAACTACTACTAGCCTAACCCCATCATCGAAGAGATATTCAGAAAGGAAGTTGCGTATCATTATTAAAAATAAGATGGAAATATATTACGAAATATTATTTGTTCGTAATTTTATACAGGTCTCTAATTTCTGCACATTTATGAAATTTCAGCTATTTTTAGAAGTTTTGCAAGAACGATGCATCTTGCTGATTTGTTCCCAGTGCCATTATATACTCACGAAGAAATGAGCACCATTATATCTGGATTCTGTGCACTATAGCCATATACAGTATGTTTTATATCACACAATCAGGGCAAGCTCACAATATCAATTTCATTAGATAACAATAACTTGTTGTGACACATCATTTCCAAAACAGCAGATGATGTGTTAATACCAATAACATACCTCCTATTGCTTCTTCGATCCAATCTCCTGATGCACAGGGCTTTTCACTATCAGTATCTTGTACTAGAAATTAAAGAAACATTATTTACATATTTACTTCTTAAATTACATTTAATACAATACACATATAGCACTCATTTTATTCAATATCTAATAAAAACAATATAAAACATAAAAGAGTAAGCGGGTCAGAATTTGAATTATATCGTTATTTTCAAAACTGTGGCAAGTTATTTTTATATGGAATGCCCTGCGCATTGCTAACAAATAACATACTGTAGCTGCAGTGGTGTATTTAAGACTATCTATAACAGAAAATCATAAAAACAGGCACAGAGCAAGAGATGAATTCGAAGGTGTGTCGAGGAAGAGAATTTCGTAAACAGTGAAGCAGAAAGGAATTAGGTGGGATAGTCGATATAAACCAATTTGTTGTCATCGGCTAATAACAAAATCAAATTTATCCTTTTAATTTACATAAAGCAAGAAGGGACTTATCACAATGCAACCCAGAGCATAACGAAACTAGGGAAGCCCATGTTAAGCCACCTGGCTGATATCTAACAGTTGACGGAAAAACAGGCATTCTCAAGGCCAAGCTGTGCCACGCCATCTTTTCGTTGTAGTTGAGTGGGGTTATATGTACCAGGGGCGTATATAAAGCGGGGGCCAGGGGGCTGGGCCCCCTCCGAAATAATGAATAAGCCTTGAAGAACCGGACCAAAATGATGGGAATTTTCGATTGTTGTTGAGATACCGAGCCAACAGTGGAGATAATATTCTTAAAGACCAATTAACGACCAGTGGTGGGAAGACGATGTACACAAGTTCTTTCATTCAAAACGAACTTATTAACACATTCGGTCACTTAATGCAATCAAAAATTTTAGAAAATGTCAGGAAGTCTGCTTTTTTTGTTTTAACAGATGAAACCACTGACATCAGCCAAATCGAACAGTTTTCTCTCTGTGTACGTTACGTAGAGGACCAAACTTTCAAAATCAGAGAAGATTTTCTGACATTCGTTCCCGTTTATGACGTCATTGGAGCAGGTTTGGACAACACAATATTGGAGACCTTGTCAACATTAGGGCTTGACCTAAGCAAAATGAGAGACCAAGGGTACGATGGTGCTGCCACGATGAGCGGGCAATTCAGAGGAGTACAAGCTTCCATCAGAGAAAAGCTACCGTTAGCCCAGTGTACACATTGTTCTGCACACACTCTAAATTTATGTTTGTCAGATGCGAGCAAAATACCTTCTATAAGAAACTGTATGGGTGTCATAAAATAAGTCTGTGGATTCTTTCATATGTCAGCCAAAAGAACCGAAGTATTGAAATCAATGATTTCTGAATGTTGTCTAGAACAAAAGAAAAAGAAACTTATTTCAGTGTGCGAAACCCGATGGGTAGAAAGGCACGACTCAGTAATTTTATTTAATGACATTTTGGAGCCTATCTTTCTCTCCATTTGCAATATAGAAAAGGAATTAAGTGATTCAGCATCTAAGACTCACACTCTAAGTAGTGCTATTAGTCAATTTGCATTTCTTGTTAATCTTTTTGGTTTAAGCTGGATGCTATCAACCACGCATAACTTATCTGAGCAGTTTCAAAACAAAAATATAGATCTTCCACAGGCCTTGACTAACGTCACGAGTGTTTTCCACCTTCTATCGAAGGAGAGGGAAAATGCTGATGACTCATTTAAAGCCTTGTATAATCAAGTAAAGGCATTCTCTGCCAAACTTGACATTAAAGAAGAGATTCCAAGAATTTGCCACCTTCAAACAGCACGTAGAAACGTCCCTTACACCACAGAAGAAGAATACTCTCGAGTAGCTGTTTATGTGTCATACCTGGACGATTTTTGTAACTCACTAAAAGAACGCTTTGAATTTCACAAGGAAACAGTTGCATCCCTACAAAACACCCTTCCACAATTGTGTATCATAACAGATTTCGGTTCACTGGAGGCTGCTTTTAGTTTCTACGAAGAAGATCTGCCACATAAAGAGATTGTGCAAAGTGAGTTTATGTTGTTGAAAGAAAAGTGGAGTTAGGAAAATCCTTCAAATCTTCCAAAAACGGCTGTAAGTTATCTAGAAAAATGTGACGAGACTTTCTTCCCCAACATTTATACCCTTCTCAAATTTCTCTCAGTTCTTCCTGTTTCTATCGCAACCGTAGAAAGAACTTTCTCTAGCCTAGACTTACTTAAGGAACAGCACAACTGAAAGTAGGCTTAACGGCTTGCTTTACTCTCTATCCACAGAGACATTATAGTTAGTGACGAAGAAGTTTTTGATAAGTTTTAAGTACCTATGCCAAGAAACCTGAACTTCGTTACTAACCATTGGTGTACTGTATGTATGTAAGTATGTATGTATGTATGTATTATGTATGTATGTATGTATGTACGTATGTATGTATGTATGTATGTATGTATGTATGTATGTATGTATGTATGTATGTATGTATGTATGTATGTATGTATGTATGTATATGTATGAATCAGCCCAAATCAATGTTCCCTTTTTCCTTTCTAAAGTGTTTGAAATCGTCTGACCTCTTGGCCTCCCCCCAATTTTTTTTCCATATTCGCCACTGATATGATCGCATCAGAGGTGTGATAGCAGTGATGGGATACACTACAGAACAGCGGGTATTTCTCACCGAGACACTCTCTTTGAGGAATTTGTACGAAAAATGTTTAAATTAATATCAACTTCGTTAACCTCGCGCTCCTTGGCTATCGAAAAGTACTGCAATTTGGTTGTTTAAGAAGTGAAGGGAAGCCGGTTCTGTGTTACGATACGAAGAAGCGGTGTCCTACACGAACTCTTCTCAAGAAACAACTTCAACGTACTCGAGCGTGGATGGAACGGAGTCCTATAAACCATCCTGGTGTACCTGATATGGCTGTGAAGGCCACAAAATTATCAATTACATTTTAATAATGACCTGGATGTTTGTCGAAATGTTGCATGTGTGTTTTACACTCCGTGCACGACGGAATTTTGGATCCAACACTTCCATTTATGAGTAATGAAGCTTGGTTCCCTATGATTAGTTCTGTGAACCAACATAAAAGTGGATAATGGGACACTAACAATCCTCAGTTAATACCATACCATGACAAGAAAGATAGGTATGGTGCTTTACTGCAAACCAGATTCTAAAAACACAGCGAATTCGGTGTGCTATGTGAATGAAATGTAACGACAATTTACTTAAACGATTACGGCAGAAGAAATGACTTCCAACAGGACGATGAAACAGCTCATACGTTTGTTATTAATTCGCACACTTTGGCAACCTCGTTCCCCTGTCTAAAATGTTTGTAACTTTATCCGGGGAGAAATATTAATCAGAAAGTGTAAAATGAGAACCAACACACTTTTCGGTCTCTGGAAGAAACACACATTTTTTTGCAAAGTATAACCAATAATGAACTGCAAAATTTATTCCAAAACCTTGTGCAGGGCTTCAACTTTTCCCTGGAAAATGATAGTGACAACTTTCAGCATATCGCTTGAAATCAGGTAAGAGTAAACTTAACATACAACAGTTTTCAGTCACGTAGCTATTGCCATGGGCTCCCCTCACATGCTGCTTCTCCGAGGTGACGGGCACAGCAAAGCATGGCTGGAGCTAGGTACTGAATGTCCGGTATGATCTCATTTAATAGAAGGGGATCCACAAGTTTAGGCCTGGGGTAAAATACCAGACTTACTCTACATCTACGCAAGAAACCGAAAATCCCTTATATTTCCTTGGAATCTATCTACATTGCTTGTAAACGATTGTAATTAGAACATTCATCACATTATGTCGTGTTAAGTAAATTTAGTACGTGTTCAAGAGATGTTAAGTACAGAATAAAAATGGCCAACCGGACACCAGTGGGATCCGAACACACAACCTCGCGATTTCCCACAGCGTAGCCCTTCCACCGTGAGGCTGTGAAACTCCTAACTCGAGTTAAACTTCCTGCACTTTTTGGTCAGACATAATATTAATACTTCATGTATCACTAACTACTTTTATGGTAACCAGAGATGACAAACTTCGATTAATAAAGGACAGAGAACTGAGAACGTAGAGTATGAAAGCCGGCACTGTAACCTCTGAGCTACTCAGCATGACAAAAGCTTCTTCCATTACATCAAAGCACGTGGAACGAGCTTCCGAAAAGCAAAACTTTGCCTGTAGAAATCGAATCATCCGGGCTCGATCAAACAATATGCAGATCTTCCGGTTAGTTATGTTTGTGGTCTGGTCTGTATGAAGAAGTCTTAATATTTTACGAGCTAACGTATAAACAAATTTTCTCTTAAACTGTCGGGTTCAAATGAAATGACACCAAGTGCATCTGTGATGGAGAATTGATAGCGAAACATATGTGATATTGCTCTCTCCATTCATGTTCTGGTTTTGGAAAGGTCTTGGTATTTCTGTGCGATAATGTACTAGGAGTGGCAAGATTTTGGACAAAAAATTCTGGTTGTGAATATGGTCAGAACAATACATTCCTTATCTTATATGTAGGACTAAATATACAGAAATTCAAGTCAGTCCGTTTAAGTATATTATATTTTGTTATCAGGTTCCTAATATCATAAAATTGGTAAAATAACATTACTAGTAAATGTATATTCCCGACACCATGTGACTCCTCAGGTGAAAACTTCAAATCATGATCATTTCAGATTTTCGGTTAGGAATGGTAAGTCTGCAGCTACACATTGTACTTGCCTAACCCCATCATCGAGATACTCAGAAAGTAATTTGTGTATTATTATTTAAAATAAAATTGAAATATATTTTCAAAACATTATTTGTTCGTAATGTTATACATGTCTCTAATTTCTTCACATTTATTAAATTTTAGCTATTAATAGCGCATTTGTAAGAACGATGGATCTTGTTGATTTGCTCCCTCTGCCATAATATACTCACGAAGAAATATGCACCATTATATCTGGATTCTGTGTACTACAGGCATATACAGTATGTTTTGTATCACACACTTTGGGCAAGCGCACAAAATATATTTCATTATATAACAGTAACTTGCATTGTGACACATTATTTCCGAAACGGCAGGGGATGTGTTAATGACAATAACTTACCTCCTTTGACTTCTTGCTTTTCGATCCAATCTCCTGATGCACAGGGTTTTTCACTCTCAGCGTATTGTACTAGAAATAAAACAATTCTCAATTATGTATTTACTTCTAAAGATCCATTGATCAATACAAATATAATACTCACTTTGTTCGATAAGAAATGCAAACAAAATAAAACAAGAAAGTAAGTGGTCAGAAGTTCAATTATATCATTATTTTCAAAACTGTGGTAAGTGGTGAGTAATACATTTATGTGGAATGCCCTATGCATTGCTAACAAAAACATACTGTAGTTGCAGAGTTGTATTTAGGGCTATGGATAACAGAAGAAAGAGAAAATCAGGCACAGAGCAAGAGTTCATTTTGAAGGGGTGTTCAGGTACAGAATTTTGTCAACAGTAAAAGAGAAAGGAATTAGGTGGGATAGGACATTTAAAACAATTTGTTGACCATAGCTAATAACAAAATCATGTTCATCCTCTTAATTTACAGAGAGCAAGAAATGTCTTATAACATTGCAAACCGGAACAATTCTAACCTAGCGCAGCCCATGCCCCACCACCTGGCTGACATCTACCAGTTGACCGAAAAGCAGGCTTTCTCAAGGCCAAGCTGTGCCACGCCATCTTTTCGTTGCATTTGAGTGGGGTTACATAAACGCTTCAGAGGTGTGATAGTGATGGGATACACTAGAGAGTAGCGGATATTTCTCACTGAGACATTTTCTTTGAGGAATTTGTACCAAAAAATTTTTAATTAATATTTCCGTTGTTAACCGGGCGCTCCTCGGCCATCAGAATGTACTGAAATGTGGTTGTTTAAAAAGTGGAGAAAAACCGGCTCTGTGTTACCACACGAAGAAGTGACGTGCTTCATGAACTCTTCTCAAGAATCACCATCAACGTATTCGAGCGTGCATGGAACTGAGTCCGAAAAAAACTACCTAGTGTACCTTATATGGCTGTGAAGGCCTCAAAATGATCAATTACATTGTAATAACGACCAGGAAGTAAGCTCAAACGATCACGGAAAAGAAATGACTTCCAACAGGTCGATGTAACAGCTCATATATTTGTTATTAACTGGCAGGTTTTGGCACCCTCGTTCCCCTGTCTAAATGGTTTGTAAATTTATCTTTGGAGAAATGTTAAACAGAAAGTAGAAAATAACAACCCACGTATTGTTCGGTCTCTCCAAGGAAACACACATTTTATGCAATGTATAACCAATGATGAACTAAAATACTTTTCCCAGAACCTACAGCAGGGCTGCAAACTATGCCTGGAAAATGATAGTGACCACATTCAGCATATCGCTTGAAATCACTTAAGAGTAAACTTGCAATACAATAGTTTACAATCATATAGGTACTGTCATCGGTTCCCTTCACATGCTGCCTCTACGTGGCGGCGGGCTCGGCAAAGCATGGCAGAGAGCTTGGTTCTGAATGTCCGGTATTATGTCATTGAATAGACGGAAATCTACTAGTTTAGGCCTGGGATAAAATGCGAGTCTTACGGTACATCCATGGAAGAATCCGCAGTATCCTTATATTTTATTAGTATCCATCTACAGTATATTATTTTGTAAATCTTTGTAATTATAACAAAATGAATACTCATAAGAGATCTATAAATGTGCGCATATAGATCCCTGTATTGAAAGTTTATCAATGTCATCTACGTCCAACAGGAAGCTCACTTACCAAGAATTACGTAAAATCGAAACCGTCTTTCAAGCTATTAGGTCGTGTTACGTACATTTCTGGTGCTGAAGACATGTTACGTACCGAACAAAAACAGCGAAAAGGACACGAGGGTGATTCGAACTCACAACCTCCAGAGATCACGTCGGTTGCTCTACCAATTGAGCTATGGTGGCCTAGACCATCGCTTTTCTGTTGGAATGGGTTCAAGCTGCCATTACACTGTAGAGTGAGTTTAAGAAGCCCGTCGAGGGCGATGTCAATGAATATAGAATTTCACGACCGCATTGTAATCGAAACCGACTTTCAACCAAATAGGTCATGTTACGTACATGTAGTACGTGTTGAAGTGATGTTATGTACAGAACAAAAATGGTCAACCGGACACCAGTGGGGTCCGACCCACAACCTGCCTATTTCCCACAGCGTAGCCCCTCCACCGTGCGGTTATGAAACACCTCTCTCTAGGCAAAATTCCTGGACTCTTAATCATACATAATATTATATTTTATGTATCGCTATGTACTGTTTTGGTTACCAGTTATGCCAAACTTCAATTACTAAAGGACTGAGTCAGGATCATAACTGCGAACGTGTAGTATGATGGCCGGCACTATAACCTCTGAGTTACTCAGCATGACAAAAGTTTCTTCCATACATCAAAGCACATGGAAGGAGCTTCCGAAAAAGCAAAGCTTTGCCTGTAGAAATCAAATCATCCAGGCTGGATGAAGCAATATGTACATCTTCCGGCTGGATATGTTTGTGGGATGGTCTGTATGAAGTTGTAAATAAACTATTACGAGATAATGTATAATCAAATTTTCTCCTAAAGTGTCGGGTTTCAAATGAGAAGACACCTATTGCATCTGTGATGGAGAATTGATAGCAAAACATATGTGCCTGTGCCCTCTCCTTCTGGTTTTGAACAGGTCTTGGTATTTCTGTGTGAAAATGTATTAGGTGTTTCACGATTGTGGACATTTTTTTTTGCTAGGGGCTTTACGTCGCACCGACACAGATAGGTCTTATGGCGACGAGGGGATGGGAAAGGCCTAGGAGTTGGAAGGAAGCGGCCGTGGCCTTAATTAAGGTACAGCCCCAGCATTTGCCTGGTGTGAAAATGGGAAACCACGGAAAACCATCTTCAGGGCTGCCGATAGTGGGATTCGAACCTACTATCTCCCGGATGCAAGCTCACAGCCGCGCGCCTCTACGCGCACGGCCAACTCGCCCGGTCGATTGTGGACAAAAGCCATCGGGTTGGTGAATGTGATCAGGTCAATTTATTATTTATCTTCTATGTAGGCCTATATACAGGTTGTTAGGTGTATACCTGCAGATATTTCTTCTAGCAATAGAGAACGATGTGACGAACCACTATATATCAAACTTTTAGTAATTCTCGGAAGTTATTTTCGAGAGCAAAGAGATACGATGTTTTAGAATAGGTAGTATGCCTTGTTCTTGTGAATGAATAGCTTCCCTTTGAGAACAGGCGAGTCACACGCCATGCGTGCCATACTGGTTTCTGTTTATGTTTACGTACAACAGCTGAACGCTACCTATGCAATGCACGAGATGTTACGCAACATACTTGTCAAACTGGTTTTATGTTTAAGAGCAACTGAGCTACGACAACAGCTGAAGGTGGCTACTACAGTAGCGTATGCCTTGTTACGTTACATTCTCGCCAGACTGGTTTCGTAGTTGTCAGTATTCAGTTTCCGTTTTAAGGGCTTCAGACAACCCTGGTCATCGGTTTCGGACCCTGGAGATGTACCGAATTCTCAGCGTTAATACTGGTTCATTTGCTGTTATGTCCTTTAAGGGATTGGGATATGTGTGGTCATCAGCCCCGTGGTCTAGTGAGTATGGAAATGACCTGAAAACCTGAATCGGTGCGGGACCTGTACGAGCGTGTGATATAATTATTGGTTGGGATAGGCGCGCCGGGACGTGAAATACAGTAGATCCCCGTTGTGCATTGCGTAAAGGTAGAGGAAAGATGGCAGGTCCTTACGCCAACGAAAGCAGTCATGGGATGCCCAAATGAGTAGCATGGGAATTGAATTATCGAAACACATTGAACGTTTAGTTTCAAAGGAATATTGGACATGTTATACAACTAAATAAATTAAACGTACCTACATTTCGTGCCTCCTTCCGGGCGGAGTTGCTCAGACGGTTGAGGTGCAGGCCTTTTGACTCCAACTTTACAGGTTCGAACCTGGCCTATTCCGGTGGTATTTGAAGGTGCTCAAATACTGTAGGTCAGTCTCGTGTCGGCAGATTTTCTGGTACATAAAAAGATCTCGTGCGGGACTAAATTCGGGCACCTCAGCGTCTCAGAAAACCGTAGAAGTAGTTAGTGGGACGTAAAGCACTTAACGTTATTATTATTATTATTATTATTATTATTATTATTATTATTATTATTAGGTCATTAAAAGCTGAAATACGTGGAAGAAAATAGTAAAATATGCGTGGTTTAAGAGGAAACAAGATGAAATGTATGTCACGTGAGTTAGCATCGGTCGCAGTAGTTACCTACAGATTACTATGCGTAAAACGAAAACCAGGTCAAGCTCGTGGGGATGAGTCAGCTGTAATCCCGTATTGTGTATAAACATCAAACACATCAACAAATATAAGAAACATAAACAAGGTTACACGTTAGAGACATGTAGCTATTACCCTGAACGCCAGGCCGACGGCCGCTTTCATGAGTACAGATGAGTTATCAAATTATACACAATCCACACATGTCGAACATATCTAAGAAGATTCCACCAAAACTATATTACATTTTACTATGATGGTGCTAATAACAAATCGCAGCAGCTATTGGCTTTACGTCGCACCTACGCAGATAGGCCTTATGGCGACGATGGGACTGGAGCGGGCTAGGACAGGGAAGGAAGCGGCCGTGGCCTTAATTAAGGTACAGCACCATCATTTACCTGATGTGAGTATGGGAAACCATGGAAAACCATCTTCTGGGCTGCCGAGAGTGGGGTTCGAACCCACTATCTCCCGAATAATGGATATTGGCCACACTGAAATGAAATGTCGTATGGCTTTTAGTGCCGGGAGTGTCCGAGGATAAGTTCGGCTCGCCAGATGCAGGTCTCTTGATTTGACTCCCGTAGGTGACCTGCGCGTCGTGATGAGGATGAAATGATGATGAAGATGGCACATACACCCAGTTCCCGTGCCAGCAAATTTAACCAATTAAGGTTAAATTTCCGACCCTCCCGGGAATCGAACACGGTACCCCTGTGACCAAAGGCCAGCACGCTAACCATTTAGCCATGGAGCCGGACTTAAGCGACTGCACCTATCGAGCTCGGTAAATCGCAGCAGATTACGCTACTGCGTGTTGTGATGATGTCGGTAGAATACAGTATACCTGTTAAGACATAAGGCTGCAGTAGAAGAAGAGGAAGAAGAAGGTAACGAGAGCCACATAGTCAAGCAGCACACAGCTGAACAAAGTGCACATTAGTGACACGAACATAAGAGTGGCGTGGTCGCGGGAACTACAGTCGCATTCGTAACACTCTGTTGTAGAAAAATAATGAACTAACATACAGTACGGGCTCCGTAATTCCAGGTGGACGGTAACAAGACTATCTCGAATAGAAAAGTACGGATTTACGAACGTACACGAAAACGCCTGTGAACAACATAATCTACCTGTGTTAAATATTACAGTACAACAGTTTAGAAAACAAGAACATACAGATTGCATTAAAAGAAATGTTAAACTTTCTTTTGCAAATTAACAAAACACTCTAGGCAATCTTCTTAAGTTAAATGTTAACTTATAGTTCCTATTTCAGTAATGATGAATATAAAACGATTATTTTATTGAATATTTATACGTGACGACGACGACGACGACGACGACGACGGTGATGATGATGATTGCTGTCTTAATGTCATCGGCCCTTAAAAACGCAATGTGTCCTCTGTTTTAACTCGTAGGGAATAAGAAACATAATATAAATTGCTGGAAGCCTTTCCCGATAGATTCATGAAGGGCGACCCGTGTTCTGTTCTGCCACACGATACACTAGCAGCATATAATGGTATTCGTGGTATTCATACACTGGCATTATTCAAATACTACTACTGATGCTACTACTACGAAGTAACTCGCGTACTAGTACGGACGATAATTCGCATCTCTGACAGCTGTTATTCAGGTCAAGGTCAGACAGACCGGTTTCATGTAGGGGTGGGGAACCCGTCCAGCGACATCCCCGTCGCTAAGAACAGCAGACAACCGGCATGTGACAGGTCTAGTGCTCTTGTCGAACTGCTTACGTAGAATATTCTCCCACAGTGCGATTTCAATATCATGGTCTTTGGGAGTCCAACTCGCCGTATGCAGAAACAACCCGTGTTGACGTGTACGTAAATAAAGTTTATTACGTCAACGAAATAATGCATGGGATAGAATTTCAAAGTGAGTAGTATCGGAATTGAAATGTCAAAACACATCGAACGTTTTACTTTATACCAGTAAGGGACATGTTATAAACATAAATTAATTAAACGTACCTTCCTTTCGTGCTTCCAACCGAAGAGAACTTGTTTAAATGTAAATGAGAACCTTCTAGCTTACTGCTGATTTTGCAGTGCCTATTCGACTTATCAAAATAAACGTTGCCAGGCTGAGTGGCTCAGACGGTTCAAGCACTGGTTTCATGAACTTAGCAGGCTCGATCCTGGCTCAGTCCGCTGGTATTTAAGGTGCTCAAATACGACCGCTTCTGATCGGCAGATTTACGGGCACGTTAAAGAATACCAGTGGGCAAAATTCCGACTCCGCGCGTCTCCATTGGCACGTGAAGATTTATTATTATAATTATTATTATTATTATTATTATTATTATTATTATTATTGGGCGAGTTGGCCGTGCGATTAGCTTGTATCCGTCGAAAAGCCACTAACAATATTATTATAAAAACTGTGTTAGTCTATTATTACTGACTATTATGAAAATAAAAGTTAATCGCCCCACTCAAACTTCGTAGCTCGTAATCAGTCAGAAAACACTAAAGAAAATAGTGAACTTTTAACAGGTCCGAATTATTATTAATATTATAATTGCAGACATGTCTCCGAAATTACCGAAGCATGTACTTCCAAATTGTTTTACGTCGCACCGACACAAATAGGTCTTACAGCGACAATGGGAGAGGAAAGGGATACAAGTGTGAAGGAAGCGTTCGAAGTCTAATAAAGGTACAGTTCCAGCATTTCCCTGATGTGAAAATGGGAAACTACGGAAAACCATCTTCCCGGCTACCGACAGTGGAGTTCGAACCCACTATCACCAGAATACAAGCTCACAGCTGCGCGCCCCTAACCGCGCCGGTCTGCGTAGCTCGGACGATAGAGCGCTGGTCTTCTGATCCCACCTTGGTAGGTTCGATGGCGGCTCTGTTCGGTGGTATTTGAAGGTGCTGAAATACGCCAGTCTCGTGTCTGTGGATTTACTTGCATTTAAAATAGTACTGCTTTACAAAATTCTGGCACTTCAGCGTCTTCGAAAACCGTGAAAATTAGTTAGTGGAACGTAAAGATATTAGTAGTAGAAGTAGTAGTAGTAGTAGTAGTAGTAGTAGTAGTAACATTATTATTACGGACGTTTTAATTAAACGGGTCCGTTACATTACCTATCGGCACTTACTGTCCAGTAATTAGCCTTCTGTCCACCTCTGTGGTATAGTGGTTAGTGTGATCAGCTGCCAACCCCCGGAGGCCCGTGTTCCATTCCCAGCTCCGCCACGAAATTTGAAAAGTGGTACGAGGGCTGGAACGGGGTCCACTAAGCCTCGGGAGGTCAAATGGGTAGAGGTGGTTCGATTCCCACCTCAGCCATCCTGAAAGTGGTTTCCCGTAGTTTCGCACTTCTCCAGGCAAATGCCGGGATGGTACCTAACTTAAGGCCACGGCCGCTTCCTTCCCTCTTCCTTGTCTATCCCTTCCAATCTCCCCATTCCCCCGCAAGGCCTACACAAGACCCCTGTTCAACATAGAAGGTAAGGCCGCCTGGGCGAGGTACTGGTCATTCTCCCCAGTTGTATCCCCCGACCCAATGTCTCACGCTCCAGGACACTGCCCTTCAGGCGGTAGAATTGGGATCCCTCGCTGAGTCCGAGGGAAAACCAACCCTGGAAGGTAAACAGATTAGGAAAAAGAAGAATAAACCTTCTATTAGAAATGCCCGGCGGCAATTCCATAGTAGACCGAGGTCGATAGCTGCAGTCGCTTAACTGCGGCCAGTATCCAGTATTCGGGAGATAGCAGGTTCGAACCCCACTGTCGGCGGCCCTGAAGATGATTTTCCGTGGTATCCCATTTTCACACCAGGCAAATGCTGGGGCTGTACCTTAATTAAGGCCACGGCCGCTTCCTTCCCACTCCTAGCCCTTTCCTGTCCCATCGTCACCATAAGACCTATTTGTGTCGGTGCGACGTAAAGCATCTAGCAAAAGAAATCCACATTAGCTATTTTTCCTTCGAGCAATGTTCACGCATGGTTGCAACTACGTTTTTGAAATCTGTCTCATCAATAACAATATGACTGAATACTTACAGCCTTTTCTTTCAGTGTCCACCGTCCTTTCATTGACCTGAAAAGTTTATGAATAAGCATAGACAACTCGCATTGTCTATTGTCAGAAATTCATCGTAGACTGTCGCAATAACAGCACAGAAATGTTGCGCTCATTTTTCATTTACTTATTAACTATTTCCTTTCATTTTGTCAGCTTGGATCACTGAGTAATGCCATTGACGTCTTATAAATCACACACAACTATACAATACTTTATTCGCACGTATGTGCTGGTGCGTATCTTCCAGGTCACTGTAAGGATCCTGTGTACATTTCACACAGAGTACCCTAGACCGGTTTTCGAGTACAGCAAGTGGCCTGGCACGTGAGTCATCCTCTCCTACTTGCCAAGCCTTTAGGGGAAGTGTACAACAACATGTGTTGGCCTGCGATAAGAAACAGGTTCAACAAGCCCTGGACTCTGCTACTGTACTTCCACTACGCGTGGACAGAATGACGTAACCGGCATATCCTGCTACGGCCGTTCAAAACACATTAGCTCCTGAAATATTTGGCTCAGTTATGGGCAAACTAATAGGACAAGATAAAAAGTACATAGCATATATTGTGAGATGTCTTTTTCTTTGCCGACTAGCTTAATATCTGCACGTATACACCTAACACCCTGTATACAGTACTTAGGTCAGTTCTTTTATGTATTTGCTATTGTGTTAACAGGTCTTAATATAATAAAATCGATAAAAAAACATTACTAGTAAAAGTATAAACACTTTTTTCGGCTTATCTCTGGTATTTTAGGGGTTACTGGAGGATTTCTAATCCATTAGTGGTTTGATCGCCGGTTTAATGCAAGATGTCCTTCCACATTCCGTGTGATTGAATATATTTTATCAATATAGTAGTACATTTATTTTCTCCAGATTTTACAGTTTTTCAACCTAATTAATCTTTACGGAGAAAATAAAAGAGAGAACAAATAAAAGCATATACAATGCAAAAAAATACAATGAAGACAAGATATAAATAATGGATAAAGTCTTTCAGCAAAACGGAAAACAAGGCAAAAACACATAAGAAATTACTAACTATAACAGCCTACTTAAAATGGGCGTGCGCCGGAGCTCAGTCAGCTGTACGAGTCATGCGGCAGAGTCAGGCAGCTGAGCTCTGACCTAGGACACCGCTCGTACACACCCGTTATCTCCCCACAATCTGCTTACCAGCAGTGTCAGAAGATCTTAATTCTCTGCTGCTTATCTACATCACTCCCTGTTGTCCTATATCCGCAGCAACACAATAACTACGACAGGAGAAACAATAAATTTATCTACTCCACTACTATCTTCTAACTTCAGCTTCCTTTAACCTCCTTATGCGGCTTTTTCTGTCAACCTCTAAAATCTTGTTTAAGTTCCCAGGTTCTTTCCACTCTATCGCTGTCCAGTTAACAATCTTCTGCTCATTGTCTGATAGTTTCATAGCTTCCAAGTGTCCCTCACTCATGAATTTCTCTCTCTCCGCACGAGTTCCCTTACATGCTATCAACAAGTGGAACTCCTCCCTTGTCACCCCACACAATAAACAAATCGAGTTGTCGTTCATTCTTGTCCACCCTTTATTCCTGTAAATACCCAACATCCACAAAATTATTGCTCTTCTTTCTAATCTGTTCACATCATCTATTCTTACACTTACTACTTGTTTGATTCTAATAAACATGTTTCGGGACGTCCTTCCCCCACATTCAGCCTCCAGCTCCTCTAATTGAATATCATTAATCCTTTGAACGTATTCCTCCAACGAACTGCATTAATTCTTTCCCAATCCCTCCCCAATAACTTCCTAAGCCCAATCTCTCAAAGATATTTTTCATCTTGTCAATCCAATAATCTCCAAAAGAAACTCTTGATATGGTGCTGGTAGACCGTTTGTAGGAGTAAGCCGCCCCCACCCGTTACCAATCTTCTCCAGTACCCCAACACTCACTTCATGGTATCAACCTCTATACACTCATTACACACAACTCTGACCACTGCGTTAGCTGTACAATTTGGAAGGTCCATTACAATTTTGCCAAATCTACAAACAATCTGATTTAATATTATACGATCCTGTAAAACCCCATATTTCTGCTCCATATAACACCCTACTTAGACCCACTGTTTTAAAAACCATTCTTTTTATTTTGTAGTCGACTCCTGGGAATTTATTTTCCGGTATGCTTATAACTGAAAGTGCTGTTAGCCCCTTCCACTAAGTTTGATTAATTTGGTCGGAGTATATAGCATTCCTGCTTATACCAACACCCAGATACTCTAGCTTATTTCTCTCCTCTATTACCTCCCCATTTATCACCTAATGCTTCTTTGTCTTCCATTTCGTACATTTCCTACATACCATTACCTTTGTCTTCGTTCTATTTACTCTCAACGACCAATTCCTAGCGTACTCCGAAAACGTATTTAAACTTATCTGTAACCCTCCCCCCCGTCAGCGTCATCAATAATGCATCGTCTGCAAATATCAGACCAGGGATGTTTATCTCATCTAATACAGGGCTCGCCCACTCCTTTCCAAGCCCTTCTAATATATCATTGATAAAAATCAAGAACAGAATAGGAGATAATTTGCAACCCTGTTTTAAACCTATATTAGATTCGATTAGACTACTTACAACCCCTTCCCCTAATCTTATTCTACAGTAGACTTAATCATATATGGCCTCAATTGCCCGCCTCATCCCTTTGGAAATTCCCACCCGACCCAATCTCTCATGCAGTGCCTTCGTACTCACTGTGACGAAGGCCTTTTCAAAATCGGCCACTGCTATACACACACTGTTTCCTTCCTTCCTTCCTCACATATTTATCAATTATTGTCTTCACTATCATCACATTATCCATTGTTCTACGTCCCTTCCTGAACCCACTCTGATAGATCGATAATATAGAAAACTCTTCCGCCCATTTTCTCAACCTATTCGCTAAAACACCCGTGTACACCTTACTCAATGCGTCTAAAAATGTTATGTCCCTGTAGTTATTGGGTTGCTCCTCGCTCCTTTCTTTTTGTAAATAGTGCATATAATACCTTTTTGCCACTCCTTCGAGAAATTGGTACTTTCGAACACCTTATTATATAACTTCACTATGAATTCACTATACACTCCCTCATCGTACTATTCTTTGTCGTTTCTTTCCAAAATCCATTTGTTATTCCGTTCCCAACCCCAAGCTGTCCTAGTTTTGACTTTGCCTAACACTTCCAATACCTCTACCCCTGATATTTCTTTATCCAACTCATAATTCCCTACTTCCAACACTCTCCCAATCACCACCAACCCTCTATCCCCCTTCCACCTATCCTTTCCTCCTAACAGCTTACGGAAATATTCCATCCATGTTCCATAATCAATTTTAGGTTTACTCTACCTCCTCTCTCCCCTATTAATTTTATTGATTCTCTCACATACCTTTTCACGTCCCTTGCTTTTGGTTACCTATTGATCGCCTCCACCTGTTCCTTTTCCATAACTTTTCCTTTCTATTGTCTTAGCCTTGTATTCTTGTATTCCCTCCTCAGTCAACAAAACCTTCCCTCTCTTCTCCCCCTTCGTGCTTCCTGAAGTCTTTCAGCGCCCTTAAAACTACTCTCCTCAATCCTTTACACTCACTATCGAAACACCCCTCTGTCTCTTCTACCCTTTTCTCGTATGACGTATCACCTCTGCTACCCTCTTTATGGGGTATTCTACTAGCTCTAAGGACATATCCACATCATTATATCTCAGTGATCCTTCGCACCCTACATTAATAATTTGGAATTCCTTTTGTTAATACTCATCAAGTCTTGTTTTAGTCTCCTCTGTCCATTTATATTTAATTAGTCTCATACGCTTTTCTCTATCACGAGTTCCTTTTCCCAACAGATCCCCGTGTTCCAATCTCCTCAATTTTATGGATATCGGGGCATGGTGAGATTCAGACTAGTGAACAACCTCCATTTTATTCCTTCTCGCCAACATCTCCTCCGAGCTGATTACCAAGTCGATAACACTCTCCCTCGTTATCCCCAGTCCACCATCCACTCAAAATGTATAAATTACCTGCCGAACATAATTCAAGCAGTCTCTGCCCATACCGTTTTATTCTACTATATTTACTCCTTCCTTCGCTCCTCCCAATTCCTTTCACCTCTTTATTGTATATGTGACTTAAGTTCACTATTGTCGCATTCCAGTCGCCCATCAATATCATCCCCGCTTCTTCATACTTCCCCTTACCCACTAATTTCCACTATCAGCTCCTCAAAGAAACTATCATTTGCATATACTGAGCCATTGGGTGGCTGTATAAAAATGCCAGGCACACCTCTTTAGGCTCGCTCCCACCTAGGTTAACCCTCATCCAAATCACCCCTTCCATCTGAGTTTCTAAAACTTCATATCGCATACTCCTTCCTTTATTAGCAATGCTATTCCGCCCGTGTTTCTTCTCCTCCTACCCCGTTTTTCTTCGTTTTGCTGCTTACCAAACACCCTTTCCACGTCAGACCCCGTCCTTCTCCTAACCATGTCTCCAAAAGGGCCACAATGTCAAAACTCTCACCAACAATTACCACCCACCGTTACCCAATTTACTTAGTACCCCTTCAATATTTACAAATCCTATTTTCCAACATAGCTCTTTATTCCCCTCTTCATCCTCTACCCTTCCTCCCTTAAATGTATTTACTTCCGTTGTGTTCATCATTCTAGTTCTCCTTATCCTCGCTCCTCCTCTTTCAGCTCCCCTTTTTCCTTTTTATTCATTTTGGCACTCTCCTTACTAGCCTTGTCCACCTGCCAGTCGTTTTTCTTACCCCACAAGTCTTTTAAATTTAGACTCCTTACCCTACCCAGACCTTCTCGGCGTCTTCTTTCTTCTCTTTCCACGGCTCAACTTGCGTGTGACAGCACCAATCTCTCCTCCCTCAGTGATCTTCCCGATGCTCCTTCCTCCTCTGGACACTGGACTTTGGTCACTTTGTCAGTTATTAACAACTGCGTCATCACACTCGGCACTTGCTTCGACATTCCTTTCACCTTCACCCGCCAATTGTTCGCCAACCTGCTGATGTTTGTCATCCATATCCTGAAACTTGCTCACTCACCACACAGGTGACCACCGCCAGTTTCCAACTACCAAGTGCCGACCTCTAATGCTTTCTCGCTACCCGAAGATGTTTCCTCAAAATTCTCAGCTTTTAATTTGCTTCACTACCAATATCACACTTCAACCACACTTCCTTCCCTTTTAAATTTCCTGCGTTCCTTAACACAATATCCGCCATCAGGGTGGATAATAGCGACATTTTAATGGGCCTATTGCCCTTCCTTCTCCCCACTCTATACACATCATTAATGTCAACCTCGCTAAAGTTGATTGTTGTTTAGTTTTGAACCACATCCACCACCATAATATACACTAAGACCACTTAATTTTCTCTGTCCCCTTCTTGAATTCTATAAATAAAAAAATGCTTTCTTCCTTCTTTCCTGATCACCATTAATTCTTTCCCTCTTCACCTTTACCAGCTCGTCCTCCAGGTTTATGATCTTCTTCCGCAGTATTTCTACCTCTTCTCTATTGTTTATACATTCCCCTTTAATTCTTTCATCTCCCCCTTCATGCATTGCTTATAATTCTCAGCCTGGTTCTTTTTCAGATCCACTACTTGGTCTGCCTGACAAGCTTCCTTCACCTGCTCCTTTATTGCCTCAATTTATTCCCATTAAAGAGCGCCCACATTACCTGGACCTGGCCTTGGGTTCGTCTCCAATCACCCTATCATTAGCAACAACGCTACCACCACCGCTACAAGCAGCGCTCCCCTAAACCCCTTTTTCTTATCCTTCATCTTCTTATCCTTTATCTCATTGCTCTTCCATCTGCTCTGCCAACTTCCTATCGCAGCTCTATATTATTGCAAGGTGTTTTCCATTCCGCAGCACTCACTCGGAACATCCGTTCTGTTCGCTTACTTATTCAAGACTGCCATGTGATTCTTCAGGTGAAAACTTCAAATCATGATCATTTGAGATTGGCGGGTAGGCTAGGTAGGCCAGCACCTACACATTGTACTAGCCTAACCAAATCATCTGGGATATATTCAGGAGTAAGTTGTGTATCATTATTTCAAATAAGTTGGAAACTTATTTTCAAAATATTATGTGTTCGTAATGTTATACAGGTGTGTAATTTCTGCTCATTTATGAAATTTCAGCTATTATTAACCCTCTCAGTGATGGGCGTATTTGTTAGGTACTAGCTAGGAGTGCCACCCACATTTTGTCAGATTTTCAACTCTAGAAAAAATTCATCACTATATCAATATACATCCATTCTCAGTGAATCTTTTTCGATTATATAAAAATAATGTTCCTTTGAATTAGTAGCACTTTATACCTTAAATAAAGTGTAGTTAAAATCAAAGTAAATCAAAATTTAAAAATTTGAAATACAATGAATGCAAATCCACATTATAAGGCAAATATGTAGTTCTAGAAATCAGTACGACACACTAACTGATTGTGTTTCTTGTAGCACAGACACTTGTCTGTCGTTTTGGATGAAATTATGTTATTTGGAGTGATAATATGTCTTAAAAATCAAAATATATGCTACACGTTCAGCATCATGCGGATAGGCGTGTTTTGGTCCGCTTAACTCGAGGACAGAGTGAGGTGGTTGGTATGGTATATCACTATCACCCGATATTTCACTGAATAATGACAATGTGTGATATTGTAAATACCAACATTACTGTAGAAATTTTCATTACTTTCCGAATTATACCTAACCCCGGCAATGGGCCGTGTTCCAATTACAAAATCCTTTTCAGAACCACTCTCACAGACTATTATATCACCAGAAGTGTTTTCAACACTATGATGAAGTAAAATTCACATTTCGATTCAACATAATCATCGTCATAACCTGAACTTTGTATGTAATCAGCTAGACCATCATTGGTGTATATAACTCGTCCTGTAAGTCCGCCATCACAGTTGACACGTGCACAAGATACGTGGACACGGCTTTCGTATATTCTAATTTCTGTCACACGTTAACAAATAATGTTACGCGGCTCCTAGTGGTAACTTTGGAGACTACACACATTCCTTCGTAAGAATATATTGATATGTGCTACCATCTAACGGAAAAGGAAGAACTATGACGGTTTCTAAACGAGTCTGCAGGAGGGATGATATAAAATTCCTGGCACTTTCGGCGAATTCATGGAGGAATAAAAATCATCCCTTGGCGCTCAAGGAGTTAAAGCTTTTGTAAGAACGATGGAACTTGTTGATTTGTTCTCTGTGCCACTATATAATCGAGAACAAATGTTCACGATTATATCTGGATTCTGTGCACTATAGGTACATACATTATGTTTTATATACAGGTAACTTACACAGTTTGGGCAGGCTCAAAAAATTGATTTCTTTAGATATCAATAACTTGCATTGTGACACAACATTTCCAAAACGGCAGATGATGAGTTAATACCTATAACTTACCTATGGCTTTTTGTTTTCCCTTTCTCCCTCGTAATGCACCGGGTTTTCCTTTATCAGTATCTTGTACTACAAATAAAAAGTATCATTTATATATTTACATCTTAAATTACATTTAATACAATATACATAAAATACGTTGTACATTTAATAGGTAGTGCAAACAGTATAAAACTCAAAAATGTAAGCGGGTCAGAAGGTGAAATATATCATTGTTTTCAAAATTGTGGTAAGAGGTGTGTAATATTTTTATATGGAATACCCTGTGCATTGCTAATAAATAACATACTCTAGTTGCAGTGTTGTATTTAGGAGTATGTATAACAGAAGAAACAGAAAGTCAGGCACAGAGCAAGAGATGATTTTGAAGGGGTGTTCAGGTAGACGATTTTGTCAAAAGTGAAGGATAAAGGAATTAGGTGAGATGGATCACTTAAACCAATTTGTTGACCACGGCTAAAAACAAAATCAAATTCATCCATTTAATTTACATAAAGCAAGAAGTGACTTATAATAATATAATTCAGAGCATTTCGAACCTAGCGCAGCACATGTTCCACCACCTGGCCGACGTCTATCAGTTGAGTGAAAAGCAGGTATTCTCAAGCCCAAGCTGTGCCACGCCATCTTTTCGTTGCAGTTGAATGGGGTTATATAAACTCGTCGGAGTTGTAATAGCAGTGATGGGATACGCTAGAGAGTAGCGGATATTTCCTACTGAGACACATTCTTTGAGGAATTTGTACGAAAAATGTTTAAATTAATATTACCGTTGTTAACCGGCGCCCCTTGGCCATCAGAAAGTACTGCATGTTGATGTTTAAGAAGAGGAGGGAAACCAGCTCTGTTTTACTATACGAAGGAGCGATGTGCTACACGAGCTCTTCTCAAGAATCAGCTTCAACGTATTCGAGTGGGGATGGAACTGAGTCCGGAAATGCAAACGTGGTGTAGCGTATATGGCTGTGAAGGCCACAAAATTATCAATTATACTGTAATAACGGCCTGGACGCATGCTCTAATTGTTGAATTTTGGTTTTATAATCCGTGCACGACGGAATTGGGGATCAAATACTTATATTTATGAGTGACGAAGCTTGGCTCCCTATGAGTGGTTCTGTGAGCGATCATAATAGTCGGTACTGGGACAGTAAAAATCATCAAGTAATTCCATACCGTGACAAGAAAGATGTGTATGGCGCACTATTACTGCAAAATGGATATTAAAAACACAGCGAATTCGGTGTGCTATGTAAATTACTTTTAGTGACAATTTGCTTAAATGTTCACGGAAGAAGAAATGATTTCCAACAGGACGATGCAACAACTCATACATTTGTTATTAACTCGCAGACTTTGGTAACCTCGTTCCCATGTCTTAATTTTTTGTAAATTTATCCCTGTAGAAATGTTTAACGGAAAGTGGAAAATAACAACGCACGTACGGTTCGGTCTCGCGAAGGAAACACACATTTTATGCAAAGTATAACCAATGACGAATTGCAATACTTTTCCCAGACCCTTATACAGGGCTGCAAATAGTGCCTGGAAAATGATAGTGACGCCTTTCAACATATCGCTTGAAATCAGGTAAGAGTAAACTTGCAATTCAAGAGTTTACAATCAGGTAGCTATTGCCATCAGCTCCCTTCACATGATGTCTCTCCATGCGCGAGCTGGGCAAAGGATGGGGGAAAGGTAGGTTCTGAATGCCCGGTATGATCTCATTCAATAGACGGAAGCTACAAGTTTTGGCCTGGGATAAAATGCGAGACTAACTGTACATCTACGGAAGAATCACACGTTTCCTTATATTTTCTTTGAATCTATCTATATTATTCTTTAAATGATTGTAATTATAAAAAAATTAAATACTCACAAGCGATCTCTAAATGTGCTCGTATAGAAACCTACATTGAAGGTTTGTTAATGTCATCTACGCCCAACAGGAAACTCACTTACCAATAATTACCTATAAACGAAATCAGCTTTCAACATATTAGATCGTGTTACGTACATTTTGTAGGTGTTGAAGAGATGCTAAATACAGAATAAAAATGGCCAACCGGACACCAGTGGGAATCGAACACAGCCTCCCGATTTCGCCTCGGTTGCTCTACCAATTGAACTATGGTGGCCTAGGCCAGCTTTGTTCTCTCGGAAAGGATCTAAGCTACTGGTCTGGCACTACTGCCATCACACTGTAGAGTGCGTTTAATTTGCCCGTTGGGGGCTAAGTCAATGAATATTGAATTTCATGACCGCATTGTAATCGAAACCTACATTCAAACTATTCCGTCGTGTTACGTACATTTAGTGCGTGTTGAAGATGTTAAGTACAGAACAAAAATTGCCAACCGGACACCAGTGGGATCCGAATGCACAACCTCCCTATTTCCCTCTAGTGTCCGGTTGGCCATTTTTGTTCTGTAATTAACATCACTTCAACACGTACAAAATGTACGGAACACGACCTAATAAGCTGAAAGTCGGTTTCGATTACAATGCTGTCATGAAAATTCAATATGCATTGATTCAAATGGACGATACTGAAATTTTAACCAAGATCCCAAGAAACATAGTAGTATAACTTCACACGCTGTTAACTTTTGTGTTCGGGCACCACTAATTACCGGTGGAAAACCGTTGCAGATGATCTTTAATGCGCATGTCATCGTAACCAAAACCGCCCGCTCTGTCACTTGGCATTCATGTTGGTTTTCACGTTCGTTGTACGAGGGCTAATCAAAAAGTAAGTTACACTACCTCGTCGGAAGAGGACGCTGGGTATCGTGACCACGGCCAAAGCGGAGCAAGGTACATGTAGCTGCTGACTCGTCCGATAGGAGGGTTGGTGTGATATCCCGTCGTGTTAAGTGTGCAGAGCGGTCTAGTCTCAATGGAACACGAAGTGGATGTTCACTCCAATTGAAACGCTTATTGCAGAAACCCCTCATGTCCAATACGAGTGATTTTTCAGGAGAAGGAAGGAACTAATTAATTCTTCACGCAGAGTTTGAATATGAAACAGTTTTAATCTATGTTAACTACATGGGCTGTACATACTTCCCACAAGCCTTGAATCTTAATTTCATATTCACTGCGGAGATATAAATTAATAAATTTGTCGGACATGAGGGGTTTCTGAAACAAATGAAACTAAATTTGAGTGAATTAAACAATTTCATGGAAGAACCATTACTAACACTTCATATTTCACCACAGAGTTACATCAGTTAATTTTCGTCATGCACATACGTGGGTTTGGAGTATAGGTATTGTAGAATCTCTATATTTCTTCAGAATGAGGTAGGTAAGGTTTGAATTTTTTAATCTGCCATTGTTAGTCACTAATCATTCTAACTTCAGATTGAAAAGCTGGTTGTGTTGGATAATCTGGAAATAGCTCACGTTATGCAAGTCTGAATGTATGTTCGTGCCTCCCACCAATGAAATTTCGAATTTTCACCACACCAGGAGTATGTTTGCTGTAGGAAAACTCCATAAAGTCTGAAATGGAAAAACGCTGCTTTCTATCTCGAGGAATTTCCCTTCCATGTGATTCCACAGACACCACATTCTTCTTGTAACGCGCTGGCCACCATGATCTGAAATCACGAATTTCTTCTTTATTCACCATGTGTACTGTGAGTGCTCTGTTAGAGCTAGAGGAGATGATTGATTCTGTATACTCCACTGGCAAGTACACTCTATCAGTCTTTTTCACGTTTCCCTTCACAACACTGAAGTCCCTGTCACAAGGCAGGTAGTGTGCCCCTGATGGGGAAATATTGATGAATTGAATCAAATCGTCCATTGGCTATCAATGTCAACATGAGCCGGATTACATTATAATTTTTGTTTTGGCCAGTGCAGCCGTCAGAGAAAATATGGAAAGGCCAAACTTTTTCGGCAACATATTCATTTACATAATAGAAGATAAAGGAATAAATTTCATTGGGGTCCTTTATAGCTGTTGAATCATCACACGTGTAGAATACAGCCTTCTCTGATTTTATATCGTGTATATTGAAGAAATTATAATTAAGCTGACGCAAATAGAGCGTGTCTTGAATGAGGATAACTGGAAGCATCAGATTTTGCATTTAATTAACGCAAAAGCCGGCGACATTTTCATAATCTCTTCATACGTTCTGCACACGGACAATTGTCTTATTGAACTTTTGAGCTCTTCTTTTATGAATTAGTAGTTCGGCTGCGGCCCCACGATTTGCATTGTCATTTAAGGCAGCACTTCTTATTTTTACACTTAATTCTACGCAGACACAACATGTATCAGCCTGTGGTTGACCAAATTTCAAATTTAAATTTTCATTGAAGATTTTCCAGTAATATCAATATGCAACTTTCAGGTCAGGGTATTGTGATTGAAACAAGTATTTGTACTCTCAATTTGCGGATTGTGATTCATGAATTGGAAAACTGTCTTTTTGGTTCTCAACTAACAATATTACGTCACCTGGAAATGCATGTATAAGACCGCTGTTTTCCCCGCATATCTTTGGCGGACTTGGCAGATATTAGTAGATCTCTTTATGTCCGCAATCTGTCATCAGAAACACCAGACACGGATAAAAATGCCGACTTACAGACTTGAACACGGCCATTAGAACTAGAGAGCCAATATTTGTACGTATGACCTTTGGGTTTGTTCTTGACAGGCAAGCTGTCGTCGCCTGACAATCTTGGATGTTTTATTGCAATGTCACATACTTCTATTAGGCTCTGTAAGTAACCATCTTGCTCATTTTGAGTGCCGAAACTTAGGAACTTGGAATATAATTCCATCATGACGTCTGAGCTAATTTTAGAAGTCATGCATTGTCACCTACACCTTCAATAACAGATAAGAGCATTAGTAAGATAAATAGGAGTAACAGAATTACCAAACAATAATAGTAGTTTCACCGGCATTGTTAATGCAAACGCCTTATCTGCAGTCATAACCTTGTTCTTTAAGCTTGAGTGTATCACCTTTATATTTCACATATTCAGTGTTTTTAACTTTACTTTCTTTTATCCGTTCTCGTTGGTATATAACGATCCCCACTCCTTTCTTTCTGTCATTCACACGGACATCAGCACTCCTGGAGGCCATTTCACTTGCAATTGATGCACAAACCCAGAAATGTACATCTAGTCAAAATGCGGGAAGAAACTCCAAACAGTAGAATAACATGTGATATTGCCAAACTGAAGTTTTGAATAAAAAGCCCTCATCTCCTGGATAGGAGGTGTTCTTGCATCAAATGAAAACTTCCTCACCGGGCGAGTTGGCCGTGCGTGCAGAGGCGCGCGGCTGTGAGCTTGCATCCGGGAGATAGTAGGTTCGAATCCCACTATCGGCAGCCCTGAAGATGGTTTTCCGTGGTTTCCCAATTTCACACCAGGCAAATGCTGGGGCTGTACCTTAATTACGGCCACGGCCGCTTCCTTCAAACTCCTAGCCCTTTCCTATCCCATCGTCGCCATAAGACCTATCTGTGTCGGTGCGACGTAAAGCCCCTAGCAAAAAAGAAAAAACTTCCGCCACATACTAGAGCCACTGTTTACCACCAACATGAGGGTTTTCTACGTCTATACACAAACTATCATAAGATCACATAATCACAATTTGCTTAACAAGTGGACATAAGGGGTTTTTGCACTAAGCGATTCAATTAGAGGTGCTTGCAACGATCAGATCTCTATGTTCAAAATGGCTCTACTGCACGGATATTCATCGTGAAATTACTGCTGGACATGGTGAGCGTGCAATTTCTCGCCAGGTGTTGTAAAGTGATTTAAGGGGAGATTAAAATCCCTGTTGGTTAAAATATGACGTTTCCTTCTTTTTGCCTCAAGTTGTAGCCGGGTCTTTTCTGCTCATTTTGTTGTATCATTTGTTAAATTAGGATGGTTCTAAGTATTTTAAAAATAATATTGACATATGGCTTGCATTGTTTCATTTTTATCTGTGAGGCATACCATACTGCAACACTTTTTGCTAAAGCTTGTCTCAGAAAGTATTTGATGTAGAAGGTGGAGACATGGTATATTCATTTATTTTAGGTTGGCAGGATTGCAAAAACAGGTGACATGGTATATTCATTTTAGGTTGGCAGGATTGCCAAAACAGTGATGGAGGATATTTTTTTATATTTGTCGTAATGAGTGTGTATCTTCTCAGTATTTTTACTTTCAATATTATTTGGTTGTGGTGTGAAATATTCATAAGTTACTTAGATTCGTATATTCTACAACAATGACTAAACCAAAGGGAGTGTTCAAGAAACGGCATAATAAAGTCCTACAGGAACTTGGTGTTAGAATAGGTAAAAATAATATCAGATGTTTCGAAGACCTGGATCAATTACAGATACTAAAGGCGGAAATTGCAGCTCAGAACATGGCCAAAAGAGCCAGGTGAGTAAGAAGAAAGAATAAACTTGGTGTGGAAGATAAGGAACAGGATCCAGGCTATGTAGCAGGGTGCTTCTAGTAATTATATGAACATTTATTGCAATAATCATGTGTGTAAGTTTTAAATCCTAATTTCTGAAAAATATGTTTTTCTTGTACAAATGACCTATTATCTCAGAAACTATAACAGACAGACACGTGAAATCTTCAGATATAGCTAAGTATATCTGTTAGTACAATGGATCTACACTCATGTAAATTGCTTTTTATCTTGGGAGTTAGGTATGTTAATAAACGTTCCAAAATTTTGGAAAAAAGTAATGTGTAAAAAAAAAAATTGAAACACATTTCCCAAGTAAGCTATCATATTGAGTGTAGATTAGTGTACATTATGAGTACTCAAAAACCTTCAGTAAAAATTTCAAGTCTCTACCTGAAGTAGTTTATGAGAAAATGGGTCATGAATATGGTAAATTTAACATTATAAGCATAGGGCTTTTAATCTCCTCTTAAGCAATTTGACGCGGACGCACGGAACTAATGGACGAAAATCGCATAGGCATGCCCGCAAAGTGAAGAATCGTTGCAAATGTTGACAGTGTGGATTGGAGAGAATCGGCGGCATAACACCGCAGGTAATTTCCACCATGCCGAACATTTCTTATGGCAGTGTGCTCTCCGTTGTTCACCATCACTTTGGATTCAACCCTAGTGTTAACCTTACAAGCTTTTCAGACGCAAGTTTGATGCCCAAGAGTGCTAGCTTAACACAACTGCAAACGTGATTATAGACCAGCGTGCTCGCATAACCCATCAGGCACAGATTTAACGCCGATTCCTATTCATAGTTCCCAAGAGTATGGAAAGACGATTCTCAGAAGCTATCACTAGAGACGTCATGAGAGTTGAGTAAGAATGTTCTTCAATGCAAACACTCTAAGGACAGCTCGAAAACACTTACAACGGACGTCATACAAAACACGTGTAGTGTAGTTTCAACCAAAACAAATTTAAGGAGCTCAAGTGTATTCATGCAGATACTAAATTATTTTTAAAATTTACAATTCTGCGAGAGATTTTTAATTCTTTCTATACACATGCTACAAATTCCGTTTCAATGCACACATCTCAAGATAAAGAGAAGCAGGATGATGAAGGTGTTAATAAGTAATGGTGTGTGGCCTCAGGATAGGCCTGTGCAGGTCTTTTGATTTGTCGTCCGTAGGCGACCTGCGCGTCGTGATGATGATGATGGAATGAAGATGATGACGGCACATGCACTCAGTCCCCGTACCAGGGGAGTTAACTATTAAGATTAAAATTCCCGACCTTGCCTGGAATCGAATCCGGGACCCCTATAATCAAAGGCCGGCATGCTAACAATTTATCCATGGAGCCGGACAAAAAGATGACGATGATGATGACTATGATGATAAAGAAGATTTCTACGCTCCTTTACTATCAAGCCTTTTAAATTTGACTTCATTTTCTAAGCCTACTAACGTTCAGTCACCGTGCAAGCGTATCACGAACACAATCATGATGATCCTGAAGAACAAGCAAAAGAAGAAGGGATGAAGTGAAGCATGATAATACTAATTCAGAAGGAGAAGAAAAGAAGCAGAAGAATATTTCTACGCAACTTCGCCATCAAACCATATTCACTTATTACCTATAAACGCCAACACAGAAGCACGTACTACTTCAACACAAGTTCTACCGTTTCCTACACATCAACTGTCTGCACATAAACGCAATGCTAACAAAAAGTCTCTCTTACACTATATAGATGTACTGTGAGATACTGTTAAAACACTTACACGTAAAATGTTTGCAAATGTTAAGAGCCTATCACGATGCTGGTTATACACAGTGTATACAGACATTTTAGAAATACAGAAAGAATTACGTCGTGTGGGTATTTTTAAGGAATAGTTTTTCAAAGTGAGCCCATTTTTTTGTAACATATAGTAAACAATTAAGTAGTATAGCAACACGGCTTCAGCAATGTCATTGGTAGCTGAAAACTAAACACGGTTTGATTGTAAAGAACCATATCTTGCTTCTCTTCTTGAAATGTTTGCACAAGAGAAAGTGTAGTCGGCTTAGAAAAATAAGTAGAATGAAAAAGCTCTGATGGTAAAGAAACGTTCAGTTCTTCTTCACCTTCTCTTCCTAATGAAACTCATCATCTCGCTTCTCTTTATCTGGAGGTGTGAGGAGAGTAACAGAACTTGTAATAGGCTGAGACGATGTCATATTGTTTCGATCACGCTTCTTTGTATCGCGCTTCGGCGTGCATTTTACTTGTAGATTACTTAAATAAATGTGTTTAGAATTCAGACGTCGTGTGAGATAATAACGTCTGTTGAATGTAGCAGTACATTGTTTGCATGCATATATTCCGAAGTTATGCTTTACAGCTTTATGTCGTTGAAAATTGCCTCGTCTTGAAAAAATACACTACAAAGATCGCACATAAACATAATAGATGTTTTAATATTAACCTGTACACTCAGGTAGATATTATGATGTACAGTTTTACACAACAACCGGACATAACAACAACACCTGTCTATCTGTTATAAGTAGAACTGATTGTCATGTAAATATAAGTAAAAACACATTTCCCTCTTCTTATAGAACTACAGAGTCTATAAGAAGAAGAGTGAACAGCGATGTTGAACTACTTTTACGGCCAGATGCACTTCTCTCCTCCTCATCTGATGCAAGTCACCATCCTGGGTCCAGTTAGATGTCCCTTCCCTTCTCCTCCTTATCTGGCCCAGTTTTACGGACAGATGGCCCTTCCCTCCTCCTCATCTGGCCCAGTTTCACGGTTAGATGCTCCTTCTCCCCTCCTCCTCATCTTTATCTGGCCCAGATTTATGGTTAGATGCTCCTTCCTCCCACCTCCTCATTTTCCTCCTCATCTAGACCAATTTTGCGGTTAGATGATCCTTCCCTCCTCCTCATCATCAGACCAGTATACGGTTATTTGCTCCGTCCCTCCCCCTCCCCTATCCCAGTTTTACGGTTAGATGTCCTTCTCTCCTCCTCCTCATCTGACGCAGTTTTACGGTAAGATGTCTTTCCCTCCTCCTTATCTATACCAGTTTTACGGTGAGATGCATTTCTCTGCTCGAGTTTGGAGGGGCCTAACTACACAATCGCCATCTCGAGCCCTGTTTTAATGTCATATTTTTAATATATAATGTTACATATTTAAGAAGCAAATGAAATTAGAAATTTAAAAAATTGATGAACACTATCAGTAATTTCTTGTATAATGCTCTCTCCACGGAGGCTTCGTACAGTATAATGACATGTGTCACTGGTGTACAGATTTCAACACAGGTTATAAGTGTTTGCGAGTTTCGTGTGCAGTTAGAGAAAATATTGTTATTGTTATTACTTATTCCAAGCTGTATTTTAATTAAGGCCACAGCCGATTCCTTTTATTTCCTAGCCCATCCCATCACTGACATAAAACCCATCTGTAACGGTGCAACAAAAAGGCGGCTATTCCGGTCTAGAAAGCGGTGAATAACGACCGTCAACTTGGGACTATTGCGTTGAAATAAAAATCCACAGTCTGTTAAACGTCACGATTAGGAATTTTTACCTGCATCTGAGGGCTATTTCGTGGTCTACACAGAGTACAATAGACAGTTCGTGACCGGGTTCGACACGCGGTCAGGTCAGGATTTTTACCCGCATATATTCAATATGCAAAGTTCATGGAACACACCATATTTTCCTCGCCGCTAGATGGGGTTTCATTCCATCCCTGATCCGTTCGAAAACGGAATATTAATAAAAATATGCTGTGTGTTGAAGTGGATTTACAGGGTAATCATAATGCATTACTGTTGAGAGGCATATGTACTAATGTATCTTACATTTTATTCTGCAGTTATGGTTATGAATTGAACACAGTTTGATGATTTTCGTCATTCTACAGCAATAACAAAACAACCACAGTCGCAAGCCCGGATCATCGTATTTTTCCGTGGGTGGATTGTGATTCAGAGATTAATCAAAGAAACTTACTTTTTGATTACTTCAACACCATGGCAAAAATAGTTAGTGTGCTGACGTTTGTGTAATCCCCGGGTGCGATTCCCAGTCAGGGTCGGGAGACAATTTTATCCTTAATTCCGATAGCACTGGGGAGGGAGCCTAGGTAGGTCCATTATAATTTAGAGACATGCAGGTTTTCTGATAGGTCATCTACAAAAAAGCTATCTGTAAAGTGTATTGACGGCTTATTTTTGGCATTCACGACAGGCAGGGAATGCCGTAAGTGGTTACAAGTAACGGAAACTATTCAGTCGAGGAGACGCAGAATTATTTACCAAGGAGTTAGATCAATAATAATTGTTAAAACATTTTAAAATAATAAACGGTTAATTTTTTGAGTAAAACAGTCTCCCAGCCCCAGGTTTTACGTGTAGTAGGAGGCCGTGGCCAAAAGTTTGGTACTATCCAAATCATTTGCCCAGAGGAGAAGCGGAGAAGACTACTCAGAGAAATCTCTCCGCTGACCGTGGATCGAACTCCGGCTACGAACTATCCCCTTAGATGCAAGTAAAATAACTCTAACCTGTCTGGGAAAAGACATCTTTACCGAAACCTCCAGAGAGCCATGAACTCAACCCCCTACACTACACGGGCGGTGAAACATTTTGAAATCGTATCTGTTTAATTTTTATAAATCCCATTCTCTACTGTAAGGCAGTGAATATTACACAACGGTATGGACAAGTATGCATGTACTGTTATCACAGAAATTCGATACATCCTGTTTAGTTTTGTAGGCAGCAGAGAGGCACATACACTAGCAGACTGACACACGCATTCATTTGTTAAGACAACGCACACACAAGACCACCTCAATGCAGAGATTACATTCATCATTTCAAAACATGAATAAGTAAACTTTTTTACATGTAAGTATATATTATGCTACTATATCATTATAATAGGTTGTTCTGCCATCATGGCTGTGACCTCCATATCTCTCGATCTTGTGCCCTTTTCTTCACTTCTGCATAATCTTCTTTTCTTTTTTTAATGACTGTCTAATAACTGGTATCGTCTCCTTCCCCTTCCTCGTTTTCCTTTCATCATCCCTTCAATTGCTACTCGTAGTAAAGTGCCGTGTCTTAGATAATGCCCTATCCAATTTTTCTTCCTATTTTGGATTACGGTCAGCATATTCCTCACTTCTCCCACTCTCTTAAGAATTTCCTCATTTGATATTTTATCTTCCCACTTTACTCCTTCAATTCTTCTCCAAATCCACATCTCAAATGCCTCTATCGTTCTCTGTCCTTCCTTCCTTAAAGTCCATGTTTCAGCGCCATATAGAGCTATACTCCATACGTAACACCTTGCAAGTCTCTTCCTCAGATCTTTCTCTAGTGGGCCACAAAGCAGTTTTTCTTCTTGTTGAAGCCTTCCTTGGCTAAGGCAATTCGAGCTATTATGTCTGTTATAGAGTGAAGGTCTTCAGTCACAATACTTCCAAGATACTTAAACTTATTCACCTGTTCAATAGTTTCTCCCCTTATCTTGATTGTCGCTTTATCGCCTTTACCTCCAAGTATCATGAATTTGGTTTTCTTTTTCTCCATGCTCATTCCATACTCTTCACACTTTTTGTTTAATTCTCCCAGCATTTTGCGGAGGTCCTTCACATTTTCAGCTATTACTGCCATATCATCATCAAATCTTACACATTCAATTCTCTTACCTCCAACGTTGACACCTCTTTTACCATCCAAGCATTCACAAATAATTTTTTCCAAGTACGTATTACTTCTCTAAAGAACCAGAGAAACAAGGAAATACCATTTGGTCCTTGTTTCAATGATGGTGAAATCCTGACATTCACATCCCCGCGGTAGAGAGGGTGCAACAACTGCATATGAAAATAATATTTTTATATTATTAGTTTTGGTCTAAAATAATATTTTATATGCAGGCGGCAAACGAATGAAGGGGCCGATTATCTCCCGGTATAAGGAGATCCCCTATACCAAGTGTCAACAGTCTCTTTGAGAGTGGATGAGCAGGTATGGGTAAGGGCACTCTATTGTCCTGGGGACAAGAAATTGTTCCCAAAGGCGGAGAAACCAGTTTGGTCAACGGCATTAGGATGCAGAATGCAACGGGAAACCACTGCATTAAATATCCTGAGAGATATTTCAATAAATCAACATGACATGGATGCAATGTCAAGATCTGAGCTGGCCATGTGGATCGTCTACCTCCATTTGGAGACGACGGCTTAAGAAGAAGAAGAAGAAATATAAAACAAAGTTTGTGATAAGCAGCAACACTGTCCCAGTCTGATTTCTTCTGTTAATTCTCATCTTATTCTCACTCTTGCTGTTTGGTTGTAATATAATATCTTGATCAGTCTTCTCTCTCTCTTCATTCCAGTCCACGTTTCTTAAGTATATCCAAGAGATTATTCCACCTTACTTTGTCAAGTGCCTTCTCTAAGTTCACAAAGACTGTGTATACTTTTCTATTCTTCTCTATGTACCTTTCTCCTATGACTTTCAGTAAACCATTGGTATCCCTTGTGCCTACTCCATGCCTGAATTCATATTGTTCTTCACCAGTATAATTCTCCATTCTCCTGTAAATCCTTCTGTTTATTGCTCTTAATAGTATTTTAGCTGCATGAGAAATTAAACTTAGTGTCGCGTGTTCTTCATATTTCCTATAATTTTTCTTTTTCTATTGGTATTATTGCTGTATATTGTCCAGAAAATGTTTGTCCATTTCCCTTTTAAGTATAATTCTTGACAAAGTTTTACAAATATACCTTTCCCCTTCCCCTGCAGTATTTTGAGTAGTTCAACTGGTATTTCATCTACAAAAACTGCTTTACCATCCTTCATTTCCCTAATAATTGCCTCTATTTCGTCTTCTAATATACTGAACCCAATCTGAATTTCATTTATTTCGTTTTCCTTCTCCAAATTTATACCACTCTCGTCTGGTCTGCTGTTCCATTCATATAACCATTCTATGTACTCTTTCCATCGTTCCTTCACTTTTTTCTGGCTCACTTACTAACTGTCCATCCAATGTTTTAATCTCAGTCTCACTTCAATTCCTTTTATCCTTGAATGTTAATTCCATAGCTTCTTTGAACATCATGGCATATCTACCTTCATTTTCCAACCGTTCTATTTAGCTTCAGGTTTCCCTGATCCTCTTTTCTTTAGCATGTTCAGTCTCCCTTCTTAATTCATTATTTAATTTTCTATAGATCTTTCTTCCTTCGTGAGTGTTTACGTTTTTCCATTTTCTCCTTTCTTCCATTTTGTCCGACATTTCTTCAGTTACCAACTCCTTTCTTATTTTTCTTCTCCGTTCTGTTCCCAGAACTTCTTTTGCTGTCTCTTTAAGTTTGTTTCTAAATCTCTCCCATTTTCCATTAACACAGTTAGCCTCATTCTCAGTTTGTAATCTTCCAACAAGCCTCTCTTCTAGCTCTACAACATTTTTGTTTTCTTTCAAATTTTCAAGGCATATCACTTCATTGCTCTTACTTATCCTAACTCTTTTAATATAATGCACAGTTCTGCAACAACTAGGTTGTGATCAGAACATATGTCTTTTCCTGGACAACATTTTGCGTTTTTTAAGCCATTCCTGTATCTTTGTTGTATCATAATATAGTCTATTTAGTATCTTTCATTATTAATACTGGATGTCCAAGTATACCTCCGCTTTTTACTGTTTTCAAACAATGTATTACCAATAACAATGATGTTTCTTTTACACAAGTCAACTAATATCTGGCCTCTGTAATTTCTAACTCCGAGCTCATATTTCCCAACCATTTTGTTTTTACGTCCTTCTCCAACAACGGCATACCAATCTCCCATCATCACCACATATGCATTCTTAAATTCTCTTCGATTAATCTCTTCTATTTGGTCGTAACATTCCTCTACCCCCTCTTCTCGGTGTTGACTGGTTGACATATAAACTTGAATTATTACTAAATCTTTACGATCGCCTTTCAATCTTAGCATAATTATTCTCTCATTTACATATTCTATCTTCAACACTTTTGGCTTTATATCCTCCTTAATTAGTATTCCTATTCCATGTTGTCCACTACGGTGAGCACCTGAGTAATATAGTGTATATCCTCCACTCTCCAGTTCTCCACTACCTCCCCAACTCACTTCACTCATGCCTAGTATGTCAAGTTTGCTTTTAGCTATTTCTTGTTTAGCAATTTCCAATTTTCCTTGCTGTAATAAAGTTAGTACACTCCATGTACCTATATTAAAATCTCTTTACTTTTTCTATTGTATTTATTCACCCTTCCTACATCTCTATTAGAAAAACTCGCAGCATTCCCCTCCCGGAGATCCGATTGAGGGGAAGTTTTACCTCCGGAATCTTTTATACAGAGGTCCATTGCCATGAACTTCTCGGGACGATTTCAGTGGTGGTTTCCCGTTTCCTTCCACTAACCTCCAAAACCTGTCTGCACACCGACTCAGTTTCCCGCTGGGGTTGGATACCCAACCTTCCATTGAGTTTCTCGGCTTAACAGGGGCACCACGACTAGGTTAGAAGTTATAGAATTGAGGTGACAGAGGCTAAGGCAACTCTCTTGCTGAGTTCTTATAATCGCATATCACCACCAATTTTTTGCCAGAGTCTCAAGGTGTTTGCAGAGACTCTCCCAGGTCATCTCCAGGGTAAGTACCAAAAAAATGCAATCGAAGGGTATGTACAGAATTAAAACATGTACATAAAAGCTCTGAAAATTTGTGTATTTTCCGTTCATATCGTCCCTAAGTTAGAAGATGGTGTTACGTAGGCCAATGCGTGTGCTATAGTCTTGTGTTTAATATAACCGTGTAGTACCGTAAATAGGAGCAAATCTACGTAGACCTATGCGTGTGTTT
This sequence comes from Anabrus simplex, assembly GCF_040414725.1. NCBI lineage: Eukaryota > Metazoa > Arthropoda > Insecta > Orthoptera > Tettigoniidae > Anabrus > Anabrus simplex. The sequence goes on from NC_090266.1 coordinate 881,487,241, forward strand.
TGTGATGTGTTCAATATCTGTGTTTATTATTATTCGTACCGTAAAAAGAGCAAATTCATCTCCTTAACACAATACGATGTAGAAAACCGTAGAATTATTTTTGTTGCACATGACTGTGGTTGTTGTGAATAGCTGCTACACATCCGGTTGCAAGCTGTGTAAGTAAAATGCCTTTTATTGTGTAGGCAACACAGAAGAGGCATATAAACAAATTCAGTAAGGTAGCTTCCCGCTGTTTACTTCAAAGAGAGTTCAAGGTTCTGTGATAGAGATTTTTTTAAGCTCAGGGGCTATGTGATTGTTTGATCAAAGGAGATTGTATCCTATTTCCAATAGCATAGGGGGAGGGAGATAAGGTAGGTCCCTTATGTTTTAGAGGCATACCGCCCCACGGTAACATCGCTTTTCATATTACCGAGGAGACGGAACACTATTGTCGCTGTGGTGTGTTATACAGTCCTAGCACTTGCTCGGTACTTACTATGGGCTAGTTCGTGGGACTGGGTTCGATTCCTAGCCAGGTTACCTACACACACCGCCCTACTGTTAATAATTACAGCGTTGTGGTTGCACAACTAAGTAAGATAGTGTTCACATGATCGATTCCCATTCAGGACAAGGATGATATTGTTAGAATCGCATTCACTTATGTTATAAAAGTGCAATAATTATTTAACTGACTAATTCTTTTCTGTGAAAAAATATAATGCGTAACCATTCTGAATACTTGGACACTTCTTGTTTTTCACCATGTAATGAATTTGACATCGCAACAAAATTGTCGGGCTGTTTTGTCATACAGTCCTAGTATATGGTTGGTATTTACTATGGGCTATTCCCGGAAATGGATCTGATTCCTAGCCAGGTTACCTGCACACACTGACCTCCTGACAATTACAGCGTTGTGGTAGCACAACTAAGTAAGACAGTATTCACGTGTTCGATTCCCGTTCAGGACAGGGATGATATTGTTAAAATCGCATTCAAACGTTGCTTTATCACTACCCAAGGACTTTTCCTCAAAATTCTCAGCTCTTTAATTGCTTCACTACCAATATCACTCTTCAACAACACTTCCTCCCCTTTTAAATATCCTGCGTTCCTTAACATAATATCCGCCATCAGGGTGGATAGTAGCGACATTTTAATGGGCCTATTGCCCATCCCTATCCCCACTGCATACACAACCTCAATGTCAACGTGGCTAAACTTGATCTTCAATTTTTTGCACCACATCCACCACCTTATACACTAAGTACACTCATTTTCTTTGGCCCCCTCCCGAATTCCATAAATAAAAATGTTTTTCTTTCTCCTTTCCTGATCACCATTAATTCTTTCCATCTTCACATTTACCAGCTCCTCCTCCAAGTTTTTGATCTTCTTCCGCAGTATTTCTACCTCTTCTCTATTGTTTTCCACATCCCCCAATAATTCTTTCATCTTCTCCTTGATGCATTCCTTAATATCCTCAGCCCAGTTCGTTTTTACATCCCGTACGTGGTCTACCTGACAAGCCTCTTTCGCCAGCTCAATTATTGCCCCAATTTCTCCCCATCCAAGAGCGCCCACAATACCTGGACCTGGTTCTGCGTTCGTCTCCACTACCCCTATAATTAGCAACACTGCCACCACCACTGCTACAAGCAGCGCTCCCCTTAACGACTTTTTCGTATCCTTCGTCTTCTTATCCTTCATCTCACTGCTCTTCCATCTGCTCTGCCAGCTTCTTATCGCAGCTCTATATTGTTGCAAGGTGTTTCCCATTCCGCAGCACTCACTCAGCACATCCGTTCTGTCCGCTGGCTTATTCAAGACTGCCATGTGATTCTTCAGGTGAAAACTTCAAATCATGGTTATTTGAGATTGGCGGGTAGGATTGGTAGGCCAGCAGCTACACATTGTACTTGCCTAACCCCATCATCTAGGATATATTCAGGTACTGGTTACGACCTGTACATGCCGTATTGTTCGACTGTTAATTGTATTCCATCATCACCCAAGACATTCAGAGTGAACTTGGTTTGTTTACGTTCGGAGGAGCGGGCAGGCAGACCAGCGACAGCTGTTAGTGTGACGTAGCTGCAGGGACAAGATAGACTACCCGCCTGATGACACGTGTAGCCTGCCTGACCTGGTATGTTCTGGATATGAACGTCACCCCTTCTTGAACATTCGATGTGGGAACATTTTGAAACTTCTATAATAATAATCGCAGCGACTTGAACGATACGGCATTTTGAAGAGGATAACATAAAAGGCTCAAATTGTGAATCTGAAGAAAATCAGTCGAGGGATTCTCGAGATAATCAGATTCAAATGGATCACGGCATGTGATGACGTAGGAGCCCCAAACTGAATATAAGCTGAGCTTGCTTGACCTGATCAGACAGTCATAGCTGGGTGTCCAGCCTGACTCGTCGAAGTGCTGACAGAGTCTAACTTCGAATGATTCAAAGTCTTCGTGTGGGAATTAAACCCTGACTTACGTGTTGAACTTATAAATTGTGCACGCTTGAACTCTAATATATAACAAAGTCTTTATAATGGACATTGAGTCTATCAAGTTGAACTTATAATCTGTGCGCGTATTGGAAGGCTGTTTATGACAAATCATGTATTGGACTTAGGTGGCAACAGTCAAGTCGAACTTACATTCTGTGCGCATGTAGAAACTTCTCGATATAACTTACTTTCGATCTTGTGGAACTGAGTTTATTACCAAGTTACGTGTGTGAAACTTAGCCTCTGAAAAAACATTGCTAATTTCAATCTGACACTACTGCGATATACTGGCAACGGTGATATTTCCTTTTATTTCTCAGTCAGAAGAACTTAATCTCTGAACACATATCATTAATTTCAGTGTGACACTACTACGTTATACCATTAACTGGGATATTTATTTTTGTAAAATATCAGTCAGCACAATTTCATTAATAAACAAGGGTGTTTATGAAAGTGTTCGAACTTTCACATGGATGTTAATGCAAGTGATTACAATAATCATGAGCTACGAAACCAGTGCTTCACTCCAAACTCAAAGTGTGTTCTTTTTCTAATTCAAACAACATTGTGTATTATTTCTCTGAATAGTGTGTAAATTAATTGTGTGTGAGTGACAGCAGTGTCTTTGATAAACTCTCGAAGAGTCACCTATTTTATTTAATGTCCAGTGCGCCTAACAACGAACTGTGCTTTTTATTTCAACCTTATTTCTTAGTCAAATTGTTTAGTAGTATTGCATGACTGACAGCAGTGCCTTTGATAAACTCTAGAGCAGTCTTACATTTCTTTCGATGTCAAGCGCTACTTTATTTAGTGTAAAATCATCACGAACTGTGCCAAGTGCGTGAATAATCTTCATTTTCATTATTTCTATTCATGAACTGTGCTTTATTTTCTTCCAATCTTGATGCTACCCACATCGTCATCTTTAGTGAACTTATGAATTATATCTACAAGATTAAGAGTGAATTCGGCTGCATATCACAACCATATTAAATGAAACAGAGCCGTTAAGCCAAAGTGTCGGGGGCTGTGTAAATTTGAACACTCGTGTAAGTTATGTGACGAGTGATTACCCTGTAGCATCGTCGGATAACGTCGGAGATCTCCAGGACGTCGAACGTTCGAGACTCAAACCCATATCAAACCGACCAGGGTGTTCCGCCCTTATCTCAACGTAATATTGGCAACCTGCATAATATGTTCCAGCCCCGTTCAGTCTGGTGAAAAATTTTAACTACAAAAACTCTAGCCCCAGCTAGAAATCACCCAGTATTGCCCTGAGATCTGCTAGTGCTAATTTCAAAATTAATTCATGAAGTCGGGCTATTCTACTGGTACAGTATCATTATTTAAAATAAGTTAGAAATATATTTTCAAAATATTTTTGTCCGTAATGTTATACAGGTCTGTAATTACTGCTTATTTTTGAAATTTCAGCTATTATTAACCCTCTCAGTGATGGGCGTATTTGTTAGGTACCGGCTAGGAGTGCCACCCGCTTTTTGTCCGATTCCCAACTCTCTAGAAAAATATTCATCACTCTATCAATTTACACCCATTCTCAGTCAATATTTTTCTATCATATAAAAATAATGTTCCTTTTAATCAGTAACACTTTATACCTGAAATCATTTGTAGTTGATATAAAAGTAAAATATGAATTTATACATTTAAAATACAATCAATGAGAATTCACATTTTAAGGCAAATATGTAGTTCTAGAAATCAGTCTGACACACTAACTTATGGTGTTTCTTGCAGCACAGACCCTCGACTGTCGTGTTCTATGAAATTATATTATTTGGAATGATAATATGCCTTAAAAATCGAAATATATGCTACAGGTTCAGCATCATGCGGAGGGGCGTGTTTCGGTCCGCATAACTAGAGGAAAGAGTGAGGTAGTTGGTATGGTATATTACTATCACGGGATATTTCACTGAATAAGGACAATGTGTGATATTGTTAATAGCAATATTACTGTTGAAATCTTCGTTACTTTCATAATTATACCTAACCTCGGCAATGGGCCGTGTTCCAATTACAAAATCAATTTCAGAACCACTCTCACAGACTATAACAACACCAGAAGTGTTTTCAACACTGTTATGAAGTCCAATTCACATTCTGACTCGACATAATAATCGTCGTTACCTGAACTGTGTATGTACTCAGCTGGACCATAATTGTTTGTAAATAATTCGTTCCCTAAGTCCGCAAACACAATTGACATGCGCATAAGATGAGCGGACACATCCTTCCTAATTTCTAGTTTCTGTCACAAGATAACAAGTAATATTATGGGGCTCCTAGTGGTAAATTTGGAGACTACACACCTTCCTACCATCTAACGGAAAAGGAAGAACTAGGAGGGTTTCTAAACGAGTCTGCACGAGGAATGAAATGTAATACATGGTACATTCGGCGAGTTCACGGAGGAATGATAAATCTTTCCATGGCGCTCAAAGAGTTAAGGCTTTTGTAAGAACGATGCATCTTTTTTATTTGTTCCCTGTGCCATTATATACTCGAGAACAAATGGATGGTGTTATGCATCACTTGACAAAGCGCGAAAAGTAGATTTTGAGATATTGACACAAAAGCAAAATCCTTTGTATTAATTCATATTTCCTGTTAAATGTGAGGTATTATATACCAAAATGAAGATAAAAACATAAATTTTCTTATTAATCTTCTCAATTTAGGGATATTTGAAATATATTATCGTAATCTGAGATAATGGTGCTTGGTCATTTGATTCTTTATTGCGGTTACATTAGTTTTTGTTTTGCATCACTTGACCAACAAATAAAATTGTCATTTAGTGATAGATTTGACTTTTAAAAATTCAGTGCAGTGTAAACTATGGTACTTGTTAACTAATTTTATCGCTTATTTAAATACAGGATTAAATTATATATAGCAGTATACAACGTGACATAGAAAATATATGAATTCTAGAATATACAGTAGTATAGAAATTACACTGCTAGATCATAGTGTTAAGGCTTCATAAACACACAGTTTCTCCTAGTGTAATATAATGCAGGATTTTAAGAATTTGTGAGTTCAAAATCCATATTTGCACATTCAAACCCATCTATATCATCGTCTATTCCAGGATCACTAAACAAGCCCTTATAGAAAGGCTTAGCATCATTGGGAATTAGCTCCATGAGAGAGCGCAGGGCATTCAGTTTCGTTTCTGAAACTCGTTTTCCATTGGGCCATAACAGAGTGAGCAGACCATGTAGGACTGATCCATTTTCATTCTGAAGCCGCGACCAACTGCAGATTTCTTAATGTTCACTTCAACAGCGCGTTCTGCATCAGAATGCATTTTGAAGAAAATGCTAAAAGGTTTATCTTTCTTCAACTCTATTTCTCTCACATGCAGCCAGTTTACCTTCTCACTGTTTGTGCCTGTCTTCCTCTTTACAATGTGCTTCTCCAGATGAACTGTACTATGAAAATCTGGTACGGTCATTCTGTACACAACAAGCGGGTTCTTCTTTCGGCACATCTTCATTACACTTATGTAGTCTTTGGCTGTATAGAGGCACTGCTGTAACTTGAAAGCACGTTGTATATCACCAAAGTCGCTGTAATTAGGGAGGAAGCTATGGCCTGAAAATGAAACTATTTGTGTAATCATTTCAATGGTAGGGTGTTGTTCTAAAACTGTTTTGAGATGTAGGACTGCCTTTATATTACTATTATGGCCTCCACAAGAATCTGACGATAGTATGACTTCTTTGGCTTTCTGCACGTTTTCCATGAAATGCTTGTACAAGCAGGATCCAACCTCCTGAGCCCCTTGTCCTGCTTCTCCTTCCAACCAGACATAACAATGACCTTTATTATCTTTCCCACAATGAATCACTAAGTTATATAACCACAACTTGCGCTTGTAAGAAAAACATATCAGTTGGTAGTGTTTTTTCATCGTCAAAACAAAACGTTTCCAGTTTTTCATCCAACTTCGATTTTTCCATATCGAAGGATTTTAGGTTCTGGGCATATGGCGCAGGGAAGCAAACATGTGTGGGAATCTGCTACGCAGGAATGTACATTTAGCATCACACAACCAAGCGACTGCACGCTGGTCGTGTTGTCATTTGATGCGTAATACAGACTCCAAAATGGTGGTTAGTCACTTGATGCAAAACTTCAATTCAATGATTGAGAAGTTGGTGTTTGGTCTAAATTCATTTCCCACGAAATCATTTTGAGAATAAAAGTCTGAACAATAACCTATGTAAAGTTTACACCTGTAGCTACCAGATGGTGCAATAATTTAAAATAATCCATATTAGCGCTTGGTCAATTGATGCATAACACCATCCAAATGTGCACTATTATATCTGGATTCTGTGCACTATAGGTACATACGGTATATTTTATACACACAGTTTAGGCAAGCTCACAAATCCATTTCTTTAGATATCAATAACTTGCAATGTGTCACATCATTTTCAAGACGGCAGGAAATGTGTTAATACCAATAACTTACCTATGGCTTCCTGCTTTTCGATTCCCTCCCACGATGTACCGGGTTTTTCATTATCAGTCTCGTGTACTAGAATTAAAAAAATAATTTACATATTTACTTCTTAAATTTAATTTAATACAATATACATAAAAAAATTTAAATAGGTAATTCAAACAGTAAAAAACACAAAATTGTATGCGGATCATAAGGTGAAATATACCATTATTTTCAAAATATTAGTAAGAGGTGTGTAATATTTTTATATGGAATAACCTGTGCATTGCAAACAAATAATATACTGTAGTAGCAGTGATGTATTTAGGAGTATGTATAACAGAAAAAACAGAAAATTAAGCACAGAGCAAGAGATGATTTTGAAGGGGTGTTTGTCAAATGTGAAGGAGAAGGGAATTAGGTGGGATAGATCAATTAAACCAATTTGTTGACCACGGCTAAAACAAAATCTAATTCATCTATTTAATTTACATAAAGCAAGAAGTGACTTATTATAATGCAATCCAGAGCATTTCGAGCATAGCGCAGCACATGTCCCACCACCTGGCCGACATCGGGCAGTTGAGTGAAAAGCAGGCGTTCTCAAGTCCAAGCTGTGCGACGTCATCTTTTCGTTGCAGTTGAATGGGGTATTATAAACGCTTCGGAGTTGTAATAGCAGTGATGGGATACACTAGAGTGTAGCGGATATTTCCTACTGAGACACTTTCTTTCAGAAATTTGTACGAAAAATGTTTAAATTAATATTACCGTTGTTAACCTGCGCTCCTTGGCCATCGATAAGTACTGCATGTTGATGTTTAAGAAGAGGAGGGAAACCAGCTCTGTTTTACAATACGAAGTAGCGATGTGCTATACGAGCTCTTCTCAGGAATCAGCCTCAACATGTTCGAGGGAGGACGGAACTGAGTCCGGAAATACCAACGTGGTGTACCTTATCTGGTTTTGAAGGCCTCAAAGTGATCAATTACATTGTAATAACGACCTGGATGTATCCTGTAATTGTTGCTGGTGGGTTTTACAATCCGTGCACGACGGAATTGTAGATCCAGCACTTCTATTTATGAGCAATGAAACTTGGTTCCCTCTGAGTGGTTCTGTGAACGATAATAGTCGGTATTGGGACAGTAAAAATCATCAATAAATTCCATACCATGATAAGAGAGATGTGTATGGTGTGCTTTTACTGCAAACTGGATTTCCAAAACACAACAAATTCAGTGTGTTATACGAATGACTTTTAGTGACAATTTGCTCAAACGAACACGGAAAAAGAAACGACTTCCAACAGGACGATGCGACAGCTCATACATTTGTTATTAACTCGCAGACTTTGGCACCCGCGTTCCATTGTCTAAATTGTTTGTAAATTGAACACTGTAGAAATCTTAAACAGAAAGTGGAAAATAACAACTCACGTACTGTTCGGTCTCTCAAAAGAAACACGCATTTTATGCAAAGTATGACCAATGATGAACTGCAATACTTTCCCCAGAACCTTATGCATGGCTGCAAATTGTGCCTGGAAAATATTAATGACCATTTTCAGCATATCGCTTGAAATCTTGTAAGAGTTACAATAGTTACAATCGGGTAGCTATTGCAATCGGCTCCCTTCAAACGTTGCCACTTCGAGGCGACGGGCTCGGCATATCTACAACAGGTATTAAATGTACGTAACACGACCTAATAAGTTGAAAGTCGGTTTCGATTACAATGCGGTCTTGAATATTCAATATTCATTGATATGGCTCTCAACAGGTGACATATACGCACTCTACAATGTGATGACAGTAGAGCCAGACTTGTACCCTAGACCAATTCCATCAGAAAAAAAGGCCTACGTCAACTAAGCTCAGTTGGTATAGCAACCGACGCGAAATCTTGAGGTTGTGGGTTCGGATCACACTGGTGTCCGGTTGGCCATTTTTGTTATGTAATTAACACCATTTAAAAAGGTATTAACGACATAATAGTTTGAAAGTCTGTTTCAATTACAGTGCGGTCGTAAAAATTCAATATTCAATTACCCATAAGTTTCAGATGGACGATAGTGAAATTGTAAACAGGATCCCAAGAAACACAGTAGTGAAGGGTTGTTAAGCGTTCTGTTTGGGCACATTTATTTACTGGTGGAAAACCTTCGCAGATGATATCATATGCGCATGTCACCGTAAACAAAAGCGCCCGCTCTGTCACTCCGCATTCATGCTGGTTTTGACGTTCGTTGTACGAGGGCTAATCAAAAAGTAAATTCCACTACCCCACTGGGAGTGGACGCTGGGTACCGTGACCATGGCCAAAGCGGAGCAATATACATAAAGGGCTGACTCGTCTGATAGGATGGTTGGTGTGGTATCCCGTCATGTTTTGTGTACAGAGCTGTCTAGTCTCAATGGAAATCGAACTGGATGTTCTCTCCAATTGAATCGCTTAATGCAGAAACCACTCATGTCCAATACGAGTGATTTTTCAGGAGAAGGAAGAAAGTAATTAATCACGCAGAGTCACAATGTGAAGCGGTTTTAATCTATGATAACTACATGGGATGTACATACTTTCCACATGTTTTGAATCTTAATTTCATACTCAGTGCGGAGAAATAAATCATTAAATTTGTCCGGCATGAGGTGTTCCTGAAAGAAATGAAACTAAATTTGAATGAATTAAACAATGTCATGGAAGAACCATTACTAACACTAAATATTTCACCACAGTGTTATATCAGTTACTTTTCGTCATGCACATAAGTGGGTTTGGAGTATAAGTTATTGTATAATCTCTGTATTTATTCAGAACGAAGTAGGTAAGGTTTAATTTTTTTTTATCTGCCATTTTTAGTCACTAATCATTCTCACTTCAGATTGGAAAACTGGTTGTGTTGGAAAATCTGGAATTAGCACACGTTCTACAAGTCTGAATGCTCTGTTAGAGCTAGAGGAGATGACTGATTCTGTATACTCCACTTTTTCACGTTTCCCTTCACAACACTGAAGTCCCTGTTACGAGGCAGCTAGCTGTGCCTTCTATTGGGAAATATTGATGGATTGAATCGAATCGTCCATTGGCTATCAATGTCAACATGAGCCGGATTACGTGATAATTTTTATTCTCCAGTGCGGCCGTCGGAAAAAATATGGAAATGCCATACTTTTTGGCAACGTATTCATTTACATAACTGAAGATAAAGGAACAAAGTTCATTGGGGTTCTTTATAACTGTTGTATCATCATACGTGTAGGATACAGCCTTCCCAGATTTTATATCGTGTATATTGCAGACATTGTAAGTAAGCTGACGCAAACAAAACGTGTCTTGAATGGGGATAACTGGAAGCATCAGACTTTGCATGTAATCAACGCAAATGCCGGCGATTTTTTTCATTATCTCTGCATATGTTCTGCACTCGGACAATCGTCTTTTTGAACTTTTGAGCTCTTCTTTTATGAATTAGTAGTTCGGTTGCGGCCGCACGATTTGCATTGTCATTTAAGGCAGCACTTCTTATTTTTACACTTAATTCTACACGACACAACATATATCAGCCAGTGGTTGACCAAATTTCAAATTTAAATTTTCATTGAAGATTTTCCAGTGATATCAATATGTAACTTTCAGGTCAGGGTATTATGACTGAAACAAGTATTTGTACTCTCAATTTGCGGATTCTGATCATGAATTGGAAAACTGTATATTTGGTTCTCAACTAACAATATTACGTCACCTGGAAATGCATGTTTAAGACCGCTGTTTTCCCCGCATATCTTTGGCGGACTTGGTAGATATTAGTAGATCTCTTTATGTTCGCAATCTGTCATCAGAAACACCACACACAGATAAAAATGCCGACCTACAGACTTGAACACGGCCATCAGAACTAGAGAGCCAATATTTGTACGTATGACCTTTGGGTTTGTTCTTGACAGGCAAGCTGTCGTCGCCTGACAATTTTGGATATTTTATTGCAATGTCACATACTTCTATTAGGCTCTGTAAGTACCCATCTTGCTCATTTTGAGTGCCGAAACTTAGGAACTTGGAATATAATTCCATCATGACGTCTGAGCTAATTTTAGAAGTCATGCATTGCCACTTGCACCTGTAATAACAGATAAGTGCATTAGTAAGATAAATAACAGTAACAGAATTACCAAACAATAATAGTAGTTGCACAGGCATTGTTAATGCAAACGCCTTATCTGCAATCATAACCTTGTTCTTTACACTTAAGTGTTTGACATTTATATTTCACGTATTCAGTGTTTTTAACTTCATTTTTATCCGTTCTCGTTGGTATATTACGATCCCCACTCCTTTCTTTCTGTTATTCACACGGACATCAGCACTCCTGGAGGCCATTTCACTTGCAATTGATGCACAAACCCAGGAATGTACATCTAGTCAAAATGCGGGAAGAAACTCTAAACAGTAGAATAACATGTGATATTGCCAAACTGAAGTTTTGAATAAAAAGCCCTCATCTCCTAGATAGGAGCTGTTCCTGCATCAAATGAAAATTCCCGCCACCTACTGAAGCCACATGACGGGTTTCTTCAGAGATAGATGCGTCTCTACACAAACTATCACATGATCACATAATCACAATTTGCTAAAAAAAAGTGGACAGTAGGGATTTCTGCACTAAGCGATTCAATTGGAGTTGCGTGCAACGGTCAGATTTATGTGTCCATAATAGCTCAACTGCACGGCCTCTCATCGTGAAATCACTGCTTTACAGGTGTTGTGTCGTGTACCGACCTCCCAGGGGCTCAAACCGGCGGACTGCCAGGTGGACGGCAGCCGGGGTTCACAGCCGAGACCCTAACTCAAGGTGTCCAAGAAAATAAATTAGTATTGGAATGATAGTCATCGACATGAGACACCTTGTAGTGATGGAATAATAATTATAATTAGATATAATATTTTAGAAGCTAAAAGTAACTTTCAAGAAGCTACATGCAGTGGAGAGCAGTTTGTGAAACGCGCTCAGTACAAGGCCAGTCAAGGCCAGTACAATTGCACTTTAGGAAAACAAGGAAAGATGAGGACAAAGTAAGACAGAAGACAGTAGTGCCTAGGTGGCAGCACTTACTGTGACAACTATTGAGAATAGTTACTTGAGGACGCAGGGACTGGGTGAACAGTTTGGTAATGCCCGTAAGACCCAACCACTTGGTAGTGGGTGGGGAGCGAACTTTGAGTTCAGGAGCGGAGATATAACCCCTGAGCAAGATGGCGCGGGGCCTTCTCCCAGCGAGTAGTTCGTACTTGTCAGAACGAGGTTCTTTTCGAGCATAACCCAAGTGCCGCAGGGCAAGATTCAGAGATACGCGTAGTAGAAAAGTAGGCGCATGTAGCAAGCTCGCTCTCTCCTTAGATCATCACATTCAGACTTGTAAAAATACTGTACATAGTAGTTTTAGTGTCCTCAGTAATAAAGGACAGGGAAATAACTTCTTCTTTTATTTCGGGAGTTGCGGGACGAGTAATACCTACAAATTACCTCCCTACATACCGCTCGGCAGGACAGGTAATACTTCAACATCCAACGGCCTGGTGACCAACCTACGAGATCGTCTCACTGGACAGGTTGGTCATGACAGGCACGTATAAAAATTTGGTGTCAGGTGTGGGGTCCTGAGTTCGATCCTCGAACAGTGTCAACTCACCGAAATAACGTGAGAGAACCGCGAATTCGTAGAAGATTGTCCGTAAGAGAACCGCGACTTCGCAGAAGATTTCGGTGTGAGAAAATCGTGATTTCGTAGAAGATTGTCCGAACCGCGCTACCGCGTAATTTCGTTCGTGTGCCGCGCATCGCAGAAGAGGAGCATCACTACCGCAGCCTACTAAGCCAGCCCAGCAGAGGGGTAGCAGTCCAGTAGCAGACAACGCCATCCGGTGGAGTCGCAGCACTACAGCCGACTACTCATCCAGCGCAGCAGTGAAGCACCATTGAAGATTAAGGTAAGCTGAATATTATTTCAAATGACACGACAGAATAGTTCAGTACCAGCAGACCAAGGCACTGGGATGCTTGACGAGGTGGAATCAGTAAGTATGAGTGGGCCTTTTGTGACAATAGTAGTTGGACATCGCCTCATTGGACGAGAGTTTGATGGCATTCAACCAGATAGATTGCATGAGTTCATAGCTAACGTAGATGCTGCTGTTCGTATGATTAAGGATGAAGATCAAGGGTTGTTTTTAAGTATATTTTAACAAAGGTTACGGCAGAGCCCGAGATAAATTATTGTACAGACGTGATATACATAACTGGAAGAAAGCCAAGCGGGCATTGATAGAATATTATGGCCAGCAAGGCACGTTAGATTTGTACATTTGTCAAATGTTCCAAACAGCGCAGGGCCCGCGAGAGACAGTCGCACTTTGGGCGCACAAGATAGAAACATTGTCAGCTTCTTTTAGAGAGGCAATACTTGAGGACGAATTAGAGGAAGATCGCGATGCACAGTTGAAAATAACGAGAAAAATATGTGTTGCTAGTTTCATCCAAGGGTTACCAACCCTAGAATACAGGCTAGGGTACAGTCAGAAAAGGGCATTACTTTTGAGAGGGCAGTTGCACTTATACAGCAGGAAGAAACCGTAATACTGTCAAAGAAGGCACGAGAGGGCCTACAACACAAACATAGTTCAGGGTTTAGCAAGCACAAACCAGAACAGGTGCGCAGTGCAGTACCAAAGTGGCATACAACGCAACACATGCTACTGTTAGGGTGGTCTGCTACAATTGTAACAAAGAAGGCCATATAGCAAAGAAGTGTAAGAACACGGGAACGCAAGGGGCTCACACCAAACAGACCGCTAGTTCCAATACAGCTACAGGGGGCACATTCAGTAAATTAAAATGTCGCCATTGTGGGAAGACAGGGCACATTGAACGTGACTGTAGAAAGAAACAGAGGGATAGGGAAACAGAGGTACGAGATACAGTGCGCATAGTACGCACACAACCAAACACAGTGACAAGGGAAAACAGAACTTGTTATCGTTGCGGCCAGAAAGGACATATACAGGTGAATTGCCGACAAGGTACACGCACTCAAGGTGCACGCACACAAGGTGCAGGCACTCAAGGTGCACGCACACAAGGTGCACACACTCCGGTGATGCGCATGGATAGCCGTAGGTGCTATTCGTGTGGCCAACAGGGCCACATTCAAAGAAAGTGTCGAAAAGCCCAAGGCAAGTCCACGGGCAACATGGCCATGAAAGGCCAGACTCAGGGTGATCGCATAGGGAGCAAGGCCGTAAGATACCGAGCCCAATGCGAACATTGTTATTGGTGGTCACATCGAACCCAAGACTGTTGGTTCAAAAAGAAGGGCGGCAGTACGCACGCCACGAAAGCCTCCGTGCCTCAGGCGGCAAACTAGAACGGGCCCGTAGCAAGGAGACAGTTACGGAGGCCCGCAGATCAGAAGGTCCCAAGAATTCTGACGTAGAAGGCACGGTGCTAATCCAGGTCACAAACCAAAGAAGACGGTTGAGATTTTTGATAGATACTGGATCCGATGTCAGCCTAGTAAAGAGGCAATCGGTACCCAAGGAATGCCTGATTGACGGGAGCAAATCAATTGAATTAGCGGGTGTAAGTAAAGGAATAATCTACACACAAGGTACTGTACGTTTTGCCATTGGAAACACAAGTCACACATTTCATGTAGTAGGGAGTGATTTCCAATTAACACAGGATGGTATAGTTGGGCGAGACATCCTGACAGATAGCGTGATTAACTATAAGGAAGGTCATGTCACCATAAGAGGGCGACAATACCCTATGGGGGCGCGAGAGACGAAGGTGATCCGTCTCGAACCAAGGACCCTGAAGGTCGTTGTTATAGAAGTAGATCGAAATCTACCCTTAGGAATTATTGAGAAGGAAGAGGTGATACCAAGGGTGTACCTCGCATGGTGCCTAACCATATCAGAGCACCACGAAGCAGTGGTTAGTATGATGAATACCACTGAAAAGGCAGTGACTTTACACAGTCCACGAGTGCACATACAGGAGGTAGATAAGACCTGCCTAGCACAAGTGAGAAAGGTAGAGCAGAACAGTAGAGAGGCGAACGGAGAACCGGCCACCCAGAAGCCCCGATCACAGCGGGTAATAGACTGTCTGCGACTTGATCACCTTACACAGGTAGATAAGGAAGGGATATACGCCATCTGTGCTGAGTTCAATGATATCTTCCATCTTGAGGGAGACAAACTAACTCACACTGACGTACTACAGCATGAGATCCCTACACCCCAACATCAACCTCCAATTAATGTACGACCATATAGACTTCCCGAAGCACAGAAAGGGGAAATACAAGCTCAGATAGATAAGATGCTGAATGATGAAACTGACACACCTAGCACATCAAGCTGGAACGCCCCATTACTTTTAATTCCCAAGAAAATAGAGGCCTCAGGGAAACAAAAATGGCGAGTCGTGATCGATTTTAGAAAATTGAACGAGATAACGATAGGAACCAGTTATCCCCTGCCATTAATTTCAGAACTGTTAGACGCCCTTGGCAAGGCGAGATATTTTTCGACTTTAAATCTCGCGAGTGGCTATCACCAGGTGTTACTGAAGCCTGAAGACAGGCCAAAGACGGCATTCTCTGCGCTAGGGCGCAAGTGCGAATTCAGGAAATTGCCCATGGGGCTGAAAGACGCGCCAGCCACGTTTACGAGGCTGATGAACAATGTGCTCACAGGGTTAACAGGTATAAAATGTCTGTGTTACCTGGATGACGTCATTGTGTACGGGAGTTCAATCCAGGAGCACAACGTGAAGCTAAGGGACGTATTTCAAAGGCTGTGAGAGAACACGCTGAAACTCCAGCCAGATAAGTGTGAATTCCTAAGGACCGAGGTAGCGTTCCTAGGACATGTAATCACTGACGAAGGTGTCTTACCAGACACGCGTAAAGTACAGGCCGCTAAGGACTTTCCGAGGCCGACCACTAGCCGTCAGATCAAGTAGTTCTGCGGACTGAGTGGATACTATAGGAAGTTCATACCTAACTACAGCAAAATCGGGAAACCGCTGTATCAGTTAGTGAAGAAGGACGTTCCCTTTGTATGGGGAGATGATCAGGAACAAGCGTTCCAAACATTAAAGCAAAAACGAATTGAGGAACCTATACTGCAGTATCCGGACTTCGAAAAACCATTCGTTGTTACCACTGATGCGAGCAACGAAGCGGTTGGGGCAGTCTTGTCACAAGGATCTATCGGGATAGACCCTCCAATTGCCTACGCAAGTAGAACGCTTAATAAGGCAGAAATGAATTATAGCGTAACTGAGAAAGAATTGTTGGCAATAGTGTGGGCAGTAAAGTATTTCAGACCATATTTGTTTGGTAGAAAATTCACTGTTGTGACAGACCACAAGCCGTTGAAGTGGGTCTTCAACGTGCAAGATCCGTCTTCACGCCTGCTAAAGTTCAGGCTGAAGCTGGCGGAATACGACTTCGACGTCGTTTATAAGCAGGGCAAACAGAACTGCAATGCAGATGCCCTGAGTAGGAATCCCACTGAACCCAAGTGCCAAGCGCGAGTGGTTAACTCGGCTCAGCGCAGGTCTCACTCAGAGACAACAGTAGAAACTCAGGCCTCAGACGAGAATACAGAGGAGATACTGTCTTCAAAACCCGAGGACGCTACGGCAGAGGGAATTGAAGCGGACGGTAGCGAGGTTTCCGAGGACGCTAACGCAGAGGAGATTTCGCACGAAGGTAGCTTATCTGAGGAAGAGAAGGAATTAGGCGAAGCTGAAAAGCTAGCCATTTTGAAGGAATGTCATGATTCTTTGGTGGGAGGCCACCAAGGAATAGCGCGCACGTACGCCAGGGTACGTGAACGAATTCGGTGCAAGGGCATGAAAGGGGACATTGAGCGCTATGTACGCACATGTCCCTCTTGCCAAAAGAATAAAAGGACCAGACCAGATATCAGGGCTCCCATGAGAATTACGGATACCCCGAACACAGTCTTTGAGAAAATATCCCTAGACGTGGTTGGACCTCTTCCGTTGACAGAGGCAGGAAACAGGTACATTCTGACATGCCAAGGCCAGCTGTCAAAGGACCTAGTAGCGAGTGCCATGCCTAATCAGGTGGCGGAAACAGTGGCACGGACGCTAATCAATAATGTGATCAGTATCTACGGGATACCAGAGCAGATTCTCACTGACCAGGGCTGTGATTTCATGAGTGATGTGTTTAAGATGCTGTGTAAAACGCTGCGCATTCGGAAAACGCATACTACGGCCTTTAGGCCACAGTCGAACGGTAGTATAGAAAGATCCCTAAGGTGCTCACGGAGTACCTAAGGCATTATGTCTGCTCAGGAGAGCAAAATGACTGGGATAGATATTTGCCTACAGCTAGTTTTGTGTATAACACCACGAAGAACACAAGTACAGGGTTCACACCCTACGAATTAATTTTTGGAAGGAAGGCAAATATCGCAGGTGTGCTGCAAAAGCCACCTGAGATGAATTACAACGAACACCAGAACGTGGTGGAGGAGCTGACGGCACAGCTTAGGCGAAATCAGGAGGCCGCCAGAAAAACCTTAATAGAGCGAAAAGAATTAGAGAAAGAACACTACGACAAAAGGCAAAATGAGGTCACCTTTCAGGTAGGTGATTAGGTTATCTTGCGAAATGACGCATTGCGAAGAGGAAAATCCAGAAATCTGAGCGCACCATTCGAAGGCCCTTACGAGATAGTAGATGTTTCAGGGGTGAACTGCACCCTACAGATGAACAAGAAGGGCAAAAGGGTTAAGGTACATAAGAACCGTTTGAAATTATACTTGTAGATGAGTGAAATGAGAACTCGGAAGCGAATGTATTCACAGATAGAAGGGTAACACATATCCTGTCTTTACCTTGCAGGTAGACAGCAGATATGGCGCAAATGCTAGGATTGTTGTCCATCGTAGTAGCAGTGATAGTCGTGACACCGCTACAGAATAGCCGGAGAAGTACTGCATGTCAAGGTGACACCATATGAGAGTACTCCAGGGGCATACTTCGACAATCAGGGTGAGATACAGTTATACCATACGGAATGTACACTAGTTACCTATGTAAACCTGAATAAATTAAGTGATGTATTTTCAAATGTCAAGAGACACTATACACTGGACTCAATTAATATGTACACAGTTAGAAAGAAGTACTAATCTAACATGTCAACAGGATGTTAGAATGCTAAGTGCACAATTAGAGAGAATTAAGGAATAGAAGGAATTAATTACGAGGATTACTAAACCAATAGGGGAAACGGATAACACTAGGCGAAAACGAGGCCTAATTAACACAGTAGGTTCCATCGCAAAGGCGTTATTTGGAACATTAAGTCAAGATGATGCAGATAAATATGAGTCAAAAATTAGTGAGTTAGAGCAGGAACAGCTTTCAATTATGAAAATTTCAAAAGACCAGATGATAGTAGTAAAATCAACATTGCAATCTATGAACAGCACCATTTAAGATGTCACAGCCAATGAGCAGATATTAACTCAAAACATTGCGGAAATTAGATCTTATCTTGCCAATAGCACGCTTCAGATTACAGAAGCAATTAAGCAAGTAGAATTAGAAAACTCAGTGAATAGGCATTTAATTGAGATTGAAGGGCTTCTCATACAACTGTATGAGTATTACAGTGTTGTATTATCAGGTATAATGAATGCTCAGGTAGGAGTCATTCAGGTGCAAATAATCTCACCAGATGATATCACTAAAGGTTATAGGAAAGCTCAGGGAGATTTCCCTAAAGGATTGTCCCTGCCATTTGATTTAAAATCAGCTTACGGCTACTTGATTTACAAGGTAGCCACAGTGGAAGTGTTCGCTAACAAAAATTATCTAGTGTACGTCATCAAGTCACCCCTTACAGATAGGGTAACTTATACAATGTATCACATGATTCCATTCCCCACGTATATGAAGAGTAATCCACACCATTTTGTTTATCTTCAAGAGACCAAGGGCTATATCCTTATGGACAAAGAGAAACAAACTTATGTTCAGTTAGATAAAGATCAGGTAATTCAATGTAAGGTAGTAACACCCAGTTGGAAACTATGTCATGTTAACTTCCCTATTAATACAGTGTACACTCAAAAGAGTTGCGCGATCCAGTTAATTATTGGAGTTAGTCAAATTCCAGATAATTGTGATAAAAGAGTACTTCCCGTTCAACAGCTCATGTGGATACCTATCAGAACTAACAGATATATATACGTATCCCCAGAAGAAGTTAAGGTAACTTGCATGTGTAAGGATACCACCAGTGATATCAGGGTATCAGGCACTGGTATTCTTGTTTTAAGTGCAGGTTGCACAGTATATGGACCACATAGTAAAATACAAGGTGTAGGTGAAGTGAACACTACACAAATAAAGACTTTGTACCAGAAGTCACACTTGATTATGACTGTTGTGAACAGATAGGTAGTGAAATCAAGTTAGAACAGATACCCGAAATGAATAAGTTGTCATTAAATAATTTGCTAAATCATATTGACGATCTACAATGGGCTACCCATAAGACACAAGAAGTGGAAGATATGGTGAGACAAAAAGAAGAAGAACTGCAAAGACAAATGGTCTATCAGCATATTAATGTGTACAAATATATTTTGTGGATAGTTGTTGGTATCATAAGTTTAATTTTATTTTGTTATTGTTGTAATTGTTGCTGTCCGAAACTAGGGTTTCCAGCAAAGAGAAGGTTCGATGATGCACGGGCTCATTGCCCTAATATATGTATAAGGCAAAGAGTTATCACGAAGGGAAATAAGGTTTAGACGTCAGATGAGGATTTAACTATATTCCAACGTCCCAGGCGGATCCAGGGACGCCCGGAGATGTCTGAGGAGATAATCGAATTACACTCCAGGCCTGCTGGTGGACGCCCTAGTACGCCTGTGAGGTCTATAGAAGCAGTAGGAATGGATACAACTCTTAATCAGAGTAGAGAACAACCTTCCCCTTCACCACAGGGTCGCCGATCCTTACGTACCGGCAACATCAGAGTGTAAATAGTGTGGGACAGAAATGGACGCAACGTATGGTTGCATCCATTTCTTCCCTAAGGAGGGAGATGTCGTGTACCGACCTCCCAGGGGCTCAAACCGGCGGACTGCCAGGTGGACGGCAGCCGGGGTTCACAGCCGAGACTCGAACTCAAGGTGTCCAAGGAAATAAATTAGTATTGGAATGATGGTCATCGACATGAGACACCTTGTAGTGATGGAATAATAAAAATAGTTAGATATCATATTTTGGAAGATAAAAGTAACTTTCAAGAAGCTACATGCAGTGGAGAGCAGTTTGTGAAACGCGCTCGCTTACAAAAGTTGTTGACCAAGAGCGGAGACTTGTTGATCACAACAGGATATTTACTATGTATCAACAAACAAAGTTAGTATACAAGCTAGGCGGTTCACCGACGTTCCGACAAAGGAACAAAGCCGAGTACAAGGCCAGTCAAGGCCAGTACAGATGCACTTTAGGAAAACAAGGAAAGATGAGGACAAAGTAAGACAGAAGTCAGTAGTGTCTAGGTGGCAGCACTTACTGTGATAACTATTGAGAATAGTTACTTGAGGGCGCCACGGACTGGATGAACAGTTTGGTAATGCCCGTAAGACCCAACCACTTGGTAGTAGGTGGGGAGCGAACTTTGAGTTCAGGAGCGGAGATATAACCCCTGACCAAGATGGCGCGGGGCCTTCTCCCAGCGAGTAGTTCGTACTTGTCAGAACGAGGTTCTTTTCGAACATAGCCCAAGTGCCGCAGGGCAAGATTCAGAGATACGCGTAGTAGAAAAGTAGGCGCATGTAGCAAGCTCGCTCTCTCCTTAGATCATCACATTCAGACTTGTAAAAATACTGTACATAGTAGTTTTAGTGTCCTCAGTAATAAAGGACAGGGAAATAACTTATTTTATTTCGGGAGTTGCGGGACGAGTCATACCTACAAATTATCTCCCTACATTCCGCTCGGCAGGACAGGTAATACTTCAACATCCAATGGCCTGGTGACCAACCTACGAGATCGTCTCACTGGACAGGTAGGTCACGACAGTTGTAATGTGATTTAAGCAATTTGACGCCGGACGCACGGAACTCATGGACGAAAATTTCAAAGACAGTCCCGCAACTTTCAGTATCGTTGCTAATGTTGACTGTGTAGATTGGAGAGAATCGGCGGCATAACACCGCAGGTAATTGCCAGAATTCAGAACATTTCATATGGCAGTGTGTTCTCCGTTTTTCACCAGCACCTTGGATTCAACCGTATCCATAGTTGCCACCTCTCACTAGAGACGTCACGTGAGTTGTGTAAGACAGTTTTTCAATCAAAACACTGTAAGGACAGCTCAAAAACGCGTACAGCGCACAACTGCAGAAAAATACGCATAATGTAGTTTCATAAAGAAACAAATTTAAGGAGCTCAAGCGAATCATGCAGATACTAAATTATTTTAAAAAAAGTACAATTCTGCGAGAGATTTTTAATTCTTTCTCTACGAATGCTACAAATTCTCTTTCTATGCACACATCTCAAGATAAAGAGAACCAGGATGATGAAGGTGATACTAAATAACGGCGTGTGGACTCAGAATATGCCTGTTGCAGGTATTTTGATTTATCGTCCGGAAGCGACCTGCGCGTCGTGATGATTATGATGATGGAATGAAAATTAAGAGGGGACACATGCATTCAGTCCCCGTAGCAGGGGAGTTTAATATTAAGATTAAAATTCCCGACCTTGCTGGGAATTGAACTCGGGACCCCTGTGACCAAAGGCCAGCATGCTAACGGTTAGATTCTCCTTCTCCCCTCCTCCTAATTTTAATCTGGCCCAGGTTTATGGTTAGATGCTCCTTCCTTCCACCTCCTCATTTTCCTCCACACCTAGCCCAGTTTTACGGTTAGATGATCCCTCCTCCTCCTCATCTAGCCCTGTTTTACAGCCAGTTGCACTTCCCTCCTCCTCATCTGACGCCAGTCACCATCTTGGGTCCATTTAGATGCCCCATCCCTCCTGCTTCTCATCTGGCCCAGTTTTAAAGTCAGATGACCTTTCCCTCCTCCTCATCTCGCCCAGTTTTACGGTTAGATGTTCCTTCTCTCCTCCTCCTCATCCTCATCTGGCCCAGTTTTACAGTTAGATGCTCCCTCCCTCCACCTATTCAGTTTCCTCCTAAACTGGCCCAGGTTTACGTTTAGATGATACTTCCCTCTTCCTCCTCGTCTGGCCCAGTTTTACTGTTAGATGCTTTTTCCCTCCTCCACATCATCTGCCCAGTATACGGTTATTTTCTCCGTTCCTCCTCCTCCTCTACCCCAGGTTTACGGTTAGATGTCCTTCTCTCCTCCTCCTCATCTGACGCAGTTTTACGGTAAGATGTCTTTCCCTCCTCCTTATCTATACCAGTTTTACGGTGAGATGCATTTCTCTGCTCGAGTTTGGAGGGGCCTAACTACACAATCGCCATCTCGAGCCCTGTTTTAATGTCATATTTTTAATATATAACGTTACATATTTAATAAGTAAATGAAATTAGAAATTTAGAAAATTGATGAACACTATCAGTGATTTCTTGTATAATGCTCTCTCCACGGAGGCTTCGTACAGTATAATGACATGTGTCACGGGTGCACAGATTTCAACACAGGTTATAAGTGTTTGCGAGTTTCGTGTGCAGTTAGAGAAAATATTGTTATTGTTATTATTACTTCCGAGCTGTATTTTAATTAAGGCCACAGCCGATTTCTTTTATTTTCTAACCCTTTCCTGTCCCATCACTGACATAAAAACCATCTGTAACGGTGCAACGTAAAAGCGGCTATTCCGGTCTAGAAAGCGGTGAATAACGACCGTCAACTTGGGACTATTGCGTTGAAATAAAAATCCACAGTGTGTTAAACGTCACGGTTAGGAATTTTTACCTGCATCTGAGGGCTATTTCGTGGTCTACACAGAGTACAATGGATAGTTCGTGACCGGTTTCGACACGCGGTCAGGTCAGGAATTTTACCCGCATATATGCAATATACAAAGTTCATGGAACACACCATATTTTCCTCGCCGCTAGAAGGGGATTCATTCCATCCCTGATCCGTTCGAAAACAGAATATTAATAAAAATATGCTGTGTGTTGAAGTGGATTTACAGGGTAATCATAATGCATTACTGTTGAGAGGCATATGTACTAATGTACCTTACATTTTATTCTGCAGTTTTGGTTATGAATTGAACACAGTATGATGATTTTCGTCATTCTACAGCAATAACAAAAGAACCACAGTCGCACGCCCGGATCATCGTATTTTTCCGTGGGTGGATTGTGATTCACAGATTAATCAAAGAAACTTACTTTTTGATTACTTCAACACCATGGCAAAAAAGTTAGTGTGTTGACGTTTGTGTAATCCCGGGGTGCGATTCCCAGTCAGAGTTGGGAGACAATTTTATCCTTAATTCCAATAGCACTGGGGAGGGAGCCTAGGTAGGTCCATTATAATTTAGAGACATACAGGTCTTCTGATAGATCGTCTACAACAAAAGCTATCTGTAAAGTGTATTCACAGCTTATTTTTGGTATTCACGACAGGCAGGGTGTACCGTAAGCGGTTACAAGTAACGGAAACTATTCAGTCGAGGAGACGGTGAATTATTTACTAAGGATTTAGATCAATAATAATTGTTAAAAGATTTTAAAATAATAAACTGTTAATCATTTGTGTAATACAGTCTCCCAGCTCCCAGTTTTACGTGTAGTAGGAGGCCGTGGCCAAAAGTTTGGTACTATCCGAAGCATTTGCCTAGAGGAGAAGCGGAGAAGACTACTCAGAGAAATCTCTCAGCTGACCGGGGATCGAACTCCGCCTAAGAAATATCCCCTTAGATGCAGCAGAGCGTATCGAAGAGGAAGTGCGACATCTTCTCTGTTCGCCCGTACGTGAGCTCAAGTTGTTGGTGGGACACCCGCTTGGTGTCAGCACAAGCGATTGCGATGTCGCCTTCAGATGTAGTAATTTTTATTGCTCATTATTGTCACTGTCAGAAATATTTCGACAGTTTGCAATATTAGTGTATTCACGATTGAGTGGTGTGAGAAGTGTTATGTTTTAAATAGCTCTGTCTTTGTCGCTATTGTGCTATAAGGCAACGTATCAACGTGGGAGGAAACCACTACATCATGCCCTCGTGGTTTGTACCCGGCTGCATATCTGATATGACCGATCGCCTTCAGCTAGGCATTTCTTTAGGCCCCTGAAGAGATTTGTGTTTTACTGAAATGGGAGAAAGCTACCATAGGAAGGACCGAAGATTAACGCATAACTGTTTCGTGTGTGACATTCATTTTTGCTATGACTTTCTAGTAAAAGAAGACTCATTTACGGTGACTGGTGAAAGAGTAGAAATACCAAGACAGCGCTGGAAATTAAAACCAGAAGCATTTCCTCACATATTTTATAATCTACCCAAGTATATTTCTAAGGCAGTTAAGAAACGCAACTCCCCCACGAATAGGCAATCCACTCGAAGAGATTTTTCTAATAAAATCCCTGAACAGACCGTAAATATCAGTGGTAGTGATCAACCTGCATGCTCAGCAGTTGAAGATAGCTCTAATGTCGCAGATGATAGAAAACGATTGCGCTATTAAACAGGAGATTGAAGAAACAGAAACGTAATTTCATTAGAACGCAAAATCAAATCAATGTCAATAAAGCTAAGATACATTTGCTTGAAAAAGGCATTTCTGATATAAAATCAAAGAGAAATTTCACTTAGTCAAAACAATTCGGTTCTCTCGGCCAAGAACAGAACATTATAGTTGATACAATGTTAAAGAAATGTCAAGCGAAAATTAAAAAACGTAATGAGATATAGTGATGAATTTCTTCTTGATGCGCTTCTTTTAGAAATAAAGTCTCCCAAGGGTTATCGGCACTGTTTAAATCATGACTTGTTGCCTTTGCCTTCTGAATTCCACTTGAGAAATTTGGTGAAGGGCCTAAAATGTTCGTATGACGTAAATGAGCATGCTTCCGCTGCCATAGCAGATATTTTAATGGAAAGGAGGAAAACGAACATCTAGCGATGTTGATATTTGACGAAGTGAAGTTACGAGAAGAAATTCGTTTTAACTAGGAATCGTTGCAAGTGAATGGTTTTGTTGATTTGGGGAAATTTACTGAAGATAAAAGCAAGGGTCAGTTGGCAAATCATGCTCTACTTTTTTAAGTTTGTTCCTTTCCTATATAACTGGATACCTCCCAAAGCGATATATGCTAGCCGGAACGCCACCCCTGGTGATATAATTGCAAATATTCTCATTCAAGTCATCATAAAATTAGAGGATATAAGTGTCCGAATCATTGGTTTCACATCGGATGGTAGCCAGTAGAATAAAAAGTTGTGGAAATGCTTATGAATATCTGGTAACATAAATAATTTGGAGTGTTATGTTTCCAATCCAGCTGATTCCAACATAAAACTATGGGCATTTTCAGACGCGCCACATACATTTAAATGTGTAAGAAATCATTTTAATGACAAAGGACAGGTTATTCATTCTACAGGAACGTTTACGTATGTGACTCGTCTCCTGAATTTTCTGGATTGAATCTTTGCTACAAACTGACCTCTGCCCACTTGGATCCTAATTCGTTTCAGCGAATGAATGTAAGACTGGCATTTCAACTATTCAGTAGATCAGTCGCTAATGGTATAGCATTCTATCTGGGTATTAAAGCACAGGGTTTAGAAGACAGTAAACAAACGGAAATTTTCACAATCGATTTCAATTGTCTGATTGACGCATTAAATTCGTCTATTCCCATTCAAGCACTGTATAAAGGATCACAGGCACATGAAACTTTAATTAAATGGCAGAATGTTATCTGAGATACTCAAAATTCATTCGCTTCACAAAGGACACAGGAGTCTTTAAGAGTTACCGTGGAAAGTTCCCTATACGTGTCTGAATATTTGTGGGAACACAATTATAGCTACGTTTTGACACGAAAATTTAATCAAGATCCCCTAGAACGTCATTTCGGTAGCCTGCGAACACTAAGTTGTGATGATCATCCGTCTATATTTACACACGTTGCAGGCTATTTACGTTAGACTAAACTTGCCATATCGTCTGGCGGAAATTGTGAATACAGAGTTGAACCCCCATTGGCGTCTCTTGTAAGTCAAATGCATATTCTTGCAAGAGAAATTGAAAGTAAAAATCGTGCAGTGAAGACACAAGCTGTTCATGAAGTCAGGGAAAAAATTGTGAACATCGAAAATGACATTCAAATTCCAGACTGGGAAAACAGTTTACTTGAGTTAAGTGGGCGGAACTGGAGAAAAGTGTACTTAGCGTATCATTTAGCCGGAAATTTAGTGAGGAATATTTCAAAAGTTATTCCGTGTGATTTATGTCGTCTTTTCCTTTTCGGCAAACCGACTGATAGTGTGCCTGCTTCCCTGACACTAATTGAAGAATACGGCTCAATGCAAAGCGCCACATCTCTCACGTATGCGTAGGAAAGTGCTTATAATATCTTGTTGCGAGTGGAAAATATTGTTTCGGAAAAGCTATCGTGTACGGATAATTTATGGGGTGAGACTCTCTCCCAGTGCTTGGATAAATTAGATGTTATTTAAGTGAAGTCATCGCTTTTGGGGTGCTGTGAAGATCATGTGCTGTGTTTGCTACCAAAACTCGTATTTCACTACTTGAAATGTCGATCCTTCTTCCGCACGAAGGAGATAAGAAAGGAGCTGGTTACTTCGAAAGCAGCGAAATATTTCAGGAAATATTTCAAAGTGTCCTGCAGATGAAATCATTTTCAGACGTAGGTTGCATGCTTGAGTTTCTTAGTAGATTTTGAAGTAGTAGTCCCGATAATGCCTCTGTTATCCTCGTGCTCAGACATCACTGTGGATGGCAGTGCATTCTGTGCGGCGGTCCACGGTAACCAGTGAAGATGTCGCACTTCCTCTCCGATATGCTATGGATGCAGGTAAAAAAACTCTAACCTGCCTGGGAATCGATATCCTCACCGAAGCCTCTAGGTAAGAGCCATGAATACAACTCCCTACACTACCCGGCCGGTGAAACATTTTAAAATCGTATCTCTTTTTTTTACAATTCCCTTTCTCAATTTCATGACAGTGAATGTTACACAACGGTTTGGACAAGTAGGTATGTACTGTTATCACAGAAATTGCATACATCCTGTTTAGTGTTGTAGGCAGCAGAGAGACACATGGACTAACAGACTGGCACAAGCATTCATTTGGTAAGACAATGCACACACAAGGCCACCTCAATGCAGAGATCACATTCATCATTTCAAAACATGAACAAATAAACTCTTTTACACGTAATTATATATTATGCTGCTATATGGTAAGTACAAAAAATGCGATCGAATTGAATGTACAGAATTAAAATATGTACATAAAAGCTGTGAAATAGTGTGTACTTTTCCGTTCATATCGTCTCTAGGTGAGAAGATGGTGTGACGTAGTCCAATGCGTGTGCTATTGTCATGTGTTTAATATAACCGTGTAGTACCGTAAATAGGAGCAAATCTACGTAGACCTATGCGTGTGCTTTGTGATGTGTTTAATATCTGTGTTTATTATTATTCCTACCCTAAATAGGAGCAAATCCATCTCCTTAACGCACTGCGATGTAGAAAACCATAGAATTATTTTTATTGCACACGACTGTGGTTGTTGTGAATAGCTGCTACACACCCGGTTGCAAGCTGTGCAAGTAAAATGTTTCTTATTGTGTAGGCAACACAGAAGAGGCATACAAAGAAAATCAGTAAGCTAGTTTACCGTTGTTTAAGAGAGTTCAAGTTTCTGTGATAGAGATTTTTTCAAGTTCAGTGGCTATGTGATTGTGTGGTCAAAAAAGGTGTTATCCTTATTTCCAATAGCACAGGGACAGGGAGCGTAGGTAGGTCCTTTATCTTTTACAGGCATGCCTTCCCAGTATTTGCATGGTAACATCGCTGATCATTTTACGGAGAAGACGGAACAATATTGTCTCGGTGCTGTGTCACACAGTCCTAGCACTTGCTCGATACTTACTATGATCTAGTTCGCGGGGCCGGGTTCGAATCCTAGCCAGGTTACTGCACACACCGCCCTCTTGTTAATTATTACAGCGTAGTGATTACAAAACTAAGTAAGATAGTATTCACGTGTTCGATTCCCATTCAGGACAGGGATGATAATTTTAGAATCGCATTCACTTATGATATAAATTGCAATAATTTTTAACTAATTCTTTACTGTGGCAAAATATAATGCCTAACCATTCTGAATACTTCGATACTTCTTGTTTTTTACAATGTAATCAATTTGACATCCGAACAATATTGTCGGGCTGCTGTGTCAAGGAGTTCTAGCATTTGCTTGGTATTTATTATGGGTTAGTTCGCGGGGCCGGGTTAGTTTCCTAGCCAGGTTAGCTGCACACACTGCCCTCCTGTTAATTATTACAACGTTGTGGTTGCACAACTAAGTAAGATAGTATTCACGTGTTCCATTCCCAATCAGGAGAAGGATGACACTGTTAAAATTGCATTCAGTTATGTAAAAAATATGCAATAACTGTTTGACTGACTACTTCTTTACAGTGGCAGAAAAATATATTTCGATTCACCTTATTTATTGCCTCGTAACATCATTCGTTAGAAGTGCTAAGTATCATCACTCAAATAAATAACAAGACAATAGGCTGCTGTGTTAGCCGGAATATTATTAAAAGTTTTTTTTAAATTCTAAACGAATATCGACAGGAGATTCATTTCTAGTACCCCTCTACTCCCTCTATCCACATAAGCTGAATAGAGGATTGAATCAGCTTTTTGCAACAAGAAGATCAGCGCTGTCCGAGCCATTCAGCGTAACAGAGTAAGTATGTACCACTCTGTGTGTCATGATTAAATTTTTTAAAAATCCTCTCCGCCGGGCTGAGTGGCTCAGACGGTTAAGGCGCTGGCCTTCTGACCCCAACTTAGCAGGTTCGATCCTGGCTCAGTCCGGTGGTATTTGAAGGTGCTCAAATACGTCAGCCTCGTGTCGGTAGATTTACTGGCACGTAAAAGAACTCCTGCGGGACTAAATTCCGGCACCTCGGCGTCTTCGAAAACCGTAAAAGAGTAGCTAGTGGGACGTAAAACAAATAACATTATTATTATTAAAATCCTCTCCTCAGCGAGAGGACGCTGTTCATATTTATTTGTTTGCCGGATGAGGAGGAAAAGCCTTGTGCTAATCTCACAATGCTATTCGATTTAAAAAGGGATGTGTATTACTACCCACTCCCTTATAACATCTTATTTCACCGGGCGAGTTGGCCGTGCGCGTAGAGGCGAGCGGCTGTGAGCTTGCATCCGGGAGATATTAGGTTCGAATACCACTATCGGCAGCCCTGAAAATGGTTTTCCGTGGTTTCCCATTTTCACACCAGGCAAATGCTGGGGCTGTACCTTAATTAAGGCCACGGCCGCTTCCTTCCAACTCCTAGGCCTTTCCTATCCCATCGTTGCCATAAGACCTATCTCTGTCGGCGCGACGTAAAGCCCCTAGCAAAAAACATCTTATCTATCAGCGCCAGACTATAAGGACGTAAAGACGTAAAGCCATAAGCAGTCACCACGATAACACAGATGCATATTCGAGAAGGAGGAGGAGGACTGTTCATAGTTACTTGTTTGTCGGACAGTAACGAAAAGCCTCTAAAATAGTGTAGGGAATGGGAGATCTAGCAAGATGACGTCGGGAGGGCTTCTCGCCATAATAATATGCGGTGTAAGGTTAGGCCTGCATTACCAGTCCTTTGTAACAAAATAGAACCTGCACAGTCGTCATGTTTAGACTTGTTCATCAGGAGGAGGCATGTCACGCTGTGACGTCACGTTATTTGTCCGACGGATGGTGACTTAAAAACGTTCACTGGGCCAGGTCCCTCCAAAATAGCGTCCGTCAGATAGTAATGTAAAGCCATGTTCAGACTGCACACGTAGGTTGTCTGTCGGATGGCGACGTAAAGCATAAAGAACATGTCATGAACAAAATAGCGATTACGATAGGTACAGCTGAAGAAAGGACTGAACCATTTTTAGGGTCATTCATTTAATCTGTTCATCTTCTCCGCGTCATAAAGGACATCCACTTGCCTATTCGTAAAATTAGGACAGCCGATGAGGAGGAAGGAAGGCATATATCCGTAAAACTAGGGCCAGCCGATGAGGAGGAGGAGAGGGGGCTTCTCTCTGTCGCATGGAGACGTAAAGCCTTAAGCAGACCTCACGATAACATAGGTGCACAAGTAGGTACAGATGCGTCTTAGGTAAAGGTAGAGGGGGTGTAACCATAGTTATTTGTCCGTCGAATGGAGACGTAAATCCTCCAAGATGTTGTTGGGTAGGGGGACTTGGCAAGATGACGTCGGGATGTGCATCTGACCGTTAAACAACGCAACTCCAAGATGGCGCCGGGAGGGCTTCTCGCTATAAAACTAGCGTACTGAAAGGTTAGTCCCCTCAAAGATGGTGTTGAGAAGGGACATCTAGCAAGATGACGTCGGGGAGGGCATCTGACCGTGAAACGAGGCCCCTCCAACATGACGTCGGGTAGGGCAACTGGCCGTAAAGCTAGGTCCTGTGTAGTCAGGCCCCAGCGTCTGTGAGTTTAGCCTTGCACTCTTGAGCATCTCAGCACACGGTCGTGTTGACAGCTGCCAATAAAGAAAGCACGTGGTGTGAGGCTAAGTCCCGACAAGATGACAGCTGTGAGGTTAGAGTCGTTCTCTTTTTCAAAATTCCGTGTCTTACACTTGTCAAAAGCACGTGGTGTGTGGCTATGTTCCGTCAAGATGACAGCTGTGAAATTAGGGTCGTTCTGTTTTTCAAAATTCCGCGTCCAACACCTGTCGAAAGCACGTGGTGTGTGGTTAGAACCTGTCAAGATGATAGCAGTGAGGTTAGCCTTGCTCAGTTATTCAAAGACCGCGCATCACACTTGTCAAAACGAAAAAGCGCGTAGTCAAAAGTGAGGTTAGGACCTGTCATGATGACAGCTGTGAGGTTAGAGTCATTCTCTAATTCAAATTCCGCGCCTAACACGTGCTTATATTTCTAAACAAAATCACGTGTTCTTGTTTGTAAACAATAGCACGTGACCGTGACGTCATGGCGTAAATGACCGTGACAGGGATCAATGACCACGTGGGAAAATGCTGATTCAGCTCCCATTGTCCTAGAACCCGTATGCTATACTACTAATAATATTACAAACTATTTAGTAACCCCTTGAGGGTTTTTACTCCGCCTCTAGCTGTAGAGCCATTCTCAAACCTGGATGAATGAGTAGAGACATCCTTATTCTAACACAATTCAAACATAAAGACCTCAGAGCCTCTAGCAAATATCGGCATCATACTTCCTGAAAAGTACTAGAACCCACGTACATCTGCGTGAAGCGAGAATTCAAAAATTAAATTATTTCATGAATTTATTATGCTGTTCGAAAATACAACTATGTTTTAAAACATGTTAAGACAGTGATATGCAAATATTTCAGATCAGCAGTTAGCAATTTTGTTAACTTATTGTGCAGTACAGTTTACTTCATTTATGTATTTTACTATACACTTAACTATCTTAAATTTGATATGCAATAATATTCTAGATGTTATCCATTCCCTTTCAATGTAATCACCATAATCATAATAATAATAATAGTCGTTGAAATAGTAGAATACAGTATTTATGAAAGATTTGGAAATAGTGTGTATCTGATGTGTTTCCTGGAAATAACTCTGTACTTTATTGACGTTATGTTCCATTTCTCCAGAACATCGCTAATTTTCATTTTGTGTTTTATTTGCGGTTATGAAAATAACTTCCTATGATGGCAATTGCGGATATTTATTGTGAGATATCACCATTGTGATCTTTTTCAGTCATGAATCGTTTATATTCATGAATATAAAAAATTTATGTTGTTAGGTTTTCCTTTATAAATTTTAAGTTGGAAGAATATTTCGGCGAGATGGTAACATACATTTATCACGATCATTTTATCAGATTAAAATGTTCATGTAAATTTATCTTTGGGTTTGTGTGTGGAATTGGGAAAATCATTTTTCTCCGTAGTAAAATGGGGATGGAACTGTTTGAAACCACTATGGCGGGCCTGCCTACTTCGTTCTCACCTGTCGCTGTTGTCGGAAAGAATCCTTGTATCTGGTGTTCAGGAGAAGATGACAGACCGTGGAAAAGACCCCAGAAAGACACTAGTTTGCGATGTTCTCGCGAATGTCAGACTGCTCGGTCAACAGCCAGAAGGTGTATCGGGCACAGTCTTGTGTGAAACAATGTTAACCTTTTCTTGTCTAAGACCAACACATTCACAATAATTTATAATATTAGTCGACAGTTTTACTCCATGCGCCAAATTCTACAATCTACATCTTCTTATAACAAACGAGAACGGCGATTTCCTAAACGTACTCTTCAGGGGACACTACATTGTTCTTAACCAGTCTTGTACGGGTCTATAATTAATTTCCTTAGGCGCAGTCATCCATTTCCAGACTCTCCCATTTTCTGCTTCTCGCAGATTACGATTACAGCATTCATCCCATACTCTGTTGTACCTACCTCTTCTTTCGTGGTTTATTTCCGGCCAGTTTCTATAATTATTTTTCAGGAGAGGAATGTCAACTTGTTTTTTCCTCAAGTTCATATCATATGCAATTAGCTCTTGTGGAAAATAGCTAAAATTAACTTTTGTTTATATTCATAACATATGAACAAATTTCCAAAATTGGTGTTATTTCTTCTGAAATTGAATGTATTTTTTTCTAGAATTGACCGAAATTTTCCGAAATAAGAAACATCTTCTGAAACTAATGTGAGGTTTTCCGAACTTAAGTTGTTTCCTCCGAAATTGAATTTAAAATATTATATATAAGTAAGTATTCTCATAATGAGTTTTACGGAATGCATTCATTTGCAACTGTTTCTTATTTATTTCATATCAATAGCTAGATTATCATACACATGATGATACCAATGGATAATACGGTTTCTATACCAATACTTTTGGTCCTGGTAGATTAGACATGGAATTTTTCAGCCTCTCTATAGTAAGACGATGAATATTACTGTTTAGAGGAAGAATAGTAATCAGAAAACATTATCTTAGTTTTACCTTTAGAATGAAAATCACAATGGAGAGGTTTAACTATTCTTGTGCTTGTAATACATCAGCTGTTCGATAAATACTATTTGGAGGTAAATAGGGAATGGTCAAATATATTGTGAGGTGCCTTTTGTTGTAAATACTGTAAACCATTCAATTTTCTTTGGTGCAAGATCATGTAAATACTGCATGGTCATGTAGCATAAGAGTGGAGGTATAAGGGAATATAACATTTATTTTCTGAAGGAAAATTGTAAACTTTTGTGAAGAATTCTGGACAGTGCACTCAGCACTCGTGTGATTTTTGTACTTATATTTCCGATCTGCTTGGACCAGTTTAAGTTGCTGTCAATAATTGAACGCAAGAATTGGAAGTTGTCAATTCATTCAGTGAAAATACCTCCAAATATGATAATATGAAGTATATTGAGTCGGAGTGAACGATAGGCTTTTGTGGAACACCGTGTAATTAATTTTGAAATATATAAAGCAAGTTTATTTGTTTTCTGACATTGTGATAGTGGAGCACTGTATTTCCTCTTCAGTTATAGCTTCGAAAAATACACTTATATCACCCGCAGAACGTGACATTTGCCCCATACGTTCTTTATGAACAAACGCGGTTAAAATGCACGGAACGGACTGACTTCTGATGATCACCTGTTGTAATAATTAACAAGTCACGTATAAAATCATTAACCATAACATTGTCTCCTTCATTGGAGGGAACTTTTAAACCGTGAATTTGCAAGACCTCTGTCTTCTACTTTATGTCACTTTAATAACAGAATGATTCACCGTATCAAAGGCTTTCTCTAGATCAATGAATAGCCCATTTTAACTGAACATGTAATATTGCATCAACAGTAGCACGTTCTGTACTATTTCCCTCATGGCATACCGTTGATTTTAATAAGTACATAGTCTATGAAAGAATCATTTGTGTCCTTGCCTATTATTCTAAGCAGTCTTGACAATGCTGATACAATACTTACTGGCTTCCATGATTAAACGGGTCATTACAGTTACGGATATGTAATATTCTTTGGCAGGTTTTCTCATGTAACTACTTCTGCATACTATCCTCAACCACCTCTGGCTGAGCGGGTCAATCGTAATCTGAGGTCGGCTCTAATTGCCTATCATCATGATGATCATTCTAGGTGAGATTCGTCCTTGCATTGGTTAGACTTTGCTTTGAATTCGGCGGTTCATGAATCTCATTAGTTCACTCCAGCTTCACTGATGTTTAAGTTTGTACCCAACACGCCGCTCTCTAACCTTTGGTCTATTAGTGATATTTTACCTGAGACAATAGATCCAGAGAATATTAGAGATCTATGGAAGAAGGCTAAGGCCAATCTTAAAATTTGTCATGAAAAGGTTAGGGAATGATATGATCGTGGACGGAGGCCCACAAATTTAAAGGTAGGAGACCAAGTAATGGTCAAAAACTTTGTTTCCATGAGCAAGCTTGCCCCCAGATTTCATGGGCCGTGCACGGTTTTGGATTTCCTAACTCCGGTAACATTATTAGTGACCAATCCAGCCACAGAGAGAATCTTTAGTGTACATATATCACAGATTAAACCTCTGTAATATCCTTGCTAACTTAGTCTTTAACATTTTGTAAGAATCCTGAAGGTTATATTCTTTTTATTTAAGGCCCTCTGCCCTTGGATTACGTTCCTTGTGTCTATGTGTTAATTGTACGATCTTCCCCGCTGGTCATTCTGCTGTCCTTTCCTCACGGCCATTACCAAGCTCCCGTCTCCTGCTAAAACCATATCAGTGGCAAAAGAAAAATTTTCCACGCCGCTGGCCCCTCCGCCCCTCCAACAAAGATCGTACTCTTAAATCAGATGTCAACAACAATTCTGCCGCCGAGATCTTACTGTTTCAGTGCCCCGAAGCCGTTCGTCGCCTTACCGCCACCGTGGTGGGGTAAGGGCCCACTCCACTCCAGTGATGTCCTTCTGGGTACGGCGCGCCGGAGGCTACCTCCCGGCACAGGCAGAAGTGCGGCGCACCAACCGCAAACGTATCTGGGGATTGTAACCAAACTTTGAATCTGCGGCGTCCTTCACTACGACTACCCCTCTCATAGTGCGGTAGAGAGGTATCTCAGTGTACTTGAGGGGTCAGGGCGACCTCGACTGGATACCGGCAGCGGCAGTTGGCCATGCCGTCAAAATTTTCATCTGTGGTTAGCATTCTACGGCAACAAAGACACCCTCCAGTCGGAGTTCAACTAACTCCTAACTATCTATTTCAAAACAAAGGAGACTTAAAAAAATGTTTTGATGCTTTAAATGGTTTTTCAAAATTCCTGTACAAGACTTTGAAAATTCTTACTGCCTCATCCTCCCACAAATCGATTTGCAAGGAAGCAGAAATTTTCTTCAAGTGATGATTAATTTTGGTTAAACAAAAAACTTGGAATTTTGTTTTGGGAAATAATTTTCGTCAACTTCTTCTGTGTCACCCCAGTGAAGGACATTTGGGGGGGGGGGAGGTGTGTACCGGTTGGTACACCTCTACGCCGCACTTTTGAATTTTCCGCCTTAAAGTACTCCCCTACAGCAGAAACTCTGAACTTTAAAACCTGATTGATCTCAACAGTTTCTCAGAAGATGTCTCTACTGTAAAACTATGACCATGCACCCTGGTGCGAAGTGGTAGAACTTTATTTGAAGAAATTTTGTTTTCATAAGTTTGTTCTTTACTAAATTTCGTTCCTTCATTTGTGGGTTGGCAATATAATTCTTTTCCTTCCGCCAGTTTTGAAGGTAGCCAAACAATAATTTCTGTCATTAATTTTCAGCCAATCGTATCTTTCTTCTACAATTTTGACGTGTAAATTTTAGTCAGCCAATAAACGCCTGTGGGTGTGTCTTAATTATTCATGAAAGGTCTCGAATCTTCCACGAGGGTATAAAACTGCTGATTTTCACGGCTCTTCGCCACTTCAACAACATCTAGCTTAGTGTATTGTACCAGGAAAGCCTAGGTCCTGGTCCATAGTTATCAAAAGAAATGTTGTTCCAGTATATAACATCCGTCCGACGTATGAACATCTAAGTAAAAGAATGTTCCAGTATGTACCAGACTCCACGAATGCGCTAGGCGGAGTCAAGTGACGTCACCTATCGTTCAAAGCTCACCTCCCCTAGAGATATTTCTCGAAAATATTTTTCTTTTCGCAAGTTTTCAACGCCTGTACCAATTTTAATGGAACAAACGCTAAGTTGTAGCGGACGTCATGAAAATGAATCCCTGTGAATTTCAAATTAATTTATCCCATGGTTGCTGAGTTATAATGATTTAAAATCTAACAAATTACGCACTCACGGTCACATGGCCGAGAGAAACTACCCCTCCCAGCGCCAGCTATATATGCCACTGGGTCAAGGTTAACAGGTGGTGGTGTTGATTTGAGTTCAGTTCATTGCAAGCAGTCCAGTCTAGCAGTATAGTATGTGTATGAGTAAGGGAGAGGGGAGACTGGCCCTCGCATAGTATGTTCATGCAGTCTCGAAGACAGTACTTTCCGTCGTGTTTCGCGGAGATGAAATTACGGGATAGAAATCGCCATCGTACTTGAAAAAGGACGTCGCACCGTAAGTAGTCTATTGTGCCGCGACTACGATATAATTTACAGACATTTCGAAGTATAACACGTACGAAATCAGTGAAGTTCGAAGTTATATATTGGACATTCACAAACTAGAACATGACGTGTGGACTTAATTAATTTCACACAATATTAAATTACCAACAGAAACTGTCGTGTACAGTAACTCTAACTACTCTAGAACTTATTTTCTAACATAGCACATCCTTGGACTGTGTCTCTTTATTTATGTGCCATATTAGGACATGGCGTGTTACAGTGATGAACTTAGTGAAAGTTAAGAACCTCTTCTAAAATAATATAGTTCTATCAACATTAGAGAATCAGTGTTATCTGTCAGGGTAACGATTCAAAGACTGTGGTCAGTGACGGCAATTGACGTCCTAAAATTAACATACAAATTGGACTATGTTTAACAGTGAACGATAGCATCTGTCAATACTACTTGCATGTTCCGTGTGTTAAAATCATGTCCACGAGCAGCAAAAATCTTGAGAAAATTCTGCAAGATCCAGCTACCTTCAACATCATTTCATCTATGACGTCAACGTGGTTTCTTCGTGGAACTTCAATTTCGAGTCATCATCCGCACCCGCGGAATGTTCCAGATTCTCATCAGTATTTGTAAGCCAAATTTTCTTTAATAAGTGAGTAGTCACAAACTGACTGACCTTTGTTTTCTCTTACCAATCTTAAACAGTAGTTTACCCAGTGCTGTGTGTGACGATACTTTGTAGTTCTCCATCATTACTCAAAAATCATCTTTTAATGATAAATCTATTTTCAAAATCTATTTCACAGAAGAAAGACTTTAGGAGTTTCAAGTGTTCTAAGTTTCAAGGCTAACAAACTGAGAAACTCTCCACAGAAGTTCAAATTCTTATTTTCAATTATAAAAATGTTCATGTCATGTCATAATACTAGAAACACTTTAGGTAAAAAACTGACACGTTGTGTTTTCACAAAAGACTATAGGATCTGTGAGATTTATTTATTTTCACAAATTGCACTCAAGAAGATTTACGTTAACCCTTTTGATTTCGACATATTATTTGAATCCTATATCAACATTGCAGGGTGGTGAATTAATTAACATTATTAATAAATTGTTTGAAAAAGGTATAACCATCTATTATTCGCCCTGCGAGTCTATCCTGCTCTGTACCGGCTCCAAACCAACTTCCCCTACCTGAGATCCTTCTCATGCCTTACGCCCCAAACGTTTCCTGGTACAGTATGGAAGTATAGCAGGGGGCGGGTAGTGCCTCTTCCTTCGGGCAGCAGCTCTTCAACAAAAGTAATGGCCGTTTAACATCCTTTATTCTTGCTAGCTCAGCAGTTTAACCCTCGGGGAAGGTCTGAAACCTTTTCAATGTAACCTACCTGTCTAAAAATGTAACTTAGTGCCGGCTTATGTAAAATTTTCTTATTACTTTAACTGTAAATCTGGGATAGAGAGTGCTTTACCCTCTCGAGCTCCCCTTCATTTTTGATATGATTTGACTACGTTTTCATAACCGATTTTCTACTCTTAATGTATTAAAATTTTCTTATACTAGTCACCTCCTAGTGTGGGAATAGCCCCTGTTTAATTAGCCTAGTGCCCCTTAGGTTTTAACAAGTGTTCAAGTAGGAGTGCAAGTACACGCCTCCATTCTGCTTTGCATTTTGGACCATTTACTTATCCTATTCTTTTTCAACGAAGGCCCAGTAGGTTGGGTACAAGTCAGCCCTGTTTCTTTGTAGATTGCCTTGAGGGCAGTTGATAGTAATGTTGGTTGTTGCCTTTGATAGGCAAAATTGAGAGCGGGTTAGCTCTTTTATTTGTGGTAAAAGTGCCTCAGAGAGGCTTGAGATGTGAAGGTGGGAGCAAGTGCTCCAGGTTATTAGGGGTTTTCTGCCCTTTGGTAAATATGTGTTTGGGAGCTGAGAGCTCAAAAAATGTAAAGTGAAGGTTTGAAGCCTAAGTTCTGTTATACCACCAAATTTTGTCGTTCTAAGACTTAAATTTTGTTACTGGTACCTTTTTACTTGTTGTTATTGGTTAAAGTTGGAAATTCTATATCTAATCTGTTAAGTTTGTCTGTTTTGAAAATATAACCTTTAATGAAATTTTAATTCAGTTCTCGGTTTTGTAGTTAGACCCATTCCAGCCCGCACCTTCTTTCACATCTCCTGTTCCATGGGTAACCCCGTAATAATAATAATAATAATAATAATAATAATAATAATAATAATAATAATAATAATAATAATAATAATCATCATCATCATCATCATCATCATCATGCTTAACTAATAATTTGAGTTGAGTGTTAAATTTTTGTGAAAGGTACACATTTATAGAAGAGTGTGCTAAGAGTTATTATACTTTGTGATGTGTGAATGTGTTATGCTGTTGGAAAATACAATTAAGTTTTAAAACATGTTAACACAGCGATGTGCAAATATCTCAGATCACCAGCTAAAAATTATATTGGTATATCATTTCACTCCATTTATATATTTTACTATACACTTAATAATGTTAAATTTGTCTTGCAATAACTCTAGATGTTCTCCACTCCCTTTTAATATTATCAGCATAATCATCATAATAATAATACTTGAGGCAGTAGGAATTTATGAAAGATTCGGAAATAGTGTGTACCTGATGTGTTTACTGGAAATTACTGTGTTCTATATTGATGTTATATGCCCTTTTTCGAGTACAGCGCTAATGCACATTTTGAAATTTGTTAGCGGTTATGAAAATATTTTGCCTTGATGGCAATTTTGGATATTTATTGTAAGATATCACAGTTGTGATCATGTTTCAGTGACGAGTGGTTTTTTATTCTTGAATGTAAAGCACTTATATTGTTAATTTTACCTTTAAAAATTTTAAGTGGGATCAATATTTCAGCGAGATCATAACATACATTTATCACGATCATTTTACCAGATTAAAAAGTGCATATACAATTTTTTAGAGGTTGCGCGGGAAAGGGGGAAGTCGCTTTTCTCCTCAGTTATATGGGGAAGGAATTGTTTGAAACACCCATGGCAGGGGTGGCCACTTCGTTCTCACGTCTCGCTGATGCCGGAATGTATCCTTGTTTCTGGTGTTCTGGAGAAGATCACAGAGTGTGGGAATGACTCCAGAAGAACACTTGTTTGCGATGTTCTGGATAATGTCAGAGTGGTCTTGCAACTGTCAGAGGGTGTGAGAATGTTCCAAACTCAACTAAGAAGATTCAAACGCTGCTCTGGCAAATTCTCCACGTTATTTGTCGATTGGCTACCTTGTTTTGGAAGGATGATTTGTGAACACTTGAGACATTACCGGTATATCCTAAGATGGGAAGTTAACCTCTCTCTGTTCAGAGGTCTCACTTCTCCGGGGAGCTCCTAAGTAACGGGGTATTGTAAATTCTATTTTCCTTATCAATTAATCACTACTGATCTGCACTTAGGGCAGTCACCCACGTGGCAGATTCCCTATCAGTTGTTTTCCTAGCCTGTTTTTAAATGATTGCAAAGAAATTGGAAATTTATTGAACATATCCCCAGGTAAGTTATTGCAATGCCTAACTCCCCTTCCTATAAACGAATATTTGCCCCAATTTGTCCTCTTGAATTCCAACTTTATCTTCATATTGTAATCTTCCCTACTTTTAAAGACACCACTCATAATTATTCGTCTATTGATGTCCTCCTATGCCATCTCTCCTTTGACCGCTCGGCACATACCACGCAGTCGAGCAGCTCGTCTCCTTTCTCCCAAGTCTTCCCAGCCCAAATTTTGCAACATTTTTGTAACACTACTCTTTTGTCGGAAATCGCCCAGAAAAAATCGAGCTGCTTTTCTTTGGATTTTCTCCAGTTCCTTAATCAAGTAATCCTGGTAAGGGTCCCATACACTGGAACCATACTCTAGTTGGTGTCTCACCAGTGACAAATATGCTCTCTCTTTTACATCCTTACTACAACCCCCAAATACCCTCATAACCATGTGCAGAGATCTGTACCCTTTATTTACAATCATATTTATGTGATTACTCCAATGAAGATGCTTCCTTATATTAATACGTAGGTATTTACAATGACCACAAACGGAACTTTCACCCCATCAAAGCAATAATTAAAACTGAGAGGACTTTTCCTATTTGTGAAACTCACAACCTGACTTTTATCCCCGTTTATCTTCATACCATTGCCTACTGTCCATCTCACAACATTATCGAGGTCATTTTGCAGTTGCTCACAATCTTGTAACTTATGTATTACTCTGTACAGAATAACATCATCTGAAAACAGCCTTATCTCTGATTCCACTTCCTTACACATATCATTGATATATAAGAAAACATAAAGGTATAATAATACTGCCTTGAGGAATTCCCCTCTTAATTATTACAGGGACTGATAAAGCTTCACCTACTCTAATTCTCTGAGTTCTATTTTCCAGAAACAGACCCACCCATTCAGTCACTCTTTTGTCAAGTCCAACTGACTCATTTTTTCCAGTAGTCTCCCATGATCTACAATATCAAATGCCTTAGACAGATCAATCGCGATACAGTCCAATTGACCCCCTGAATCCAGGATATCTGCTATATCTTGCAAGAATCCTAACAAATCTTAATATAATCTTTTCACTTGGAGGAGTTCTACGGAGCAGTCTCGCATATCGGATGATATGACTTAATCTCAAAAGCGCTTCTGAGACCTATGACGCCCTTTTGTTTGTGTTCAGGAAACCTCATTAAAACCATACTATTGTATTTTTCATTAGTTTCCCGTCCCAGGTAAAATGGAACTAGCCCATTGCAAAAATAGGAACTTCAATTTCAAAATAGGTCTTCATTTGGATACACTGCCGCCTCAGGTCACAGATCTATTTTTCTTCTGGAAGTGACATATCCTCAATTGACTTTGGCGGTCAACCTTGTCCAGGCCACCCTACTAACAGCTGCTCAAATAAGTCAGCAAGGAATGAACAGGACAGCAGATGAAGGT
The DNA here is from genome assembly GCF_040414725.1 of Anabrus simplex. NCBI lineage: Eukaryota > Metazoa > Arthropoda > Insecta > Orthoptera > Tettigoniidae > Anabrus > Anabrus simplex. The sequence continues at coordinate 881,529,190 of NC_090266.1, forward strand.
TACCCATGACTCCAGAATCTCTCGCTAAATTGTTCTCCTGCCTTCCGCAGTTAATTTATTGTGAATTCAAGAAAAGAAGAAATACTGAAGTTGCGGTTATTTTCACAACCAGGCATATATTTTTCAATACATTCTACCGGTTGCGTTTTGCATGGCGGTCAGTGTTTAAAGGGGCTTGAGCATTTAAGCATCCAAAACAAAGTCCATACGTTCTGAAATTATAAATTCTATGTGTTCATTATAAGAGATTCATAAATATACATGTAAAAATTATTTTGGCGAAGGCTGGCAATCTGGATAATGAACGATGGGAATAGTTTGATCACGAAAACGAGAGGTGTGTGAGCAGGTGACAAAGTCTGCATTAAACTTTGTTAAATACCTGAGGGAGAAAGAGTAAAGACACTAATACTGCCAGTAACCTGAATTTGTAAAGCAACATTTGAGTCGTCCAGTTGCAAGACCCGTTATGTACAGACAAACAAATTTTCAGGAAGCGCAAAAATCTGTCATTTGTTATGCAACACAGATAGGAGGTTAAAATTTTGTAATTAAACAGTAAGCGTTCATCTTCGTCATACCACAGAACCTCCACAAAATATAACTTATGGAACCCATGTTTTTTGCAAAAAGCATTTGGACATAACGAGTTTTGCAGCAGTTTTGTGGAGGTAAAAGGCATGTGCAGCAGTATATCCAATTGAGTGTGCAGATTTATGGTGAAAGTTTGCTTCTTGTCAGACAGTGTCTTGTAGAACGTTAGATCATCATTCCTTATCCACTCTTTCCCGTTATGTTCGGTCAGCAATGTGTTCAGGTCGTGGAGCTTTTCTCTCTTAAGAGAACCTGGGACACATTATTTTATTTGCACAATTTTTGAGCAATCACAATGACATTGTTCTGGAATATGTAAGATTGTTATGGAAAGAACATATCTTAATTTCGGCTGAATATCCTCATTAGTTTATGAGATATGATGTACTTTGTGTTTATGACACTTGCGAAACAGGCAACATTCAAAAAGTTCCCTGCGGGATTTATTTTTACCTGAGAGTCTGAAAACTTGTGAAATGATTCTTCCGCATAACATAAAAACACTCAAGGATGGAATTTTTCATTCACCCCATGTTGCTCAATTAACTCCTGTTTCAATTTTCTAATTTTATTTCATGTTATTTTCCACTAATTTTCTGTACATTTTGCCTCGTGAAATGATTACATTGAAGAAGAATGCAAAATCCATCCTACAATTTCTTTGTTAGGTCACAAAGAAGCTTACCAACTTTGGTAAATATAGGTTTAGATTTGACCCGCATGGAACACTGCAGGTTACAAAAATGGTGCTTTGAGTTAAATGAATTTTAGTTCTAAAACCATTAAAAATTTTCATAATATCTTTTCCAAATCTCTTACAATTCACCAGCACTATAACTCCTACCCTCCTGCTTCTTCTTGGCTTCCTCCCTGTGTACCTTGAGGATGTTCAGTTTTCCTGGCTGTTTTCTTTTGTTGGTTGAATGACTGCAGACTGTCAAATTTTCTTCCTTCATCTCTTTGTGTGGCAAGTTTGGTGGATACTGGTGAAAGTTTATAATTTTTTACAGCCATTTTCATTTGTTGTGTTATACTACATCCCATGTTGCATTCTGCAACTGCACGAGAAACAGCTACTCCAAGTCTTTTTGAGGACACAAAGGTCTCTCCTGGGCACTTTTCCCATACACATGCATGAAGACTTTCATTGGCATTTTGAGTAGCCCCTCTAAAACATCCAGACAGAAGTTCTTTTGATGCCAGCCTTTGGTATACAGGCACAGTTTTCAGCAGTATTGCAGTTGTGAACTGAACTGATATTTTTTGTGGGTTTGAGGGTTTTGTCCAGTTGCGGTACTCTTATTGTAGAAACACAATGATTCAGGTCCTTGAGGGCATTTGTTATGCTTAGGATCTTTATCTGTGGACGAGTAATGGTATAGTGTAGCATATCTTGCAGATTTCATATTATCAACTGAGGGAATATTTGAATATATTGCCTGCCTCTTATAATTTGTGAGCTTCACAATAGTTGCTTCTTTCAAACTTCCAGGCCCCCTTCAACCATGTGTAGTCCCGTTTACTTTCCACTCTTTCACCAAATTCCTCAAACCAGTCCCCATCCTTTTTGCAACATGGTTAATGCACTCTTCTTTCTTAAGTTTTACATCTGATCGATACACTGCTTCATTTGAAAGGTGGAGAAATGTTTTGGCATCCCCATCAGAAAGCACAGATGTGTAGTGCATGCCACATTCTTCCACTGATCTTTTCCATAAACTATCCGCTGCAAATACTTCCATTGCTACAGATGATCCCTTATAATTCCTGGGGCATTCCCCACATGCTTTATGACAGTTACAACACTCATGTGACTTAGAATATCTTCCTCACTTGAACATACATTGTAAGTTCCAGGCTGAGACTCAGGCAGAGATTTTATGGCATTCTGTTTATTTCTCCATCGCTTTTCGCTCATAGAAACCCAATTCACTTTATTCTTATTCATTCGTTGTTTCGGTTTCCTCCAACTCCGGCAAATTCTATCCATTTTGATATAATATTCACAACCAATTTCCCACAACTTTGCTTGCAATTCACGAAACTGACCAAAACAAACCCAATAGTAAACAAGGATGTGTATAGGCCGAAGTCAGACTGTCCACTAACTTATTAAATATATGCATTTGATTACAAATGTCAAATATATTAAAATACTACTTCTAAAAACACATAGAATTTTTTTCAAATTAAACATGTTCACTAAAATGGATATTATTATAAACATATTCTAAAATATAAAGTGTTATGGTGACGAAATTGTAGGTTAAAGTAATTCATAACATAGCCAAGAGATGCCAGTATATATTGCAGTATTAAAAATTAGTGCTATCTCAATGCTACTGTAAAGAGGAAATTAATGGTAAAAGAAGGAGCACAAATAGCCGAGCATACAGAGGAAAGGGGGCGTCATGGAGAATTAAATGACAGTGGAAAGCCATTTAAAAACGGCCGTAACTACGTCTAAAATAGTCACAGGGGCACAAAACCACTTTTGTTATGTAGAGGAAGGTTAATATAATTTATTTGTGCCAGAATTCAAATTTCGACAATTTCATCCATTTACCGAAAAAATGTGTCCGAGGTCCCCTTAAAGAGGAACCCCTTCCTCTACAGGTACTGGCACACTAGCAGAAAAGGGTTTCCCATGCTTCAATATGCTTTTCGCTTCACCACAATCGCTCTTATAGTTTTCTTCACCTCTTATCACACAGTTGCCTGAATTTGTTCATGTAAATATGTTCCTCTTACAGGGTTCTTAGACATAACAAACTATGCTGCATAACACATGCTGGACATAACGACTTCCGCAGCAGTACCGTTATTTGTCACCTTTAAACTTATAGATTAAATGGCCTTTGGTCAAATATTATATTACTGGATTGTGTATTTTGATGAGCTGCATGCAATGGAGGTGGTAACTCATTTTGAGAAAAAAATGCTTGTTGTTGTTTAAAGGGGCCTAACATCGAAGGTCATCGGCCCGAGAAAAAATGGACATAACGAGTTTTGCAACTGGACGACTCATTTGTTCAATTACAGTATTTCCAAATATTTAGTGAAATAAACAAAGAAAGGAGAATATTTATGTACTTTGTCTATTTGAGCTACTGCTATGACCAGGCTCCTCTGAACTTCTTCTTTCCGAAAAAATCCTCAGTTGAGCTAGTACACGGTTATCGTTACTTCGTTGCTTCGCATTAACGAAAGCAAGAAAGATATCAAATATACATAATATGTAAACTGCCGGTATTGCCGTAAACCCATCTAATGTAACCACAGCTCTAGTGACAATCAAATGGCACTTAAAATTGATAAGCCATTGCCATATTCATACTACCACGGAAAGAAACAAAATGTTTAAATGAGTCTTCCATGTTGATATATATAATATAGCGATGATAACAAATACAAGGAATAATGTTGAGGAGCATGGTAGCCAACTGACCGAGCTCGATAACTGCAGTCACGTAAGTGCGGCCAGTATCCAGTATTTGGAAGATAGTGGGTTCAAACCCCACTGTCGGCAGTCCTGAAGATGGTTTTCCGTGGTTTCCCATTTTCACACCAGGCAAATGCTGGGGCTGTTCCTTAGTAAGGCCAAGGACGCTCCCTTCCCACTCCTAGCCCTTTTCTGTCCAGCGTCGCTGTAAGACCTATCACTGTCGCTGCGACGTAAAGCAACTTGCAAAAAAACGATGGCCAACTGACATTGTTGCTACAGTTCGAATTCCGGCCAATATTTGTGCTTTAGATTCTATGCACTACTGGACATTCTTTTGCTATGATATTCCTTTCCATGTCATATCACCACCTTATCAAAGGTTTATGAGTGCTTTGTGTGTAGAAGTAGTAGATTTTAACGAGTATTTCATCATTTTAACGGAGGTTGTTTTTGATAGTGAAAATGGAAACCTACAACCTGTTTTCCAATCAATGACCGGGTCAGGGATGGTATGAATGTACCCCCAACTTGCGGCGAGGATAGGAAATATGCCAGCTGCCGAGGCCCGTCACACTCCTCTGGGGCAATGACTAATGACCGACAGATGAAATGAAATGATAGTAGAGAAGGTTTCTGGAATTGAAGATGACAGGGTAAACCGGAGTACCCGGAGTAAAACCTGCACCGCCTCCGCTTTGTCCAGCACAAATCTCACATGGAGTGATCGGGATATGAACCACGGTATCCAGCGGTGAGAGGCCGGCGCGGCGCCGCCTGAGCCACGGAGGCTCTCTTGTTGATAGTCCTGGAGTTATTATTATGAAAGTCTTTCTCCTTATTGTTAGAAAATTCCCTGGAGCCTGAGGTTGGCACCTAGTATATTTTCATATGGAGAATTAAGTACCGTACATTAATTAACACACGGCATTAGGTTCAAAAATTTCAAGATAAGCCATATATTAAGCAGGAATACAACATGTGTACTTTAGTCCCAGAAAACTTTTACATTGCAATATTCTACAATGCCGACAATTTTGACCAAAATTATGAGTCCACACCTCTTCAAATTCAGTTTCGGAAAATGTTAATATGTACACGTTATTTTAAAAAGTATATAAAAACTAGTATACTTATGATTGTACAATAAGCATCATACAAAGAGAAATAATTTTATGTACATTATGCTGCAGAAGGAAATTCGTAGCTTTATTCATTATGCAGCCCACTATATTGTGGCTTGGTCCATTACTAATGGCCCCTTAGCAACAGCTCTTTCATCATTTTGGGGATGTTCCACTCTACTCCTGTATAACATATTGAAGATTGTGTCATGGACATAATATATTGTACCGGGAACAGCGGTACAGAAGTAAGTCGCCGCAATTAAAACTTAAACTTCGCACTGCGCGCCGGCTCAACAGCAGACGACAGCCACAGAGAGCGAGCAACCTGTGTGTGTGACGTGGAGCGGGTTGACTTCACAGTCTGCCTCCCCGTGACAGAAAGACTACGTCAGCGTGGAACATTAGAAATATTCTTCGTTTAATAACTTTCCGCACAGTAATATTTGGATCAAATAAACATCATCGTATAGCCACATATTTTACCTTCATTTCTACAAATTTTGGTAGAAATCCGACGGGAGACACCGGAGTTATTAAGCGAAATGTAAAGACAGATTTTTTCTCGATTTGAGTATAAATGGAGAGCCGTTTCCCTAGGCAGATCAGTGTGTGTGTGTGGAGTTTGTGCGGTAAACAGTGGACGAGAGTGCAGGTCTTAAATGCCACAGTCGAACCTGCCGGTCGGCTCGTGAGGACCGCAGCGCTACACGAGTGATAGTCTTATTTCACCAAGTTTTTGACTTGAACTCTACAGTACCGAGTTCGAACTTATAAATATTTCTGCGATTCACAAGTGATAGTATTATGTCGCCAAGTCTCAGACTTAAACTTGAAACACTGTGTGTGGACTTGTACATTTTTCGTGACTCGTGGGTGATAGAATCTAGCCTCAATTAAGAGGGGTTTAAACTATAATTTGCCAGAGATTTCCAAGTGATTTATTTGAAGGAATCTTTCAAACTTACATTTATTTTCAAGTGCGTATAACTCAAGGTTGATGAAACAATGCGAACAGTGATTGATTGTGAACGATAATCGCCTTGCCCAGCAATTGAAATAATTTCGCGAATTGTATTCCTTCCAACTTACAATTCCTCAGACTGTGACAAGTTATTAATTAAAGGATTCATTTCAATTTGTGACTGTGTCACCGGTCTTGTAGAAGTCGTGTGATTTCCCAGTTTCTTGTAGACATTCGTAGTAGACATTGGACTGTGAATTAATATCAGTCTGTGAACTACGTATTTGAACTATGCAGACATTGAACTGTGAATTAATTTCAATTTACGGACTACGTATTTAGACTGCGCATTCGTCGTAGACATTGAACCGTGTGTTAATGACAGACTGTGGAATATGTATTTGAACTGTGCGTTCATAGTAGACAGTGAACTGTGTGTTAAGTGACAGACTGTGGAATACGTATTTTAACTGTGCATCGTGGTAGACACTGGACTGTGTTTAGGATGCGCATTTATAATAAATAATGAACTGTGTTTACGACAAAGAGTGAACTGTGTATATACAAAAGACAGTGTATTTTTCTGATGAACAAACTACGGTCTGTGAAGGAATAGAATCCATTTCATTTAATATCATGTAAGCACTAATGAACCAAGTCGGTTTACGAATGAAACATTTTCTGTTTTCAAGTGATTGAGTTGAAATTGCACAGAAAACTAAAAAATATTTCATGTGTGATACCTTCAAGCTATTTCAAGTGTCACATTTTAAGTCAATTTTATTGACATTTGACGACACTAAGTTACGAGAGATTCTTTAGTTCAACATTCAAATCTGTTGATTTTTATTCAAGAAACTCTTTCCGTGACCCAGGTGCAAATGTGTGGAGTCATAAGTCATTCTTCGTGCAACCAAATCTCAACGCACACATTACTACGTTATCTCGATCTTCTAGACGTCGTTTGGATATTCAAGAACTTCTAGAATTTACATAATGGGAGGAATCGTGGTTCCATGGTGCAGAGAGGAGACTGTTGGCAGTACGAAGAGAGCAGCTGGATTTCGAGTACATCACCAGCCCGGATGAGGAAAGAACCTTTATCTGTATATCTGCTGGATGAAGGTGATATAACTTTGAACTTTGTTAATAAATTCAAAATTTTAACAAACTTAAGAATCATTTAAAGAAACCATTTCTTCCTCTGTAAGAACTTCAATTAGAAAAGGTACACGCCCTGCGTCTAGTTTCATGCTTGTCAAAGTACTGTATTTACTGTTACAATATATGTTCCTATTTACGAACAAATTAAAGCACGTATTATACATAAGCTCGTTTTCGGATTTTTCTCCGTCGTGAATATTCAGATTTTCATGTAAGTTGTTAACCATCTTTCGAAGGTGTTTAGGTACAGTCTGCTGTGGAGCAATGTTAACATTTTCCTGTATAAGGTATAACGTTATTTGACAGCTTTATTTAATACGCCCAATCACACAATCTACCTTTACTCATAATCAACGAGAACGGCGTATTCCTCAACGTACTAATCGAGGGACATTACATTTTTATTAACCAGTCATGTAGAGTTTTGTAATTAACCCTCCACTGGCGTCTTGGTACGTAAATGGCGTTGTGGCGTCGAAAATAATACCATAGATTGGATGACCACAAATACATTTTATTTAAGTTTCAAAAATAAGTACACGTCAATTATGTTTCCTTATACATTTTGCATTACCTACAATGAAAATTAACATCTTTACTGATAATAGATGGTGAGATAATGTACAGTTGTTTCGCCGTCACTTATTTTGAAAGAAAATCGCACTCCCATGAATTAAATGTAAATGAAAACAAATTTTAAATGTTCATTGCTCCAAAGCAAATTCAGAGGTGTATATATAAGTATTATAGTGTACAAAACTCATAAAATTTTCTAATTTCATAGTCATTTACGTCATTTTCACAACCACTTAAAACCCAGTACATGTCTTCTTCTCCACAATCTTTACACACCACAGAACGGCAAGTTTGGCAGGTTGGACGGTCACATTTCACACAGTACTGAGTTGTATTTTTTCAGCAGAGCGAGGAAACAGTGCACATCACTTCATTTTTGAGTTTCGATTGGATGATTGCAATTTTGGAACAGATTTAATATTGAACATTCTTGACGCTACCATTCGCAGTTCTTTCGGAAGTCGGTCATTTACAAGTCTGTCATTAAGGTAGGGTTAAGTTAATAGCCCGTCCAATGTTTTCAGAAACTGAAAGTTAGTGACAGGCATGTAGTTTTTGAGTGGTGTCCGTACAATGAAAGTATTTATTCCAATAATATTGAATATGGTGAAGAAAGTCGCGAGAGGCCATCTGCGTGTCCTGATCCTAGGATCACACACTGATGTGCCAGGGCGAGATATGGAAGCCATAGCAAGGCTTACACGAAGAAATAGTATCAAACACGCACGTCAAATGAAATATGAACACTCACAAAGTTTTAAGTCTCGACAAAATTCGTAACACAAACGCCTTTGTGGGGTCTAAAAGGGCACCGCACCATATTTAAACAAATTTCCTGATAAAATAAATATTAACTAAAAGCTAAAACTCAAGATAGCTGTTGACTTCGCACTGACAGGTACAGTGAACGGCGATAGCCAGAATGGAATGCAGAGGGAGCGCCAGGGGTGTATGAAGTCACTGGTATCTTTAAAGACCCCACAACGCCAGTCGAGGGTTAATTCCTTGAGGTGCAACTTGCAGTCCCACCCATTTTCTGCTTCTCTCAGATTACGATTACAGCATTCATCCCATACCCTGTTGTACCTACCTCTTCTTGCGGCTTATTTGTGGCAATTTTATATAATTAATTCTAAATAGAAGAATGTCAACTTGTTTTCTACCTCAAGTTCATATGATGTGCAACGAGCACTTGTGGAAAATGACTAAAATTTACTTCTGTCTATACTAATAACCCATCGCCCGAAAGCATGATTAAGGCTTTGGATTCCAAGTACGTTTCATATAGCACGTTATTAAACATCCTGTTTTGTACTAATTTCCAAAATTGGTGGTATATCTTCTGAATTAAATTCATTTTTTATATTGACTTAATTTTCCAAAATAAGAAAACTTTTCTGAAATTAATGTGAATTTTCCGAATTCAAGTTGTTTTCTCCGAAATTGAACTTCAAATGTTATGTAGATAAGTCATCGTTAAAGTAGTTTTACGGATTGCCTACATTTGCACGTGTTTGTCAATTATTTTATACCAATAGCTAGATTGTTATACACATGAAGATAATCACGGATAATACTGTTTTTATACCAATTTTTTAGTTCGGATAGATTAGACACGAAAATTTGGAGCCTATCGTACGATGGTGAATATTATTGATTATTGGAAGAATGGTAATCGAAACACTTAATCTGAGTTTAGCATTTAGGAGGAAAACCACCATGGAGAGGTTTAAGATTACTGTTACTGGTAATACATCATCCGTTCGATAAATGCAATTCGGAGGTAAATAGAGAATGGCCAAATATATTGCGCAGTGCCTTTTATTGTAGATCCTCTTAACCATTAAGTTTTCCTTGGTATAAAATCTTATAATTACTGTATGGTCATGTAGCATAAGTCTAGATGTATTTGAGAATATAATATTGAATTTCTACAGGCCAGTTGTAAACATTTTTGGAGAAGTCTGGACAGTGCACCCAGCACTAGTGTGATTTTGGTAGTTATATTTCTGATATGCTTGGACATTTACAATTGCTGTCAATAATTAAACCCAATAATAGGGAATAGTCAATTCATTCAGTGAAAGAACCTCCAATTATGATCGTATATATTGTGACGGAGGGAATGGTAGATTTTTGTGGAACACCGTGCTATTTTTATTTTGAAATATATAAGACAAGTTGTGATAGAGGTTACATTATATTTCCTCTTCTATTATGGCTTCATGAAATACTCTTATAACACCGGCTAAACGTTATTTTTCCCCATGAGTTCTTTATGAACAAACGTGGTTAAAATGTAAGGAACGGAATTTGTCCTAAGGAAGAGCCCTGATGATCACCTGTTGTAATAGTTAACAAGTCACGTATTATATCATTAACTATAACACTGACTCCTTCCTTGGAGACAACTTATACACTTCGGTCCTTACCTATTATTCCAAGCAGTTTTGACCATTCTGATATAATACGTATTGGCTTCCGGGATTAAACGGGTCATTACAGTTTCGGATATGTAATTCCTTGGCATGTTTTCCTATATTCAGGGGCTTGTCACAAATGAGATATATATTAAATAGCTCAAACACAGAACTCTTAGAATTAAATGTACATATATACACTGAAGATTTATTTACAAGAACAGCTGTACTGGCACCGTATTTATGATCAGAGGTAAACTTGGTTATTTCCTGGTTATTTTTGGGTGTTAAAAAGACAGATTTTAAATGGATATCCTTTGATTGTTGTGCATATTTATTATATCAGTGCAATTGTACCCTGATAAATTCCTACCCATGTCAGTACCATATATATGTAAAATATTATACATTTCTCTGGACACATGCGCTGAGTATTGACTTCTTGTGTTTATCTCAGGATATCATAGATGTTTCTATATTCAAGAGCCATGAATAATAATAGTTTTGTGGCATTGCTCCGTAACACCACATTTAAAAAAACACTTATTCTTTTTCTTTCGGAACGTTTTATCGTCCTTTTCCCACTTCCATACAATGCCACGCACCAGAAGGAAGTATTCAAGAAAGTCTTTATAATTCCTATATCAATGTTAGATATGAGTAAATATATTTTCTTAAGAAGGGCCTTCCTTATTTGACTAGTCTGCATTCTATATCCTCCATTCTTCTGCCATCGTTACTTATTTTGCTACCCAATTAACAATATTTATCTACTGCCTTGTGTTCATTATAAAAGATCCATAAAAATTTAATATCTGAATATGAATTTCGCGGAGGCTGCCAATTTGGATTATGAACGATGGGAACATTAAGGTTACATAAAACGGGCAGTGTGTGAGCAGGTAAAATCATCAGTATGAATATTTGTTGAATACCAGAGAGAGCAAGAGAGAGAGAGAGAGAAAGTGGAAGGACGTTAATATTGCAAGTAACCTGAAGTTATAAAGCCACATTTGTTCAATTACAGTATTTCCAAATATGTAGTGAAATAAATAATGAAAGGATAATTCATACGTACAAGTAGGCATGTAGGGGCTGTATTCTTCTGTACTACTTCTTCCTGAAAACAAAAGTAACCTTTAGTTGAGCTAATACACAGTTTTCATAACTACGTTGCTTAGTATTAACGAAAACAAGAAAGAAATAAATATATATATGCAAAATTGCCGGTACTGCCTAAACTCAACTATTGCAACCACAGCTCCAAGAGCAATCAAACGTCACTTAAAATTGATAAGCCTTAGCGATATTCATCCTCCCTAGGAAAGAAATAATTTTTTTAAATGAACATACCATGGTAATGTACATAACATAGAGGTGATACTATTTACAAGTAGCAGTATTGATGGGCATGATAACCAAGTGACATTATTGCTCCAGGTGGAATTCCGGCCAATATGTGACTTAGATTCCATGCACTAGTGGAGATTCTTTGGCTATGATTTTCCTTTTCTGGTCTTGTAACCGCAGTTTCTTGGTAATTCAGTGTGGTTGCTGAGTATTTTGTATGTAGAAGCAACAGAACTTAATTTAATGTTACTTTATCACTTAAAGACAGATAATTGTTGATAGTACTGGAGTTTTAATTATGAAACTCTTTCTTTTTTTGTTAGGAAATTCCCTGCAGCTTTAGATTAGATGTAGAAACTGTCATCTGGTATAATTACGTAAGGATAATAGAGTACATTAACAAGAATTTAATAAGAATTTATTGCAGCCAGATGGCCACATAATGGGATACAACAATAGCTTTCAAGGTTACAAAATAAGCATGAAATATTGACACACAACATACTGCGATTCACAGATGCTCGAGGCGGTTTAGTCTTTGCTATAGTCAACTATGCTCTTTTCCCTTTTACTACACAGTGTTATGTCGTATTTGTCGCATGGATTCTCCCACAGAGAACGCATACATTCTTTGCTCGGTTGATGATATTTTATGTTATTGCAAATTTTGTGATGGAAGCCATGTGCGGCAAGTCTAGTGATTACGTTTCTTAGTTCCTGATTTTCCTGTGTCCATCGTCTATCGGTCATTGCTTCCGTTGCGTAAAAATCCAGTGGTATGTCCTGTTGTTTCAGATGCTTCTGCTCAAATACCTTCTCCATTTGCAGGGTAGATGGCAGGAGTAGTTTGAATCGGAGGTCTTCTATATAGAAAGGTTCCCTTGCTAATTCATAGATTAGTCTGGACGGTGACGATCTTGCCACGCCCAGTGCTCTCTTAAGGAATCGTGCTTTCACTTTTTCTATCGTGGTGAGGTCTGTTGTGGTTAGCCTTTCCCATATTATCTCTAGGCCGTATGAGATAGTGGGAGTTATTTTGGCGTGGAAGAGTGTCATTGCTGTTCGTAGTGAGAGTTTGGTTATGTTCTTCAGATTGTATATTCCTCTGATGGCAGCTGTTGCTCGTTCCTCGATGTGGTGTCTGAAAGAGTGGCACGTTGTTTGCAGGGTGACGCCGAGGTATTTGTAGGTATTGACGGACGTGAGTTCTTCTTCGCCGAGAATCATTTTGATATCCGCTGCTAGTTTTCCCCCTTTTCGGAAAGCTATGTACACTATCTTTCTCTGGTTTATGTTGAGATCATTATCAACTGCCCAATTGTGAAGGTTATTTAGGACTTTCTGTAGCTCTTGCCGGTTTGGGGAACCCAGGACCATGTCGTCTGCGTAAGCATAGAGAGAAAACTGAAGTTGTTTCCTCTAGAATCATTGTGATGTCTGCTGTCGTGACGTTAAACATGATGGGACTCAGTGGGTCCCCTTGCAGAACTCCATTTGTCTGGGTTATTTCTTCAGAGGTCGATATTCCGTCACATACTTCCACTTTATTGTAGGCCAAAATGTACCTTATTACCCGTGTGAATCCTTGGTCCTCCGTTAGCATATGTTCTAGTTTCTGAACAAGCTTTAATCTGGCCAATAAGTCGAAAGCATTTGTGAAGTCTTCGAATACTGTGTGAAATATTCCTTTGGGATGTCTAAGAGCTTCCTCTATGTCGTTTAATAAATTCCTTACGGCATGCAAGGTGGACCTTCCTTCGCTGAACCCAAATTTCTGTTCATGGATTATTGGATCTAGTGCCGGAATGATTCTCTTGAGGATTAGGCTTGTAAAGACGTTGAAAATGGTATTCTCCAGGGCAATACCACGGTATGAGTGTGGGTCGTTTCTTTCGTCTTTACCTTTGTAGATGGCCTTTATCGTGTATTTCCTCCATTCGTCAGGTATTTCCCCTGATGATAGGCATCTATTGAACAGGTCTGTCCATAGTTCACTTAGTGTTTCTGCTGAGTCTTTTAGCATCTCGTTGTAGATCCCATCTGGGCCAGTCGTCTTCCTGTCTTTTGTCTCCTTTATTGCTGCTCTCACTTCCTCTGTTGTGAATTGTGAGATTGGGCTAGTTCCTGTGTGGTGGGTAGTGTTGTATGCAGTTTGCGATTGCGCTAGGTTCAGAATCTGTGAGAAGTGCTTTTCCCATACTTCCATTTGGATTTCCGATTGTTTTCTATTGGACTTTCTCCTGGTGGCTACAAAAGGGTCTTTAAGTGCTACTTCTGCCTCCCAAAGGGCTTGATTTTCTACATATAGAGCTTTTTTCTCTTTCAGCATGGTCTTGTACTCTTTACGTTTGACTGCGTATGTTTCCATAACGGTCCTTTCTTTATGTAGTTTGGCCTCATGTAGAGCTTGCAAAACTTCGTTTCACAGTAGATAGCATTCTGTATCGAACCATGGTTTGGCTTTCCTTTGTTTGACCGGGACGGTTGCAGCTCTTAGGGTTTCTTGTATCGTTACCAACGCACGGTTTATGTTGTTGGCTTTTAGATGGTGATTAGCTTCATATATTCCTCTAGTGTTGTTGTTTAAGGAATTGACGTCTATCTTTCTGGAAGTTCTCTTGATTATTTTATTCGGCGCATTTTCTTTGGGTTGTTTGAGTGTGATGGTCGTCCTGATGTGTATATGTTTGGTAAGTGGTGTAGAGGATGTCGTCCAAAGACCACTATGATTCCTTAAGGAGATGTTCCCTCTGTAAAAAAAACTAGATCGATCACTGTACATTAAGTAACATTCAGCATTAGGTTCAAAGATTGGAATATAAGGCATATATTAAGCAGGAATATAACGAGTATTTTTAACGCAGGAAATTTATAGTTTACAATATAATAATTTTAATTTTTAACAAAAATTATGGGTCCACTCCTTTTCAAATTTAGTTTCGGGTAAAAGTTAATATATGTTCCTTATTTTAAAAAGTACATAAAAACTAATACATTTATAATTGTACAATTAGCATCATACAAACAGAAATACTTTTATGTAAATTATGCTGAATAAGGAAATTCATAGCTGTATTCGTTATTAAACCGACCATATTGAGGATTTGTCCATTACTGGTCGTACCTTAACGGCAGTTCTTTCATCATGTTGGAGACGTTACACGCCTCTCCTGTAGTAGAAATTGAAGATTGTGTCATCGACAAAATACGTACATTCCTATTCACGAACAAATCAGAGCACGTTTTCTACATAAGATCGTTTTCGGATTTTTTCTCCGTCGTGAATATTTAGACTTCGTGTGTAAGTTGATAACCATCTGTCGAGGGTGTTTGGGAACAGTCTGCTGTGAAACGATGTTAATCTTTTCCTTTCTACGGCATTCACAAATAATGTATAATGTTAGTTGAGAGTTTTTTAATACGCACAATCACACAATCTACATTTTTTATAACAAACGAGAACAGCGTATTCCTCAAAGTACTCATCGGGAAAAATTCCTTTTTCTTAACCAGTCATGTAGAGTTATATAATTAATTTCGTTAGGTTCAGTCAACAACTTCCAGTCCCTCCCATTTTCTGCTTCTCTCAGATTACGATTATAGCATTCTTACCATACTCTGTTGTACCGACTTCTTCTTTCCCGGTTTATTTCTGGCCAGTTTTCCACTATTAGTGATAAGTAGAAGAATGCCAACTTGTTGTTTTCCTGAAGTTCATATAATATGCAATTAGCACTTGTGGAAAATTACTAAATTAACTTTTGACCATACTCATAACCCATCAGCCGAATGCATTGTTAAGGCCTTGGATTGCAACTACATTTCACAAATCTCGACACTGATGTTATATCTTTTGAAGTTAAATGTATTTTTCAGAAATTGACTGAAATTTTCCAAATATGGAGCATTTCTGAAATTAATGTGAGGTTGTCCGAATTCAAGTTCTTTCCTCCGAAATTGTATTTGTAGTGTTATGTAGATAACTCTTTCTTAAAAGTAGTTTTACAGAATGCCTACATTTACAAATGTTTTTGATTGATTTCATAACAGTAGCTGGCTTGATATACACATGAATATACCCATGGATAATACGGTTTTTATTCCAAACATACTTGGTTATGGTGGATTAGACATGAAAATTTAGAGCCTGCCTATTGTACGACGATGAATATTACTGTATAGAGGATGAATGGTGATCGAAAAGCACAATCCCAGTTTTACCTTTGTGAAATTGCATTTTCTGCCGCGGGCCACGCGAGGCGGAATTTATGCAAAGCAAACTGTGATTCAGAAGTTGACAGGGGCCGAACTCTGAGAAGTAGAGTATGATCATGAAGGCGGTGGAAGGAAAGAAAATTGGAATGCTAAGTGGATTTTTTGAAAAAATAAGATAAAATATATACATTATTATCACAAAACTAATTGCACAGATTGAATGCTAGACGTAATATCATCTGAGGAGGATCGCAGCGAAGTTGGCTACATACGGATAAGATAGTCTGCAAGTAACTGTTGAATGGGGAAAATATTGCAGGATATTATATATTTATTATGAAAACAATGATACAATTCCCGATAAGAAGAGAAAGACTCCGCAGGCAAGGCAAGAGGTCAGACAAGGACCCGAATATTGATTACTGCGAAGCAAGATATTGCCGTGTAAATACATGGAGAAGCAAGATTAACACAAAAAGAACGTCAGAGAAACGAAATATAACCTGAAAACTCTATCGATGTAAAGCAGAACTGATATTTGTGCAGTAGCGAACTTCATATAACGTAGTTGAAAGCAGACATATTTAGTAACAGGCATATAAGAAAAATACGAATAGATAAATGAATTGTTGAAGACGTAGATATGAACTCACACATATTATATTTATATTCACTTCAGCTTAGCGCAAGAATGAAATCCTTCATTATGTGATATTAGATCTGCAGTGAACCGACTTGGGGATGAGTGTGCAACAGACGATCCAACCAACCTGATGTAGAAGGGGAGACCAGCCGATCTATGGAATCCAGCTGGCCAAGTGCAGCAGGTTTAGTCTGGAGTCATATGTCGTAGGCTCTAGGGAGGTATTGTCTTAGCCCGTAAGTTGTTATTTATCAGTATTCAAGATGAAGGACCAAGTAATCAGAGTTCAGATTTATGAATGGAAAATTTGGAGAGCAGTTTTACGATTTCATACTCACGCAAGAGTTTGTTTGGGAGATACATACGCAAAGATATGATCAGATTTACATTCGCAATCTGTCTTCATCCCATTTAACTTTTATTACGTTTCAATTCAGCAAACCATCCATTTTTATCACAGTGAATTGACTTAATTGTAGTGAGAATAATTAATATAATTATCGTGACAGTATTCACATCGAGTATTTATATGGAGACCGTGATTGCTCAGTGATCTCTTAAATATAATTAGAGTAAATCAAATACACTTCGGAACATGGCTACGAATATAGAAGTAAATAACTAATATGAACTTGAACATTGAATGAGAATGAGTGTAAATAATTTAAAATCTTAATTATTTTACTTTATTTGAGGCAGCGCTGACTCTAATCCTTTATACATAAATGTTGTTAAGATAATACTACCCAGAATTCACATTTAACTTTACATAGAACATGATTTATTCCAATAAATTTTCTTATACTATTCTTTTAAAAAGTGTCTGTGTTATGAATTCCTTTTGGGTAACAGCTAGTTTGTAAGTTAGCTAATAAGTTTAGTAGATATAAGTAACTGATGAATTTGACAAAAGAGAGAGATTCCTTTTGAGGTTTTCGGCCGCAGGTCCTTACTTGAGTGAATAGGTTCCCCCATGATGCGTGTCTTATCAGACCGAGTCTCTTCCGAAACCACGTTAAAAACAAACACATATAAAATCTCAGATTTTATGACTGATAGATAGAATACCCTGAGAAGAAACCGAGTTACCGGGAGAACATTGCACTGACCGCTCGACTGGCGGGTGCAATAATAATAATAATAATAATAATAATAATAATAATAATAATAATAATAATAATAATAATAATAATAATAATAATAATAATAATAATAATAATAATAATAATAATAATTAGGTAGAAAAATTATTATGAAAGATTTGAAAATAGTTTGTACCTAACGTGTTTACTGGAAATGACTAGTCCGCAGGTGGAGGTTCCCCCCGTCTCTAGATTCTCCTGGATGCTCTTTTAAGTAATACTTTTGCTAAATTGTACTCCTTTCCTTCGCAGTTAATTTAATGTGAATTAAAATAAGTATGAAAAGAAGAAGTTCTGAAGTTGGGGTTATTTTCTCACCCAGGCATATATACAGTACTTCGATACTTACTAATTGTTGCTTTTTACATGACGGTCAGTGTATAATGAGGCTTTCGCAATGAAGCGTCAAAAACAAAATCATCATGTTCTGAAATTCTAAAAACCATGTTTTCATTATAGAGGATTCACAATTATACATGTAAACATTATTTTGGCCTAGGCTGCCAATTTGGATAACGAACGATAGAAAGATAAAATCTGCATGAATCTTCGTTAAATACCAGAGAGAGGGAGAGATATAAAGTGTTATACACCAAAACTGCCAGTAAACTTAGTTTGTAAAGCAACAGTTTTCAATTACTGTGTTTCTAAATAGTTAGTAAAATGAACAAAAAGGTGAATATTTACGTACCGTGTTCCTTTGAGATACCGCTAGGACCAGGCTGCTCTGAACTTCTTCCTGAAAACAAACGTAATCACTAGTTGAGCAAATACTTGGTTTTCGTAACTAACCTGCTTAGTAGTAACGAAAACAAGAAAGGAATGAAATATATATAAAGTGCCGTAAACTCATCTGTTGCAACAACGCCTCAGTTACAAACAAAGGTCACTTAAAATTGTTGAGCCCTCTCCATATTCATGCTACCAAGGAAAGAAACAAAGTTTTTAAATGAACCGTCCATGTTGATGTACATAACATAGCGTTCATAATATTTGCAAGGAATAGTATTGAGGGGCATGATAGCCAAGTGACATTGCTGCTGCAGTTCGAATTCCGACCAATACATGTGATTTAGTTTCCATGCACTAGTGGAGTTTCTGTGGCTATGATTTTCCTTCCCTTGCTCTGCCACTGCTTTCCTTAGTAACTCACTAAAGTTATAGATTTGTTTGGGTGCAGAAGCAGAAAAATTGATTTTAATGAAATTTTCCTTCTTTTTATGGGAGGTAGTTTTTGATAGTACTGAAGATATTATTATGAAAGCCTCTCTTTTTATTGTTAGAAGATTCCCTGTAGCCTGAGGTGAGATGTAGGTACCGTCATCTAGTATATTTACATATAGATAACACCGTGCTTTAAGTAACACGCAGCATTAGGCTCAAAGATTAGAAGATAAGGCATGTATTAAGCAGGAATAAAACATGTGTATTTTTCACACAGAAAACTTGTAGATTAGAATATTTTACAATACAGATTATTTGCAACTTAAATGGTGACTCCACACCTTTAAAAATCATTTTCTGACAAATATAATATAAATACATTATTTTAAAATGTATATAAAACTCATGAATTTATAATTATACAATTAGCAACAAAAACAAAAGTAATCATTTACATGCTATGCAGAAAAAGGAAATTGGTAGCTTTATTCATTATGCAGCCCACTACATTTAGGCTTGGTCCATTACTGGTGGCACCCTAACAACAGCTCTTTTATCAAGTTCCACGCCTCTCCTGTAGTAGAGATTGAACATTGTTTCATCGACACCTTTTATACATAAGCCCGTTTTCGGATTTTTTTCTCATGAGAGCTTATTCCGCCGCGAATATTTAGATATTCATGTAAGTTTTTAACCACCTAAGGCGCTTGGGCACAGTCTGCTGTGCAACAAGGTTAACCTTTTCCTGTCTAAGGCTTTCACAAATAATGTATAATGTTAGTTGACAGTTTTATTTAATACGCCCCTACACATTCTACATATTCTCATAACAAACGACCGAGCTCGATAGCTGCAGTCGCTTAAGCGCGGCCAGTATCCAGTATTCGGGAGATCGTGGGTTCGAGCCCGACTCTCGGTAGCCCTGAAGATGGTTTTCCGTGGTTTCCCATTTTCACACCAGGCAAATGCTACTTAATTAAGGCCACGACTGCTTCCTTCCCAGTGCAAGCCCTTTCCTGACCCATCGTCGCCATAAGACCCATCTGTGTCGGTGCGACGTAAAACCAATAGCATAACAAACGAGAACGACTTTTTCTTCCACATTCTATTCGAGGACACTACACTTTTCTTAACCACTCATGTACAGTTTAAAAAATAATTTCGCTAGCTGTAGTCATAAACTTCCAGTCCCTCGCATTTAGTACTTCTCTCAGATTACGATTACAACATTCATCCCATGCCCTGCTTTACATACCTCTTCTTTCGCGGTTTATTTCTGGACGTTTATTCATCACTAATTCTAAATAGAAGAATGTCAGCTTGTTTTCTTCCTCAAGTTCATATAACATGCAAGTAGCTCTTGTGAAAAATGACCAAATTTAGCATTTGATTATACTCATAACCAATCAAACGGAAGCATTATTACAGTTCACACAACACGTCATTAATCATTCTGTTTTGTACTCTTTCACAAAATTGGTGTTATTTCTTCGGAAATTGAATGTTTTTTCAAAAATTGACCGGAATTTTCCAAAACAAGGAACATTTTACGAAATAAAGGTGAGGATTTCCGAATTACATTTGTTTTCTCCGAAATTGAATTTCAAATGTTATATAGATATGTCTTTCTTAGAAGTGTACGGCTCCATGGCTAAATGGTTAGCGTGCTTGCCTTTGGTCACAGGAATCCCGGAGTAGTATAATTGGACAGTTCTGCGGCACCTCCGCCGCCGCACGCCTCCGCCCGCCTCCTCCTCCGCCGCCGCCTCCGCCGCCGCCGCCCGCGGGAAATTAGAATTTTGGCGGGAAATTTGAATTTTGGCGGGAGATTTGAATTTGTAAACAAAGCCACGTGCTTTTTGACAGCTGTCATCGACAACAACGCAACGCTAACCTCACTGCTGCCATCTTGACGGGCCTAAACCTCACTAGTGCCAACTTAACCTAACTAGCATGAGGTAAACAAAGCCACGTGTTTTTTGACAGCCACGTGCTTTTTGACAGACAACAACGCATCGCTAACATCAGTACTGCCATCTTGACGGGCCTAAACCTCAGTAGTGCCAACTTAACCTAACTAGCGCGAGGTAAACAAAGCCACGTGCTTTTTGACAGCCACGTGCTTTTTGACAGATTTGTAAACAAAGCCACGTGCTTTTTGACAGCTGTCATCGACAACAACGCATCGCAAACCTCAGTACTACCATCTTGACGGGCCTAAACCTCAGTAGTGCCAACTTAACCTAACTAGCATGAGGTAAACAAAGCCACGTGTTTTTTGACAGCCACGTGCTTTTTGACAGATTTGTAAACAAAGCCACGTGCTTTTTGACAGACAACAACGCATCGCTAACCTCAGTACTACCATCTTGACGGGCCTAAACCTCAGTAGTGCCAACTTAACCTAACTAGCGCGAGGTAAACAAAGCCACGTGTTTTTTTGACAGCCACGTGCTGTTTTGACAGCTGTCATCCGCCATCTTTAATCCAGAGAGCACCGTGCTGCCCTCTTTATCGTAGTCGATGTAAATTCATCACCTGTCATCGGCAGTGCTGCCATCTTGACGGGTCTAAACCTTAGTGCTACCAACTTAACCTAACTAGCATGAGGTAAACAAAGCCACGTGCAGCTGTCATCCGCCATCTTTGAGCACCGTGCTGCCCTCTTTAGCTACTTACCTTTGACAGCTGTCATCCGCCATCTTGCATCGCAAACCTCAGTGCTGCCCTCTATGTGGTGGCGGCAAATTCTAATTGCTTTACAAACCTATGCCCCTTTTGACAGCTGTCATCCGCCATCTTTGAGCACGGTGCTGCCCTCTTTCGTCACCTGTCATCGGCAGTGCTGTCATCTTGGCGGGCCTAAACCTCAGTGCTACCAACTTAACCTCACTAGCTCGAGATAAACAAAGCCACGTGCTTCTGTCATCCGCCATCTTTGAGCATCGTGCTGCCCTCTTTAGCTACTTACCTTTGACAGCTGTCATCCACCATCTTACATCGCAAACCTCAGTGCTGCCCTC
This sequence comes from Anabrus simplex, assembly GCF_040414725.1. Lineage (NCBI taxonomy): Eukaryota > Metazoa > Arthropoda > Insecta > Orthoptera > Tettigoniidae > Anabrus > Anabrus simplex. Next base: position 881,551,011 of record NC_090266.1, read on the forward strand.
TACGTAGACAAATCCACGTGCTTTTTGACAGCCACGTGCAGCTGTCATCCGCCATCTTTGAGCATAGTGCTACCCTCTTTAGCCACTTACCTTTGAAATGTGGTACGTCATCCGCCATCTTGCAACCGTGCTGCCTGGTGACGGCAAATTCCACGTGCTCTTGTTTGGAAACAAAGCTACGTGCAGCTGTCATCCGCCATCTTGCATCACAAACCTCAGTGCTACACTCTATGTGGTGGCGGCAAATTCTAAATGCTTATTAACCTATGTGCTTTTTTGACAGCTGTCATCCGCCATCTTTAATCCAGAGAGAACAGTGCTGCCCTCTATGTAGCGGTGGCAAATTCCACGTGCTTTACAAACCTATATGCTTTTCTGACAGCTGTCATCCGCCATCTTTAATCACCGTGCTGCCCTCTATGTAGCGGTGGCAAATTCCACGTGCTTTACAAACCTATATGCTTTTCTGACAGCTGTCATCCGCCATCTTTAATCCAGAGAGAACAGTGCTGCCCTCTATGTAGCGGTGGCAAATTCCACGTGCTTTACAAACCTATGCGCTTTTTTGACAGCTGTCATCCGCCATCTTTGAGAACAGTGCTGCCCTCTATGTGGTGGTGGTAAATTCTACGTGCTTTACAAACCTATATGCTTTTCTGACAGAGCTGTCATCCACCATCTTTAATCACCGTGCTGCCCCGGTGACGGCAAATTCCACGTGCTCTTGTTTGGAAACAAAGCTTTTAATCCAGAGAGAACAGTGCTGCCCCGGTGGCGAGAACAGTGCTGCAATCTTTAGTTTGAAATGTGGTGACAGCAAATTCCACGTGCTCTTGTTTGGAAACAAAGCCATGTGCTTTTTTGACAGCTGTCATCCGCCATCTTTAATCAACAGAGCACCATGCTGCTATCATGCGGGTAATTTCGTCATCTTTAATCCGCAGAACACCGTGCTGCCCTCTTTATGGCTACTACCTTAAGCACGTAGTAGCGGGCAATTTGAAAAGTTCTGTTAGCTATCATCCGCCATCTTTGAGCACCGTGCTACCCTCTTTAGCTAGATACCTTTGAAATGTGGTGGTGAAAAATTTTACGCGCTCTTGTTTGGAAACAAACTCACGTGCTTTTTTGACAGCCATCATCCGCCATCTGTAAGCAACAGAGTACAGCGCTGCCCTCTTTGTTGTGGCGGTAAATTCCACGTGCTCTTGTTTGGAAGCAAAGCCGTGTGCTTTTTGACAGGTGTCATCTGTCATCTTTAACCAACAGAGCACTATGCTGCTATCATGCAGGCAATTTCGTTAGCTGTCATCTGCCATCTTTTAATGAACAGAGCACCGTGCTGCCCTATGCGGGGCAATTTCGTCGGCTGTTATCCGCTCGCATACCTGCAGTGACACATGTTTAGACTTGAACACACACATACTACTGTTCAAAACTTATTACAACTTGAACTGCATACTAGTGTTCGATGTTGCAGAACACAGCATTGCGAGACTAGAATCAAGCACTGTTTAGAAAAACAAAAAATTCTCTTCTCAACATACTTACTGAGCTGCTCTTCCTGCTCAGTGAAGGTACATCTCTATCGAACGTGCATTGCAAAAGCAAGATTGTAAAACATAACAAGACTAGAATCGAACACTGCACTTGATGTTAACTTCAACATGTGATTAGAACATTAAATCAGGTTCAAACATAGCAGGACTAGAATCGAACTCTTCCTACTCTTTCAAGGTACACCTCTATCGAACATGCATTGCAAAAAACAAGATTGTAAAACATAACAAGACTAGAATCAAACACTGCACTCGATGTTGTTAACTTCAACATGTAATTAGAATATGAAATGAGATTAAAACATAGCAAGACTAGAATCGAACATTGCACTCGATGTTGTTAACCTTAACATGTAATAAGAACATTAATTGATGTGCTCAAAACACTAGATAAGTGATCAAGACTAGAATCGAACACTGCACTCGATGTCGTTAACCTTAACATGTGATCAGAACATTAATTGATGTGTATAACTTCCTTTACCTTTACTTACTCTGTCAAGGTACATCTTTATCGAACATGCATCGCAAAGCGAGAGTGTGCAAGTTTAGACTTGAATACATACCACTGTTCAAAAAACATATATACACATACTATAGTGCGATGTTGTAGTACACTATATTACAAGACTAGAATCAAGCATAGTTTAGGAAAAAAATCTCTTCTCAACATACTTACTGTGCTAGACGATAACATACTTACGAATTTAATCAACATCTTCTTTCTTGCTCTTATTCTTCTTCGAGAGGAAGGAGTAGGAGGAGAAGGTAATACCTAATCTAAAATAAAATAATATGCCAATTCTACAGTATTTATTCACATCTTGTATGTACTAGTTTTATCATGAATGATTTTACTTGTAGTGATGTTTGCATACTTTTGCTTTCTCGATGTAATTCTTGTATGTACATGCTTTTACGCATCAGTAAAACTAATAACACAAGATTTGTTCTCTATGCCGTGATATATAATGAAAATAGTACGTTGATTTAGTTCTTCTATTTCTAAATCAGTTAGCACGCTAAATCTATTAGGTAAAAAAACTTGAAAGTCTTCGCAGACACATAAAATCCTTTCTCCAAATTTCGTTTTTAATCTTCGTAGTGTAATTACTTTAAATTGCTCATTTAGCGGTAGACTTGTTAACGGCTTGGTAGTTGGAGTTGAAATATGACCTAGCTGGTTAATCTTCTCCATGGTTTTTCTAAAAAGAATAAATATATAAATGTAGCGTTAGCACTTGCATCACACATAGTAATAGTAGGATATAAAAGGGTAAGTGTGCTAGCCTAGAGTTACGATGTTCGGAAGAAAGCAAGTTTCAACCTATAGAGGTCAGACATGGCTGTGAGTTTGACATAAGATTAACCTCTTCTACAGCATGAAAGATTGAAGAGAATAACTATTTATCTATAGACTAAAGTTGCTATGTTCGGAAGAAAGCAAGTTTCAACCTATAGAGGTCAGACATGGCTGTGAGTTTGAAATTATAAGATTAACCTCTTCTACAGCATGAAAGATTGAAGAGAATAACTATTTATCTATAGACTAAAGTTGCTATGTTCGGAAGAAACCAAGTTTGAACCTGTACAGGTCAGACATTGCTGTGAGTTTGAAATTATAAGATTAACCTCATCTACAGCATGAAAGATTGAAAGAGAACAACTATTTATCAATAGACTAAAGTTGCTATGTTCGGAAGAAACCAAGTTTGAACCTGTACAGGTTAGACATTGCTGTGAGTTTGAAACTATAAGATTAACCTCTTCTACAGCATGAAAGATTGAAGAGAACAACTATTTATCATTAGACTAATGTTACGACGTTCAGGAGAAACCAAGTTTCAACCTATAGAGATTAGACATTGCTGTAAGATTGAAATTATAAGATTAACCTCTTCTATGGCATGCAGATTAAAGAAAATAACTATTTATCAATAGACTAAAGTTACGGTGTTCGGAAGAAACCAAGTTCCAACCTATAGAGGTTAGACATTGCTGTAAGTTTGAAATTATAAGATTAACCTCTTCTATGGCGTGAGGATTGAAGAGAATAACTATTTACCAATAGACTAAAGTTACGATGTTCAGAAGAAACCAAGTTTGAACCTGTACAGGTCAGACATTGCTGTGAGTTTGAAATTATAAGATTAACCTCATCTACAGCATGAAAGATTGAAAGAGAACAACTATTTATCAATAGACTAAAGTTGCTATGTTCGGAAGAAACCAAGTTTGAACCTGTACAGGTTAGACATTGCTGTGAGTTTGAAACTATAAGATTAACCTCTTCTACAGCATGAAAGATTGAAGAGAACAACTATTTATCATTAGACTAATGTTACGACGTTCGGAAGAAACCAAGTTTCAACCTACAGAGATTAGACATTGCTGTAAGTTTGAAATTATAAGATTAACCTCTTCTATGGCATGAGGATTGAAGAGAATAACTATTTACTAATAGACTAAAGTTACGATGTTCGGAAGAAACCAAGTTTCAACCTGTACAGGTCAGACATTGCTGTAAGTTTGAAATTATAAGATTAACCTCTTCTATGGCGTGAGGATTGAAGAGAATAACTATTTACCAATAGACTTAAGTTACGATGTTCAGAAGAAACCAAGTTTGAACCTGTACAGGTTAGACATTGCTGTGAGTTTAAAATTATAAGATTATCCTCTTCTATGGCATGCAGATTAAAGAAAATAACTATTCTATCAATAGACTAAAGTTACGGTGTTCGGAAGAAACCAAGTTCCAACCTATAGAGGTTAGACATTGCTGTAAGTTTGAAATTATAAGATTAACCTCTTCTATGGCATGAGGATTGAAGAGAATAACTATTTACCAATAGACTAAAGTTACGATGTTCAGAAGAAACCAAGTTTGAACCTGTACAGGTCAGACATTGCTGTGAGTTTGAAATTATAAGATTATCCTCTTCTATGGCATGCAGATTAAAGGAAATAACTATTTATCAATAGACTAAAGTTACGATGTTCGGAAGAAACCAAGTTTGAACCTGTACAGGTTAGACATTGCTGTGAGTTTAAAATTATAAGATTATCCTCTTCTATGGCATGCAGATTAAAGAAAATAACTATTCTATCAATAGACTAAAGTTACGGTGTTCGGAAGAAACCAAGTTCCAACCTATAGAGGTTAGACATTGCTGTAAGTTTGAAATTATAAGATTAACCTCTTCTATGGCATGAGGATTGAAGAGAATAACTATTTACCAATAGACTAAACTTACGATGTTCAGAAGAAACCAAGTTTGAACCTGTACAGGTCAGACATTGCTGTGAGTTTGAAATTATAAGATTATCCTCTTCTATGGCATGCAGATTAAAGGAAATAACTATTTATCAATAGACTAAAGTTACGATGTTCGGAAGAAACCAAGTTTTAAAGTTACGATGTTTTAGATACTCTAAAGTTACGATGTTTTAGAAGAAACCAAGTTTCAGCCTGTTGAGGATAGACATAGCTATGTGCGCGTGTTTGAAATTATGCCTCGTCTATAGTATGAGGATTGAAGAGAACAACTATTTATCAATTGCTTAAAGTTACAATGTTTTAGAAGAAACCAACTTTCAGCCTGTTGAGGACAGACATAGCTATGTGTACGTGTTTGAAATTATACCTCGTCTATAGCGTGAGGGTTGAAGAGAACAACTATTTATCAATAGACTAAAGTTACGATGTTTTAGAAGAAACCAATTTTCAGCCAGTTGAGGGCAGACATAGCTATGTGCGCACCACGTCTATAGTATGAGGATTAAAGAGAACGACTATTTATCAATAGCTTAAAGTTATGATGTTTTAGAAGAAACCAATTTTCGGCCTGTTGAGGACAGACATAGCTATGTGTGCACCTCGTCTATAGCGTGAGGATTAAAGAGAACAGTTATTTATCAATAGCTTAACGTTACGATGTTTTAGAAGAAACCAAGTTTCAACGAATAGAGGTCAGACATACCTTAAAATCTTCGCGCTGTAAACTGTTACTCGGATGTATAAAATGCCTGCGTTCAAGCCTGAAACTCGAATGATAATATTCTGGTCGTACCTAAAAAAAAAAGAAGAAACATATATGAATGTAGTGTAGGATGCATCATCTAACCTAGTTATCTTTACAACTCAAAGTTCGAAAACATACCTTTAAAAAAAATGCATGTGCTGCAGACTGTTACTCGGATGAATAAAATTGCGTACTTTCGAACGGTACCTAAAAAAGAAAAGAACATATATGAACGTAGATGTCTAGCGTAGAAGTTGCTTTGCAAATAAAAAAAGTAACTAACAGTTCTACCTTACCTTAAGATAAAGGCTGAAGAATAATATTCACTGCAGACGGGAGATGTGTGTGTACGTAATAAACGCATACAGAGAACTGTGAGCACTTCGCGCAGACTGCAGCGGCTAAATATTCTGCTGGTTACCGAGCGGATGTGAAAAAATCGCTGACAACTGCGGTACAGTCGGAATGAAGTGTTTATGCAACAAGAGCTCCCACCTGCAGGCTGACGTATTCGAACCTCCTGTTGATGCCGAGGTGTCAGAATTTAAGAGTTCGAGCCTTGGAAAGTTAGCGTGTGATCCTCGACTTCTCGAGGGTACATACGCGGTATTCCTTACCTGTAGGCACTTAAAGGTATTGAGCTAAAGCTAGATCATGTAATGACGATCGCGCAGGCCCCTCGCCTAGCATTTACGGCTTCTAGTTCGAACCCGCTATCTACCGAAGTAGCGAGAATGATTGGAGAGTGTTGAGGGTGATTCATTCGTCGGATGGAGGCGTTAAGCTATGTGCAGGCTTCTTCTAGTCGGGGTACGCGATTCAAATCCTGGCAACTTATACCGTCGGGAAGGGTATCCGGCTAGATCATGCAATGACGATCGCGCAGGTCCCTCGCCTAACATCTACGGCTTCCAGTTCGAACCCGCTATCTTCCGAAGTAGCGAGAATGATTGAAGAGTGTTTGAGGGTGATTCATTTGTTGGATGGAGGTGTTAAGCTGGCTTCTTCGGTAGGAGTAGGCTATGTCGGGATATCGATTTAAAATCCTAGTCAGGAGGGGCAACCGGTCGTATAAAACTATGGTGTGAGGCGGGGTGTGTAAAAAAAGCTAGCAGTAAGTAAGGGCTGTTGATGGGGACGTTAAACCTTGTGCAGACTCCTTCGAAAATGATTTTTTGAGTACAAGACTTGACGGTGATTCATTTGTCGGATGGAGGCAATAAGCCTTGTGCAGGCTTCTTCAGTGGGAGTAGGCTATGTGTCGGTACCGGGATATCTAGTTATAAAACCCGCTACAACAAATTTATCGCGTATACTGCGATTTAAAATCCTAGTCAGGAAGGACACTAACTACTGCACTACAGAGGAGGACTATTTCAGAATATTTTACAACCTTAATTAGTACTGTGTTTTAAGAGCTTACATGCTACTCAGCTAAGAAGACGTTCGCGAGTTACAAGCCGCTTATCAGCACGCAGTGTCCTCGTTCAAGGTCGAGCCGGAAGATACGTGTACAATTTCAGCTAACACATGCATTCCACACAACTCGCTCAGAATGACTGTGCCGATACTTTCAAGGACTGTAGAACAAATCTATAGCCTACAGTTTAGTTTAGCATGCATGCCTCTCACCCAGTAGTCTCGGGTTCGATCCTCTTGGGAATAAAAATGTGTTTAAATCACATGAATGTGTTGAGTTGTCCTTCCTGATGCAAAACTAGCAGTATCTAACCTCATACACTATAGTTTTCAACCGGTTGCCCTTCCTGACAACTCGGATTAAGAATCTGTTTTACAACGTCTAACACGGGAATCGGGGATTTACAGCTAGATGCACTTCTTAGAGTTTAAATCATGAACTATTGTTTTACGGCCGGATGCCCTTCCTAACGCAAAACTAAGATTTTAAATCACAAGAATTTGTTTTAAGACTAGTCGCCCTTCCTGATGCAAAACTGGCAGTATCTAGCCTCTCACACCATACACTATGGTTTTCGACCGGTTGCCCTTCCTGACGTCAAAGAACTCGGATTAAGAATCTGTCGAGAATCGAGGGATTTACACCTAGATGCTCGCCGGATGCCCTTCCTGACTAAGATTTTTAAATCGCATGAATTTGTTGGGTTACCCTTCCTGACGCAAAACTAGCAGTATCTAGCCTCTCACGTCATACACTATTGTTTTCGACCGGTTGCCCTTCCTGACAACTCGGATTAAGAATCTGTTTTACAACTTCTAACACGAGAATCGGGGATTTACAGCTTAAAGATGGCAGATGACAGCTGTCTGAAAAGCATATAGGTTTGTAAAGCACATAGAATTTACCGCTACCACATAGAGGGCAGCACGGTGATTAAAGATGGTGGATGACAGCTGCACATGGCTTCGTTTCCAAACAAGAGCACGTGGAATTTGCCGTCACCACATAGAGGGCAGCACGGTGATTAAAGATGGCGGATGACAGCTGTCAAAAAAGCACATAGCTTTGTTTCCAAACAAGAGCACGTGGAATTTGCCGTCACCAAATAGAGGGCAGCACTGTTCTCTCTGGATTAAAGATGGCGGATGACAGCTGTCAGAAAAGCATATAGGTTTGTAAAGCACGTAGAATTTGCCGCTACCGGGGCAGCACAGTTCTCTCTGGATTAAAAGCTTTGTTTCCAAACAAGAGCACGTGGAATTTGCCGTCACCGGGGCAGCACGGTGATTAAAGATGGTGGATGACAGCTCTGTCAGAAAAGCATATAGGTTTGTAAAGCACGTAGAATTTACCACCACCACATAGAGGGCAGCACTGTTCTCAAAGATGGCGGATGACAGCTGTCAAAAAAGCGCATAGGTTTGTAAAGCACGTGGAATTTGCCACCGCTACATAGAGGGCAGCACTGTTCTCTCTGGATTAAAGATGGCGGATGACAGCTGTCAGAAAAGCATATAGGTTTGTAAAGCACGTGGAATTTGCCACCGCTACATAGAGGGCAGCACGGTGATTAAAGATGGCGGATGACAGCTGTCAGAAAAGCATATAGGTTTGTAAAGCACGTGGAATTTGCCACCGCTACATAGAGGGCAGCACTGTTCTCTCTGGATTAAAGATGGCGGATGACAGCTGTCAAAAAAGCACATAGGTTTGTAAAGCATTTAGAATTTGCCGCCACCACATAGAGTGAAGCACTGAGGTTTGTGATGCAAGATGGCGGATGACAGCTGCACGTAGCTTTGTTTCCAAACAAGAGCACGTGGAATTTGCCGTCACCAGGCAGCACGGTTGCAAGATGGCGGATGACGTACCACATTTCAAAGGTAAGTGGCTAAAGAGGGTAGCACTATGCTCAAAGATGGCGGATGACAGCTGCACGTAGCTGTCAAAAAGCACGTGGATTTGTCTACATAGAGGGCAGCACTGAGGTTTGCGATGTAAGATGGTGGATGACAGCTGTCAAAGGTAAGTAGCTAAAGAGGGCAGCACGATGCTCAAAGATGGCGGATGACAGAAGCACGTGGCTTTGTTTATCTCGAGCTAGTGAGGTTAAGTTGGTAGCACTGAGGTTTAGGCCCGCCAAGATGACAGCACTGCCGATGACAGGTGACGAAAGAGGGCAGCACCGTGCTCAAAGATGGCGGATGACAGCTGTCAAAAGGGGCATAGGTTTGTAAAGCAATTAGAATTTGCCGCCACCACATAGAGGGCAGCACTGAGGTTTGCGATGCAAGATGGCGGATGACAGCTGTCAAAGGTAAGTAGCTAAAGAGGGCAGCACGGTGCTCAAAGATGGCGGATGACAGCTGCACGTGGCTTTGTTTACCTCATGCTAGTTAGGTTAAGTTGGTAGCACTAAGGTTTAGACCCGTCAAGATGGCAGCACTGCCGATGACAGGTGATGAATTTACATCGACTACGATAAAGAGGGCAGCACGGTGCTCTCTGGATTAAAGATGGCGGATGACAGCTGTCAAAACAGCACGTGGCTGTCAAAAAAACACGTGGCTTTGTTTACCTCGCGCTAGTTAGGTTAAGTTGGCACTACTGAGGTTTAGGCCCGTCAAGATGGTAGTACTGAGGTTAGCGATGCGTTGTTGTCTGTCAAAAAGCACGTGGCTTTGTTTACAAATCTGTCAAAAAGCACGTGGCTGTCAAAAAACACGTGGCTTTGTTTACCTCATGCTAGTTAGGTTAAGTTGGCACTACTGAGGTTTAGGCCCGTCAAGATGGTAGTACTGAGGTTTGCGATGCGTTGTTGTCGATGACAGCTGTCAAAAAGCACGTGGCTTTGTTTACAAATCTGTCAAAAAGCACGTGGCTGTCAAAAAGCAAGTGGCTTTGTTTACCTCGCGCTAGTTAGGTTAAGTTGGCACTACTGAGGTTTAGGCCCGTCAAGATGGCAGTACTGAGGTTAGCGATGCGTTGTTGTCTGTCAAAAAGCACGTGGCTGTCAAAAAACACGTGGCTTTGTTTACCTCATGCTAGTTAGGTTAAGTTGGCACTAGTGAGGTTTAGGCCCGTCAAGATGGCAGCAGTGAGGTTAGCGTTGCGTTGTTGTCGATGACAGCTGTCAAAAAGCACGTGGCTTTGTTTACAAATTCAAATCTCCCGCCAAAATTCAAATTTCCCGCCAAAATTCTAATTTCCCGCGGGCGGCGGCGGCGGCGGCGGAGGCGGCGGCGGAGGAGGAGGCGGGCGGAGGCGTGCGGCGGCGGAGGTGCCGCAGAACTGTCCAATTATACTACTTCCCGGGTTCGATTCCCGGCGGGGTCGGGAATTTTTACCGTAATTGGTTAATTTAGCTGAAACGAGGACTGGGTTTTTGTGTCGTCTTCATCATCATTTCATCCTCATCACGACGCTCAGGTTGCCTACCGGTGTCGAATCAAAAGTCCTGCATCTGGCGAGCCGAACTTTTCCTCGAACACTTTCGGCACTAAAAGCCGTACGACCGAGCTCGATGGCTGCAGTCGCCTAAGTGCGGCCAGTATCCAGTATTCGGGAGATAGTAGGTTCGAACCCCACTGTCGGCAGCCCTGAAAATGGTTTTCCGTGGTTTCCCATTTTCACAACAGGCAAATGCTGGAGCTGTACCTTAATTAAGGCCATGGCCGCTTCCTTCCAACTCCTAGCCCTTTCCTGTCCCATCGTCGCCATAAGACCTATCAGTGTCGGTGCGACGTAAAACACCTAGCAAAAAAAAAAGAAAAAAGCCGTACGCCATTTCATTTCATTTCATTTTTCTTAAAAGTAGTTTTACAGAATGCATACATTTGTAACTGTTTGTCATTGATTTCATATCAATAGCTAGACTGTTGTACACATGATGATACTCATGGATAATACGGTTTTAAAACAATTTTTTTGGTTTTGTTACATTAGACATGGAAAATTTGAGCCTGTCTATAGTACGACGATGAATATTAATGTTTAGAGGAAGAATGGTAACCGAAAAACTCAATCTGAAATTTTCCTTTAGGAGAAAAACCACTCTGGAGTGCTTAAGCCTTCTGTTGCTGGTAATACATCAGCTGTTCGATAAACATTATTTGAATGTAAATAGAGCTTGGCCAAATATAATGTGAGGTGCTTATGTTATAGATCCTGTAAACCATTAAATTTTCTTTGATATAAAATCGTGTAAATACTGTATGGTCGTTTGGCATAAGTGTGAATTTATTAAGAGAACATAATATTGTTTTTTGAAGGAAAGTAGTAAATTATTTGAGCACGTCTGGACAGGGCACCCAGCACTGGTGTGATTTTTGTAGTTATATTTCCGATATGCTTGAATCAGTTTAGGTAGCTGTCATAATAAAACCCAATAAATGGAAATAGTCAATTCACTCAGTGAATGTACCTCAAATCATGATAGCATATGTTGTTTTCGAGTGAATGAGAGGTTTTTGTGGAACAACGTGTAGTTAGTTTTTGAAATACTTAAAGCAAGTTTAACCCTCAACTGGTATCATCTATGTTTGTTAAGTAACTGGTATCATACGTCTGTCAGACTCCAGATATTTACCTTTAAATTAAACAATGTGTACTTAATTGTTTGTTATGTATTCAACTTAATTCCTTTAAATATATATTTTCAAACATGTCAGTGCAAAAGGCAGAAGAAAAAACTTACAAATCCAGAAAAAAGAATAAAATATTAGAATGATGCTCCAAAAATGTAGACGACTCTGTTTTTCTTAAAAATCTAGACAATATGATTATTGTGAACATTTCGCTGATATGTCAGTGTTATACAAAGACCATACAAACAAATAAAATGTAAAATTACTGGAAAGCTCAAAACACAAATTTCAATTTTAAGGTTCAAAGTCACTGTTTGTTAGAAAGCACAATTTTCCTTTTCACCTTATTTTTACATGTATATAACTGCAACTCAAAACATTTTGTGTCCAGATATAGCTATGATTTTCAAAATATATAGAAAAACATGTTAGACTTCAAAAATGTTTCACACGCCCACGTAGTTTCATTCATTTATCCGCAAAGCACTCTCAGCAGATGTTTTTGGCGCACTCCAAGCAGATCGGTTTTCCACACTTCTGGCACGGGTACTTCGTTCTCTTTTTGAGTTTAGGATCGCAAAAGTAGCACGTTTTACGAACCTCGAAGAATTCAGGCAGTTCATGCAGAATGTCAGTTCAAAGTTTGGTTCATTAGGTCGTAAAACTCGCCGAGATGGTCCTGATTGTGGTTCCATTATTATTTATAGGAATTAAGCGCACTGTAAGTAACAACAGTGTTATACTAACTCACAATAATCACAATAAACACTCAATACTGAATAACGTCATTCGCGAACAATAGTCACGGAACTGGTATCATACGTCTGTCAGACGGCGCGATAAGTTTACTACGCACTTACTCAAGGGCAAACAAAGCAAGCGGTACATCACCTTCCCTACAGGGAAATAACATTCCAACTGAGAGGTACACAAGGAAAGAAAGCAGTAGGCTGAGGAAAGGAGAGGGAATCGCCTTGGAAAATTTTTCAGCCGTCTCACAGACGTATGATACCAGTTGAGGGTTAAGGCGGCAGCACGCCGGCCACTCACCACTGGATACCGTTGTTCATATCTCGGTCACTCCACGAGAGATTTGTGCTGGACAAAGAGTAGACGGGACAGGTTTTTCTCCGGGTACTCCGGTTTTCCCTGTCATCTTTCATTCCAGCACCATTCTCCGCTATCACTTCATTTCATATCTCAGTCATTCAACATTGCACCAGAGGAGTGCGTCAGCCCTCGGCGGCCGACACAATTGGATTCCTCGCCGCAAGTTGGGGCTTCATTCATCCCATCCCTGACCCAGTCATTGACTGGAAAACATGTTGTAGGTTTTAGTAAAGCAAGTTTATTTCTATCATGCCATTGTGATAGAGTTTCCTTGTATTTAATTATATTTCCTCTTCCGTTATAGCTTCATAAAATAGACTTATATCACCAGCAACACGTTACGTTTATCCCACAAGTTCCATATGAACAAACATGATTAAAACATAAGGAACATAATTCCTCCTAAGAAAGAGCCCTGATGATCATCTGTTGTAATAGTTAACAAGTCAAGTATTGACATGATATAGGCTTTTGGGCTTAATGCCGTGTCAAGAATATATGGTAGTATTCTCTACGTTTCGCAGAGAATTTTGCTCTGCGGCATCAGAAGAAAATCTCGACGGTTCACGAGAAAGGCTTCTTAAACAATGAGCTTTGAATTTAGATGTTATAGTAGAAGTGGAAGTGGTACGTTCGCTTATCCCCAGATGGCTCCCAAGATGCGGTACAGCGTTAGCATTCGAAGCGGAAGCTGTCGGAACCACCAGAGTCAGTCTGCGAGGGTCACATAAAAACAGGTGTACGCACACATGAAGTTATGACATTGGCACAAGCCTGGAATGAAACATCTCTCGACGAGGAGCGTACGAATTTGGAAAACTCCGAAATAAAAATAGTGAAGTGACAGGGAAGGGAACTACCTACGAAATATCTTTAGTGGCTGGCAACCAGGTTTTACTTAATTGATTGGCAGTGTCCCAGTTTATATTGTCAGGATTTCCACACACACATATTTCCACAGCTTCCCGTATAATCCTCGACCTGTAGTGTCCAGTGTGGGTAAGAGCTCGATCATCTTGGAACATGACATAATGATCAGACGATAGAGCGTTCTCAGCTGTTGCTGATTTGTCGGGCTGGTTGAGACGAATATTACGTTCAAGTTCTTTAATACGAGTACCAATGGACAGGCATGTTTGGCCAATGTATACCTTACCACAAGTACAGGGAATTTCGTACAACCCAGGATGTAAATGTGGGAAAAATTTGTCCATGGTTTCACCCAGACTGTGAGCAATTTTATTGACGGTTCCAAAGACGGCTTTTAGATTCTGTTTGCGGAGCACCTTGGCAATTCAATCTGTGGTGTTGTGAATGTAAGGCAGGTAGGCAGTTTCCTTCACTCCTTCCTTTTGTGAGGTTTGCTTGGTCGTTTCTCTGGGATGCAGAGCTCTATGAATCTGCAAATTGCTGTAACCATTACACGTCCACGTAAGCATGAGTGTGTCCATCTCACCTGGATATTTCATGGCTCACAAATTCGTCTCGCCCTCTTGGTGAGTGTCATGAGAATTCCTTGTTTTTGGCTGGATGCTGGTAAGACTCTGCATGAATATAACGATTTGTTTGGGTCGGCGTATGATAGACGGTATATCCTAAAGAACCGTGCGGTATCTTTCTCAATAGAACATTAAAGAAAGGAAGGCATCCCTCTGACTCCACCTCCATAGTAAATTTAATTAAAGGATATTGATGATTTAGGTGGTTTAGAAATAGATCAAGTTTCTCAGGACCTTCTGTCCAGACCACAAACGTATCATCAACATACCTCCACAATATCATATGTTTGACGGGCACCGAAGCAATAGCCTTCTCCTCAAAGTTCTCCATAAATATATTAACCACTACGGGCGAAAGTAGGCTTCCCATAGCTACTCCGTCCTTTTCATAAAAATTCTCACCCCACAAGAAATAACTGGAAGTAATGCAGTGGTGAAATAGCTTAGTAATGTCGTCATGGAACAGATGTTCAATGAGAGACACGACCGAGTTAATCGGCACTGAAGTGAAGAAGGGCTCCACATCGGAAGTCACTAAAAGTGCATTAGGTTGAAGGATTATGGTTGACAGCTTTTTGACGAAATACCGAGAGTCCCTGACGTATGATTCAGTACGTCCTGTGTGTTGCTGAAGCAATTTGCTTAGGTATTTAGCCAGAGAATACGTAGGAGAAACTATCGCACTAACAATAGTTCTGAGGGGATTTACGGATCTTAGTGAGTTCATATAATCTTGGTGTTATTGCGTCCTCTAGGGACATATGGTTAGCCTCCTCTTTTGAAATTTCAGATTTCCTTACGAGCTTGACGATGGAATTGGACACACGACTGGTAGGGTCACGTGAGCTCAGTCTGTAAACCGGGTCTGACAATATAGCCGAGATCGTATACTCGCCAGTGCCCATAACCACTGTCGCATTACCCTTATCAGCTGAGAGAATAGTTCAGAATAATCTCTAAGTACCTTCAGAGCTCTCCTCTCGCCCCTTGATAAATTTGGAGCGGGTACAACAGCGGACCTCATGAGACTCACACATTTCTGTCTTAACTTCTCAGCCTCATCCGTAGGTAGTTTGCGGATGGCTGCCTCAACGGAAGCATTTAACTCCTCAGTGGGAATTTTAGGGGAAGCGACAGCAAAATTAGGACACCTGGTTAGAACTGCCGTTTGGTCCTCGTTCAAGGATTTCTTGGAAAGATTGACCACAGTTTTGCTAGCATCCGGGTTCGTGCAAAAGACCGCCTGTTGATGAGCTAGTAGGAGGTCGGAGGAAATTAGATTTCTGTCTCTGAGAAATCACCTATGTTTCTTTATATTTACAGGGGATTGCAAATACCAATTTTACGTCTGTAACATTTTATGTTTCTGAGATATGTTGTAGATATATTATTTTTAAAAATTCGCCTCTTTCGTCACTCCCGTTTAACCCCCATTAATTGGATTTTCCAAAACATTCGTGTTTCTCTACTTTTAAAGGAGGTTCCAAATACCACTTTTCAGACCTGTAATATCTTCAGTTTCTGAGATATAAGTATCCTCATTAACGGCATTCAACCACTTTTTCACAATATTCATCCCTCCTAATGGATTTGCCGAAAAAGTACGTGTTTCTTTATTTTAAAAGGAGATTCTAAATACCAAATTTTACTTCTGTAAACTTTTTAAATTTTGAGGTATAGATACACTAATTTAAAAAATTTCTAAAAATTTACCTCATTTATCTCCCCTGTTTCACCCCCATTATTCGGATTTTCCAAAAAATACGTGTTTCTTTATTTTTAAAGGAGTTTCCAAGTACCAATTTTCAGGTCAGTAATATCTTCAGTTTCTGAGGTACAAGTATCCTCATTAAAGGCATTCAACCCAATTATTGTTAATTATATTTCTTTTGAAAATTTGATATCATTAATTCGGTAAATTCTTCCAAATAAAATAGATTGTAACTGTTTTCATTTTTTAACTATGATTTTTATTAGCCATATATAGTTATTAGTCATGAAATTCCATAATAGTAATGTTAACATACTGATAATTATTATGGACTGCAACCGGTGCCTAATAGAACCTTCACAACTACGAGCTGATTCTTATTGTATCTCCGTTGATTAATACCAAGGCATATATATTATATAAAATGTCTTCGAACCCCGTTGTTGTGGTTGTAATTACAATCGGTTGTAGGTTATTTTGGTGGCCCAATCGTAGAGCTCGTGCATACCGATTTCTTGAATCTCAATCATGAGGCCCCATTAGGCATGATTCATGGCTCGTAATTAAGAAATATATAGTATATTTATATGAAAGGTGCACAAGCACGATTTATTAAGTTTTGAGGATTGTATAGTAAACTTTAAACCCTAATACTTGACATCCTGGTGGATATAGGATATATGTATTGTCGTTGACGCTCAATTACAAATTAGTATATTGAATGTTGGAAGGATGAACAGAAGTTTTGAATCTGTTGTTGGTTGAGAAGATTTAATTTACTTGATAGCTGCTTCTTATTGGAACATCCGCAAGAGGTATTCGCTTAATGTTCATCACACTGGTCAACATATTATTGCAGATTATAGACCCTTTTGGACCCATACAATTTGAAATTTCGTGAATTTGTATTCGCACTCGCCTAGGCTACTGATTTTAACAGTACGATAGTACAGGGCATTGTAATTTGGAGGTTAAGAAATTCAGTCTGCACAGACAGTTTCCGAGGGATTATTATTACATTCAGTCCCCATACACATTCTTTGATTTTTATTATTGCCGTGCTTAGTCGGCAAATAAATATCAAGAGACATGGCTAATTCTGCCCAGATCAATGTTTTGGAAGAATAGCTGGCTGACAAGGTGATAAAGATACAAAAGGCACAAGAGTATACCGAGAAGAAAATTCAAGAGACGCAAGAAACTACAATGAGTGAGATTCAGGAAGCCCAAGAGAAAACAGTGAAAGAATTCAAGAGGAGCAAGAATCTACTAGAAAAGGTATTCACGAAGCTCAAGTGAATGCAGAGAAAAGAATCGAAGAGACGGAAGAAACCACGAGGCTTGGACAAGAATCAATGCGAAGAGAAATACAGGAAATGCAAGGAATTACTCAGAGCAGATTTCTGGACACACAAGGCGCAGCTAAGAAAGAAATGCAAGAAGGAATGAAAATTGAAATTCAGGAAGACCTGCTACATTCCAGCGGAATATTAAAATCATGTAAGAAAAAGTTGCATCAATAGGGGCGAAGATGTCTGATGTCGATGGAAATTTTCACAGCTTGAGAAAAGAGATGACAACGGCATCAATGACAGTAATAAAGATGTCCGAGATAAATTTAGTGAACTGAAAGCTGAGTTTATATCCAGCATTAATGGACTTCAATTATAAGTCAATCAAGACATTAGAGGCTTCAGGGAAGTGATAGACTCCGTACAAGGAAGAACGACTGAATCGAACTCTGAAAGGGAAGGAAAATTCAAGAAAATTGTGGAAGAGTTTAGCCGGATAGTACGAAGAATCAGATGGTAAAAAATTACCAGCAACTGAAGAAACTGAATGAAAACCTGAGTGTCATACAAAGTGATATGCAGCATTTAAAAATTGACAATGAAACCACCAAAACTCTAATGTCATCCCTTATTGATCGTCAGGCACAGGTCGAAGACCGGAAAAGAATTGTATTTGATAATCAGTCCGGGATGACCCAATTTAATTACCATATTAGCGAAAGGGGCGTGACACATGTGGGGAACGGTACCCAGATAATAAATATCATTCGTACACACGAAGACAGACCTAAGAAATTTACGGGCATTACTGGATCTGGACGACTCCCCGTGGATTTATTCGCGAGGTAGAAGAACATTTTCGTGAGGCAAGGATTTCTCCCGAACGACAACCCGAAACAGTGCAGCACCATCTAGACGGGGCACCGCTCACATGATATATGGCTTTTAGGTACACATTCGAAGACTTCGCAGGGTTCAAGGGAGCATTTTTGGAGAAATTCAGGAACTTGATGTTCAAGAGAATATTAGACTTGAATTGGACCTAGTCTATTTTCAGATTATTTTACTATGCAGTTCCACCGTTTAAGGGAATTAGATTTTCCAAATACAATTTGGAGATTGCTAGGGCTACCGCCAAGCAGTTTCCTTCAGATATTTAGCGCTTGTCATCTGCCGCCAATGTCCAATCTGCGATCCATGTCGAATCTATTCTCATGCAGA
The DNA here is from genome assembly GCF_040414725.1 of Anabrus simplex. Classification (NCBI taxonomy): domain Eukaryota; kingdom Metazoa; phylum Arthropoda; class Insecta; order Orthoptera; family Tettigoniidae; genus Anabrus; species Anabrus simplex. Next base: position 881,569,434 of record NC_090266.1, read on the forward strand.
TCGATGGAAAAACCTCCCAATGTAATAACAGAATCGCGATTATGTCTAATCCTGCTGTAAATGTAATAACACCCGTTGGTTCAGCAGGGACATACGAAAGTAATAACAAAGGTCATTGCATCCAAGAAGAAAGGAAGTCGAGACCTAGAGATCTCCAAGATGATAGGAAGAGAGAGAGAAAACATACTGACCATACCAGAGATGGCAGCAATTCCAAGATGATAACAGAAGGCCTCCAAGATACAACAGAATTTCAAGATGGAATAGATAAAAAGGCAGATGACCGTATCAGATAAATCGTTATCAAGGAAATCAAGGACGTCAGGAGCGAAGAAAAGAAGAAGAAACAGATCAGGAAAGGAAATTATATGTCGATGAACTAAAAACGCGGAGCGACTAGCCTGCGTTTCCAACAGGAAGAAAGAAAGGAAGAAGCTGACAAGATAGTCAATCCCACAGTTCCACTTTCGAAAGTAACGATGGATAAAGGACCGCGGTGAAACAAGCTCCATGTTGAATCAGTAAGAGAACAAATTTGTGGGAGAGAGCAATGCAATAGACAGCATGGTTGGATAATAGAGAAAATTGAATCTTGGGAGTTTGAAGCTGAAGAGTTACTGGAGGATCATCAACCTGGCGAGATTAAATTGAAAAGGGGTCCACCCACTATTTCAGTTGGAATTTTGGGCATTTCTGTAGTATCTCTTCTGGATACGGACGATAGCATTAGCATTGCTTCCAAGGCGCTGTTTTCAGAACAGAAAAGCAAGGCCCAGATTCCTGTAATTCCGGTGGCAAACATAAAGTTTAAGAGTAAAATTCCAGACAGTACTACTAAATGTAAGATCCAATCGTACTTGCCTGTTGAGATTGAAGAGGTCATTATCGAACACCCATTTGTGGCCATGGAGAGAGTTCAACATAATCTGATTATTGGAACCGATTTCATACGCGAGAATAATATTATCATCGATCTGAAGAAGGAAGAAATTACATTTGAATGCGATGACGGACAACGAATGTATATTAGATCGAAGTTTTAAAAAGTCGGAATTAACGAATCTCAGAAGACAATGAACGTATCATTGGAAGATATTATTCACCTCACGGAGAAGATAATGGAAAATTGCAACCCTAAGAGATTTTGAACGACAAGGTAACTGATAAAACAATTCAAGGTACCATGGAGCAGAAGAGAAAGCTTATGGTTTTGTTAACAAAATATGAAAATGCTTTCAAATCCCAGCCTGGGGCAATACAAAATTTTGAGTATAAACTGTTGGTGTAAGACTGGAGAACTTTCGAAGACAAACCTTATCTCGTACCGGACAAATTCATATCGGAGGCTAAAAGCGCATACAGGAGATGATAGACAACGGCATTATTTCTAATTCGCATTCGACATACATTTGTCTACTGGTAATTGTGAGGAAGGGCAATGGTTCCATTCATGTATGTCTGGATGCTCGTCATCTAAAGTCTAAACTGATAGAAGAATATGATCACAAGCTCCCTTGATAAAGGCCACCATTACACGATTCAAGGGCATAAAATTCTTCAATATACTGGATCTGACGTCATCATATTATCACATTGTGTTAGAAGAGAAATCCAGACTGCTTACAGGATTTGTATTTAACAACCAGACGTATATTTTTGAAAATCAATTTTGGAATTCGCAATTCTGGCGCAGCACTCATCCGAGCATTGGACAGGGTTTAAAACCCGAGGTTAAAGAGTTTAATACTACCGATATCGATGATGAAGTGTTAGCTACAGCTACGTTCGAAGAGCATTTGATTAGGTTGAATTAACTGCTATCTAATTTGAATGAAGCTGGTTTCAAGATCAACAAAGCAAAATCGAAATTTTGTCAACCTGAAATATTTGTTGGACATGAAATCGACGTGGAAGAAATCAAACCTAACTCAGTTAAAATTCAAGCCATTTGCGACCTTCCTAAGCCGCGAAGAATCAAAGACGTCCCTCAATTTTTGGGAAAGAGACAATTCTTTGCTGACCACTCTCCAAGATGTACTGACGTGGTAGCACCATTTCAGGAATTGTAGAAAATTAACAATCGGTGGCATTGGAATAACAGCCACGACCAAACTTTCGCTGATACGAAGACGCTAGTGGTCAACAGCATTAAATTAGAATATCCTGATTTCAGTCTAAAATTTATTATTCAATCAGACGCCCCATTAATTGGAACTGTGGCTGCTTTTAATCAAGAGGATATATGAAAGGATAACAAGAAAACATATTTGGCATTTGTAAGCAGGAAATTACGTTCCCATGAACTTAATTATGCAGCTACTGAACTGGAGATATTGGCGATTGTTTACGCATTAAAACAGTGGAGAAAGGTAGTCTATGGATACCAAAGAGTAATCCGAAATGACCACAAAGCATTAACTTTCGTTTTTAAGTGAACGTTATCTAGTTAAAGTGTGTCACGATGGGCTCTATACGCTCAAGAGTTCGTGCTCCAAATTTAATTGCCCAGGGAAATCTAATATTTTTGCAGATAGTCTAAGCAGAAGTCCTGTGGAGGAAACCCGGGAGGTCACCACAATAGATACGACTCCTGATGAGGAGGAATGCGCAGCAAAATTGAAGCATCTATTGTAGTCACAATTCTAGGATCCATCATTGCGAGATTATTAAACGCTGTAAGGAAGAAGCTGAGGACGATAACTATGCAAACCTAAAGTCTAACCCATTAACAAATAAGTATATTTACAAGGATAACATTCTATACGAGTTAATCGATTGAGAAGAGATGAAGAATTGTAGTCCCACAGGAATACAGGTGCGAATTGATATGGCACGTATACCGTCTTATTGGTCGCGGAGGAGTTGATAAGTTAATAGCTACCATTAGAAACATTTCACCTGGACTAGACTCCGAAAAACCGTTAAGAGGGTAATTAGAACATGTGACACATCTCAGAGAGTGAAGCATAGTTCTACACTTTTGCATCTACAGCCAATCCCTATTATACCAAACAGACCAAGAAAGATAAATGCAATATATTTGAATGGAGGACTACCTGCTGGCAAATTTGGAAATCGTTTCGTTCTTGTTATTTTGGACGTTACAAAGCTCACTAGGAAAGTTTTTCAATACGCGAAAACGGTTGACTGGACACCCCTGTTATGATGAGGGATGAAAATAGGTGTGAAAACCGGTCTAGAAGACAGCAAGGCACGACCTTCACACCAGTTGTTACCAAGCAGTGGGATTGAAAACATTTTAAGATGTCGGTGTGGTCTAAAGGTGAATATCGCGCTATTATCCGCTACAATCATTCTCGTGGATTAACTGTTGACCAGTGCCTGGAGGAAATTACTCCTGTGCTGGGGAAAGACTGTCCACATCGGACAACAATTTTCCGCTGGTACAAAGAGTTCCAGGGGGATATTTTGGGGTTGAAGACGATCGTTGTTCTGGGCGACCGTCTGAATCAGTGACTGAGGAGAACATTGAATCTGTGAGGAAAATGCTGCAGCAAGGGGGCCGGTTGTCATATCGGCAGGTAGAAGAGACCCTCTACATCCCAGCACCAGCTATTCATTCAATTCTACATGACCATCTCCATACTAGAAAGGTTTGTTACCTTTCGGTGCCCCATTGACATTGAGAGGAACAAAGGGCACATCGAGTGAAATGGTGCCGAAAAATGCTAAAACAGTTTGAAAATGGGACTCCGCGTAACGTTAATAGCATCGTTACAGGTGACGAAACTCGGCTTTATTATTGCGATATCCCAACAAAATCCCAGAACATGGTGTAGCTGTTTGGGGGTGAGGGTACTCCTGTGACTGTGCGAAAGTCGAGGTCAGTTAAGGAAAGGATGATTGCAGTATTCTTCACTACACGGGGCATCCTGACTCGGGTTGTGCTAGAAACACAAAGGACAGTTACTGCGACCGTCTGAATCAGTAACTGCGAAGTGGTACAGTGAGACTTATCTGCCTCAGGTCCTTCAGGCTCTCAAGCGGCTTCGTCCAATGTCACGGCTCATCACTTGGTCCTTGCATAACGACAATGCTCCAATACTAATGTAACAATGGATGTTCTCGCCAGACCAGGGTTGACTATGCTTGATCACCCTCCATACAGTCCTGATCTTGCCCAATGTGACTGCACACTCTTCCGAGAAGTGAAGATGAAGCTGAAAGGGCGGCGTTTTGCATCCGACGAGGAGCTTCTGGCAGCACGGGATCAAGAGTGTGAAAATGTAACTGAAGAAAAGTGGCAGATTTGGTTCAGTGACTAGTTTCATTGCATGGAGAAGTGTATTGAGTGTGGTGGTAATTATTTTGAAAAAGTCTAAAGCGTTCGCTCACATTGCAAATCTTTCCTAGTGCCCTCTGTATATCAAAATTTGTGTCTTTGCAACCTATCAGAAAAGCAAATTCTAAAAATATCATCAAGAGTCTAGAAAAAGTCCGTCATACCTCAGATTGGTAAACCGGTTAGCATACTAACGGATCACGGAACGCAATTCACATCTGATGAGTTCTCAGAAAATTGCGAAGCGTTACGTATTCAAAACCGTTTCCTCTCAATACGTCATTCCGAATTAAATGCAGAGGAGAGAGTCATGGGAGAATTATAAAAATACTGTCTGATTTTCTGTTCTGAACGTCAATGGGCTTGGACTTCATTTCTCCTGTTAATTGCAGATTATTTGAAACGCACCTGGCATGAGCCTATTGGTAACATACGCACCATAGTCCACATGAATGAGTATCCAAATCGTCCGTAGGATAAAATTATCAACAAGGTGGTGGAAGAAAGCCCATACACTGAAGAAAACATCGAACGAGCTTGGATGTACATAAGGAAACATTATAAACGACGACTTAGAAGGATGAAGTAAAAGTGATTCCGTAAACAATTTGAAGTTGGAAATCTTGTGCTTGTAAGAAAATCTGCGATATCGGATCCAGCTACCAAATTCAATTCTAAATTTGCACACCTACATATGGACCATTTAAGATTGTGGATATCTTACATAATAGTGCCTGCGAGACTCAAAGTCTGGACTCTGGAAATATTTATATCTTCAACGCAACTAATTTGGAACGGTAATACACTCCCATCGTTAACGAGGAAGAAGTTAACGTCATCTTGTATGATAATGATAAAGAAGGAGAGCTGAGCCAATACGCATCAGAAGATTAGCGGAAAGTTGATAAGGAAGATTGAGAGCTGTGAGACGTGTAACAAAGAGTTTTGGGAAACTAAATGAATTTTCCTAAATATCTTGGAATTAGCTACGTAAGAAAAACAGAAATTAAACCAAAATTAGTCGCGAGTTCACCGAGAGTTTTGGAAGAAAACTATTGAAATCGGATTGTTGAATAAGTGAAAGGTTCACAACCCAGCATTATCTATCTTTCTTTTTGCTGCAAGAAGTGTGATAGGTGATCTTAACTAATTTGGGCTCTTTGAACACGAATCCGTTGTCCGTTTCTACGTATCACGTCACCTTTTTCTCGCAGAAGGTATATCGAAATAAGAGATAGACCTGAATATTGCATATAAAAAGTACCGAAAAATGTTGATAATTTTGGAAATATTCCTAATTTTTGTATTATTGTATATAATTTGAAATAGTTGAAAAATTGTCTTGCATTATTATATACAATGAATAATTATTGAGTATAAAATTAGAATGAACTATTCAGCATTTATTGTAATGTAATACTGATTTACACAAAACACATAAACAAACAACTCTGAGGCAATGAAAGCAATTTATTTTGACAATTAAACATGATGTACAAGCAAACAATGTAACTTTTATTCAGTACTTTTATGATTTCATAAATGTGAACAAAATAAACTTTAACAGTCCTAGATGTCCCCTTGGAATGAACGCTTGGCTGTCCAGCGTCTGACTGCATCAAGTTTGTCTTCTCTCTTCAAACACCAAAAATAGTCGGCCATCATCGGTTCATCCCACCTCCGCTGATATATTCTTTCTGCCTCCTTGATGTCCAGTTGGAACCTCTCTCCCATCTCTTCACTAACAGCCCCAAGATTCTCCGGGAAGTGATCGAGATGAGAATGAAGAAAGTGCAGCTTCAGACTCATTCTACACCCCAACTCTTTCATATGATCCGACATCATTTTCACTATTGTTTTTTATTGTTCGTCCTTTACATTTCCTAGGAACTTCATGATGACGTCTCTTATTGAATTCCATGCAGCAAATTCCACCGCATTCGTCGTCTGATCAAAGTTTCTGTCTTTCAGAAGCGTTCTAATTTGTAGTCCATTAAAATGCCTTCCTTGACTTTTGCATCAGATAAATGTGGAAATTTGCTCGCAGTGTACTTAAAACAGGGGCTACTTTTGTCCAAGGCCTTAAATAACTGCTTCATGATTCGCAGTTTGATGTGTAGTGGTGGCAAAATAATTTTTTGTGGCACAACTAAGGCATCATTTGTAACATTTTTTACACCAGTTGTCAAAACTTGTCTCTTGGACCAGGAAAGTGTAGACCAGTCTTTGTTCATAACTCTGCTGCCCCATTCACATAAATAACAAGGGACTTTAGTGTAGCCTGCTTGTTGTCCTAATAGAATATCACATACATTCAAGTCACTACACACATCCCACCGGTGCTCATGATATTTGATTTTATTAAAAACAGTTTGTATTGTGGTATAATTTTCTTTTAGCGAAACGGAATGTGCCACAGGAATAGAAGCTAGAATGTTTCTGTTATTAAATAGTACAGCCTTTAATCAAACGACGGCCACTCTAACAACATTCGATTTGCTGTTATCACAAAGAAGCACTGTGCCGCAATGACACATTTCCAGACAGTAAATGGCAAATAACAGGAAAAACTAGATGTGATACAACGGAACCAATGACATTTCTGAAATAGGGAGACCTTATTTAGTTAAAATTCACGTATCAGATGCTTTGCTGGGTAGTGTTATGAATTCGATATATGAATACCGAACGAATTTATATTGTGACTTAGGGGAAATATAAACTTTCAACTGATTTTGAGCCAAAACATTAAGGAATTAGTGATTTTCATGATAACATTGTAGTCAGTTTAAATCATTAGAAAAGTACATATCCATGCAATTTATGTTAAGATGATAATTCGGAGCAATTCGCTCATTGAGTGTTATGTTTAAGTAAATATTCAATATGTGAAAATTTAAACCTCAGAACCCCACGGCATCCAATAAATTCGTGTCCGGAATAAAAATTTTGAAGTAACGTCGACTACTCTGGAGTAAAGGGGACCATATTTGACAGGAGACTACATTGGTTGCTAATGCGCAATGTTTCATCTCAATGGAAGTTTATATAACGCAGACCAGGGACTGGATTAAATATTATGAATTGTACATGTGAGATTTACTTTCACATGCATGATTTATGCATTATCTGCTCACCTATGAAAATCTTCAAATGATTGGGAGCTTTTTTACGAGCGTAACTCTTTAGTTCTACAAAGAAAGGAAACAAGGCGAGTGTCGTAACAGAATATTGTATACTTACTTAGGTGTACAAAATTGTTCTAATTCGACTGTATAATTTAATATAATGGATCAGAGGAAGAACTGCCGTACTGAAAGACACACCAATATAAATATGCAGGTCTAAACCGAGATGGAGTCCCGCCGGGCCTGGAAAATGCGGTAATATCCAAGTAACATATGGATGAGGGACGTCACAATGTCCCGAGGACCAAGATGTATGGATCACTCCTTCATGAATTCCCCAACTAAGATGAGTACAAAAACTTTTCCTTTACCTAATCCATTATCTTGTACTTAGTGTAGCTACATATTTTCTCTTGCGTTTATGAGGAGAGTATTTATATACGTAAATGCAACATGAGCAACGCTGCAGAATCACCTGTACACATTTTAGAATGTCATCAGGCGCAGTAATCCTCTTAAATGATGAAATGATTTGAATTTAAATTAGTGATGTGCCAGTTTCACCTAAGTTACGAAAGCAACACTTGTTGGTTGTAATACGAGAATTCCATTATGATCTATCATATTGCCTCAGTGATATGATTTTCCCGATGATTTTAACTTGCCAATTTATTCATGATTAGGTCTTATTCGAAATACTTAGAATGTAATTATTATGTCGTGAATGTTAAGGAGTTTTCCTTTATGAATCAGGTACTTCATATGGCCTGGCCGAGTCTTCACGGGAGAAATTTTTCATTAATCAGCATGGATGTGGACAATAGAATTCATGTATGTTTGGAATTGAGAATATGCATGGTGCGCATATGTGGTTATACAGATTGTTGCTGAATGTTTGGATCGTCGATATAATTGATGATGATGTCATGCACGTTTGTAATGTTAGAATATTCCTTAGGAAATAGGTTTTACGTATGACGTAATATTATCTTCGGGGAATCCCATTAAACGTTGATAGCTGAATACTGTGGAAGAGTTGCTCATCATGCTAATCTCAGTGAGATTTTGCGAAATGGACGGGCACTTGTGGTTTTACAGTTGTACAGTGAGGGTACTGTATTCTGAATAATATCTTCAAAATTAATATGTGAATAATCATCCGTGATAGAGTTATGATACTTGGGTATGAGACAGGCAAATTATGATTGAAAGAAGATACAAATGGTATGAAATTTTTCGAACATAATGCTACCCCAATGAGATATTTAAATTGACGATGATTAAGGGTAAGGTTAGGGTCATACTACTAAATGTACAATCTATCTGCGCAATATAAATGGTCCACAATGTAATATTGATTTTCTAAAAGCAAGTTGTAAACTTCATGGAGATGTCTGCACAGCATCCAGCACTGGTGTGATTTTCGTAAATATATTTCCGATATGCTTGGACAGTTAAAATTTCTGTCAATAATTATACCCAAGACTAGCAAATTGTCAATTCATTCAGTGAATGAACCTCCTATTAGGATCGTATATATAGCGTCGGACTGAATGATAGGTTTTTGTGGAACACCGTGTAATTAGATTTTGAAATATATAAGGCAAGTTTATTTCTATTCTGCCGTTACGATAGAGGTTCATTATATTACATTATATCTCCTCTTCTTTTATAGCTTCATGAAATACTCTTATATCACCGGCAAAACGTTAAATTTTCCCCATAAGTTCTATATGAACAAACGTGGTTAAAAATTTAGTAACAGAATTGGTCCTAAAACAGAGCTCTGATGATCACCTGTTGTAATAATTAACAAGTCACGTATTATATCATTAACCATAACACTGACTCCTTCCTTGGAGGCAAATTTTAAATCGTGGAAGAGCAAGACTTCGGGCTTTTGCTGTATGTCTTTTTAATATCATGATGATCCACCAGTCGAAAGCTTCCTTTAGGTCAATGATGAGTACATCGGCCAATTTTTCACTGAGCAGGTATTATTGCTTCAATTGTATCATTTTCTGTACTTGATTTGCATAAAAGCTCATAATGTTGATTTTTAATAGGTACATAGTCTAAGAAAGAAACACTTCTGTCCTTACCTATTATTCCAAGCAGTGTTGACAATGCTGATATAATACGTATAGGCTTCCAGAATTAAACGGGTCATTACAGTTACGGATATATAATTACTTGGCATGTTTTCTTATATTCAGGGGCTTGTCATAAATTAGCGATAGATTAAATAGCTCAAACACAGAACACTTAGAACTAAATGTGCATTTCTTCACTAAATATTTGTTTACAAGAACAGCTGTACTGGCATTGAATTTATGATCAGAAATAAATATGGTTATTTCCTCGTTATTTTTGGGTGTTACAAGGGCAGATTTTGAAATGGATATCCTTAAAATTGTACATATTTATGATATTAGTGAAAATGTATACTGCTAAATTCCTACGAATGTCGGTAAAAAAATATATATGTAAAATGTTATGTTTATCTCTGGACACTTGCGCTGAGTATTGCCTTCTTGCGTTTAACGCGGGATATCGTAGATGTTTCCATATTCAAGAGCGATGAATAATAATCGTTTCGAAACATTGTTATGCAACACCAAATTTCAAAAGCATTTACTCATTTTCTTTCTGAACTTGTAATTGTCTTGTCCCACTTCCATACAATGCCACGCTCCAGAAGAAAGTATTCAAGGATGTCCTTCTAATTCCTATGTCAATGTTAGATATGAGCAAATATATTTTCTTAAGGAAGGCCTTCCTTACTTCACTAGTCTGCATTCTATATCCTCCTTCTTTCTGTCATCGTTACTTATTTTGCTACTCAATTAACAATATTTATCTACTGCCTTGTGTTCATTATAAAAGATTCATAAAAATTAAACATCTAAATTTGAATTTGGCGGAGGCTGCCAATTTTGATTATGAACGATGGGAACATTAAGGTCAAGTAAAACGTGAATACCAGAGAGAGCAAGAGAGAGAGAAAGAGGGAGGACACTAATGTTGCATGTGACCTTAAGTTGTAAAGCAACATGTGTTCAATTGCAGTATTTCAAAATATATAGTGAAATAAGTAATGAAAATAGAATATTTACGTACCTTGTCCGTTTGAGCTATCACTAGGTATGAAGGCGCAGTAATCGTCTGAACTGGTTCTCTCTGAAAACAAAAGTAACCCATAGTTGAGCTAATACACGGTTTTCATAACTACGTTGTTTAGTATTAACGAAAACAAGAAAGAATAAAATATATATATGCAAATTGCCGGTTCTGCCTAAACTCAACTATTGCAACCACAGATCCATGAACAATCAAATGTCACTTAAAATTGATAAGCCCTAGCCATAATTATACTCCCTAGGAAAGAACAAATTTCAATGACTATTCCATGGTGATGTACAGAACATAGCGTGATGATATTTACAAGTAGCAGTACTGATGGGCATGATAACCAAATGACATTATTCCTGCAGATGGAATACCGGCCAATATATGATATTCAGATTCCATGCACTAGTGGAGATTCTGTGGCTATGATTTTCCTTTCCTTGTCATGTCACCGCAGTTTCTTGGTAATTCACTATGGTTGCTGAGTATTTTGTGTGTAGAAGGAACAGAACTTAATTTAATGATACTTACACCAATTAAAGACAGATAATTGTTGATAGTACTGGAGTTTTTATTATGAAACTCTTTATTTTTTGTTAGAAAATTCCCTGCAGCCTGAGGTTATATGTAGTAACTGTCATCTAGTCTAATATTACATAAGGGTAATACAGTACATTAAGTAACATTCAGCATTAGGTTCAGAGATTGGAATGTAAGGCATATATTAAGCAGGAACATAACATGTGTGTTTTTACAATATAATAATTTTAATTTTAAAAAATTATGCGTCCACACCTTCTCAAATTCAGTTTCGGTAAAAGCTAATATGGATGAATTACTTTAAAATGTACATAGAAACTAATATATTATAATTGTACAATTAGCATCATACAAACAGAAAAACGTTCATGTAAATTATGCTGCATTAAGAAATTTTTAGCTGCATTCATTATTAAACCGAGTATATTGAGGATTTGTCCATTACTGGCGGCACTTAACGGCAGTTCTTTCATCACGTTGGGGACGTTCCTCGCCTCTCCTGTAGTAGAAATTGAATATTGTATCATCGACAAAATACGTATATTTCTATTCACGGACAAATCAGAGCACCTTTTTCTTCATAAGGTCGTTTTCGGATTTTTTTCCCGTCGTGAATATTTAGACTTTCATGTAAGTCGATAACCATCTGTCGAGGGTGTTTGAGGAACAGTCTGCATTGAAACAATGTTAATCTTCTCCTGTCTAAGGCATTCACAAATAACGTATAATTTCATTTGAGTGTTTTATTTAATACGCACAATCACGTAATCTACATTTTCTTATAACAAACGAGAACTGCGTATTCCTCAACATAATAATCGAGGGCTATTACATTTTTCTTAACAAGTCATGTACAGTTTATAATTAATTCCGTTAGGTTCAGTCATCAACTTCCAGTTCCTCCAATTTTCCGCTTCTCTGAGATTACAATTACAGCATTCATCCTGGCCTGTATTCCATAATTAATGATAAGTAGAAGAACGTCAACTCGTTTTCTTACTCAAATTCATATAATATGCAATTAGCTCCTGTGGAAAGTGACTAAAATTAATTTTTGACTCTACTCATAACCCTTCAACAGAAAGCATTTTTAAGGCCTTGGATTCCAATTATGATTATTAAATCACGCCATTACTCATTCTGTTTTGTACTAATTTCCAAAATTAGTGTTATTTCGTCTGAACTTAAACGTATTTTTTCTGAAATTGGTCAAAATTTTCGAAAATAAGGAACATTTAATGAAATTAATATGAGATTTTCTGAATTCAAGTTGTTTCCTCCGAAATTCAATTGCAAGTGTTATATAGGTAAGTCTTCCTTAAAAGTGGTTCTACGGAATGCCTATATTTGCACCTGTTTGTAATGGATTTTGTATCAATAGCTGGATTGATATACACATGTTGATACGTATGGAAAATACGGATTTAAACCAAATATTTACGGTTCTGGTGGATTAGACATGTAAAATTGGAGCCTGTCTATTGTACGACGATGAATATTACTCTTTAGAGGAAGAATGGTAATCGGAAACCACAATCTAAAATTTACATTTGGGAGGAAAATTACAATGGAGAAAATTTAAGCTTTCTGTTTCTGGTAATACATCAGCTGTTCGAAAAATACTATTTGAAGTTAAATAGAGAATGGCAATATATGTTGTGAAGTGCCTATTGTTGTAGATCCTCTACACCATTAAATTGTATTTGGTATAAAAATCATGTATGTACTGTATGGTCATGTGGCTTAAGTGTGGGCGTATTAGAGAATATAATGTTGATTTTCTGAAGAAATGTTGTAAAACTTCGTGGGGTAGTCTGGACAGTGCACCCAGCACTGGTTTCATTTTTTGTAGTTATATTTCCAATATGCACAGTTGCTGTCAATATTTAATCCCAAGAATTGGAAATAGTTCATTCATTCAGTGAGAGTAACTCCAATTATGATAATATATATTGTGTCAGTGTGAACGATAGGTTTTTGTGGAACATCGTGCAATTAATTTTTGAAGTATATAAATCAAGCTAATTACTATTCTGCCATTGTGATAGAGGTTCATTATATTACATTATATTTCCTCTTCAGTTATAGATTCATAAAATACTCTTATATCACCCGCAAAGCGTTACATTTTCCCCATAAGTTCTATATGAACAAACATGGTTAAAATGTAAGGAACAGGAACTGGAACGGGAAGGAACGAAGATGGTCTTAATTAAGGTACAGCCTCAGCATTTGCCTGGTGTGTAATTGGAAAACCACCGAAAACCATTATCAGGGCTGCCGACAGTGGGATTAGAACCCACTATCTCCAGGATGCAAGCTCTTAGCTTTGCGCCGTAACCGCACGGCCAGCTCGACCGAAGCTTTCAGGTTTAAAGGGGTCATTACAGTTAAGGATATGTAATTCATTGGCATGTTTTCCTATATTCAGGGAGTTATAACAAATTTGAGGTAGACGAAATATCTCAAACATAGCGCTAAAATTCCGAAATGCATATTCCGACACTAAAGTTTTATTTATATGAACAGCTGTACTGGCATCGTATTTATGTTCAGAGATAAACTTGGTTATTTCCTCGTTATTTGTGGGTGTTAGACAGATTTTGAAAAGGATGTCCTTTGATTGTTGCACTTATTTATGATACTAGTGCTAAAGTATCCAGCTAAACTGCTACCCATGTTTGTAAAAAATCTATGTAGAATACTATGTATTTCTCTTGATCCTTGTGCTAATCTCTGCCTTCTGATTTCTATCTCAGGATATCGTAGATTTTTCTCCATTCAAGAGCGATGAATAATAATCATTACTTATCAATATTATTTTTAAAAATATATTCTGCTTAATTTTAGATATTCTTTCTATTTGTGGCGCTGTGTATTACTCATTATATGAATGCATTCTATTAGATATTTTCAGCTTGTGTTCACGATCACTCTGAGAAAGCCTGGCATTGATATAATCTGTGAAATATAAAGTTCGTCAATGCCTCCCGTATCTAGGACAAATTCGTTTGCTTGCATATATTGACTTCAGATTAAGAAATACATAAGTACATAAATTTACCTGAAAGATCGCTTTTCCCCTCGTATGTAACGACTCTGAAATATTAATTTATGTGACCCATAAACAGTTTTCGCATATGTTGCTGTTGAGTAATCAGTATATAGTCTGGTTTGATGAAACACTCCATGCCAGCCTATCCCGTGCTAACACATTTCATTACTACGTAACTACTGCATCCTGCATCTGTTCTAAGCTGTTTGTCATATTCCTACCTAGGTGTACCCCTACCGTTCTTACCGAATACACATCCCTCAGAAACCAACTGAACAATTCCTGGCTGTCAGATGACGTGTCCTGTCATTCTGTCCATCACCTCTCATCAAATCGAGTCAGTAATTCTCCATTCGTGATTCGATCTATCAATCTGACCTTCAGCATTCTTATGCAACACCACATTTCAAAATCATATATTCTTTTTCTTTCTGAGTTAGTTATCGTCCATGTTCCTCTTCCATCCAATCCTCCGTTCCAGAAGAATGTCTTCAAGAACACCTTTCCATGTCCTATATCAATGTTAGAAGTGAGTAAATATCTTTTCATAAGAGAGGCTTTCCTTGCTTGAATTAATCTGCAAAATTTTCCTCCTTACCTCTGCCATCGTTACTTATTTCGCTAATCAATTAACAACATTCAACTACTGTCTGGAAGACTTCATTTCCTGTCTAATATTACCTGCATTAATTGAATTCCTTCGTTCGCATTTCATTACATATGTCTTGGACAGATTTATTTTCATCTTGTGTGCTTTACACAAGACACCGTCCATATCATTCAGCAATTTCACCGGATCCTGTGCAGTCTCAGATAAAATAACCATACCATCGGGAAAACTGACTGTTTTGATTTCTTCTCCTTAGATTTTGATTCCCCTTTTAAATTCCTCTGTGACTTCCTTAAACTGACTGTTCCATAAATACATGGTAGAGGAGCGGGAAAATCTGCATTTGAAATGAGGAATATCTAGTCGATGTAGGGTGTCCTGGACAATTCACTTCCTCCAATTCACGAACACTTCAGTGCATAATGGAATCTATATTGCTTTGACTTGTTTACAGTATTCTCTCCATTTTGCTTGTTTGATGTAGCCACTTTCTGTAGATTTGGAGCCAATGTTATTTCTTTGTATGATTGGCGTTCCTGACATGTGCTTGTAATATCTTAAGTTATCGATATTCTCGAGTATAACATCGTGAAATTATAATAATCAAGTTTTAATAAACATTAAATTCATGCAATTAAAAACTGTTTTTAAGTGATATTTCTAATACGAATAATTTACAATTGCTTTCAGCGAGGTCCTCAAAATGGATATTTTACCTCATTTCACGTCAAGTTAGTCCATAAACTTCAAGTACATTTCATTTAATACTTGAGCATAACAGGTTACCAGCACAGATAATAATAATTGATTAACAGAGCCTAGCATCACCCTTAATAATAATAATAATAATAATAATAATAATAATAATAATAATAATAATAATAATAATAATAATAATGCTAACTAATAATTTGAGTTGAGTGTTAATTGTTTGTGATAGGTACACATTTATAGCAAAGTGTGCTAAGAGTAATTATACATTTTGTTGTGTGAATTTATAATGCTGTTGGAAAATACAATTAAGATTTAAAACACGTTCAGGCAGTGATGTGCAAATACCTCAGATCACCAGTTATCAAATTATATTGGTATATCATTTCACTACACTTATATATTTTACTATACACTCAACTATGTGAAACTTGATATGCCATAATTATAGATGTTATCCACTCAATTTAATATAACAAGTATAATCCAAATAATAATAATACTAATAATAATAATAATAATAATAATAATAATAATAATAATAATAATAGTTGAATCAGTATAAATTTATTAAAGATTTGGAAATAGTGTGTATCTGATATCCTTACTGGAAATCACTGTGTACTATACTGATGTTATATGCACATTTTCCAGTACATCGCTAAATCAAATTATGTGATTTATTAGTGCTTATGAAAATTATTTTCCTTGATGGCATTTGTGGATATTTATTGTGCGATATCACTATTCTGATCATGTTTCAGTGATGAGTTGTTTCTATTCATGAATGTAAAGCAATTTTATTGCAAATCTTTCCTTGAAAAATTTTAAGTGGGAAAAATATTTCATCGAGATTGTGAAATACATTTATCACGATCATTTTACCAGACTTAAAAGTACATATTGCATCCATCATTTTGAGCCTGTTGGCAAATTAATTAATTTCAATTAACCAGAGGTGAGGTGCTAATACATTTGATTTATATGGTATAATAATGGTATATTCATAAGACCTCTTTAAGAAAACAAGAAATTGTATGAATTTATGTTGAAGACCATGTTTGTCACTATGAAAAAAGTTATCTCTGCAAAGTAAGCTAGGAACATCCTTTGATGACGTCAGACCAGGGGAAGGGGTACTACGCGATAACAGTGGAAAGTTCCACTGTGCTGAACAAGGATATTTCAGTGCAAGAGAGATAGAAAACGAAGAAGAAGATTCCCGGAAACCCTGCATTTGTGATGGACCCGTCCGAAAAAGTGATGAGCGAATACCTCTCAGCCAATCAAAATTCACCATTCCGATATTTTGAAAGAAGCGGCACAGAATATTCAACTTATCTGCGATCTCTGCAGATAATTAACAAGTATTCCATAATAGGAGAATACATGAGTTTATCACACGTATTTACGACCAACTAATTACATTAATTAAATAACCAATAATTAATTACGCAGGAAGCTGTAAGACAATACCAGATGTGAATAGTGTGAATCAATTGGTGCAACCCTGTGTTAGATATAAATTTAGTATAATCAATGAAGGAAACGTCAAGAAAAATGGAAAAGTGTAATCTTCTAAAGATGAAGTTCTAAATTCACCCATGACGGAAGCCCCATTGACTACGGGCTGGAATTAGTAGCGAAAATGTGAGTACATCTCATGATTTTTATAGAATTTAAAACATTTCTTTACTGTTAGTGTAGTTTCAGTTACGCGGGTCGTTAGTCATAATGTTTATTTAGCATGTAGTACGGTATGATATCGCAGTCAAATTATTTAGGGATTTGTCTGTGTGTTGTGCAGGCATGATTATATTTATTATTATTAGGAGTATATTGTCAGTTCAGGTTAACAGCGTATTTTTTACGATTATGTAATATTTAATTTTAGATTAGTGTGGTGGCAAAAGCTCATATTTTTAAATTAATTGTTTGGAGAACTATTGGATTAATTTTCAGGATTTATTAATCAATGTATTTTTGTGCAAACAGCGAACCGATCCTGGATTTGATATGACTCAACTAGGAATTTACTGATCTACAGTCATGATGCCATAACTGTTATTGTAGGAATTTTTTATTTTTGGTTTAGAAGCAAAATCTGGAATAAACATTTGAGATATTATAAAAGTTATAGCCTATGGTAATAATTATTTTATTGTTATAAAACACGATGATGAGTGACTGTATTAGTTATATGTATTTTTAATGAGGTTCAGATTAAGGGATATATTTTAATAGATGAAAGTCTTTTTATAGAAATTGGGTAATTTATTTACCAGCCCTCGTGCTGACGAAGAAATAAAGCCAGCCGTGCATCTGACAATAATTTGATACCGGCATTGTGAACCCGGGGGAAAAATGTTGTTGAAAAAGAAGAAATTGTGCTAATGAACCAGTTGATTGAACTGACTAATAGTAAGGACCTAGTGATGAAACTGAAGGCTAACAGTGACGCTACATCGGTGAATAGATTTAGGGACATGATTAATCATTTTTAAATTGCAATGATAATGTTGTATCAAAGTTACAAATAACCAATTGATTTATTAAGATTGCTAATGACTGTTTTCTCTTTTCTTGCATGACGTTGCTTCATTATTATTATTATTATTATTATTATTATTATTATTATTATTATTATTATTAATTTCATCGAAAACATTTACGTTATGGGTTTCAAAGGTTGTCATGAACTCATTTCTTGAACACATAATTGAAACTTATATTTTGCCAGGATGAGTGGCCACGAGATTGTCATATTCATAGTCGCGGTTAACAGTGATGTCAGTGATTTATACTGATTGGACACCGAAATCAACCAATAATCGTCATCATTCAATTTATAAAACATGATCAAAATACTTTGGAGAGTTTCCTCTGGAAATGACCTGTGTGTATATATCTGTGAATAGTTAGTGATAGGATGTCATTGTTTCTAGCTATGTGACTCTATATATGACTTTCGTTCGTAGGCTATTTAGTTAACTGTGTCTCCATTTTTTGTGTTTTTTAAGTGGGAGAGTTATTATCCCAAGCTTAGTTTATGTATAATAAGCGTAGGACTCGCGTACAACACAGAAAAAATGTTTTAGATTCAGCAACAACAACAACAACAACAGAAAATTTGAGTGAGGTACTGGACTAGAATTTTTGTGATTTAATTTACGAATAATTGAAGCTGTATGTTTATGAACCATAATTTCATTGTAGGGAGTTCAGTAACCTCTAGCAAACAAATAACTGTATATTGCAGGAACATTCTTTATGTAACGAATTTCTCTTCATTTTACATAGTGGTGATTGTCTTTCTTTCAGAGAAAAAAATTTATGGTAGTTTTGAAAACAAATCTTGGTTAAATAATCTATGTAATAATCAATGGTAATTATAAGAGGATTAATGGCTCAATTAGCCTGTGAATGTTCTGAGCAATACATTTTTTACACAGCGGTAACAATTAAGGTTGACATCAGTGGCTATTTTATTTATTTATTTATTATTATTATTATTATTATTATTATTATTATTATTATTATTATTATTATTATTATTATTATTATTATTATTATTATTATGGTATCACTGTGGTATAGTTTACCCCTTCTTTATATGGGTTTGATAAATGATGAAAGTCAAGTTTGTAATCAACTGGAAGCATCGAATTATGCATTTTAGATATTCATTGTGACTTCAATTGTTGTAATATAAATGTTTTTTCAATATAACTTTTGGGAGATTTAATTATTGCTATGTTCAAGTTTTACTGGATGATTGTAGACATATTGGATACGTCATTATGTGATAGCCACTGCATTTTATTCAGTTAAAATAATAATAATAAATAATAATAATAATAATAATAATAATAATAATAATAATAATAATAATAATAATAATAATAATAATAATAATAATAATAGGAATTAATAATAGGAATCACTATTATTATTATTATTATTATTATTATTATTATTATTATTATTATTATTATTATTATTATTATTATTATATTACCATTGCAATTGTGTATATTCAGCACAAATATTTACTAACTTTGGGAAATATGTTTGGAAATTAATTGATAACTTCTAGCAGTTACAAGGTCATAAACAAATTATTTATTTGGAATTTAATTAACAATGTGATATCAATATTTTACTTTGATGAGTGATAGTCATGGACACGATAATATTGTTATAGCTATAGCTTTTGATTCTGATTTACACTCTATTCTTTGATATTGGAGAATTTCATTTTCGTATTTTTCTTCTTAATTATGATTAATAACATTTTATACACATTTTCACGAATCAGTCTGTGTCAAGGCCTTTTATTTCGATAGATAGTTATCCTTGGTTAGGTGTTCCGTTATGCATCCATGAATCGACGATAGGGACTGATCACCAATGAGACGAGTCTCAAGATTTCGGTGAGTATATTTTTCTTTAGGGGCAGCCGTGCCAACAGGAAACTTCAAGTGAACACCGAAACAGCTCTCTAAGGATGCATAAGGAAATATATATAAGTGGAATTTTCTGCCAGCCCACCGTGAGGCCAGACTGTCGTCTATAGATTATTACGAGTGGTAAGTCTTGATAGGTTGTCAGGATAGCTAGGATATGACCAGACTGATGATTAGAACGTTCACAATTAAATAGCTAAAATGAGCATTCTGTAAAACACAATTTTTATTATAAGTGCCATGAATTTGAATATAATTAATTTGTATAAATGATAAAACCTATCTATCATGGATAAGATAGGTAATGTCGTTGTTGTTGTTGTTGCTGTAGCAGCTAAGTTCACCCTAGTCATAATGCATCCGGCATTTTTATGGTATTATCACGGTTATTATAAGTGAACAGTGGGAGCAGTCGATAGCGAGTATCAACCTCCTCAATACTAAGGTTGAAACTGTACATAGTGAAGTGAAAGAAGGTCAGGATAGGTTAGAGAACACCCAAACCACGCTTAAAGAAAGCCTATCCCAACGGTTAGAGAACACTCAAACCACGCTTCAAGAAAGTCTATTAGAACAGATACAAAACACACACACTACGTTGAAGGAGGAACTTACTGAAAGCCTTTTGGAGAAATTGGAAGACACGCGAGCTATGCTCACTAACAACAATAAACTTTGTGCGGAAACACTTGACAGTAAATTTTCACATAGTCAGGCAGAATTAAGAAGGAACTTTTAGGCAACCAAGAAAAGTAATTAAGACAATGCGAATGTAATAGTGCCCAGACTAGACAGGAACTACGTAATTTAGCGATGGCACAAAAAAAATTAAGCAGATTGGTGATGTTACAAAATCGTTTACCAATAGCTTACAGGAAACTAGAGAAGAAGTACAGACACAATGCGAAAATATGTCACAGAGAATTCTTATTGTTGAGGGTAGAGTAAACGTAATTGAAACGGAGACACGTAGTAACCTCAACAGAGTAAGAGCAAAGGTTGAGGAAAGTATGGAGAGCTTAGGTCATGGACTGAAAGCAGTGAAAGCCAACCGTATGGCAGATCAAGTGTCGGTAACACAACAATTCGCTGGAATGAAACGGGACATAGCAGAATGGCAGAAAGAAATGAACACTAAATGGGAAGTGCTAGACAGAGATCTCATTCTTAGTGAAGAGGGGTTACGAAAGGAAATGTGAAGGATGCCATGAATATTAAAATGCACAAACTCCAATTGCAAGGGGAAAATTTTGCAGCTTTAGTCAAGTTTGTGACAGAAGAACAGGCTGAAATAAAGAAAAGTATGCGTCAAACCGTGTCGGCAACCAAGCTGCCGAGCACTAATCCTTTCCAGGAAGCGCCCGTGAGTGAAGAACCCACCACTCAACCAGTCTCATCTGGAAATAGACAGGCAGCTGTTACTCAGTATAGCCTCATTAACATTTTGAAAATAAGTGAGGAGCAACCACGGAAATTTAATGGTAGCAATTCACTAACTCCTATGATGTTCTTGAGAGATTTTAAAGCTTATTTTAAGGAGATGCAAATACCCTAGGAGAAGAAATTAAGAGTGGCAGAGAGATACCTCGAAGGAAGTCCTAAAACTTGGTTTATTGGATTTACATATTTGTTTGGAACTTTTGAGGAGTTTGAAAATTCTTTCCTTAATTGTTTTTGGGGGACAGACGCACAACAAAATTTAAGACTCGAGTTATACTACAGAAAATATAATTCAAGTATGCCTACACTTTAGAGCAAGTATTTTTTGCACCAAATAGTAAAGATGAAATCACTAGATAACCCTCCGTGTAAACAAGAACTCGTGCAAGCAATAGTGAAACAATTTCCTCCCGATGTTCAAAGAATGATGATAACTGCTAAAGTACAGAGCCCAGAAGAAGCTGAAGGAATCTTGCGGCAGCTCGACAACATGATTAACTTGAGTATGCCTAGACAAGCCCGAAATGCTGAAAAGCGGGCGTTTGAGATAGATGCAGTTAAATACAATAATACTCAGGAAATTAAAGGCAAGACACAGGGGCAATTCCGAAGCGGAAACAACAAGAAAGAAGAGGAAGGAATAATCGAGAATTTCATGATGACAGGCAGTACCGTAAAAATTATGATTATTCTAGACCACATCAAAGAAGTCAATAGAGTAGGGATCGTAACAGGTATGAGGACAGGAATAGGAGTCGTCCATACCAACGTTATTGGCAGCGTGAGAGGTGGAACCTGAATACCGAGACCGAGAGAAAAGGCGGTATGTGCAAGAACTTCGTTCTCAACGGGTAGAACAAGAGAAATGGAAACATGCCTTGGACAGACAAGATTTAAATCCAGACATCACATGAATGGAAAGTCTACAGTTCCAACAAGCACGAGAAAAAGGGGATCGGCGCAGTCAATCGCTAAATCCATTAGCACAGTCCTACTCAACTGGAAGTAAAGGAAATTAGAAGAATGTACAGTAAAAGAAGAAAATGATAGTTATTCGGAGGAAGAAGAAGAGAGGAGGAGGAATTGGTCACATCATTCAATGAAGGAGATACGTCACAGGTTTCCGAAGAGGAAGATATTTGTGATTCAGAAGGGAAAAAAGAAGAAGAAGGAGGGAACAATTGCATAACATGTCTACAAGAAGAAATGGAATTGAGAGAAATCCTGCAGATGCTCGCAGACGTCTTAATAGAAGAACAGAGGAAATTAAACGTGGAATACCAACGCTTACGGAGTGAAGTAATACAGACGAAGAGGAATGAATTTGAATACAGACTCAATGACGGTTGCAAGTAGTAAGTACAGGCTTGTGCTGATATCATTGAAGATAGAAATTTTTCTCATAGGTTTCGAAATATTTCTTTTTAAGTGGGAGAATATTGCACCCATCATTTTCTGCCTGTTGGCAAATTAAATTAATTTTATTTCAAACCAGCAGTGAGGTGCTCATACATTGGATTTAAATGGTATAATTATGGTATATTCATACGACTTCCTTAACAGAACAAGAAATTATATGAATTTATGTTGAAGACCATGTTTGTTTCTATGACAAAAGTTATCTCTGCAAAGTAAGCTAGGAACACCCGGTGATGACGTCAGAACAGGCGAAGGGGTACTACGCAGTAACAGTGGAAAGTACCACTGTGCTGTACATGGATATTTCAATGCAAGAGAGACAGACGACAAAGAAGAATATACCGGAAAACCCTTGATTTGTGATGGACCAGTCCGACAAAGTGACGAGCGAATACCTCTCACCCAATCAAAATTCGCCATTACTGTATTTTGAAAGAAGCGAGACAGAATATACAACTCATCTGCGATCTCTACAAATAATTAAAAAGAATTCCAAAATAGTAGAATACTTGAGTTTAACAGACGTATTTACGACCAACTAATTACATTAATTAAATAACTAATAATTAATTACGCAGTAAGCTGTGAGAAATTACCAGGTTTGAATAGTTGCCGCCATAACATAGTTAGGATCAATAGTGCGTAAGAAGAATTAGTGCGACCCACGCCGTCAGTGTTATACAAAGTTTTACTAACAATTCTATAATCACACAATACAATTGGCCTGAAACGCACATTATATAATTAATCAAGTGGAACAATTAATCTACTGAACACCTTTTATGATTGAGAGACGCTCTTCAAATAGGGAATTTCCCTCTGCTAAGTGAATATCCTTCTGCTACAGCGCAAGCAAGTCAAGACAGAGCCCAATCCTAGCAAATCAGTTCCTAGTCGGGATTACCGTCGGGTAACGTGAATTAAAAGTCGCTCCGTATAGTGTAAGAATACAGTACAACAGAGAGCATTCTGACAAGTCTAAGTACGGTGTTAAATCTTAATGTGATGTGTCTAAGACAGTGTCGTTGATACTGTATCAGACAATTAAATGACATAAAAATCGAATTTGTGGAACAACAAACAATTATGTCAACTGGAGATTTTATGTCTTTTAATAATCACGACTTAATTATTGGATAAATTTTCAGGATTAATTCATAAATATTTTTGAGCAAACAGTGAACCGAGCCAGGATTCGATATGATTCAACTAGGAATTTACTGATCTACTGTCATGATGTCATAACTGATATTGTAGGAACTTTTATATTTTTGTTTAGAAGCAAAATCTTGAATAAACACTTGGGATATTTGAATGGATGAAAACCATAACGGTATAAGTGACATTTTTTAAAAAAATTAGTTAAGTGCAGGATGTAACTCCGAGAGGATGTATCTTTTCACCAGCAAAGAGATACAAGTGATAGCGGTAATATTCTGCGCTCTAGTGATGTGTGGTATAACTACAAATAGCATGCTTCATATGAGTGTTAAAGATGTTTAAATGCCTTTTTCTCTGAATGACCAAAATGCTACTTATACCGTTATGGTTTTTATCCATTCATTTTAAAAGCTATAGCCTATGGTAGGAGTTATTTTATTGTTATAAAATGCGATGTTGAGTGACAGCATGAGCTATATATAATTTTAATGATGTCCAGAAGGAATATATTGTAGTAGATGGAAGTCTTCTTATGGAAAATAGGGAATTTATATACCAGCCCGAGACATAAAGCCGGCGGTGAAGCTGACAATAATTTGATACCGGCATTGTGAAGCCGAGGGAATAAAATGTTGTTGAAAAAGAAGTCATTGTGTTAATGAACCACTTGATTGAACTGTGGAATAGTAAAGACCTAGTGATGAAACTGAAGGCTAACTTTGACGCAACATCGGTGAAGAGATATAGAGATATGATTAACCATTTTTAGACTGTCACAATAACGTTGCTTCAAAGATAGCAATACCCAATTTATTTATTAAGGTTGCTTATTACAGTTTTCTCCTTTTGGCATGACACTGCTTTATTATTATTATTATTATTATTATTATTATTATTATTATTATTATTATTATTATTATTATTAATTATTAATTTAATCGATAACATTTACGTTATAGTTTCACAAGTTGTTATGAACTCATTTCTTGAATACATGATTAAAACTTGCATTTTGCCAGGATGAGTAGCCACGAGATTGACATGTTCATAGTCGTGGTTAACGGTGATTTCAGCAATGGACAACAAATCAACAAATAATTGTCATCATTCAATTTATAAAACCACATAAAAAATGTGGATAGTTTCGTCTGGAAATGACCTGTGGATATATATTTGTGAATCGTTAGCGATAGGATGTCATTGTTTCCAGCTATGAATTTTTATATGACTTCAGCTCTTAGGCTATTTATTTGACTTTGTCCCCTTTTATAAATATACGTTCTTTTCTCTGCTTTTCTGAAGTGGGAGAGCTATTATCCCCAGCTTATTTTATGTAAAATAAGGGTAGGACTCGTGTACAACGCAGAAAAAAATGTTTTAGATTCATCAACAACAACGACAGAAAATTGAGTCAGTTACTGAACTAGAACTTGTGTGAATTTAATTTACGAATAAACACTCGTACACCCATTTCAAGGACAGTGCTTGATCTTCATAAAGACGTACCAGCATCGTATGCGTTTCCTTCGGTGTCTTGATAAGATTAACATAAAATTGTACATTGACCTTTTGGTCGTTCATGTTCCTGTTGGCAGGTCAGAACCAAAGCACTATACACGCACTGTGTCAAACACGTCTTACATGGCACACACACGATGCTCAACCGAACAACGTTGGGAGCAGGTGGTCAAAATCTGCTGCTAGTCAGGCGCAGCGTTGTTTGTCGCCAGTGTTGCCGGATCGACCGTTTTGACTTCACTCACTGAACTTTATTGTCACAGGTTGTATATATTACTACTGCCTACTTCACTATTCAGTTACCATGAAGATCATAAAACAACACGACACACTAAATGTTAGTGAAATTGAGCCACATCTCTTACCTAGTTAAAGTAAAACTACAAAAAGACGTCATGAAACGTTGTTTCCTTTTACTATTCGATGTACTATATCTGGTCCATCGGGATGTGGAATGACAAATCATTTAATCACAATCATTGCCTCTTTAAATGACATACGCTTCGAGAATATTTACGTTTCCGCCAAGACACTCTATCAACCGCTATATACTATTCTAAAACAGCCTCCTCCTACTACTACTTACCATTCTTTATTGAGGAGGGAGCGGTAGGAGTCGGAGGATGCGGTAAGGAGAAATAATACTTTCTCTGTGCAATCAGTACACAAAAGTATAGAATTGACAAGCAAATGCTGTATGTCACCATCCGACAAGACAAAACATGTTCAATCTAGTTACAGAATGCATTAGCAGAAATATAAAATTGACATGCTAATGACGTACGTCTTCATCCGACAAGACAAAATATGTTGACTATTAGTGTCCAGAACAGAAAACTTATAACACATAGTTACTGTGCTGTATGTCTCCATCCAACAAGGCACAACAGGTTCAATCCAGTTACAGAATGCAATTAGCAAAAATATAGAACTGACAAGCTAATGTTTTAGGTCTTCATCCGACAAGAGTAAACATGCTGATTATTAGTCTTCAAAACAGAAAATCTTATTAAACAAACATAATAGTAACTCTACCGTATGTCTCCATTCGACAATACACTTCCAATCCTGTTACAGTTAGTACACACTAGAATTGATTGTAGAATAAGAGAATGTTGTATATCTTCATCCGACATGGCAAACATGTTTATTATTATTGTTCAGAACACAACAAAATTATAACGCAAACACATTAGTTACTGTGCTGCATTTAAAACAAATAATCACCGCCCTTAATATTACAGTTTAAACCGATAATCTTGCGATCCGAATTCTAACACGTCGCTTATAGAACACATTGAAGAAAAATATTCATACACTAAATTTTGAAGAAAAACTTTTCTCTTAAAAAAGTAATCACCACCATTAACATTACAGTTTAAGCCGTCTACCTTGTGATCTAGAGGCTAACACGTCGCAAACATTTATACACTTACCTTTGAAGAAAAGCATTTCTCTTAAAACAATAATCATCACTATTTACATTACGGTTTAAACCGACTACCTTGCGATCTAGAGGCTAACCCGTCGCAAATTTCCATACACTTACCTTTGAAGGAAAACATTTCTCTTAAAACAATAATCATCACCATTAACATTACAGTTTAAACCGACTATCTTGAGATATGGAGACTATCATGTCGCTAATAGAACACATTGAGGAGACAATTTCATTCACTTACATTCGAAGAAAAACATTTCTCTTAAAACTATAATCACCACCAATAACAGTACAGTTTAAACCGTCTATCTTGCGACCTAGAGGCTAACATGTCGCAAATATGTATACACTTTCCTTTGAAGATAAACATTTCTCTTTAACAATAATCATCACCATTAACGTTAGAGTTTTAATCGACTATATTGCCATCCGGAAGCTAATACGTCCCAAATATTCATTCACTAACCTTTGAAGAAAAACATTTCTCCTAAAGCAATGATCACCACCATTAAAATTATAGTTTAAACCGACTACCTAGCGATCCGTCTTAAATCAATAATCACTGCCATCATGCAGATGAAATGAGCTGTGAGAGGGATATGAAATGTATATTGTTTACTTAAATTGACTTTAGGGACGGTTATTCGCGCAACGCCCTTTCTTAGTCGACAGGTGTTTTGAATTGATGTAACCTCAAATGATTTACTTCTACTAATCGAACACTCATCCTCATTAACTAGCTCATAGTAGGACTGTATCGACTGGATGCTGACACTTACAACAGGTGCTTTGTGTTTAGATCACTGAATGTCTGATTGAAACATTTTATGAGTATAAATTGAAACACTAAAGTGATTTCATTGCCTGCTATAACGTTCACGTTACTAGAATCGAAGAAGAGATAGGGTCGTGTGCCTGAGATAAGGGATCTAACACTTTTGACTACACAACAAAAAAGCATTACAGCATACAATCGCGAGCTATTTGCAGTCGTGTCCAATAAAAAATTCGGTCTTTTGATATAGAAGTTCCGGGTTCGATTCCCGACACTTTCTAGAATTTTAACAAGGGTACACAGCATAAAATAAATTACTATTATTACATTTTTAAATCGTAGATGCGGAAGCAAATACACATGCCGTAACCGCGCAGCCAATTCGTTCGGTGATGCAGTAGCAACGCCACTTTACAGAATATGAATACAGCTAAGATACAACTTCCATCATTTGCGTGAGGCGAAAATAAGGAACCATGGAAACACTTGCCCTAACCGCGCAGCCAATCCGCTCAGTGTTGTTTACAAGATACATCTTACGACTACAGGACACATAGCATAGTTTGTGGGTTTGCGGGTTCAAACTAAGGGTCACCCACCCGCCATCGGTTTTCCAAGCAAATGCTGGGATGTACCTTGACTATGGCTACGACCTTACTACCTTCACAGTAACGGAATTTTGTTCCTGCAGAAATGCTAGTATCTTCGTTGTAACGGAATTTTGTTCCTGCATGGATGCTAGGGGCTATATCACAACCTGCGTGTTCTAAGACAGCAGCTCAAGTCAAAGACGCTTTTAAACATTTTGTTGAACAATTTTAACGCTGCGCAAGACTTCTTCAAACAGACCAAGGTAAAGAGTTTTACAACAAGGAACTTTCTTCTTACCTCAACTTACTTTGCATTCATCACTACTCTACGTTCAGCAGTCTGAAGGCAAGTGCTGTAGAACGCTTTAATCCTACTATCAAAACGATGATGTGGCGAGTATTTACAGCTCAAGGTTCATATCCTTGGAGTGAACTGCTACCTAGCCTCGTGTCTGCCTACAACGATACACCTCATCGCACTATCGGGACAAAACCATGTCTTGTTATAAAGAATACGCAATGCGTAGATGCTATTAATCTGGTACCCAAAAGGGTTGATCCACGCTGCCATTGATTCAAAAAAGGTGATTTCCTTCGCATCAGCAAACACAAGTTTATTTTTGCAAAAGGATACACCCCTAACAGGAGTACTGACATTTTTCGAATCTGGAGTGTTTAGCTTACTAATCCAGTTACATATTTATTTCTAGATCTCAGTGGAGAGCCTAATGAAGGAGGATTCTGCATCGAAGAACTGTAGAAGACAAAATATAATGATCACTATTTAATCGAACGTGTTATTCGATGTTGTAGAAATAAACTGTATGTCAAATGGCTTGGTTTTAATAGCAACATCTATTCGTGGATTAAGAGAGATGATGGACTTCAAATCTTGTGCTTTTATTCTCGAACCTCTTCCTCTTCTTTCTTCTACGCGATAAGACAAGCTTAAACTTGCAAGTCAACATTATTACTATATTTAAGACGTGCTGTAGGTTAGGATTAATATTAAAAATTAAACAACACCTGCAATATGTCTCACAATTCGTATATATTTAAGAATATATACATTTTTTCTTCAAGTAAATCTGTTCTGTCCTTTCTTTCATAGTTTATTTTTATGTCTCCACTGTTTAATGCCACTAGCGTCCGGCTCCATGGCTAAATGGTTAGCGTGCTGGTCTTTGACCACAGGGTTCCCGGGTTCGATTCCCGGTGGGATCGGGAATTTTAACCTTAATTGGTTAATTTCGCCGGCACGGGGCTGGGTGTATGTGTCGCCTTCATCATCATTTCACCCTCATCATGACGCGCAGGTCGCCTACGGGAGTCAAATCAAAAGACCTGCATTTGGCGAGCCGAACTTGTCCTCGGACACTCCCGGCACTAAAAGCCATACACCAATGCCACTAGCTAGTAACAGTTTTCCTTTCATTGCACCGGCAACGACAAGTGCTGCAATTTTCTCAACAACTGAAGCATTAGGTGACGACACACACGCTGCATAAGACTACGAAGCAGATTTTTATCAGCTACTCTTCTTATTTCAGGATTGTTTTGATGATAAGCAATGTCGTGCTCCTTGCAGGCAGCATAAAAAAATACTAATACCAGGATCACCACGTGCCAAACGGACGTTAAATCGTGTTCCTGGACCGCCGTACTGGTAATTAGGAAGATGAAGCTCAAGGGAATAAAATCAGTCACCTTATTGATGAGTCCATGCACATCACGCTTCCCCACCTTCCTCCCAGCACGTTTCTTCACCTTTTTCATCGACAACATGTTTACTCTATTCACAGCCATGATTAGTGTTTATAAGCGAAGGCAACTCGTTAGTTTTAGGTATGTGATACCGCTTAATGAATTGACATACATGACACTGTCTCACTGAAGATATCCTTCCTAAACTCACTTATTCATGAAGTAAAGTACACGTTTGAAGCTCTGACAAAGCAGGAATTTTAGTCCACTTACGAGGCCTCTTATCAAGATCTCCTTCACAGAATTCGCAGCTACATTAACCAAAACTTCCTTTAGTTATGCATGATACTCTTCTTCAGAAAAAGTGTTTAGTTTCCTTTTGCATGCGTAAAACTTTACGATTGCCTATTCAGCTGCGTTACACTTAGTATGAGATAGAAATAACATGATGTCTTTACTCTAGAAATGTTTCTTTCACACCGACGTCATTTCGACACTGCAATTTACATATGTAGTTCACCGCCCGAAATTCACTGCAACAAAACCTATCAAAGAGAATTCACCATTGTCGTTTCGCCTGTTTTCTTTATTTCTCCACTCTGCTCCTCATAAAGAGTTTTAAATGTTGGACATCCTAATTCATGAATGTCGTTAATTTCGCACATTGATGGTAGATACTCACGCAACCATTCCTTCCTTACACAACCATCTAAAAATTATGTGCTGTTGACAAATGAGCGTTCATGATCAAATATAGAATGCGATAATGTATTCCTTTTTCTTCCCAGTGCAGACCTAACATTTTTCAATCCAATGAGTCTGCTTTTCGTCTTCGTCTGTTTGCAAACCGTAAGGGAAAGCTGGGATAATGCTAAACTGACGAGTTTTGGCGCCCACAAAACAGTATAATCCAACACAGCCATCTTTTTAAACACAAATTTTTTACCTTTTACTTTACAGTTTTGCTCATCAACTATTCATGTTCTTGTCATGCTGGAATATAGCGCTCTACTCTCTATCACAGTATCTCAGAGACTGAAGAAAATTTCAAAAATGCATAAATAGTTGAGTTTTGTAGAGAGTGGCCTTGATAACGAACAAGACTAAACATGCGTAATTATGTCGAAGTCATCGCTGCATGTTAAAACAGAATGATCTTAGTCTGGCACGTGCTCAGTCCCGTCGGAGACAGTCTGTCGGATGGGGGCGTAAAGCTTTGAGCATAAAATCACGTCGTCATAGTTATGCATATTTAGACTGGTTCGTCACTATCAGATGGAGATATAAATCGATGAGCTGACCTTTGCATAGTAAAACTGGGCCAGTCCCCACCAATATAGTGTCTATGAGGATAGGCCCATTCAAAATAGCATATGTGTGGTTAGGCTTGCTTTCGTACGCAAGGATATGCCGGTAATGTTAGGTTATTTGTCCGTCGGATAGAGAAGTAAAGCCATGAGCAGACCACTCGATAACACAGGTCCCATCTTGACAGGTCATAACCACGTGCACTTATTGAACAAGTGAACGTCGCTAACATCACTGCTACCATCATGACAGGGCCTAACTTCACTGCCACCATGCTAACTACGTAGGGGCGTGGAATTCAAAATCCACGTGCTTTTGACACATGTCAAGGTGACAGCTGCCATCTTGACAGGTCCTAACCACGTGAACGTTTTGAACAAGTAAACGTTGCTAACCTCACTACTGATATCTTGACAGGGCGTAACCACACTGCAGCCTTCTAAACGACGTAGTGGCGGGGAATTTAAAATACATTTGTATTTGACAGATGACAGCTGCCATCTTGTCGGGTCACCATTGTCACCATCTTTCAGTTTTGAATCTTTTCGTAATGAATGTAGAGAATTTATATTGTTAATTCTTCCTTTATATATTTTAAGTTGGAACAATATTTCGGTGGGATCGTTACATAAACTCACCATGATCGTTGTACCCGATTAAGAAGTGCATATAAAATTATCTTTTGGAAAGGGGGAAAACTTTTTTTCTTCACAGTACAATAGGAAACGAACTCTTTGAAACATCTATTACAGGCCTGTCTATTCCATTCTCAGTTCTCGCTGAGGCCAGAATGTATCCTTTTCTCAGGTTGCCTTGAGAACATCACAGTGCGTGGGAATGTCTCTAGAAGAACACTTGTTTGCGATGTTCCGGCAAATTTCAGTGTTCTGTCAACTGTCAGAGGTTGTGAGAAGATACCACCCCCAACTAAGGAGATGCAAACCCTGCTCTGTTGAATTCTGCACTTTATTGGTCTATCAGTTGCCTTGTTTTGAAAGGATGACACGTGCAAACTAGAGTCGTTATATGCTAAAATGGGAAGTTAGCGGTTCTCATACCGATCATGGTTCTGTGTTAAGGCGGACGTGTCTGTTCAGATGTCTCGCTCCTCCGTAGAGTTCCGGCCTAGGTAACGTGATTTTGTAGATTTTCTTTTCTTTAACTCGTATGAATATTTTCATATGGAGGAATCTACGGGGCAATCTCTTTTCTTCTATGAAATAATTTAATCTAAAAAGCGCTTTTGAGACATATGACTCATTTTTTTCCGTTCAGGCAACCTCCATATACAAAGTATTATTAAAATCATAACATTGAATTTTTCTTTCTTTGCCCGCCTCCGGCATTAAGGAACTATCCCACTGCATATTGGAAACGTCAGTTTCAAAATATGTTTTCAATTGGTTACGCTGTCGCCTTAGGGCAAGGATCAATTCTTCTTCTGGAAGTGCCATATCCTGAATGGACGCTGGCGGTGAAACTTGTACACGGCTCCCTAATAACAGCTGCTCTAAATAAGCCAACTGATGTTGAATTTGTCCACTGTAGGAATTTTCACAGGTATCCTTGATGCTCTTGTAAATTAATACATTAGCAGAACTGTTTTCCTTTCTTTCGCGGTTAATTTATTGTGAATTCAAATAAGAAAGGAAATAAAAGAAGAAGTATTGAAATTGTGGTTATCTTGACACCAAGGCATCTATACTTCAATACTGGCCAAGTGTTAGTTTTCGTGTCGGTCAGAGTACAGTAAGGCTTGCCCATTAGCATCCAAAACAACATCTTTATAATCTGACATTCTAATATCCATTTGTGCATTATAAAAGAATCATAATTTAACATCTACAAATGATTTGGCAGAGGCAACAAATTCGGATAATGAAATGAGGGAAGATTTCTGTTACGTAAAATTACAGGTGTGTGAGCAGGTGAAAAAATCTGCATGAACCTTTGTGAATATCTGAGAGAAAGAGAGAGAGAGAGAAGGGAGAGACACTATCTCACCCAGTAACCTGAACTTGTAAAGCAACATTAATTCAATTACAGTCATTCCAAATATTTAGTGAAATAACAAAAGAAAAAGATAATATTTACTTACTTTGTTCCTTTGAGCTACCACTAGGTCCAGGCTGTTCTGAATTTGTTGATCCTGAAAACAAAAGGAAATGTACAAGCTCATAAAGCCATGGTATCCAATAAATTCGTGTCTGGAATTTCAGTTTTGAAGTAACTTCAAACTACTGTTGAGTAAAGGGGACCATATTTGACGAAATAATAAATTGATTGCAAATGTGCAATGATTCACCTCGATGACAGTTTATATCACGCAGGTCATGGACTGGATTAAATATTATGAATTATGCATGTCAGATTTACCTTCACTTGCATTATTTATGCATTATCTGCTCACCTATGAACATTTTTTAATGATTGAGAGTTACTTTAGGAAGCTATTGATTCGAACAAAATTGACGAAACAACGGGATATGAATAATTGGGCGCATTTTATATTCAATTGAACATTTCCCCTCTTGAGATCATTTGATTTCGTTTGATTTCAAAGAGAATGTTACTCGATTCTTAGATGTGCTATAAAAAGTGGTTGAATTGCAAGGATTTATTCTCAATCAAAAATGCCCACAGCTACATTATTGTTATCAATGAAGTGGGATAGTGTTTAAAAGAAAAAAAGAGAGAATAACCCAGAAAATGGAATGAGTATCTTTTCTCCCAAGGAAGAAAAACGTATAGTAGCCGTGCGGTTTGCAACACCCATTTGATTTATTCCATTGAGCAAAAAAAGCAATAAGCGTAGAATTTCAGTTCATTAAAGGAAGAAAACAAGGCGAGTGTCATAACAAAATATTGTATACTCATTTAGGTGCATAAAATTTTCCCAATTGAACTTAATTGAAAGACTAACCAATACAAGATACGCAGGTGTAAACTGGGATGGAGTCCCGCCGGGCCTGAAAAATGTGGTAATAACCAAGGAACATCTGGATGAGTGAAAGTCACAATGTCCCGAGGACCAGGATATATGGATCACATCTTCAAGACAAGACCTCCCCAAATAAGAATAATAAAACTTGTCCTTTACCTTTTCCATTATATTGTACATTGTGTAGCTACATATTTTCTCTTACGTTTATGAGCATAATATTATATACGTAAATGCAACTTGAGCGACGCTGCTGAATCCCCTATATACATTTTATAATGTCGTCAGGTGCATTAATCCTCTTAAATGATGGATTAATTCGAATTTAAATTAGTGACGTACTGATTTCATCTAATTTCGAATGCACATATGGGTTTTAATACGGGAATTTCATCATGATCTAGCCTATTCTCTCAATGATAAGGTTTCCTCGATGAATTTAACTTGCCAATTTATTCATGAATAAGTCTTATTGGAAATACTTAGAATGCGCTTAAAATGTCGTGAAGGTTCGGGAGTTTTCCTTTAGAAATCAGATACTTCATGTGGCCTGGGCGAGCCTTCATGAGGGGATTATTTCATTAAAGAGCATGGGTGCGGATAATAAAATTCACGTATGTTTGGAATTGAAGAACATTTCCTTCGGTAGTTATGAGCCTGTGTATTTTAATGAAAGTTATAGTGTGCATGATGTTCATATGGGGTTACACAGATTTTTGTTAAATGTTAGGATCGCTGATGTAATTAATGATGTCGTGCACTATTGTAATGTTGGGATATTTCTTGGGAAATAGGTATTAAGTATGATGTAATATTATCTTCGAGAAATCACAAAAATATTTGTACTTGAATAAGGTGGAAGGGATGGTCATCATGCGAATCTCAATGCGATGTTGTAGTGTTAGTGCTTGTTACTTATAGATGTTGGTAGGAATTTCAGTAGTCCGGAGTAGAGACCGTGGAAAAATTTGGATGTTATTGTGTCTTGATGATTTCAATTCATGAATGTTCATTATCGTGATGTGGTCCGACTCGTTGGCTGAACGGTCAGCGTACTGGCCTTCGGTTCAGAGGGTCCCGGGTTCTATTCCCGGCCGGGTCGGAGATTTTAACCTTAATTGGTTAATTCCAATGGCCCGGGGGCTGGGTGTATGTGTTGTCTTCATCATCATTTCATCCTCATCACGATGTGCGGGTCACCTACGGCGTCAAATGGAAAGACCTGCACCTGGCAAGCCGAACCCATCCTGGGATATCTCGGCACTAAAAACCATACGAGATTTCATTTCATCGTAATGTGTAGATTTGAATAGGTTCAGTAGCTTGATGATACCATGATTATTTTGTTCTTCTGCTTAAATTATTCTATTGATTTATAATCCGTGTTTAGTTGCAGAGTCTAGTCATAAGTGTGCTGTGACGCTTGTTTCTTTTCAGCCTCCACGGCATTGCATGTATTTATTTTAGTGACCGCTCAAGTTGTTAATTAGAAGTCGTTGTTTTATGCCACGGTTGTAAATATTATGTTAATGGAATACCTAAGGACAAGGTTTTTCCCAGAATGGACATGAACACGAACGAACATTTTCTTTATTGCGGTGCATAAGACAAATGATTTGAGATAATTGCACCGTTAATTTCACATTTAAGCCTTCAGCAATCTTAATGTTAATAACGATATTTCATGGACCTACGTTTGTTCATGTATTGCTGGATTTGCATTTACTTATCTTTGAAAGTAAATCGGCATGCCATCATTATTAACGGCAGAATTATTAACAAGGCCACATGAGCGGAAGAAAATAATGACCAACCAGGTAATTTAAATATATAATTGGAAACATGCAATTTATCGTATTCAGTACTTACTAACTGTCCACCCATGTTGTAAAATTTTCTCTTATTATGGTTAATTGTATTTCTTTTGAAAATATGATATTTTTAAATCAGTACATTCTGCAAATTGTAACAGACTTCAAGTGTTTTCATTTATGAACTATAATTTATATTAGACTTATATAGTTATAAGTTCTGAAATTCCACATTGGTAATGTTAACATCCTGATAATTATTATGGACTGTAACCGGTGAATAATAGAACCTTCACACCTACGAGTTGATTCTTATTGTGTATCCGTTGAGCAATACCAAGGCATATAAATAACATTTCTTCGAACCCGTTGTTGTGATAGTAATTACAAACAGTTAGAGGTTCATCTGGTCACCCAATCGTAGAGCTCAAGCATTCAGATTTTTTAAATCTCAACCATGAGGCTCGATTAGGCATGATTCATGGCTCGTAATTAAAAATATATACCATCGGATATATTTATATGAAAGGCGCACAAGCACGATTTATGAAGTTTTGAAGATTGTATAGTAAACTTAAAACACGAATATACTATATCCTGGTGGATATAGGATATACGTATTGTCGTTGAGGCTGAATTAATAATTAGTATATTGAATATTGGAAGGATGAACCGACGTTTTGAATCCTTTGTTGGTTTAGAACATTTTATTTATTTGATAGCTGTTTCCTTATCTCAACATCCGCAAGAGGTATTCGGGTTAATGTCTAACACACTAGTCACGATATTAAAGCAGATTCTAGGCACTATGGGACCCAAATGCTTTTAAATTTAGTGAATTTGTATTCGCACACATCTAGGCTACTGATTTTAACAGTACGATAGTACAGGACATTGTAATTAGGAGGTTGAGAAATTCAGTCTGCACAGACAGTTTCCGAGGGATTATTATTACTTTCATAGGCAGTCGTCGATCGTTATTATTACCGTGCTTAGTCGGCGAATAAATATCAAGAGACATGGCTTCTTTGGCCCAGATTAAAGTTTTGGAAGAAGAGCTGGCTGACATGATGATAAAGGTACAAGAGGCACAAGAGCTTACCGAGAAGAAAATTCAAATGACGCAAGAAACTACGAGGAACGAGATTCAAGAAGCCCACGAGAAAAAAGTGAAAAATTCAAGAAGCGCAATAATCTACGAGAAATTCTATTCACGAATCTTCAGAGAATACAGAGGAAAGAATCCAAGAGACGAAAGGAACCACGAGGCTTGGACAAGAAGAAATGCGAAAATAAATACAGGAAATGCAAGAAATTACTCATAGCAGATTTCTGGAAACAGAAGGTGCAGCTAAGAAGGAAAGCAAGGAGGAATAAAAATTGAAATTCCGGAAGACCTGCGTGGAATTACTACTACATTCCAGCGGAATATTAAAATCATGCAAAACGAAGTTGCATGAATAGGGGCGAAGATAACTGATGTTGAAGGAAATTTTCAGAGCTTGAGAAAAGTGATGGCCACGGCCATCACTGACCGTAAGAAAGATGTCCGAGATAAATTTAGCAAACTGAAATCCGAGCTTACATCAAGCATTAATGAACTTCAATCACAAGTCAATCAAGACATTAGAGGACTCAGAGGAGAGATAGGCTACGTACAAGGAAGAATGACTGAATCGAACTCCGAATGGGAAAGAAAATTTAAGAAAATTGTGGAAGAGGTGGAGAATGCTAACCAAATTATCCAAAAGGATATTACTTTAGTGAGAGAGCAAATCAATAATAAGTTCAGCCGGATAGTACGAAGAACCAGATGATAAGATGATACAAGTGGACCAGCAAATGAAGAAACTGAATGAAAACCTGAGTGTCATGCAAAGTGAAATGAAGTGAAGTGAAGTGAAAACCGAATTGCCTTCTATCGAAGCAGTTATTAATTTCACAGACATGTCTAATATAATCAGAAAGAATGCCTTCCCAAAGCTTACAAGTAATGCATGTCAAACTTACTGGCCTATAATTTTCAACTTTATGTATATCACCCATTCCTTTATACACAGGGTCTACTGTAGCAACTCGCCATTCGCAGTTACTATATTCGCAGAAATCTTATCAACTCCAGCCGCTTTCCTAGTGTTCAACTTTTGTATCTTATTGTAAATGTCATTGTTATCATATGTAAATTTTAATACTTCATTAGCATTAGTCTCCTCTTCTATCTGGACATTATCGTTGTTACCAACAATCTCTACATACAGCTGACTGAATACTTCTGCCTTTTGAAGATTCTCACATACACACTCCCCTTGTTCATTGATTTTTCCTGGAATGTCCTTCTTGGTACCTGTTTCTGCCTTAAAATACGCATACATACCCTTCCATTTATCAATAAAATTTGTATGACTACCAGTTATGCTTGCCATCATGTTATTCTTTGCTGCCTTCTTTGCTAGATTCAATTTCCTTGTAAGTTCCGATTTCATTTTCGTCATAATTACACAATGATTATGCTTTCCACTGTTTGCTGACAAGGAGGATGACAACGGACTGCATCAAAAACAATGTTTTAATCATGAAAGCAAAATGAGGTAACAACATAATCCCAGTTGTAACAACATTTTTGTACTGCCATAAGAATTGTAAAGATAAATCAATTGCTCTGCGAATCAGATGTTGCAAATTTCCTATTGACTCATAATGAAGCGTTGAAGTGCAATTTTGAAGCTAATGTCACTAAACAATGTGCGTTAAGTGATCAGGTAACTGAATATGACTGTGATGTAATTCAGGAAAACGCAGAGATTTATGTCATGGGCTGGGCATGCAGCAAGTTTCCCACGCTAAGTGCAGGGAAGTAGGCATATTGACATCTTATTATGAATCAATCAAAGACATCAATATTAAGATGTTTAAACTCCTTAGCAAAAAAGGTGCACGTGTTTAGGACCGCCACGACCAAACTTCCGCTGATACGAAGACGTTAATGGTCAACAATATTAAATTAGAATATCCTGAGTTTATTCTAAAATGTATTACTCAGTCAGACGCCTCATTAATTGGCATTGTGGCTGCTCTTTATCAATAGGATATATGAAAGGATATCAAGAACACACATTTGGCATTTTTAAGCAGGAAATTACGTTCCCATGAACTTAATTATGCAACAACTGAACTGGAGATACTGGCGATTTTTTACGCATCAAAACAGTGGAGAAAGGTAGTCTATGCATACCCAAGAGTAATCCGAACTGACCACAAATCATTATCTTTCGTTTATAAGTGAACGTTACCTAGTGAAAGAGTGTCACGTTAGGCTCTATACGCTCAAGAGTTCGAGCTCCCAATTCAGGGAAAGCTAATATTTCAGCAGATAGTCTAAACAGAAATCCTGTGGAGGAAAACCGGGAGGTCAATATAATAGAGACGAGTCCTGATGGCTAGGAATGCGTAACAAAATTAAAGCATCTATCGGAGTCACAATTCAGGGATCCATCATTGCGAGTAATTATTGAACGCTATAAGGGAGAAGCTGAGGACGATAACTGTGCAAACCCAAAATCTAACTCGTTAAGAAATGATTATCTTTACATGGATAACATTCTATACAAGTTCATCGATTGAGAAAAGAAGAGATTAAGAGTTGTAGTCCCACAGGAACTCAGGTGTGAATTGATATGGCACGATTGGTCACGGAGGAGTTGATAAGTTAACAGATACCATTATACAAACCTTCACCTGGACTATACTTCGAAGAACTGTAAGGAGAGTAATTAAAACCTTCGACACATGTCAGAGAATGAAGCATAATTCTACACTTTTGCATCAACAGCCAATCAACATTATACCAAACAGGCTAAGAGAGATAAATGCATTATATTTGTACGGAGGACAACCTGCTGGCAAATTGGGAAATCGTTTTGTTTTTGTTGTTTGGACGTTATGTCAAAATTTGTGTCTTTGCAACGTATCAGAAAAGCAAATTGTAATAATATCATCAAGAGTCTACAAAAGACGGTCATACCTCAGATGGGTAAGCCGATGAATTTAACTTGCCAGTTTATTCGTGATTAGGTCTTATTGGAAATACATAGAAAGTATTTATTATGTCGTGAATGATAGGGAGTTTTCCTTTATGAATCAGATATTTCATATGGCCTGGCCGAGTCTTCATGAGAGAAATATTTCATCAAACAG
This sequence comes from Anabrus simplex, assembly GCF_040414725.1. Classification (NCBI taxonomy): domain Eukaryota; kingdom Metazoa; phylum Arthropoda; class Insecta; order Orthoptera; family Tettigoniidae; genus Anabrus; species Anabrus simplex. The sequence goes on from NC_090266.1 coordinate 881,609,678, forward strand.
AATGGATGTGGACAATAGAATTCACGTTGGTTTGGAATTGAGAAAATTTTCTCCGGTTGTTATGAGCCTGTGTATTTGAGAGAACGGTTTAATATGCATGATGCGCATATGAGGAGAAACAGTTTTTTTCTGAATGTTTGGATCGTCGATATAATTGATGGTGATGTCGTGCACGTTCGTAATGTTAGATTATTTATTGCTAAATATGTATTACGCATGATGTAATGTTATCTTCGAGGAATCCCAAAACGTGTTGATAGCTGAATACGGTGGAAGAGATGCTCATCACGCGAATCTGAATGAGATAGAGCAAAATGGATGGGCACTTATGGTTTTAAAGTTGTACCGCGAGGGTACTGCTTTCTGAATAATATATTCAAAATGTATATGTGAATAATCATCCGTGATATTAATATGATGCATGGGTATAAGACAGGCATTATATGAGCGATAAAAGATAAAAATAGTATGACATTCTTCGAACATAATGCTACCCAAATGAGACTTTAAGTTGCACTATGAGTAAGGGTAAGGTAAGGGTCATACTACCCAATGTACAATCTATCTACACAATATAATTGGTCTACGATATAATATTGTTTTTCAAAAGGCAAGTTGTAAACTTTTGTGGAGAAGTCTTGACAGTGCACCAAGCACTGGTGTGATTTTCATAGTTAAATTTCCGATATGTTTGTACAATTACTATTGCTGTCAATAATTAAACCCAAGAATAGGAAATAGTCAACTCATTCAGTGAAAGAACCTAAAATTATGATCGTATATATTGTGTCGGAGAGCATGATAGGATTTGTGGAACACCGTCTAATTAATTTCTGAAATACATAAAGTAAGATTATTCCTATTCTACTGTTGTGATAGAGGTTCATTATATTACTTTATATCTCCTCTTCTTTCATAGCTTAATGAAATACTCTTATATCACCAGCAAAACATTAAAATTTCCCCATGAGTACTATATGAACGAACGTGGTTAAAAAGTAAGGAACAGAATTGGTACTAAAACAGAAACCTGATGATCACCTGTTGTAATAGTTAACAAGTCACGTACTATATCATTATTCATAACACTGACTGCTTCCTTGGAGGCAACTACTTAAACCGTGCAAGAGCAATACCTCGGGCTTCTGCTTTATGTCATTTTAATAACAGGATGATCCACCAGTCAAAAGATTCCTTTAGGTGAATAAAGAGACCATCAGCAAATTTTTGAATGAGCAGTTATTATTGCATAAATTGTATCACTTTCTGTACTTGATTTTCCTCAAAGCGCATACTGCTGATTTTTAATAGGTACATTGTCAGTCTAAGAAAGAAACACTTTTGCCCTTACCTATTATTCCAAGCAGTGTTGACAATGGCTGATATAATACGTATTGGCTTCCAGGATTAAACGGGTCATTACAGTTACGGATATGTAATTTTTTTGGCATTTTTCTTATATTCAGGGGCTTTCCACAAATGACAGATAGATTAAATAGCTCAAACATAGAACTCTTAGAACTAAATGTACATTTCTTCACTAAACATTTATTTACAAGAACAGCTGTACTGGCATTGAATTTGTGATCAGAGATAAACATGGTTATTTCCTCGTTATTTTTGGGTGTTAAAAAGACAGATTTTGAAACGTATATCCTTTGATTGTTGAACATATATATGATATTAGTGCAAATGTATCCTTCTAGATTCTACCCATGTCAATAAAAAATATATGTAAAATACTATGTGTTCCTCTGGATACTTGAGCTGAGTATTGCCTTCTTGTGTTTATCTCAGGATATCGTAGATGGTTCTATATTCAAGAGCGATGAATAATAACCGTTTCGTAACATTGTTATGTAACACCACGTTTCAAAATCATTTATTCTTTTACAACTGGTTATCGTCGTTGTCCCACTTACATAAAATGCCACGCTCTAGAAGGAAGTATTCAAGGATGTCCATCTAATTCCTACATCAATGTTAGATATGAGCAAATATATTTTCTGAAGAACGATGGGACCATTAAGTTTACGTAAAACGATATGTGTGTTTGCAGGTAAAGTCATCCGTATGAATATTTGTTGAATACCAGAGAGGGCAAGAGTGAGGGAAAGTGGGAGGACATTACCATTGCGAGTAACCATAAGTTATAAAGCAACATGTGCTCAATTAAATTGTTTCCAAATATGTAGTGAAAAAATCATGAAAGGGGAACATATACGTACCTTGTCCTCTTGAGCTATCACTAGGTATGTAGGCGCAGTAGTCGTCTGAACTGGTTCTCCCTGAAAACAAAAGTAACCCTTAGTTCAGCTAATACACGTTGGTTAGTATTAACGAAAAAAGAAAGAATTAAATCTATATATGCAAATTACCGGTGCTGCTGTAAACTCAACTATTGCAACTAGAGCTACACGAGCAATCAAATGCCACATAAAATGTATAAGCCCTAGCCACACTCATACTACCTAATAAAGAAAAAAGAATGAGCATTCCATGGTGATGTACATAACATAGCGTGATAATATTTACAAATATCAGTGTTGATGGGAATGATAGCCAAGTGACATTATTGCTGCAGATTGAATTCCGACCAATATATGTGATTTAGATTCCATGCACTAGTGGAGATTCTGTGGCCATGATTTTCATTTGCTAGTCATGTCACCGGCTCTTCTTGGTAATTTTATTGTTGTTGAGTGTTTTGTGTGTAGAAGCAACAGAATTTAATTTAATGAGACCTCCATAATTTAAAGGCAGATAGTTGTCGACAGTACTGGTGTTTTTCTTATGAAACTGTTCCTTTTTATTGTTAGAAAATTTCCTGCATCCTGAGGTTAGATGTAGAAACTGTCATCTAGTATATTTACATAAGGATAATAGAGTACATTAAGTAACACACAGCGTTAGGTTCAAAGATTGGAATGTAAGGCAGATGTTAAGCAGAAATATAACATGTGTATCTTTGACACAGTACATTCATAGCTTACAATGTAATAATATTTAAGTTTAACAAAACTGTTGGGTCCAAATAATTTCAAATTCAGCTTCCGGAAAAATTGATATATATACGTTATTTTAAAAATATATAAACATAATTTAGCCAACGGCCGTAGCCGTGTTGAAACACCGGATCACGTGAGACCTCCGAAGTTAAGCAACATTGGGCGTGGTCAGGAGTTGGACGGGTTGCCACGCGCTGTTGGTGCGGGGTAAGGGAATGGAGTAGCGGAAAGGAGCTGGCCAACCTACAGCACGTAAACTCCGGCTCAGGCATACCTCTTTGGAGGTTCGGACCTGCCCTCGGGCAGAATAACCCTTACCTATAAACATAATTTATTTATAATTGTACAATTAGCATCATACAAACAAAAATAATTTTATGTACATTATGCTGCAGGAAGAAATTCCAAGCTTAATTCTTTGTATAACTCTCTATATTGAGGCTTTTTTTCTTTTACTGGTGGCAACTTAACGGCAGCTCTTTCATCACGTTGGTGACGTTCCACGATTCTCCTGTAGTCGAAATTGAAGATTGTGTCATTGACATAATACGTATGTATCTATTCGCGAACAAATAAGAGCACGTTTTCTACATAAACTCGTTTTCGGATATTTTCTGCGTCGTGAATATTTAGACCTTCATGTAAGTTGTTAACAATCTGTCGAGAGTGTTTGGGCACAGTCTGCTGTGAAACGTTGTTAATCATTTCCTTTCTAAGGCATTCAGAAATAATATATAAAGTTAGTTGAGAGTTTTATTTAATACGCACAATTCCTCTTCCATAACCAGTCATGTACAGTTATGTAATTTCTTTATTTATTTATTTACTGCGCACTACAGGTTTTCTAATCCCAATTACTGTGGCAAATGTTTACACGTGTTTTTTAAAATGTTTCAATCAGTCTAATAACCTAATATCTAAACTATTCTAGTATTATATTTACGTTGAGGAATAAACAATATATCATATCTAATCCTTACAAGAGACAAGTAGATAAGAACAAAATTTCGTATATAAACTAGTTTAATCATCTAATATCTGAACTGTTCTAATATTATATTTACGTTTAGAAAGGAATACTGTTACTTATCTAATCCTTACAAGAAACAGGTAGATAAAAATCATAGTTTCGTATCTAAAATATTCTAATAACCTAATACCTAAACTATTCTAATCTTATATTTACAATGAGAAAGGAACAGTATTTCACATCAAATCTAATTTAATATTTACATGAAAGAGTAAAATAAGAAAATTAAAATCATAATTTCATACCTAATATTATTTTCCTCTAGTCCTAACACTTATAATTACATTTATGGATAAGGCTTGAAGTAGAAAATTTATAATATATTTTGTGGTTCAAATCAGCATTACAAATTAGAGAGTTTTCGCGGAGATGGTGAATTGTTGTATAAACAGGTCTGGAGGTACACAGAAGTCTAAAGAATTATTTTTCTGAATTGCGCTGTTGTAGACATTGCATAGCCTGTAGAGTGGTGAATTTTTGTGAGCGGTTGTTCTGACTTTTTTATTATGAAAAGTTACATTTATCCTCGCATTAGAGCGGGGCACATGGAAGCTCATGAGGTATAAAAGTCAGGGTTGTCAATAATAGAATTCACAGTTTTGTACAGAAACTTCATGTCATCCTTTTGCCTCCTCAGTTCCAAGCTTTCTATTTAAAAATTTAGGAGAAGTACGTTGTATGCTATGGTTGGATAATTACCGGTTTTTTAATGTAAGTATTTTAAGTATCTTTTTGGATTTTTCTCGATCTGTGCAATATATATTTTATTTAATTTCATTTCCGGGTTGAACCGTGTTGTAGTTGTCTGCATATCACGTACAGTTTGCCGACGTTTCGAGTACATTGCAGTATTCTTTTTCAAGGAGACTGCAATACCCCTACTCGATCCGAGGTAATCAGTCTGCCAGGCAGAAATTTACACTACTAGAGTGGCCCTGACCTTGGCCTTTTATATCCTAGCCTTTCTGGCTGACGTAAGACCTGGCTGTCTCAAGAGTATTCTGGAAGGAATGTGTCACAGCCAGGTAGTGGGGGCTTGCCCACGCTGTTATGTAGTGGATAAGATAATCCAAGCATATTTAATTCTTTTAGGAGTATGTCGTGGTGAAATTTGTAGAAGGCCTTTTCGAAGTCAGTAAATATTGCATCTATCTGGCCACCTCTATCAAGTTCTGCGGACATTGATTGTGTAAAATTTATGAGATTTGTTACTCTAGATCGTCCTGAAATAAATCCATGTTGCTGTTCTGATATTGAAGGTCTTGTATAGACTGTGAGTATACGACATAATATAAATTCCAGAACCTTGGCTATAACTGAAATAATTGATGTACGTCGGTAGTTTTTTACTAACATTCGATTACACGATTTAAACACAGGACATACTCGGGACAGTTTCTACACTGTGGGAAATACGGATGTTTTGAGAATTAGGTTATAAATGAAGAGGAGAGGATATGTCATTACATCTTTGCACGTAGATGAAAGAAACAGAGCGAAATAAATAGTTGTTGAATCCAAAAACAAGTCGTGGGAAGATTTTGGTAATAACCGGGAAAGGCTAGGTCAAGCAGCAGGGAAGCCTTTCAGGACAGCAATAAAGAATCTTAGGAAGGGAGGGAAAAACGAAATGAACAGTGTTTAGAGTAATTCAGGTGAACTCATAATAGATCCCAGGGAATCACTGCAGAGGTGGTGGGAATATTTTGAACATCTCATCAATGTAAAAGGAAATCATCCTTGCGGTGTTGCGAACAGCCAAGCTAATGGGGAGGAGGAAAATGATGTTGGTGAAATTACGCTTGAGGAATTGGATAGGATCGTAAATAAACTCCATTGTCATAAAGCAGCAGGAATAGATGAAATTAGACCTGAAATGGTGAAATATGGTGGGAAGGCAGGGATGAAATGGCTTCATAGAGCAGTAAGATTAGCATAGAGTGTTGGTAAGGACCTTCAGATTGACCAAAAGCAGTAATTACACCTATCTATAAGCAAGGGAACAGGAAGGATTGAAAGAACTCTCGAGGTATCTCATTGATTAGAATACCAGGCAAAGTATTCACTGGCATCTTGGAAGGGAGGGTGCGATCAGTCGTTGAGAGGAAAACGGATGAAAACCAGTGTGTTTTCAGACCACAGAGAGGCTGTTAGGATCAGATTTTCAGTATGCGCAAGGTAATTGGCAAAAGCAACGAGAGGAATAGGCAGTTGTGTTTATGTTTCGTAGATCTAGTGAAAGCAAATGACAGGGTACCGAGGGAACAGATGTTCGCTATACACGGGGACTATGAACTTAAATGTAGATTATTAAAATCAATCAAAGGCATTTATGTTGGCAATTGGGCTTCAGTGAGATTTGGTGGTAGAATGAGTTCTTGTTTCAGGGTCCTTGCAGGTGTCTAAGGCTATAATCTCTCACCTTTGCTGTTCGTAGTTTAAATGGATCATCTGCTGGAAGGTATAAACTGGCAGCGAGGTATTCAGTTAGGTGGAAATATAGTAACCAGTCTGGCCTATGCTGACGAATTGGTCTTAATGGCAGATTATGCCGAAAGCCTGCAGACTAATATCACGGAACTTGAAAATAGGTGCAATGAGTATGGTATGATAATTAGCCTCTCGAAGACTAAATTGATGTCATTAGGTAAGAAATTCAACAGAAATGAATGTCAGATTGGTGATACGAAGCTAGAACAGGTCGATAATTTCAAGTATTTAGGTTGTATGTTCTTCCAGGATGGTAATATTGTAAGTTAGATTGAATCAAGGTGTCGTAAAGCTAATGCAGTGAGCTCGCAGTTGCGATCAGCAGTATTCTGTAAGAAGGAAGTCAGCTCCCAGACGAAACTATCTTTACATCCGTCTGTTTTCAGACCAACTTTGCATTACGGGAGCGGAAGCTGGATGGACTCAGGATATCTTATTCATAAGTTAAAAGTAACACACATGAAAGTAGCAAGAATGATTGCTGGTAAAAACTGGCGGGAACAATGGCAGGAGGGTACTCGGAATGAGGAGATAAAGGCTAATTTAGGAATGAACTCGATGGATGAAGCTGTACGCATAAACCGGCTTTGGTGGTGGGGTCATCTGAGGGGAATGGAGGAGGACAGGTTACCTAGGAGAATAATGGGCTCTGGGAGGGTAAGAGAAGTAGAGGTAGACCAAGATGGCAATGGTTAGGCTCAGTTTCTAACGATTTAAGGATAAGAGGTATAGAACTAAATGTGGCCACACCACTGGTTCTAAATCGAGGATTATGGCGACGTTTAGAAAATTCACAGGGGCTTGCAGACTGAGCGCTGAAAAGCATAACAGTCTATAATTATTATGTATGTATGTATGTATGTATGTATGTATGTATGTATGTATGTATGTATGTATGTATGTATGTACGTATGTATGTGTGTATGTATGTATCTATGTATCTTTGCAACCTTTTATAACATACGGGGTTATCTGATCTGGTCCCGCGGATGGCTTTGGCTTGAGCTTTTTTAACGCTAGTTCATCATCCTCTACAGTAATGCTGTCAATGTGGAAATTGTCAGTGGTTCCCGATGGAACGTTTGGAATGTTATACTGAGCTCTACCTTGGGAATGTACAGACAGAAATTACGTTGCAAACCCTTCCGTAATGTTCCTATCATTCTGTAATACTTTAGAGTTGTATTCATGGGTATTGCGATTATTGTTCTTTATTCCTTTATTTTTTACCCAAGTCCAAAATGTTTTGGTGTTATCAGTGATATCCTGCTCTACAGTTTATACATAATCGTTATATTAGGATTTAATTGCCGACTTAGTTTCGGACGTTAATGTTTTATATTGGCTATTGTAATATTCTGAAAAGTGCTTCTGTTTTCGGTAGTATTCCTTCTCTTTCAGTTTTTGTTTCTGCTCTCTGTAAACCAAATTGGATATGTTCTGACCTTCCACAGGCCGCTTTTAGGAACAGTCTCATTTAACACTGCGTAAATTTTAGAATAAAGACAGGCTACTACTCTATCTGCATCAGTGCATTCGTACAGGTCTTCCCAAGTAAGATCTCTTAGTCCTGTGAACAAGTGTTCAAATTTAGCGTTTTTGAAATTATAAATGTTTTGAGATTCCCTTTTGCAGTTTCCACGCTTTAGAGTGATATGTACTTCTATTTCTAGGGCGGGGTGATGGGGGTACTCAGGTAGCAGCAGATCAATGTTCTTTTTACAGGTGACATTCGTTATTGTCTGACTGGCGAATACAAAATCCAAAGTTTTACCGTTACTATTTGAATCGGAATTATAGGCCTTCAAGTCGTGTAAATTGAGGAAGTACTTTAGTTCTTGGGTTTGTCTCGTTAAATTTAAGTCACTGTTTTCTTTACTTATTACTGTTGGCATGTTAAAATCTCCAGTAATTATTACATTACTATCCATTATATCATAGTGAGATTCCATCCACCTAAATACCTCACAATGAACCTCCAGTTTTCCGCTTGGATGTACGTACACGTTAATTAGATACCAGACCTCTCCCCGAATATTTACCTTCAGAAATAACCCCTCGAAATTTTCCGTTGTTTGCTCGACCTTGAGGACAGGTAATCCGCTTCTACAGTAACTGCTATGACTACCCCACATCCCCGCCCCGTTGAGCGCCTTAATCTGTCAGCACGGTATACTTTGTACTCATTACAACAGACCTCGCTATCGTAGACACTAGCATCTAACCAGGATTCAGTGAGCATTATTACATCGAAATTATCCCTAAGAATGTTTACATTTAAGTCATCTAGTTTAGTCTTAAGACCACGTACATTCCGGTAATAAATGGAAAGTCTACAGTTCTCCATCACAATTACAATTTAGGTAGGTCATCCTGGTTATTGATAACAATGACTCCAGATCATTGTGTCTTGCGTATTTTAATTATACCATTCCTTACCCAAATGTAAGCGTAATTCTTCTCCCTCCGGACTGCACGGGCCTGCGCCAGCAACTCCTTCTTCTGAGGGGAAAGACTCTCGTTTACATATATGATGTTGTCACCAGGAAATCCTAGTTGTCTGTTGGAGAGATTTCGCTTCACTCGCCTCAGCTCCATGAAGTAGTCATTGTCCGTTCTTCTTAGAGATTTCACTCTGATCCCGCAGTGTATCCGGTTTGGTGCCTTAGGGAGTCGAAGGCAAGCATCCACCATTTCTTCTTTAAGTTCTATGTCCAAACAACTCCCGACATTCTTTACCGTGTCTAGAACGAATTCATTCGGTATACCCGGAATCCCATGTATTTCGATGGTATTCCTTCTCGTATACTGTTCAGCTTCCCCCACACGGATTTATAAGGATTTTATTTTATCCTTCAGAAGACGATTATCCAGAGTGAGGTTTTCTATATCCTGGAAACACTGTTCCACATCTTTTTGTTGTTTGGAAATCAGATGTACAGTATCATTTAATTTCTTGTGACACAGTTCAAGGGAATTACCTAAATCTGTCTCTCGAGTCTTCTGGTCTTCCTTCATTTGGCCTTATTTTTTCAGTTAACTCTTCCATTAATTCGCAAATGCTGTCTAACGAGGGGGAGTTCGTGGTAGTCAATGATGTTGATTTCCGCGCACTGTTTTTTGGTTCATGTCTTGTACACTTATCGCAAGTCCATACCGTGTGTCTGTTTACACAGTTCGTACAGTTTTTGTGGTACCAATTTTTACATGCCACGCACTGTACCTTGGGGGCCCTCCCCAAGTCGACCGCACATTCTTCGCAGGCGCTCGCTTCGCTGAGTTATTTACGTGCCCTTTATTTCTCAAATTACTCGGGTTTAATGGTTAATCAGAATATTGTCACTTTGGTCGTAGTTGTGAAGTATCACACACTATTATCACACCACAGATACACTCGCAAGTCCCGATCTGACACTAGGTAGTAACACATTGCAGGAGCTCGTTATTTTCGTGCTCTTCACTTAGCCGACATGCTGCAATGAATTAATTTCGTTAGGTTCATTCATCAACTTCCAGACCCTCCCATTTTCTGCTTCTCTCAGATTATGATTATAGCATTCATCCCATATCCTTTTGTACCTACCTCTTCTTTCCCGGTTTAATTCTGGCCAGTTTTCCACTATTAATGCTAAGTAGAAGAATGTCAACTTGTTGTGTTCCCGAAGTTCATATAATATGCAATTAGCTCTTGTGGAAAATGACTAAATTAACTTTTAACTATACTCATAACCCAACAGCCGAAAGCATTATTAAGGCCATGGATTCCAATTACATTTCATAGATCACGTCATTAATCATTCTGCTTTGTACTAATTTCCAAACTTGATGTTATTTCTTTTGAAATTAAATGTATTTTTCAGAAATTGACTGAAATTATCCGAAATAAGGAGCATTTCTGAAATTAATATGAGGCTTTCCGAATTCAAGTTTTTCCTCCAAAATTGTATTTGTAGTGTTATATACATAACTCTTCCTTAAAAGTAGTTTTACGGAATGCCTACATTTACAACTGTTTGTGATTGATTTTACATCAATAGCTGGCTTGATATACACATGATGATACCCATGGATATTACGGTTTTTATGACAAATATTTTCGGTTCTGGTGGATTAGTCATGGAAAATTGGAGCCTGTCTATTGTACGACGATGAATATTACTGTATAGAGGATGAATGGTAATCGAAAAATCCAATATTAGTTATACCTTTGTGACATTGCATTTTCTGCCGCGTTATAGCATGGCATCAAACTAGGTGTATGGACCACGCGAGGCGGAATTAATGCAAAGCAAACTGTGTTTCAGAAGTTCTCAGGGGCCGAACTCGGAGAAGTAGAGCATGATCACGAAGGCGGTGGAAGAAAAGAACATTGGAATGCTAAGTGGGTTGTTTGAAAAGAAACAGGATAAAATATATACATTACTATCACAAAACTAACTGCAGAGATTGAATGCGAGACATAGACGTCATCTGAGGAGGATCGCAACGATGTTGGCTAAATACGGATAAGAGAGTCTGCAACTTCAGTTGAAAAAGGAAAATATTACAAACATCGGTGATACAGTTTAAGATGAGACGAGAGAGACTTCGCAGGCAAGGCAAGTGGTCAGACAAGGACTAGAATGCTGATTGCTGACGAAGCGAAATATTGCCCAGTAAATACAAGAAGAAATTTTCAAGAAGAAAGAAGATTAACACGGAAAGAACGTCAGAGAAACGAAATATAATCTGAATTCTCTATCGATTTAAAACAGAACTGATATTCGTGCAGTAGCGAACTTCATATAACGTATGAAAGCAATCATATTTACTAACAGACACATAAGAAAAATACGGATAGACTATTGAATTATTAAAGACGTAGATATCATATCATATCATATCATATCATATCATATCATATCATATCATATCATATCATATCATATCATGTCCGCCTCCGTAGCGTAACAGTTAGTGTAATTAGCTGCCGTCCTCGGGGGGCCCGGATTCGATTCCCGGTACTGCCAGAAATTAAAGAATGGCAAGAGGGCTGGAATGTGGTTGGAATGGTACATGCAGCTCACCTCCAACGGGGGTGTGCCTGAAAAGAGCTGCACCACCTCGGGATGAGGACACGAGTTTACGTTTTATATCATATCATATCATATCGTATCATATCATATCATATCATATTTATATTCTATTCAGCTTAGCGCATGAATAAAATCCGTCATTATATGCTACTAGATATGCAGTGGACCGACTTGGGAATGAGTGTGCAACAGACGATCCAACTAACCTAATGTAGAAAGGGAGACCCGCCGATCTATGTAATCCAGTCAGCAAAGGGCACCACCTGTAGCCTGGATGGCTACAGATTCGTTACAAATTCGAGAATGACAAGCTAAATTTTCTAAAATATAGTTCTTAATTAAATGAATATAGGATTTTGTGAGGTGAATATTACATAAAATTGTGATTATATGATAGAAATGTTATTAGTGGAGTGCATTGTCAAAATCGAGCACTCAAAGTTATGTTAGGAACGACATACCTCGATAGCGAGAAGTAATAGTGTGTACTGAATGCAATGTGTTAGCTACAGAGAATTTATTACTGATAGCAGAAATGAGTAGGCTTTACTACAGCGTAAAGACAGTGCATATTAAGAAATGAGTAGTGTAGAAGGGTCAAGTAACCTAACGTGTCGTTGGTCTTCATGATAACACGATAAAGGAGAGATATGCCGCAAGTGTAAGTTATTCATAGTCGATGCAGAAATGGAAAGGAGTAATAAATACACTAAGAGGTTAGATCTCATCGTGGAAAGTGAGATGTGATCCAGTGAAGTGAAAATGTTTTCAATGGAAGAGAATACTACGTGGGAAATGTGTTTACGAGTAAACATTATGAGATATAAGAGAAATGGCAATGTTATGAAGATGTTATGAATGAAATAAATGTTATGTAGCTTATAATGAAGAAAATAATGCATCGTCGAGAAGAATTTAAATGAATAAGGTACAGAAGCAATAAAATAAGTATGAAGAATGCGTTTAATTAAATCGGGATCGTACACAAGAAGCATTGCCATGGAAAGATGTATCTCATCGTGGGAATAGAGTAATATAATGAAGGCATAGCCATAGGTAAACGTCAAGTCAAATCGTTCTCACTATACCCATATGTTTGAAATAAAAATGTAACGTTAGGAATACAATCAATATCCCATGTTGATACTGCACAAGGTAATATGTGGAAAATACTGCTGTAATGATAAATTCTGACACCCATAATTATATCTGAGCAATACAATCGATTGGAAGGAATGAATCAATTTAAGAAGCGAATGTCATTTCATAAAGGGAGAACTTAGAATCTTAAATAAAATTGTGATTATTTAAGAACTAGAATTATTAATATTCAATCTTAGATAATAGTTTTCATAAGGTTACATGGTGTTGTCCAAATAATTAAATACAGTATGGTTAGGTCAGTAGGTGCCACGATTATGCACGGCAGTAGAAATAGCAAGCTTAGCGAGTCATTCAACGGTAATTAAAATATTTGACAGTGACAGAAGAACATTTTAGTTGGTCATCATTGATATTCTAAACTTAAAAAATTAAAACATGAGTCTCTTTCCGAATGATTTTAATAATTTTCAGAATAAATGCCTGTGGATATGTATAAATGTAAGAGCAGTGTTTAATTAAGAGTTTAATGAAAGGAAATGAGAAAGTTAGCCCATGTCAGGACTACATGTGGTCAGAATTTGAATTGATATGTACATAAAGACAATATCATTATATTTATGGAGAATTTTGGAGAATCAAATAAGACAATAATACGATATTCTTCTCCCTAAGATTAATACTGAGTTAATAAACTAGTTGGTTAAGATTAAATAAGTGTGATATAAACATTTATTGGATGAAATGTTGGAATAAGTTATTGATAAGTATATATTACGATTCTAGTCTTTCTAAAGCGTTGAAATAGGTGCATAGGAATGGAGACGAACATCACAAATGTCGGATTACGAGTTTTTGGCAAATGCACCAATCTTCTGGATTCACGTAAAGCGGAATTTTACAGTAAACATACCCTGAGATCATCTGAGTAGTCAGAGAGATTTATTTACGCAGTTATTGGACACAATAAGAGCGCACCTTTAGGAGGAAAACCACTATGAAGGGGTTTAAGATTTCTGTTACTGGTAATACATCAGCTGTTCGACAAATACTATGTAAAGGTAAATAGAGGGCCAGATATATTGTGAAGTCCCTTTTGTTTGAGATCCTCTAGTCCATTAAATTTTCTTTTTTATAAAATAACTTAAATACTGTGTAGTCATGTAGCATAAGTGTGTATGCATTAGAGAATATCATTATTTATTTTCTGAAGGAAAGCTGTAAGCTTTTGTGGAGAAGTATGGACGGTGCACCCAGCACTGGTGTTATTTTTGCTGTTATATTTCCGACATGCTTGGACCAATTTAATTTGCTGTCAAGATTTAAAACCCAGGATTGGATATAGTCAACTCATTCAGCGAAAGTAACTCCAATTATGATAGTATATAATGTGTCAGAGGGAGCGATATGCTTTTGTGGAATTCCGTGTAATTATTTTTTGAAATATATGCCTATAAAGCAAGTTTATGTCTAGTCTATCATTGTAATAGATGGTCACTATATTATATTTCCCCTTCAGTTATAGCTTCATAACATATTCTTATATAACACGCAAAATATATATATCATTTTCCCAATAAATTTCATATGAACAAGCGCGGTTAAAATATAAGTAACAGAATTGCTCCTCAGACACAGCCCCGATGATCACCTGTTGTATTAGTCAACAGGTCACGTGTTATATCACTAACTTTGACATTGACTCCTTCCTTGGAGTCAACTTCTTAGACCATGAAAGAGCAAGTCTCTGGCTTCTGATTATGTCATTTTAAGATCCACCATTTGAAAAAGTTTTCTTTAGGTCAATGAATAGTTCATCGGGTAAATTTTATCAGAGTAGGTATTATTGCATCAATTGTAGCACTCTCTGTACTTGATTTCCCTCAACGTCATACTGTTAATATTTAGTAGGTACATTGTCAGTCTAAGAAAGCAATTATTCGTTCCTTACGTATTATTCCAAGTAATTTTTATAATATTGATATAATACGTATTGGCTTCCATGTATACATGGGTCATTGCAGATACGTATATGTAATTCTTTGGCATGTTTTCTTATATTCAGGGGCATATAACAAAAGACAGATGGATTAAATAGCTCAAAAATAGCACTAAAACTTCGATAAATAGCTCAAACGTAGCACTAAAACTTCGAAATGAACATTTCTACTCTAAACTTTTATTTACATGAACAGATGTACTGGCATTGTATTTATGTTCAGACATAAAACTTGTTACTTCCTCGTTATTTGTGGGTGTTATGAAGACATATTTTGAAATTGATGTCCATTGATTGTTGTACTTATTTATGATATTAGCGCAACGGTATCCAGCTAAATTTCTCTCCATGTTAGTAAAAAATCTATATAGAATATTATGTATTTCTCTTGACCCTTGTGCTGAGTGCTGCCTTCTGGATATCTTAGAAGATTCTCCCTTCAATAGCGATGAATAATGATAGATTTTAACATTCTCTTCTATTATATTACTAACGTTGAACGTAGCCAGTACTTTTCAATATTTTTTTTAATATTTTCAATTTAGACTTACATTTTCTTTTTGTTATTTGTGGCGCTATGTATTACTCATTATATTATTGCATCCTATTATTCATTTTCAGTTTGTGTTTACGAGCACACTAAGAAAGTATGTCATTGACAAAATCTGTGAAATGAAATGTTTGTCAATGCCTCTCGTATCTTGGTCAAATTTGTTGGTTTGCATATACTGATTTCAGCTTTAGGTATATATATATATTTTACTGAAAGATCGCTTTTCTCCTTGTGAGTAATGAATCTGAATTGTTAATATCTTGCTGTTGTATGAGTGATCGGTACATAGATTGGTTTGATGCAACACTCCATGCCAGCCTATCCTGTAGTAACACATTCCGTTTCTACGTACTACTGCATCGGACATCTGCTCCAAGCTGTTTGTCATATTCCTATCTTGGTGTACCCCTATAGTTCATACCGAATACATATCCCTCGAAAACCAACTGAAAAATTCCTGGCTTTGTCCTATAATTCTATCCATCTCCTCCCATCAATTCGAATCAGTGTCTATTAATTCGTGATTCGATCTATCAATCTCACCTTCAGCATTATTATGTAACAGCACATTTCAAAATCATCTATTTTTTTCTGAGTTAGTTTTCGTCCTTGGTCCTCTTCCATACATTGCCACGCTCCAGAAGAAAGTCTTAAAGAATATCTTTCCAATTCCTACATTAGTGTTAGAAGTGAGCAAATACCTTTCCTTAAGAAAGGTCTTCCTTGCTTGAGCTAGTCTGCATTGAATTTCCGCCTTACTTCTGCCGTCGTTAGTTTCTTCGCTAACCAATTAACGATATTCAACTACTGCTTTGAAGACTTCATTTCCTATCTGATATTACCTGCATCGCTTGAATCCGTTCGTTTGCATTCCATTACATTTTTCTTGAACAGATTTATTTCCATCGTATATGCCTTACACAAGACACCGTCCATATCATTCAGCAATTTCTAGATATCCTCTGCAGACTCAGATAAAATGGCGATACCATTGGCAAAGCGCAGTGTTTTGAATTCTTCCCCTTTGATTGTGACCCCCCTTTCCAATTCCTCTTTCTTTTCTTTTACTGCCTGTTCTATGCAATCATGGAAAAGGACCGACCCGTTGGCTGAACGGTCAGCGTACTGGCCTTCGGTTCACAGGGTCCCGAGTTCTATTCCCGGCCAGCTCGGGCATTTTAATCTTAATTGGTCAATTCCAATGCCTCGGGGACTGGGTGTTTGTGTTATCTTCATCATCACATCATCCTCATCACGATGCGCAGGTCGCCTACAAGAGAGATTAAATAGCTCAAACATAGAACCCTTAGAACTAAATGTACATTTCTTCACTAAACATTTATTTACATGAACAGCGGTACTGGCATTGAATTTATGATCAAAGATAAACATGATTATTTCCTCGTTATTTTTGGGTGTTACAAAGACAGATTTTGAAATGGATATCCTTTGATTGTTGTACATATTTATGATATTAGTGCAAATGTATCCTGCTTAATTCTACCCATGTCATGTGTTTCTCTGGACACTTGCGCTGAGTATTGCCTTCTTGTGTTTATCTCACTATATCGTAGATGTTTCTATATTGAAGAGCGATGAATAATAATCGTTTTGTAACATTGTTAACACCACGTTCCAAAAGCATTTATTCTTTTACAACTGTTTATCGTCGTTGTCCCACTTACACACAATGCCACGCTCTAGAAGGAAGTATTCAAGGATGTCCATCTAATTCCTACAACAATGTTAGATATGAGCAAATATATTTTCTGAAGAACGATGGGACCATTAAATTTACGTAAAAGGATATGTGTGTTTGCAGGTAAAGTCATCCGTATGAATATTTGTTGAATACCAGAGAGGGCAAGAGGGAGGGAAAGTGGAAGGACATTATTAAATGCGAGTAACCATAAGTTTTAAAGCAACATGTGCTCAATTAAAGTGTTTCCAAATATGTAGTGAAAAAAATCATGAAAGGAGAATTTATACGTACCTTGTCCTCTTGAGCTATCACTAGGTATGTAGGCGCAGTAGTCGTCTGAAATGGTTCTCCCTGAAAACAAAAGTAACCCTTAGTTCAGCTAATACACGTTGGTTAGTATTAACGAAAAAAGAAAGAATTAAATCTATATATGCAAATTGCCGGTGCTGCTGTAAACTCAACTATTGCAACTAGAGCTACACGAGCAATCAAATGTCACTTAAAATTTATAAGCCCTAGACACACTCATAGTACCTAATAAAGAAAAAAATTTAAATGAGCATACCATGGTGATGTACATAACATAGCGTGATAAAATTTCAGTATCGTTATCAGTATTGATGGGCATGATAGCCAAGTGACATTATTGCTGCAGATTGAATTCCGGCCAATATATGTGATTTAGTTTCCATGCACCAGTGGATATTCTGTGGCTATGATTTTCATTTCCTAGTCATGTCACCGGCTCTTCTTGGTAATTCACTACTGTTGTTGAGTGTATTGTGTGTAGAAGCAACAGAATTTAATTTAATGAGACCTCCATAATTTAAAAGGCAGATAGTTGTCGACGGTACTGGAGTTTTTCTTATGGAACTGCTTCTTTTTATTGTTAGAAAATTTCCTGTATCCTGAGGTTAGATGTAGAAACTGTCATCTAGTATATTTACGTAAGGATAATAGAGTACATTAAGTAACACACAGCGTTAGGTTCAAAGATTGGAATGTAAGGCAGATATTAAGCAGAAATATAACATGTGTATCTTTGACACAGTACATTCTTAGTTTACAATATCATAATATTTAATTTTTAACAAAATTTTTGAGTTCAAATAATTCCAAATTCAGCGTCCGGAAAAATTGATTTATACACGTTATTTTAAAAAGTGTATAAACATAATTTATTTATAATTGTACAATTAGCATCATACAAACAAAAATACTTTTATGTACATTATGCTGCAAGAGGAAATTCCAAGCTTAATTCATTGTATCACCCTCTATATTGAGGCATTTTTCTTTTACTGGTGGCAACTTAACGGCAGCTCTTTCATCACGTTGGTGACGTTCCACGATTCTCCTGTAGTCGAAATTGAAGATTGCGTCATTGACATAATACGTATGTATCTATTCGCGAACAAATAAGAGTACGTTTTCTACATAAACTCGTTTTCGGATATCTTCTGCGTCGTGAATATTTAGACCTTCATGTAAGTTGTTAACAATCTCTCGAGAGTGTTTGGGCACAGTCTGCTGTGAAACGTTGTTAATCATTTCCTTTCTAAGGCATTCAGAAATAATATATAAAGTTAGTTGAGAGTTTTATTTAATACGCACAATCACACAATCTACTTTTTTTATAAAAAAACGAGAGCAGCGTATTCCTCAACGTACTAATCGGGGAAAATTCCTCTTCCATAACCAGTCATGTACAGTTATGTAATTTCTTTATTTATTTATTTACTGCGCACTACAGGTTTTCTAATCCCAATGACTGTGGCGAATGTTTACACGTGTTTTTTGAAATGTTTCAATCAGTCTAATAACCTAATATCTAAACTATTCTAGTAGTATATTTACGTTGAGGAATAAATAATATTTCATATCTAAACCTTACAAGAGACAAGTAGATAAGAACATAATTTCTTATATAAACTAGTTTAATCATCTAATATCTGAACTGTTCTAATATTATATTTACGTTTAGAAAGGAATAATGTTACTTATCTAATCCTTACAAGAAACAGGTAGATAAAAATCATAATTTCGGATCTAAAATATTCTAATAACCTAATACCTAAACTATTCTAATCTTATTCTTACAATGAGAAAGGAACAGTATTTCACATCAAATCTAATTTAATATTTACATGAAAGAGTAAAATAAGAAAATTAAAATCATAATTTCATACCAAAACTATTATTTTCCTCTAGTCCTAACACTTATAATTACATTTATGGATAGGGCTTAATGTACAACATTTATAATACATTTTGTGGTTCAAATCAGCATTACAAATTAGAGTTTTCGCGGAGATGGTGAATTGTTGAATAAACAGGTCTGGAAGTACACAGAAGTCTAAAGAATTATTTTTCTGAATTGCTCTGTTGTAGACATTGCATAGCCTGTAGAGTGGTGAATTATTGTGAGCGATTGTTCTGACATTTTTATTATGAAAAGTTACATTTGTCCTCGCATTAGAGCGGGGCACGTGGAAGCTCATGAGGTATAAAAAGTCAGGGTTGTCAATAAGAGAATTCACTGTTTTGTACAGGAACTTCACGTTATCCTTTTTCCTATTCAGTTTAAAGCTTTCTATTTAGAAATTTAGGAGAAGTTCGTTGTATGCTATGGTTGGATAATTACTGGTTTTTTAATGTAAGAATTTTAAGTATCTTTTTTGGATTTTTTTTTCGATCTGTGCAATATATATTTTATTTAATTTAATTTCCGGGTTGAACCGTGTTGTAGTTGTCTGCACATCACGTACAGTTTGCCGACGTTTCGAGTACATTGCAGTATTCTTTGTCAAGGCGACTGCAATACCCCTACTCGATCCGAAGTAATCAGTCTGCCAGGCAGAAATTTACACTAACTAGTTTGGCCCTGACCTTGGCCTTTTATATCCTAGCCTTTCTGGCTGACGTAAGACCGGGCTGTCTCTTGAGTATTCTGGAAAGTATGTGTCACAGCCAGGTAGTGGGGGCTTGCCCCCATTACATAACAGCTTGGGCAGGGGTATTGCCGTCGCCTTGATAAAGAATACTGCAATGTATTCGAAACGTCGGCAAACTCTACGTGATGTGCAGACAACTACAACAAGGTTCAACCCGGAAATTAAATTAAATAATTCTTCACACCGTGGAAGATTCACTTCTAAGAATATATATTTTGTTTTCTGGATTCCATATAACGCTTGCGTATTCTACTTTGGGCCTGACGAGTGAGCTGTAAAGGTGTATACAAGTTTTCAGGAGTTTAAAGGGTTTGACATTCCTCATCACAAAACCTAATATCCTGTATGAATCAGCAACTACCTTCTGTATATATGGGGTGAAGGTGAGTTCTCGGCCTAATAATATCGCGAGGTCTTTAACCTCATTTACTGGTTTCAGGTAATCGTAACCTAGTTTATATTTAAAGGAAATATACGTTTTATTTGGAGTGAACGACATGGATACACATTTCTCTACATTTAGATATAGTTGATTTTCAGTCGTCCTTTGTAGTAAATTACATAAGTTAGCTTGGAGGAGTTCGCAGTCTTTGATGGGGACAATGGATTTCAATACCTTAAGGTCGTCGGCGTATAAGAGAGAGTCCGAGAATTTTATTCGTTCAGGAAAGTCATTCATTAGCACTAGGAACATCCACGGCACTTGATTAGAGCCCTGGAATATTCCTGAATTTATAAGGTATTCTGTGGATGAGTTTCTTTGATAAATTTCTTTCACCTTTGCTGTTACTAGTTTACATGGACTATCTGCTGGAAAGTATAAACTGGCAGCGAGGTATTCAGTTAGGTGGAAATGTAGTAAACAGTCTGGCCTATGTTGACGACTTGGTCTTAATGGCAGATTGTGCCGAAAGCCTGCAGTGTAATACCTCGGAACTTGAAAATAGGTGCAATGAGTATGGTATGATAATTAGCCTCTCGAAGACTAAATTGATGTCATTAGGTAAGAAATTCAAAAGAAATGAATGTCAGATTGGTGATAGGAAGCTAGAACAGGTCGATAATTTCAAGTATTTAGGTTGTATGTTCTTCCAGGATGGTAATATTGTAAGTGAGATTGAATCAAGGTGTCGTAAAGCTAATGCAGTGAGCTCGCAGTTGCGATCAGCAGTATTCTGTAAGAAGGAAGTCAGCTCCCAGACGAAACTATCTTTACATCCGTCTGTTTTCAGACCAACTTTGCTTTACGGGAGCGAAAGCTGGGTGGACTCAGGATATCTTATTCATAAGTTAGAAGTAACGGACATGAAAGTAGCAAGAATGATTGCTGGTACAAACAGGTGGGAACAATGGCAGGAGTGTACTCGGAATGAGGAGATAGAGGCTAATTTAGGAATGAACTCGATGGATGAAGTAGTACGCATAAACCGGCTTCGGTGGTAGGGTCATCTGAGGCGAATGGAGGAGGACAGGTTACCTAGGCGAATAATGGGCTCTGGGAGGGTAAGAGAAGTAGAGGTAGACCAAGACGACAATGGTTAGACTCAGTTTCTAACGACTTAAAGGTAAGAGGCATAGAACGAAATGAGGCCATAACACTGGTTGCAAATCGAGGATTGTCTCGACGTTTAGTAAATTCACAGAGGTTTGTAGACTGAACGCTGAAAGGAATAACAGTCTATAATGATTATGTATGTATGTATGTATGTATGTATTTATGTATGTATGTATGTATGTATGTATGTATGTATGTATGTATGTATGTATGTATGTATCTCTGCAACCTTTTATAACATATGGGGTTATCTGATCTGGTCCCGCGGATGACTTTGGCTTGAGCTTTTTTAATGCTAGTTCATCATCCTCTACAGTAATGCTGTCAATGTGGATATTGTCAGTGGTTCATGATGGAACGTTTGGAATGTTATACTGAGCTCTACCTTGGAAATATACAGACAGGAATTACGTTGCAAACCCTTCCGTAATATTCCTATCATTCTGTAATACTTTAGAGTTTTTTAAAGAATAGAACATCTCTTTATTGCCCACCCTAGTGTACACCATCGGCTTAGAGGCAATAAAGACAAAAGCACACAGAAACAGAAAAAACAGACTTGGAACAAACAATATCTAATCTATGTTTCTTAAAACTACTAACTACCTTCCCTAACTAATTTGGTGGCATCCCCCAGGCGGATCACCAGACCTTGGGCTGTGCCACCCTACACTAATCAAACAATATCTACTATTTACCCTTAAAACTACTTACTCTAAACTCTAACTTGTATGGTGGCCCTGCAGAGGCGGATTTCCGAACCGTAAGCATCACCACCCTACACTAATACTAATAATCTACTACTACAACTAACTATCAGAAAATAAAACAATAAAAAAGACAACTGGCTGATCGTGGTATCCCTTGCTAGAGAGAGAATCCCTTTCGCCCATGACACCACTATCAGCCACACCCGTGGGTCAGATGACATCCCCACCTAAACATCTATGGCAACGTGTTTCCCTCACATTCATTGCTTGACGAATCGCCGAGGAGGATACCTGACCGTCATGCGATTCGTCATGCTCTTGTCTATTGTCCCGCCTACTGATATGAGTCGTCATAAAACACATTGCCTGCTCCCATCTTGATTCTCCTTATCTCTACGTGCGGACATGTTTGTTTTACTCACCTTGGGATGGGTCCTTCGTAACCCATCCTTCCATCTTATATTCGCCCTTCCCTCCCTTTTTCAAATCTTTTCATCTCTCTTCTTCGCTTTCACCTTTTCATCTATCTTATAGTAACTTATCCACTATATTGTACACCCATTCATTTACCTTATAATAACTTGTCCACTATATTGTCTTAGAGTTTTTTTAAACACCATTTAACAACACTGGACTGTCAACAGTTTTACAGTTTCCTTATTCCTCACCGATCTTTCCTCTTATTTATATCTTTTAGATTTTTTATCCACTAATTAATTACACATTTCTTTAAATTACCAGTTTCAATACACGTGTTTACCCTGTTTAATTTTTTCTATCCACTATGATCTAATGTTAATCTATTTCACTTTTTTTACTGAAATTGGCCACATATCAACATTTATCTTACTCATCATTGTTGTTCCTCATATTTGCATCACTTAGTTAAAAAAGACACTCACTATTACACCTTTCTATACATACCCATTGTAGTTCGCACATTTCTTTCTTATTTTCGTCCCTTTGACCTAGAATTATTAATCACAATTTTTTTATTAATCTGCATCACTTAGCCTAAACATCATTATCTCCAACGCTATAGTGCAATCTTTTTCTTTTGGCACTCATTATCTGGATCATAATAACTTCCTATTGTTCACTTAGTTTCTTTACAAACCTATCTCTAACCAAATTTAAATATTTTGATATATTTGTTCCTCTTTCCCATTCTCTGCATAACCATGTCGTCATCTTATGATCTTTTCTACTTTTTCTATCTCCTTTTTATTCAACACTTTCATTTTTATCTCTTTTAATTCACTACATTTAGAAAATATATGTATATCCGACCATACCTGTCCACATAAAATACATCTATCCTTATGTTCTCGACCTATCCATCTTAAATTTTTTGGGATTCCCATAACCCACCAGTATAATCCTCTTTTACCCCTTCTACCCTCAAATTCGGTTCTTGGGTTCGTAATTTCCACTAATTTGTTTAATACTGATAATGAGTCTCTTTCCCTACATTCCATTATTAAATTCTGTCTTTCTATATCAGCCACTCTCTTTTCTAACTTTCTCAATACCCAATCTTTCCTCTCTCCTCGTCTTTCCCACCATTCTTCTAATCCTATCTTTCTTAATTTGTTTTTGCATTTATTCACCCAGTACTCTTCGTTCTCCATACTTTTCTGGAACCTATATACCTCTTGTATTAAATCTCCTCCTTTTCCTTCTTCCAATCTCATCCAATATTTCATTATCCTCTTTGCTATAGTAATATCTATCGATTCTTTACAAACTAATCTAGTCCCCACATTAGCAGTACAATTAGGAACCCCCATCATAATCTTACTAAATTTTGCCACCACCTGGTTTAATTCATTTCTATTCTCCTCGAATCCCCACACTTCTACCCCACATAACATTTTTCCTTTAACCATTGATTGGATCACCATTCTCTGAATTTTGTATTTAATATCAGGGAATTTATTCTCCTATACCCCCACTATAGCCAATGCTCCTCTCCCTTTTAATTTAGCTGTTTTGGTCTGGTCTTTCCATGTTCCATTGCTACTAATTATCACTCCTAAGTACTCAATTTTTTCCGTTCTGATATCTTCTTGTTCTACTATCCAAAATTTCTTTTCTTTCTTGTCTTTCCTTTTCCTGCATACCATTATCTGTGTCTTCTGTATATTTATTCTAAGTGCCCAACTTTTTGTGTATTCCACCACCTCTGCTAGCCCTTTTCTCAACCCCCTTGCTGTTAGTGCCAAAATCAATCAATCATCCGCAAATAGCAGTCCAGGTATTTCCCGTTTGTTTATCCAAGGACATTGCCAGCCCTCGTCTCCATGACCGTCTAATATATTGTTTATAAACAATAAAAACAATATCGGTGACAGTTTACAGCCTTGTCTTACACCTCTCTTGGATTCAATACACTTACTCAATTCACCCCCTTGTAATTTAATCATCACCATTACTTCCTCGTATATTCCTTCTATTGTCATTCTCATTTTCTTTGATAGCCCGATATCCCTTAACCTAGTAAACAACGCCTCCCTATTCACTGTATCGAAGGCTTTCTTCAAATCTATTGCTGCTACATATAATCTCATCCCTGCTATGTTGACATATTTCGTAATTAAAGTATCCAAAATCCATATATTATCCACAGAATTTCTCTCTTTTCTGAACCCATTTTGTTACTCCGAAATCTTTCCATACTTCTCTGCCCAATATAAAATCCCATTGGCTAAAATTCCTGTGTATACCTTCGATAACGAGTCAAGGAGTGTTATTCCTCTGTAGTTATTAGGATCACTTCGACTACCTTTATTCTTGTATATAGGACATAATACTCCTTTTCTCCATTCACTAGGAAATTTCGCCGATTCCCATATCTTGTTGAAATAATTTACCATCACCTTCAACATCGATTCGTTTGTCCCTACTTCCTTCCATACTCTATTGGTAATACCATTCGCCCCACCCGCTACTTTCGTTTTTATTTTACTTAACAAACTAATTATTTCTTGGATTGTTATTTCCCCATCTAGTAACTGTACTCCTACTTGCAAATCTCTTCGGATAAATGTCCTACTTTTTTCCCCATGCCAATCTCCTCTCCCACTCAAAAGACCTGCAAAATATCCTACCCACTCGTTTTCTTCTATGTTTGCTCCCTTCCCCGTAAGCATAGTTCTCTTAAGTTTGTTACTGGTTTCCCATATCCTCTCAAATCTTTTCTCTTTGCAATATCCGTTCACTCTTTCTGCTTCCGTCTCTCTCCAGCATTTCTTTTGCTCATTCAGTAGCTTCTTGTATTCTCTTCTTTGTTTACAATATTCCTCTCTTTTTTCTTGTTTCCCACCTTTCTTAAACTCTGCTAGTGCTGACATAACTATCCCACGTTCCCTCTTACAATCTTCATAAAAACATCCCGTGGCTCTGATTTTGGCTCCCTCTTCTCTTATATTTACTTTCTTTCCCACCTCCCATACAGGACGCTCTATTATTTTTAAGGCTTTATCTATGTCCTCTTCTTCTAGCACTCTTTCAGCTTCTACTCTTATACTATCTCCCCTCTCACTTAACACCAATCTCAATTTCTCAATCGTAGTTTCATACCAAATATATTTCCATCTCGCTTTATGCCCCATCCTATTTCCTAACCCTCTCTTTGCTTCACTATTTTCCTCTCTTAATTTTATCCTAATGGGCATGTGATCTGTTGACCCACATTCTACCACCTCCTTAAAACTGTTTTCGAGCCTACTCCTATATCTACCACACTCCCTCCCTTTTATGTGATGAATGTCAGTTCTCCCGTAGTGTCTCCCTTCATCCATCAATTTAAAATATATAATTTTTCTATAGCACATAGCTCTAGCAAATTTACACCATTACTATTTATCTCTTTGTCTTTACTATTCCTTTGCACCCTCTCACTTCATTATCCTCCCTCCCATAATTCGGTACCCTATTACTCACTCTTGCATTCCAATCTCTATTAGTATCATTCCATCATCCATATATGTACCTTTAATGTTATGTATTTCTTCAATCAGATCTTCTAAAAAAATTGTATTCGCATAAACTGAATCCTTAGGATGGCTGTGCAAGAGAGCTATACAAATTGCCTCTTTCTCTTCTCTTCCCATTTTAACTCTAAACCACACCACCCCTTCTACCTCATTTTGTATTCTCTCTACTCTCCCTACTATCTCATTTTTTATTAAGACTGTTATCCCTCCCGGATTCCTTCCCATCCTCCCTATTTTCTTTTTTTGTGACATTGACTACTCTATACCCATCACATTCGATTTCTATCCCTTTCCCTAGCCAAGTCTCTACTAGGGCAATGATCTCAAACTCTTTGACTAATTTCTCTATTTCTTTATTTCCTAGTTTCCCCATCAACCCCTCAATATTCCACAACCCTATTGTCATCTCTAGTTATTTTTTTCCTCCCTCTCTCTGCTTCTGTACTTCTCCACTTCCACCCCTATTCCTCGTCACTCTTTCTTGTAATTCTTCTCCATCTCTATCCCCTCCTTCATTTCTCTCATCCTCCTTCCCTTTGTCCGTGCCTACGCCATTTTTCTTTACCCATAAATCCTTCAAACTTAATGATCTTTCCTTACTTAATACCTGTCTTCTCTCTATTTTATTTTCTGAATACCTTTTATTCGGTGAGGATGAATCCTTACCCTGTCTCCTATTGTTTTCAACTGCACTTTTCATTTCGCTCTGTCCCACTTGTGACACATTACTTGCTTCTTCCATCTCTACACTGCGCTGACTCTTCAAGGTCTCTGCAGTCTCGACCATCTGTTTGCTGGCTCTGCTGGTCAGCGGTTCTCTACTTTCTGCTCCGGATCTGGTGTGGACTTCGCTCACTTCCGTAATATCACTCTCCACTACGTCACTACCACTTCTCCTAGCGCTCTTCCTTGCTGCTCCCTCTGCCGTCCCGGACTCCGTCTGTTGTTGTTAGTGTTCCTCATCCAGTTTTTCTAGCTGGTTTACTCCCCATATACGATTCCATCTTCCGTCTCCAACCACTAATTGTTGTCCTCTGATATATGCTTTGAGTCCTTGTTTTTTGCATCTTTTAAGTGTCTGTTTAGGATCCTGTTCTTCTCGATGTTTTCTCTGTTCATCTCTCTTCGTATCCACACTTTCTCTCCTTTTAGATTGCTCGAATTTCTTATCACAATGTCAGCCATCAGGGTGGATAATAATTTCACTCTGATTGGCCTTCTTCCCTTCATTTTCCCCACACGTTGCACATCGTCTATATCTACTTCACTAAAATTGATTTTCTTTCTATTCTGGATCACTTCAACCACTTTATATACTAGTTCCACTTTTGTTTCTTTTTCTTCTTCTTGGACACCATATATAAAAATATTTTTTCTCACACTATCTTCCACACCCCTCTCTACTAGTCTCTTAGTTTCTCTCAGGTCTCGCTCCAAGCTTCTTACTTTCTGTTTCAACACGTCCAACTCGTCTTTATTACATCCTTCCTCTTCTAATATCTTCTTTACGTCTTCCTTAATACTAGACTTTAGGTCCATAAAGTCCTTGGAGAGCTCTCTAAACATTTCCTTTATTTGTTCTGTCTGACAAGCCTCCCTTATCATATCTCTTAGTGCTTCAAATTCTTCCCATCCAATGGAGACGCCTGGTCCTGGGCCAGGATTTATTTCCACCCCTCCTATTATCCATAGCACAATCACCACCGCCGCCACCAGTAGAGTAGCCACCACCCTTCTTTTTTCACCTTTCAGCTCCATTCTTGTCTCCTTTAAGCTTCCCTTTATGCCGTTCCATCTCCCAGTCGCTATCCTGTACTGGGTCAACTTGTTACCGATTGTTCCGCTGCTCCGCGCACTACTCAGCACATCCGCACTCCTTACTGTCTCAAAGACGACTGTAATACTTTAGAGTTGTATTCATGGGTATTGCGATTATTGTTGTTTATTCAATCTTTCTTTAAGTTACCCACGTCCAAAATGTTTTTGTGTTATCATTGATATCCTGCTCTACAGTTTATACATAATCGTTATATTAGGATTTAATTGCAGACTTAGTGTCGGACGTTAATGTTTTAAATTGGCTATTGTAATATTCTGAAAGGTGCTTCAGTTTTCGGTAGTATTCTTTCTCTTTCAGTTTTTGTTTATGCTCTCTGTAAACCAAACTGGGTATGTTCTGACCTTCCACGAGCCGCTTTTAGGAACAGTACTGCTCTGTCTACATCAGTGCATTCGTACAGGTCTTCAAAGTAAGATCTCTTAGTCCTGTGAACAAGTGTTCAAATTTAGCTTTTTTGAAATTATATGTATTTTGAGCTTCCCTTTTGCAGTTTCTACGGTTTGGAGTGATATGTACTTCTATTTCTAGGGTGGGGTGATGGGGGTACTCAGGTATCAGCGGATAAATGTTCCTTTTACAGGTGACAATCGTAATTGTCTGACGGGCGAATACAAAATCCAAAGTTTTACTGTTACTGTTTGGAACGGAATTATAGGACTTCAAGTCGTGTAAATTGAGGAATTACTTTAGTTCTTGGGTTTGTCTCGTTAAATTTAAGTCACTGTTTTCTTTACTTATTACTGTTGGCATGTTAAAGTCTCCAGTAATTATTACATTACTATCCATTATATCATAGTGAGATTCCATCCAACTAAATACCTCACAATGAACCTCTACTTTTCCGCTCGGATGTACGTACACGTAAATTAGATACCAGACCTGTCCCCGAATATTTACCTTCCGAAATAACCCCTCGAAGTTTCCCCTTGTTTGCTCGACCTTGAGGACAGGTAATCCGCTTCTAACTGTTATGACTACCCCACATCCCCGCCCCGTTGAGCGCCTTAATCTGTCAGCACGGTATACTTTGTACTTATTACAACAGATCTCGGTATTATACACACTAGCATCTAACCAGGATTCAGTGAGCATTATTACATCGAAATTATCCCTAAGAATGTTTACATTTAAGTCATCTAGTTTAGTCTTAAGACCACGTACATTCCGGTAATAAATGGAAAGTCTACAGTTCTCCATCACAATTACAATTTAGGTAGGTCATCCTGGTTATTGATAACAATGACTCCAGATCATTGTGTCTTGCGTATTTTAATTATACCATTCCTTACCCAAATGTAAGCGTAATTCTTCTCCCTCCGGACTGCACGGGCCTGCGCCAGCAACTCCTTCTTCTGAGGGGAAAGACTCTCCTTTACATATATGATGTTGTCACCAGGAAATCCTAGTTGTCTGTTGGAGAGATTTCGCTTCACTCGCCTCCACTCCATGAAGTAGTCATTGTCCGTTCTTCTTAGAGATTTCACTCTGATCCCGCAGTGTATCCGGTTTGGTGCCTTAGGGAGTCGATGGCAAGCATCCACCATTTCTTCTTTAAGTTCTATGTCCAACGCACTCCCGACATTCTTTACCGTGTCTAGAACGAATTCATTCGGTATACCCGGAAGCCCATGTATTTCGATGGTATTCCTTCTCGTATACTGTTCAGCTTCCCCCACACGGATTTATAAGGATTTTATTTTATCCTTCAGAAGACGATTATCCAGAGTGAGGTTTTCTATATCCTGGAAACACTGTTCCACATCTTTTTGTTGTTTGGAAATCAGATGTACAGTATCATTTAATTTCTTGTGACACAGTTCAAGGGAATTACCTAAATCTGTCTCTCGAGTCTTCTGGTCTTCCTTCATTTGCCTTATTTTTTCAGTTAACTCTTCCATTAATTCGCAAATGCTGTCTAACGAGGGGGAGTTCGTGGTAGTCAATGATGTTGATTTCCGCGCACTGTTTCTTGGTTCATGTCTTGTACACTTATCGCAAGTCCATACCGTGTGTCTGTTTACACAGTTCGTACAGTTTTTGTGGTACCAATTTTTACATGCCACGCCCTGTACCTTGGGGGCCCTCCCCAAGTCGACCGCACATTCTTCGCAGGCGCTCGCTTCGCTGAGTTATTTACGTGCCCTTTATTTCTCAAATTACTCGGGTTTAATGGTTAATCAGAATATTGTCACTTTGGTCGTAGTTGTGAAGTATCACACACTATTATCACACCACAGATACACTCGCAAGTCCCGATCTGACACTAGGTAGTAACACATTGCAGGAGCTTGTTATTTTCGTGCTCTTCACTTAGCCGACATGCTGCAATGAATTAATTTCGTTAGGTTCATTCATCAACTTCCAGACCCTCCCATTTTCTGCTTCTCTCAGATTATGATTATAGCATTCATCCCATATCCTTTTGTACCTACCTCTTCTTTCCCGGTTTAATTCTGGCCAGTTTTCCACTATTAATGCTAAGTAGAAGAATGTCAACTTGTTGTGTTCCCGAAGTTCATATAATATGCAATTAGCTCTTGTGGAAAATGACTAAATTAACTTTTAACTATACTCATAACCCAACAGCCGAAAGCATTATTAAGGCCATGGATTCCAATTACATTTCATAGATCACGTCATTAATCATTCTGCTTTGTACTAATTTCCAAACTTGATGTTATTTCTTTTGAAATTAAATGTATTTTTCAGAAATTGACTGAAATTATCCGAAATAAGGAGCATTTCTGAAATTAATGTGAAGCTTTCCGAATTCAAGTTTTTCCTCCAAAATTGTATTTGTAGTGTTATATACATAACTCTTCCTTAAAAGTAGTTTTACGGAATGCCTACATTTACAACTGTTTGTGATTGATTTTACATCAATAGCTGGCTTGATATACACATGATGATACTCACGGATATTACGGTTTTTATGACAAATATTTTCGGTTCTGGTGGATTAGTCATGGAAAATTGGAGCCTGTCTATTGTACGATGACGAATATTACTGTATAGAGGATGAATGGTAATCGAAAAATCCAATATTAGTTATACCTTTGTGACATTGCATTTTTTGCCGCGTTATAGCATGGCGTCAAACTAGGTGTATGGACCACGCGAGGCGGAATTAATGCAAAGCAAACTGTGTTTCAGAAGTTCACAGGGGCCGAACTCGGAGAAGTAGAGTATGATCACGAAGGCGGTGGAAGAAAAGAACATTGGAAAGCTAAGTGGGTTGTTTGAAAAGAAACAGGATAAAATATATACATTACTATCACAAAACTAACTGCAGAGATTGAATGCTAGACATAGACATCATCTGAGGAGGATCGCAACGATGTTGCTTAAATACGGATAAGAGAGTCTACAACTAACAGTTGAAAAAGGAAAATATTACAAAAAACGGTGATACAGTTCAAGATAAGAAGAGGGAGACTTCGCAGGCAAAGCAAGTGGTCAGGCAACGACTAGAACGCTGATTGCTGACGAAGCGAGATATTGCCGAGTAAATACAAGAAGAAAATTTCAAGAAGAAAGAAGATTAACACAGAAAGAACGTCAGAGAAACGAAATATAATCTGAATTCTCTATCGATTTAAAACAGAACTGATATTTGAGCAGTAGCGAACTTCATATAACGTATGAAAGCAATCATATCATATCATATCATATCATATCATATCATATCATATCATATCATATCATATCATATCATATCATATCATATCATATCATATCATATCATATCATATCATATCATATCATATCATATCATATCATATCATATCATATCACATCATATCATATCATATCATATCATATCATATCATATCATATCATATCATATCATATCATATCATATCATATCATATTTTTATTCTATTCAGCCTAGCGAAAGAATGAAATCCGTCATTATGTGCTACTATATCTGCAGTGTACCGAGCTCGATAGCTGCAGTCGCTTAAGTGCGGCCAGTATCCAGTATTCGGGAGATCGTAGGTTCGAATCCCACTGTCGGCAGCCCTGAAAATGGTTTTCCGTGGTTTCCCATTTTCACACCAGGCAAATGCTGGGGTTGCAGTGGACCAACTTGGAAATGAGGGTGCAACAGACTATCCAACTAACCTAATGTAGGAAGGGAGTCCCGCCGATCTATGGAATCCAGCCAGCAAAGGGCAGCACCTGTAGCCTGGATGGCTACAGATTCGTTATAAACTCGAGAATGACAAGCTAAATTTTCTATAATATAGTTCTTAATTAAATTAATATAGGATTTTGTGAGGTGAATATTACATAAAATTGTGTATATATGATATAAATGTTATTAGTGGAGTGCAATGTCAAAATCGAATTCTCAAAGTATGTTCGGATCGACATACCTCGATTGGGAGAATTAATAGTGTGTACTGAATGCAATGTGTTAGCTACAAAGAATTTATTACTGATAGCAGAAATGAGTAGGCTTTACTACTGCGTAGTGACAGTGCATATTAAGAAATGGGTAGTGTAGAAGAGTCAAGTAACCTAACGTGTCGTTGGTCTTCATGATAACACGATATAGGAGTGATATGCCGCAAGTGTTATTCATAGTCGATGCAGAAATGGAAAGGAGAAATAAATACACTAGAAGGTTAGATATGATCGTGGAAAGTGAGATGTGATCCAGCGAAGTGAAGATGTTTTCAATGGAAGAGAATACTACGTGGGAAATGTGTTTACGAGTAAACATTATGAGATATAAGAGAAATGGCAATGTTATGAAGATGTTATGAATGAAATAAATGTTATGTAGCTTATAATGAAGAAAATAATGCATCGTCGAGAAGAAGTTAAATGAATAAGGTAGAGAAGCAATAAAATAAGAATGAAGAATGCGTTTAATTAAGTGGGGATCGTACACAAGAAGCATTGCCATGGAAAGATGTATCTCATCGTGGGAATAGAGTAATATAATGAAGGCATAGCCATACTTAAACGTCAAGTCAAATCGTTCTCACTATATCCATATGTTTGAAATAAAAATGTAACGTTAGGAATACAATCAATATCCCATGTTGATACAGCACAAGGTAATACGTGGAAAATACTGCTGTAATGATAAATTCTGACATCCATAGTTATATTTGAGCAATAAAATCGACTGAAAGGAATGAATCAAATTAAGAAGCGAATGTCATTTCATAAAGAGAGAACTTAGAATCTTAAATAAAATTGTGACTATTTAAGAACTAGAATTATTAATATTCAATCTTAGATAATAGTTTTCATAAGGTTACATGGTGTTGTCCAAATAATTAAATACAGTATGGTTAGGTCAGTAGGTGCCACGACTATGCACGGCATTAGAAATAGCAAGCTTAGCGAGTCATTCAACGGTAATTAAAATATTTGACAGTGACAGAAGAACATTTTAGTTGGTCATAATTGATATTCTAAAACTTAAAAATTAAAACATGGGCCTCTTTCCGAATGATTTTAATAATTTTCAGGATACATGCCTGTGGATATGTATGAATGTAAGAGCAGTGTTTAATTAAGAGTTTAATGAAAGGAAATGAGAAAATTAACCCATGTCAGGACTACATGTGGTCAGAATTTGAATTGATGTGTACATAAAGACAATATCATTATATTTATGGGGAATTTTGGAGAATCAAATAAGACAATAATACGATATTCTTCTCCCTAAGATTAATACTGAGTTAATAAACTAGTTGGTTAAGATTAAATAAGTGTGATATAAACATTTATTGGATGAAATGGTGGAATAAGTTATTGATAAGTATATATTGCGATTCTAGTCTTTCTAAAGCGTTGAAATAGGTGCATAGGAATGGAGACGAACATCACAAATGTCGGATTACGAGTTTTTGGCAAATGCACCAATCTTCTGGATTCACGTAAAGCGTAATTTTACAGTAAACATACCCTGAGATCATCTGAGTAGTCAGAGAGATTTATTTACGCAGTTATTGGACACAATAAGAGCTCACCTTTAGGAGGAAAACCACTATGAAGGGGTTTAAGATTTTTGTTACTGGTAATACATCAGCTGTTCGACAAATACTATGTAAAGGTAAATAGAGGGCCAAATATAATGTGAAGTGCCTTTTGTTGGAGATCCTCTAATCCATTAAATTTTCTTTTTTTTATAAAATAATTTAAATACTGTGTAGTCATGTAGCATAAGTGTGTATGCATTAGAGAATATCATATTTATTTTCTGAAGGAAAGCTGTAAACTTGTGTGGAGAAGTCTGGACAGTGCACCCAGCACTGGTGTGATTTTTGCTGTTATATTTCCGATATGCTTTGACCAATTTAATTTGCTGTCAAGAATTAAAACCCAGGATTGGATATAGTCAACTCATTCAGCGAAAGTAACTAGAATTATGATAGTATATAATGTGTCAGAGGGAGCGATATGCTTTTGTGGAATTCCGTGTAATTATTTTTTGAAATATAGGCCTATAAAGCAAGTTTATGTCTAGTCTGTCATTGTAATAGATGGTCACTATATTATATTTCCCCTTCAGTTATAGCTTCATAACATATTCTTATATATCACGCAAAATACATATCATTTTCCCAATAAATTTCATATGAACAAGCGTGGTTAAAATATAAGTAACAGAATTGCTCCTCAGACAGGGCCCTGGTGTTCACCTGTTGTAATAGTTAACAGGTCACGTGTTATATCACTAACTTTGACATTGACTCCTTCCTTGGAGTCAACTTCTTAAACCATGAAAGAGCAAGTCTGTGGCTTCTGTTTATGTCATTTTAAGAACAGGATGATCCACCATTTGAAAAAGTTTTCTTTAGGTCAATGAATAGTTCATCGGGTAAATTTTATCAGAGTAGGTATTATTGCATCAATTGTAGCACTCTCTGTACTTGATTTCCCTCAACGTCATACTGTTAATATTTAATAGGTACATTGTCAGTCTAAGAAAGCAATAATTCGTTCCTTACGTATTATTCCAAGTAATTTTGACAATGCCGATGTAATACGTGTTAGCTTCCATGTTTACATGGGTCATTGCAGATAAGTATATGTAATTCTTTGGCATGTTTTCTTATATTCAGGGGCATATAACAAAAGAGAGGTGGATTAAACAGCTCAAACATAGCACTAAAACTTCGAAATGAACATTTCTACTCTAAACTTTTATTTACATGAACAGATGTACTGGCATTGTATTTATGTTCAGACATAAAATTGGTTATTTCCTCGTTATTTGTGGGTGTTATAAAGACATATTTTGAAATTTATATCCTTTGATTTTTGTACTTATTTATGATATTAGTGCAACGATATCCAGCTTAACTTCTCTCCATGTTAGTACATAATCTATGTAGAATATTATGTATTTCTCTTGACCCTTGTGCTGAGTGCTGCCTTCTGGATATCTTAGATGATTCTCCATTCAATAGCGATGAATAATGATAGTTTTTTAACATTCTCTTCTATTATATTACTAACGTTGAACGTAGCCAGTACATTTCAATATTGTTTTTTTTAATATTTTCAATTTAGACTTGCATTTTCTTTTTGTTATTTGTGGCGCTATGTATTACTCATTATATTAATGCATCCTATTACTCATTTTCAGTTTGTGTTTACGAGCACACTAAGAAAGGCTAGCATTGATATAATCTGTGAAATGAAATGTTTGTCAATGCCTCTCGTAAATTGGTCAAATTTGTTGGGTTGCATATACTGATTTCAGCTTTAGGTATATATATATATATTTTCCTGAAAGATCGCTTTTCTCCTTGTGAGTAATGAATCTGAATTGTTAATATCTTGTTGTTGTATAAGTGATCGGTACATAGACTGGTTTGATGCAACACTCCATGCCAGCCTATCCTGTAGTAACACATTCCGTTTCTACGTAACTACTGCATCCTACATCTGCTCCAAGCTGTTTGTCATATTCCTACCTTCGTGTACCCCTATAGTTCATACCGAATACATATCCCTCGAAAACCAACTGAAAAATTCCTGGCTTTGTACTATAATTAATCCATTCCCTCTCATCAATTCGAATCAGTGACTATTCATTAGTGATTCGATCTATCAGTCTCACCTTCAGCATTATTATGTAACAGCACATTTCAAAATCATCTATTATTTTTATTTCTGAGTTAGTTTTCGTCCTTGGTCCTCTTCCATACATTGCCACGCTCCAGAAGAAAGTCTTCAAGAATATCTTTCCAATTCCTACATCAGTGTTAGAAGTGAGCAAATACCTTTCCTTAAGAAAGGTCTTCCTTGCTTGAGCTAGTCTGCATTGTATTTCCGCCTTACTTCTGCCGTCGTTACTTACTTCGCTAACCAATTAACAATATTCAACTACTGCCTTGAAGACTTCATTTCCTATCTGATATTACCTGCATCGCTTGAATTCGTTCGTTTGCACTCCATTACATTTTTCTTGAACAGATTTATTTCCAACTTATATTCCTTACACAAGACACCGTCCATATCATTCAGCAATTTCTAGATATCCTCTGCAGACTCAGATAAAATGGCTATACCATTGGCAAAGCGCAGTGTTTTGAATTCTTCTCCTTTGATTGCGACCCCCTTTCCAATTCCTCTTTCTTTTCCTCTACTGCCTGTTCTATGCAATCATGGAAAAGGAGCGACTCGTTGACTGAACGGTCAGCGTACTGGCCTTCGGTTCAGAGGGTCCCGGGTTCGATTCCCGGCCGTGTCGGGCATTTTAATCATAATTGGTTAATTCCAATGCCACGGGGACTGGGTGTATGTGTTGTCTTCATCATCACTTCATCCTCATCACGACGCGCAGGTCACCTACGGGTGTCAAATGGAAAGACCTGCACCTGGCGAGCCGAACCCATCCTGGGATATCCCGGCACTAAAAGTTATACTACATTTCATGGAAAAGGAGCGGGAAACTGCATCAGAAATGAGGAATATTTAGTTGATGGAGGATGTCTTGGACACGTCACTTTCTTTAGTGCATAGTAATGCAATCCTTACGGGTTTGGTTTGTTTACGGCATTCTCTCCATTTCGCTTGTCTGAAGTAGTCACTTGCCGTAGATTTGGAGCCAAAGTTATTACTTTGTAAGATTGGTATTCCTGATTTGTGTGATATATTCAATTACGAATATTCTCGAATATATCATCGCGGAATTATAATACTCCAAATTTAACACACATTAAATACATGCAGTTAAAGCAGATTTTAAATGATATTTGTAATTTGAATACTTTACAATTGCTTTGCACGAATTCCTAAAAATTCATAAAAAGGGACACATAACATCATTTCATGACAAGTTATTCCGTAAATTTGAATTACATTTCCTTTTACACTAGAGTCATCATCTCTAAGTACCTTCAGAGCTCTCCTCTCGCCTCTTCATATATTGGGCGCGGGCACAACAGCACACCTTATGGGTCTCACATATTTCTCTCTTAACTCCTCAGCCTCATCCGTAGGTAGAATGTGGATGGCTGCCTCAACGGAAGTAATTTACTCCTCAGAGGGAATTTTAGAGGGTGCGATAGCGAAATTCAGGCCCCTAGGTAGAACTGCCGTTTGGTTCTCGTCCAAGGATTTCTTGGAAGGATTGATGACAAATTTACTAGCATCTGGGTTCTTGCAAGAGACCGCATTTTTGAGGTAGTCGGAGACAGAAAAATAAGTTCCTCCGACCTCCGACTAGCTCAGCAACAGGCGGTCTCTCGCACGAACCCGGATGCTAGTAAAACTGTTGTAAATCTTCCAAGAAATACTTGGACGAGAACCAAACGGGAGTTCTAGCTAGGGGTCTTAATTTCGCTGTCGCGCCCCTTCTAAAATTCCCACTGACGAGTTAATTGCTTCCGTTGAGGCAGCCATCAACAAACTACTTACGGATGAGGCTGAGGAGTTAAGACAGAAATGTGTGAGACTTATAAGGTCCGCTGTTGTACACGTGCCCAATTTAACAAGAGGCGATAGGAGAGCTCTGAAGGAACTTACAGATGATTCTGAACTGACCATTCTCTCAGCTGTTATGGGTAATGCGACAGTGGTTATGGACACTGACGAGTATAAGATCTCGGCTATATAGTCAGAGCCTGTCTGCAGACTGTGCTCACGTGACCCTGCCACTCGTCAGCCCAACGCCACCGTGAAGCACTTAAGGCAATCTTCAATTCCAAAAGGGGAGGCTAAACATCTTTCCCCCGGGGACGCAGTGCACCTTGATTATATGTTCCCCTCAGACCTATTGTTAATGCCATAGGTTCTCCTATGTATGCTCTGGCTGAATACCTAAGCAAATTGCATCAGCAACACATAGGGCGATTTTAATCACACTTCAGGAACACTCGGTATTTCGTCAACAAACTGTCTACCATACCCCTTCAACCTAATGCACTTTTGGTGAGTTTCGATGTGGAGTCCTTGTTCACTAAAGTGCCGTTTGACTCGGCCATGATTCAATTTGAACACATGCTACCTGAGGACATTACTAAGATATTTTACCACATTATGATTTCCAGTAATTTCTTGTGGGGTGGAATTTTTTCCGAACAGACGGACGGAGTGGCTACGAGACGTCCACTTTCGCCCGTAGTGTCGAATTTCGTTATGGAGATTTTGAGGAGGAGGCTATTGTTCGGCGCCCGTCAAACCTATGATATGGTGGAGGTATGTTGATGATACATTTGTGGTCTGTATAGAAGGTCCTGAGAAACTTGATATATTTCGAAACCCCCGCAATCAACAATATCCTTCAATTAAATTCACTATAGAAATATAGTCGGACGGATGCCTCCCTCTCTTGGATGTTCTAGTAACAAAGAAACCGGACGGCTCCCTAGGACATACCGTAAATTGTACGCCTACCTACACAAATCGATATCTTCATGCAGAATCTCATCACCATCCAGCAGGAAAACAAGGCATTCTCACGACACTCGCCAACAGGGCGAGACGAATTTGTGAGCCATCAAATATCCAGGTGGGTCATGATGTCGTGTTCCAAGATGCTCGAGCTCTTACCCACACTAGACACTACAGGTTGAGGATTATACGGGAAGCTGTGGAAATACGTAGAAATCCTAATAATTTCAACACGGTCACTGGCTATCAATTAAGTAACACCTGGTTGCCAGCCACTAAGGGTTTTGCATAGGTAGTTCCCTTCCCTGCCCCTTCACTATTTGTATTTCGGTGTTTTCCAAATTCTTACGTTCCTCATCGCTAGATGTTTCATTCCATGCGTGTGTCAGTGTCATACTTTCATATGTGCGTACACCTGTCATGTTATGTTATGTTATGTTATGTTATGTTATGTTATGTTACGTTACGTTATGTTATGTTATGTTATGTTATGTTATGTTATGTTATGTTATGTTATGTTATGTTATGTTATGTTATGTTATGTTATGTTATGTTATGTTATGTTATGTTATGTTATGTTATGTTATGTTGCGATGTTTGGGACATCACTGCATGTTTTTAATTATTGAACTATGAAATTAGTTGATAAGATGTGTATATTTAATCACTGATAGGTCATGTTAAAATTAATATGTATATATATATATATATATATATATATATATATATATATATATATATAGAGAGAGAGAGAGAGAGAGAGAGAGAGAGTTTTTATCATCCATTTCAATCATCATTTCATTTCTTTGTATCGCGGCTATAACGAATTCTGAACGAACAAATTATTGGGTAAAGTATTTCAACATCATGCATATTTATAACTTGCAGTAAATTTTCCAATAGCCGTTGTGAGGTGACCAGAGTCAGCAGGCTAATTTTAGCCCAATTCCAGGAAAAGTACGTCATCTAGGTTACGAGAGACCTTACCCTCTCTACCTCATGAAGAGACAGTTGATACATTATTAACACCCACTTTTCAATCTCCGCTTCGGGACGCGTTATTTCAGCGGGAAAGTTCAGCCTATGTGAATGAACGTAATGAAGCAACGTGATGGATTCACAGCAATACATCGGAGAAGGAATGAGACCTCGAATCTTACTGGACCATGTGAAATGGCTGATGGAAGGAGACTTTTGAACCGATATATACCACCGACAAGAGCTAGAGAGGACATTCATACTCTTATTCTTACTCGTGAGCAGATTGCCACTTGTATTCGGACATTCTGATTCTGATTCTCACTCTTGGAAGACACTCTTACTACGATTCTGCGACTGCACATCGGAGAAGATTTTAACTTGGTTCACTTCGCATCTGAGTATATTCTACTCAAACGTTACTCTCATTGGGACTTGTTATCTCAATGAAGAGAGGTAGTCAACGGGAGACCGGTTCTGACTAGTATAGGGGAGGAGAGCTTTTATTATGAATTTAGCTACGCTACTGTTCCGTAATACGGAAGAATACAAGTGTATTCTCTCCATGAACATAACCCATGGTGGTTTTGCATTTAAAATTAGGACTCATTACGACTTTATGTAAGGAGTACAGTAGGAAGTGTTAAGGACAGGAAATGTAGAAGTAGGACTGGAATCCAACAACAGAGAAGGCAGCCGGTACCAGATCCACACATCATCAGCTTCAAGACAACAGAGTCTACATATGGTGAGCTTATGGCATAAGTTACTGCAAGTCTTCGCGCAACAGTTCATTTTTAAAATTAATTTCATTCAATTTTTCTTTTGCTTCCGTAAGTTCAGATGTCGTTAAAACGCCGTTACGTCACGTTTTTCATCTTAATAAATAGCTGTTTTAATTTGTATTTTATGAAATGATTATTAATGATCCTTAAATTCCAAGTTAGTGTACTTAATGGTTTGTGTTCCGTTCACCTCATCCCTGAGAAATTTTTGAGTCTCATTACGTACTATTATTATTATTATTATTATTATTATTATTATTATTATTATTATTATTATTATTATTATTATTAATTATCTACTTTTGTTTTCAAGCCATAAGCTTGAAGACTGGCGCCCTTGGGATACTGTTTATGGAGAAACAATGACATATCATTCATTTATTTTAATATTAAAGTGACCAGCCACGTTATAATTTTGTCATACATCTGTGGGCCAAGTGGATACGTCACAATGTTATGTTATGTTATGTTATGTTATGTTATGTTATGTTATGTTATGTTATGTTATGTTATGTTATGTTATGTTATGTTATGTTATGTTATGTTATGTTATGTTATGTTATGTTATGTTATGTTATGTTATGTTATGTTATGTTATGTTATGTTATGTGTTCCTCGCAGACTGACTCTGATGTTTCCGTCAGCTTCCCCTTCGAACGCTAACGTTGTTCCGCATCCGGGGAGCCATCTGGTGACGAACGAATGTACAATTTCCACTTATATTTTAATGTTTAAATTCAACGGTCATTGTTTAAGAAGCCTTTCTCGTGGAAAGTCGAGATTTTCTTCTAAGGACGCAGAGCAAAGTTCTCCGCGAAACGTGAAGAATTTCACCTTAACTTATTGATACGGCATAAGCTCAAGAGCCTATATCATGTCCATAAGTGAAAACATCAATAGTAAAAGGTCACTTACTATATCATTAACCATAACATTGACTCCTTTCTTGGAGGCAGCTTCTTAAACCGTGAAAGAGCAGACCTCTTTCTTCGGCTTAATGTCATTTTAATAACAGTATGATCCACCATGTCAAAAGCTTTCTTTAGATCAATGCATAGTCTATCGGCGGATTTCTTCCTTAGCCGGTATTATTGCATCACTTGTAACATTTTCTGTACTCCACTTCCCTCAAGTCACACCGCTGATTTTAATAGGTACATTGTCAGTCTAGGAAAGAAAAATTTATCTTCGTACCTCTTATTCCATGCATTTTTGACAATCCTGATATAATACGTATTGGCTTCCAAGATTAAACGGGTCATTACAGTTACGGATATGTGATTCTTTGGCAAGTCTTTTATATTCAGCGGCTTTTTACTTAAAAGAGATAGATTAAATAACTCGAATAAAGCACTAATAGAACTAAATCTACATTTTTACACTAAACTTTTATTTACATGAACAGCTGTAATGGCGGTGCTTTATTTTCATAACTTGGTTATGTCCTCGTTGTTAGCGAGTGTTAGGGAGACACATTTTGAAATGGATGTCCATTGATTGTTGTACTTATTTATAACCAGCAAGATACCCGTGCCTCGCTACGGTATTATACTGAAATTTATAATTCAATGCTTAATTTTTATATATAATCCGCCGAAATTCGCGATCTGACTCGTATTCTGAGAGAATCCGCCAAAATTCGCGATCTGACGCATTTTCTGACAGATTACGGCAAAGTTGCTCCCATTTTACAATCTTTTACCCAGCTATCGATTTCGTACTTCCCGGGCTAGGACCAGGTATTCCGCCCAGTTAGTTGGGTCCCTAAATGTATGCCATATTCTCCTATAAGCATTTTTAATATGGATCAAATCCTTGAGGAGTTCCGGCGTGATGTCTTCTTATGTGCCTTGGTGGTATTGAACCCGCGGCCGGACTGCATTCGTAGTTGTAACCCGCCAGGACCCGTTTCCAGAGCGGTCTGCACATTTTACCGACGGTCCAGATCATTGTTAATATTATTATTAGGGTGGGTGATATTAGTTGAATTCAGGTTATGATGATTATTATTATTAATATTATTATTGATGTTCTGAACCCCGAACCAGGAAGCAAGATCGCTACTTGGCGGTAAATTACATCTGCTGCCATTGTCATTGCTGACAATATGCCAGCACCATTATCGCGCGTAGGCAAGTGTGCAGGATTTCTTACGAATGACATACTTCCGTGCATTATTGACTTTATTATAGAGGTGAGCAATTGCACGGACAATGCCATTCCTATAGTTGATTTCAAATGTGTTTCTATTTCTATTTATATGCCACGAGAATCTGTTGTAATCTAATTTTAAGTTCTCCAAATGATAAGATGACTCTTATAAGCGAACCCAGGAAAGATTAAAGGAGATCAGTGTAAGATCAAAATCAAATACATTAAGAACAGTATAATCAATTGCTCTCAATTCTTTTTTCACCCCATCGCCGTTAGTTGATTTACTCCCCACCCAAAAAGGCGTGTTTATTTATGCTTAAAGGAGGTTCCAAATACCAATGTTCACGCCTTTTACCTTCAGTTTTGAGATATGAGTATCCCCATAAATCTAAATCACATTATTTCACTTCCTTTCATACTCTCCCCCATTGTTAAGTAAATTTTCCGGGAAAAATATTGTTTCCACACCTGCATTAGCTCTGCACTGCGGGAGGCGCATCACCGACTTACCGAAATTACAAATGATTCGCCTTAATTCCACTCTTTTCTCATCCAACCCCCATAATCCAGTCCCATACATTACCCTACCCGAAACCA
The DNA here is from genome assembly GCF_040414725.1 of Anabrus simplex. Lineage (NCBI taxonomy): Eukaryota > Metazoa > Arthropoda > Insecta > Orthoptera > Tettigoniidae > Anabrus > Anabrus simplex. The sequence continues at coordinate 881,653,076 of NC_090266.1, forward strand.
CCGATCTTAAAATTAACCTCAAGGTATGTTTAGCCAACAAGTTTTTGGCTGATGCTAGGACGGCGATACCTTTGCTTGGGCCGATGACCTTCCATGTTAGGCCCCTTAAAACACCAAGCATCATCATCATCAAGCCTTTGCTTCTCGCTCGATTTATTTGATGGCACAAGTCCCTTTTCTGTTAAAAATAACTTAAATATTCCATATTACTTACTTGTTCCAGCCTTTCTCCCTGCACGACCCATTTCCCACCTTCCTTTCTTCCTTTGTATACCTGGGCTACTAGCACTTTCGATTTATTCCCGTTAATTTTCACGGCCCATTTCATTGCGAAATCCGACACCGCACTTAAGTCCCTCTGCACCCCTCTTGACGTTAGCGTCCATATCACATCAACAGCAAAAATCACTCCCGATATATCCAACCCATTAATCACCGGAACGGCCCAATTTTTCCACCATGTCCATCCAGAATATTGTTAATAAATAAAATAAACAATATTGGCGATAACTTACACCCTTGCTTTAAATCCACCTTAGACTCTAGTGGTCTGCTCAACCTATCGTCACCCAATTATTGCATCTGAATGGCCTTACTGTGTAGCAAGAACAGTTTTAGGTACTGAACACAAAGTTTAAAACTCTAATTGGTGTGAACAATATTTTAAGCTAATATTAGTTTTTAAGGTGACCTTAATCCCTTTTGGCCCTGAAGTCCATTTGCACTTTTACGCATTTGCCCTATTGTACTTTTGCACCTTTGCCCTTCAGCCATTTAGTCCTTTTGCCATTTAGTCCTATAACCCGTTTGCCCTTTAGCCATTCTTTTGCTTAGCTCCTTAGCCCTTTTGTCTTTGTGCCCTGTATGCGGGCATTCCGCTCCAAAACAGAAGGTCACCTTTCAACGTTACGCTGCAGTGAGTAAAGCGTGTAAGGGCCTCTGAGGTTAAGCTTGGAGTCAAATCCGTGCCTGTTAGTACCAGGAGTGTATGAATAGCGGTCGGATAGATAAACGCCTAGTTAGCCTGCTCTTTTAACCAGGGTGTAGGGATTTGTTTTCTCTTTTTGCTATTTGCTTTACGTCGCACCGACACAGATAGGTCTTATGGCGACGATGGGATAGGAAAGGCCTAGGAATTGGAAGGAAGCGGCCGTGGCCGTAATTAAGGTACAGCCCCGGCATTTGCCTGGAATGAAAATGGGAAACCACGGAAAACCATCTTCAGGGCTGCCGACAGTGGAGCTAGAACCCACTATCTCCCAATTACTGGACACTGGCCGCACTTAAGCGACTGCAGCTATCGAGCTTGGTTGGGATTTGTAACCGATAAGGTTAATGCCTGATCAGTTTCAGTTTAAGCCTGCACGTTTAGCCATGGTGTAGTCAAGGGCAACCTGTGAGGTTAACGTTTGATCAGCGTAAGTTTAAACATCCAATTTTTCAGTTTGTACGGAAGGGAACAGTTAGATTAACGCTTGGTCTGCTTACGGTTAAGCCTGCACGTTTTGCCACATTAGTGGAAAAGGTATTGAATAGGTGTATTGATAAATACCTTCATAGGATTTTAAGTTATAACAACTTTTAATACGGATAAATCATGAGGTTTCTGACATGTAATAAGTTAAACGGGGTTGATGCAACATAAGACCTGCATATTGTTGCAATTAGTCCGGGTATCGAACTTAAAATCTGTTAAGTTAACCTTCCACTCTTATGCGGTTAGCCTAGGAGGATAGGTTAGGTTAGGTTAGGTTAGCTTAGGTTTACGCGTGGTCAGCGTGACGTTACGCCGGCAGTTTTACGTAGTTAGCCCGGATTTCTAAATTGAAAACTGTTCGGTTAAGCTTACACTCTTATGCGGTTAGCCCAAGGGTGTTCACCTGTGAGTTTCTTAGGTTAAAGTTGTACTCTTAGGTTCCGAAGTGGGGTCTGTACGGTTAACGCCATTGCTTCTAAGGTCGAACCCGAGATCTATAAAGTTAAGGCTAGACACGTAGCAAGCATAAAGTCATGAGCAGTATGATCTAGGCTGGTTCTAAATCATTGGCGTCAGCATATTTGTGCTGAGGGAATACTCGAGGTCATTTACCACGGCGAAGGCCACTGACCCCATGACATCATGACCACATGACCCTAACGTCACGAACTCGTAGCCGTCTTTGTAAATAAAGCCACGTGCTTTTGATGACAGCTGTCATTTGACGGAGCCTAACCTCACTTTTTGGACAAGAGAACAACCTCACTGCTGCTAGAGTAACTACGTGGGGGCGCGGAATTTAAATAGCTGGCAAGATGGCAGCTGCCATCTTGACAGGTAATAACCACGTGCACTTGTTGAACATGTGAATGTCGCTAACATCACTGCTGCCAGCAAGAGAGGGCCTAAATTCACTGCTGCCTTCTTAACGATGTAGTGGCACGGAATTTAAAATGCACGTGCTTTTGACAGATGACTGATGATAACTTTTCAACATAGTGATCAGCTTTCATTTTTGAATCTTTTCTTCATAAATGTAGAGATTTTATGTTGCTAATTCTTCATTTATATATTTTAAGTTGGTACAATATTTCGGTGAGATCGTAACGTCCATTTATCATCATCGTTGTACCAGATTAAAAAGTGCATATATAATTATTTTTGGGGTTGCGCTTGGAAAGGGAAAAACTTTCTTCATCACAATACAATTGGGAACGAAGTCTTCGAAACACCTATGGCAGGCCTGTATATTACATTCTCATTTCTTGCTGACGCCAGAATGTATCCTTTTTTCAGGTGTTCTTGAGAACATCACCGTGCGTGTGAATGAATCTAAAAGAACACTTGTTTGCGATGTTCCGGCGAATTTCAGAGTACTCTGACAACTATCAGATGGTATGAGAAGATACCACCCCCAACTAAGGAGATGCTAAACGTGCTCTGTTGAATTCTGCACTTCATTGGTCTATTATTTTGCATTTTTTTGGAAGGAAGACACGAGCAAACTAGAGACGTTATATCCTAAAATGGGAAGTTAGCGGCTCTCATTCCGATCAGTGTTCTGTGTTAAGGCGGAAGTGTCTGTTCATAGGTCTCGCTCCTCCGAGGATTTCCGGCCTAGGTAACGTGATTTTGTAAATTTTGTTTTCTTTAACTTGTACTAACTCATTATTTTCACTTGGAGGAATTCTACGGGGCAATCTCGCATCTTCTATGAACTATACCACTGTATATTGGACACTTCAATTTCAAAATATGTTTTCAACTGATTACGCTGCAACCTTAGGGCAGGGATCTATTCTTCCTCTGGAAGTGTCATATCCTCAACGGACGCTGGCGATGAAACTTGTCCAGGCCTCCCTAATAACAGGTGCTCTAAATAAGGCACCTGATGATGAACTTGTCCACTGGAGGAAGTTCCCCAGGTCTCTAGAAACTCCTTGATGCTCTCTGAAGTAATGCATTAGCAAAATTGTTTTCCTTTCTTTCTCAGTTAATTTATTGTGAATTCAAATAAGAAAGAAAAGAGTAAGTATTGAAATTGTGGTTATTTTTACACCAAGGCATCTATACTTCAATACTGACCATCTGTTAGTTTTCCGTGTCGGTCAGAGTACAATGAGGCTTACCCATTTCAGCATCCAAGACAAAAATCTTTATAATATGACATTCTAATATCCATGCGTGCATTATAACATATTCATAATTATGTATCTACGAATGATTTTGGCAGAGGCAACAAATTTGGATAATAAAAGGAAGGAAGATTTTGGTTACGTAAAACTAGAAGTGTGTGAGCACGTTGAAAAGTCTGCATGAACCTTTGTGAATACCTGAGAGACAGGGTGGGAGAGGAAAACACTAACTCCGCCAGTAACATCAACTTGTAAAGCAACAGTAATTCAATCACAGTTGTACCCGGAGGTACACTTCAACTCCGCACATTCAAAAGAAGCACCTTGAAACTGTTATCACAAGATGTTTGGACATTAATTAGAAGATGTCACTACTGAAGTATTGAGTAATTGTGTTGTTGGGAAGTTGCCTAAACTGACTGGATTTATTTGCTTTGCGTTTGTTCACTTCAAGAAGTTTGGACATTTCTCCATAGATGTCAATTCCAAAAACAATGGTCAGGCACTCTGGTGCAAGGTAAAGGAAGCTGTTATTGAAATAAATTTGGTGTTCATGGGTTTTCTCTAGTAAATCAAGTCTCATTTGCTTTCTTATATATTTCAGTGTTTACAACACTTCTTTCTCATTCCGCCAGTTTTGAATCTGGCCAATGGGAATTTTCTGTAATTATTTTTAAGCCTATTACACGCTTCTCTTTGGTTCTTTGTGTGTAACTTGTGAATTTGCCAATAAAATTGAGAGGGTGTGTCCGGATCAGTCCTCTCGAAGCCTCCCTTCGGTTATATAAAGTGCGAGAGCTCTGGCTACCTTGTCTCATTGATCGTCGTCTTTCTGAGTGTGTGTGTTAAGTCAGGAGGCGGGGCGCCTCATTCTTCGACAGGCAGATCATCAGCCAGGTAATGGCCACCAATATTCCATCTTTCTAGCTGTCTCTGCACACGTATCTGAGTGGAAGTTCCGAATTTCTGACTATGTAACCGTTTGATGTAAACTTCTTCCTTTTCATGTAAAATTTCACAAAGTCTTTAACTCCAAATCGGGGATAGAGATGGTGTTACCCTCTCGAGCTCCCCTTCAATTTTATTCAAGCTGACTATGATTTTGTAACTTTTATCTTTCGGTAAAGTGTTAAAATTTAACCTCCACTCTAGTCACCTCAGTAGCTTGGGATTAGCCTCTGTATCATCGGGCCGAATGCCCAATTGTTTTATATTAAATTTTCTGGGAGCGCAGGTGTACGCCTCCATTCAGTTTGTGTTTCGGGCCATTAATTTAACCTGTTCTTTTCCTACAATGGCCCACTAGGTTCGGTATTAGATACCCCAGTGTACTAATCTTCTTAAGGGTAAATTGCGCCTAGAGAGGCCAGAGTTTGTCAAGTTTTGTGTAATGTTGCCTTAAGCGGCTGGAAGAAATTTGTTAAAGTTGGAGGGCATGCAAGTGCTTTCCTAAGTTTACTTTAATATTGAGGGGTGCCTTTGGAAGGCCGGTTTTTGTAATCCTTGCAGCAAGTGTCCTTATACTGGGATATTCCTGTCCTTGTCTAAATATGAAGATTTTGTAACTTGTGTAAACTGGATATTGTAGCTCAAAACTTGTAACCGTGGGGCTTGGAGCCCAAAATTGTTAAATTCACTATTCTGGGGTGCTCAGTTTTAATCTCCAAATTTGTAATTGTTATTTCACTAAGTTAAGGATTGTTAAAATTGTTTTTTAAAGACATAACATTTATTTCAAGTTTAATTCAAATTTGATATCATAATTAGACCCATTCAAGCCCACACCTCCGTTCACCTCTCTGCGATCAACAAAAAGACGGTAACAAGTGGTAGCATAGCGTGGTTGAATTGGTCTAGTTTAAGCCCTTTTTACGGCTTAAAGTAGGATCTGTTTCGAACTCTAAGAACTTTCTCGGTCGCTGTAAATGATTCCAAATTTTTAACTTTTCTGTCAGTATGTCTGGCCCTCGCGAAGTCCTCGCTCCCTGGTACTTGCGTAAGGAGGAATTGATTTACGATTTTCTTATTAGAAAGGTCCAATCTGGAGGCACGGTTGTGGCAGATATTGCCAAACTCAAAGAATACTTGGAATTGCCAATTTGTATCCAAATTTTTGCGGAAAGGAAATTGATGAGGCGCTATCCATTGTCACGGACAACACCACCGAGCTAGCATCTATAGTGAGTTTATTGAAGTAAGCGATCCATCTGCTAATCAGCATAAAAGAGTACAGGCTAAACTGTTTTATTTTTACAACAACAGGGCTAGGGACCTATTTTCTTTAAAGTTGAAAGATCATGCTAAGGAAGCTAGCAATTTGGTAGAACCTCTATCAGAAATGTCAAATTGTATTAGTCAATTTTTGACTGGGGCAGCTGCTCCCAAAACCGATCAATTCCCTTTAGTAAATTTGCCTATTGAGGAGGATTCTTCCAAAGCTGTAGAAAGTAGAAAATCTGTGGCTACTCATTAAACTTCTGCCCCATTGTATACTGAGTCTGTTCATCCCAGACAAATTCCACCTTTCGTTTTGAACAATGCTGTGTTTGAGACCTCTCAACCTCTATGCCGTCACTTTTTGTGACACCTGCTAAAGGGCATTTCTAAATTTTCGGTAAACTCCACTAACGTAGTCATTTCACTTCTCAGGGTACTTGTTCAATTTCAAGATCACGCTTTGGTATTCTCTCTCTCTTTCTCAAATACTAAAAATCATGCACCCATACTCCGTTGGTGTCCTTTCGGACAAAATAGTTAAGGCCATTACGGATGGATCATCCATAGAACACTTCCACGCCCAAGTTTTGGCAAACTTTATTCCGGCTAGGGCAATGCCATCTTTGATACAAAAGAGTACAGCGTACAGCGTACAGAGTACAGCGATTGGATGAGAATCTTGCCGATTTCATCCAAAATATTAAATTCTATACCGGGTGTTCACTCTGCATTTTTCCGAAGACCAATTAGTGCAAACTGTTGTGGAAGGTATCTCTCCACCTTATAGGTCTTACTTATGTTTTTCGTCTCGTCCTCAAACGTTTCCAGAGTCAGAGGCTATAGCTGTTTCAGCCGAAGGAGTAAGGTATGCCGACACCTTACGAGTCGCTAAGGAGCCCCCTCCGTCACCTAATAGCTCTCGGCCTCCACTTCGCCGAACTTTCACCACCCGCAAATGTTATGCTTGTGAGTCAACGGAACATTTGCGCAATAAGCGCGCATTGATAAAATCAAGTGAGACAAAGGCTAGAGCAGGGTCATCCCAAGGTTGCTTTAAATGTGGCTCATTTACTCACCTTGCCAAAAATTGCACTAACATCAATAGCACCCCCTCCTGCTAAACTTCTGGTGCAACCTCCGCTAATTACAATTATAGAAAGTGGCTAGTGTCATCGGCTGATTCGGCATGTTCATCTTCCCAAGGCGCAGCCTCTGTTGAACCCACTCAAAGCTCTGGTAAGGGTAAAGGTTCTTCTAATTTATCGTTTGAAAGCCCCCAAAAATGCATCAGGATTGCGGCAGAGACCCTTGCTCTTGTGCCATTCCTTAATATTGAAATAAACAATGAACCCGTTACTGCTCTATTAGACCCAGGGAGCGTGTATTCTATAATTTCGGCTGAATGGTGTTCTAAATTAAAAACTGTTTGTGAGTTTCCTGACTATCCATCGTCCTCTGTCCAGTGTGTTTCGGCTATCTCTTCTCCATTAGAAATTTTAGGTTTCATCCATGCTAAAATTCGTATTTTCAAATTTACATGGAGAATTCAATTGTTTGTCGCTAAATACTTCTCTTGCTCTGTAATATTGGGGGCTAATTTCATGTCTTCTACTGGTCTCGTGTTCCACCTTCAAATTTGCGAATAATTGTAAGATTCCTCTTTTAAAGTGTAATTTTGTGTCATGTTCACCTGTTTCGCCTACCGAAGATGAGATGTTGTTAGACCATAGACATCTACGTGAGGAGCAGGCTGAAAGTATTCGTAAAATGTGTCAGTCTTTTACTGATCTATTTTCTGATACTCGTGTGTTACTGACCTTATCGAATACAAGATTGCGGTTACGGATTTGATTCCAGTTAGATTTCCGCCTTATAGGCTGTCCCCTCCTGAAATAAAGGCCCTTAAGGAAATCATCGATCAGATGCTAAAGGATGGTATAATTCGGCCTTCAATGTTGGCGTATTCTTCACCCAGTTTTCTCGCGCCGAAATACCCAAGGTGGCTTCAGGCCTGTAATTGACTACAGGGCTTTAAACCGTAAGGTGGTATTACAATCTGTGCCCGTTCCTGATCTTCACTCTTGTTTTCCGTGGTTAGGGAAAGCTAAGTTCTTTTTACCATTCTTGACCTTAATCAGGCGTACAACCAAATACCTCTAGCTGAAGAATCGAAACATCTAACAGCCTATGCCACGGATTGGAAATTGTATGATTAAAACCGCGTGCCTTTCACCTCCCCATGGGGGGCGGCTATTCTTACTAGACTGCTAGACAGGGTCTTCTCGGACATCAAATTTGAATACTTTTATCACTATCTTGATGATGTGTTATTTTCTGAAACCTTTGAAGAACACCTAGATCACATAAAGGAAGTACTCAACCGCCTTCGTAAGGCTGGGTTGACGGTGAAGTTATCCAAGGTAACTTTTGCTAAGCCTTCCATGTCGTTCTTAGGGCATGTTGTGTCGTCCTATGGTGTTTCCATTGATCATTCTAAAACACAGGCCACCGTGCTCGGTAGCTGCAGTCGCTTAAGTGCGGGCAGTATCCAGTATTCGGGAGATAGTAGGTTCGAACCCCACTGTCGGCAGCTCTGAAGATCGTTTTCCGTGGTTTCCCATTTTCACAACAGGCAAATGCTGGGGCCGTACCTTAATTAAGGCCACGGCCGCTTCCTTCCCACTCCTGGCCTTTCGCCGTGTCGGTGCGACGTAAAGCAACTAGCAAAAGAAAGAACACAGGTCATCCGTGATTTCAAACCTCCTAAGGACATCAAAAGTATTGCTAGGTTCATAGGCATGGTGAATTTCTTCAGGAAATTTATTCCTAATTTCGCTAACAGAGCGGCGCCCTTGAACTTACTCCGAAGGAAAGGTGTCAAATTTGAATTGGGGTCGTCTCAACAAGCCGCTTTGAAGATCTGAAATTAGCTCTTTGTAACGCCCCTGTATTACCTATGCCTAATTTCTGAAAGAAATTTACTGTCCAAACGGACGCCTCGTCATCGGCGGTTGCTGCTGTCCTTCTTCAGGAAACGGAACTCGGAAGGCGACCCATTGCCTATGCTTCTAGGACCTTATCGGCTCAAGAGGCCAAACATTCCATCAATGAACTGGAGGGTTTGGAAGTTTTGTTTGCTCTAGAGAAGATTCGTCTCTATCTCGAATATGTCAAATTCGACCTGGAAACAGATAACCAAGCTTTTAGTCGGGTATTACCTAGGCCGCGGCGTACTGGTCGTATAGCCAGCCGGGCCATCAGAATTTCTGCCTTCCAATTTGAGGTGAGGCATATTCGAGGATCTGAAAATGTAGTTGCGGATGGACTAAGCTGATGTTTTCTCATGAAGAGAAGACCTAAGAACTAGAAGATAGTTCTTCTCTTCCTACGCCCGTTCTTTCGGTCATTAATGCCATTCTATATGATGCCCCCATGTTGTTTCGGCACATTGAAGAATACCAACGTGAATATCCTGTGCTGGCTCCTACAATAGAAACCCTTTCTTCTGGGGAACTTGTAGTCCCTTACGTGTTGAGAAACGGGGTTTTGTGTTGCCCGTCGAGGCATGATCAGAAGATGAAAGTAGTAGTTCCAGCTGTGCTCGTGCCTATGATCTTCAAGTACTATCATGAGACCCCATTAGGGAGGCATTTAGGCATCTTCAAAACTCGGGAAGGGATAGGAGAAATGTTCATTTGGAAAGGTATGGATTGCGAAATTCGAGAAATGGTAAAAGCTTGTAAATCTTCTTTGCTTAGTAAACCCATGTCATGTCATCAAGCGTCTCGCTCCATGGAACATCTATGTATAGACCTTTCCCCAATCAAAGGGGAACGCAAATAAACATATTCTGTTGTGTGTAGACGGTTTCACTAGATTTTCCTGGTTATTTCCTACTAAGCTGGCCACCGCTCAGTCTACAATTTCTCGTTTGAATACCATTTTGCCTCTTTTGGCCCCTGTCAATACAGTATGTAGTTTCTGATGAAATGAAATGTCGTATGGCTTTTTTCGTGCCGGGATATTCCAGGGTGGGTTCCGCTCGCCAGGTGCAGGTCTTTCTATTTGACTCCCGTAGGCGACCTGCGCGTCGTGATGAGGATGAAATGATGATGAAGACTACACATACACTCAGCCCCGTGTCATTGAGATTAGCTAATTAAGGTTAAAATCCCATACCCGGCCGGGAATTTAACCCAGGACCCTCTGAACCGAAGGCCAGTACGCTGACCGTTCAGCCAAGGAGTCGGACTAGTTTCTGATATTCCTAAGGCATTCACATCTAACTTATTTCGTAAATTTAGTTTTGACCTCTCTATCTCACACGTAACAACTTCGGCTTATTACCCTCAACAACCTCTGGCTGAGCGGGTCAATCGTAATCTTAGATGTGCCTTAATTGCATTTCATCATGAAGATCATTCTAAGTGGGGTACTTCCCTACATTGGTTGCCCTTTGCTCTAAATTCGGCGGTTCATGTGTCCCATAAGTTCACTCCAGCGTCTCTCATGTTTAAATTTGTTCCTAACACGCCTCTCTCTAATCTTTGGTCACTTAATGACATATTACAGAGACAATAAATCCCGATAATCTTAGAGATCTATGGAAGATTGCTAAGCACAACTTCAAGGCTTCCCTTGAAAAGGTTAGGGAAAGATATGACCCTGGACGGAGGCACACCAATTTAAAAGTTGGAGATCAGGTCACGGTTAAAAATTTTGTTCTTGCGGGCAAGCTTGCCACCAGATTCCAGAGGCATGCGTCATTCTTGACTTCCTAACGCCGGTTACATTATTATTCAGTAACCCAGCCACAGAGGGGATATTTAGGGTTCATCTCTCTTAGGTGAAACCTGTGTAATTTCATAGCTGCTTACTTTAGACATTAAAATTTGGCAGGAGTCAAAGGTTATGTTTCTTTGAAGAAATTATTGTAAAATCACAAAGTCCCTGTCTCCTGCATCCACGCATTGTTGACACACACTCACCATAAACGCCGCCAGCACCTCTGCCTCACACCAATAAAGACCGTACTCTCAAAACTCCAGCAACACATCTCTGTCGCCCAGTCATTATTGATTCAGTACCACCTCAGCCGTCGGCGGCCATGTTTGAACATCTCGTGAGAGATACCGGAGTGGAGAATGGGCCCACTTCGCTCTAGTGACGTCTCCTTCTGGACGGCGCGCCGGAGTCCATCCTCCCGGCAAGGACTGAAGTGCGGTAACACTACAGCCAACCCATCTGGGGACTTCATATATACATCTAATCTGCGGCGAAATTCACCACGACTACCCCTCTCATAGTACCTGGAGAGGTGTATCTGAGGGGACCCGCTCGAGCTCCCCTTCAATTTTATTCAAGCTGACTATGATTTTGTAACATTTATTATTAATATAATTGATTTAAGCCCACTAAGGAGCGCTGGTGACTAGTTCTTCCTCGATGCTCTTCTTTGTTTCCAATATCTCTTGAGCCCTGCTGATAATTTCTCCTTTCTCTCCTGTGAAAGGGGCTTCCGACTTCTAGGAACTCTAGGTGGTGGGGTCCAAGACTGTACCATAGCACAAAATTTGGAACGATCTTCTATATCAATATCTGAAATCCCAGCGGAATCCAAGTCCTTCTGTACTTCATTAAGCCACAAGCTTCCAGTCTTGTAGCTTTTAACCAAAGAAAAGATCTTCTTGGTAAGCCTGTTGCTGTCCATTCGTTGTAGGTGTCCATAGAACTTAAGCCTCCTACGTCGCATGCTGTTATTGGCTGATTCTAACTGTCGATACAGCTCAGAGTTCGATTTAAGTCTGTAGGTTCCATCTGGGAGCAATCTCGGTCCATGAATTTTCCTGAGGATACGTCTTTTGGCTATCTCTAGATCATCCATGGTGCCTTTTTTGTTCATCAGTCACCTCAGTAGCATGGGATTAGCCTCTGTATCATCGGGCCGAATGCCCACTTAGGGTTTCATATTAAAGTTTCTGGGAACGCAAGTGTACGCCTCCATTCAGTTTGTGTTTCGGGCCATTAATTTAACCTGTTCTTTTCCTACAATGGCCCACTAGGTTCGGTATTAGATACCCCTGTGTACTAACTTTCTTAAGGGTAAATTGCGCCTAAAGAGGCCAGAGTTTGTCAAGTTTTGTGTAATGTTGCCTTAAGCGGCTGGAAGAAATTTGTTAAAGTTTGAGAGCATGTTAGCGCTTTCCTAAGTTTACTGTAGTATTGAGGGGTGCCTTTGGAAGGCCGGTTTTTGTAATCGTTGCAGCAAGTGCTCTTATATTGGGATATTCCTGTCCTTGTCTAAACATTGAGATTTTTAACTTGTGTAAACTGGATATTGTAGCTCAAAACTTGTAACCATGGGGCTTGGAGCCCAAAATTGTTAAATTCCCTATTCTGGGGTGCTCAGTTTTATCCCCAAATTTTTCATTATTATTTCACTCAGTGAGAGAGGGTTAAGTTTGTTTTATAAGAAGATATATGACATACATGTAAATTCACTTTTGATATCGTAGTTAGACCCATTCAAGCCCACACCTTCTTTCATCTGTCTGCGATCCACCAAAAGACGGTAACAACAGTGATTCCAAATATTTAGTGAAATAAGCAAAGAAAAGTATAATATTTACTTACATGGTTCCTTTGAGCTACCACTAGGTCCAGGCTGTTCTGAATTTGTTGCTCCTGAAAACAAAAGATGATTTACAAACTCAGATCCCCATGGTATCATTTAAATTCGTTTCTGGAATTTCAGTTTTGAAGTAACTTCAAACTACTCTTGAGAGAAGAAGATCATATTTGTAAGAAGAGTAAAGTGATTGCAAACGCGCTATGATTCACCTCAATGACAGTTTATATAACGCAGGCCAATGACTGGATTAACTATTGTGAATTATGCCTGTCAGATTTACCTTCACTTGCATTATTTATGCATTATCTTCACACCTGTGAACATCTTCAAATGATTGAGATTTATTTTAGGAAGCTATTGAATCGAACAGAATTGAAGAAACAACGGGATATAAATTATTAGGCGCAATTTATTTTCAAACGAGCATTCCCGCTCGTGAGATCATTTGATTTCGTTTGATTTCAAAGAGAATGTTACTCGATTCTTAGATGTGCTATAACAATTAGGTTAATTTGCAAGGAATTATTCTCAATCAAAAACGCCTGCGACATTATTGTTATCAATGAAATAGGATATTGTTAAAAAGAACAGAAAAGAGGATAACACAGAATAGGGAATTAGTATCCTTGTTTCCCAGAATGGAAAAAATTTAGTTGCCGTGCGGTTTGCAACTACCTGTATATTGGATTCCAATGAGCAAATATGCAATTAGCGTAGAACTTCAGTTCATTGACGATAGAAAGCAAGGAGAGTGTCATAACAGAATATTGTGAACTTATTTGGGTGTGTTACATTGTACTAATTTGACTTAATTGAAAGACTCGCCAATATAAACATGCGGGTCTAAACCGGGATGGAGTTCCGCCGTACCAGGAAAATGTAGGAATATCCAAGGAACATCTGGATGAGTGAAAGTCACAATAGGACCAGGAATAATGGATCACATCTTCGATACAAGACCTCCCCGAATAAGATGAGTACAAAATCTTGTCCTTTACCTTTCCATTATGTTTAGTTTGTGTAGAAAAATATTTTCTCTTATGTTATGAGCATAAACATACGAAAATGCAACTTGAGCGACGCTGCTGAATCTCCTACATACATTCTATAATTTCGTCAGGTGAGCTAATCCTCCTAATTGAAGGCATGATTGGAATTTATATTAGTGATGTGCCGATTTCATCTAATTTCGAAAGCACATATATAGGTTGTAATACGGGAATTTCATCATGATCTAGCCTCTTCCCTCAGTGATACGGTTTTCCCGATGACTTCGACTTGCCAATGTCTTCATGAATAATTCTTATTGGAAATACTTAGAATGCATCTATTACGTCGTGAAGGTTAGGGAGTTTTCCTTTAGAAATCAGAAATTTCATGTGGCCTGGACGAGTCTTCATGAGGGTAGTATTTCATTATACAGCATGGGTGCCGATAATAGAATTCACGCATGTTTGGAATTGAGAATATTTTCTTCGGTAGTTATTAGCCTGTGTATTTGAGTGAAAGTTATAGTATTCATGTTGCGCATATAGGCTTATACAATTTGTTGTTATATGTTAGGATCGTCGATGTAATTAATGATGTCGTGCACGATTGTAATGTTAGCTTATTTCTTGGGAAATAGGTATTAATTATGATGTAATATTGTCTTCGAGAAATCCCAAACATGTTGATACTTAAATACGGTGGAAGAGATGCTCATCATGCGAATCTCACTGAGATATTGTAGTGTTAGTGCATGGGTCTTATAGATGTTGGCAGGAATTTCAGCAGTCCGGAGTAGAGTCCGTGGAAGAATTTGGATGTTATTGTGTGTATGATTTCAATTCGTGAAAGTGTATTATCGTATTGTGTAGATTCGAATATCCATTCTTTGTTTGGATGCAGCAGCCTGATGATACCATGATTACTTTGATCTTCTGCTTAAATAATTCCTTCGATTTATAATCCGTGGTTAGTTGCAGAGTCTAATCTAAAGTGTGCTGTGACCCTTGTTTCCTTTCAGGCTCCATGGCATTGCATGTATTTATTTTAGTGACCGCTCAAGTTGTAAATTAGAAGCCGTTGTTTTACGCCATGGTTGTAAATGATATGTTAATAGAATACCAAAGGACAAGGCTTTGCCCTGAATGGACATGAACACGAACGAAAGAATATTTTTATTGCGCCGCATAAGACAAAAGATTTGAGATAACTGCACCGTTAATTTCATATTTTAGCCATCAGCAACCGCTTAAGGGAATTAGACCTGCCACCTACAAAATTGGGGATGGTTGGGGCCTTCGCCAAACAGTTTCCTCCAGATATTTAGCGCTTGTTAACTGCCGCCAATGTCCAATCTGCGATCCATGCCGAATCCATTCTCATGCATATCGATGGAACACCTCACAAGGCAATAACAGATTCGCGAGAAAATCTGATGCTGCTGTAAATGTGTTAACACCAGTTGGTTCAGAAAGGACATACGAAAGTAATAACAAAGGTCGTTATTTCCAAGAAGACAGGCAGTCGAGACCGAGAGATCGCCAATTTGAACGGAAAAGAGAGAGAAAAAGAATTCGACCATACCTGGGATGGCAGCAATTCCAAGATGATAAGAGAACGCCTCCTAGATACAACAGAACATCAAGATGGAGTAGATACAAAGGTAGATGGCCGTATCAGAGAAATCGTTATCAAGGAATTCAAGGACGTCAGGAACGAAGAAAATAAGGAGAAACAGATCAGGAAAGGAAATATGTGTCGATGAATTAAAAACCCCCAGAGCAAGATGGACTATGGGATAAAAAGATTCGAAATCAAGAAATAGTTGCTGACATCTTCTTAGCGATTAGTCTGAAATTCAACAGCAACAAAGAAAGGAAGAAGCTGACAAGATACTCAATCCCACAGCTCCACTTTCAAAAGAGACGATGGAGAAAATTTAGGGGTGAAAAATCTCTATGTGTGAATCAGTAGGAGAAAATTTCATGGGAAAGTGCAATGCAATAGGCAACATGGTTGGATAATAGCAAAAATTGAATCTTAGGAGATTGAAGCTGAAGATTTTCTAGACGTTCATCAACATGGCGAGATTAAGTTGAAAAGTAGTCCTCCCATTTTTTCAGTTGGAATTTTTGACATTCGTGTACTATATCATTTGGACACGGGAGCTAACATTAGCATTGTTTCCAAAGTGCTGTTTTCAGAACTGAAAAGCAAGGTCCAGATTCCTTTAATTCCAATGGCAAACATGAAGTTTAAGAGTATAATTCCAGATAGAACTACTAAATGTAAGATCTAATCGTATTTGCCTGTTGAGATTGAAAACGTCATTATCGAACACCCATTTGTGGTAATGTTGAGACTTCCATATAATCTGTTTATTGGAGCCGATTTCATAGGCGATAATAATATTATCATCGATCGGAAGAAGAAAGAAATTACATTTGAATGAGATGACGGACAAAGAAGTTTGAACGAAGTTTTAAAAAGTCGAAATTAACGAATCGCAGAAAGCAATGAACGCATCATTGGAAGAAATTATTCACCTCACGGAGATGATGGAAAAAACAGTCAAGAAGAGATTTAGAACGACAAGGTAACAGATAAAACAAATGGAGGTACCATGGAGCAGAAGAGAAAGCTTATGGTTTTGTTAAAAGAATATGAAGACAATTTCAAATTCCATCCTGTTGCAATACAAAATTCTGAGTATAAACTGTTGGTGAAAGACCGGAGAACTTTCGAAGCCAATCCTTATCCCGTACCGGACAAATTCATATCGGTGGCTAAAACGGATATCAAGAATTGATAGACAACGGCATTATTTCTAATTCGCATTCGCCATATATCAGTCCACTGGTAATTGTGAGGAAGGGCAATGGTTCCATTCGTGTATGTCTGGATGCTCGTCAACTAGCTTTTTTTGCTAGTTGCTTTACGTCGCACTGACACAGATAGGTCTTATGGCGACGATGGGACAAAGAAGGGCTAGGAGTGGGAAGGAAGCGGCCGTGGCCTTAATTAAGGTACAGCCCCAGCATTTGTCTGATGTGAAAATGGGAAACAACGGAAAACCATTTTCAGGGCTGCCGACAGTGGGGTTCGAACCTACTATCTCCCGAATACTGGATACTGGCCGCACTTAAGCGACTGCAACTATCGAGCTCGGTAACTAAATTTTAAACAGATACCAGAATATGATCACAGGCTCCATTGGTAAGGGACATCATTAGACGATTCAAGGGCATACAAATCTTCATTGTACTGGATATGACGTCTTCATACTATCACATTGTGTTGGAAGAGAAATCCAGACTGCTTACAGGACTTTGATATAACAACTAGGCAAATATTTTTGAAACTCCCTTTTGGAATTCGGAATTTTGGCGCAGCACACATTCCAGCATTGGACATGGTTTAAAACCCGAGGTTAAAGAGTTTAATAGTACCGATATCGATGATACAGTGTTAGCTACAGCTACGTCCGAAGAGCATTTGATTAGGTTGAATTAACTGCTATCTAATTTGAATGAAGCTGGTTTCAAGATCAACAGAGCAAAATAGAAAAATGTTTTCAACCTTAAATCTTATTTATTGGACATGTAATCGACGGGGAAGGAATCAAGCCTAACCCATTTAAAATTCAAGCCATTTGCGATTTTCCTAAGCCGAGAAGAATCAAAGACATCCGTCAATTTTTTGGAATGACCCAGTTCTTTACTAATCACCGTCCAGGATATACTGACGTGGTAGCACCATTGCAGGAATTGTTAAGAATTAACAATCGGTGGCATTGGGTTAACCACCACGACCAAACCTTCTCTGATCCGAGGACGCAATGGTCAACAACATTAAATGAGAATATCCTGATTTCAGTGTAAAATTTATTATCGAGTCAGACGCCACATTAATTGGAATTGGGTCTGCTCATTCTCAAGAGGATATATGAAAGGATAACAAGAAGACATATTTGGCATTTGTAAGCAGGAAGTTACGTTCTACTGAACTTACATATGCGACTACTAAACTAGAGATTTTGGCGATTGTTTAAGCATTAAAAAAGTGGAGAGAGGTAGTCTATGGATACCCAAGAGTAATCAGAACTGACATCAAACTATTAACTTTCGCTTTTAAGTCAACGTTATCTAGCGAAAGAGTGGCACGATGGGCTCTATACGTTCAACACTTCGAGCTCAAATTTGAATTCTGCCCAGGGTAATCTAATATTTTAGCAGATAGTCCAAGGAGAAATCTTGCGGAGGAAACCCGGGAGATCAACATAATAGAGATGACTCCTAATGACGAGGAATGCTTGGCAAAATTGAAGCATCTATCGGAGTCACAATTCAAGGATCCATCATTGCGAGTAGTTATTGAATGCTGTAAGGAAGAAGCTGAGGACGATAACTATGCAAACTCAAAATCTAACCCTTTAAGAAGGATAATATTTAAAAGGATAAAATTCTATACAATTTCGTCCACTTAGAAATGAAGAGATCAGGAGTTGTAGCCCCACAGAATCTCAGGTGCGAATTGATTTGGCAGTATGATTGGTCACCGAGGAGTTGATAAGTTAACAGCTACCATTGGACAAACTTTTACTGGACTCCGAAGACCCGTTAGAATAGTAATGAGAACCTGTGAAATATGTCTGAGAGTGAAGCACAGTTCTACGCACTTGCATCAACAGCCAATCCCCCTTATACCAAACAAGCCAGGAGATATAAAAGCAATATATTTGTGTGGAGGACTGCCAGCTGGCAGATATGCAAATCGGTCAGATCTTGTCATTTTGGACGTTATGTCAAAATTTGTGTCTTTGCAACCCATCAGAAAAGCAAATTCTAAAAAATCATCAAGAGTCTAGAAAAGTCCGTCATACCTCAGATAGTTAAACCGGCTAGCATACTAACGGATCACGGAACGCAATTCACATCTCCTGATTTCCCGGAAGCTTTTGAAGTGTTGGGTATTCAACATCGTTTCAGCACTATAGGTCATCCCGAGTCAAGTGCAGCGGAGAGAGTCACGAGTGAATTATAAAAATACTGTCGGATTTTCTGTTCTGAACGTCATTGGGCTGGGGCTTATTTTCTCCCGACAATTTCAGATTGTTTGAACAATGCCTGGCAGGAGTCTATTGGTAACATTTCCAGCGTAGTCTTTATGAATGAGTATCCAAAACGTGCGTAGGATAATATTATCAACAAGCAGGTGAAAGTCCAAACGCAGAAGAAAACATCGAACGAGCTCGGATATGTACGTATATGAGGAAACATTCCGAACGACGACTTAGAAAGATGAAGTAAAAGCGATTCCGTAAACAATTTGAAGTCGGAAATCTTGTGCTTGTAAGAAAACCTGCGATTTCGGATCCAACTACCAAATTCTATACTAAATTTGCACAACTATATATTGGACAATTTAAGGTTGTGGGCATTTTAGATAATAATGCCTACGAGGCTCAAAGTCTGGACTCCGGACATATTTATATCTTCAACGCATCTAATGTGAAACGATACTACACTCCCATCCTTAACGAGAAGAAATTAACGTCATCTCGGATGATAATGGTGAAGAAGGAGAGCTGAGCGAACACGCACCAGAAAAGGAGCGGGAGATTGACAGCTGTGAGACGTGTTACAAAGTTAATTCGAAACCTAAGTGAATTTTCCGAATTACCTTGGAATGGGCTACGTAAGAAGAACATAAATTTCACCAAAATTAGACGCGAGTTCAAAGAGTGTTTTGGCAGAAATCTATTGAAATCGGTTTCTTGAATAAGTGAAAGGTTACAAATTCGATATATGAATTCGAACAAAATTTCTCATTTCGCTCAAAGGCGGAATATAACATTTCAAATGATTCTGAGCCAAACATGAAGGAATTATTGAATTTCATGATAACATTGTAGTCAGTTGAAATCATGAGGAAAGTATATATACAGTCAATTTATGTTTAGATAACAATTCGGGAAATTCGCTCAGTTGAGTGTTAAGTTTAAGTAAATATACAATATGTGAAAATTTACAAGCTCAGAAACCCATGTTATCCAATAAATTCGTGTCCGAAATTTAAATTTTAAAGTAACGTCAACTACTTCTGAGTGAAGAAGACCTTATTTGACACGAGAGTAAATTGATTGCTAATGCCCAATGTTTCATCTAAATGAAAGTTTATGTAACGCAGGCCAACGACTGGATTAAATATTATGAATCATACATGTCACTTGCATTATTTATGCATTATCTGCTCACCTATGAATATCTCCCAATGATTGGGAGTTTTAGGAAGCTATTGATACGAACAGACTTGAAGAAAAAGCGGGATCACTTTATTTCAAAGACAATGTTACTCGATTCTTAGAAGTGCTATAAAAAGAGGTTAAAGTTGCAAGGATTTATTCTCAATCAAAAACGTCCACAGCTAAATTATTGTTATCATTGAAGTGGGATATTGTTTAAAAGAAAAAACAATAACACAGAAAAGGCAATGAACATAGTTTTTTCCAAGAATGAAAAAATATTGTTGCTGTGCAGTTTGAACCTATCTTTTGATTATATGCCAATAAGCAAATCGGACATTAAGCGTAACACTTTAATTCTTCAATGAAAGAAAACAAGTCGAGTGTCGTAACATAATACTGTATACGTATTTAGGTGTATAAAATTGTACTGATTGGACTGACAAATTTACAGGTAGACTATGATGGATCAGAGGAACAACTGTCGTATTGAAACACTCACCAATATAAATATTCATGTCTAATCCGTGATGGAGTCCCGCCGATACTGGAAATTTTGGAAATGTCCAAGTAACATCTGGATGAGGGATGTCACAACGTCCCGAGAACCAGGATGTATGGATCACATGTTCAAGACCTCTTTAATTAAGATGAGTACAAAAATTTGTCCTTTACATATTCCATTATAGTGTACATTGTGTAGCTATATATTTTCCCTTACGTTTATGTGCATAATATGTTATACGTAAATGAAACTTGAGCGACGCTGCAGAATCATCTATATGCATTTTATAACGAAATCAGGCACACTAATCCTCCTAACTGAAGATATGATTTGAATTTAAATTAGTGATGTGCCAATTTCATCTAAGTTTCGAATGCCACACTTGTAGGCTTGATAGGGGAATTTCATTATGATCTATCATATTGCTCAGTGATACGGTTTTCCCGATGAATTTAACTTGCAAATTTATTCATGATTAGGTCTTAGTGGAAGTACTTACAATGTATTTATTATGTAATGAATGTTAGGGAGTTTTCCTTTATGAATCAGATATTTCATATGGGCTAGCCTAGTCTTCATGAGAGAAATATTTCATTAAACAGAATCAATGTGGACAATAGAATTCACGTATGTTTAGAATTGATAATATTTCCTTCAGTTGTTTGGAGCCTGTGTATTTGAGAGAAAGCTATAATATGCATGATGCGCATATGCAGTTATACAGTTTTTGGTGAAGGTTTCGATCGTCGATATATGTGATAATGATGTTGTGCACGTTTGTAATGTTAGATTATTTCTTGGGAAATATGTGTTACGTATGATGTAATATTATTTTCGAGGAATCCCAAGAATGGTTGATAGCTGAATACGATGAAAGTGTTGCTCATCATGCGAATCTCAATGGGATATTGCGAAATGGACGGGAACTTCTCGTTTTACAGTTGTACCGTACCGTCCTTCCTGGTCAAGTTCAAACTATCTCCTCTTACTGCTTCGATTTCCTCTTTCAGTTTCACTGTCATGGCTTCAAAATTATCTCTAAGTTCATTGCAACTTTCTATGCAATCAGTATTAAAATCGGCAAAATACTCTTCTCCTGTCGCTGTCATCGCCGTCCAAATTATATACTCTGTGAAGTTATCATCCGTTTGATCCGATCTTATTTCTTCTTTTGAAATCTGGGTCCGAAATACAATAGGTTTTCGGACATGATTTCACATGTCAATCAGGGCAGGAAATTTTTCCTGAAAATCTGCACCTAGGATTACGTTATATTCCATTTTCTGAAGAATCACGCAAGGATGTGAAATTACTGAATTTCTAGTGTAATAAGGCCTGCTCTTTACACTCAGCTGTTCTATCCTGTACAATTCCTCTCATCTTTAGCCTTGAGATGAAATAATTGGTACGTGGGTTTGAGCTTTCAATTTATTCATTAAGGCTTGCGACACCACGCTGATCATCGCACCCCGTATCGGTCAAAGTCCGTATACGTAAATTACAAGCTGTAGTAAAGAGGCAAGGTAAACTTTTAATTGATTTAAAATTTAGTTGAACATTTTCTTCCATTCAATCTTCCTTTTACTGCTGTTGGGCTTTTATACGCCCCGGCGTCGTCATAATTTGGAGTACCGGCACTTTCTATTAGGCACCGGTTACAGTCCATAATAATTATCAGGATGTTAATATTACCACTATGAATTTTCATTACTTATAACTACACCAGGTGGCTCTCGAAAGCCGTACTTTCTACTTATAAATGTCCTGCATGCACAAATGAATAATGGGACGTCTACCGACTGCTTTTCACAGGGGAACTACTGCCAGCGGGCAGATTACGTCAGAATATGAAGAGATAACGACCGGAGTGTCCCTCGCAGCATGTTACTCAGCGCTAACGGTCTAATGCACCCCTTGCATTAGTAAAAACAGTTTTCGATCGCATACTTCTAGGCTGGTTAATGGGGCAGCTGCACTGTATTTGCTGTCTCCATATCGGCAATGGCTAGTATGTTGAGCAGCAACGAATACACAGACATTGCTTTTATCTGGATAACCTGGTCGGAGTGCAACAGAAGCTCCAAACAGATGTATGCCTTCTACACACGTACTTCACAGAACAGTACTAGTTTTTGTTTCACACATGCAACTCTTTCATCGAGTGTAATATCTACACGTGAATAAACAAATAAGTTATTAGATTTTCCTTTCTGCATCTTTGGCGGGTCTACAAATATAAGCCGCGATTAGGGGGTGGGGCGAGGAGGGACAGTCGCCTCCCACTTTGTGGAAGAAACATTAAGTTTTATTCCAATTTTGCCAGCTGGAACTAGGAAATTTTTAAAAAAGATATTTGTAAAATCCTTGATACTTTATTTGCTAATTCCTTCGTTTATTTTCCTTAACTATTAACATAATTTTTGACGGAAATGCGCACAAAATTCTGTTCGTCGCGGCGAACCAATTTGTATAGCACTACGGCAAGTAGTGGAGACTTTGCATGTGCTGTGATGAAGGGTAGTATGGTACATATTATTTGCCAAGGTCGTGGACGCTGGTGGTGTCGCAAGCCTTAATTAATAAATTGAAAGCTCAAACCCACGTACCAATTATAATTCACCCGTCTGCCGCGCGCATTCATCAGTCTGGCAGTATCTTTATTGTCTGTTAGTTTCTTAGTGTGTATTTAATTACTATGTATGTATGTATGTATGTATGTATGTATGTATGTATGTATGTATGTTGGGTATTCAGCCCGAAGGCTGGTTTGATCCTCTGCAGCTCCACCAACAGCTGTCATAAATAGCCTAGGCGTCACTGAAGAAGCATACTAGGGAAATGAGGAGTGAGGTAGTTTCCCGTTGCTTTCCTCACCGAGCCAGCAGTTGCTATTACATATCAGTCTGCCATGCTCACTGAGATGCATGCACCAACCGACCCTATGAGCGATAGTTTCACACCATTCGTAACAGGGACTGGCTGCATAAGGAATGGTATAACTAGCATCACTCATACCTCAGTCACTTTCATATTGTCGAAGCCAAGGGTGAGACTGAGATAGGTCAATAAAAGTATCAAATTTGATATACCCCATACCAGAAGACATAATGCATTGTAAACACTACATCTCGCCAGCAAAGGCGATTTAAATACTAAATTATTTTTAATTGAACAATCATGCCGTACTTCATTGTACCGGACGAAGTGGCCGTCGGGTTAAGTACGCGCAGCTTGAGCTTGCAGTTGGGAGATAGTGGTATCGAGTTCACTGTCGGCAGCCCTGAAATGATTTCTGTATTTTCCCATTTTCCCACCAGGCAAGTGCTGGGTCTGTACCTTATTTAAGGCCACGGTCGCTTCCTTTCCACCCGTAGACGTTTCATGTCTCATCGTCGCCATGAATCCTATCTATGTCGGTACGACGTAAAGCCAATTGTTAAAAAATATGCTGCTGTAATTTTATTTCACGGTAGATAATACCAACGTTCCTTTCACTGGTCTAAATTATTTCTTTGTGTTATGTTATTTATTAATTAAATGTATTTAACCTGCCCGGTAGTATGTTTGTGTTCCCTGGTGAAAATTTTATTGTACACCATTGAATCAAAATCTCAAAATGAAGCTATTATTACGAATAATCCACGGGACAGGTTAATTACATGTACATATAAAATAACATAATACAAACGAAAGAAATTATTCCGGTGAAAATAAAATTGGTATTCTCTCGCGTTGAAATTAAAATTACAATTAAATATACCTTTTTTACAATTGACTTTACGTCGCACCGACACAGCGGCAAGGAAGCGGCCGTGGCCTTAATTAAGGTACAGTCCCAGCATTTGCTTGGTATGAAAATGGGAACCACGGAAATCCATCTTCAGGGCTGCCGACAGTAGGATTCCAAGCCACTATCTCCCGAGTGCAAGCTCACACCTGCGAGCACCATAACCGTACGGCCAGCTCACCCGTTACTATTAAATATAAGTACTACATGATAATGATACGTAAAAATCATTTAGTATTTGAATACAGACTAAGAATCTAACAGACACTAAATGGACTGGCAGACTGACGAATGCGCGCGGCAGGCGGGTGAATTATAACTCAGTGGCCGCGACCTTCACAAATGGTATGTACCCCTACTACCCTCCCTCACAGCACATGCAAAGTCTCCTTTACTTGCCGTAGCACTACACAAATCACTCAGCCGCGACAAAAGGCGTTTTGTGCTTATTTCCGCCAATAATTAAGTTAATTAAAGAAAACAAAGGAATGATTTAACATTTAAGATAACAAGGCGTGTACAAATAGCATTTTTTTAAATAATTCCTAGTTCCACCTGGCTAAAGTGGAATAAAAATATAATGTTTACTGCACAAATTGGGTGGGTGACTGTCCCTTTTCTCTCCACCTCCTAATAACCGCTACTGATTGTAGGCACGCCAAAGATGCAGTAAAGGGTAACAAATAACTTACTAATTTATACACGTGTAGACATTCAAACGGATAAAAGAGTTGATTGTATGAAACAAAAACTAATGCTCTTCGGCGATACACGTGTGTAGAAAGCATACGTCTGTTTGGAGCTTCTGTTGCATTCCGACCAGGTTTTCCAGTTTAAAATAATGTCTGTCTATGCATTGCTGCTGAACACACTAGTCATTTTCGATATGCAGACAGCAAATGTAAGTCGGCTGTACCATACACCAGCCTAGAACTAGGCTGTGGAAAACGAAGTTTACTAATGCAAGGGGTACATTAGACCGTTTGCGCTGAGTAACATGCTGCGAGCGACACTCCGATACTTATCTCTTCATATTCTGCGTAAACTTCCCGCTGGCAGTAGTTCCCCTGTGTAAATCAGTTGGTAGACGTCGCATTATTCAATTGTGCATGCGGAACATTTATATGTAGAAAGTACGGCGTTCGGGAGCCACCAGTTGTAAGGCTAATAGAAATCATAGTTGATACGTAACATACCGTTGATTATATTTTCAAAGAATAATATTGACTGGCATGATAGTCAAGTGTGATTGTTGCTATAGTTCGAATTCCAACCAATATATGTGATTTAGTTTCCATGTATTAGTGGAGATTCACTTGCTATGATTCCCCTTTCCTTGTCATCTCACAGCCTTTCTTGGTAATTCATTAAAGTTGTTGTTTTTTGTGTGTGCAGAAGCAGCCGAATTCAATTTAATGACACATTCATTCATTTAATGGGAGGTATTTGTTGATAGTACTTGAGTCATTACTATGAAAGGCTATCCTGTTATTGTTAGAAGGTTCCCTGGAGCCTGAGGTTATATGTACTGACTGTCATCTAGTATACTTACATATGCCGAGATAAAGTACACCATGTAACAGACAGCATTAGTTTGAAAGATTAGAAGGTAATATGTAATATTATGCAGGAATACAACACGAGTATTTTTGCACAGGAATGTTGTTGATTACAATATTTTAAATTGCTGCAAAGTTTTAACAAATCTGATGACTCCACACCTTTCCAAATTCAGTTTGTAAATAAGTTAAGATATACGCGTTATTTTAAAACGTATATAAAATACATTTATAATTCTACAATTAACATCATACAAGCAAAATTAATTTTATGTGCGTTATGCAGCAGAAGGACATTAGTAGAGTTTTCATTATGCAGCCCACTGTATTGAGGCTTGGTCCATTACTGTTTAGTACCATAACAACAGCACTTTCGTCAGGATTTGTATGTCCCACACGTCTCCTGTAAACACAAATGAAATGTAAATGGCAGAGTGTACGTGTGAGCCTTCAACTCAAGTGTCACTTGTTTCGGAGTCGGATGTTACAGATGCCGAGACTTGAAGAGCGGATATCGACACCAAATATAGCGGGAGGGGACCCTATGTACGATATCATGCGTACTAGTGAAGATAAACCACGAAGGTTTACGGGTAACGATGATGGGAAGCCTCGTACATAATTACATGAGATGGACGACTATATCGCAGATCGCAGGTTACTACGAGAGGGGAGGCTGAGGTCTATAGAAAAATTTCAGGCGACGGGGCGTTGGAATGGATGACAGCCTTCAGATACCCACTGAACATACGAGAAGTTCACGTTGGCCTTCCTTTAAAAGTTCTGGGATGTAACGATACATAACGTAACGGTACTGCAGGGTTTACGCATGGAACTGCACTCAAGAATGTATCCAGCGACATTGCCAACTAAATTCTCGCATATTTTCGTCTCTCAAATCATTAAATTCAGAGATATAGACGTTCCACCATATAAAGTGTAATGATAGCGGCAATCTCTAGGCAGCTACCAATCGAATTCCAGAGAACGTTGATCGCGGCGAACGTACGGACAGCAGCTGAAGCTGAGATGACGTTACGGCAGCTCCATCAGACTTCAAGTCAGATTCATTCGAGGATTGGGCATGCTGAGCCTTTACTTACGGTGGATGCGAGTAACAAAGATAAATCTCCAACCAAGTTGATAAAACGTAGCGATCGTCATAATTCGTGCACGCAAACTACATCCCGTGAGGCGAGATATGAAAACGGACCACAGCGGAGAGAAAATTGGCAACTTCGGAACAGAGCGGAGGATCGAAGGAGGGTACATTACAGATATAATTCAGGATATTAGAAAGGACGGAGCTACCCTAATGGACATAATGTTAGGACGTACAGATACAGGTACAGAATTTACAACGGACCTAGAAGACCATATTATCGTTAGGATGGGAAGTTCCGAACGGGAGGAAGAAACGGAGGAAACGTTCGATCCAATTATGAACAGCGTAGCAACGAGTTCCGAAAGTTTCTTGATAATTAAGAGATCAGAGGCAAGAAGAAATTAGATGGAAAGAGGCAATCCAGGGCGAGAATACAGAGGAAAACAATGGAGCCGAATGTGTATCGTACCGAAAATTTAGACAGAGAAAACAAGGGCAGGAATTAAAACCTACAGCTCCAAATTATGACGCTGCCGGGGCGTAAAAAACAAACAGCAGTAGGAGGTAGATGAAGGGTGGATAGTGGTATCGGTTGACAGCTGGGTGATTAAGCCAGGAGATTTAATAGAAAAAAGGTTCTACTAAATTCTAAATCAATTAAACGTTTACCTAGCATCTGTACTAGAAGTGGAAAT
The DNA here is from genome assembly GCF_040414725.1 of Anabrus simplex. Lineage (NCBI taxonomy): Eukaryota > Metazoa > Arthropoda > Insecta > Orthoptera > Tettigoniidae > Anabrus > Anabrus simplex. The sequence continues at coordinate 881,680,418 of NC_090266.1, forward strand.
TTACGTAATCGGACTTTGACCGATACGGGTGCGACGATCAGCGTGGTGTCGCAAGCCTTAATGAATGAATTGAAAGCTCAAACCCACGTACCAATTATTCCCATCTCAGGGCTAAAGATGAGAGGAATTGTACCGGATAGAACAGCTGAGTGTAAGGAGGAGGCCTTACTAGTCCTGGTAATTGGAAATTCAGTAATGTCACATCCTTGCATCATTCTTCAGAAAACAGAATACACCTTAATCCGAGGTGCAGATTTTCTGGAAGAATATAATGCCCTGATTGACTTGGGAAATAATCATATTGTATTTCAGACCCAGATTTAAAAGAAGAACTAAGATTTTTTCGCTATGGGCTTTACGTCGCACCGACACAGATAGGTCTTATGGCGACGAGAGGAGAGAAGAACTAAGATTGGATCAAACAGAGGATAACTTCACAGAGAAAGGAATTTGGACGGCGATAGCAGCGAGAGGAGAAGAGTAGTTTGCTGATTTTCCTACTGATTGGCTGGAAAGTTGCAATGAACTTAGAGAATATTTTCAAGCTATGACAGCGAACCTGGAAGAGGATATTGAAGAAGAAAATTTTTGAGATTGTTGCCGGAGAAGTTAGCCGAAGTACCTGTGACCGAAGACATGCATGAAAAGCTAAGGGAAATTTGAATGAAACATCAAACAATTTTCGGATCAAAACTAGGGAAGATACCAAATTACGAATATAAAATAGTGGTAAATAATTGGGAACCACATAAGCAAAAGCCTTATCCAATTCTAGACAATTTATTTCGTCAGGTCAAAGAAATTATGGGAGAGACGTAAAGAAATGAAGTAATTGGCAAAACACCTACTCCGTTTTAAAACCCAATCCTCGCTGTGCCTAAACAAAATGGTTTTATCAGGGTATGTTTAGACGCAAGAGAAATAAATACGCGATTAGTCCCCGCGTATGTGTAGACTATAGCTATCAAAGACATTCCCAAGGGATTCGGAGGTATGGAATTCTTTGGAAGAGTCGTCCTTAAACTGTCTTTTCATCATATCGTCTTACATCTAGGATCTAGTATGCTGACGGGATTTATGTTTGACAATGAAACATAGCAGCTTCAAAGGAATCCCTTTCGGAGTAATGAACTCATGTTCTGTACTTATTCAAGCATTAGAAGATTACCTAAGTCCTGAAGCTAAGGCCTTCACCTTGAACTACATCGACGCCATAATATTCTTATTAAAAGCTATAGAGGAGCACCGCCGTAAAATGATTTGTTAGTTGCAGACCTTAACGTGTGTAATTTTAAGATACACATCGAGAAATTGCAATTCTGTCAACGCAGAACTCCTTTTCTTGGCCATGTGTTCGATGGCAAGGGAATCAGGCAAAACCCAGTAAAGATTTCTGCAATACAAAATTTTCCAAAACCAACCGTCGTGAAACATATTCGACAATTGTTGGTATTGTGCCAATTTTTCGCTGATCATTGTGTGGCATATACAGAAAACGTTGCACCATTTCAGGGCCTGTTAAAATTAATGATACCGGGCGAGTTGGCTGTGCACGTAGAGGCGCGCGGCTGTGAGCTTGCATCCGGGAGATAGTAGGTTCGAATCCCACTATCGGCAGCCCTGAAAATGGTTTTCCGTGGTTTTCCATTTTCACACCATGCAAATGCTGGGGCTGTACCTTAATTAAGGCCACGGCCGCTTCCTTCCAACTCCTAGGCCTTTCCTATCCCATCGTCGCCATAAGACCTATCTGTGTCGGTGCGACGTAAAGCCCCTAAAAAAATTAATACTCGCTGAAAATGGGGCGAGGGACAAGATGACGCCTTCAGGAAGACGAAGGAACTGCTGGCACGAGCTGTAACATTGGGATACCCGTCATACGACGACCGTTTCATAATCCCAACAGACGCCTCAAGCATAGGAGTAGGGACTATGTAACCAGGAGACACCGGAAAGTGATCCGAAAGTGACGTACCTTGCTTTCATGAGCAGGAAGTTGCGAGCTCATGAATTGAAATGGACAACTACTGAGTGAGAAATGTTATCTCTTGTTGTCGCATTAAACCAGTGGAGGATATACATTTATGGATTCCGATTTACTATCCGTACGGGCCATAAAGCGTTCAATTTCATGATGAAATCCAACGCTGGTAGCGATCCCATTTACAGATGGCCAACGTTCGTCCAGCAGTTTGAACTCACATTAGAGCACTGTCCTGGAAGATTGAATGTATTCGCAGACGCTCTTAGTCGAAATCCGGACAAAAATGAAGGTGTAGTTAACCTAGCTATGTTAGACGACGAGGACCAAAACATCATTGATAAACTACCAGATATCTGCCAGAAACAGTACAATTATCCACCCACGCAACTGTTAATCGATTATTTAAAGAAGGACATCAAACCTGGTACTCCAAGTACTCTTGAAGCACAGAAAAAGCCACGTCGTACCATTACTACAACAATTCGTTACACAAATTCGTAGACGACGAACATAATAAATCTTGGATTGTCGTCCCACCGGTGTTCCAGGTAGATTTAATCTGGCTAGGACATTACGCCACTGGACGCGCTGGGATAGACAAGATGACAGCAACACTATAAGAGACTTTCATTTGGCCTCGAATGCAACGTATGAATGAACAAGTGGTTAGGATGTGTGATACGTGTCAACGTATTAAGGCAAATCCATTTTAATACAGCAGGCACGAAGACCTGTGCTACACAGCAAGCCGAAACAAATGCTCGCAATCGTCTATTATGTATCGTTACCCTCCGGGCGTCGTGGTGTGAAATTTGCACTTGTCTGTATGGACGTTTTTTCAAAATTTGCTACCTTCCGAGTCTGCCTTATATCACATCAAAAACAAAATTATACCTAATATGTGTAAACCTAAAAGTACATTGAGCGACCACGGTCCTCAATTTACATCTACTTTTAAAAGCGAGTTCGAGAAAGTGAAGCTCAAACATGTAAAATTTCAGTGCAGCATCCCTAGTCAAATTTGATTGAGCGTATAATGCTCGAAATTGCAAAGTACTGCAGAATATTCTTTCCCAAGTAGCATTGGAAGTGGTCGGAATTTATACCCATTATTTGTAAGAGTATGAACACCACGTGGTCATGACGTCACGAGATCAATGACTAGCCAGGGGCCAATGACCTCGTGTGCTGACGGAGTAGGAAAAATGCTGACACTATGTTCCAGAACTGTCACTGCTCCTCTACTAAAACGTTATTCTGTAATGTTGCGACATCTTCATATATCATAAAAAATGGGGAAGCACATCATCCGAAGTTGGTACTTGCTCATGTGAAATACGTTGAAAATATTTTATTTTATCTTTAACCAGATCGTGAATTGCTATTTGTAGAATAGTATATAGCGGTTGATAGAGTAAAGCGGAAACGTAAATATTCTCGAAGCGTATGCCATTTAAAGAGGTAATGATTGTGATTAAAAGATTTTTCTTTCCACATCCGATGGGCCGTGTAATTTACATCGAATAGCAAAAGGAAACCACGTTCCATGGCGTCTTTTTATACTTGTACCTTAAATAGGTGAGATAAGTGGCACTATGTCAAACATAGTGAGTGTCTTGTTGCGTTATGACCTTCTTGGAAAGTGAATAGCAAAGTTGGCAATAGTAATATATAAAACCTATCATAATAAATTTCGGTGAATTATGTCAGAACGGTCGATCCGGCAACACTGGTGATATACAACGCTGCGAATGCGTAGCAGCAGGTTTTGACCACCGCTCCCAACGTTGTTCAATTGAGCATTGTGCGTGTACCACGTAAGACCTGTTTGATACAGTGCGTGTTTTGTGCGTTGGTTCTGACCTGCGAACAGGAACATGAACGACCAAAAGATCAATGCACAGTTTTGTTTTAAGCTTTGCAAGACACCGAAAGAGACGTATACTATGCTGGTACTTGTTTATAAAGATCAAGCACTGTCCTTGAAGTGGGTGTGCGAGTGTTTCGCCCGTTTTCGAGGAGGCCGGGAACGTGTTTCTGACCACTCACGTAGCGGAAGACTGGCGACAGCCATCAGTGACGAAAACTTTGAGAAGGTGAGGACATTAATCACGAAAGTTCGGCGATTACCTGCAGATTATCCGTCAATTCGAGCGACAAATCGTTACCCAAATGTTAAGGAAGAGGAAAACGTGTTTTCGTCTTGGGCCACATCAGTTGACTGACAATATGAAGCGGCACGTTTAGAAGCTTCACAGGATTGTGTCAAAACGGCGGATGAAACACCAAATTTCTGGAACTGCATTGTCACTGAGGATGGAATCCGGTGTCTCAGGTACGATCCTGAAACGGAACGGCAGAGCATGGAATGGCGTTCTCCGGGATCCCCTCGTCGGAAAAACGTCAGAGACGAAATGTCACGCATCAAATTCGCTTTGAAAGGAAAGGGATATGGCGATATTCCTGACATCCAACGACATTTGATGAGGAGTTTGAACAACATCCCAAAGGAAGTCATCTTGAACAGTTCCCCGGACATTTGTCGGCTATCTCAGCCGTGCATTTTTATGGGAGCGGACTATTTCGAAGAATAGTAAGGTAACATTCGTGCATTGTTCATCTCTCTTAAGAGTACAGGATTATCTTCCCAAATTATATTGTCACAGGGTGTATACATAACAAAGAACAACAGGTAAATGTCAGATCATAATTTGCTCTTCCCGAGTAAAGTCCTGTACAGAATAGTGAAATAACGATTACCAAACGATATGAGGAAGAAAACAATAAATGTTAGATGGAAAGATGTTGTAAAGGCTGCACAAAAAGCTATTTGTGGGGAATACAACCCGCGTGTAGCTATTACTAAGGCACTATGCGTAGCAAGAGCAAGAATTTCTCCAAAGTGCAGAACACGTTTCCTAAACTTGCACAATTATTACTATTCCAAAACGAAGAGGATCTCTTCCTGCGCTGTTTGCTGGACTGGTAGCTTTAGTGTATTTGCTGGATGGTACTAGTGCTGTAGCAAGAACTGATAAGACTGTACCAGAAGCGAAGCAACAGTTGAAAGAGAGTGAAAGTCATAACGAGACAATGGAGATAATTGCATTACGATGCAAAGGCGTACACATGAAGCTAGTGCCATGTAAAAACGGGTTTGGCATTTTTCTCCAAAATGTCTAATAAACGCACTGCCACATCGTGCTCTGGTGCACGTAGAAGTCTTTAAGTTTGCTAAACGTGTGTATATGTGCGATCAACTACCAGCATGCCCACGTGAACGTGAGAGTGCTGTAATTAACTTACACAACAGTTGTGGACCTGGAACTCATTACGTTGCCTACGTAAAATGTAAATCTAAAGTTTGGTATCTCGATAGCTATGGAGACTTACCTCCTCCATTCGTGTTCTTACGTTATTTCGGAAGCAGTACAGACATTGTTTACAATAAAAACCGTGTGCAAAATTTCAATACACGCATGTGCAGGCGATTATATCTTATGTTCTTATATCAAACCCAGACAGTAGACAAAGAGATTCAGTGTGCACGTGATGACTAACGGTGACAGAACATTCGCTGTACGCGGAGAAGGCTCCAAAATACGGTCTGTACATTTATCGCCCTTGCGTCTAAGGTCGAACCCGAGGTCTGCATATTAGGGCTAGACACGTAGGAAGCATAAGGTCATGAGGAGTATGAGCTAGCCGTGTTCTAAATCACCGGCGTCAGGATTTTTGTGCTGGGTGAGCACCCGAGGTCATTGACCACGGCCAAAGTCACTGACACCATGACTTCATGACCACATGAGCGTGACGTCACAAGCACGTGGCCTTCTTTGTAAACAAAGCCACGTGCTTTTGACGACTGTCAAGATGACAGCTCTCATCTTGATGGAGCTTAACCTCACTTTTTGGGACAAGAGAACAACCTCACTGCTGCTATCTTTAATACGCGGGGGCGCGGATTTTAAACAGCTTTCAAGATGACATCTGGCATATTGACAGGTCATAACAATTGCTGAACAAATGAACGTCGCTAACATCAATGCTGCCATCATGAACGTGTATAACTTCACTGCTACCATCTTGACTACGTAGGGGGGAGGCATAATTCAAAATCCACGTGTTTTTGTCAGATGTCAAGGTGAAAGCGGCCATCTTGACAGGACCTAACGACGTGCAATTGTTGAACAAGTAAACGTCGCAAACCTCACTACTGCCATCTTGAAAGGTTGTAACCTCATTGCTGCCGTCTTAACGACGTATTGGCGCGGAATTTTAAATACAAATGCTTTTGACGGATGACAGCTGCTACCTTGTCGGGTCACCATTGTGATCACCTTTCAATTTTGTATCTTGTCTTCATGAATGTAGAGCATTTATATTGTTACTTATTCATTTATATACGTATTTTAAGTTGGAACCATGTTTCGGTGAGATCGTAACATACATCTATCATTATCATTGTACCGGATTATGAAGTGCATACAAAATTATCTTTGGGGTTGCGTGTGGAAATGGGAAAAAGAATTTCTTCACAGTAATGTTGGGAAGGAGCTCTTTGAAACACCTTTTACAGGCCTGACTGTTCCATTATCAGTTCTCTCCGACGCCAGAATGTATCCTTTATTTAGGTGTTTTTGAGAACATCACAGTGCGTGGGAGTGATTCCAGAAGAACACTTGTTTGCGATGCTCCGGCAAATTTCAGAGTGTTCTGTCAACTGTCAGAGGGTGTGAGAAGATACCACCCCAACTAAGGAGATGCAAAATCAGCTCTGTTGAATTCTGCACTTTATTGGTCTATTAGTTGCCTTGTTTTTGAAGGATGACAAGTGTAAATTAGATACGTTATATCCTAAAAGGGGAAGTTAGCGGCTCTCATTCCGATCATGGTTGCCTGTTAAGGCGGAAGTGTCTGTTCAGAGGTCTCTCTCCTCCTTTGGAGTTTCGGCCTAGGTAAGGTGATTTTGAAAATTTTACTTTCTTTAACTGGTAATAACTTATTATTTTCACTTGAAGAAATTCTACGGGGCAATCACGCATCTTTGATGATATAATTTAATCTAAAAGGCGCTTTTCAGACCTATGACGAAATTTTATTTGCGTTCAGGCTACCTTTGTATATAGAGCATTCTTTTAAACATACCATTGTATTTTTCTTTCTTTGTCGGTCTCCGGCAGAAAGGAACTATCCCACTGCATATTGGAAACTTCAATTTCAGAATACGTCTTCAGTTGGTTAAGCTGCTGCTTTAGGACACGGATCTATTCATCTTCTGGAAGTGCCATATCCTCGATGGTCGCTGGCGGTGAAACTTGTCCACGGCTCCCTAATAACAGCAGCTCTAAATAAGCCACCTGATGATGAACTTGTCCACTGGAGGAAGTTCCCCAGGTCTCTAGAATCTCCTTGATGCTCATTTAAATTAATACATTAGCAAAATTGTTTTCCTTCCTTTCACAGTTAATTTATTGTGAATTCAAAAAAGAGAAACTAGAAGGAGTATTGAAATTATGGTTATTTTGACACCAAGGCATCTATACTTCAATAGTGACCATGCGTTTTGTTTTGCGTGTTTGTCAGAGTATAATGAGGCTTGCCCATTTAAGCATCCAAAACAAAATCTTTATAATCTGACATTCTAATATCCATGTTTGCATTATAAATGATTCATAATTATACATCTACAAATGTTTTTTCAGAGGCAATATATTTGGATAATGAAAGAAGGGAAAATTTTTATTACGTAGAAATAGAGGTGTGTGAGCAGGTGGAAAAATCAGCATGAACCTTTGTGAACACCTGAGAGACAGAGAGAGAGAGAATAAGAGAGAGAAGGGAGATACACCATCTCTGCCATTTACCTGCACTTGTACAGAAACAGGAATTCAATTACAGTGATTCGAAGTATTTAGTGAAATAACCAAAAAAGGAGAATATTTATTTACCTTGTTCCTTTGAACTATCACTAGGTTCAGGCTCTTCTGAATCTCTTCCTCCTGAAAACAGAAGTAATCCTTATTCGAGCTAACACGGTTTTTGTAACTACGTTGGATAGTACTAAGGAAAACAAGAAATAAATCAATTTTGTAGTATAACCCTTCACATGATTCTGAGCCAAACATTAAAGAATTATTAAAGATCATAATAACATTGAAGTCAGTTGTGATTATGAGAAAAATATATCAAGTCAATTTATCTTTAGATATATCGATAATTCGGAGCAATGCGCTCAGTTGAGAATTAAGTTATAGTAAATATTCAATATGTGAAAAAATTGTAGCTCAGGACCCCATGGTATCCAATAAATTCCTGTCCGGAATATCACTTCTGAAGTAACGTCAACTACTGTTGAGTGAAAAGGACCATGTTTGACAGAAGAGTAAATTGATTGCGAATGCGCAATGTTTCGTCTCAATGACAGTGTATATAACACAGGCTATGGATTGGATTAAATATTATGAATTATACATGTCAGATTTACCATCACTTGCATTATTTATGAATTATCTGCTCACAAGTGAACATCTTCAAATGATTGAGATTTATTTTAGGAAGCTATTGATTCGAACAGTATTGAAGAAACAACGGGATATGAATTATTGGGCGCATTCCATTGTCAATTGAGCATTCCCGCCCGTGGAACCACTTCATTTCAAAGAGAATATTACTCGATTGTTAGATGTGCTATAAAAGGAGGTTAAGTTTCAAGGATGTATTCTCAATCAAAAAAGCCCACATTATTGTTATAAATGAAATGGGATATTGTTTAAAGGAAAAAGAGAGAGAATAACCCAGAAAACTGAATGAGTATATTTTTTCCAAAAGTGAAAACATGTAGTCGCCGTGCGGTTTGAAACTGTCCTTTGATTGTATTCCAATGAGCAAAAAAGCATCAAACGTAGAACTACAGTTCATTAAAGGAAGAAAACAAGGCGAGTTTCATAACAGAATATTGTATACTTAGGTATATAAAATTTTACTATATGGCGTTTCAATTAATAAAAAAAATGAAATCTCGGTGTACGTCTTCGTACGTCTTCGTATACCATATAATATATATGGACTGTTCGTATGTGTTGTTGGGCCATTGGCACGGCACATTTGACACTCCTAGCTTGGTAACATAGTGCATTCTAGTGCCTGATAAGTGAACGTTAATGCCATCTAAGGGCGTGCTGTGGAACTTGTGGTGAGTTTGAACGCTGTTAGACAGTTAGCTCATGACTCTCTAAACTGACCGCTTTGTGCCAAGCGCTCTCATTCTGAAAACGACTGCTTATTTGCTGGTCGGGATTTGAACTGACTGGAGTTAGATGCTTTGTAATGTCTACGATATATTGCAAGATCGATTTCCTTGCTAAGGGAATAGGATAAAGTGTAGTGGTGCACCGTTCATTTTTGGATTAATAGGTAATTGTGTTCGTCATTCATGTAAGTACTACATCTTATTTATTTGTGGATATGTTTTGCAAAATTTTGCAAGCGCCTCGTAGTTGGAAGTACTTATATTTCCGAGGAGTAATTTTGTCCGTTCTTTTCGTCATGTGCACTTGTATTTTGGAGTCGTAGTATGTGCATTGTGATGTGCATTAAACCTTTTGCGCGTTTGGGTCTTTTTCATTTTATTTTGCATATTATTTATTTCTGCTAAATTTTTTGTGTGTTTCTCGTGACGTTCCCTTCATGATAGTGTTTGCATTGGAATTATTGCTGCCCGTTCTTGTAAATTTTGCCGGTGAGCGACGTTATATTTTAGGGTGACATGTTGTTCTATTTGTTTTCTTTATTTTATTACTGGTTCGTTTTTCCTCTGTAAGGGAATATTTTGAATTGTGTACCGAGCAAGCTCTGTTGGCACTAATTTTCCCTAGCAATAATTATTATTATAGTGTAAGTTAAGGTAAATGAGCATATTTTGGGCTATTTGGTGACACCATTTTCCTTATTATTCATTTTACGAGTAGTGTTTCTGCAGTATGTAAGGACATTGTTAATGGAAAGCTTAATTCGTTCATCATTCTTGCTTTGGTGTCCTCTCATCTCCTCGAACCGTGTCTGTTCTCATTTTTGGTTATCTGTTCTTATCTTTGTCTGGTCGTTACGTAACCGTTGTATTATTGTTATTATTACTATCTTATCGCCATGAGAGTCTGCTTCTGAATGCCGTTGTGATAGGACCTATTGTTATTGCTCTCTTACGTGTGTATTTGAGTATGTGATTACTAACTTTGGTATTACCTGACCGGTTCTCTCTTGAAGTGTACGGCATATGAACGATGACTTCTCGTTTCTTTCTGTTTGTGGTTTTATGTTGGTGATGCCAAATTTTACTACGTTATTCGGTTCTATTTCCGGGAAATGCTATGTGGCTGATATTTTTCGTCAGGTATGTCTTTGTGATTGATTCGGGCGACGCGTTTTGCATTTAGCATTTTCTACTATGCGTTCGGTGTTGTGAACCTTCCACTAATAATGGTCCTCAGAAAATTAATTTATTTTAAATGTAGGTATCGGGTAAAATGATATATTTAGCTTTATTTCAGGAGCTCCTTTATCAGTTAGGTCGCTGGGGTTAGTATTTCATTCTAGAATATTTAATGTTTTCGTAGATTTGGTACTATTTACTTAAATTAGTTATTTATTTACTTATTTATTCATATTAAGAGAGAGTATATTTATTGTTAAAAACTTCACGTTAGTATTTATAAATTATATTTTTCTTATTTACAAAGCAAAAATTTACCAAAATTATTTAAAAGAAAAATGTCTTGTAGATATGACTTAGCCCTATGTATTTATTTTCATTCACTTGAAACTTAAGATAATTTTTAGCTAGGCAAATTTAATTCTTTCCATCCAGTTATTTGGTGCTAAAGATGGTAATAGTTTGTAGTAATGTTTGGATTAATTATAGTATTGTTTTTGAAAAGGGTGTACAAAGTTTTCTTGTAGATGCTTGTTCTGGTTCCCCTTGTTGATCCCGCCCTTTGTTCCTTGGGAAATGGGTCCCTGGTGCTATATGTTCACTCTTCCACATTTATTTTAATTTTAATTTGGTGTTTTGAATGCATTTTGTTGCTTCTTTATTGTGCTACGCTTGCCCCATGGTGTCACTAGCCGGACACCATTTTGATATCACTTTTGGAGGGGGCGTGTCAGTTGGTACTATTGAAGCGTGGTATTCTTGTGTTGAACCTACGCTGACGGCTAGTAGCATTAGGCCAGACAAGTATCCAAGAAATGTATACCACCAGTGAATACTGACTTTGAAAATTTCTAAGCTTAGGTGAACTTTACCAATCCTTTTGGTGTTATTTCTTGTTTCATGTATCATTCCATGATGGCTGGACGGTCCGTAATCGAGCCGAGCATGCTGAGAAGCGAGGATCTGTCTTACGAGTTAGAAGTGCGTGGGTGCGAGTCCAGTGGAACCAATGTTGTCAAATTTCAAAGATGGAGGGAGTGCGCCTATTTTTCCATTATGGTACCTGAGCTGGACCAGCAGTCAATCGGTGAGTCTATTGCCCTTATTCGGGATAATATTGATGAATTAACTGGAATATGTTCTTCTTTTGCTGACGTCACGCCATCTAAGGCACAATTGAAAAGAATTACAGCTAGGGTAGATCACTATTTAAATCGAAACAAGGGTCTGCTTACTTTAGACCTTAATCCTGATCATCTGCACGAAATTTCTGAACTATTACCTAATGGTGGTTGTCGTTCCGTTGTAGATTATCGTGCCTTAAACCCCAAGGTTGCCCTCAAGTCGGTGCCATTGCCTGACATTCATTCTTGTATTTCCTAGTTTCATGGTGCAAAATTTTATACATCATTCGATTTCAACATTGCGTATCTTCAGGTTCCTCTTACTGAAGAGTCTCGTCACCTAACTGCCTTTGCGACGAACTGGAATCTGTATGAATTCAATCGCTTGCCGTTTGCGTTGTCTACGGGTGCTGCAGTGCTCACGCGCCTCCTAGATTCTCTCCTCTCGGATAATAAATTTCAGTACGTTTATCATTATTTGGATGATCTTATAATTTACTCCAAAACTTTTCAGGAACATGTCCTGCATATCCATGAGATTCTTACTCGGTTAAAGAAAGCTGGCCTGACTGTCAAAATTGCTAAGGTGTCCCTTGGTAAACCCCAGATGTATCTTCTTGGCCACATTGTGTCTCCCGATAGAGTTGCTATCGATAAGAGTCGAACTCAATTAATTTATGTCTTCCCTCCTCCGAATAATCAAAAAGACATTGCTCGTTTTATTGCCATGGCAATTTTTTTCGGATATTTGTCCCAAATTCTCCTTACATTGCCGCCGCTCTCAATGCGTTGAGACGCAAAGATGCTAAGTTTGTTTGGGATCTTCCTCACAAAGAAGCATTCGAGAGACTAATATTTGCTTTGTCCAACTCTCCCGTCTTGGCCATTCCTGATTTCTCCAAAAAATTCATCGAACAAACTGATGCGTCTTTGTCCGCTGTAGCCGGAATTCTTCTTCAGGAATCCGAACTCGGTAGACGTCCTATCGCTTACGCCTCTCGTGCATTAAGCTCATTGGAATTAAAGGCCTCTGTGTACGAACTTGAATGTTTGGCGGTCATCTTTGCTTTAGAGAAATTTTGGATGTATATTGAGCATGCTCCCTTTCTCTTGGAAACTGATAACATGGCCTTAAGTTGGGTTCTGAATCGCCCACGTCGGACTGGTCGTCTTACTAGATGGGCAATTCACATTTCTGCCTTCAAGTTTGAGGTACGTCACATAAAATGGACTGATAATGTCGTTGCGGACTGTCTGAGTCGTATGTTTTTAGGTGACTCCCCTGGTGAGAGTAATGAACCTGTGAGCGTCGATCTTCCTCAACCATGTCATTGTGTCTCGGGTTGTGTCAATGTTATATTATCTGACTGCACATCGTTATATCAAGACATTAGTAAGCATCAGAGGGACGACCCTGAGTTGAAACTGATCATCAATGTTATCAAGGCTGGTAAAATTGTAAAACCCTACAGTATGCGTAATGGTGTCTTGTGTTGTAAGGCACGTAATGACAAGAAATGGAAAATTGTATGTCCTCAACTCTTGATTCCGTTTGTTTTTCAGTACTATCTGCTATTGGCGGACATCTTGGTATCTTTAAAACCCGTCAAAAGATCAGACATTTCTTCATTTGGAAGGGCATGGATTTTCAAATTGCTGAGATGGTAAAGCCTTGTCGTGTGTTTGCGATTAGCAAACCGGCGTTGAACACTAAAATTGGTATGTTAGCATCGTCCCAGGCTTTCTCCCCCATGGAAAGACTGTTTGTAGACTTCGTTGGCCCGTTACCCCGTTCGAGGCGAGGCTCCAGATTCATACTTGTGTGTGTAGACGGATATTCTCGTTTTTCCTGGACCTTCTCGAACTGTTCAGCTAACGCTCCTACGGTTATTAAATGTATGAACTCCATATTTAGTTTTTTGGCTCTCCTAAATTTCTGGTAACGGATAATCCTAAGTACTTCTCATGTAATTTGTTCAGGAAATTCTGTTTCGACTTGTCTATCTCCCATGTCACTACATCTCCCTATCATCATGCAACATCATTTGCTGAGAGAGTAAATCGTAACCTTAAGTCAGCGTTGATCGCATTTCATCACAAAGATCATCAAAATTGGGATTCCTCTCTACATTGTTTAATATATGCATTAAATTCCGCTGTGCATGTGTCTCATATGCAAACCCCTATATCACTCATGTTCCCTTTCACTCCATTTTCCCCCATTTCGAATTTGCTTAAGATTGATAAGTTACCTCCTGAGAAAAAAGTCCTGAGGAGATTAAAAGAGTGTGGAAGACAGCCAAAGATCGATTAAAGGTTTCACATGCTAAAGCTGAGAAGCAATATAACAAGGGCCGTCGACCTACTGACCTGGCTGTTGGTGATGAAGTTTTTGTCAAGTCTCATTACCAAAGTAAGGCAGTTGACAAATTCACCCGTAAGCTTGCTCCCCGTTTTCATGGTCCTTGTACCATACTTGAATTTTTGACCCCTGTTTCTATTTTGGTGAGTTATCCCCATTCCAAGAGGATCCGTAGAGTGCACCTCAGTCAAGTCAAGCCTGCTTAGGTTGGCACTTGATGTAATGGGTTATTGTTAAACCCAAGTGTAAGGAGTACAAGTATATGACCACCTTGTGTATATTTTTATGTATATTGCCTTAAATGCTATTTAATTGGAGTTGTTAAGAATTCATTGTCACACTGTATGATAAATTAAATGTCAGAACCGGTTATGACAAAATGTAAAGCAAACTACTGTGCTGTGTGCACATCACTTCCATGGAAAGTCTAGAGACCAAGTTTCATGTCACTGTAAGTGTTTCGCTTATTATTGCCCCATGAAAATTTTCTAAAACATTATTGCCCTGGGTTATGGAAACCCGTTTTGGAAAGTAAACTAATTCCTAATGTGTGTGTGTTACTGGATCATCTTGATTCCTTATTATATGTGTGTATGTGTGTATATGTATGTATGGTGCTTGTTCCCTCGCTTTCTGCCTGCTTGTCCGTGTTGCAGCTTGCGTGCATTTTCCATCCTGAAGCTGGTGTGAGCTGAAGCGCCTGTGGACTGTTACATCACACTGATGGCATTGGAGCTATGCATTTGGAGCTGAATGTATTGATGTCATATGTTTGTTGACCATCTGGTACGTTGTGCGCTGTGCTGACTGGCCATTGGTACACCGTCTTCCTGCACATTGAACTGCCCATGTGTAGCCCTGTGTTTATGCTTCCTATGTCATCCAACGCCAAGTAAGACTGTGCTTAAAAATTACTATTATTTGCATGAATTGTATGGTAATCAAGATGCCTATAGACTTCGTTACCACGTAGATGACGACTACTTCATGAAACGAATCTGGTGGCCTATGCCAGGCACCTCGAATGCTACTGTGATACTAATGGACATTTATCTTTTACTGGTGTCCTTCTTCAGGTGGGGGTGATGTGGCGTTACAATTAATTAATAAACTTGAAATCTCGGTGTGCGTCTTCGTACGTCTTCGTATACCATATATTGTATTTGGACTGTTCTTATGTGTTGTTGGGCCATTGGCATGGCACATTTGGCACTCCTAGCTTGGTAACATTGTGCATTCTACTGCCTGATAAGTGTACGTTAATGCCATCTATGGGCGTGCTGTGGAACGTGTGGTGAGTTTGAACGCTGTTAGACAGATAGCGCCTGACTCTCTGAACTGACCGCTGTGTGCCTAGCGCTCTGCATTCTGAAAACGACTGCTTACTTGCTGGTGGGATTTGAACTGACTGGAGTTAGACGCCTTGTAATGTCTACGGTATATTGCAGGATGGATTTCCTTGCTAGGGGAATAGGATAAAGTGTAGTGGTACATCCCGTTTCAGGGATTACTTATACATATAAAAATGTAGTCATATTTCATTTGTTGTAAACGATGTAGTGTTTAAGGTAGTATTAATTTGGTCGTATGACATAGTACTTGCTCAGTGCACCGTTCATTTTTGGATTAATAGGCAATTTTCTTCGTCGTTCATGCAAGTACTACATCTTATTTATTTGTGGATATGTTTTGCAAAATTTTGCGGGCGCCTCGTAGTTGGAAGTATTTATACTTCCGAGGAGTAATTTTGTCCGTTCTTTTCGTCATGTGCACTTGTATTTTTTAGTCGTAGTGTATGCATTGTTATGCCCATTAAAACCTTTTGCGCGTTTGGGTCTTTTCCATTTTATTTTGCATATTATTTATTTTATTCTGCTAAATTTTTTGTGTGTTTCTCGTGACGTTCCCTTCTTGATTGTGTTTTCATTTGAATTATTGCTGCCCGTTCTAGTGAATTCTGCCGCTGTGCGACGTTATATTTTAGCGTGTCATCTTGTTCTATTTAGTTTCTTTATTTTATTACTGGTTCGTTTGTCCTCTGTAAGGGAATATTTTGAATTGTGTACCGAGCAAGCTCTGTTGGCGCTAATTTTCCCTAATAATAATTATTATTATAGTGTAAGTTAAGGTAGATGAGTATATTTTGGGCTATTTGGTGACACCAATTTCCTTACTATTCATTTTACAAGTATTGTTTCTGCAGTAGGTAAGGACATTGTTAATGGAAAATTTAATTCGTTCATCATTCTTGCTTTGGAGTCCTCTTATCTTCTCGAACCGTGTCTGTTGTCATTGTTGGTTATCTGTTCTTATCTTTCTCCGGTCGTTACGTAACCGTTATATTATTGTTATTATTACTATCTTATCGCCATGAGAGTCTGCTTCTGAATGTCGTTGTGTTAGGACCTATTGTTATTGCTCTCTTACGTGAGTATTTGAGTATGTGATTACTAACTTTGGTATTACCTGACCGGTTCTCTCTTGAAGTGTACGGCATATGAACGATGACTTCTCGTTTCTTTCTGTTTGTGGTTTTATGTTGGTGATGCCAAATTTTACTACGTTATTCGGTTCTATTTCCGGGATATGCTATGTGACTGATATTTTTCATCAGGTATACCTTTGTGATTGATTCGGCGACGCGTTTTGCATTTAGCATTTTCTACTATGCGTTCGGTGTTGTGAACCTTCCACTAATAATGGTCCTCAGAAAATTAATTTATTTTAAATGTAGATATCAGGTAAAATGATATATTTAGCTTTATTTCAGGAGCTCCTTTATCAGTTAGGTCGCTTGGGTTAGTATTTCATTCTAGAATATTTTAATGTTTTCGCAGATTTGGTACTATTTACTTAATTTAGTTATTTATTTACTTATTTATTCATATTAAGAGAGTATATTTATTGTTAAAAACTTCACGTTAGTATTTATAAATTATATTTTTCTTATTTACAAAGCAAAAATTTACCAAAATTATTTAAAAGAAAAAAGTCTTGTAGATATGACTTAGCCCTATGTATTTATTTTCATTCACTTGAAACTTAAGGTATTTTTTAACTAGGCAAATTTAATTCTTTTCATCCAGTTATTTGTTGCTAAAGATTGTAATATTTTGTAGTGATGTTTGAATTAATTATAGTATTTTTTGAAAAGGGTGTGCAAAGTTTTCTTGTAGATGCTTGTTCTGGTTCCCCTTGTTGATCCCGCCCTTTGTTCCTTGGGAAATGGGTCCCTGGTGCTATATGTTCACTCTTCCAAATTTTTAAATTTTATTTTGGTGTTTTCGTTGCATTTTGATTTTGTTGCTCCCTTGTTGTGATACGCTTACCCCATGGTGTCACTAGCCGGACACCATTTTGATATCACTTTTGGAGGGGGCGTGTCAATTAATTGGACTTAATTGAAAGACTCCGCAATATAAATATGCAAGTCTAAACCGGGATGGAGTACCGCCAGGCCTGGAAAATGTAGTAATACCGAAGAAACAGCTGGATGATTGATAGTCACAATGTCCCCAGGACCAGGATGTGTGGATGACACCTTCAAGAACTCCCCAATTAAGATGAGCACGAAAACTTGTCCTTTACATTTTCCATTATTTTGTACATTGTGTAGCTACATATTTTCTCTTACGCTTATGAGCATAATATGTTGTACGTAACTGCAACTCAAGCGACGCTGCTGAATCTCCTATATACATTTTATAATGTCGTCAGGTGCATTAATCCTCTTAAATGGTGGATTGATTGGAATTTGAATTAGTGATGTGCCGATTTAATCTAGTTTCGAATGCACATTTATAGTTTGAAATACGAGGATTTCATTATGATCTAGCCTATTCACTCAGTCATACGGTTTTCTCAATGAATTTCACTTGCCAATTTCTTCACGAATACGTCTTATTGGAATTATTTAGAATGTATTTATTATGTCGTGAAGGATAGGGAATTTTCCTTTAGAAATCAGACACTTCATGTGGCCTGGACGAGTCTTCATGAGGCGAGTATTTCATTAAAACAGCATGGGTGCGAATAATAGAATTCACGTACGTTTGGAACTGAGAAGATTTTCTTCAGTAGTTATGAGTATGTGTATTTGAGTGAAAGTTATAACATGCATGATGCGCATATGGGGTTATGTAGTTGTTTGTTATATGTTAGGATCGTCGATGTAATTAATAATGTCGTGCACGATTGTAATGTTAGATTATTTATAGGGAAGTTGGTATTAAGTCTGATGTAATACCATCTTCGAAAAATACCTAAACTGTTTATGCTAGAATACTGAGGAAGAGGTGCTCACCATGCGTATCTCAATAAGATATTTTAGTGTTAGTGCTTGTGTCTTATAGATGTTGGCAGGAATTACATCAGCCCAGAGTGGAGATCTTGGAAGAATTTGGCTGTTATTGTGTCTTGATGATTTCAATTCACGGTTGTTCATTGTCGTAGTGTGTATATTTGAATACCCATTTTTGGTCAGGTGCAGTAGCTTGATGATACCATAATAATTTTGTTCTTCTGCTTAAATACTTCCTTCCATTTATAATCCGTGGTTAGTTGCAGAGTCTAGTCGTAAGTGTGCTGTGACACTTGTATCATTTAGGCTGCACGGCATTGTATGCAATTATTCTAGAGACCGCTCAAGTTGTTAATTAGAAGTCGTTGTTTTAGACGACGTTTGCAAATGTTATGTTAATGGAATACCTAAGGACAAGGTCTTGCCCAGAACGAAAGAACGAACGATTATATTTTTATTGCGGCCCATAAGACAAATGATTTGAGATAATTGCATCGTTAATTTCATATTTAAGCCATCTGCAACTTTTATGTTAATAATGATAGTTTATGGATCTACATTCGTTTATATATTGCTGGATTTGCATTTAATTATCCTTGAAAGTAATTCGGCATGCCATTATTATTAACGGCCTAATTACATTATAACGCCACATGGGCCGTAGAGAATATAGACCAACAAGAGAATTTAAATATATAATTGAAACTATGCCATTCATCGTATTCAGTTAATTGTGCACCCATGTTTAAAATTTTCTTTCATTGTTGTTAATTATATTACGTTTGAAAATATATCATTAAATCGGAAAATTCTGCCAACTGAAATAGATTTTAAGTGTTTTCATTTATAAACTATCATTTCCATTAGCCTTATACCGTTATAACTCATGAAATACCATAATGGTAATGTTAATATAATGATAATTTTTATGGACTGTAACCGGTGAATAATAGAACTTTCACACCTACGAGTAATTCTTATCGTTTCTCCGTTGAGTAATACCAAGATATATATGTAACATTTCTTCGAACCCCGTTGTTGTTTTAAAATTACAAGCGGTTGGGGGTTATTTTCGTCGCCCAATCGTAGAGCTCGAGCATGCAGATTTGCTTGAATCTCAACCATGAGGCTCGATTAGGCATGAATATTGGCTCGTAATTGAAAAATATGTACCAACTGATACAATATATTTATATGAAAGGTGCACCAGCACGATTTATGAAGTTTTGAAGATTGTATAGTAAACTTTAAACCCTAATACTTATATCCCAGAGGATATACGTATTGTCGTTGAGGCATAATTCAAAATTAGTATACTGAATAATTAAAGGATGAACCGAAGTTTTGAAACTGGTGTTGGTCAAGAACATTTATTTATTTGATAGCTGTTTCTTACTTGAACATCGGCAATAGGTATTCGTGTTAATGTCTATCACACTGTTCACGATATTTACGCAGATACTAGGCCCTCTGGGACCCATGTAATTCGAAATTTAGTGAATTTGTATTCGAACTCGCCAAGGCTACTGATTTCAAGAGTACGATAGTGCAAGACATTGTAATTAGTAGGTGGAGTTATTCAGTCTGCACAGACAGTTTCCGAGGGATTATTATTATATTCCGTCGGCATAGATAGTCTTCGATTTTTATTATTATCGTGCTAAGTCGGCGAATAAATATCAAGACACATGGCTTCTTTGGCCCAGATCAAAGTTTTGGAAGAATAGCTGGCTGGCAAGATAATAAACGTACAAAAGCCACAAGAGCTCACCGGGAAGAAAATTCAAGAGACGCAAGAAACTACGATGAATGAGATTCTGGAAGCCCAAGAGAAATCAGTGTAAAAATTGAAGAAGCGCCAGAATATACGAGAAAAGTTATTCACGATGCTCAAGGGAATACAGAGAAATGAATCGAAGAGACGGAATAAACCACGTGGCTTAGAAAAGAAGCAAGGCGAAGAGAAATACAGAAAATTCAAGAAATTACTCATAGCAGATTTCTGGAAACACAAGGCGCAGCTAAGAAAGATATGAAAGAAGGAATAAAAATTGAAATTCAGGAAGACCTGCGTGGAATTACTATTACATTCCAGCGGAATATTAAATTCATGCAAGACGAAGTTGCATCAATAGGGGCGAATATGTCTGATGTCGAAGGAAAATTTCAGAGCTTGAGAAAAGTGATGACTACGGCCATACATGACAGTCAGAAAGGTGTCCGAGATAAATTTAGCGAACTGAATGCCGAGTTTATATCAAGCATTAATGAACTTCAGTGACAAGTCAATCAAGACATTAGGGGCCGCAGAGAAGAGATAGAGCCCGTACAAGGAAGAATGACTGAATCGAACTCCGAATGGGAAAGAAAATTTAAGAAAATTGTGGAAGAGGTGGAGAATGCTAACCAAATTATCCAAAAGGATATTACTTTAGTGAGAGAGCAAATCAATAATAAGTTCAGCCGGATAGTACGAAGAACCAGATGATAAGATGATACAAGTGGACCAGCAAATGAAGAGACTGAATGAAAACCTGAGTGTCATGCAAAGTGAAATGCAGCATTTAAAAATTGATAATGAGACCACCAAAATGTAATGTTATCCCTTATTCATCGTGAGGCACAGGTCGAAGACAGGAAAACAATCGAAGCTGATAATCAGTCCGAGATGACTCAATTTAATTACCATATTACCAGAAACCGTGTGACACATGTGGGGAACAGTACCCAGACAGTATATACCATTCGTACACAAGAAGACAGACCTAAGAAATTTACAGTCAGTACTGGATCTGGAACTATTCCCCGTGGATTTATTTGCGAGGTAGAAGAATATTTTCGTGAGGCAAAGATTTCTTCCGAACGACAATTCAAAACAGTGGAGCACCATCTAGACGGGGTAGCGCTCATATTACATGAGGCTTTCAGGTACATATTTGAAGACTTCGCAGAGGTCAAGTGAGCATTTTCCTAGAAATTTTGGAGCTTTGAAGTTCAACAGAACATTTGACTTGAATTGTATTCCAAAACGTATTTTTCAAGTGAACCTCGTCAATTTTCAGATTATTTTACAATGCAATTCCACCTTTAAAGGGACACTCAACGAGATATGTGTCGTTAATAACGACCCATTTATGCCTTTGTGAAATGATAAATTCGCGATTAACGACTCAATTTTAGAGCCGTGTTGCTGGACAACTAACGTCGAAATTGGCACTAATCGATAGTTCAGTTCATTGGCTATTTCGTGTGATAAGGCTATGGATTTTCATTCATTCAGGTGTGACAAAAGCAGTTATCATCTGCCCTGTAGAAGAACCGGTAATAATTATTTGAAAAGGATATTTTACAATCTTCTCGACATCACTGTATTTGGTGCATTTGTTCCGTACTCTAAGAATACGGATATGCCTACAGACCGAGGTGAGTTTGTGAACTGCATTGTGTTAGATATAGCAGATGGAGTTCAGTCTGAACATCCAAGACTCTGCCAACAAAAGAAAGATTACGCATAGTTTGTTCGGAAGATCCTGCCATACAAAGAAAGCGAAGCAACTTCTGGTGCCCTAAGTGTAATTGTGTCATTCATCCTACTTGCTACCATAAGTTGAAACACTCCTACAGGCCCGTAGTAAAGGGGAGGCGAAGAATAACTCTTGCAAGTGACTCGAAGTAAAGAATTATGCCCGAAGAGTAGAAGTACATAGCTTTATTTTTGTACACTACTTCCTGTTCCTCAGTTTTATGGTAAATATGTACTCTAAGTCTTTTATTACTAACCAAATGGTGAACATTTTATACATTTACCTTTTTGTTTCGGTCTATCATAGTTTTGAAGCTACGCACAGTGAATATTGAAACATTGTTTCTTTCAAAATTGAAAAACTGTAATTCACCACCCCAATAAAATGAAATCAAGGAATGTACGCAATATAATTACATAATAACATTCTCTAGTTTATACTGAACAAAAAGGTGTTATATGATATATTTTACTGTTATTTTGTATATTTTATGAATTTTAAATGAAACTTACATGAAGACGTTACAGTCGCTTATCACTTAAGAGGTTTTTATTATCATTTGGAGAGTTAAGGGAATTAGGTTTGCCACCTACAATATTGGAGATGGTTAGGGCTATCGCCAAACAGTTTACTCCAGATATTTAGCGCTTGTTAACTGCCACCAATGTCCAATCTGCGATCCATGCTGAATCTATTCTCAGGCAGATCGATGGAATAACGTCCGAATCCATTAACAGAATTGCGAGATAGGCTGATCCTGCTGTAAATGTAATAACACAGTTGGTTCAGAAGGGACATGCGAAAGTAATAACAAAGGTAGTTATTTCCAAGGAGAAAGGCAGTCAAGACCTAGAGATTGCTAAAATAAAAAGAAGAGAGAAAAGGAGATTGACCATAGCAGAGATGGCAGCAATTCCGAGATGATAACAGAATGCCTCCGAGATAAAACAGTATTTCAAGATGTTATACATACAAAGGCAGGTGGCCGTATCAGAGAAATCGTTATGAAGTAACGAAGACAGGAAAGACAATCAGATCATGAAAGGAAAATATACATCGATGAACTAAAAAAGCACCAAGAACAAGATCGACAATAGGAAAAAGCGATTCGAAATCAAGATATAAATGCGACTAGCCAGCACTTCCAGCAGCAAAAACAAATTAAAAAGCTGACCAGATACTCAATCCCACAGCTCCACTTTCAAAAGTAGAGATAGAGAAACGACAGGGGTGAAAGAAGGTTAATATGAGAATCTGTAGGAGAAACATTTCATGGGAGAGAGCAATGCAATAGACAGCATGGTTGGATAATAGCATATATTTAATGTTTGAAGCTGAAGAGTTACTTGAGGATCATCAACCTGGCGAGATTAAATTGAATAGGGGTCCTTCCTTTATTTCAGTAGGAATTTTTGGCATTCGTGTACTATCTCTCTTCGATACGGGCATTAGCATTGTTTCCGAAGCACTGTTTTCAGAACTGAAAAGCATGGCCCGGATTCCGGTTATTCCAGTGGCAAGTATGAAGGTTAAGGGTATAATTCCAGATAGAACTACTAAATATAAGATCCAATCGTATTTGCCTGTTGAGATTGAAGAGGTCATTATCGAGCACCCATTTGTGGTCATGAACAGAGTGCAAAATAATCTGATTATTGGAGCCAATTTCATACGCGAGAATAGTATCATCATCGATCTAAAGAAGAAATAAATTGCATTTGAATGCGATGACAGACAAAGAATGTATGTCAAAACGAAGTTTGAAACGGTCGGAATTAACGAATCGCAGAAAACAATGAACGTATCATTCGAAGAAATGGAAATGGAAGGTAATAGAAAGTTACACCCCAGAAGAGATTTCGAAGGACAAGGTAAATGATATAAAGATTGGAGGTACCATGGAGCAGAAAAGAAAGATTAAGGTTTTGTTAACAAAATATGAAGTTACTTTCAAATCCCAGCCTGGGGCAATAAAAAATTTTGGATATAAACTATATGTGTAAGACTGGAGAACATTCGAATCCAGACCTTATCCCGTACCGGTCAAATTCATATCGGAGGCTTAAAAGGATATACTGGGGATGACATACAACGGCAGTGTTTGTAATTCGCATTCGCCATATACCAGTCCACGGCTAATTGTAAGGAAGGGCAATAGTCCCATTGGTGTATGTCTGGATGCTCGTCTTCTAAATTCCAAATTGAAATCAGAATTTGATCACAAGCTCCCTTGATAAAGGACATCATTACACGATCCAAGGGCATGAAATTCTTCAATATACTGGATCTAACGTCGTTATATTCTCACATTGTGTTTGAAGAGAAATCCAGACTCCTTACAGGATTTATATTTAACAACCAGACGTATATTTTAAAACTCCCTTTTGGAGTTCGGAATTCTGGCGCGGCACTCATTCGAGCATTGGACAGGTTTCTAAAACCCGAGGTTAAAGAGCTCATAACGACCTATACCCATGATTTTCAGTAGTGTTAGCTACATCTACTTTTGAAGAACACTTGATTAGGTTGAACCAACTGATATCTAATTTGAATGAAGCATGTTTCAAGATCAACAGAGCAAAATCGAAATTTTCTCGACCTGAAATCTTATTTGCTGGACATGTAATCGACGGGGAAGCAATCAAGCCCAACCCAGCTAAAATTCAAGCCATTTGCGACATTTTAAGCCTAGAAGAATCAAACACGCCTCTCAATTTTTGCGAATGATCCAGTTCCTTGCTAACCACTGTCCTGGATATACTGACGTGTTAGCGCCATTGCAGGAATTGTTAAAAATTAACGATCGGTGGCATTGGAATAACCGCCACGACCAAATTTTCGCTGATACAAAGACGCTAATGGTCAACAATATTAAATTAGAATATCCTGATTTCAATCTACAATTTATTATTTAGACAGACACCTCATTAATTAGAATTGGGTCTGCTCATTATCAAGAGGATTTATGAAAGGATAAAAAGAAGACGTATTTGGAATGTGTAAGCAAGAAATAATCGTTCCCATGAACATAATTATGCAGCTACTGAACTGGAGATGTTAGCGATAATTTACGCATTAAAACAGTGGAGAAAGGTAGTCTATGGATACACAAGATTAATCAGAACTGAACACAAACCGTTAACTTTCGTTGTAAGTCAACGCTAACCAGCGAAAGCGTGTCACGATGGGCTATATCCGCTGAAGTGTTCGAGTTCCCAATTAAATTCTGCCCAGGGAAGTCTAATATTTTAGCAGATAGTCTAAGCAGAAATCTTGTCGAGAAAACACGGGAGGTCAATGTAATAGAGATGACTCCTGGTGACGAGGAAAGCGTAGCAAAATTGAAGCATCTATCGGAGTCACAATTCAAGGACCCATCATTGCGAGCAATTATTGAACGCTATAAGGAAGAAGTTGAGGACAATAACTATGCAAACCTAAAGTCTAACCCATTAACAAATAATTATATTTACAAGGATAATGTTCTATACAAGTTCATTGATTGAGAAAAGAAGAGATCAAGAGTTGTAGTCCCACATAAACTCTGGTGCGAATTGATATGGCACGTATACCGTATGTTTGGTCAAGGGGGAGTTGATAAGTTAACAGCTACCATTAGACAAACATTCACCTGGACTGGACTCCGAAAAATCGTAGGGAGAGTAAGTAAATCCAGTGACACATGTCAGAGCGTGAAGCATAGGTCTACCCTTTTGCATCAATAGCCAATCCCCATTATACCAAACAGGCCAAGAGAGAAACATTCAATATATTTGTATGGAGGGCAACCTGCTGTTTGTAAATTCTATATATGAATACCGAACGAAATTTCTCGTATCTCTCGAAATCTTTATTCTGATTAAAGGGGAATATAAACTTTCAACTGATTATGAGCCAAACATGATGGAATTATTGAATTTAATGATAACATCGTCGTCAGTTGAAATCATCAGAAAAGTATATATCCAGTCAATTTATGTTTAGGTGATAATTCGGAGCAATTCGCTCAATTGTGTGTTTTGTTTAAGTTAATATTCAATATGTGAAAAATTACAAGCTCAGAACACCATGGTATCATATAAATTCGTGTCTGGAATGTAAATTTTGAAGTAAAGTCAACTCATCATGCGAATCTCAATGAGATATTGCAAAATGGACGTGCACTTATGGTTTTACAGTTGTACCGTGAGGGTACTGGTTTCTGAATAATGTCTTCAAAATGAACATGATGATAATCATCCGTGATATTAATATGATGCATGGGTATGAGACGGGCATAATATGAATCATACAAGGTACGAATGGAATGAAATTCTTCGAACATAATGCTACCCCAATGAGATATTTTAGTTGCACTATGATTAAGTGTAAGGTTTGGGACATACTACCCAATGTACAATCTATCTACACAATATAACTGGTCTTCGATATAATGTTGATTTACTAAAGGCAAGTTGTAAACGTTTGTGGAGAAGTCTTGAGAGTGCACCGAGCACTGGTGTGATTTTTGTAGTTAAATTTCCGATATGCTTTGAAGGTTAAAATAGCTGTCAATAATTAAACCCAAGAATAGGAAGTAGTCAATTCATACAGTGAAGAAGCCTCCAATTCTGATCGTAGATATTGTGTCGGAGAGAATGATACAATTTTTGGAACCGTGTAATTAAATTTTGAAATACGTAAGGTAAGTTTATTCCTATTCTGCTGTTGTGATAGAGGTTCATTATATTACGTTATAGTTCCTCTTCTTTTATAGCTCCATGAAATACACTTATATCACCGGCAAAGCGTTAAATTTTCACCATGAGTTCTATATGAACAAACGTGGTTAAAAAGTAAGGAACAGAATTGTTCCTACAACAGAAACCTGATGATCACCTGCCGTAATAGTTAACAGATCACGTATTATACCATTACCCATAACACTGACTCTTTTCTTGGAGGCAACGTCTTAAACCGTGGAAGAGCAAGACCTCGCGCTTCTGCTTTATGTCATTTTAATAACAGGATTATCCACCAGTAAAAAGTTTTCCTTAGGTGAATGAAGAGACCATCGGATAATTTTTAAATGAGCAGGAATTATTGCCTAAATTGTATCACTTTCTGTACTTGACGTTCCTCAAAGCTCATACCGCTGATTTTTATAGGTACATTGTCAGTGTAAGAAAGAAACACTTCTGTCCTTACCTATTATTCCAAGCAGTGTTGACAATGCTGATATAATACGTATTGGCTTCCAGGATTAAACGGGTCATTACAGTTACGGATATGTAATTGTTGGGCCTTTTTTCTTATATTCAGTGGCTTGTCACAAATGAGAGGTAGGTTAAATAGCTCAAACATAGAAGTCTTAGAACTAAATGTACATTTGTTCACTAAACTTTTATTTACAAGAACAGCTGTACTGGCATTGAATTTATGATCAGAGATAAACATAGTTATTTCCTCGTTATTTTTGGGTGTTAGACAGATTTTGAAATGGATATCCTTTGATTGTTGTACATATTTATGATAAGAGTGCAAATGTATCCTGCTAAATACCTACCCATGTCAGTAAAAAAAATTGTAAAATATTATGTATTTCTCTGTACACATGCGCTGAGTATTGCCTTCTTGTGTTTATCTTATGATATCGTAGATGTTTCTATATTCAAGACAGATGAATAATAATCGTTTTTGTGGCATTGTTCTGTAACAGCACATTTCAAAAGCTTTTGTTCTCTTTCTTTCTGAACTGGTTATCTTCCTTTTCCTACTTCCATACAATGCCACGCTTCAGAAGAGAGTATTCAAGAATGTCCTTCTAATTCATGTATCAATATTAGATATGAGCAAATATATTTTCTAAAAAATGGCCTTCCTTCCTTGACTAATCTTTATTCTTTACCCTCTTTCTTCTGCCATCTTTAATAATTTTGCTACCCAAAACCAAACCAAACCCCATGGCACTACAGCCCTTGAAGTGCCTTGTACTAACAAGCGACCGCTGCTCAGCCCGAAGGCCTGCAGATTGCGAGGTGTCGTGGTGTCAGCACGACGAATCCTCTCGGCCGTTATTCTTGGCTTTCTACACCGGGGCTTATTTCTCACCGTCAGATAGCTCCTCAATTCTAAGCACGTAGGCTGAGTGGACCTCGTAACAGCCCTCAGGTCCAGGTAAAAATCCTTGACCTGGCCGGGAATTGAACCCGGCTCCTCCGGGTAAGAGACACGCACGCCACCTATACACCACAGGGCCGGCTACCCAATTAACAATATTTATCTACTGCCTTGTGTTCATTATAAAATATTCATAAAAGTTAAACATCTAAATCTGAATTTGGCGGAAGCTGCCAAATTGGATTATGAACGATGGGAACATCAAGGTTACGTAAAACGCGAATTCTAGAAAGAGCAAGAGAGAGAGAAAGTGGAAGGACATTAATGTTGCAAGTAACCTTAAGTTGTAAAGCAACATGTGTTCAAATGCAGTGCTTCCAAATATGCAGTGAAATAAATAATGAAAGGAGGATATTTACGAACCTCGTCTGTTTGAGTTATCACTAGGTATGAAGGCGCAGAGGTAATCTGAACCTGTTCTTGCTGAAAACAGAAGTAACCCTTACTTGGGCTAATACACGATTTTCGTAACTACGTTGGTTAGTATTAACGAAATCAAGACATAATTATATATATATATATGCAAATTGCCGGTACTGCCGTAAACTCAACTATTGCAACCACAGCTCCAGGAACAATTAAATGTCACTTAAAATTGATAAGCCTCAACCGTACTCATACTACCTAGAAAAGAAACAAAATTTTCAAATGAACATACCATGGTGATGTACGCGTACATAACATAGCGGTGATAATATTTACAAGTATCTGTACTGATGGCCATGATAGCCAAGTGACATTATTGCTGCAGATGGAAATTCGGCCAATATATGTGATTTAGGTTCCATGCACTAGTGGAGATTCTGTGGCTATGATTTTCCTTTCCTTGACATGTCACCGCCTCTTCTTTCTAATTCACTATAGGTGCTGAGTATTTTGTGTGTAGAAGCAACAGAAATCAATTTAATGATACTTTCATTATTTAAAGACAGATAATTGTTGATAGTACTGGAGTTTTTATTATGAAACTCTTCCTTTTCATTATTAGAAAATTCCCTGCAGCCTGAGGTTAGATGTAGAAACTGTCATCTAGTATAATCACGTAAGGATAATACAGTAACACTCAGCATTAAGTTAAAAGTTTGGAATATAAGGCATATAATTAAGCAGGAATATAACATGTACAGGAAATTTATATTTTACAATAAAATAATTTTCATTTTTAACAAAAATTATGGGTCTACTCCATTTCGGATTCAGTTTCGGAAAAAGCTAATATATATATTTTATTTTAAAAAGTACATAAAAACTAATACATTTATAATTGTACAACTAGCATCATACAAACAGAAATGCTTTTATGTACGTTATGCTGCATAAGAAAATCTGTAGCTGTATTCATTATTTAACAGACTATATTGTGGATTTGTCCATTACTGGTGGCACCTTAACTGCAGTTCTTTCATCACGTTGGGGACGTTCCACGCCTCTCCTTAAGTAGAAATTGAGGATTGTGTCATCGACAAAATGCGTACATTCCCATTCACGAACAAATCAGAGCACGTTTTCTACATAAGGTCTTTTTCGGATTGTTTGTCCGTTGTGAATATTTAGACTTCCGTGTAAGTTGATAACCATCTGTGGAGGGTGTATGGGAACAGTCTGCTGTGAAACAATGTTAATCTTTTCCTGTCGAAGGCATTCACAAATAATGTAAATTTTTATTTGAGAGTTTTATTTATACGCACAATCACAGAATTTACATTTTCTTACAACGAACGGGAATGGCGTATTCCTCAACGTACTATTCGTGGACACTACATTTTTCCTAACAAGGCATGTACTGTTTATAATTAATTTCCTTAGTTTCAGTCATCAACTTCCAGTTCCTCCCATTTTCTGCTTCTCTCAGATTACAACTAAAGCATTCATCCTGGCCTGTATTCCATAAGTAATGCTAAGCAGAAGAATGTCAACTCGTTTCCTTCCCCGACTTCATATAATATGCAATTAGCTCCTGTCAAGAATGACTAATATTATCTTTTGTCTTGTCTTGTCTTGTCTTGTCTTGTCTTGTCTTGTCTTGTCTTGTCTTGTCTTGTCTTGTCTTGTCTTTATAATTTGATGGGATTCGCGTTAAAATTATCTTCTGATTGTACTTATGACCAATCACACGAAAGCATTATAAAAGCCTTGGATTACAATTATCTTTCATAAAGCACGTCAGTAATCATTCTGTTTTGTTCTAATTTCCAAAATTAGTGTCATTTCGGCTGAACTTAAACGTATTTTTTCTGAAGTTGGTCAAAATTTTCCGAAATAAGGAACATTTCCTTAAATTAATTTGAGGGTTTATGAATTCAAGTTGTTTCCTCCGAAATTCAATTTCAAGTGTTATATAGATCAGTCTTCCTTTAAAGTAGTTTTACGGAATGCCTACATTTGTGCCTGCTTGTAATTGTTTTTTATCAATAGCTGGATTGATATACACATGTTGATACCTATGGAAAATACGGATTTAAGCCAAATATTTTCGGTGCTGGTGTATTGGACATGTAAATTTGGAGCCTGTCTATTGTACGACGATGAATATTACTGATTAGAGGAAGAATGGTAATCGCAAATCACAATCTAAGATTTACATTTCGGAGGAAAACCACAATGGAGAAATTTAGGCTTTCTTTTTCTGGTAATACATCAGCTGTTCGATAAATACTATTTGAAGGTATACAGAAAATGGCAAAATAAATTGTGAAGTGCCTTTTGTTGTAGATCCTCTAAACCATTCAATTTTATTTGGTATAAAACCATGTAAATACTGTATGGTCATGTGGCATAAGTGTGGATATATTAGAGAATATAATGTTGATTTTCTGAAGGAATGTTGTAAACTTTTGTGGAGAAATCTGGACAGTGCACCCAGCACAGGTGTGATTTTTGCAGTTAAATTTCCAATATGCTTGGACAATTTAAATTGCTGTCAAGATTTGATCCCAAGAATTGGAAATAGTTAATTCATTCAGTGAAAGTAACTCCAATGATGATAATATATATTGTGTCAGAGTGAACAATAGATTTTTGTGGAACACCGTGTATTTAAATTTTGAAATATATAAAGCAAGTTTATTTCTATTCTGCTATTGTGATAGAGGTTAATTATATTACATTATATTTCCTCTTCAGTTATAGATTCAAAAAATACTCTTTTATCATCCGCATAGCGTTATATTTTTCCCATAAGTTATATATGAAAAACCGTGGTTGAAATGTAAGGAACAGGAACAGACAAATCCCTGATGATCACCTGTTGTATTAGTTAACATTTCATGCATTAAATCATCAAAAAATAATTAACAATGACATTGACTCCTTCCTTGGAGGCAAGGTCTTACACCGTGAAAGAGCAAGACTTTTGGCTTCTGCATTATCTCATTTTAATAAGAGGATGATCAAATATGTCAAGAGCTTTCCTTAGGTCTATGAGTAGTCCATCGACTTATTCTTAACTAAGCGAGTATTACTGCATCAATTGTACCACTTTCTGTACATGATTTCCTTCAAAAGTAATACCGTTGACTTTTAATAATAAAGAAGAAGTAGTTTTGACAATGCTGTTATAATAGGTACAGGCTCCCAGTTTCTTTTTTTGCTATATGCTTTACGTCGCACCAATCCCGATGTATCATTTGGCGAGGAAGGAATAGGACAGGCCTAGGAATGGGTAGGAACTGACGTGGCCTTAGTAAAAGTACAGCCCCAGTACTTGCTTGGTGTGTAATTGGGAAACTACGGAAAGCCATTATCAGGGCTACCAACAGTGGGATTAGAACCCACTATCTCCCGGATGCAAGCTCTTAGCTGCGTGCCCTAACCGCACGGCCAGCTTACCCAAAGATTTCAGGTTTAAAGGGCTCAATACAGTTAAGGATATGCAATTCATTGGCATGTTTCCTTATATTCAAGGAGTTATAACAAATGAGAGGTAGATTAAGTATGTCAAACATAGCACTAAAATGTCGAAATGAACATTTCGACACTAAAGTTTTATTTACATGAACAGCTGTAGGCTACTGGCATTGTATTCATGTTCAGTGATAAACTTGGTTATAACCTAGTTACTTGTGGGTGTTATAAAGATAGATTTTGAAACGGATGTCCTATGATTGTTGTACTTATTTATGATACTAGTGCAAAAGCATCCAGCTAAACTGCTACCATTGTTAGTAAAAAATCTATGTAGAATATTATGTATTTCTCTTGACACCTCTGCTGAATGCTGCCTTCTGGATTTTATCTCAGGATATCGTAAATTTTTCTACATTCAAGTGCGATGGATAATAATTATTTTGTAGTAATATCTTCTATTATATTACTAACTTAGAACTTACCCATTACTTATCAATATTGTTTTTGAAAATACACTCTGTTTAGTTTTAGATGTTCTTCCTATTTATGGCACTGTGTATTGCTCATTATATGAGTTCATTCTATTAGATATATTCAGCTTGTGTTTACGAGCACACTGAGAAAGCCTGGCATTGTTATAATCTGTGAAATGAAAAGTTCGTCACAGCTTCGCGTATCTTGGACAAATTGGTTTGTTTTCATATACTGACTTCAGCTTTAGAAATATATATATTTACCTGAAAGATCGCTTTCCCCTGGTATGTAATGAATCTGAAATGTTAATATCTGTGACAAATAAACTGTGTTCGCAGATGTTGCTTTTGAGTTATCAGTACACAGACTTGTTTGATGCAACACTCCATGCCAGCCTATCCCGTGCTAACACATTTAATTACTACGTAACTACAGCATCCTGCATCTGCTCTAAGCTGTTTGCCATATTCATACCTAGGTGTACCCCTACCGTTCTTACCGAATACACATCCCTCGGAAACCAACTCAACATTTCCTGGCTGTCTGAATATGTGTCCTATCATTCCGTCCATCACCACTCATCAAATCGAGTCAGTAACTCTTCATTCGTGATTCGATCTATCAATCTGACCTTCAGCATTCTTATGCAATACCACATTTCGAAATCATCTATTCTTTTTTTTCTGAGTTAGTTATCGTCCATGTTCCTCTTTCATCCAATGCTCCATTCCAGAAGAAAGTCTTCAAGAACATCTTTCTATTTCTTATATCAATGTTAGAAGTGAACAAATATCTTTTCATATGAGAGGCTTTCCTTGCTTGAATTAGTCTGTAACCTCTTTCCTCCTTACCTCTGCCATCGTTTTTTATTTAGCTAATCAATTAACAACATTCAACTATTGCCTTGTATACTTTACTTCCTATCTTAAATTACTTGCATTACTTGAATTCCTTCGTTCGCATTTCATTACGTTTGTCTTGAACAGATTTATTTTCATCTTGTATGCCTTACACAAGACACCGTCCACATCATTCAGCAATTTCTCCGGATCCTCTGCAGTCTCAGATAAAATAACAATACTATCGGCAAAACTCGCTGTTTTGATTTCTTCCCCTTGGATTTTGATTCCCCTTCTAAATTTTTCTTTGACTTCCTTTAATGCCTGTTCCATAAATACATGGTAAAGGAGCGGGAAAATCTACATCTGTAATGAGGAATATTTAGTCCATATAGGGTGTCCTGGACACTTCACTTTGTCCATATTATGAACCATTTAGTGTACTGTATAGTAATGCAATCTTTATATCTTTGGCTTATTTCCATTTCGCTTGTCTGAATTAGCCACTTTCTGTAGATTTGGAGCCAAATTTATTTCTTTTTATTATTGGTATTCCTAACATGTGCTAGTGATATCTTAAATTATGGATATTCTCGAGTATAACATCGTGAAATTATAATTTACAAGATTTAATAAACATTAAATTCATGCAGTTAAAGCAGATCTTAAGTGATATTTCTAATATGAATAATTGAGAATTGCTTTGAGCGAGGTCCTCAAAATGGACATTTCACCTCATTTCAAGTCAAGTTAATCCGTAAACCTCAATTACATTTCCATTAATACCCGAGCATGACAGGTCACCAGCGTAGATAATAATAATTGATTAATACAGCCTATCACCAACCTTAATAATAATAATAATAATAATTATTATTATTATTATAATTATAATGCTTAACTAATAATTTGAGTTGAGTGTGAAATGTTTGTGAGAGGTGCACATTTATAGCAAAGTGTGCTAAGAGTTATTATAGATTGTGATGTGTGAATTTATAATGCTGTTGGAAAATAAATTAAGTTTTAAAACAATCATGTTAAGACAGTGATGTTGAAATACCTCTGATCACCACTTAACAAATAATATAGGTGTATCATTTCAACCCACTTATATATTTGGTTGTACACTTAACTATGTTAAATTTGGGTGTATAAAATCCTTGCGTTGGATGTAAAGTTATAACAACTTTCAATACGGATAAAACATGATGTTTATGACATGTAATAGGTTAAGCGTGGTTGATGTAACGTAAGTCCTGAACTTTGATGCAAATAGTCCGGGTATCGAACTTAAATATGTTAAGTTAACCTTACACTCTTATGCGGTTAGCCTGGGAGGTTAGGTTAGGTTAGGTCAGGTTAGGTACCGCATGGCCAGCGTAATGTTACGCCGGCCGTTTTATGTAGTTAGCTCGGGTATAGAAATTGAAGTCTGTTTGGTAAAGATTACCATCTTAAACGGTCAGCCCACGGGTGTTGACCTTTGAGTCTCTTAGCTTAAGTTCGTACACCTAGGCTCCGAAATAGGGTCTGTACGGTGAACGCCCTTGCGTCTAACGTCGTATCCGAGGTCCGTATAGTTAAGGGGGCACATACAACTCAAACCTATCTAAAATAGGCAACATTCAATTTAAATTTTTACAGCTTCCACAGGGCTTTCTTAGCTAAACGTTTGCATGCATGACTAAAAGGTCCTTCTAAACCTACATATTTATCAATATTTAGAAAATAAAAAAATTAAATATGTTTTTGGGCATTTCAAATTTTGCAGTTTTTTCTCTCGTATGATCCACAATTTTGGACTGATTCTAATTTTTTATTTTATATACTCCCAAATAATTGAGGAACAAACTGATTTTTTTCTAAAACATTTTATATTTAAGTAATATTTTAAAACAATACTTCCTATCATTCATTTTAGGTAATTTTATTTCAAAAATTATTTTAAAAAAAATGATCTGGCAATGATGTTACTACGAAATTAATTCACTTTTTAGAACACTAGAAAGTGATGTAAAGTACAAAGTTTCACGCTCATATCTTGAAAACTGTTCATGTTACAAGGGAAACCGTTTTGAAAAACTCAAGTGTGGGTAAACGAGCATTAAAGTTAGGACTGAAATGAATGAACTCTAGAACATCCCTGGTGCATACCTACATGATTCCCTCTTGTGAGTTTCTCTGGGATGCTTTTTCCATCCTTAGTCTTCTTACTTTCCTTGCCTCCTCTGTCGATTGTTGAGCTCTTTTAAGACTGTAAGTGACTCGTTGAGCATTGACATGGCTGAAAGCCTGGAGGAAGTACTCTCCAGGAACAAGTTGTAGCTCTTCAAGAACTTTCAATCTCTTCTGCATACCATCATTGAAAGTCATAGCAGCAGCATTTACTGCTATACCTACCACTTTAGGCCCTGCAAAGCCATTTTGGGCAAATTATCCAAATTTTGGAGTTTAGGGATTCATTATTGTTCTGGGTGTGGCCTCCTGCACACATCTTCAGGAGATCTGTTGTAACTAAATCTTAAAACACAGGTTTGACAACCTCCATTATAGAAAGGGATATGTTATTTTGTTCTTTTTAAGCCTGAACTTGCCCTTCCACTATGGCGTTTCGGTAAAAGCACCAAGAATTAGGTTCCTTTGGGCAGAAATAATGGTATGGTTTGCCATCTGAGGATGCTTTGTGGTAACATACAGCCCAAATAGGCTTCCTCATCTCATCTACAGAATTGCAGTTTTCCCTGATAGCATTCCCATATTAAACAGGAAGATTTCCTCTTTCCCATGTTTCAATTTAAAACACAACTTGCTAGACAATAGATTTACATAATAAAAAGAGAAGTCATAATATGCATATCTATAAACAGCTGATATTTTGTAGGCATGGTAACAAAGAATAATAAAAGGAAGTAGATGTCGCTACCAGTGCCATGGAAGTGTGAGAAAGTGAGCAAGTCATATGACAATCAGTCCCGCTGCAAATATGAATTTGCCTGTAGTAATAACTTGGAAACAAGGCATGAACGCGTTCCGATCTATGTGACAGCAGAATTGATCGTGATGCCTGCAGGGATTTAAATTACGTTTTAGGCCATAACTCAAGAACTAGTACAGATATTAATGTAATTCTTTCATGGAATTACACAGAAGGTAATCTAAAATCACATTACAAAATAGAAAAATCAATTTTTTTGACCACTTAAGCTGTATGTGCCCCCTTAAGGTTAGACACGTAGCAAGCGTAAGGTCATGAGTAGTAAGACCTAGGCGGGTTCTAAATCACTGACGTCAGCATTTTTTGTGCTGAGTGAGTACCCGAGGTCACTGACCCCGGCCAAGTTCATTGACCCCATGACTTCATGACCACATGACCGTGACGTCACGAGCACGTGGCCTTGTTTTTAAACAAAGAAACGTGCTTTTGACAGCTGTCATCTTGACGGAGCCTAACCTCATTTTTTGGACAGGAGAACGTCGCTAACCTCACTGATGCTATCTTGACAGACCCTAACCTCGCTGCTGCTACTTTAACTCCGTGGGAGCGCGGACTTTAAACAGCTGTCAGGATGACAGCTGCCATTTTGACAGGTGCACCACGTGCACTTGTTGCATAAGTGAATGTCACTAACATGACTGCTGTCATCATGACAGGGCCTTACTTTACTGCTACCACCTTAACTACGTAGTGGCACGGAATTTAAAATACACGTCTTTCGTCAGATGACATCTTGTGGGGTCACACTTGTGATCATCATTCTGTTTTGAATTTTTCTTCATGAATGTAGAGAATATATGTTGTAAATTCTTCCTTTATACATTTCAGTTTGGAGCAATATTTCGGTGAGATCGTAACATACATCTATCAAGATCGTTGTACCGGATTATAAAGTGCATATAAAATTATCTTTGGGGTTGCGCGTGGAAAGGGGGAAAACATTTTTCTTCACAGTAAAGCTGGGAAGGAACTCTTTGAAACACCTATTGCAGGCCTGAATATTCCATTCTCAGTTTTCTCTGACGCCAGAATGTATTCTTTTTTCATGTGTTCTTGAGAACATCGCAGAGCGTGGGACTGACTTTAGAAGAACACTTGTTTGCGATGTTCCGGAAATGTCAGAGTGCTCTGTCGACTGTCAGAGGGTGTGAGAAGATACCACCCCCAACTAAGGAGATGCAAACGCTGCTCTGAATTCTGCACTTGATTGGTCTATTAGTTACTTTGTATTGGAGGGATGACACGTGCAAACTAGAGACGTTATATCCTAAAATGGGAAGTTAGCGTCACTCATTCTGGTTTGGTTCTCTGTTAAGGCGGGCGTGTCTGTTCAGAGGTCTCGTTCCTCCGAAGAGTTCCGGAATAGGTAACGTGATTTTGTAAATTTTATTTTCTTTAACTGGTACGAACTTAATTTTTTCACTTGGAGGAATTCTACGGGGCAATTTCGCAGCCTCTATGATATAATTTAATCTAAAAAGCACTTTTCAAGACCTATGACGCAATTTTATTTGTGTTCAGGCAACCTCCATATATAAAGTATTATTAAAACCGTACCATTGTATTTTTCTTTCTTTGACCGTCTCCGACAGGAGGGAACTATCCCACTGCATATAGGAAACTTCAAGGGAACGGATCAATTCTACTTCTGGAAGTGCCATATCGTCAATGGACCCTGGCTGTGAAACTTGTCCAGGCCTCTGTAATAACAGCTGCTCTGAATAAGCCACATGGAGGGAGTTCCACAGGTCTCTAGAATCTCCTTGATGCCTTTTAAATTAATACATTAGAAAGATCGTTTTCCTTTCTTTCACAGTTAATTTATTGTGAATTTAAATATGAAAGAAAGGAAGAAGTACTG
Source organism: Anabrus simplex (assembly GCF_040414725.1). Taxonomy (NCBI): domain Eukaryota; kingdom Metazoa; phylum Arthropoda; class Insecta; order Orthoptera; family Tettigoniidae; genus Anabrus; species Anabrus simplex. The sequence continues at coordinate 881,718,317 of NC_090266.1, forward strand.
AAATTGTGGTTATTTTGACACCAAGGCATCTATACTTCAATACTGACCATGTGTTGCGTTTTTCGTATCGGTCAGAGTATATTGAGGTTTGCCCATTTAAGCATCCAAAACAAAATATTTATAATCTGACATTCTAATATCCATGTATGCATTATAAAAGATTCACAATTATACATCTACAAATTATTTTGGCAGAGGCAACAAATTTGGATAGAAGGTAAGATTTAGGTTACGTAAAACAGGAGGTGTGTGAGCAGCTGGAAAAATCAGCATGAACCTTTGTGAATACCTGAGAGACAGAGAGGGAAAGAGAGAGACAAAGAGGAAAGACACTAACTCTGCCAGTAACGTGTAAAGCAACAGTTGTTCAATTACAATGATTCCAAATATTAAGTGAAATAACCAAAGAAAAGTAGAATATTTACTTACTTTGTTCCTTTGAGGTACCACTGGGTCCAGGCTTTTCTGAACTTTTTCTTCCTGAAAAGAAAAGTAATTATTATCCAAGATAATACATGGTTTTTATAACTACGTTGCGTAGTATTAACGAAAACAAGAAATTAATCATATTTATGTTTTAAGTTATCAAATTATACTCAGCCAAACATGAAGGAATTATTAAAGTTCATAATAATATTGAAGTCACTTGAAATCATGAGAACAGCATATATCCAGTCAATTTATGTTTAGATATATCGATAATTCGGAGTAATTCGCTCAGTTGAGTGTTATGTTTAAGTGAATATTCAATATGTGAAAATTGTCAAGCTAAGAACCCAATAGTATCCAGAAAATTCGTGTCCGGAAATTCAGTTTTGAAGTAACGTCAACTATTGTTGAGTGAAGAGGACCATATTTGACAGAAGAATAAATTGATTGCAAATGCGCAATGATTCACCTGAATGACAGTTTTTGTAACGCATGCCATGCACTGGATTAAACATTATGAATTATACATGTCAGATATACCTTTACCTTCATTATTTATGGATTATCTGCTCACGTTTGAACATCATCAAGTGATTGAGAGTTTTCTAGGAAGCTACTGTTTCGAACAGAATTGAGGGAACAATGGGATATGAATTATTGGGCGCATTCCATTGTTAATCGAGCACTCCCACTCGTGGGATCATTTGACTTCAAAGACAATCTTACTCGATTCTTAGATGTGCTATAAAAAAGGTTAAGTTGTAAGGATTTATTCTCAATCAAAAATGCCCACAGCTACATTATTGTTATCAATGAAATGAGATATTGTTTAAAAAACGTGAGTATAACCCAGAAAATGGAATGAGTACATTTTTTCCAGGAATGAAAAAATACAATTGCCGTGCTGTTTAGAACTATCTTTGATTGTATGCCAATAAGCAAAGAGAATATTAATTTTAAAAATTTAGTTCTTCCACGAAATAAAACAAGACGAGTGTCGTAACAGAATATTGTGCACGAATTTAGGTGTATAAAATTGTACTAATTGGATTGCACAATTTGCAGGTTACTCTATGGCAGATCACAGGACGAACTGTCGTATTGAGAGACTCGCCAGTATAAATATGCAGGTCTAAAACGGCATGGAGTCCCACCGGGCCTGGAAAATGTGGTAATATTCAAGTTACATCTGGATGAGGGATGTCACAATGTCCCGAGGTCCAGGATATATGGATTACATCTTCAAGACGTCTCCTATTAGGATGGGTACAAAAAATTATCCTTTACCTCTTCCATTATATTGTAGATTGCGTAGCTACATATTATCTCTTACGTTTATGAGCATAATATGTATATACGTAAATGCAACTTTATCGAGGCTGCAGAATCACCTATATACATTTTATAATGGCATTAGGCGCACTTATCCTCTTAAATGATGGCATGATTTTAATTTAAATTAGTGATGTGCCAATTTCATCTGTTTCGAATGCAACACTTGTAGTTTGTAATACGAGAATTCTATTATGATCTATCATATTGCATCAGTGATATGATTTTCCCGATGATTTTAACTTGCCAATTTATTCATGATTAGGTCTTATTGGAAATACTTAGAATGTAATTATCATGTGGTGAATGTTAAGGAGTTTTCCTTTATGAATCAGGTATTTCATATGGACTGGCCGGGTCTTCATGGGAGAAATATTTCTTTAAACAGCATGGATACGGACAATGGAAGTCACGAGTGTTTGGAATTGAGAATATTTTCTTCGGTTGTTATGAGCCTGTATATTTGAGAGAAAGGAATAAAATGCATGATGCGCGTATGAGGTTATACAGTTCTTTGCAGAATGTTTGGATCGTCGATATAATTTATGATGATGTCGTGCACGTTTGTAACGTTAGATTATTTCTTGGGAAATAGGTATTAGGTGTGATGTAATATCATCTTCGAGGAATCCCAAAAATGGTTTACAGCTGAATGCGATGGAAGAGTTGTTCATCATGCGAATCTCAATGGGATATTTCGAAGTGGACGGGCACTTATGGTTTTACAGTTGTACCGTACAGTCCTTCCTGCTCACGTTCAGACTATCTCCTCTTATTGCTTCGGTTTCGTCTTCCAGGTTCGCTGTCGTAGCTTCAAAATTTTCTCTAATTTCATTGCAACTTTCTAGCCAATCAGTAGGAAAATCGGCGAACTCCTCTTCACCTGTTGCTGCTATCGCCGCCTCAATTCTTTCCTACGTGAAATTATCATACATTTGATCCAATTTTATTTCTTCTCTTGAAATCTGGGTGCGAAATACAATGTGATAATTTCCCATGTCAATTTGGGCATTATATTCTTCCAGAAAACCTGCACCTAAGATTAAGTTGTATTCTGTTTTCTGAAGAATTACGCAAGGATGTGATATTACTGAATTTCCAACTTCCAGGTCTGGTAAGGCCTGCTCCTTACACACAGCTGTTCTATCCGGCACAATTCCTGTCATCTTTAGCCTTGAGATTGGAAAAATTGCTCTGTGGGTTTGAGCTTTCAATTCATTCATTAAGCCTTGCGACACCACGCTGATCGTCGCACCCGTATTGGTCAAAGTCCGAATAGGTAAATTTCCATTTGTATTAAATATGATAGGTAAAATTTTAATTCACTTAGGATTTAGTAGAACATTTTCTTCTATTAAATCTACCTTTTACTGCTGTTGGTTTCTTTTATACGCCCCGGGTTCGTCATAATTTGGAGTACCGGCACTTTCTGTTAGGCACCGGTTAGAGTCCATCATAATAATCAGCATGTTAATATTCTCACTATGGAATTTCATTACATATAACTATATAAGGCTAATAGAAATTGTTACGGAGTTATCCGTAGAAGGTAGAGGTGAAAGAAGGTGCGGTCAGGAATGGGACTAACTACAAGTCCGAAAAATGAATTAAAATTTCAATAAAGGTAATATTTTCGAAACTAAACAATGGTGACATAGAATTTTGAGCATACAACAAATAACAACAAGTTAAATCAGGTACACAATCAAGAAGTCCAAGATTAGATAAAAATTTAACCAGTTTCCACTAGGGGAAATAACAAAATCAGGTACCAGAGTAGTTTTACAAGGAAAGGCCGAGTTTCGGGTTCTTTACAAGTTCTGGGGTCCGAGCCCCAATCGGACCATCTTTGAGCTTTAGCTCAACAATAACAAGTTACAGAATTACATTTCAAAGGGCAGAAAACCCCTTCATTACAGGGAGCGTTAGCTCCAAAGACACATATTGGGCCTCCTAGAGGCACATCTATCACCTCAGAAAGAGCTAACCCGCTCTCAATTTCTCACGCCTGTTAAAGGCAACAACAAACTTTCCTTTAAACTGCCTATCAAGGCACAATTATAAATACACAGGGAGATCTAGTACTCAATCTACGAGGCTTGAGTAGCAAATTAAAGGTAATTAAATGGCCCAAACACAAAGATGAATTGAGGCAAATACTTGTACTCCTACACGAAAGCTTGTTAATACCTATGTGGCGCTAGGCCGATAATACAGGGGCTAATCCCAATCTATGGAGGTGACTAGTCTGCGAAATAAATTTAACACATTAAGAAGGAAGAGAAAAACGGTTATGAAAACGTAGTCACCTCAAATTCCAAAAATGAAGGGGAGCTCGAGAGGGTAAAGCACTCTCTATCCCCGAATTACGGTTCCAGTTAAGTGGAGTATTTACAAAGACTGAAAAAGCTTACATCGTTAAAGATATAGGTTACATATTAAAGGTTTCGAACCTTCCCCGGGAGTTAAACTGCTGAGCTAGCAAGAAATAAAGATGTTAAGAGGCCATTACCTTGTTGAAGAGCTGCTGCCTGAAAAACGAGGCGCTTCCCGCCCCCTGCTACATATTCATACACTGAGCAAGATATTATAAGAGTGGCGCGGAGACAAGAAAATCAGCAGTTTTTATACCCTCTCGGAAAATTCGAGACCTTTCATGAATGATTATGACCCGCCCACAAAGTTTTATTGGATAACAGCAAAAACTTATACACAAGGCAATGAAGGAACACCTTATTGGTGGAAAATTAATTACAGAAATTCCTGATTGGCTACATTCAAAACTGGAGGAAAGAAAGGATTAATATTGCCAACCACAAATGACAGAACAAAATTTAGTAAAGACAAAACTTATGGATACAAAATTTCTTCAAGATAGTTCATTCCTTCACACTAGAGTGCATAATCATAGTTTTTTGGTAGAGACCTATGTTAGAGAATGTCCACACTTCTTGATCAATGAAAAACAAAAGCAAATCAAAAACACACAATGAAATCTTCTGATAAACAGTAGAGTTAGTTCAGTTGTTAAAGTTCCGGGTTTCTCCAGTAGGGAGGTATTTTAAGGCGGAAAATTCAAATGTGCGGCGTAGAGGTGTACCAACCGGTACAGACCTCCTCCCCCCCAAAAGTCCTTCCAAGGGGTGACAGAGAAGAATGTTAAAAAATTCCAAAATAAAAGTCCACATTTGTTGCTGATTAGTTGAAGAAGAATTTAGAAGGGAAAATACAATTTTTCAGTAGTCGGAGGTCTCTTAATTTGTTTTATATAGATGGGTGGGACTAGTTTAAGTCCAGTTTTAGAATTTCTTTCTGGTAGTAGAATTGCGAAACAAAAACATTAATTCATCCAAGTAATATTTTTCTAAGTCCACCAAAGGTTGATTTGAAGAAAAGATGTATTAATTGCAAAAATAGAGTGTCCATGTAGCTGAAGAAGTACATTATTTGTCTATTAATTTTGACGGCAAGACCTGTCGCCGCTGCCAAAGTTCTGTCGAGATCACACGGACCCGTCAAGTACCCTGAGATACCTCTCTCCCGCTACTATGAGAGGGGTAGTCGTGGTGAAGCACGCCGCCGATGCGAAGTTTGTTTACAGTCGTCGAGTAGCTTGCGGTTGGTGCGCCGCACATCAGTTTTTGCCGGAAGGAGGGCTCCGGCGCGGCGTACACTGGTTGACCTCACGGGAGTGGAGTGGGCCCGTATCCCACCTCAGTGGTGGTACGAGCACAGATTGTAACACCACCTTCCGATTGAGAGCCCTGTAATGAATCACAGGCCTGAAGCCACCTTGGGGTTTGGGGACTAGAAAAATAGGCGAAGAATACGCCGACTTAGAGGGTCGAATAATACCATCCTTCAACATCTGATCGACAATCTCTTTCAGAGCCTTTATTTTGGGTCGAGATAGCCTATAAGATGGAAATCGGACAGGAATCGCATCAGTCACCTCAATCTTGTATTCGATAAGGTCAGTAACACCAAGAGTATCGGAGAAAACATCCGGAAACGACTGACACAACTTACGAATACTTTCAGCCTGCTCCTCAGGTAGATGTTTAAGGTCTAACAACATCTCATCCTGGGTAGGCGAAACAGATGAACATGATACAGAACTACATGATAACAAGGGGATTTTGAAACTACTAGCAAACTTGAAAGTGCACGACTTGCTCTGAATGTCGAGCACTAGACAGGTGTGAGACATGAAATCAGCTCCCAATATAATGGGGCAAGACAAGTGCTTAGCCACAAACAGTTTAACTTTCCAAGTAAATTTAGAAATACGAATTTTGGCATACAGGAAACCTAAAATTTCTAAAGGAGAGGAGTTTGCCGAAACGCATTGAACAAAAGACGAACAATAATCCGGAAGTTTACACACAGATTTTAATTTGGAGTACCACTCGTCCGACATAATGGAACACACACTGCCAGTATCTAAAAGAGCAGTTACAGGCTCATTAATTAATTCAATTTTGAGAAATGGGACCGGTGCGGGAGTATCCGCTGCAATCCTAAGATATTCCTTTGGACCTTCAAGTGATAAATTAGAGGACTGAGTTTTCCCTGAGATTTCGGCTGGTTTACTTGGGGCTGAGCCTCGAAAAGATGAGTTAGCCGACTCAGCCGAAGCCACTAGTAACTTATGATTGTTGGTGGGGGTTGCACCCGAAGTTGAGCCGGAGGGAGTGCTATTCGAATTCGGGCAATTTTTGGCAATATGGGAGAAATTGCCGCATTTATGACAGCCTTGGGATGACCCGGCTCCGTTCCTTGTCCCGCTAGATTTGATCAACGGACACTTATTACGCAGATGATCTGCCGACCCACAAGCATAACATTTGCGGATTGGGGTAGTTCGGCGAGGTGGAGGCCGAAAATTACTAGAGGATGGAGGGGTTCTTTCGCGACACGTAAGGTGTATGCGTATCTAACTCCTTCCGCTGAGACAGCCAGAGCCTCTAATTCGGTAAAAGTTTGAGGACGCGACGCAGAACACAAATATGACCTGTATGCTGGGGAAATGCCTTCCACAATGGCGTGCACGATTTGATCTTCAGGGAAATGAAGGGCAAATGCCCTAGTATAGAATTTAATATCTTGGATGAAGTCGGCAAAGTTTTCATCCAGACGCTGTACACGGTAATAGTATTTCTGTATTAGAGATGACCTTGCCCTAGCCGGAATGAAGTTTGCTAATAAATGGGCGTGGAAGTCTTCTATAGACGATTGGTCAGCAACGGATCTTACTATTTTGTCAGATAGAACACCAGTTGAATAGGGATAAATGATCTGCAAAATTTGACACGGAGAAAGAGAAAAAACAAGAGCATGATCCTGAAACTCAACGAAAAATCTTAGAAAGGCAATAACATCACTGGTGGAGTTGACAGAAAACTTAGAAATACCCCTAAGCAACATTGCTAATGGGTGAGGTAAACTACTGAACCCGGGTGACATAGTCGGTAGAGGCCTAAGGGGAGGAGAAGCAGTTTCAGAAGGTGCATTATTTAACACAAAGGGAGGAATGGATGTGCGAAGAACGGACTAAGTTTCTAATGGAACAGATGTTTGTCGGACTTCTACAGATTTCCTACTTTCTTCCCCCGCGGGAGAATGCTCCCGCTGACAACGTTTACCAGAGTGGGTTGGTCGGTTTTGGGGGGTACTGCCCCAGTTAACAATAGGCTAACCTTACCGGACAAATCAGAAAGGTTTTCGAGAACAGCACTAGCCTCCTTCCTTTGACTGTCATTTAACTTAAGAGACAATAGATCAGTAACCCTATTGTAAAAATGAAACAATCTAGCTTGCACACGTTTAAGTTGATTTGGATTTTCTTCAAAAACTAACTACAGATGCTAGCTCAGTAGTATTGTCATTGATCGTGGAGAGCGCATCGTCAATCACTTTCTCTCCAAAAGTGGGGATGGAAATAGGCAACTCAAGGGAATCTTTAAGCTTGTTGGTATCTACCGCAATCTCCAGATTGCACATTTCTAATTGTTAATTCATAAATCAATTCCTCCTTGCGCAAATAGCCGGGATGGAGGACGTCGCGAGGGCCGGACATGATGACAGAAAAATTTAGAAAAATCAAAAAATTCCAGCGACTGAGAAAATTGTTAGAGTTGAAAACACGAGAAAGGTTTAGCCGTCAAAAGGGGTTTAAATGAGACCCATTCAACCACGCTCTGCTACCAATTGTTACGGAGTTATCTGTGGAAGGCAGAGGTGAAAGATGGTGCGGGCTGGAATGGGTCTAACTACAAGTCCGAAAAATGAATTAAAATTTCAATAAAGGTTATATCTTGGAAACTAAACAATAGTGACATAGAATTTTGAGCATACAACAAATAACAACAAGTTAAATCCAAATTGTCCACACTTCTTGATCAATGAATAACAAAAGCAAATAAAAAACACACAATGACATCTTCTGATAAACAGTAGAGTTAGTTCAGTTGTTAAAGTTCCGGGTTTCTCCAGTAGGGAGGTATTTTAAGGCGGAAAATTCAAATGTGCGGCGTAGAGGTGTGCCAACCGGTACAGAAATCATAGTTGATACATAACATACCGATGATATTTTCAAAGAATAATATTGACGGATATGATAGCAAAGTGTGATTGTTACTATATTTCGAATTCCATGCACTTTCTTTGTTATCTCACAGCTCTTCTTGATAATTCACTAAAGTTGTTGAGTTGTGTGTGTGCAGAAGCAACAGAATTTAATTTAATGAAACATCCCTTTATTTTATGGGAGACAGTTTTGATTGTACTGGAGTTATTATTATTAACGCTCTGTTTTTATTGTTAGTAAGTTCCCTGGAGCCGGAGGTTATATACAGGGACTGTCATCTAGTATATTTACATATGCCGAGAATCAGTACAGCAAGTAACACACAGCATTAGGTTGAAAAATTAGAAGGTAAGGTGTATATTAAGCAGGAATACAACATGAGTATTTTTGCACAGGAAGCTTATTGATTACAATATTTTAAATTACTGCTAATTTTTTGCCGAAAATGATGACTCCACACCTTTCTGCTGCAAACGCTTACAACGGACTACGTCATGAAAGCACGTGTAGTGTAGTTTCATCAAGAAACACATTTAAAGAGATTAAACCTATTCATGCAGATATAAATTTACTTTTAAAAAGTACAACTCTGCGAGAGGTTTTTAATTATTTCTCTACGCCTGCTACAAGTTATGTTACTATGCACACATCTCAAGATAAGGAGAAGCAGGATGATGAAGGTAATGATATATAACGGCGTGTGGCATCCATAGAGGCCTGGTGATGGCCTTTTGGTTTGTCTACTGTAGGCGACGTGTGCGTCGTTATGAGTATGGAAAGAAGATGAAGACGGCACATACACCCCATATCCCCGTGCTAGTAAAATGAACTATATAGATTAAAATTGCCGACCTTGCTGGGAATCGTTCCCGGGACCCCTGTTATCAAAGGCCAGTAAGCTAACCATTTAGCCACGGAGGCCTACATGAAGTGTATGATAATGAGAATGATGTTGATAAAGAAGATCACAACATTCCTTTACCAGCAAAGCCTTTTAATTTTACTTCATTTTCTAAGCCTACTAACGTTCAGTAGCCCTGCAAACGTAGAACGCAAGCATGGTGATCCTGAAGAAGAGGCAGAATAGATGTAGTGAAGCGAGGTAATAATGATAATAATGAAGTAGAAGGAGAAGAAGAAGAAGATTTGAACTTAGCATCGACATGAAACAATGTTGAGTTCTTACCTACGACTGCCAACACAGAATAACGTACTACTTCAACACAAGCCCTACCGCTTCCTAAATATCAACTGTCTGCTGCATGAAAACGCCACGTTAACAAAAGGTTTCTGTTACCCTATATACATGTAAGATACTGTAAAGACAGCAAAGGAGTAGGCTAGGCGTATTCTAAAACAATGGGAGCTGAATCAGCATTTTTCCCATGAGGCCATTGACCGCTGGTAGTGTAATTGTGCGGGTTCTGACCCTGATCCCTAGTAAATAACTGGGGCAATACCGATTCGCTGATTTTGTATAAGAGAACAAGTATAAGTTCGAAGACGAATTCTTGTGGGGCCTAACCACACTTTTACGGCCAATGTCCTTCCCGACGCGAATTTTGCATAAAAACCAAGCCTAACCTCTCAGTCGCCCTCATGGAGGGACTTAACCTCACAGGGCCTAGTTTTACGGGGAGATGCCCTTCTCGACGCCATACAGAGTAGTAGGACAACGGGTATTCTTGCGACGGCATCCTGAGTAGTAGAGCAATGCGGATTCGCGCAATAGAGCAAGCCTAACCTCATGGAAGCACCTAACCTCACTTTTAAGGCCAGGTGCCCTTCCCGGAGCCATATTGAGCAGTAGGGCAATGGTGATTCTCTCGACAGCATCCTAAGTAGTTGGGCTATGTGGATTCGTATAAAAGAGGAAGCCTAACATCTTGGAGGCGCCTAACGCTCTATTACTGTTAGATTCACTTCCCGACGCCATCTTGTGCAATAGGGGAATGGGGATTAGCGTAATTGCTGACGCCATCTAGTTAGTGGCTTTACGTCGCACCGACACAGACACGTCTTACGGAGACAACGGGAAAGAAAAGGTCTAGGAATGTAAAGGGAGCGTCCGTGGAATTAATGAAGGTACAGCCCCAGCATTTGCCAACCCACCCGGTGACGCTATCATGAGTTGTAGGGCAGTGGAGGGATTCGAATAAGAGGACTTGACTAACCTCTTGGATGGGGCTTAATTACACAAGGCCTAGTTTTCGCTCAGATTCCTTTCCCGACGCCATCATGAGTAGTAGGACAATGGGCATTCTCATAAGAGAGCACGACTAAGCTCATATAGGGGCCTAACTACATAGGGCCCAGTTTTACGGTCATATGCCATTCCCGATACCATTTCATAGGGGCCTAACTGCACAGGGAACAGTTTTACTGTTAGATGACTTCCCCTCAAAATTTTGATCCTCCCACCGGAAGGGGCATATATGCCCTAATCTAGTTTTGTGTTGAGATGCCTTCCCGACGTCATCTTGTAGGGGCCTAACTCACAGTCGCTATCTCCCTCACAGTTCTACCGACAGATGCTCCTCCCGATGCCGTCTTGGAATCGCCTAATTACACAGGACTTAGAGGCCCAGTTTTAACGTAGGTATCCTTCGGCCGCAATTTCAGAGGGGTCTAGCTACACAGTCGCCATCTTGCGACCAGTTTGCATTTAGGATAGTTTTAACTACACAATTGCTATCTGTAATTTTAAAAGAGCCAGTTCAAGGCTTTACGTCACCAGCCAAGAGAATTCTTAGTTGTACAACTGTGTTATCGAGTGGTCTACTTATGGCTTTACGTCTCCATCCAACGGACAAATAACGTGACATCACAGTAATATCCTTGCGAACGAGAGTAAGGCTATCCAAACAGTTGCTATTTTGAAGGAGCCTATCCTCACAGACACTATCATGGTGAAGTCTGGCCCAGTTTTACTCTGCAAAGGTCAGCTCATGGATTTACGTCGCCATCTGAAAGTGACGAACAAGTCTAAACATGCATAACTATAACGACGTAATTTTATGCTCAAGGCTTTACGCCCCCATCCGACAGACTGTCTCAGACGGGACTGAGCACGTGCCGTACTAAGATATTTCTGTTTTAACATGCAACGATGACTTCGACATAGTTATGCATGTTTAGACTTGATCTATATCAAAGTCACTCTCTGTTAAACTCAACTATTTATAGATGGTATAATTGTGAATTTTTCTTCAGTCTCTGAGATAATGTGATAGAGAGTAGAGCGCATTATTCCATCATGACAAGAATTTGAATAGTTCATGTACATGACTTAAAGTAAAAAGCAACCAATTTGTGTAAAAAGAGGTGGCTGTGTTGGATTGCACTGTGTTGTGGGCGCCGAAACTCATCAGTTTAGTTTTAGCCCACCTTTCCCTTACTGTTTGCAAACAGATGAAGACGAAAAGCAAACTCAGTGGTATGAAAAAATTAGGCCTGCAGAGGGAGAAGAAGGATTACCTTATCGCATTCTATATTTGTCAACAGCAGATAATTTTTTAAAGGGTTGTGAAAAGAAGGAATTGTTGTGTGAATATCTACGATCAATGTGTGAAATTAACGATATTCATGAATTAGGATGTCCATCATTTAAAACTCTTTACAGGGAGCGTAGTGAAGAAAAAAATAAACAGCCTTTACGACATGTGTGCATGCTCTTTGATTGGTTGTGTTGCAGTGCGTGTCGGGAGGTGAACAACATACGTAAATTGCAGTATCGAAATGACGTCAGAGTGAAAGAAAAATTTGTAAAGACATCATGTCATTTCTATCTGATACTAAGTGTAATGCAGTGGAAAAGGCAATCGTAAAGTCTTCTGCATGCATAAAGAAACTAAAAAATGCTGAAGAGGAGTTGAATGCATTACCAAAGGATTTTTTTTAATGTAGCTGCGAATGCTGTAAATAAAATCAGGGTTAAGAGGCCTGTTAAGTGGACTCAAGGTGCTGTTTTGTCAGAGCTTCAAACGTGTAGTTTACATAATGAATTAGTGAGTTTAGCAAGGAGACCTTCAGTGAGACAATGTCGTACATGTCAACTCAAAAAGCTCTATCACGGACCTAAAATTAACGAGTTGTCTTCACCTGTAAACACTTTTCATGGCTGTGAATGGAGTAAACAAGGTGTCGCAGGAAAAGATGAAGAGACGTGCTGGAATAAAGTTAGGATGCGTGATTGGCATGGATTCATCAATAAGGTGATTGAACTTCTTCCCTTCGAGCTTCATCTTCCTAGTTACCCGTACTGGGCCCTGGAACACGGTTTAACGTCCGCTTTGCACGTGGTGATTCTGGTATTAATATGTTATATGCTGCCTGCAAAGAGCATGGCATTGCTTATCGTCAAATCAATCCTGAACTAAGACGTGTAGCTCTTAAAAATCTGCTTCGTAAGGCTACGCAGCGTGTGTCGTCACCTAATTCTTCAGTTGCTGAGAAGATAGCAGCACTTGTCGTTGCCGGTGCAATGAAAGGAAACTGTTACTAGGTAGTGGCATTTAACAGTGAAGACAGTAAAATAACCTATGATAGAAAGGACAGAACAGATTTACTTATGGAAAAATGTATATATTCTAAAATATATACGAATTGTGAGACATATTGCAGGTGTTGTTTAATTTTTAACATTAATCCTAACATATAGCATGTGTTAAATGTAGTAAGAATGTTGACTTGCAAGTTTAATCTTGTCTCATCGCGTAGAAGAAAGGAGAGGTAGAGGTTCGAGAGTAAAATACACGATTTAAAATCCATTCTCTTTCTTAATCCACGAACTGAAGTTGTTATTAAAACCAAGCCATTTGACATACAGTTTATTTCCACAACGCTGAATAACACGTTCAATTAAAGAGTGATCAGGATATTTTGTCTTCTGCAGTCCTTCGATGTAGAATCCTCCTTCAATAGGCTGTCAACTGTGATCGCAAAGTAAATATGTAAGTGGAATAGTAAGCTTAACACCTCCGATTAGAAAAATGTCAGTGCACCAGTTAGGGGTGTATCCTTTTGCAAATATAGACTTGTGTTTTCTGATACGAACTAAATCACCTTTTTAAAAGGATGGCGGCCCGGATCAGCCGTTTTAAGTAAAAGATGGATAGCACCTAAGCGTGACGTATTCTTTGTAACAAGACGTGCTTTTGTCCCGATACAGCGATGAGGTGTATCGTTGTAGGTAGACACGAGTCTAGGTAGCATTTCAATCCAAGGATATGAACCTTGAGCTCTAAATTCTCGCCACACCATTGTCTTGAGTGTACGATTAAAGCGTTCTACAACACTTGCCTTGAGATTGATGAAAGTAGAGTAGTGATGAATGCCAAGTAGGTTGAGGTAAGAAGAAAGACACTTGTTGTAAAACTCTTGACATTGATCTGCTTGAAGGAGCCTTGGGCAGTGTTTCGATGGTTCAACAATATGCTTAAGAGCGTCCTTGACTTGAGCTGCTGTCTTAGAACTCACAGGTTGTGCAAAAGTAGATACTTACACGCCATATTTCTAGAGCCATATGGAATCATTTCTATTGAGTCTGCTTGCCAGAGATCATCTTTCCCGCGTATAATAACGCGTCTGCGACAGTAGGTGCGACGGGCTGATTTATATAACTCGTGTACGATGCGTATCTTTACAGGTGTGGTCATATCTTGACGAGCCATTACCGGATAACACCCGCATGTCGTAATTCTCTCTCTATTTCTCGAATTTATGATTCGTGAACTGTGTAATCAGCATGTTGCGATGCTCTTAAAAGTTATAATCGTTCAACGTGTAAGTTAGTGTGATTCCGGTATCTTACGTCTACACACAGCAACAAAGGCTTTTAGATAACATTAAGACCACGTGCAGATGGTTGGTGTGACGGAAACAGCTTAGAAATAAACTCGCCATGCTTGTGACCCTTATTTGTATTTACAGCTTCTGTCCTCTTGTAATTACGTCATGTTGCGTCAGTAGCAAAAGTATTGCTTAATATTTTTATTATCATATTTTAAAATTATATCCTTGTGAGGTATTCGTGAGCAAAGAAGTTCTAAGTGTTCTTTAATAGGTTTATAGGTGACACCTTTCACAACAAGTCAGTTGCATTACCTATCCAGAAACAGTCGTCTTTACAGCGAATACCGTAGGTTGAGTCAATTTGAACTGTAGATAGTTTTCTGTATAAGGAGTAAAGAGAGATCCATAGGTATTTCGAATAAAAGTCCTAAACTAATTACGAAAATCTGGCATGATCATAACCTCAAAGAAAGCAGGTAGATCTTGTGTTGATGTAGTAGGTGTTTCAGTAATAACATCTGTAGTTAAAACTTAACACCCTTAGATGGTGAAGTATCGTTAAGTTGTCCTTCCTCATCCTCTTCTTCCTCAACCTCCTCCTCATTGCTATCCTGCTTCTCCTCTTCCTCATCCTGCACCTTTTCCTTTTAGGCTTTTCTTGTTTACGCTTCTCTTCTTGTTTAAGCTTTTCTTGTTCAAGCTTCTCTTTATTGTAAGATAATTGCATAGAAACAAAACTTGAAGTAGACTGCGGCAGTGCAGTAGAATTAAATATTTCCTTCAGTGGTGTACCTAGTTGCGTATTCAAATATAAATCAGTGTCTTCTTGAATACGTTTAAGGTCATTATATATTCGTCTAACATTGTTTCGAGCACGGATTACATGTTTTGTAATCTCTTTGCTGGATGTTGACATGATGGAGGTTCATGACCAATTGGTGACTGTAACTCTGTGTTAATGCATATAAAATGATCAAAACCCATACGATATCGTCCATACTGAACATCAATTTCTTTATCAACAACTAAAAACCCGTAACCATGTGATGACCAACATGAAGCACATATACGTTTAAATGAAGTGAATTTCATATCAGTGTTAACATGATCATCATATACATGTCGTATGTTGTGATGATCTTGCCGAAAATGCTTAGGAATACCAGAATATGTTTGACATAAATAGATGCAATCACGATATTTATGTCGCCCCATACTAAAGTATGCACGAATAACGGTAAAAGAGCAGTGACAGTTCTGGATCACAGCGTCAGCAAATTTTCTGATGCGTCAGCAAATTTGGTCATTGACTCCGGCCAAGGTCAGTGACCCCATGATGTCATGACCACGTGACCGTGACGTCACGACCTCGTGCCCTTGTTTGTAAACAAAACCACGTGCTAACCCACGTGCTTTCTGACACATGCAGCTGTCATCTTGACGGACCCTAACATTATTTTAAGGACAACAGAGCATCGCTAACCTCAGTGCTGTCATCTTGATGGGGCTAGACCTCACTGTTGCCACCTTATGCAAGTAGGGGCCCGGAATTTGAAATCCACGTGCTTTATTGACACCTGTCAAGATGACAGCTGCGATCTTCAACCACGTTGGCTCCGAATTTTAAACAAGTGAACGTGGCTAACATCCGTGCTGTCATGTTCACGACGGTAAACCTCACTGTTGCCACCTTATGCATGCGGTGGCAGGCATTTTAAGATCCACGTGCTCTTTTGACAGCTGTCACGTCTTAACCACGTACACTTGTTTTGAACTGCTGCCATCTTGACAGACTCCAACCTCACTGCTGTTATCTAGGGGCCCAGAATTTAAAATACATGTGCATTTTGACAGGTCCTAAATAAGTGCACTGGTTTGTCAGATGAGTCTGAAAAAGAAAACATGGCTAACCTCACTGCTGCCTTATTAACAGACCCTAACCTCACTGCCGCCACCTTATGCACGAAGTGGCACGGTATTTAATTCATCCTGACGGGAATTGGCCACGCAGCGGAATGTTTGGACGTAGTCAGGATAACAACAACAGGCAAGCTGCCCTTCTCGACATACCTCCATCTTATAGCAAGCTGCCCTTCTCGATGTACCACCATCGTATAGCAAGCTGCCCATCTCGACATACCACAATCCTAGAGATACATAGTTTCAAAGCCAGCTGCCCTTCTCGACATACCACCATCTTATGGCAAGCTACACTTCTCGACATACTTAACATCATATGCCAAGCTGCCATTCTCGTCATACGGTCATCCTAGAGGTCATAGTTTTTAAAGAATTCTGCCCTTCTCAACATACTATCATCTTAGAGGACATAGTTCTATGTCATGCTGCCCTTCTCGACGTACCACCATTTGAGGGCAAGATGCCTTTCGCAACACTGCCGGACCCGAAATTTCCTGCTGTTTTCTTAACTACGTTGTCCACTGAATTTGAAAGTATAACGGCTTCCTGCTCCCACTCCTCCTCCTCCTACTTGCCCTTTTCCATTGAGGAGGAAGCGGTAGGAGGAGGAGTATGTGATAAGGAGAAGGTAAAACGTTTTCGATTGCAATAAGCACACAAAAATATAGAAATGACAAGAAAATGCTGTATGACACCATCTGACGAGACAAAATAGTTTCAATCTAGTTACATAATTCTATTAACAGAAATATAGAATTGATAAACTACAGTAATGCTGCACGTCTTCGTCCGAGATGAGAAAACATATTGACTATTAGTGTTCAGAACAGAAAACTTATAACACAGTACTTACTGTGCGGTATGTCTCCATCCGACAAGAGAAAACACGTTGGCTATTAGTGTTCAGAACAGAAAAATTTATAACGCAAACACAATAGCTACTGTGCTGTATGTTTCCATTCGTCAGGACAAGTTCAATCCTGTTACAAATAGCACACACTAAAATTGATTATAGAATAAGCTAATATTGTATATCTTCTTCCGACATGACAAAACAGGTTTATTATTAGTGTTCAGAACAGAAATAACTTACAGCTCAAACACAATAGTTAGAGTGCTTTATTTAAAACAATAATCACCACCTTTATATTACAGTTTAAACCGATTATCTTGCTATCCAGAGGGTAACACGTCGCAAATACTTATACACTTTTATTAAAACAATAATCACTACCATTAATATTACAGTTCAAACGCACTATCTTGCGATCCGAAGGCTAACACGTCGCTTATAGAACACATCGAAAAAAACATTCGTACACTTACCTTTGAAGAAAAACATTTCTCTTGTAACAAAAATCGCTGCCATTAACATTAGACTATAATCCACCATCTTGCGATGTAGAGGCTAACATGTCGCAAATATTTATACACTTACCTTTCAGGAAAATCATTTCTCTTAAAGCAATAATCATCACTGTTAATAAAACAGTTTAAACCCATTATCTTGCCGTCTAGAGGCTAACCCGTCGCAAATATTCATACACTTACCTTTGAAGGAAAACATTGACGGGTGTTAGAAAGGGAAGGGCAGAGTCTGGGGTAGGGCTCTTTATCAGGAATACCATTGCACGCAACATAGTTTCTGTTAGGCACGTAAATGAGCGAATGATGTGGGTAGATTTGTCAGTTGGAGGAATTAGGACTAGAATTGTGTCCGTGTATTCACCATGTGAGGGTGCAGATGAGGATGGAGTTGACAAGTTTTATGAAGCATTGAGTGACATCGTAGTCAGGGTAAACAGCAAGGATAGAATAGTGCTAATGGGCGATTTCAATGCGAGAGTTGGGAATAGAACTGAAGGATACGAAAGGGTGATTGGTAAATGTGGGGAAGATATGGAAGCTAATGGGAATGGGAAGCGTTTGCTGGACTTCTGTGCTAGTACGGGTTTAGCTGTTACAAATACATTCTTCAAGCATAAGGCTATTCACCGCTACACGTGGGAGGCTAGGGGTACCAGATCCATAATAGACTATATCTTAACAGACTTCGAATTCAGGAAATCTGTTAGGAATGTACGAGTTTTCCGGGGAATTTTCGATGATACAGACCACTATCTGATCTGTAGTGAACTAAGTATCTCTAGGCCTAAGGTAGAGAAAGTGAAATCTGTCTGCAAACGAATAAGGGTAGAAAATCTCCAGGACGAGGAAATTAGACGGAAGTACATGGATATGATTAGTGAGAAGTTTCGAACAGTAGACATTAAGCAGGTTCAGGATATAGAAAGTGAATGGGTGGCATATAGGGATGCTGTAGTAGAAACAGCCAGGGAATGCCTTGGAACAACTGTGTGTAAAGACGGGAAAAGGCGAACATCTTGGTGGAATGATGAAGTGAGAGCAGCTTGTAAACGTAAAAAGAAGGCTTATCAGAAATGGCTCCAAACAAGGGCCGAGGCAGATAGGGAGTTGTATGTAGATGAAAGAAACAGAGCGAAACAAATAATTGTTCAATCCAAAAAGAAGTCATGGGAAGATTTTGGTAACAACCTGGAAAGGCTAGGTCAAGCAGCAGGGAAACCTTTCTGGACAGTAATAAAGAATCTTAGGAAGGGAGGGAAAAAGGAAATGAACAGTGTATTGAGTAATTCAGGTGAACTCATAATAGATCCCAGGGAATCACTGGAGAGGTGGAGGGAATATTTTGAACATCTTCTCAATGTAAAAGGAAATCATCCTGGTGGTGTTGTGAACAGCGAAGCTCAAGGGGAGGAGGAAAATTATGTTGGTGAAATTATGCTTGAGGAAGTGAAAAGGATAGTAAATAAACTCCATTGTCATAAGGCAGCAGGAATAGATGAAATTAGACCTGAAATGGTGAAGTATAGTGGGAAGGCAGGGATGAAATGGCTTCATAGAGTAGTAAAATTAGCGTGGAGTGTTGGTAAGGTACCTTCAGATTGGGCAAAAGCAGTAATTGCCCCTATCTATAAGCAAGGGAACAGGAAGGATTGCAACAACTATCGAGGTATCTCACTGATTAGTATACCAGGCAAAGTATTCACTGGCATCTTGGAAGGGAGGGTGCGATCAGTCGTTGAGAGGAAGTTGGATGAAAACCAGTGTGGTTTCAGACCACAGAGAGGCTGTCAGGATCAGATTTTCAGTATGCGCCAGGTAATTGAAAAATGCTACGGGAGGAATAGGCAGTTGTGTTTATGTTTCGTAGATCTAGAGAAAGCATATGACATGGTACTGAGGGAAAAGTTGTTCGCCATACTGGGGGATTATGGAATTAAAGGCAGATTATTAAAAGCAATCAAAGGCATTTATGTTGACAATTGGGCTTCAGTGAGAATTGATGGCAGAATGAGTTCTTGGTTCAGGGTACTTACAGGGGTTAAACAAGGCTGTAATCTTTCACCTTTGCTGTTTGTAGTATACATGGATCATCTGCTGAAAGGTATAAAATGGCAGGGAGGGATTCAATTAGGTGGAAATGTAGTAAGCAGTCTGGCCTATGCTGACGACTTGGTCTTAATGGCAGATTGTGCTGAAAGCCTACAGTGTAATATCTTGTTACTTGAGAAAAGGTGCAATGAGTATGGTATGAAAATTAGCCTCTCGAAGACTAAATTGATGTCAGTAGGTAAGAAATTCAACAGAATTGAATGTCAGATTGGTGATACAAAGCTAGAACAGGTCGATAATTTCAAGTATTTAGGTTGTGTGTTCTCCCAGGATGGTAATATAGTAAGTGAGATTGAGTCAAGGTGCCGTAAAGCTAATGCAGTGAGCTCGCAGCTGCGATCGACTGTATTCTGTAAGAAGGAAGTCAGCTCCCAGACGAAACTATCTTTACATCGGTCTGTTTTCAGACCAACTTTGCTTTACGGGAGCGAAAGCTGGGTGGACTCAGGATATCTTATTCATAAGTTAGAAGTAACAGACATGAAAGTAGCAAGAATGATTGCTGGTACAAACAGGTGGGAACAATGTCAGGAGGGCACTCGGAATGAAGAAATAAAGGCTAATTTAGGAATGAACTCGATGGATGAAGCTGTACGCATAAACCGGCTTCGGTGGTGGGGTCATGTGAGGCGAATGGAGGAGGATAGGTTACCTAGGAGAATAATGGACTCTGCTATGGAGGGTAAGAGAAGTAGAGGTAGACCAAGACGACGATGGTTAGACTCGGTTTCTAACGATTTAAAGATAAGGGGTATAGAACTAAATGAGGCCACAACACTAGTTGCAAATCGAGGATTGTGGTGACGTTTAGTAAATTCACAGAGGCTTGCAGACTGAACGCTGAAAGGCATAACAGTCTATAATGATAATGTATGTATGTATGTATGGATAAAATCTTTTTAATCGTAGATGCGGAAACACATATACACATGCCGTAACCGCTCAGCCAATTTGCTCGGTGATGGAATAGCAACGCTACTTTACAAAATATGAATACAGATAAGTTATAACTTCCATCATTTGCCTGGCGCGAAAATAGGAGACCATGGAAGAACATGCCCTAACCGCGAAGCCAATTCGCTCGGTATTGCAATAGCAACGCTACTTTACAACGTATGAATACAGCTAAGATACAACTTCCATCATTTGCCTGGCGCGAAAATAAGAAACCACGGAAACAAATGCCCTAACCGCGCAACCAATTCCCTCGGTATTGTTTACAAAATATGTATACTGCTAAGATACAGATTACGACTACGCGACACATAGGTGAGTTTGTAGGTTAGCGGGTTCACACTAAGGTACACCCGCCCGCACTCGGATTTACAAGCAAATGCTGGGATGTACCTTAACTATGGCTACGACCCTACTACCTTCATGAAAACGGAATTTTGTTTCTGCAGGAATGCTAGTACCTTCGTAGTAACGGAATTTTTTTCCTGCATGGATGCTAGGGGCTACACCTTACTTGGATCATATTTTTTATACTTACATGTAACCTCTAATACGTAAGTGATGGTCTGCATTCACTAAAAGAATGGCATATTTTTGTGACACGCACGCAAACTCTTGCAGTGTAAATTGCTGGCACATGTTGAACTTTGGGACAAAATCATGCAGTGCAGTAAAAATGCTGACATCGATACGTGGCTTACGTCCGGTATCGACATGCAAGCTGAATGTTCATATTCTCTTACTGAATGTAGTCTATTACTCACGTATTAGAGAATACATGTAAGTTGAAAAATGCGTTAAAGAGTATAATTAATATGGTCGGAGGTGCTAAGACCCTGAGCAGCGGTCGTTGGCTGCGCGGTAGGTGATGAAGTTATCAGCTTGTAACGAGTTCGAACTGCACTCTGAAGATGCGTTTCCATGGTTTCACAATCGCTCCCAGGCTAGCCTATTCTTATCGGTGGGTCTTCTGACAAGAACTTCGCAATCGCTCCTAGGTCGTTAAGGTGATGGGGCGGCCTACTATAATCGAAAGGTCTGTTCACATGGGCTGCGCAATCGCTCCCAGGCCGTCAAGGTGATGGGTTAGCCTTCTGTTATCGGAGGGTCTCTCTTTTAAGAGTCTCAACCCAGTAGCAAAACGACACATGTCTAACCGCGTAGCCAATTCGCTTAGTAAAGGTGTGTTGTTGTAAGACACGGACTGTGTAATTGCCTCTAGGTCGTTTACGTTTATATTACGTTCGAATATAGTAAGTTGCAGACATAAGGTTGTAGTAACGGAATAATAATATATTCCTCTGTGAGCCACGACAAAGCAGTTCGTGTGCACTGGTGTGTCATCAGCAACTGAACACCCGTTTTCCTGCTGTCAGGCATGCGACCAGCTTCTGTGGCCAGCTAAATCTCGCCCCAAGACTGTGAATGTACACACAGTGTTAAATAACGATTCCTTTCTGTTGTTATTTCCCTTCTATATTGCTCATCCAACGTAAGCATATGCGTGCATGTATTTTACTATGCAGTGCGATGGTGGTGATTATGGATTTTACCGCAACGCGTTCGTGTGCATCGCCTATCTTAAGTAACAGCCAATGGCGTGCTCTGTAAGTATTGTTTATTCGAGGTAAGTGAATGCGTGTGTGTAATTTACTGTGCAGTGTGGTGGTGGTGATTATTTATTTTACATTAAACCGCTGCGTTCGTGTGCATCTAAGCCTGTGTATCCCTTGGCAGTTGTTGAAAGTACATCCTGCCCATCTTTAACCGACCTATTATATCGCTTTTCGTAAAACCACTTAGCGTGTGCTGCCGAAGGCCTGCAGATAATGAGGTAATGTTTGGGTCAGAAAAAGGATTCTCAACTTGTGTATTCCCTGTCTATCCTCCTAGGCGTGAACTACCGATGGCCTTTACGGCCAGATGCCCTTCCTGACATCAACCCTATATGAAGGGATGTAATCACTATTGCGTGTTGGTAGTGAAGTGTAGTGCAGTGTGTTGTGTGTGAATATGAAAAGGAGAGTATTTTTCAGATTCAAACACCCAGTCCCCAAGCCAGAAGAATTAATCAGAAGCGATTAAATTACCCGACCCGGCTTGGATTCGAACTCGGTACCTTCTGAAACGAAAGCCTAGCTGGTTCGATTCAGGGGGTTAGGGCATGTTTCCGTGGTTTCTTATATTCGCGCCAGGCAAATGATGGAAGGTGTATCTTAACTGTAATCATATTTTGTAAAGTAACGTTTCAATTGCAGTAACGAGTTAATTGGCTGCGCGGTTAGGGCATGTGTTTCCGTGATTTCTTTCTTTCGCGCCAGGAAAATTATGAAAGTTGTATCTTAGCTGTATTCATATTTTGTAAAGTAGAGTTGCTATTGCATCACCGAGCGAATTGGCTGCGCGATTACGGCATGTGCATATGTGTTCTCGCATCTACGATTCAATAAATGTGATCATAGTAGTTTATTTTATGCGTTGTGCCTTTGTTAAAATTCTACAGTGTCGGGAATCGAACCCCGGACTTCTGTAACAAAAGACCGAATTTTTTCTTGCACACGACTGTAAATAGCTCGCGGCTGCAAGCTGTATTGCTTTTTATTGCGTAGTCAAAAGAGATAGATCCCTTATCCTAGGCACACGGCCCTATCACTTGTTCGATTCTAGTCATGTGAACATTATAGCAGGTAATGAAATCATTGTAGTGTTTCAATCAATATTCATAGAATGATTCAATCAGACATTCAGTGATATAAACACAAAACACCTGTTGTAAGTGTCGGCATCCAGTCGATACATTCCTACCATGAGTCAGTTTATGAGGCTGAGAGTTTGATTCGTGGATGTAAATCCTTCGAGGTTACACCAATTCAAAACACCTGCCAAATAAGGAAGGGTTTTGTGCGAGTAGCCGTCCCCAAAATCAAGGTCAGTTAACAATATATACATTTCCTATCCCCTTACAGCTCATTTTATCTGCATGATGGTAGTGATTATTGGTTTAAGACGGAACGCAAGATAGTCAGTTTAAACTGTATTTTTAATGGAGGCGATGATTGTTTTAAGAGAAATGTTTTTCTTCAAAGGTAAGTGTATGAATATTTACGACGTGTTGGCCTCTAGCTTGCAAGATATGCGTTTTAAACTGTAATGTTAATCGTTATAATTATTGTTTTAAGAGAAATTTTTTTCTTCAAAGGTAATTGTATGTATATTTGCGACGTCATAGCCTCTAGATCGCAAGATCGTCCATTTAAACTGTAATGTTAATAGTGATGATTTTGGTTTTAAGATAAATGTTTTTCTTCAAAGGTAAGTGTATGAATTTTTTCTTCAATGTGTTCTATAAGCGACATGTTAGCCTCCGGATCGCAAGATAGTCGGATTAAACTGTAATGATAAGGCTAGTTAGAAATGTTTTCGTCAAAGGTAAATGTATAAATATTAGCGAGGCTTTAGCCTCTGGATCACAAGATAAACAGTTTAAACTGTATTGTTAAAGGTGGTGAATAATCCTTTAAATACAGCACAGTAACTACTGTGTTGGCGGTATAAGATTTTCTGTTCTGAACACTAGTAATAAACCTGTTTTGTCATGACGGATGAAGAAAAATAACATTACCTTGTTCTACAATCAATTCTAGGGTGTGCTAATTGTAACAGGATTGAACGTGTCTTGTCGAATGGGGACATACTGCACAGTAACTATCGTGTTATAAGATTTTCTGTTCTGGAATCTAATAGTCAACATGTTTTGCCTTGTCGGATGAAGACGTACAGCATTAGCTTGTCAATTTTATCTTTCTGCTAATTGCATTCTGTAACTAGATTGAACCTGTCTTGTCCTGTCGGATGGTGACTTACAGCATTTGCTTCTCAATTCTATATTTTTATATGCTGATTGCAATCGGAAAAAGTATTAACTTCCCCTTACCGCATTCCCCTCCTCCTACCGCTCCCTCTTCAATAGAAAAGGGTAAGTAGGAAGTGGAGGAGGAGGAGGAGGAGGAGGAGGGGGAAGTTTTACGTCTTTAAATTCCGCCTATGACGTGGTTAAGATAACAGCTGTAAGGTTAGGGTCTGAGAATGTTGATAAGGGCAGCTTGTTTTTAAACTATGTTCTCTAAGATGGTAGTATGTCGAGAATGGCAGCTTGCCTTTAGATGTTGGTATGTCGAGAAAGGCGGTATGCCATAAAACTATGTCCTCTAAGATGCGCATAAGGTGGCAACTCTGAGATCTTGCACCCCTCAATATGGCAGCACGGAGGTTAGCCACGTTCACTTGTTTAAAACTCCGAGCCCACGTTGTAAAATATGGCAGCTGTCATCTTGGGAGGTGTCAAAAAAGCACGTGGATTTTAAATTGATCGCTACCACGTGCATAAGGTGGCAGCTGTGAACTTTAGCCCAGTGAAATTGGCGGCAGTGAGGTTAGCGGTGGTCTGTTATTTAAAATAGCACGACCACGTGGTTAAAGATGGCAGCTGTCATCTTGACAAGTGACAAAACGCACATGGTTTTTAAATTGCTCGCCCCCACGTGCCTGAGTTAGCAGCACTGAGGTTTAGCCACGTCAGATTGCAGCACTGAGTTTAGCGATTCTCTGTTTTCCATAAAAGTGAGGTTAGGTTCCATCAAGATGACAGGTGACAGCTGTCAAATAGCACGTGGCTAAGCACGAGGCTTTTTTGCGTACAAGAGAACGTGGTCGTGAAGTCACGGTCACTTTGTTATGACGTCATGGGGTCAATGACCTTGGTCGGGGTCAATGGACTCGTGTGCTGACGCAGCAGAAAAAATGCTGACTCTATGATCCAGTACTGTCACTCTACTATACTAATAACGTTTTGCTGTTCAGTTGCGACATCTTCATAGATCGTAAGAGAGTTGGGAAGCACATCATCCGGAGTTGGTACTTGCTCATGTGAATTAAACTGAAAATATTTTATTCCATCTTTAACCAGATGGTGCATTACAATTTTTAAAATAGTATATAGCGCTTGATAGAGTGACTTGGCGGAAACGTAATTATTCTCGAAGCGTATGCCACTTTAAGGGTTAATCGTTGTGAATAAATTGTTTGTCTTCCCACATCCCGATGGGGCAGATAATTTACATCGAATAGCAAAAGGAAACAAGGTTGCATGACGTCTTTTTGTAGTTGTACATTAACTTGGTAAGAGATGTGGCACAATATTACTAACATTTAGTGTACCTTGTTGCTTTATTATCTTCATGGTAACTGAATAGTAGAATAGGCAATAGTAACATAAACATCATGTGACAATAACGTTCGGTGAATGAAGTCAGAAAGGTCGAACCGCCAACAATTGCAATACTGCGTTGCACCAGGCCTTGATCACCTCCTCCCAACCTTGTTCAGTTGAGCATTGTGTTTCTGCCATATAAGACCGGTTTGACACAATGCGTGTTTAGTGCTCTGGTTCTGACCAGCGTACAGGAACATGAACGACCAAAAGATTAATGTACATTTTGTTTTAAGCTTGGCAAGACACCGAAAGAAGAGCATACGATGCTGGTACGTGGTTATGAAGTTCAATCACTGTCCTTGAAGTGTGTGTACGAGTTAGTCGCCCGTTTTCGAGGAGGCCGGGAAAGTGATTCTGACATCTCCTATAGCGGAGGAACTATAAAGACTATATAGAAGGAACTATAAAGACCAGTCCAGTAGCCATTGCGGTTTGCGTAAAGCCACTACAAAAGCCATTATTCATGTTGTAGCATACGAGTTACCCCTGTCTATGCTGTATCGTATGAACAAGGACAGGAGTGGAGCAGTACTTCTGCGCAGTAGAGTTACTTTTTAGGTACTTAGAGCGTTCAGACGTGTTTCTATCAGTCCATTTTATATTATCGTAAATTTGAATAATTATTATTGGTTGTTCGTTAACAGCAGTGTACTTATATGTGCGTACGTGTGTGTAAACCTGGAGATGGTTACAAATGCTAGTCGCCAGGCATGAAGATAGTTTTCCGAGAAGGAGGTAAGTCAGAATCCGATATACTTATCTATCAGTTACTGAAAATTGTTTTCCGTGGTTTTACATATTTATATGAGGCACATGATAGTCGTCAGCCCTGAAAATAGTTTTCCTAGAACAGTTACATAGAGACACTTGCTCTGTTTATCAATGCGTTCTTTTATCTTAAAATTCAATATTTTTTATTGGTTATTCGTTAAGAGGAGTGAACAAAGTATATAATACCTGTGCGTGTGTAAAACATAGAGGCAGCAGACCGAAATTGAATGTGCTCATCGTTTTATAAAAAAATGCGGACAGGTAATGAACTTTAATCGATGCGTGAATATATAAGCGAATAAACAGTTCTCCCCCTCTTACTTTCAACGGAGCAGCTTTGGCAACAAGTTGAACTAAGGTAAGCACACGTGTGTAATGTTTGTAAAAATGAATATATACCTAAAAAGTAAAATGAAATATATATGTAAAAAAATTTTTCAGATAATCATCATCATCATTGCCATCATTATCGGTGATTGTTATCTGCTCTCTATTCTTATTAACAAAAATCTTGTGGCTTGATTATCTACATTCATCTAAAAAAGTAAGTTTGATATTTAAAATTTATAAATTATTATTATTATTATTATTATTATTATTATTATTATTATTATTATTATTATTATTATTATTATTATTATTATCTTTCTTTATTTCTTTCTTTCTTTCCAAGACATTATCTTGATTTGTCAAAAAGATGACGCCTAATATTCGAGGGAAAGAAGTTTACTGATTGGAGTATTTTTGCCGTATCCACATCGCAGAAAGGACTAGGGACGGGCCTTTAACGATCGCAGAAAGGACTAGGGAGTGCATTCTTGTATCTACTTTCAACACGTACATCATTTAAAGGATTTTTCTTTTTATTATTCAATTATACGTTGGTTTTTTAACAATCAAACAAGAGTATTTGAATTTTCAGAAAAATGGAAAGCATTAAGAATCTAGGACGTATTACAGGGACACCTACAACAAGACTATGTGATCTTCCTGTTAATCAACAATTTAAAGTTATTTCACTTCCGAGATTATCTACGAGATTTAGTAATAGAATATTGTGTATCTGTGAGGAATTTAAGGCATTTCAACCTAATAGGTTTAATGCGTCATCACATTTGGAATTAGAAAACATAAATCAACGAACAAATGCCTTGTCATATCACGGAGAAGAAAACAATACATGTATTCTTAGTTTTCTTTGTATTTAACACAAACATAGCATAAATTAATTTTATTATTATTATTATTATTATTATTATTATTATTATTATTATTATTATTATTATTATTATTATTATTATTATTATTATTATTATTATTATTATTATTATTATTATTATTATTTGATGACATGGCATCTAATTGGGAAACTATTAATACACGTTTTCATCAGGTATACTAAGTGGAATTAAAAAAGTTCAATGAATATTTTAGATACAAATTCGTTTTTAATATCATGCTATGATGCTTTTGATGAAAAAGTGTCTTCTTTGCTAACTACGCGTTCTGCGCTTAAGCTAAATGGCTTACTTGCATGTTCATAAATCCTTTTTAAGGATAATAATGAAATTCTTGAAACCTGTTTAAATAATCAAAAATGGCAAAACTGTTATGTTCAGATAATATTTCAGAATGGTTTCGTGAACACATTGTAGAAGAATTGCTTGTCAAATTTCAGACGTTTGAAGAGGGTGCGAACAATAAATCTCTACAAAGTATTTCTCATCTTCAGATTAATGTCTGTATATTTGATCCATTAAATTCAGGTAGACAATATATACCACTTCCAAAAGCCATTGCAAATAAAAAAGCTGTTATCAATATTCGGAATAATGATGACTATTGCTTTCTATGGTGTATCTCAACGATATTAAAACCAGCAACACTTAATCATTCAAGAACTTCACAGTATAAAGATATGTTTATCGAATTGCAGCAGACGTTAACTTTTGACGATGGTACTTTTCCAAGCGACTTAACAGACATTTCCAATTTTGAGAAAAATAACTCTAATTTTTCATTTACTGTGTACGATCTAAACGGAGAGATTGTTGTAGTACCACATTATTTTGGCTTCTTCTCGAAAACAGCACCATATTCATGTTTTGTATGTTTGCAATGAAAATACAAGCCACTACTCTCTTATAACAAAACACTCACGTTTGTTAAGCTCTCAACTTTCATCATAAAATCAAAAGAAGTTTATATGTGACGGATGCTTACAATTTTTTCAACAGAAAGCATGTTAGCATCACACACAGTCGATTGTTCAACACACCCACCCGCAAAACGTGTTCTTCCGAATAGAGAAAATGCCGAAATGAAATTTAAGAATTATAATCTTCAGGAACCTGTTCCGTTTACTTTTTTGCAGTTTTCGAATATTTTACAGCACTTCTTCATCGCTGCCAACCAGACTTTACTGATCGATATACTGATGATATAGAAAAGCATAAACCGCTTTCTGTACATACATAGTTGTTTGTTCATATGATTCGTCATGATTCTCTTTCAAGATGTATCAAGGGGAAAACTGTACTGAATGGCCGTTAAAAAATTACAAGAGATAGCACATCATGTTCATTTTCTTATATCACATCCAGTTCCAATTGCAATGACATTGGATGATATGATTATGCATGATCAAACAGATGAATGTCACTTCTGTAAACAGCCCATTACATTCCCAGAGATTAAGGTTAGAGATCACTGCCACTTTACTGGAAAATATCGTGGATCTGCGCATCATTCATGCACAATTTTATATCGTGTACCTATATTAATTCCTTGCCT
Source organism: Anabrus simplex (assembly GCF_040414725.1). Lineage (NCBI taxonomy): Eukaryota > Metazoa > Arthropoda > Insecta > Orthoptera > Tettigoniidae > Anabrus > Anabrus simplex. The sequence continues at coordinate 881,747,647 of NC_090266.1, forward strand.
TCCTAATAACTTGTCAGGCTACGACAGCCACTTCATTGTTCGAGAGTTTGCATGATTAAATTGCACGAAATCCACTGTAATTGCACAAAATCATCAGCGCTTCACTTCATTCAGTCAACGTATAAGCGATATTAGCATTCGTTTTCCAGATTCCTATAAATTTATAAACTTTTCTCTTGATAAACTTGTAAATGGACTTTCGAGCGAGGACTTAAAATACATTCATGAGTGTTTTCCACATCTTGAGAAATTTAAACTTTGTGTAAGGAAAGTTATTCTGCCATATGACTATATTCAAAGCTTTCAGAAGTTAGAAGAAAATAATTACCTCCTCAGTCTGGATTTACTAGTGTACTGAATTAATATATTACACCATCACTTAGCTAATCCTCATATGATAAGCATACAAAATCGATTTCAGATGAAGACTATTTGCGTCCATGTAATGTGTGGTCAACATTTAATATAAAGTCATTAGGTGAATATGCTTACTTCTGTTTAAAAGGAGACACACTTTTGCTCTGTGATGTGTTTGAAAAGTTCCGTAAAATGTGTTTAACTATTTATGGATTAGACCCTTGCTATTACTACATAACTCCCGGTCTTTCGTGGGATGCAATGTTAAAGTATACAGGTGTTAAACTTGATCTTCTCACTGATGTTGGCATGCTTTTGTTTTTTGAACACCGAAATCGCGGTAGACTTGTTTCGCTTGTTAACAGACATGCAATTGCAAATGCAATAATCCATACCTAATAATTTTGATTCAGAGAAAGAAGACCTTTATCTTACATACTTCGATGTTGATAATCTGAATGGGTATGCAATGTCACAGGCTATACCATATAAAGATTTTGTATGGCTAACAGAAACTGAAATTTAACATTTTGATGTTTTTCTAGCTGGTAAATATCCTATACGCTGTTTCGTATTAGAGGTTTCTCTTGCATACCCTTCTAATCTGCATAATTCACATTCTGACCTTCCTTTCTGTGTTGAAAAAATTATTCCGCCTGATAATACATCAAAGCACGATAAACTGCCAGCTACTCTATTTCCGAACAAGCGGTATGTTATTCACATTCAATGTCTTGTTCAATGTCTAGAATGCGGTTTACAATTAGAGTGTATTCACCGTATTATTGCGCTGAAGACGGAAGCATGGCTTAAACTGTACATGGATGTAAGTACAGAGCTTCGTCAACGTGCTATATCAACATTTGAGGTATGTTTTTCAATCTCATAAATAAGTCCATCTATTGAAAAATGATGGAAAATGTACGCAAACATCGCGACATTAATTTAACTAATAAATCGGATGGACGATATGGAGCACGTAAGTACATCTCAAAACCGAATTTTAAATCCTATCGTGTCATTGATTGTGACCTTATTTCTGTTGAAATAAAAAACTGAGGTAGTTTATGCGAAGGCATTTTATTTGGGAATGGTCATACTAGATTTCTCAAAACTAAAAATGAATGATTTCACTATGGATTTGCAAAGCAGCAGTTTTCTGATCTTTCACTTTTGTATATGGAAACAGATAGTTTTATTTATCATATTCGGAATACAAACGTCTACAATGTAATGCGAAAACATTCTGAATACTTCGACACTTTTTCATTTTCACCATGTAATCAATTTGACATTAAGACACTTAATTGGAAATTTATAGGTCTTAGGAAAGAATAACGTGGTATGAGTATTATGGCACAGTTTATTGGATTAGTACAGAAAATGTATGCATATGAGACAGAAAATTTAAATCTGTGAAAAAGGCAAAAGGCGTACGTTCAAGTGCAGTGAGCCATTTACATGTTCCACACTATCGGATTGTACTAGTATCTAAGAATGCTGCTTTTTGTAGGCGGATAAGAAATCAATTACCCAGACATCACGTCTTTACTACTGAGCAGAATAAAGGTTCAATAATTCCATTTGATAATAAACGTGTGTGGAATAGTGATTCTCTTACGAGTGTACCCTGGGGGTACAACAATATCTAGCTGTTTGTTATGCCATGATTTTTAACATGTAAGAATATTCATAAAACATTTCGTATTGTAAATAATATTATGTGTAAAAAGGGCAAAGATTATCTACAAAAAGATCATTATATCAGCATTATGTATATTAAAATTATATTTTTATTTCTATTTTCCAGATGTAAAAATGTTATTCACATATTAAAAATGTAACATCATGTTTATTTTCAAAAATTATGGATACGTAAAATATTTTCAGAAATTTATTCCATTGCTATATTTTTATAAAATCACAAATGTATGTATGTATGTATGTTGGGTATTCAGCCCGAAGGCTGGTTTGATCATCTGCAGCTCCGCCAACAGCTGTCATAAATAGCCTAGGCGTCACTGAAGAGGCGTACTAGGGAAATGAGGAGTGAGGTAGTTTCCCGTTGCTTTCCTCACTGAGCCAGCCGTTGCTATTTCATATCAGTCTGCCAATCCCACTGAAATGCCTGCACCAACCGACCCTATGAGCGATATTTTAACACCATTCCTAACAGGGATTGGCTGCATAAGCAAAAATCACAAATAGTGATAATATTTGTTTTGCAATGTTCAAAATCACTAATATTGATGACAATAATGATGATGAATAATACAAGACAAAAGTGGTATATTGTTTTATATTTACAAAATGACATCTATTCCTCTTCCCTTGTCCATCTGTTTATGCTTTTTTTGGAAAAACCTGTTATGAATCAGTAAAACCTTATAAGGTAAAACGTAATATCTTCTCCTTAGAGCACCCTCCTTTTTTTACCTACCGCCCGTTCCTCTTCTGTTATCAAACGAAAAGTGTAAAAGGAAGAAAGGGTAACTAAACTTATGTGACACGACTTAACAGGAGGTGAAAAGAACAAGACGACAACTCTACGCTATGCTTTTCAGTGTAACATAACGTACGTATATCTGCGCCGAAAAAAGTAATAATAACGATAAATATTTGACTAATCCTCTCATCCGTTATTCTTTACAAACTAGACATCGATATTCGTTAGCTGTTTAATTGTATTAATAAAAAAATATGATTACTAGCAAGATAGTGTCGGGGATTGGGGCAGGCTCCACTAAGGTTAGGTCCCCCTCCAAGATGTGGTCAGGAAGGAGGTAAGTCGAGAAGGACAGCTAGCCTTAAAAGTATAATCCTCTAAGGTTAGACCCCTCTAACATGGTGTCGGGCAAGGGGGATTCCGAGAAGGGCACCTGGCCACGTTAAAAAATTCCACGCCAAATACAAGTGCTCGTGCTGTCAGGATGGCATCTGTCATGTTAACAGCTGTTCAAATTCTGCAACCAACGTGGTTAAGATGGCAACAGTGAGGTTAGGCCCTGTCAAGATGCCAAGATGCTAGCAGTGAAGTTAGCGACGTTCACTTGTTTATAAATTCCGCGCCCACGTAGTTAGGACACTTCAAGATTGCAGCTGTCAGCTTGCCAGCTGCTAAAAGCACGTGAACTTTAAATTCCGCGCCCCTACGTAGTTAAGAAGGCAGCAGTGAGGTTAGGACCTGCCTTGATGGCAGCAGTGAGGTTAGCGAAGTTCACTTGTACACAAAATCCGCACCCACGTGTTTAGGACCCGTCAAGATGGCAGCTGTCACCTTGACAACTGTCAGTAGCACGTGGATTTCAAATTCCGTACCCACGTATTTAGGACCCAACAAGGTGGCAGCTGTTATCTTGACAGATGTGAAAAGCACGCGAATTTTAAATTCCGCATCCCCACGTCGTTAAGGTGGCAGCAGTGAGTTTAGGCCCTGTTAAGATGGTAGCAGTGAGGTTAGCGTCGTTCTCTTGTCCAAAAGAGTGAGGTTAGGGTCCGTCAAGATGACAGCTGTCAAGAACACCTGGCTTTGTTTACAAACAATAGCACATGGCCGGTCACGTGGTCATGACGTCATGGGGTCAATGACCTCGGGTGCTGACTCATCACAAAAATGCTGACGCCAGTGATTTAGAACCCGCCTATCTCATACTACTGTCATGTGAGTTTAAGAGCGCGCCCTTAGCCTACCGCTCTTCTTTCCAATTGAGGTCATGTGAGATTAAACATGCACAATTATTCAGCACATTCCGTGAGGCGGAGGCCTCTCCCGGGGCCTGAGGAAAAGGTGATACCAGAACCATCCAGAAATACACTACTGTGCTCGAATATGTCAGCCCCGTATCGGTTGATTTACTGGCACGTTAAGGAACACCCGAGGGACAAAATTTCGGCACTCTGGCGTCTCCTAAAGTCGTAAAGGTATTTAGTGGGACGTAAAAACAGTAACATTATTAAATCATGGAAGAAACTACTATGTTAACAACTCCTTGGGAATCTGCCTCTTGGGAAATAGCTCCAAATGAAGACCAGTGGTAAATGAAACGGAGGTAATGAAATAAGATCTTTGTTGGCACATGCTTTTAAATGGGTATTCAACGAAATATTGCGCTATATGAAAGTACACTCGATAAGTAATGACATTACAATAAAACTATTATGGTACATGAAAATAGTTATTTATAAATCGTCGTTTCAGGCATTATTTTCCCTTTTTGTTCTTAAATTCGAGGATATATGATCTCTTATTAATGATATACCAAGTGTACCAAATTAAGTTATTTATCACGCATTCTGCATATAATTGTACTTCAGTGCAACTAATAAATACAAGTGGACAAAACAGATTTATATACGATCACTACTTTAGCTATAAGTTTCTCACAGTATTTGCGTATTTTGTTTCAATTCATAAATTTCCTGTCACATTTTCCCGAATGTGCTACGTGATATTGAGGTATACTGTATTTTAAAACCTATTTTCGGAATGATACCGAACTCTAACCTACTTCACAAATGGGCCATGAAGTTACAGCCTGCTAAATTCCAGACTTCTATGTCATAAATTAGTTTCAATAATTAATATATAGTTTTTCTTGTTATTTGTGCTGGTATAACGTATTATTGCCGGCCCCGTGGGGTATTGGTAGCGTGCCTGCGTCTTATCCGGAGGCTCCGGATTCGATTCCCGGCCGGGTCATGGATTTTTCTCTCGACCTGAGGGCTGGATCGTGGTCCACTCAGCCTACGGGATTACAATTAAGGAGCTATCTGACGGTGAGGTAGCGGCCCCGGTCTAGAAAGCCAAGAATAACGGCTGAGAGAATTCCTCGTGCTGACCACACGACACCTCGTAATTAGCAGGCCTTCGGGTAGGCCAAGGCCCTTCAAGGGCTGTAGTGCCATGGGGTTTTGATTTTGGTTTGATAACTTCTTATTATGATGATGATCAAGTGAAGTCAACTTTACGTGATAGGAAGGGTTTCCTTAAATTAATATGAGAGATGTGCTTTATAAGATCAATCAGTATAACATCAATGTAATATATATTATCAATCAATTATGTAATACATGGTTGCCAGCCATTAAGTAATTACGTGGGTATTTCACTTCTCTATCCCTTCACTATTGTTATTTCGTCTCAGTGTTTTCCAAATTCGTACGTTACTCATAGCCAGATGTTTCATTCCATGCTTGTGTCAAAATCATACACCTGTCTATGTCATATGTTAAGTACACATGTTGTGTGACCTTCTTAGACTGATTCTGATCGTTCGGTCAGCTTCCGCTTCGAACGCTAGCGCTGTGCAACGTCCAGTGAGACATCTGGTGGCGAATGAACGTACCATTTCTACTTCCATTAAAACGTTCTAAATTTCCAAAAAGTAATTGTTTAAGAAGCCTTTCTCGTGGACAGTCGAGATTTTCTTCTGATGAGCAAAGTTCTCTGCGAAACGTAAAGAAATTTCACCTTATTTTCTTGAAACGGCATAAACCCAAAAGCCTATACAGTATCGTGTCTATAAGTACGAGCCATGAAAGCATCAACAGCAATATAATTACTGACTGAAAATTAATACAATTTTGATAAATTTACTTCTAATCAATAATGTCACTCCCTTACTTTATTTTTACTTACTTCCAGAGGGCTTAACTCCTGCAATGAATTTCTTGACTGAAGCAAGTTTCGTCTTTGCAGTTTCTGGCCCCGTAGGAGGTTTCATCTTCGGTGTATCTGGCACAGTAGGAGGTCTCCGTTGCGGTACGTGGGGCCCGGAGATGAGACCTTCTTTAAAGGTGACTCTGCGTTGTGTCTTCTTTGCTGTAAAATATAACACACTCAATAAAGTTATTTCAAATAGTGAAAGGAGCAGCAGCAGCAAAATAAATTTCTTAACAACTTAAAAGCAATGTTCGTTAGTGGTTTTCAAACTTTCTTGAATGCACACGCATTCGGAATAAAATACAAATAACAGGGCCTGAAATGAATCCTATTATAAATCAGCCTCCTTAAATACTGTGTATTCTATCAACATAACTTATTCAACAATTAGATCTTTTATTGTACACCGCTAGTGGATTTACGTCGTACCGACACAGATAGATCTTATGGCGACGATGGGAGAGGAAAGGCCTAGGATTTGGAAGGAAGCAGTCGTGGCATTAATTAAGGTACAGCCCCAGCATTAGCCTGGTGTGAAAATGGGAAACCACGGAAAACCATCTTCAGGGCTGCCTACAGTGGGATTCGAACCCACTATCTCCCAGATACATTACTGTGCATTGAAAGTCCTGCGCAGTGTTGACTCCATCAATACACAGTAGTATTGATAAACTGCATGTATAGGAGCTATGGAGTAGTGTAAACAATGGACTACCCCGTGTTATTTTGTACGATCCTCATAGGAAAATATTTGTCAGAAAAGAAGTAGATAATAGGAACGTACAAACAAGTGCAATTCAAGTCACGTATAGAAAGACGGGACTAATGAAAGCAAGGCGTAATCCGAGAGACACAGTGACAGTTTAGTGTAGAAACAGGGACAAAGAGAAAGCAAAAACAAATGGACAACGACAATCTTCACTTCTTCATAGACTACCATCTATTTTACATAATTCTCATCAGCAACAAGTTTTCTATATCAATTTATGACGAGCCCGTTTCTGCTTCCGAACATTATCGGAAGGGCGGTCTTCTACACTCACTGAGAGACAACTTGGACACATGTTCAGTCTTGATGTGGGAAGATTTGGATAACAAAAACGCCAAATAAACAAAGGAAATTTGATTAGACAATAAGTTGAAGATTAATATACGAGGGCGTGCTGAATCTTAATACCTCCGAATAGTTGATATGAAAACCTTTATAGATTTTAAAATAAAACAAACTCTATTAACATACTACAATTTTATTATTAATGTCTGCATATTTATGTCTCAAAATAGTCACCCAGGAGACGAACACATTTCTCCCAACGATAAACCAGTTTGTTGATGCATCACTGTAGCATGTTTGACTTTTTCGACGGAACAACAACCGCACCTCTGTTCGCACCGCTTCATCACTATCAAACTGAACTCCACGCAGGTGTTCTACAGTATATGTTTTGGAAACAGATGAATATGAATATCGTAGGGGGCTAAGACGGGACTGTACGGAGGATGAACGATGACAGTGAATCCAAGGCTTGTGATTGTTGCAATTGTCACAGAGCTCGTGTGAGGTCTGGCATTGTCATGCTAAAGGAGAGGGTGCTCCATGTGTGGACGAACTCGTCGAATTCGTGCTTTCAGTTTGCTGAGGGCCTCCCTGTGCAGAATTTATGGAGGTGCCTTTAGGCATGAATTCCGAATGCACTACACCCTGGATACCCCAGAATACTGTGAGCATGACTTTGCCTCCTGATGGCATGGTCTTGAACTTTTTTGGCGTCGGTGATCTTTTGCGGCGGAAATCCATCGATGTCCTCTTGGACTCGGGGTCGTAATTATGAACCCAGCTTTCATCCCCCTGTCACAGTATTGTTAAGGATCTCATTACCCTCACGCTCAAAACACAAAACCAATTGTTGACAGAAGTCCAATCTCCTGTTACATGTCAGGAGTGAGCATTCGAGGCACCCACCGTGCACAAAGTTTTCTGTACCTCAGTTTTGCAAGGATGGCTCGTACATGCTCTCGTGATATGCTACACTTACCTGAGAACTGTGTCTGTGTTATCCGAAGATTATTCTGATGAGTCTCGTCGCTTACCGTACGTACTCGTCCACTCCGAGTTCAGTCACACATGTTGATGTTGAACCACTTTTCCTTCATTACCAGCATGAACAACCCAACGTCACACATTACTGATCTCGGCACTATGATCACCGTACACAGCTTTCGTTCATCTATGGATTTCAATTGGAGGCACGTTTTCTGCGGTTAGAAACTCGATTACATCACGCTGTTTCTCACACACCAACATAGTTAAGTTACACACCGCCATGTTACACGCTACAATTCGGAGCCCTCTAAAAGCAGAGAGTTGTAACTTGCGTCAGCGACGCGTGAAAGTCTACTGAGTAATATGCATGACATGTCATACCTCGACCGATGTTGAGAACAGGATTACAAATCTGGAGGCAGTACTTTTCAGCACACCTACGTAAATTGTAAAACAATAGAAACCCAGGACAAGCAAAAAGCAAGAAAATAACCCAACATTTTAATTTTCTTCGTCTTATTTTTCTTCTGCTTCTACCCTTCTTCTTCCGCATTTTGTCATCGATGTACTTCATTAAAGACATCCTGGTTGTTGAGATGCCGCTGCTGATGCAGGTCATCCATTGTTTGCAGAACAGAGTTGCATTTTGTTTCTGCCAGCTGATCGTGATTATATATCATTGGATCCGTAAACTTCTTGTTGTCACCACCTCCTTTGTGGCGAGCTTTCCCTAAGCCTTCCTCTTCTTCGTACCTGGATTGCTGAATATCAATGGCTGTTTTAGCTACATAGCTCTCTTCCTGTTCATTCACCCTCTCGAGTCATATCACCTACTCAAGATTAACCTTCACCATGTCTGCCCCCTTCATGTGTAGTGTGCTTACGATGCACTAGGAGAAAAATGGACTCTGTTATTGAGGGTAAGAGAAGTAGAGGGACACCAAGACGACGATGGTTAGACTCAGTTTTTAACGATTTAAAGATAAGAGGTATGGAACTAAATGAGGCCACACCACTAGTTGCAAATAGAGGACTGTGGCGACGGTTAGTAAATTCACAGAAGCTTGCGGACTGAACGCTGAAAGGCATAACAGTCTTTTATGTTAATGTATGTATGTACAATACCCATTCCTGGTTTTTGTGTGCACATCCTGTTGTAAGGTTCGTGTTCTTCGTGTCTGTGCTCGTTCACGGACTCATTCGAGGTAGCCATAATGAATTAATAGTGGCGCTCACGATTCCTGCTGTCATCTAGCCCGTAAAAACAGATCTCGTTGTATTACCCCGGTTTACCGGGCGAGTAGGCCGTGCGGTTAAGGGTGCGCAGCTGTGAGCTGGCATCCGAGAGATAGTGGGTTCGAATCCCACTGTAGGCAGCCCTGAATATGGTTTCCGTGGTTTCTCATTTTCACACCAGGTAAATGTACCTTAATTAAGGCCACGGCCGCTTCCTTCCAAATCCTATCCTTTTCCTATCCCATCGTCACCATAAGACATATCTGTGCCTTTGCGATGTAAAGGCACTAGCAATAAAAGGGATTACCCCGGTTTAGGTGGCGGGGCCGATGTATTTCATAACTGTAATAAAAGCGGCAGGTGCATAAAACAAAATCGTAAGGGGCTGATGAACCACCCGGTATAATGTACGTAGGCACATCTGATTTTTTGTGGAATTTATCTGCAGTACTAAACTAAGCACTTCCCTTACGTACACATCTGTGAGAAATTCTTCCCTTTCATTTCCAGTAATAACTTCCCATGGGCTGGTAAAGCGGGTAACCCTGGCACTATTGACCACGTTAAATAGTAGAATTTCTCATCATTATCTAAATCGGTATCCCGGTCAATTTTCTGAAATCTACCTCAAAAATTTACCCATTCCTTGACACTGTATTCAAATTTGTGGAGTTCTATCTTAAGAAGTCCCACTCGATGTTTGCCTAGCATATTTGATGCACTGTATATGGACGTTGTATCGGCAACCACTCCTTGTTCTATCTTCAAACGTTTTGTCCTCATTACTATACACCGTTCGCGATATTTTTCTGAATCTTCATAATATTTGGTACTATCGACAGCATTTTTATCATCAAATTCAATTAATTCAGGAACCTGATGATTTGCTCCTAGAAGTCTATTTCCTTTATATTGCACTATTTTGAGGAATAAAATATTTTCTTGGCAGAAAGCACTTCATTCTTCCACCGCGTCGCAGTTAGAGCATGCTTTCTTGAAAGCCTTACGTAATTGAGATCTTTGAAACTGAAGTTTGTCTTTCCTGTCCTGTCGCGGTCGCCACCTGTTCATATTATGATAACTGACTTATGACAATTCGTCGTAAAGAAGAGTTTACTTCCACACAGGGTCGTCACCGTAGAATACAATACATTGTAGCTAAGAACAGAAAAATCATTGCAAGGTTTCAAAGATAATTTATAACGAATACGGTGCCTTAATTCTCTGCAAAGACTAAAACAATATGAGCTCTGAAATCTGGCGGTTGTTAAGAGCAATAGCACAATAATGCTGTAAATATTTTACACTGTTTCTATATTTGGTTTCTTCATTATGTTCCCATTTATACTCCCCAGAATGCATTCGATGTCTTTCATGTGTAAGCCTGTTATCTGTTAACGCTATTTTTAGAATTTCAATGAAATATGAACTTCACGAATGGGCAATGATTATACAGGCTCATAAATGCTAGGTTCCTTAATTCAAAGAATGGCTCAAATAATTCTAATCGAATTCATCTTCCTGTTGTTGGTCGCGTAACTTATTATAGGGACTGGTGTAATGTGATCATTTTAATTGTGATTTAATAATGAGAATATCCTTAAATAACTATGAAATACGAATTTTACGATTAATTAATGTTCTAATATGAATTTATAATTGTCACATTTACTTCTACTCTTACTTATATTGCTTCAAAGAACCTACTTTCTGAAGTCGTTTTCAGGAAAATACATCATTTAGGCTAATCGAGTATGAATAATGAACAAATTGTTTTTCAAAGGAGACTCTCCAAACGACTGTACACTTTTATCTCATTCCTACAAAAAGGAGTCCAGTTAAGTATACATTCTACAAACTGAAAGCGAGAGTAAAACAAGTTCTTTATAATAAGAAAGTAGTCTGTTCCATGTCTACTTCAGTACTGGGCTAGAAATACACAATAACTGTGTAATTATTTCTATGTGATAACCATATTTTCCAACAAAGGGATTGAAATAATCTTTACGGGTAAATGGGAACATCTGTATTAAGTAGAACATCATTCAACTTTGGTACCGATACCTTTGTGTAATGTAACTAAATGTTTCACTTCTTTTGTATCTTTGGTTTTAATTCATCATCCTATCGACATTCTCCAGAATGTACAACATTATTTTGAGGTATACGTTTTTGAGTTACTTTTTGAATGTCACTGAGATATGAACTACTTTATGAGGCAGTTGTGATTTTATAGCCTTCCAAATAGGTTACTCAATTCACAGCATATTTTTAATAATTACTATAAATGTATTCTTGTTCTTGGTGTGATGGTGTACATTATTGAATGGACTGGGACAACATGACGATCAAATTAATTTTTTTATTTGATAGGAAAAGTTCCTTCTAATTCATTTTTACCATTTGTTTTACATCACTCCGACGCATCAAATTCATTTAAAACATATTCTTATAGTGTAATTAATGAACAAAAAATAATATTTACTTTACATTTACTTCTACTCATTATCTCACATTCGTTATTTATCATTAGTTTTACTTACCTTTACGTTTAGATGAAGGCTTCTTTAGGATAGAACGAAGTGGTTGAAGTGATTCACGGGTATTGAAGCAGATTACAGCAACAGGTCTACGCAGTGCTGTCTTTCCTATAAATGGAAAACAATTACAGAAACTTTCTACACATTCACGTAAATGGCAGGAGCAAAATAAATTTATTTGAGTAGAGCCCGGATGTTTAGGCAGTAACAGGTTAGAATGCAAACTTACTAAAGCGAATAACATGTATACTCTGCCCAGTCAACAGTCATGCTATGAAATTTGCATGAACAGTAGGGTCCCGGCTTATCAGAACCCCTAAGTGCGGGTAGACGACAGTTCCTAACAGGTAACTTGAATGCGTTCTAACATATTACTACGTAAATATCCGGAGTCTAATAACAATAAACCATGAAACATCATGTCTATTACAGTATAGACCAAAACGTACAGTACACATAATAATGACAAGCAATTTTCCAAATGGAAATATTTAAATAACCTATAAGTGGCGTGATTAAAACTTCCGTGTTATATGAATACGTTTTTAAAATGAGATAGATGTAAAAGACGCCAAAGTAATACGCGAAGAAATGAACCAATCCACTATCAGTTAAATTTAAAACCTCAGTTCATATTCATTGATTGAGTAATATAACTTTAAAATGCTAGCCTCCCCTCCTCTATACTTAAAAATATGCAAGCGAAGTTTGAATATACTGATCTCCTAGGCAATACGTCCTACTCAAACCTTTTAATATTATGTATTCGTGAAACCACGTTGCACTTAAATCATGTTGTCTGGCGAGATGAAATTAACCAGTATGCAACCGTCGCTTCATACTGATCTTCCACAGGAATATTTTGATAGGTACAATTGAGTGAAAGAATGCGATTGGGAGCTAACCCACACGGACATGGAACTGAGAAAATTTGAGTTTTACGTATGTCTTTGTTCCATGAAATTGAGTACATTAACAGTCAAATCTTTAGTTCACAAATATTCATGGTCCAAAAAATTTAGGAAAATTAAAATCGTCTTCCTATACCCATCACATATTTGAAAATATAATATCCTATGGCCAAATCTGAAAAATGAAATTTAAAAAGTTCGTTACCTTTACAACAGTTCAATTTTCATCACATACTTGTTTTAAAACGCAGTTAGGTTCCGATTTACTTCAGCATGGAATTATTGTTACATTTAAGGTTTACTAATAGTGTTTGGGCTTCAAGTGACACTGACTCTAAGCAGCCGCCTGTTTCGAAATCTGTACTTACATTCAGCGAGCTAGATCCTCCTCTTCCTCATCGCTGTTTTCAGCTTGAGTGTCTGGATGAAGAGCACTGTACATGGTATGATGGTTTTCAAGGACGTAATGGAGCAGAGACATCAAGTTCTTCTGTTTTCCAGCAGCAATATTTCTGCCAACACGATACAAGCATTCCACTTTTTGTAAGAGTGAATAAGGTGTGATGAGGATGAAATCAGTTGATGTTCTGTGTTTTCGAAGTCATCGAGTAATTTTGTTCAAATCCTCAATTTCCTCCCATACAGCCAATGGAGAGTAGTTATATTTCTTCATTCCTTGCATGTTTTCTAGATTTCTCACAACTGCTAGACACAGAATGAACTTCACCGTCAGCCATGGTCAGCACTAAAACATGTGACTGCAAGCTCGTTTGATATTGGCTACCACTAGCTGAAGTAATACTGCCGCTTAGTTTAGCTCCCTCTCGCACTGCAACATTGCGATTCAGACATACCGTATTCCAAAATAATCCTTTTGTACCGTAGGAGAATAAAAGTGGATAATAATTATGCATATATTGTGGGATAAATATATAATAGTGATATCCAAATATGTCAATAACACATTTTTAACCTTTTGGGCTAGCTCCGTCTCGCATATTAGCACACTATTTTTATAGAGCTACTCGAAATTAACTTTCAGCATAATAGGTCGTGTTATGGAGTGAGTTCTAGAGGGAAGTTAAGGGATGGGTCCCCAGTAACAGGTAACAATTACTAACAAATTCACGAACTTATTTACATATAAAGGTATAAAGGAGAGACTCAACAAAACTGCAACTGCTCCTAAAGATCATGTTGTTATATCATCATGTACTGTGAATTCGACTAGAAATAATTTACCTGAACCTGATGGAAATTGTCAAAGATTAAGTGCTGCAGAAAATGTTCTACCAGGCTATATTTCTGTTTATTTACAAACATGGTAAGTAATAAAAATATTACCCATACGGTATATTCGTAGATAGATAGATAGATAGATAGATAGATAGATAGATAGATAGGTATGTATGGTTTATTTTAACTGGCAAAGTTAGTGACACGTGTTCCTGGCTTACACTTAACCAGACAAAAACATACATAACATAAAATAAAAATAAAATTACTGAATAAATGAAAAAGGAGACTGAAACAACTTACTCTGCTACTATGCTATCGTACTGCACATAAAAATATCTATATAATACATAATACAAAATTAACATACAAATAATAATAATAATAATAATAATAATAATAATAATAATAATAATAATAATAATAATAATAATAATAGTAATAATATAGGCAAACCTACTAACTTTTACAATTAATTTGTCCATTTCCAGAAATATATAACATTGACGAGTTTTAGTGTTTTTACTGTGGTTGAAAAACGTTACAAAATAGGGACGGGATAAGGATAACTACGCAGGAAACCACAGCTGAGTAATCTCTAACACTATTGATGAATGTTATAATAATAATAAGAAGAAGAAGAAGACTGTCGCACTATGAGCTCGTTTCATAGAGGTATGTTGAGCACCTACTTTTAAACCTTTCGTGGTTTGATATTCCTCTTACCTCCTGCGGAAAGAAGTTCCATTCACGGCTGGCCACAACAGTGAAGGAATTGTTGTACGTCGAGGATTTATGCCTAGGAATAGCGAGCAACGTCGAGCTCAGCGTTCTGGTGATTTTATCATGGTGTTCATAAGGGCTATGAAATCGTTCATACAGGTAAGTTGGGGATTGTAATGTAACGATTCGGTGCAATGAAGTCAGGGTCTGAAGCTTGCTTCAGTCTTCAAGACGTAGCCATCCGAGGTCGACGTAAGACCGGGTAAAATGATCTAAAGATTTCATATTACATCTACATCTTACACAGGCATTCTGTGCACGTTGTAGTTTATCTCAAAGCTCGGTTTTCGCGTCTTTGTAAACTAAGTCACAAAAATCGAATATTGGAAGAACGAGGGTTTCAACTAGTTTCTTCTTTAAATTGAACGGGAAAGTAAATTTGAAATTGTTTAATGTGTGCAACATGGAAAAATCTCGTCTACTCCCAGATATTGTCTGATCCGTCCACGAGAGTTGCTTGTCAATGATTTCTCCGAGAATGCTTACGCTCTTGCAAAAGGGAAAAGTTTGATTTTGAATTCGTTCGTCAGGGATGGATATGCGGTAATTACTAGAAAGAAGTCTTGGGTGGGCAATTGGTATGGTTTGGGATTTTTTCGGGTTTAAAATAAGTCCATGCAGGGAAGACAATTCACTTATGGCCTCTAGATCCATTGCTCGATTGCTGTCGAAACGTCTGTTGGTTTTTTCATGGATGTACAATTGTACGTCGTCAGCGTAAATGTGACTTTTACAGAGTGTCAGCTGTTTAGATAGGTTGTTGATTTAGACAGAAAATAGCAAAGGAGCTAGGGTTTACCCTCGTGGAACACCTGTTTTTATATATTGCCACGAAGAAAATGTACCTTGATTGACGACACGTTGTTGACGTCCGTGTAAATAAGCTCCCATCCATCTCAGAGTACTGTAGGAGAACCCAAGGTGATAAAGTGTGGATAGGATCAACTCATGGTCTACAGAGTTAAATGCTTTGCTGAAGTCCAATAATACTAGAGTTGTCACCTTTTGCTCATCAATAGCCTGCCTTATATCGCCAGTTACGCTTAGTAAGGCAGTACATGTGCTGTGATTGTGTCAGAAACCTGACTGGTGTGGGTCTAGTATATCGTGGTCGTTGAGATAGTTCGTGATTTGATTATGCACAATGTTTTCGAGTCCCTTGGCTACTATAGACAGTATATTTATAGGTCTGTAGTCACTGTTTAGTCTAGGAGATTTTGTCTTGGGTATAGGATGTACCAGGGCCATCTTTCAGACAGTTGGAAATACACTGTTTTGAAGGGAGAAGCTGTATATGAATGTCAATACTGGAATAAGAGCGTCGAAAATTTTCTTTAGCATCATAATCCATATATTGTCCACCCCTGTGTATTTACTTTTAATTCGCCACGTAGCCACATTCACTTGCAGGGGTGAGATATAAATAAAACACAATTTGTCTCTACCTACGGGTGGTGTGTTGTAATTTGCAATCAAAAGATTTTCTTTTGTTTCTTCGTTTAATGGTACGGTACATGGGAGGATACGAAGTGATTATTCAATTCATCAAGAGAAATTTCCAAATCGTATACCATGTCCGGTTTATGCAGTCCAAATTGGCGGATTGACTTCCATAAAATAGCGGGTCTTACGTCAGGTTTTATAAGGTCATGGGCGTACCGGAGTCGAGTCGTTTTATTACGTAGTCGTTTGTAATAGGTAAAAGTTTTCCTCTGTCGGGTAATGTTTATATTTCCTACGAGCTGCATCCCACTTAGCCGTCATTGCTCTAATATCATAATTTAGCCATGGGGAGAGTGTTTGCAGACGCGTGCAGTAGTATATGGGCGTATTCAGGACACTCCGGAATTCCGTTGAATGCCGATTCACAAACACATAATTTTTTCCTATCTGTCCTGAATCCCCCCAACGAAAAAAGTTTGTTTAAATACCTAAAATGATGTTTAAATACCGATAAGTTTTTCCTATCTGTCCTGAATGCCCCAACGAAAAAAATTGTTTAAATACCTAAAATGGTGAAAAAACTGTTTAAATACCTATAATTTGTCCTAAGTGTGCCCCTCGAAAAATATAAAATAACAATCATTTAAGAATATTATTATTATTTTTTCCGATTTGTCTTGAAAAAATAAATAAATAAAATATCACCAATTGAAAGAAAAATATATTAACATTATTATTATTTTCGTATTTGTCCTTAATGTCCCTACAAATGAAAATATAAAAGAAAGACTTTGAATTAATTATTCTCCTTCTCGCGTTTTCTAAGAGACTTAACTAAGGATGAAAAACATACAGCAATCAACTCTAGAATGCTTTTTAGTTTTTTATTCATTTATATAGCTTAAATTTTTTCTGTAATTAGTCTATGCTGAGCATCGAAGAAGAGATTCTTCTTTCCATACATGATTACATACATTGATGTTTTATCTTGTATAGGAGCGTTAAATGTTGCACAAAACTTCATACTTGTTTTTGTAGCAGGTATAACATTTCTACGTTTACTCATGTTAATAACATAAACAGGATATGATTTAATATACTGACGAGGACTAATACCAGCATATGTGCTTAATTGAGTTATTCTCTTGAAATCTGTAAATGCGTCGCAAGCTTTTAAGAATTTTCCTGGAGGGTCAAGATTCCAAGATTCTTCTGGAAATATTTCATCTCGAGCATTTTTTACGTATATGTTCTGAAGCTGTACGTGGTCAAAGAGAGACGAATCTAGCAACTGATTTCCTTTTCTGCTTGTCTGAAATACTACAAAAATAAATAAAGTTTGATCAAACACCATAGACTGATAGTAATTGGTAATATCTATCTCAAAGTTTCTTTTACCAACAATATCTGAAAATTCATGTGCTTGTAGGTCAAAAACTGAGATGAGACTTTTTGGATTTTTATATATTTGTTCTCTGCACTAAACTTTATAATTTGGTTCGTGCTTGTCAACAGGAATGCGTATCTCTAAATGTGTAATAGTTACTTTTCCTTCCTCAGGCCGAGTTCCAGCGATATGACCTCCTGTTTCATCTTTACTGAACCATCTATATAACACATCTCCTGCGTTTGGGCTCCAAGTGAAACTAATTGTATAATTACTTTCCCACTCAATATCTTGATAATCTTTGAAGAATCCACCTAACTTTTCTAACGGATACAGTACTTCGACTGATTTTGATTGCAACTTTCCATTGTTGACAATGTTAAATTCAAGTCTAACTTCCTCACTTAAAGAAGAAAGGAGTTGATGCAATACAGAGGCAACGATACCTGGATTCTCTGTTCTAGAAACAACATTGTTACCTTTTTTAACAGTTACTGCAGAGAACAAGAATGCTGGATAATAATCTATGAGTCTCACGTTCGATTTTCCTTCGTAATGTGTATAGTCTGTGCCATTAACATGAGTAACATTTAAATTCATGAATAGTTGGAATTTATCTTTTATCCATCCATCACCAACTTTGACTTCTATTTTAGTGTCTTTGTTTGGAACCACGACATTATTTTTAGTTCTTTTATTCACTGGGAATGAATGCCACTGATAGCTTTCGATTTTCTCCATTTATATAAAAGAAAATATCGTGTTTTTGCTTTAGCGTCTAAGGCTATTTACGATATCTAAAATTTCACTCGGATTACTATGTCCTTCCGAAAACAGTTTTAAAACAAATAGGCACAAGTGACCACAGATATATTAGTCATAGTTTTGTATTCTTTCAGCATTAAAGAATAAATTTTCGGGTTTAAGATAATCAACCAATTATTTCGGAACATTACCACCGTAGGAATCGAATACAAATTTTTCATCGCCTTTCTTGTAGTAGCAAATCCAGTGCGTACCAACATGATCAGAAGTATCTAGCTTTACCATCCCTGACTCAATTTTTATTAGGGTTAGTTGGTAGTTCATCAATCATAAATACACCTCTAAAATGTTTAATCTTTAATTTTTTAACTAATTTCTCGATGTCAAAATTACTCAGTGCCTGTGGGTATTGTTTGATCAATGAATTTAATATACCATCGTCTATTTCTCTAAAAAAATCCCTCGACCAGATTTCCTTTTTAGTGCCTCATTAATTTTTTCTAAACCGTACTTGACTAAAAGTGATCCAAGAATTGTTGGTAAACCAGAACATTTTTTCTCTACAGCTAGATTATATCTCTTTTGTTCTTCTAGTTCAGCGTCATTCTTTTTTTTATTGTGTACAGAACTTGTTATTGCCGCAGCACCTCCAGCTAATGCACCAAGAGCACCAAGTGCAGCAAATATAAGTGGTAAAATTCCTCCTTCATGTTTTGATAGACCTGAACCCTCTTTCTGTTTTATTAAATGTTCGTATACTTTTTCAGTACAGGTATAGTAAATGTTAAGAGTAAATTACCACCTTTCTTTATTTGATTTTGTTTTCTCGTCTTCTGTGTAGCAGTCAAATAATCATCAATGCTATTGAGTTCTTTTACCTTATTTTTTGGAAATTTGATAGAAACAGATTTGGGTTTGGGTTTACCATTTGGACAAGTTGTATAGTTAATACTAATTGGACTCATTTATATAGATAAAATATATTACAATCCTAATCCGTTCTCATCAACTTCTATACCCATACCTAATTTTCTTTTAGAGTACATTATTCCTCTAACAGCTGCAGCAGCCAATCGTTCTTTCATATCAGCATCTTTACTATACATTCTCTCTTTTGCTACTTGTTGTAATTGTTTATCAGCTACAGGTCAATGTTCTAAATCTTTATAATCTCTGTATGCTATATCGTGAGATTTACAAGCTTTATCGAGAGGGTTTATTCCTTTATCACCTCTTGCTAAACGTTCTTCTAACTTCGTGTAAGGGCCGCAATAATTAAATCCAGGTATATGCATTTCTGAAAGAGGTAAATTATTTAAAGCCCAATTTACTATTCCTTTTCCATGTTTTTCAGATTTCCAAAAAGTATGAGGATGATTACTCGAGAACCGAATAAGATAAGGAATACCTTTAGGATGATTCACAATGAAGTCATTAAACTTACTCGTTAACATTTGTGTGATTCCAAACTTCTCATTTACAAAATTATTATTACCAGCATTATCTTCACCGTGAATGACAGCAAGTCTATCAATCAAATCTCGAACATCATTCATCCAAACATATTCTACAGGCTTTTCTGTGTATTTTTTCACAAACCCTGTACCAGTTTTTACAGGGGACATTGCAGATTTTGGAGGAGTAGTTAAGATGCTGATCTTGATATTTTTCCTATTCCTCTCTTTACCTTAATGTCTTTCCATAGATCACTAAAAATATCTGTCCATGTTTCTCCTCTTGATGATCGTACTTTTCCTGTATTTGGATTATAGCCCTCGAAAATCAAATTCGTGTGTTCAGGTATCTCTTTGTAGTTATTTAAATCGTCTTCCGTATACTCTTTGTTGGATATCTCCTTCCTTGTTAGAAGTGTTAGAAGAGCTTTTGTCCCTGTTTACTTTATACCTGTTTTCTGAACGATAAAATCATCGTGATCGAATGTAACTTACGAATCACCAATATATCTCTCCTTTCCTTCAGGTCTAAATCCAAATATAAAATCGTCAGAATTGTTAATGGCTTCTAGTAATTCAGGCCCTACGTTTATGGGGCTGGGACTATCTTTTGACATATGTTTTCTAGCAATTCTATTCTTTTATTTCTCTTCAACTTGCTCCAAGAGTGGTTCTAAATTTCTCCTTACTGGAGAAGAGATTGATTCATCGTCACTTAGGAATAACTTTCTCTCAAACGATGTTTCATCAGGTGTTGGTGGCATCGGAAATAAATCACTAAAGTCATCGTGCTTGTATGGTACTAATCTTTTTTCAACCTTCCTGTTTTCTTCTATAGCTTATACAACACTATCTTCTAATGCCTCTAATTTATTAGAACCATACTAATGGCATCTATAACAGGTTGGTCTTCTTTCTTGTACTTTTCATATTCTGTAATTGGTTGTCTCTTCCAAGCTTTGAAACCTTCTTTCAATTCTTCTGCTTTTATAATATTTAATTTTGCTTGTTTGACAGCTTCAGATTCCTCCGAGTCCTTCGAAGTCTCTTGTTCTCTCTGTTTGGTTGTCTTCTTTTTCTTTGGCTTAGCCGTCATAGACTCGTAATGTGCTAACATTTATATAACGAAAAAAACAGTGTGTTTGTCTGTTGTGTCTGTTTACAAGAATGTTTGAATTTTATTTCTGTACTTTCCATCATGTGTCTTGCGTGTCAGATCTATAGTTAAAAATCCGAAAGTATCTTGATTCCAACAATTACTACACATGTTTTTAAATTTATCGATTTTCATATCTCCGCCTACTTTTTCGTGCTAAATGTGATTTAAGTTGGTGTCATCTTGTCTGAATATATTCAAAAAGTTCAAGTTGTCTCTAACCAACTGTTTAGGAATTCTAGAGTAAGTTTGAGCTAAATTAAAACAATCAATATTCTTGTGTCTTCCTCTAGTAAAGTATTCCCTAACAATATCTTGATTTTCTAGAATAAAGTCGTCAAATAGAACTATAGAACAATCTTGTAATGGACTCTTCACTTCATCGGCAACTACTGTTATGAAATTCGCCACGCACATAACCTCTTTTCTACGAATAGTATGGACTTACCCTCATCATGATATAAACTGCATTTTTTCTTCAACTGGAACTTGCATACTTCTGTGAACTTGCATACTTCATATTTTGGATTAACTCTACTCTATTCATCTTCACCATCTTCGATAAACTAACTTCCTTTTTGCCGGCTGACGTCACGTGACCGCCTGGTTTATTCGCGCATGCTTCACTAATCTCTGGAATCTTCCAGATATATTTCTCATTCTACTCCACACTATAAATACCTGGCCTTCCTCTGGAAATATTGAGATGGACTTAGGCCTGTGTGGAGGGAGCAACATCCTACGTCAACTTCGTCCTTAATTACATGTGCCCAGAAGTCTTCATTTTCGGGCAGTTCAATTTGCTTCATGATGAGGTATGACAAACTGATTTCTTTACTGTAAATACTTTTAATTGCATTGGGACAGACTTTCCCTGCAAAATTAAACTGGGAGCATGGCATTTCCAGGCCGAAATTTCACTTGCCCCTTTTGTATTTAAAACTTTTCATTGAGGACCTTCGTAACAACTTTCTTTTGAAGTGTGCGTGTGGTGTATTGGCAACTGTGCGACTTCTACTGTACACACACTTCTATTCGTTCAGTGCTTCGGGATATAGTGAAACTGGTTTAATGGAACTACATTGTGATTATTCGGCTGTAAAACTACGTTACCTAGTGTTAATATGTGTGATAACGGAAGTGGTGGTGACCTGCATATAGTATTTGCATTTTGCTCAGATAATTTTTCAGCTGGTATACTTGAATTTGCTAACTGAACATCTTCCCTTTCTTGTCGTTCTGGGTTTCTCTTTTTATTGCAGTATTCATCCTTTCCTTGTTTGTCCCTTTCCTTTCCTGCGGCATTTTCTCTTTTTCCTTTCTTTCTCTTGGATATCTTATCTCTTTTTTTATATAATGAATTTGTAATCCGTGTAAGTGGTTGGGAAAATTTTATATTTGTGTCCTCCTTTCATGTAAATAGTCAGAGGTTTGATTTATTATTTCAATATATATATATCTATTTCTAAATTTTATATTGGTTTCTGATCTATTTTCACTTATCATGTCCCTTATTCCTCCTTACATTTTTCTTTAACTTTCCAGGTTATGTAGCATCCTTTCCTTTGCCCAATATCTTGTTACTCAGCAATGCTTGTTGGAGATTTCTAAGACCACGGCCTCCATTCTTAATTTGATAGTTACTTCATTGCATAAATCTTACTACTTGAGAGAAACTATTCTTAGATTTCCCTTAGCACTATTATACATAATATACGTATATTACTCCCATGGGCCCCGTTACAATCTTCACACTCGTCTAAAGGTATAGCATCTTCATTATTATCTATAAACGTAGCTATCGAAAGACCATTTTTATCTTCAATTTTCTTACATCTGCTGATGAGATCCTGATACTTTGATTGAACTAAGCTCTTTGAATAAACGTACAAGTGGTTGATTTTCTTCCAAGTAAGCCATCCTGGAGCTAAGATATAATTATCTATCATAAGTGTAGTTTTTCCAGATCCACTCGAACCAACGATAGCACAACGAATAGAATTCGGTAAAAGCTCTCCATGTTTAGTTTTTATCTCCTTTTCTGGTAATCGTATTTTTGGATCCCAATCGATCTTCATTTATTTAGCTATAATAAATGAGTAGATTATTAAAGTTTAGCAGAGAGTCATCTAGCCTAGAAAAGAGACTAACAGTACCCTTGAGTAATGAGTTTAGAAACGTTAGGCTCGCTGGCTTTTATTCTAGATTTTTGACACCAAATGTAACTTCAAAAATAATAAACTACATTATGAAAAAGTTGTCCCTGGTTCATCGGATGATGGAACACATGTAATATCAATGATGATTATTTCTCCAGGACAATATACATTAGAGAGTTTAGAAAAAACTATTCAGAGTCAACCACCTTTCAATGCTACCAATATACGTATTGAAGCAAATAAACAGCTGAATAGAGTTGAAATTAAAAGTGATTTTAAATTGTACTTTGATAAAGAAGAGAGCATCGGTTCAGTGTTAGGATTTAATGATCAAATCGTATATCCAAAAACAAAAACACTTGCGCTTGACTTACCAAAAATAATACCCTTCGAAATGATCAAAGTTCACTTTAATTTAGCCGACGGAATGTTTGCAAAAGATGGACATCACTATCACCGAGAAACAAACGTAATTGCTTGTTTTATACCAGATGTTGAATTTGGAGGAGCAATAATCTACGAACCACAATACCCTCTATTTGTTCCGATTTATGACAGAATTCAAAATATCCTTCTCGAAATTACAGATGAAAATGATGACTTGATTGACTTTAATGGTGCTATGACTACCATAATATTAGAATTACAATAATATTAGAGTTACAATAAGGTTGAGAATTTTCTACACTATAAATGAAACATATTTTGTGCCTGAAGTGCAAGAAAGAAACAAACACGGTTGATTCTCAACGAGTGAAAACAGTAAATGGAAGAGAGAGAATATCAGGTATATGTTGGGTATGTGGTGCAAAGAAAAGTCAATTTGTAAAAAAAAATATCGGTGAGGGAATACGAGAAGACATTATCGATGAAGTACACAAACTAGCTAGAAGAAATTATCCTACTAGAAAAACTATCACATATGAAATCGATGATCTATGGCAAGCTGATCTTGTAGAAATGGATTCTGGTAACTTGAAAGGAATTTCAAAAATCAATAAAGGCAATAAATATTTATTGACGGTCATCGATGTGTTTTCCAAGTTCGCATAGGCTATACCACTTAAAGATAAATCAGGTAAATGTGTTAGAGATGCACTACACCATATATTTAAAACATCAAATAGATCTCCAAAATATATACAGACAGATAAATGTAGAGTTTTACAACAAGGATGTACAAGATCTCATGAAGAAATTCAACATCAATCACTACTCTACATTTTCAATTTTCAAAGCAGCTGTTGTTGAGAGATTCAATAGAACACTGAAAGAAAAAATGTGGAAGCAGTTTTCACTACAAGGAAATTATAAATGGGTAGACATTCTTCCAAAATTAGTACATGACTATAATAACACATTTCATCGCAGTATTAAAATGAAACCAGTAGATGTTAGTCCAAAGAACCGAGAAGATGTATATAATAATTTATTTGATTCTGAGCCTACTATACATGGAATACCAAAATTTAAAATAGGTGATTACGTACGTGTAAGCAAAATAAAAGGGCTATTTGAAAAAAATATACTGATAACTGGTCCACAGAAATATTTAAAATTGACAAAGTTTTTGCAACGAATCCTATCTACTATTTACTTAAAGACTATAGAGGAGAAGAGATTAAGGGCACATTTTACGAACAAGAACTGCAGAAAACAACATCCTGATCACTACTTGGTTGAAAAGGTTCTAAGAAAAAAAAGGTGATCAAGTCTATGTCAAGTGGCTCGGGTTCGATAACTCACACAACAGTTGGGTACCGAAAGATAGTGTTATAGGACCATCAATTTTGGATATAATAAATGGATATATTCGGAAATAAAATTAAAGAACACGATAGATAATAAGGGAAAAATTGCAGAGTGTTTATGAAAAGATAGATATAGATGATAAAATTAAAGATTTTTACCTAAAAAGAAATTTGATGACGAATCCAAAAAATATTAGAATTAATAAATAATACTAATGATAAAATTAAAGATTTGTTAACTAAAAAGAAATTTGATGAAGAATTTAAAAAAATCAGGTATAGTAAGGATTATTTTGGATTCAGGAAAAAAAATATTAAGATATATTGGTGATGGTGTTGAAGATAGTGATGCAGTAAATTTGAAACAATTTAATACAGCATTAGAAAAAGTCGCCAGTTCAAAAGATATACCTAAAGATGAGTTTAAAAATTATTATACAAAAGAAGAAATTGAAACAGTATTTCGAGACTATTCTTTAAAATCAGAAATTGCTTCCTTAACAAATGATATACATAATACCACTACTGATGTTAACGTAATTGAAGACACACTGAGCAGAATGCTAAAGTTGGTTGCAAAGAGGACTAAACTACGGAGAGACGATATGGTGTGTATTGTGGCTAATAATCTATCTTTTAAAAATCCCATCTCTACAGGACTTTACAAATTTCATAGCTACAAGGAGTCAGTTCACTCATTTTCCGAAAAAATATCACAGATTTTAACTTCAAAAGAAACTCTTGACTTTACTGAAACTGGTTTTAGCATTCGAGTTATTTCCATGCCTCGAGGTGCTCACCGTGGAAAGAAAATTATAAATTTAAGTCAAGATGTGAGAACAAAAAAATGTATAACTCTGATCAGCAATACTGATAATTTATGTTGTCCGAGAGCTGTTATTGTGGCTTTAACCTATCACACAAAAATAATTCTTGACCGTGAATTAAGTGATAATGAAGTAACATATATTAGAAGGGTAGAAAATTACAGGATCAACTTGCTGCAGAATTGTGTAACAGTTTGGGTGAACTTAATGAAGAAGGCTTTACGTTGGCTGATATAAAAAATACAGAAGAGTTATTAAATATTCAAATCAACGTTGTATGTGCCGAAAATTTTAACTCGATTATTTACAGCGGCAGGGATAGTGAGACAAAAAATACCTGTATAAAAATAAAAATCACTTCGATGTAATCAACAGTGTGCAGGCTTTCTTGGGTTCTACTTACTTCTGTGACATATGTAAAAAGCCATACAATAATAAAAATAAACATACGTGTAAAGGAAAAGAAGTAAGAAACAAATGTACATTGTGTTCTGGCGATGAACATGAAACGGAAGAGGATAATATATATTGTCGCCAATGTAATAGATATTGTTACAATCAAGAGTGTTTAGATAACCATCAGGAAGTTTGTGGCACGGTTTTGAAATGTAGGGGGTGTAACAAAATTATATTGAGAAATCGAGAACACAAGTGTGGTTTCGAAAGGTGTAGAAACTGTAAAGAAGAGGTAGAGATTAAAAATTACAAATGTTACATGCAGAGAAGAAAACAACGGGGTGGAATAAGTACGAGATGAATTGAGAAATGTAGAAAACCTTTGATATCAAGAGGATGTCCTAATTGCAGTAAAGATGGCACGACTTTAACGAATGTTTTCGATAAGACAAAAATTGTAGAGCGTGTTCCATATTATTATTTCGAGTGCTCAGAATGTCACAAAATTTTAAAATGTGATAATATCTGTAAATTCAAGTGTTGTAAGGACAAAAAAGGCAGATATTTAAAACCTAAGAACGATTGTGACTATACCGATAAGTATGTGTGGTTTGATTACGAGGCTCAGCAAGAAACAGGTATTCATACACCTAATTTAATAATAGTTCACAATTTCAGTGGTGATACAGTTTACCGATTAAAAACAAATGAAGAATTCTGTAAGTGGATGATTTCTAAAAAACATAAGGGTTATACATTTATAGCTCATTATGCTAAGGCCTACGATTCACAGTTTATTTTGAAATACTGCATTGAAAATACAATCACACGTTACACTGTTTACACTGGAACGAAACTTATTCTTCATGAGATTGAGAGTATCATTCTAAAAATAATTGACAGTAGTAATTTTGTATAAGGTGCTCTGAGTGCTTTTCCAAAAACGTTTTGATTGAAAGAACTGAAAAAAGGATACTTCCCACAGTTGTTTAATACTCAAGAAAATGAAAATTATATAGGTTCTATTCCAGATACAAAATATTACTGCATGGATACAATGAAGCCAAAATATAGAGAAATGTTTTTGAAATGGCATAAGGAAAGAGTTGAAGAGAATAACATATTCAACATGAAAAAGGAAATTAACGAATATTGTAATTCAGATGTTGATATTCTGCGAATAGGCTGTAATAGAAATTGTAAATATTGATCCTTTTTGTTATCTCACCATAGCTGGAGTTTGTATGGCTATATATCGTTCAAAATATCTACAAGAAAATACAATCGCTGTATTAGATAAAGAACAAAATGAAAGATACAGTAAAGAATCTATTTCGTGGTTATCAAGTCATTACAAGAAAAATATTCAGCATGCTTTGAATGGTGGAGAAGTTAGAATTGCGAGCGCTAAAGTCGATGGTTTTGACAGAGAAAATAATACCGTTTATCAGTTCCACGGATGCTTCTGACACGGTTGTCGAAGATGTTTTAAATCTGAAAGTATTAACAACAAAAATCAGGAAACTATGAGTGATTTGTATCAAAAAACATTAGAGCGAAGTAAAAAAATACGAGATGCTGGATACAACCTTACTGAGATTTGGGAATGCGAATGGAAAAATTCTCAAACGTATAAAACGATGAAAAGAACAAAAAACTGCCTGAAATTATTGAACCTCTTAATCCAAGAGATGCTTTCTATGGAGGAAGAACGAATGCCACAAAACTAAGAGTTACAGTTGATGGAGTTCATAAAAAAATAGAATATATAGATGTTTGCAGCCTTTATCTAACTGTTCAGTATTATGATTACTATCCTGTCGGGCATCCAATAAAAATATGTAAACCAGATTACTATGATCATACTTGGTATGGATTAATAAAATGCAGAGTTACAGCACCAAGAAAATTATATCACCCTGTTCTTCCTGCAAAAATCAAAATTGACAAGAATGAAAAATTATTATTTCCTGTATGTTACAAGTGTGTAGAGGAACAAATACAAAGTTGTAACCATACCGAAATAGAACGAAGTTTTATAGGCACATGGACAACAGATGAAGTCAACAAGTGCACCCTACGGGTCAGGGTAACCACAGTAATTCCCAACTAGTCAGTTATATATATATATCTCAGGGTATTCATGCCTCCAGAAAAATGGTTAATTTTTCTATGTTTGGTTTAACGTGTGTTCGAAGAGAAATAACGGTATCATACGCTGTTCAGAATTACGTAATTGAATGCTCAGTAGTAGTTTTGTGAACGTAAATTTCAGTCAACCTTTTTTAAAAAAATATATATACGCACAACGAGAACCTTACTCACTAAGTACAACTATTGATTACCAGTATAAATGAAAACTCATTTCATTATATGAAAACTAATCAAGAAACACATTTATTAAACTGTCAAGATTCGCAAAAGAAATGGTCAATGTCAAATATGGCTCATAAGCTTTCAATTATCAATCTAATAAATAAATATTTTAATCAGTGAATCAAATATTTAAGGTCAGCGCTGCCTAATTCCTAAACTAAGTTCACATCTTAATATTCTAGGTTACGTATTCCTGAAATGAATTATCTTCCCATTAAAATTTACATCTGGTCACTTAAGTATATTACATCACAGTCTTCAGATCATGGTCAGAATTCGGTATATCAATAAATTATTCCTTCACTCACGGTGTTAATTATATATCCAGCAAAAAATACAACCGTAACACTGTTTATGTTACCGCAAAAATGAACTGAATTTGAATAATGTGTCCTGAGTACAAATATCAGTGACCTAAGTTACATTGAAAATTATCTGAGTTCGTTGGTGCAGACTACAGTGAAGTAAATGAAATATTGAATGACGCACTAAGTTTCTCGGTCCGATTGCCACTTAAATTACGGCTCCTAACTAAGTATTCGCTCTAATAATGTTTCAGATTAACAAAACATCGATGATATCCTACGTAAATGTCAAATAATTTCCCTACTCTAGCTAAATAATTTCTTATGTATCGTATTCCAGCTCGATATACATATAGCCAGTAAGCATTTTTCATATATAGGTGTGCTAATGCCTACACAAAGATATTTCAACAATACATTATCATACTACTTGCATACAAGCTTGTTCTTCCATGTAATAACCATTCATTCAGAATATGATATGATCATGTATTCATTTACCCATCACCGGTTGTTATTATTGTCAAACCACATTCACACTTCATTAAAATATACGTAATTCTATTGTCCATACCTTGCTATGGCTCCTCCCTGGGGCATACTTATATTCTGTAGTCGCTTTATATGTGCTCTAACATCGCACATTAAATATATCAAATACGCTTTACTTCCTATTAATCTGCGCAATATATCATTTAAAATACTATACACACTTCCATTATCTCACTATTAACCTTCAATTCAATCCATATTTAATTCTTTTAACATCCACAATTACCGCGTTTAACCTCCAATATTAATTAAACACAACGATACGTATCTCATCAATAACGCAGAATTCGTTCCTCAAAACGCGTTTTACCATACAATTCCAAATATAACCCCAAATTCAGTGTCTATTCTTTCAATATAGTCACACAGCAAAGAGTACGGTAACTTAATTTAACCAATTCAACATGCGTCCCTCTGTGACGTAACTGGGTTTGACTAGTACTACATCACTCAAGGATCTTTCTAACTAACCGGGATTCTTTGAAAAACTGCTGTTACACTATGTCGCATTTTTAAATCGTATTCCTTCATCCTTGGATAAAATAATGTAGTAAACACGTTACCATTCTGTAACAAGATATCGTCTTAAATATTTCACACTGCACTTTCTTATATTCACAGCACACTTAATTGTCTCACGCTTAGGCTATTCAGATCTATTGTATATACTGGTAATACTCTACATAAGAAATTATGCTACCTAATACTATTACTTAGCTCGCCATTCAATATCTCGGGCCTTAGTTGCTCTTCGGTGTGGTCGTAGTCCTTGGATCGGGAACTGGGCAGGATCTCCACCACTGGTATTTCAGGTAGTGTGACCTCCTCCACACGGGTCAGGTGGTTTTAACGCCCAGGATGACATCTCCCTCCAGGTTGGTCTATGCCGATTTAGCAAGCCATCATCTGTTCAGCAACACAGTAGACAATATACGTTGATTCTGGAAAATATAAATTCGTCATGGTTCTGCGTAGAATATTTATATTTTTTTGTGGTGATTGCTTCTTATTTTAGGTTTTCCTTGCGATTATTTTCACTAAATGTGGCTCAATCTCGAGCTCTCACGTCTCAATCAAGTTTTAGTTTTCAAACGACTTTGCGTCTAAATATCTGGACGTATTATTCATAGCTTCAGGATTTTATTGCTTCTTTACAGTATTTTAACGCTTGTCTATTCAATTCGCTCAATATTTCCGTCTTCTCAGCTTAATACTTCTCGCTAAATATTGGCAATATCGCTTATTTTTGAGAGCGATGGTCGGAACGTCTTGTCCTCACCACGTCAATTTTTTAAGTCAGTTTTTATAATAATCTGTTTGATCCTTCTTATTTTTTTCAAAACAACTCTATCGATTCTACACCATTGTACACCGCCTTCATAGTGGTAGGTTTAAGTTAGTCATGGCCTCCTAGCATACACCAATATCGATATCTTATTATACATTTCTTTGCCTTGGCTGGCCTCTACCTTCCGTAGGCGCCATTTTTAATACGTCTAGTAAATGCATCGGGTACACAAGGCTATATAAAAGGGATATAAAATACTAAACCTATATGAAGTCCGGCATTTTGAAAACAAGAGCAACACATTATTCAGAGGGTATGTGAAAGATTTTATGAAAATCAAACTGGAAACAAGTCCTTGGAAAGATGATTTCGAAAGCAAGGAACACTATATACAGGCTGTTAAGGAAAAATTAGATATTAATCTAGAATTAGACAATTTTGGAGGAAATCCAGGAAAACGTAATGTTTCAAAAACATGCTTAAACTCTTTATGGGGTAAGTTTGGTCAGAGATAAAATATGAGTAAAACTGAATACGTAACTACGCTAGATAGATTCTATGAAATTCTTCTACACGACAGGTTAGAGAAAATAGATGTGAATTTTCTCAATGATGATATGGTTCAAATGAAGTACAACTTTCAAATAGAAAATAATACAGCAACAAACGTCTTTATTGCTGCTTTTACTACTTCAAACGCAAGACTACGCCTATATCACTTGCTTGAAAAATTGGGGGATGCTGTGATATATTTCGATACGGATTCAATAGTGTATAGAAATAATGGTTTAAATACTATAGAAACAGGTTGTATGTCAGGTGAATGGACAAATGAACTGGGAAAAGGTATTTGCGGCGTTGAGTGGGCTTCAACCGGTCCTAAGAGTTTTTATTTAAAAAAGAATGATAGTTCCGCTATTACGAAAATTAAGGGCTTCACTCTAAATTGGAGATATTTACAACGTCTGAATGGTGAAGCTATGGTAAAAATTATTGAAAGCGAAGTAAGGGAAAATATACCATTACACTACAATCAAATATCCAGAGACGCTATAACTAAAAATTTAGTAAATAAGGACGTAACCAAACAATTTTCATTTGCGTACGATAAAAGAGTAGTTCTTCCTAATTATGATACTGTTCCATATGGTTTTTGATTTTTTATTTCATTTTCTATAACTATATATTTCATTTTATATATAGGGTATATCCGGTGTAGAATGTCATCAAGTTTGTGTGTTGTAGCAAATAATATCAGAAGCTTAAATGTTTTGGAATTTTTTAAATCGCTCCATAAACAAACGAATTATAAGGAAATATAGTTTTGTGCTAATGCCGGGATATGAATCGGAGATGTGTTAGTTTGAGCACTCAGTATGAATCAGTTCCTTTCAGTCATAAGGAAATAAACGAGAAGCTAATCACTCTTGAAGTGATCGCTCTTCCGGGAAGTGAGCTCTCTGCCGTGACCAGTCCGTTGAATCATGTGAACTGCGAGTTTAATTTCCTTCACAACTTTTGTTCGTCACGGCTGTGACAGTTCTGTTGAAACGTGACAGAATTTAGATGTGTCACTATCGGTACGCATGTCACTGTGTCACTATTGTCACGGTGTCACGTCACGGTGAAGTGTCACGCTGTGTAATAGAAGGCGGAACTCAATGTGCGGCTGTAGATAGCAACCTTCAGTATGTGGTTAAGTCTTAGAGTGAGTCAAGGACATGCGTATTTACTATAATTTATCGCCGTGGCTGTATCTTCCGGGAGTATTACACCAGTTCATAAGGAAAAAG
The DNA here is from genome assembly GCF_040414725.1 of Anabrus simplex. Taxonomy (NCBI): domain Eukaryota; kingdom Metazoa; phylum Arthropoda; class Insecta; order Orthoptera; family Tettigoniidae; genus Anabrus; species Anabrus simplex. The sequence goes on from NC_090266.1 coordinate 881,780,068, forward strand.
CAAAACTAGAGATATAAAGTGTTGTATTATCGGCAACTAGATTATTCATGTTTGTGGATTACTGTAGTCACGTCCTAGTTCGTGAACCATGGGCAACGGCTGAGTGGCCTAGTAAGTGGTCCTGAGAGTCGGGATACCAGTTGCTATGGAATGGGAGTGGGTATCTCGGACATATTCTGAGTCCTGGCCCTCCTCGTGCTCAGGCGGATAGGACTATACAATTCACCGGTGGTCCATAACCCGTTAGAGGAGAGATCCTCACTTGGACTATGTGCAAGTAGGGTAGCATCCTGCTTCATGAATTTACCGAGCTCAGAACACTTTAAGCAAGCCTCGGACCTATGGGAGTATCGGAGTCCCACTCCCATTTGACAGGCGAGGGACTCCTTGGAAACAACTTGGCGAACAAAATGGAATTCGATGGGGAGCTATCAATATTAATGGGCTTATGGAAGAAAGAAGGTAGAACTGGCTGAGTCAGCAAAGAGGATGCATTTGGATGTGCTAGGAGTAAGTGATATTCGGGTAAGGGGAGATAAAGAGGAAGAGATGGGAGATTATAAAGTGTACTTGACGGGTGTTAGAAAGAGAAGGGCAGAGTCTGGGGTAGGGCTCTTTATCAGGAATACCATTGCGTGCAACATAGTTACTGTTAGGCACGTAAATGAGCGAATGATGTGGGTAGATTTGTCAGTTGCAGGAATTAGGACTAGAATTGTGTCCGTGTATTCAACATGTGAGGGTGCAGATGAGAATGAAGTGGACAAGTTTTATGAAACATTGAGTGACATCGTGGTCAGGGTCAGCAGCAAGGATCGAATAGTGCTAATGGGCGATTTCAATGCGGGAGTTGGGAATAGAACTGAAGGATACGAAAGGGCGATTGGTAAATGTGGGGAAGATATGGAAGCTAATGGGAATGGGAAGCGTTTGCTGGACTTCTGTGCTAGTATGGGTTTAGCTGTTATGAATACATTCTTCAAGCATAATGCTATTCACCGCTACACATGGGAGGCTAGAGGTACCAGATCCCCCAGACTTTGAATTCAGGAAATCTGTTAGGAATGTACGAGTTTTTCGTGGATTTTTCGATGATACAGACCACTATCTGATCTGTAGTGAACTAAATATCTCTAGGCCTAGGGTAGAGAAGGTGAAATCTGTCTGCAAACGAATAAGGGTAGAAAATTTCCAGGACGAGGAAATTAGACAGAAGTACATGGATATGATTAGTGAGAAGTTTCAAACAGTAAACAGTAAGGAGGTTCAGGATATAGAAAGTGAATGGGTGGCATACAGGGATGCTGTAGTAGAAACAGCAAGGGAATGCCTAGGAACAACTGTGTGTAAAGATGGGAAAAAGCGAACATCTTGGTGGAATGATGAAGTGAGAGCAGCTTGTAAACGTAAAAAGAAGGCTTATCAGAAATGGCTCCAAACAAGGGCCGAGGCAGACAGAAATTTGTACGTAGATGAAAGAAACAGAGCGAAACAAATAGTTGTTGAATCCAAAAAGATGTCATGGGAAGAGTTTGGTAACAATCTGGAAAATCTAGGTCAAGCAGCAGGGAAACCTTTCTGGACAGTAATAAAGAATCTTAGGAAGGGAGGGAAATTGGAAATGAACAGTGTTTTGAGTAATTCATGTGAACTCATATTAGATCCCAGGAAATCACTGGAGATGTGGAGGGAATATTTTGAACATCTTCTCAATGTAAAAGGAAATCATCCTTGTGGTGTTGCGAACAGCCAAGCTCAAGAGGAGGAGGAGAATGATGTTGGTGAAATTATGCTAGAGGAAGTGAAAAGGATGGTCAATAAACTCCATAGTCATAAAGCAGCAAGAATAGATGAAATTAGACCTGAAATGGTGAAGTATAGTGGGAAGGCAGGGATGAAATGGCTTCATAGAGTAGTAAAATTAGCACGGAGTGTTGGTAAGGTACCTTCAGATTGGACAAAAGCAGTAATTGCACCTATCTATAAGCAAGGGAACAGGACGGATTGCAACAACTATCGATGTATCTCATTGATTAGTATACCAGGCAATGTATTCACTGGCATCTTGGAAGGGAGGGTGCGATCAGTCGTTGAGAGGATGTTGGATGGATCCCAGTGTGGTTTCAGACCACAGAAAGGCTGTCAGGATCAGGTTTTCAGTATGCGCCAGGTAATTGAAAAATGCTACGAGAGGAATAGGCAGTTGTTTTTGTGTTTCGTAGATCTAGAGAAAGCATACGACAGGGTACCAAGGGAGAAGATGTTCGCTATACGTGGGGACTGTGGAATTAAAGGTAAATTATTAAAATCAATCAAAGGTATTTACGTTGACAATTGGGCTTCAGTGAGAATTGATGGTAGAATGAGTTCTTGGTTCAGGGTACTTACAGGGGTTAAACAAGGCTGTAATCTTTCACCTTTGCTGTTCAAAGTTTACATGGATCATCTGCTGAAAGGTGTAAAATTGCAGGGAGGGATTCAGTTAAGTGGAAATATAATAAGCAGTCTGGCCTATGCTGACGACTTGGTCTTAATGGCAGATTGTGCCGAAAGCCTGCAGTGTAATATCTTGGAACTTAAAAAAAGGTGCAATGAGTATGGTATGAAAATTAGCCTCTTGAAGACTAAATTGATGTCCGTAGGTAAGAAATTCAACAGAATTGAACAAGTCGATAACTTCAAGTATTTAGGTTGTGTATTCTCCCAGGATGGTAATATAGTAGGTGAGATTGAATCAAGGTGTAGTAAAGCTAATGCAGTGAGCTCGCAGTTGCGATCAACAGTATTCTGTAAGAAGGAAGTCAGCTCCCAGACGAAACTATCGTTACATCGGTCTGTTTTCAGACCAACTTTGCTTTACGGGAGCGAAAGCTGGGTGGACTCAGGATATCTTATTCATAAGTTAGAAGTAACAGACATGAAAGTAGCAAGAATGATTGCTGGTACAAACAGGTGGGAACAATGGCAGGATGGTACTCGGAATGAGGAGATAAAGGCTAATTTCGGAATGAACTAGATGGATAAAGCTGTACGCATAACCCGGCTTCGGTGGTGGGGTCATGTGAGGCGGATGGAGGAGGATAGGTTACCTAGGAGAATAATGGACTCTGCTATGCAGGGTAAGAGAAGTAGATGTAGACCAAGAGGACGATGGTTAGACTCGGTTTCTAACGATTTAAAGATAAGAGGTATAGAACAAATGAGGCCACAACACTAGTTGAAAATCGAGGATTGTGGCGACGTTTAGTAAATTCACAGAGGCTTGCAGACTGAACGCTGAATGGCATAACAGTCTATAATGATAATGTATGTATGTAGATTATTCAACATGAGTTGTTCCAAGGATCGCATCACAGAATTTCTATCGAGTATTTGTCCTAGGACAATTAGGAAATAATAATAATAATAATAATAATAATAATAATAATAATAATAATAATAATAATAATAATAATAATAATAATAACAATAATATTAATAATAATAATAATAATAATAATAATAATAATAATAATAATAATAATAATAATAATAATAATAAATATTTTCAATTGTAGGTATTTTATATTTTTATTTGCCGGGTGTATTAAAAACAGATTATAGGGTATTTAAAAATATTTTATTTGTCTTTCAATTGGTGATATTTTATTTATTTTTTCAAGACAAATCGGAATAATAATAATAATAGTCTTAAATGATTGTTATTTTATATTTTTTCCAAGGGGCACACTTAGGACACTTAGGTATTTAAACAGTTTTGTCACCATTTTAGGCATTTACACAATATTTTTCGTTGGGGCATTCAGGACAGATAGGAAAATATCATAGGTATTTAAACATCATTTTAGGTATTTAAACAAACTTTTTTCGTTGGGGGGATTCAGGACAGATAGGAAAGAAATTATGTGTTTGTGAATCGGCATTCAACGGAATTCCGGAGTGTCCTGAATACGCCCATATACTACTGCGTGCTGTTCGTAGAGGCGCGTGTTTGTCAAAAATATGTAGTATCATGTTACTGAAAGTGGTGACCATGTCGTCAATATTAGTCTTATGAGTTAACTCCTCCCACGGCATCGAAAAAGCGGCTTCCAATAATTTTTGCTTGTCAATACGGTTATAATCTCCGTAAGCCACGTACTTAAGTTTATGTTTGGGGCATTGCAGTGCGTAAGTCATAAATATAATGTCAATCGGCTGACAGTCCGGGAACAGATATCTGGCCGTGATGTAATATTGTTCGTTATTATTAGGTCCAGTAGTGTGTGTGAAGTTTTAGTATGGTTAGTCGGAGAAAGTGGCAGGTTCGCTATGCTGCATGCCTGAAACGTATTCAATAGGGGGTGGCATCGGTAGAATCTGGATCTAGATGGTTTGTATTGAAGTCTCCCATCATTATAAAATGTTCGTACTGAAACCGTACAGTGCCCTGTACGGCTCATTGAAATCATGGGTGCCTTTCTACCCTATTAAAATCACTTCTAAAGGTTGCGATATTTGTAGGATGATGGGCGAAGAGACTCGAGCAGCGTGTGGCCAGAACGGAACCCGCGAAAGATCGCCTGGAAAACAAAGGGAAGGTTGGACAGGAGCCAAGCCCCCGTGGAAAAGCCCTCTCAACTCGCAGACAGAGTTGGATATATGACGGGACGCTACAGTAGTAAAACACGCCCCGAGGTGTGGCCTAGTTTCCCAGGGTCCCAACTGACAGAAGGAACTCCCGGTTTTTTATGCACGTTTCACGGGTGCCAACGTCGAATTTTGGCGCGTAAAAATTATAAGATATTTGATCCAGACATGGGGAAATTATGGGAGGCGCCCCAATGAATAGAGCTGAATTAAAAATATGGAATACTTTACACAAGGGACGAAAGGAGGTCACCAGATGTCCAGATTTAAGAGATTGCAAACACGTGTGGATGGAAAGAGTCCCCCAAGCTAGGAATCGCGCTCAAATATGACTCTACCCACCAGAAGACGCTAATGGAATAATCAAAAGGCGGGAGTGGAATTACGGGAAAACCGCCAATCGCTTTCCGAGCGCACCTTGTTCACTGTTAGAGCAAAGAGAGAGTTACAATTCGCATCAATTAAATGTTTTGAATTCCTGTAATTAAAGGAATTAGGTTGTGATAGTAGCAATTGAAGACGTCGTGTGGTTAAATTAGATCGATAATAAATTGTTTAAATATTAATCGCTAGTTAGCGCTAAGTATTTTCGTTAAAGTTTTAATTATTCAAAGGAATATTTGCGCTGTAATGTGAGAATTTGATGCTATTTTAGTTAGGTATATATGCAATTTGCCCATATTGAGGAAGATGGTTGTTGTACACTTAATCGTGTTATCCTTCGTATCATTTTATGGCCGTAAGTCAATCGAATGAACTGTATTGGATGAGAAACAATTAACTTACTTGTGCGGGATGAACTACAGATGGACAAGCACAGTGATGAACATGGATGTTCGCTTATCTAATAAGTGAGTCATCATACTGTCGGTTCATGATTGATTTTCACGTCGTAGTTTATATTTTGAGTTCGGTATACGCATGGTCTGGATGCAAAGTCGACATCGGAATTTTGGAGAACATGGACCGCCATAGACACACAGCCTGGCGGAATAAACGTTAAGTGTGGTTGAACGTGGACCGTTACATATATATATTCCCATGCGTTCTTTTTATTTCAGGTCGATGCAGCTACGTTAAATTACCTTAGTAATCGTATTTCCTCTGCATTAATTAGTTTATTTTGAGAAGAATCGGGTCCGAACTAGGAGTACAGCATGGGAATCCAAGACAAATAGCGTGCTATATAATATATATATTCGAGTGTGCCCCACTTCCAGAATCATTGTTCATAGAATTAATACCAGAGTGCATTTTGATTAAACTTGTAATGTTTTTATTCTGATGATAATATTAATAATGTTAATATTCTCTTCCGATTATGATATCAGGTGATCGCATATTCTACACTATGCTGTTAACAACGGTCTTACTGACTCAATAAAAATTCTTGACTCGTGCAAGAAAATTCATATCGTCACCAAATATAGCTAAAGCAATTTCTTACTTGTTAAAGGTAGGAAAAGACGAACATGAGTATCTTTCCACGTAGGCCTAAATCTTCATCATGTCGGAATTCAAGAGGAGAAATTGTGGCAAATATTCGTTTATAGGAAGGCGAATTAAGGTTTGGAATAAATTACCAAAGGATATGTCCAGTGCATTTCCCATTTCTTTGCAATCATTTATGAGAAGGCTAGGAAAACAACAGATATCGAATAGGTCACCCGGGCGACTGCTCGAAATGCAGATCAGTAGTAATTGATTGATCAAATACATTGGTTTCTGTTATTTAAGGATTAGTTATTAGCTTTTCTATTAGAGGGAAAAATCTCAAAATAAGTATCTTCCAAGAGGGCCAAATTAAAACATATTGGTTTTTGCTAATTCAAGACTACTTAGTAACTTATCCTCCTTAGGAATAACATCATATATCAAGACATATAGTACTCCTTTTAATAAAGTTCACTTACTTGCTTTCGGTTTTGTTTTTGGTTTTTTAACGGATACGTTATCTTTTTTCTCCTTCTGACCTTCCTCCTTCTTTTCCTTGGGTTCTTGCTGATGTTCCTTTTCATCCTTCTCCGGTTGTTCTTTTAATGTTTCTACAAGAAAAGGACAAATATACACAGGTTACTTCTTCTGCTATTATAGCAAGGACAAAATGGCAATGTGAATATTATAACTAGTTAATTACACGACAATTTCCCATGATGAACTGCCGTGAGCATAATGAGAACCTGTACTTCTTAGCATTGGAATTGCTTTGTGGTAGCGCTGTTATCAGCTTGCCATTCTGCTAGGCTGGTATTTCAAGACTTACGCAGTGTGATTCAGTGCAGTAATTCTTGTTATACCATGCCCTATAAATATTTTTTCGCTCTCTACTATCCTGAAATTCTTAAAATATTTGGTATAACCCTTCTATTCTGAATGGGTTTAATCGACCCAGATTTCATTGTGAATTGCTTGTAGCTGATAAAATATGGACTGTATAGCCACAAAACCTTGTTTATTTGCTCATCTCGTTTAGTAGTTATTGACATGTTTTAAAATAATTTTGGTTTGCTGCCTATTCGATCCGTTCAAAAAATTACGTACATGATGAATGGGTCTAATCGACCCATCCATTAATTTCAATACTGCACTACCTGCCGGTAACTACAGAAACAACATTTGACTACCTCCACCACTAGGAAGTGCTGCAGTAAAGAAAGTAATAATCTCTTCATTGTTTCCTTGTTCAAATATGGCTGGTCATCAGCGGTTATGTGAGAAATCTATACGAAATACATTGTATGAAATTAGTGAGAGTGAACATGAAGAGGGAGCTGACGACATATTTGCTGATCCTGACTTTGTGTTTCCTGACGAAAATGATGACGAAGTTCACGTTTATCTCGGAGAAGACGAAAGTGATGAGCTCCAAGTATCTGATAAGGAACTACAAGATGAGGTTGTCTCTGTACAACAAGAAGTGTACATACCTCGAAATGGGACAGAATGGATAAAACAACCCTATTCACAATGAAGTGTAAGGTACGTTCAGCATATAATATGAACTACGGTACTGATTCATTTACATTATGTAATATATATATCTATAGGCCTATAACCTATAACATCATCAAGCTTTCAGTAGGTTATATTTATAATACTTCTGAGAAACGTAAATTTCAATTATGTTTATTTCAGATTGGGTAACACAATGAGAATTGCACCTGGACCCACAAGATATGCTCTTCAGAGGATAGATGGTTCCCAGATGTCGGCAATGAAGTTATTCATCACTGATAAACTGCTGGAAGTTATTTTACGGGAAACAAATCTTGAAGTGAAGAGGGTTTTTGAAGATGAAGGGAAAAACTACAAACCCATTTCTCCGCTGGAGCTTGAAGAATTTTAAGGTATGTACGATTTACAAATTTTAGTAATTAGTGAGAGTCTGTCTTTATTGTTGAGTGCTAATGATCACAACAAACAATGACACGCAGTTATCTATATTTAGAGGCTTGGTTTTGCTGGCCGTAGTCTACAAATCAGCGGGCGAATCACTTCAAGAATTATGGAATAAAGCAGATGGTACCCTGTCTTTCGAGCTTCAATGTCTCTTCAACGGTTCCAAACGTTAACTCAGTTTTTGAGGGTCGATAATAAGGAAGGCCGATCAGCCCTTTGACGTAATGACAAGTTAGCAGCAATAATGGATATGTTTAACATGTTCGTATCACAAGCACCTAAAATGTTTGTTCCATACGAAAATACTACAGTAGATGAAGAGCTGGTTACCTTTAGGGGAAAATGCCCCTTTAGGCAGTAGTTACCCACCAAACCAAGAGGAAAATACGGACTAAAGTATGGCTCCTCTCGGATGTCGACACGGTTTATGTGTGCACCGCTGAAGTTTACACCGGTACACCAGTAAACGGACAGGGAGAAGTGAACCAAGGAAGGAATGTGGTATTGAGACTAGTCATAGATATTGAGGGAACAGGGAGAAACCTCACTAAAGACAATTTCTTCACCGACTTTACTTTGGCTAGCGAGCTTAACACTGGTTGGTAGATTCCGCAGGATCAAGCCTGAAATTCCTTTTGGATTCCAGCGAGACATTACCTTAGGGTCTTATGTGCCTAAGAAGAACAAGGCTGTGATACTTCTGTCTACAATGCAGCATGAAAACAGCACCTCTAATGCACACCATAAGAAATCAAAAATGATATTGGATTATAACACCACGAAAGGTGGTGTGGACACGACAGACAAATTAGCTAGCTCGTACACTTGCAAGAGGACCACCAGAAGGTATTTTACAATATAATCGACCGTGCAGCAATAAATTCTTATGTGCTCTGCATACATGTGAATCCAAATTACAATGCAAAGAGACTTTATGAAAGTCGTTTGTTCCTGAAAGACTTAGGAAAAACAGTGACGGAACAACTACGCAGAGAAAGAGTCCAAAGAGTTGTTCCACGAGCAGTTGTAACTTACAAAATGTGTGGCCGTTGCACTATATGTGGACCAAAGAAGGACCGAAAAACTACAACGAAATGTGTTTCTAAAGATTTCATGTATCAGGAGCATGTCAATGTGTATTGCACATCTTGCATTGACGAAGGTTAAGGAGAACAGCTGTTCTTGTCATGTCTCATTATGTCATCACTTTAAAAAAAAAATGTTGCCCACCAAATCGGAGTAACATAACGTAATGCATATACACTAAAATCAAGATTGTAATTAATTTAAACCTACTCAATAATGTGCTTGTTTGTCCATTATCACCACATAAAATCTCCATGGGTATTTTCGACCCATTCGTGAAACATGTGATTAAAAACATTTTAGGAAGGTTAAATATTGCTCATGCTGTTGTCGTTTTGAAATATCTGCAGATGAAGCTCCTTTATACCCTGAAAGTGATAGGGAAGTGCAAGGTGAGATATAGGTTTCTTTCGTTCACGTAAATAATTAATATGATAGGGAAACATTTTATGTGTCTCCCGAGTTTAGCGGGGGATCCCAACTCTACCGCCACGAGGGCAGTGTCCTGAAGTGTATGGCATTTGGTCTTGAATAAAACTGGGGAGGAGAACCAGTACCTCTCTTAGGAACCCTCACCTGCTATGCTGAATAGAGACCTGGATGTTGTGGGAAGATTGGAAGAGGGAAGGAAGCAGCCGTAGTCTTAATTTTGGTACCATAACGACATTTGCCTTGAGAAGAAGTGGGAAAACACAGAGAAAATCACTTCCAAGATTGATGAGCTGTGAATCAAACTCCCTCTACTCAGCTGAATACCCGCGGCGGAGTGGACTTCGTTCCAATCCACGTGGCACTTTTCAAATTCCGCAGCGGAGGCAGAAATAGAACCCGGCGCTACGGGTGTGACAGCTAATCATATTAACCTCTGTACCAAAGGAAAGAACATTATCATATAAGACTATAAAATTGCTTTAAATACTTCCATATTCTGCGACACAATTATCGTTTTTGCTTTCAATAGTGTACTTAGTCTATTGTTTTCTAATCTTCAAAGGAAGTAGCCAATTTTTAGATATTAAATAATCAAATGGAGGGCATAATCAAAATAGTCCAGATACTAAAAAGTATATTATGCGCTGTACATAGCGAAGTATATAACCCAAGCTGTTATCAGCTTGCCATTCTGCAAGTCTGGTATTTCAAGATTTGCGCTGTGTGATTCAGTGCAGTAATTCTTGTGTTGCTTTGCCCTATCAATATTCTTTCACTCTCTGCTAACCTGAAACTCTTATAATATTTTGTACAGTATCTCTCATGCTGTTGTCGATAATTTACTGTTGACCTCATGCCCTAAAAATTATGTTATTTCTAGTTTCTTAGCCTGAGGCCCCGGGTTCGATTCCCGGCCAGGTCGACGATTTTAACCTGAACCTGAGGGCTTGCTCAAGGTCCACTCAGCTTACATGATTAGACATGAGGAGCTAACTGACGGTGAGATAGCGGCCCCGGTCTAGAAAGCCAAGAATAACAGCCGAGAGAATTCGTCGTTCTGACCACATGACACCTCGCAATCTGCAGGCCTTCGAGCTGAGCAGCGGTCGATTCGTAGGCCAAGACACTTCATGGGCAGTAGTGCCATGGGGTTTGGTTTGGATTTTACGTAGGCAAGTCAACAGGTATCTGCAGTTTTGCTCTAATTGGTTTACGTTGGCTCTATGGCGTTGTGTCCTCACCAGCCGCTAGATGGCGCGTTGACTACGTCGGTGGTAGGTTTCATTGTTATCAAAGCCGTAGAGCTGACGGTGCTGAAACGTAATGTTGGCCGTGCCACTCTCGGTTTTGCTCCAAGGAAGAACAGCGTTCCGTAATCCGGCAATCAGTTTTTGTGGTCTGAGGATGTACCAGCACAATCGATGGACAATGTTTTGCTACAGCGAAGTGTTTACCTGTGGACTGAACAGTTGAAAAGGGGTCGCACGAGCGTGAAGAATGAGGAAAGATAAGCAGCCGTAACTGATGCCAATATTGATCTCGCTCGGATTACCATCAGTTTGGTCCACTTAAAAATGCCCTAGGAGGTTGTCGATCAGCTACAATCAACAGGTGAAGGAAGTGGTGCATACGTGGCTTGCAGCGCAAAAGAAACATTTTGCGGAGGGTTTCCGAAAGCTTGTGAAACTGTGGACCATGTGCATTGAAAAGCAGGGTGACTATATTGAAAAATGATATCAATAAAAAGTGTAGAATGTAAATCACCAAAAGAGACAAACAAACGCGAGGGGCTAGGAGGAAATTATCGTTAACTGAAGTACAGGGGTGCAGGTAATGAATCAACTGTGCATAAAACTACCTAATATTTTCAGAGTACAACTAAATTACGAGTGTTGTATCTAGAATTAATGAAGTATAAATTACTGGTAAAGTACGGAAACTATTTAAAAATAAATATTGTACATTAATAACTAAATATAAAAAATAAAAACGCACGTACACTTATTAAATTAATTTCAAAAGTTAATTAAAATGAAAAATTAAATGTTACGAATAAGAAAGGTACATACAAATAATATAGTAATACTGAAATATCAAAGTTGCAGTTCAGAATAATGGGTAAGAGAGTTTCATAACTGTAGAAAATAACGTTACATTAATGTATAAATTGTGATGTGTTCCATGATGTGCTGCTCGATTTTGCTGCCGTCTGGTCTGCTAATGATGATTGCGCAGTCCTTGGTCACACGTTACGCTGTCCGCGGAGTTCCACTTCTGGGCGAAGGATGCCCAATCGGCAGGTCGTCACGTCTTTCAAGATGGTGACCCCACTCCCTTTAAACGTCCTCTTGTTATGGAACCGTCTGCTCCGGTCTCTGTATGAAACAAATCTATTATCGGGCGAGATTTCTGCCCCGCCTTTGGACCAACATTGTGGCTGCGCGAAATATCGGCTAAATGAATGCCAGCTCCTATTTTTCGTGCACAATCCCGTACAAGATTGTCAGTGTCCTCCCCTTCAGTCCCAAGCACACCAAACACTCGCAGATTGTCTCTCCTCTGGTGCTGCTCGAAGTCATCAATCCGAGAGGTAACTTATTCTATATAGGGTGTCCTTGGCTCCTCCAAGCTTTGCCTCAATTGTTCAATTTCACTGTCCTTTAAACTAAGTTGTTTTCTAAGTTCCTCTCTCAAAATCTTGAACTCGGACAGTGAATCCTCCACTCGATTAAAAATTTTTGTTTCCATGCTGGCTGCAACTGCGTCGGCTAGCACCTTCGCTACGTCCAGCTCTTGAAGTACGCGCGGAATGGTGCTCTTCACGCTAGGGTTGGCAGCACTTCATCTGGGTATGGATGCAGGCATCAAAATATAAATTTTGACCTCGGAAATTAACAAGTATGTGTTGATTGCACCACGTTTGTCCGACTCGTTGGCTGAATGGTCAGCTTACAGGCTTTCGGTTCAGAGGGGATTTCCGGTGGGGTCGAGGAATTTAACCTCCCTTGGTTAATTTCACTGACTCGGGGGCTGGGTGTTTGTGCTGTCCCCAACACCCATGTAACACACACACACATAACACTATCATCCACCACAATAACACGCAGTTACCTACACATTGCCGATGATACTCACCCTCACCGAAGGGTCTGCTGCAAATAGCCACACTAAAAATTTACACCAGGTTTACGAAAAAGTAACTCAATGATGTTGGTTAATTTTGCGTATTCTAATAGTAATCATAAAGATAGTAGGACTTACAATTGGAACTAAAATTACTTATAAAGACACGGGTACCTTGTATATTTTCTGGGATGTGGTGTTTGCATGGAATTGTAGTCATTGTTAGTTTGGTGTGGACATAGTTATTTGAGGCTATTTATGTCAAGTTCTTATATTTTAGCATTAGATTTATGTGGTTTTCTTAGTTCACTGTTCGTGATTAAGCGTTGTACTTTTCTTTTGCCTCAATGTTGTCTTGTCCACATTTGTTGCCGAATGGAGAAACGTATAAATACAATTCTTTTACAGAATTAATTACATTACTTTTCTGAAAGGTCAATGATAAAATCGACTCAATGAGCCCTATTATTTTACGAATTATTTCAAGAGAGTGCATAAAGATGGACTGCAAGGTGGTATTCAAGCTAATGTTTTATTGCGAATGTCGGGGCGCAGATCTTCTTTATTTCAGCGTATTTTGAAAGATGACTCCTCTTTATATCAGGAACTCTGGTGATGCTTGTGTTTTAATTACTACGAAATGCCACTCCTATGTCAGGTTTCCAGTCTTGAACAAGGTATGTTGTTAATTTTGTACATTGTCATCGTTTTTTTAAGTTTTCCGAAATTTTACATGTGTTTTCTTTATTATAAAATTTTTCATCGCCTACGGCCACGAATTACCGCCGCCCGCGAAGGGTGTCTTACACTTCCCTGGTCGTTGTTCATAGAAATAATACCACAATGCATTTTGATTAAACTCTTATTGTTTTTATTCAGATGATTATACCACTGATGTCAACATGTTGTTTGATTGACAGTTTATTGATAGGATCCGATGACATAACGTGGATGTGTGTTCGTGATCGCATTTTATATACTATGCTGTTAACAAATGTACTAGACTCAATAACAATACTTTACCAGTGCAAGGGAATTCATATTTTGTTTATTTCTTTTCAATGATTAATTATTATCCAACGGTTTCATATTTCTATGTAAATACGTTCTCAATTAAGGCTAAATTTCGTTTATATTTTAATTAAGTTTAGCATTAGATTTATGTGGTTTTCTTAGTTCACTGTTCGTGATTAAGCGTTGTACTTTTCTTTTGACTCAATGTTGTCTTGTCCACATTTGTTGCCGAATGGAGAAACGTATAAATACAATTCTTTTACAAGATCTATAAAAAACACGTTGGATTTTGAAATTTAAGCATTAGTTAGTACCTTATCCTACTTTGTTTATATAATTTATAATACCATAGTAGTCATTTCCGAGTTATCCGTGACGAATGTAAGCAATTAGATGAACCCGGTTTTCCAGACGAAACTACCTTCGAGGTAATGAAATGGCGTATGGCTTTTAGTGCCGGGAGTGTCCAAGGACATGTGCGGCTCGCCAGGTGCAGGTCTTCCGAAATGACTCCCGTAGGCGACCTGCGCGTCATGATGAGGATGAAATAATGATGAAGACGGCACATACACCCAGCCCCCGTGCCAGAGAAATTAACCAATGGTGGTTAAATTTCCCGACCCTGCAGGGAATGGAACCGGGGACCCCTGTGCCCAAAAGCCAGCACGCTAACCATTCAGCCATGGAGATGGACATTTTCGAGGTAATCATTGTCAACACCGATGTGTTAGTGGCCCGGCAGTTTATCGAACCCCGAACTTTTAGACTGGCGCAATACCATACAGTTGAGTAACAAGTCCCGATCACCCTCCTGTTACATGTTATTAAAATTATTTTGCAGTATTGTATTATTATGAGCAATATACGAGACTGTTACAACAACCCTTTTGATAATCAAATGTGACAATGAAAATGCACTATTTTCTACAGTATTCGTTATTACAGAAATAATTGGAGTAGAGAATAACTTCATGCATATTATTAAGAAATACAGTACATCTTTTAAGAAAGTACAATTATGTGCTTTTGATATCTTACCGGATAATTTATCTCCCTCCCCCTTGTGATCATCCTGCTCCTTTTCCTTGTGTTCTTCATCATGTCCGTTTTCAACATTCTCTGGTTGTTCTGTTTTTATTTCTATAAAATGAGAAAAATGTACATAGGTTATTCCTTCTTCCATTATAGTAAAGACAAGATGGCAGTGTGAAAATGACAACTAATTAATTGCACTACATCAGCCCATGTCGTGATGAAATAACCCTCAACTGGTGACGTATTCCGGAAGGAACATAACTGGTGACATGGTGTCTGCGAGACGTCTATAATTTGAGCATTTTTAATGGAATTACATTTCATTAAGGCGAGGTTTATTCATTTTATATTGAAAAGGCATATCTTGACGAATGGTTTAACACATTTTATTACCAACTCCATTGCACCAAAATTTTAAAAAAATTCTGAATCCAAGAGTATGTCACTTTATGAAGAAGAAATCTAGGTTTCAACTTAGATTGCATCATCGTCCCTCATATGCATCCGAATGGCTCAAAAACTACTTTCCTACATAGAATGAAACATAATCATTTCAGAAAAGTTAAGTTTATCACACATTCACTGAAACCACAAAAACCTGCAATGCACTAATTTTTGCACTTTCAAAATATTCAAAAATATTACAAATATTTGTAATTTGTCTTATTTGATTTCTTTTTCGTCCAATACACACCTGAATCACATATTATATTTGTTTGCATGTTTTCACTAATCTCAAGAAAATACATATAGGGTCTATCTTTTTCTCAACCCTTTGGAGCAAAAGTGGCCTAAGTGTTCAAATTAAGAAGTGATCAATAGACATGCCGTACATATCTTGTGAAACTTCGTAAACGAACAGAAGTATTACTTTTGATAACTTGTTTACATTGCAGAAATATCTTCATTGTTTGATTTGAAAGAAGCAGTGTAGAGAAGTAATACTAAAAGAGCTTCAAATTCCATATCATCAGTGTCGTCAATTTCGGAACGATCCATGCGTTTGTATTTCTGTCTCATATTCCGCATTTTGACATTAGTCTATTCAACTATAAGTTGCACCATCTCCCTGGAAAATATAAAATTCCAGGCAGTTTTAGGTTCTATTTGATTGCCAATTCTTGCTTGAGCACGTAACGCAGGTAACCGAATTATGTTGTGACTTGGGGTGCGTACATTTGTAGTAGGTTCATTAGCGGACCATTTATAACACTTTTGTATCGTTTATAACGGTTTTTTTTACCATAGTAATAATGCTGTTCTGTGCATTCTTGATCTTCACCTTCACTACCCGTGCCTTCTTCTTCCGAGTCAGTACAATGATCACTTTCAATAGCAAAGTCACTGTCAACACCATTTTCAACATCACTAAATTCTGTATCTAACCACTGTGCTACCTGATCTTCGAACCCAGGACCTTCAGGCCTTATAGGTCGAGATGGACCAGCACGGTCTGCCATTGTTGAATTACGAACAAAAATTAAAAAACTATGAGTTCACTTCGTACAACTTAAGAATCCACACATTAAAATGTTACACAACTGGTGACGTGGTGTCTACGAAGCCACTTGGAAACTTGTCCACACTCTGAGGAGAGAACGATAATACTGAGGGCGAATCTCTAATGATGAAACGTTTGTTGACAGAGAGATAAAAAGGTACTGCAAACCAAAAGTCTCACTTCCGATTGTGTGCTTAGGGGTGTACATGTATCTCCTGCAAGGAGTCTGTCAGACACCACGTCACTAGTTGAGGGATAACATGAGTATAATGAGTACCTGTACTGTACTGTACTTTTCTAGCAGTGGAAATGCTTTGTGCAGCGCTGCTGTCAGATCACCAGTCTTCTAGGCCGGTATATCAAGACTTACGCAGTGTGATTTGGTGAAGTGATTCTTGTGTTATCTTCTCCTATCCTGATGTTTTCACTCACTGATAACCTGAAATCCTTAACCTAGTTTGCAGGAATATTCCTCATATTGTTGTCATTTTATAATGTGTACATTTGAAGCTCCGCTATACTCTGAATATGATGCAAGTAAGATAGTGCAAGGTGAGGGAGAGTTATTTTTCATTAATGTCAACAATTACAAATATGATGGGGAAATATCTTAAGTGTCTCCCCGTGACTCGGTGAGGTATTCCCTCTATCATCTCAAAGGCAGTATCCTGGAGCGTGTGGTGTTTGGTTGGGGATACAGCTGGTGAGGAAGACCACTGCCTTTCCTAGGCACCCTACCTTGCTATTCTGTACAGAAAAATAATATACCGTTGTTTTATGCTCACTTAATGACCCTACATGGACTATTTTTTCAGTGAATATTTCCTGATCCTGCAGGGATGTTTTCTTCAGAACGACCAAATATAACGTATTTTTAGGCAATACCAATACGCAGAGTATGTAGGCCTACATAAAAATGCTATAACTCTCTGTGAAATATGTGATATTCGTAAATATGTCAATAAATAAATTATATTCGTAAATTGTGTAGCAGTAGCCTATTAATGCAATAAATTTGCAATAAAATCCGTAGATGTATTTTATTACGACTTATCGCTTATGGTTACGATACTATTATTTATTTGAACACTTTGCCGGGCTGAGTAGCTCAGACGGTTGGCCCAACTTGGCAGGTTCGATCCTAGCTCAGTCCGGTGGTATTCGAAGGTGCTCAAATACGTCAGCCTCGTGTAGGTAGATTTATTGAGACGTAAAAGAACTCCTGAGGGACAAACTCACGAAACCGTAAATGTAATTAGCGGGACGTAAAGCAAATAACATTATTATTTAACCACTTTAAGGCGCAGGGTTGGTTTCTCCCCGGGACTCGACGAGCGTGCTGCATTTGGTCGATTATACAACTGGGGAGGACGAGCAGTGTCCCGCTAGCTCGAACATCTGCTATATGAACAGGTGCCTTGCGGTTATGGGAAAGAAGCGGCCGTGGTACCATCGTGTAATATTATTTGAGAAGAAGTGCGAAACCACGGAAAAATACTTCTTGGATGATAGAGGTGTGAATAAATCTCCCTCTACTCAGTAGCCATCCCGAGGCTGAGTGGACCTCGTTCCAGTCCACCTATCACTTTTCAAATTCCGTGGCAGGGCCACTAATCGAACCCGGCCCTCCGCTTGTGACAGTTAATCATACTAAGCACTACACCATAGGGACGATTATTATGATATTAGGCAACGAAATTGCTTTAAATATCCCCATATTTTACGACAAAATTATCGTTGTTGCTTTCGATTACGTACTTAGTCTACTGATTTCTAATTTTGGAAGCAAGTATAGTTACTTGTTAAATAATCAAATTGATGGCATAATCAAAATACCCAATTATTTAAAAAATATTATGCGCTGTATATTGTAAGGTATCTTACAGAGATTATTGTTGTAACTAATTTACAGTTACCCTTATGCCTTAAACACGGAAAGAAACAACAATGATTTAATATAAAAGCTGTCCCCTGCTAAGTAACAAAATTAAGACGTACATTTTTAAAATCTTCAAGCACACTCTGTCACCAAGTACATCCTAATTTTTCATCGAGTTGGTTTGGCGTTGTTCCGATAATATTATCTCGTAGG
The DNA here is from genome assembly GCF_040414725.1 of Anabrus simplex. Taxonomy (NCBI): domain Eukaryota; kingdom Metazoa; phylum Arthropoda; class Insecta; order Orthoptera; family Tettigoniidae; genus Anabrus; species Anabrus simplex. The sequence goes on from NC_090266.1 coordinate 881,798,379, forward strand.
CCGATAAGGGCCGTTATACATAGCAGTAAGTCAGTTAAAATATAAAACTTACTGGGCGAAATATCTCCTAGGGGTTCCTCTTTTTCTCCACGTATGATCATGCAATCAGAATAAAAATTGAATAAGCTTTACTTCGTTTCAAGCCTGCATGGAGACCGCTAGAGCCTCTGACGCTGATTTGTCATGCCATGGTACTACTAAGTTGCAATTTAACATTCACCACAACTGTCATGGATTCTTGAAGTGGAAGTACAATGGACTCTAGTTTTGTAATCCTCTCGATTTCCAAGTAAAGTTTCTGTGAATATATGAAAAATCGCTGACTACACTATATTCACTGAATGCACTACGGGAATCCACACGGGAGGAAATGAATCTACAATTGACTTAACAGATTCACAATGTTCGTTCTAGGAACTAAACCTAAATTCCAAGTGCATAATCGTGTTAACTTAAGCTTAGGTGACAAGGCTGCGTGCGCTGAATATCCTTTGCAATATTTAACACTCATTGATTGGGGCTTTCAGAAATACTTCTTTTGCTGGCGTTATTTAATTATTCACGTTCGTAAAATGACTTCTCATTTCTAGAGCGACAAGTTGGATGCGTCTGCTAAACAATTGAAATGAACAGTGCCAGTTTAAGAACCTGGGAGTTTTTTGGCGACCTTCATCTGAATAGATAACAAGTACCTTATCTGCTTGTATGCCTTCAGGTCAAAAAACTTTCAACACGTAGTTAACAAATCCTTAAATTGCTTCATGGTTTGTCCATTCCAGGATTCTCGACAGATTAAGTCCGATTTGCAAGATGCTTCTGGATCCTGTTTACCACGAACAATGTAGGTCATTGAGCGCCTCAAGACGTCTTGTCGTTTCATCTACTGCGATCCATGTATAGGAGTTCCGAATATCACTTCGGATACATGCCGGTATATTCTGGTAACACGCGCCCAAGTAATTCTTTCAAAGCGTAGAGTCGTCTGGAATTGGCAGATCGCAATACTTTTTAAGAAATGAACTATAATCTGGCACCTGAAGTTTGTTCCACGGAATGTTTGGAGTTACCATTACCTGGAACATATCCTTAAAAACTCACTTTTTGGACATGACTGTCACATTTGAGTTAAGGCTGCCTGCTTATAAGACAGCTAATGTTAATTGGATGCCGTTATGCATCACTAGACCAAGCGCCAAAAGTTGGTTGCGAGATAATCGCGTTTAAATTTGGTTCTATGTGTAAATTCGAGCGAACATAATTTTGCTAAATATGGTATTACTGGTGTTGTAGGATAATAGATTTTACCTTCTCACCAAATTTCAACATTTTTATACTCGCACTACATAGATTTTCTTGAAGAAACGGCGCTTAGTCTACTGATGCAATTTAAGGTTTTTCTCAAGTGCGAATAATGTATCACGATGCTACACCAATAACCCCCAACTGTTGAGTATCTACTGAGTAAAATTTCAAAGAATATAACGTGGTGGCAGCCACGATTAAAAACTGAATCTCCTACAGTCTGAAAAGGCCCGCTAAGTGCTTGATCCACCACGAGCCGCGCCACAACTCCGGTACATTATTCAAGTTTTAGATGGAGAAATTCTAATAATGTTATTTGCTTTACGTCCCACTAACTACTTTTTAAGGTCTTCGGAGATGCCGAGGTGCCGGAATTTAGTCCCGCAGGAGTTCTTTTACGTGCTAGTAAATCTACCGACACGGGGCTGTCGTATTTAAGCACCTTCAAAAACCACCGGACTGAGCCAGGATCGAACCTGCCAAGTTGGGGTTAGAAGGCCAGCGCCTTAACCCTCTGAGCCACTTAGCCCGGCGGAGAAATTCTAGAAGGGAAGGTATTCTCTAAAGTCGTTGCTATAACGACTTACTGATTTGAGGAATTTCAACTTTTCTGAGTCAAATACATTGGTAAGACATGAGCCATTGTAGTCTGTACGATTTTTGAATGGATTTTCCTTCACGATAGGCCTATTATATTCTGAGAGTACAGTATTGACGTGATATTTTTAAGCCTTGTTTTGTTCTGCTTGAGACAGAAAATGTGATTAAAGATATTTTCTCCCATAAATACACACAAATCACTGGATAGGTAATAATATTGTTGCTCTCAGTTCATTCAATCTCGAAATCAGGGTCTCCATTAAACCTATCTACGTCATCCACGATGTCAGAATCTGCTTGAAGATTCTCGTAAAATTGTTTGGCATCTGCAGGTATTAGGTGCATCAGCGAATAAAAGTCTCTTAATTTGGCTTCAGAGATAATAGGTTTTCCTTTTGGCCAAAAAGATATTAGTGCCTGGTGAAAGGGAACTCTACTTTCCCGTGGTCGTCCCTGTACTTATTTAGATTTACTTCCTGAGATTCACCATCAAATTGTAGAGAATGATTCTCAGACTCAACCTTCTTAGCAAGCTGCATTAGTAGCATTGTCCTTCTCCTTACTTTTAGGAGTACTTGATACATCGCTTATCTTCGTCACTTGATAACCCACTCAATGTATCACCACGTAAAAATGTCAGCACTATCGAAAACGCGGGCTCCTTCGCTGTCATCCGCGCGCAATGTGAGGAATGTGGCGCTAGGTCCAATGATGCAAACTGGAACGTCGCATAGTCTACTGATGCAATATACATTTTTACTGATTCCCGCTTTGTCGCTTAGGTTTTCTGTTTACTAACAACTAACCGCCTCTTGTAATGCAGTGGGGAATTTTTTATAAATAATTCAAGCCTTTCTCTACAAGATGGCGCTAAAATCTCAATTTTCGTCAAATGGCACTTAGTCTACTGATGCATAACGGGATCCAATTGTTTGAGTGAAAAGCACTACGTAGTTGTTGGTCAGGTTGTGACTTCAAGTTGTTACATACTTGGCACATTACTACTTGTCGTCCGTTGTATAACATAATACGCGAACGATCTTAATTTTGAAGCAAGAATAGATTTAATAGGAGCCATTTTAACAAGTCCTATTCACATACACTAACAGGCTGAGCTAAACACCACTAATATTCACTCGTCAGCCATCCCAAATTAACTGGTCTCTTTGAGGTATGAGCATGAATCCTGGAAAATTCACTTGTCATTTTCGTCCCCCGTTGTCTTGTCTGTGCCAAATTTTTTGCTTTCTTTTATGCCTTACAATTTCCTAGGAAAGATTTACTTGTACCCCACACATCGCACTGATAACCTACTTTCAATTTGTAGCAAGTTGAAATCACCAATGTAATCTACCTGGCCCTCCCAGATTTTGAGAAATGACATGGAGCTGAGGCACTCGGACCTAACGGATTTCGCAGAATTAACCCTGATGTCATCCGCTCGTTCCAGGATTTGTTTTGTTTACTTTATTTTATGAATTTAACTGAGAAGCTTTTACTGACCAGAAGCCTTTCTGTATGGAAGTTTAGCAGATTAATAGCTGCATTTGTATTTTCCATACTTGAAGAATCGTATTTGTATCTAGAAGCAACAGTTATTTTTCGCTGTTATTGCATGACATTGTACGATATTGCTCATTGTACTCAATTATCTGAAAATAATTTTGAAACTTCAGTATGAGTGAGCTCAGACATGACTTACGAAGAGATACAGCTTAGCGGTTCCTGTAATACCGTAGCGGTGAAAGTTTAATATACCTGCAAAAATAACTTGTGACATTCATGGTTACTGAAACACCAACACACAACATTTCGGCCTGCGTAGAAAACAGCGTGTGTTACAAACCGCGGGCCACTGTTCAAAGAGTAAGCTGAAGAAATATGGAAGAAATAGCCATTATGTTGTGGTTCTACCAACCAGAAAACTGAGAGGCACCTTTGCTGTCTGAAACAATTTTTGTATCCGATATTCTGCAAATTTAAGGTACCGGTATTATCAAAATATCTTCTTTAGTTCCCTTCTTCTATTACAAAATTAAAAGTAAGGACATCTGGTCTCTGGATATCAATATTCATTATCTCACTAATCTCTACTGACAATCTTTCAAAATAAAGGAACTGTTTCAACAAAAAAAATGAGAGAGGCAAATGGACTAGGTTGGCATTTCTCCTGGGCCAGGATGTTAGTTATTTAAATGAATGTTCGATACTAATAGTATAGAGCTGCGAAGACACCGTACAGCCAGAGGTATAAACTGCAGGGGCAATCTCTCTAAAGCAGTGGTTGGCAACCTGTGGATATAGTATATGTAAATTTTTTAACAAAATGGCTAGCGACTTATGATCTACTGAAATATATGTAGCACTAAAATTGGAACATTCATTACTGTAGCCATTATTCCATGTAGGATGCGAGAATCGTTCTACACTTCGTAATTCATCAACATAAATGCTTATTATCATTCATTGTCACAATTAAAAAAGCAATGACACAGTGTCTTTGTTGAAGAATATGCAGGGCACTGGTGATATTCAGAGCCGGTTGAAACTGAAAAGAGAAATTTGCTTCATCCTGAGTGATCATGTGTAAAAGGCAGGCATTGCAGATTGGGAAGGAGAAGGAATAGTAGGGGAGATTTGTTTCTATGCCAGCAGTGAGAATGTGAGCTGGCCTTCGACTACCTGACTTTTTCCTAGTCTGCAACGGAGACTGCATGAAGAAAAATTCAGACATTTTGTGTGCGTTTTTGTGGATAAAAAGGCTTGTGTTGCAAGCACATAAAAATTCCCCCGTAGATCAGTGATAGGAGTGTCGGACTAAGGATTGCCAGATCGCTAGTTCAAACTTGGCAGAAGTAGTTAGAAATTTGAAGGGAAGGGTTAAATCTATTTCCCACGTCATATCGTGTTATATCGGTAAAGTAGATGAACTGTGGTAATATATTTGCTAGTTACTGGACAACATTAATTAAACTCAGCGACGGAGCGCCCAACAGATATCCATTTCTCTGCCTTCAGGTAGACTACATCGGAACATCAAACCCGACATGAACCCTGCTAGGTGGCTACAAATCAGAAATCATGCACATGGAAACTGGGCCGTGTGTTCGTATACTTATTTAATTTCATCATATTATTTCAGCCTCTTATGACTACAGTTAACAGGTGTAAGCCTTTCTCTATTTCAGTACGCTTTCACCTTCATGGCGAATGCAATTCCTTGATCTTCGGACCACTGCGCACCATTTCATCTTGTCACTACTCCGGTAGGGCCATTATCCCATGCGACCAGGTCCTGAATTTTTACTTTCTTGAACCCGAGTATTAGAGACATCGAGTAGATCCTCCTTAACAGCAGTTGCCCATGGACGGTGCATTTCAAAATCATGAGAAGATCGTAACTTCTTCCACATACTCTGGTGTTAGGCATTCGAGACAGATTATCATAAAACTCAAAATAGTACTTCTTTGTAACAAGAAAGAGATTTACAAATTTTGTGTACACCTCTGAATTTGAACTGATACGGTATTCTCCCTCAGAATTTTGATTTGGACAAGACCGTTACTTAGGAATTTTTTCTCCTCCATTAGCATCCTCACCATTTCACCGTGCTCTGTGAGCGCCAAGCATTCAGCAGCATAGAAAGCTTTAGGACATAGATACAGCAGTGGCAGTATTTGCCCTTTCATGAGACCGAACTGGACTGATATGTGAGTCTGCAGGGGTGAAAAGCTGCTTCTATGTGTTTGGCCCTATATTTTGGAGCTTATACCTCCGATGCAAAGAAAAGGAATTTAGTTCATTAATTTAGGCCCCATGGATTATTTATACACTGCATGCTTGTAAACGTTGAATCACATAGATAGATAGAGCTATACAACACCTTCATTTTCAAAAAAAGACTGTTCGTTCCTGGGTACTAATTACGATTGCAGACATCCCATTCTCTCGAGAAGAAGTTGCAGTATTTTAAAGCTAATCACACGCCAGGTATTGCAATATCAATATCTCTAATATTACGTGTATGAAACTATTTTCATTCTTGGGATTAACGTTTTGCTCCTCGTGAATTAGTTTGTTTATTGGACCTCGTCGCCCTTAAAAACATTTTGGTAGAGGTTAAGTCGTAATGTGGCATTACGTGTACCAGATCGACTGATGTCGAGTTCACGGTCATGTTACCTCAACTAAGGGAAAGTTTATCCAACACGATTTATTAACCTAATTGTAATAAAAATGAATTTGGAATTAATGTATTTAGTTTGACCAAATTATTAATTTAAAACCTTGTTGTTTAGGAAATGAATAGATGTATTTGTCGTAAGTCATATTTATTGTGCTTTATTTATTCATAATTCTCCATGTTCTAATTGTATTCATTTCACTATTCTTTCTATGCAGTCATTTCACAGATTTGTGTAAATTTGGAGTTTCTAATCATTTCAATGCAGTTAGTGTGCCACGTTCCTTAGTTCTTTGTTTTACCAGTGATCCCATGCCTCTTTCCTGCTTTTCCAGCAGTGGGCGGTGACATCAGTTCTTTCCACTACCGCACCGTTCCCTCTGTTGTAGGGGAGACCGAGGCATGTTTTTACGACTTTTGGTTTTCGTTTTTTATTTTAAGGTATTCTGTAAAAACATGCCCCACAACGGGGTTGGTTGTTACATGCTAGGGGCACTTTGTTACATGGAGTAAATGTCATTGGAAATATGATAAATATTTATAATATTCATTTTATTTTCAAAATATATTTAGGCCTATTCATTAAATATAACATAATTCAAATAATAGTTTATCACCTCCACCTATGACCTAATTAAAATAAATTTAAACAAGTTCTCTACAAAGTTTATAATGGTCTGTGTTGAAGTTCATTCACATAGCCTACAGTAAAGACAAAAAGTATGAAGAAACCTAAAATCAATTAAAAGTCTCAAATTCATCACTACCAAGAAGCAAACAGTGAAACCAAATCCTTATTGTGATAAAATTATATGCAGTGACATGATTTACGGGGGTTGGTCAATCAAAAAACATGGCCCAGGCTATGTTTCTGCTCTACATTCTTAGTCATCACCACCATCATCGTTATCAGCCTTACAATTATTACAAATATAATATTGAGATTTAGAAGTACATTGAAAGTGAGACCAAAACTTGCACAGAATCCCCCCAAACACCATGGCGCAACAGGCCGGAAGAGCCATTGCCTACCATGTGACCGCTGCTCAGCCCAAAGTCCTGCAGATTATGAGGTGTCATATGGCCAGCACGACGAATCCTCTCGGCCGTTATTCTTAGCTTCTTAGACCAGCTGTAACTTTTCTTTCATACCAATACCCCCGCTATTCGACATATTTTTCGTCTTCTGAAGAAGAGGGACTCGGAGCCTGGCACTTTCTTTTAACATCCTGCTTCTCCTTAGCGATAAATTTCTCATGTTTTTTGTCTTTTTGTAGTTCCAAGGCGTTTTAGTCTTTTCCCCTGCACTTCGCTTATTTTTGAAGTTTATTTTTCACGGGCGTTGATGTCAGTACCAAGAACCATTACGTTTTCATATCCGTTCACCTGCTTTTGGGTATGGACGAATTTCTTACGAACTAACATGCCGTGATGCTGAACTTCCATCTTCTAATGTATCTGGTAGTCTTGAGACTATCAGTGCTAATGGTAAGTGTGGATCTGCTTCACCATGGCTTGTTCCATGAAAAATAATCTTGCATTAGATCTTTGGAACTGTGACGAAACAGCTGTCACAACAGGGCAGTGTCTCAGAAAAATGTTGGCAGTAAAAGGTGTAAAGAAAAGATTAACTTAAATAAGAAAACAAATGATTATATCTGAGGGCTTCAAAAACAAACAGAAAATAAAGGGTTTACCTGTATATTTGATCACGTGGTTAAATATGTCAAAGATGCAAGAAGCTGCCTAAACACACAGCAAAAATGAATTTTTCTAATTAAAAAATTTTGCAGATCCACTCGCAGCCTGAGACTCCCTCGGATTGTGGGGGACGGCGAGGTCTACACGTGATATGTATACGGATGTGCTGCTCCTATTGGTTATTTAAAAACATGTTTGTAATAACCTGCCCCTGTAACAACTAACACCACTCTCCCCTACGTTTAATCGTCGTAAGCGGTAGAGTCATTAAATATTGAAACGCAATCTTTAAGGTTTAAGTGATATCTACGGACATAAACCGAGCCTGTGACTCAATTGTTCTAAGAGGGGAGGATGTATTGGACAATCATCTCTCCGTATTCTGCAACAATACTGCAGTGATAATCACAAGTTAAAAGGTTATTGCTTAAGGTTAATACGCAAATGCTTGGTTTCTAAAATTTTTCCGTGAGTTAGTCTGAATCGCTCTGGCAATATACCACTTGCTATAGGATAAAAATGTGGAGTACATGGGCTCAAGATTACGAGTGAAATTTTAAAGTGTTACTTAAAGTGTAAGGGGAGAAGGACCTTAATAAGTCATGAAATTGGAAAATTCTATGGCATCTGTACTCCAGTAGAATGGTTACAAAGGGCATCTCTATCCTATGCTAGGAGCTGGAGAACTCCCTGTGAGAAATCCTTCTAACATGCTTGGCAATTTGATATGTAAAAAGATGACCGCCAAGTCAAATAAAAGTAGCTTGATTGAATGCTGCCTAAATTAACTGTGTCAAGGGCTCAGGCCTCCCCTTAAATGAAGAGCATCAATTTGCTTGATCGGTATAATCAATATGGAAGGTTTGTTATAAACACAGTGGTAATGATTAAACTTGCCCACCTGAAAATTGTCTTTAATGTTATCCAATTGCTGCATTTGTGGACAATAGTATACCCACTCTGAAACACATAGTACTTGTCTCGAAAATAAATACCAGTTGGAGAGAGTGGAAAGCTCTGAGCAGTCCTTTAATCAAGAGGCAAAAGATCCACATGGGTTGACGCCCCGAACAAATAGCATATTTTTTAAAAAGCCCTCTAATAATATTTTCTCACTGCCATTTAAGTACGGGCTCCTCTTTATGGTAACATATTTTCATCATAACTAGCCTCTGATTTAAATGCAAAAATAAAGATGAAAATATACATGCAAATATGAACTAAACAGTTAGAATATATAACTAAAATAACATGCTCTTAAGAATGAGCACATTTATTTTAGATTCGTTTGATTTCTACTATGCATTCTTCAAAGTTTTTCTTGTGAAACTTTGTCCATTGCCTGTTAATGTAAGTATGTTGGCCAAAATTTATATTCAACACCAACCGATAAAAATGACAATATTTGTGCATTGGCACAGGAAATTCGGAACACTCATCTCACGAAGATATATTAACCCAAGAACTCGACAGGGGATGGGGCTTAAAGGAACACTTGTTTCACACTTGAAATTAAATTGTTAAGAGCTGGAAAGAGTGATCTTTTTTTTCTTTAATACGGTATGGTCCATGGGTCAATCAAGTAATACGAATTGCATTGAAGGGACTTTGCTGCTTTCTGCATATGTGGAGATCCATCTATGACCGTAACAAGCATATCAGAAAAAATATTCTCAATTTCAGTTGGGCACAGTAGTCGCAGGGAATCTTCAATGAATGTTGCTATTGTACTATGATTAGTTCCTTCAAGTACTTTGCATGCTGTAAGATGAGGTTATTGCAGGTTCATATATGCAGAGCTTATATGAAATTTGCTGTCCTACGACGTGTAACACTTGCTTCATGCGTTGATATACATATACAGTTCTATCCTATGTTACTTCAAATTGAGCCAGTGGTTGAGTTATACGGTGACACTATATTTTTCTAATTGCGAAGTTTCTATGGTCTGTTAAATTATTTCGTTCTTCGTTCAGTTTGAACCGTGTTGTTGTTTTATGTACCTTACGTACAGTTCAGCTGACTGGGGAGAGTGATTAACTAAGATCGAGCAGGGGTACATCAGTCACCTTGACAAAGTATATTTCAATATATTTCAATATATTTCAATGCATTCAAAACATCAGCAAACTGCGCATTAGGCATTTTCAGGCAGGGCCTAATTGGTCTAAAATTGTTTGTATACTTTATTAATGAATGATGTAATGGTCTGCCACGGGAAAGGTGAAAGGACAACTCCGTGTTTAAACAAAGAAATTCCTCGCCTAGTTTTCACAGGCGACATCCTGCTCTCACTAACAACTGTTGGTAAGCAAAACAGTATTAAGAAAACTGCTGAATATTGCAGAACATTGATTTTGAAAATCAGTATCAAGAAAACATTACTAATGGTTTGTAAAAGAAGAAATACGTTAGAGAAAAACGCAGGTAAGGTTTATATTCAGATGATAATATTAATAATATTAATATTCTGTTCCGATTAGGATATCAGTTGATCGTATATTCTACACCATGCTCTTAACAATGGAATTACTGACTCAATAAAAAATTCTTGACTCGTGCAAGAAAATTCACATTTTGTTTCTTCCTATTGAATGACTAATTATTCTCCAAATGATCCATACGTAAATACGTTGTCAATTATACCTATTTTCACTGAAGGTATAAACACACGAACATAGGTATCTTTTGCACGTAGGCCTCTCTATCTTCATCATGCTGGAATTCGAAAGGATAAATTGTTGCAAATAATCGTTTATAGGACGGCGAATTGTAGTTTGTAATAACTCAACAATGTATAGCCTATGCGCAATCAATTTCCAATTTCAATGCAATCATTTATGAGAAGCCTATGAAACCAGCAGATAGGGTACCTGCCACCTGCCCTAAATGCTGATCAGTAGTGACTGATTGATCAAGCACAGTGCCTTTTTTTTTATTTAAAGATGAGTTATCAACTTTTCAATTAAAGAGGTAAAAATATGGAAATAGGTATCCTCCAATTGGATCTATATCACACACATTGGTTTCTGGTATTTAAAGATTATACTCATACTCATTATCAAGACATATAAGTACATCTTTTAAGAAAGTAGGCTACATTTACGTGCTTTCGAAATCTTACCGGATAATTTATCTTCTTCCCTTTTGCGATCTTCCTCCTTCTTCTCCTTGTGTTCTTCATCAGGTTCCTTTTCAACCTTCTCTGGTTGTTGTGTTAAAATTTCTACAAAAAAGAAAAGAAATACACACAGGTTACTTCTTCGCCCCTTACAGTAAAGACAAGATGGAAGCGCAAAGATGACCAATACTGAATTACACTACAGTAGCGCATGACCAAACGACATGAGCACAATGAATACCTGTATGATTTAAGTAGTATATTTGGACATTTCGGCGGCCGCCTCCGGCTCAGGCCCTCCGCAGAGGCCTCCCCCTCCCTCGGGAAATTTAAATTTTGGCGGGATATTTGTATTTGAATTTGAATTTGTAAACAAAACCACGCGCATTTTGACAGCAGCCATCCGCCATCTCGCATCGCTAACATCAGTCCTGCCATTTTTAGGGCACAAACCCTCAACAACAACGCATCGCTAACCGCGGTGCTACCATGTTAACGGCACTATACCTTATAGGCACGTTGTGGCAAGGCCCCACACCGCTGGCTGCGCAGAAGCGTGTGGCTGGGTAAGACATGTCCATGCGCGTACCGCCATGTTGCGGGCGCTCCTTAGCTTGACGCGGAGATCGTATGGAATTCGTGCTTTAACTTGAATTTCGCACACATGAAAACATCCGCCCTACAAAATTAATGACAGCCTACACCGACATGCACATTCTCTAAAATAATTATGGGTCTACCAGAACGTACAGCAAGTAGTGGAGCAAGAAGGCTATGCAAGGGTATCAGGGTCCAAGCAGATAAAACTAGGAATGTAGTAAAATATTAAGATTAAGAAAGAGAGATGGGAGGGAAACATTGAACCTGGCATACCACCACCAGATGTGCAATCTAGATCATGATCATTGGCTTACGAAAGTGAAAAGCATGCTGGACAGAATAGGAATGGCCTAATATATACCAATATTATAAAGAGAAAAATTATTTGTATATTTGTATATTTGTTTGCAATGGATAAACTCAAAAAGTACTGCACTGATTTTTAAAATAATCTTGCACCTATAGAAAGCTACATTACCAGTGAGTAACATGGGCTGTATTTTATTTTCAAAACAATTATAAATCCCTAGGAAAATTGAAATAATCTATCTATATACATAAATAAATGTCATTGTATGTATGTATTACAACTCTTCCTAAAACATTTATTTATTTATTTATTTATTTATTTATTTATTTATTTATTTATTTATTTATTTATTTATTTATTTATTTATTTATTTATTTATTTATTTATTTATTTATTTATTTATTTATTTAATCACAAAGCACAAGATACCGCTACACTTAGAAAATTTCACTTGCACTCTCAACAGACTAATTAACAAATGTAAACTTTCACAATAAAATATAACAAACATAAAATATAACAATATTAGGTACACAGTCTACTAGTAACAACTGTCCAAATCGAAAACCATGAGAATGTCCATGTTCACAGCCAAGTCGTCGTGGGTCAAGATGACGGGTGTAATCCCTTCACTTCAACTTATATTTAAGGGACTATTCACACATCTCTCGAATATGCTTCTATTTGATGCTACATCAAGCTCTTGTCTCCTATTAATATTGTTAAAGAGTTTTTTGAGGCGGATTAGGAAAGCTCGTTGAAGTATTGAATGCCGAGTGTGGGGAATGCGGAGAAGGTCTTTGGTTCTGGTTGAGCGGGAAGGAACACGGAGAGAGAAGGGTGAAACGAGATATTCCTATCGGGCAAGCCCATTTAAGACCCCGTGGAGGAAACTCAGGTCAGCTACGTGTCACATGATATGCAGCGGTGACACATTGATCTCCCTTAATACCTGCTGCGTAAACAGATTTCTTAGCTTGGTGTTTCTGTTCCGTACAATTGCAGCAGAGAAGGACACTGCTCCGTCTAACTGGTTAGTATTGGAGGGGGAGGCTGTTGTCCAAATCGGAGAGCAGTAGTTTAAGAGAGGTTGAATGTTCGTGAGGAAGAAGTGACGAAGAGGAATGGGGTCAGAAATGTCTGTGAAGCGGTAGAAATGCCTAATAATTTAATAGCCTTGCCTGTATATGCTTCTATGTGGGTCTTAAAATGTAATTTAGTATCGAATATTACACCTAGGTCACGCTGTTGCGTAATTACATTGATGGGCTTGTCGAATAGGTAATATGATATTGGTAGAGGAGATATACGTAGTGTCATGGTCGTGTGGCTGCATTTTTGTGGATTGGGGATAAATTTCCAAGTACGGCACCAGTTCAAGAGGACATTAAGTGAGGACTGTAGCAGAGCTGCATCTGCTGAATTCCTGATCTCCCTAACTATCTTGCAGTCGTCAGCAAAGGTAGGGTATTCGCCGTTTCATTGAGTTCGGACGGCACATCGTCCATAAACAAGGGAAAGAGCAAGGAACCAAGAGTACTGCCTTGTGTGACACCGGAGGTGACAGGTAGCCATGAGAATGAAGTGCCTGATATTACCCCTCTCTGCCAACGGTTATGTAGGAAGCCAGCAAGAAGTGTCAGAAGACTGTCGTGCATATTGAATCGTTCGGAGAGTTTATGGAGCAATAGAGTATGCTCTACAGAACCGAAAGCTTCCGAAATATCTACGTAGCAGATATCCAGCTGTGATTTAGCTGCAATGGCATGTGATGCAAACTATGCAGGGTGGCCAGATTTGTTAGACAAGAGCCATCTGGTAGAAAACCATGCTGCTTGGTTGATATATAGGGCAAGGTGAATGCGAGGAGACGCTGGTGTATAATTTTTTCAAAGATAAAGGATAGTGTGGGGAGAATAGAAATTGGTCGGTAAGATGAAACATTAAATTTGTTGCCTGATTTGAGAAGTGGGACAATATTTGCCTGTTTCCAGGAAACAGGAAGATAGCCCGCGGCAAAACATCTATTAAATAATTTAAAGAGAGGGCGCAAAGGGTGCTGGCAGTATTTTTTTTGGAAAAGAGGGCCTATAGTGTCGGGACCGGTAGCTTTGTTGGTGCGAAGAGTTTGAAGAAGGTTATGGACTTCACTTTGTGTGGTAGTTATGCTTGACAGGATTGTGCTTGAAACTGTACCCACGGGAAGGAGCGGTTGGTTTTGTAAAGGGGGGGAGAAGTTGGAGAAGAAATACCTGTTGAAGAGTTCATTGCGATCGGCGCCGTCTGCTGTTGCATCGTTGTGGTTCACGCTGACAGGAATCCCCTCCGTCCTTCTCCATGTGTTGATGAGACTCCAGTAGCGCTTGGGACTGCTGCGGACGTTTTCAGTGACAGTGTCTACGTGTGTTTTGTAGTCTCTTCTCACCATAAACCCCGCGTGGCAGCGGATTTTAATTTAGGTATTGTGAGTGTGAGAGTTAGGGAAATCTTTCCACAGGCGCCAAGCTCTCTTCTTATCAAATAGTATCAGTCTGGTCTCTTGTGATATACAGTGTTGATATTTGCTGGTAGTTGCCCGTTGTGCAGGTACGAAGTCTTGGAGCAATTTCAACGAAATATGGTGCACTTTTGACCTGATAACAGGAAACAAACCGCAGGACAACCCCAGCACACTTAGGGGCGGAGTGAGGGGGTGACCTATTAAAATAATCGGAAATATTGTCGGATCCATACATTTCTTGGGCGCTGAGATGAATAGTGATAGTCTGAATTTTTTTAAAGTCCAAGTTCAGCCCCCTTTGGGGCGGGGGCCATGGGGGCGAATGAGATATAAGAATAATCGAAAAAAGCATCGAATGCATACTCTTAGGTTTCAATGACATTAATAGTGTCATTCCGGATATTTTAAATCCATGTTCAGCCCCCTTCTGGGGTGGAGGCGAGGGGTAGTTCGGGCCGAAGGTCGAGTGATATAAAATAATAGAAAATAGCGCCGAAACCATAATTTTCAGTGTCGCTGAGTTGAATATCGATAATTTTTTAAAGTCTAAGTTCAGGCACCTTAGGGGTGGGGGTTGGCGAGCGTGAATGAGATGTAAAAATAATCGTAAATGGTGTCGAATCCATACTTTCTGAAGTCACTGAGATGTAGAGTGATAATTCGGAATTTTCTGAAGTCCAAGTTCATCCATCCCCCTTTCTGGTAGGGGACGATGAGGGAGTTAGGAATGAATATACTCGAAAATAGTGTCGAATCCATAGTTTTAGGGTTCGCTGAGATGAACAGTGGCAATCCGGAGCCTTATAAAGTCCATGTTCTGATACTTTTGTGGTGGGGAATGGGTGGGGAATGAGGTATAAACATAACCAAAAATAATGTCTAATCCAATCTTTTCGGGGTCGCTGAGATGAATAGTGGGACTCCAGAATTTTTATCCTTTGGGGATTGGGAAGTGAGGGGGTGAGATAATAAATCGAAAATAGTGCTGAATCGACATATTTCGGGGATGCTGAGATTAAATGATACTCCGGAAGTCTTTAAAGTCCAAGTTCATCCTTCTTTGGCGTAGGGGGCGAGGGAGTTGTGAGACATAAAAATAAAAATAGCGTCGAGTCCAATGCTTCTGGGGTCGTTGAGATGAATAGTGACACCTTGGATTTTGTTATGTCCAAGTTTAGCCCTCTTTGGTAGAGAGGAGAGAAAGAGTGAAAACATAAAATGCCCACAATGACCGAGATTATGAATGTTTGTTTGTTCCAGTGTAGCTATCAACAAAAATTGAAAAGAGTAAGGCCAACTATCCGGTAAAAAATACTGTGGGCACCACTATGGAGACCACTGGGTAGGAGTGAAACGTAAATTAATCGAAAAAATCCGATATTTGTGTCAAATAAATAGTTTTAGGGGTCACTGAGATGAACTGTGACACTCTGGATGCCGTTTAAGACGATGTTCAGCCTCAATCGGCAGAGGTGTGAGAACGAATGAAGAAAAGGATATGTCCAATGTAACCGATTTTACGGACGTATGTTTGTATGCTCTAGAATACCTCTCAACCAATCTTGGTACGCATACGACTTACTATCTGGAAGAAATTTCTCTGTGGGTAAAATACCCCTAGCACCCCAAGGGGCTGGAGTGAATCATAGACAACGACAAATATTCAGCCCCCGTCGGCATGGAGATGAGAAGGGGTGGAAAAGAAAATGTCCATAATTACCAAAAAGTATGGATGTATGTGTGTTTCTTCTAGCATAGCCCTCATACAAAATTGGTTCACATATAAGTTACTATCTGAAAAGAATACTCATGGACTAAAACACTCCTAGCACTTTTAAGGGTGCGGGTGAAGTATAAAGATAAACGAAAATGACTGACATTAATGTCGAATACATTGTTTACCAGGTCGTTGAGTTGAACTGTAACATTCTGGATTGTTAAGTCACACTTCAGCCCCAATCAGTACGGAGGTTGAGAAGGGGTGAAAATGAATGTAAAAATAACCGATATTATGGATGTATGTGATCATGTTCCAGTATATCTCTCAGCGCAACTTGGTAGACAGATGACCTAACATATGTAAAAAATACTATGGAGATAAAACATACTAACCCCTGATGGGTGTACGAAATGGGAGGGGATGACATGTAAAAGTAATGGAAAATAACAGATAGTAGTGTCGAATCCATTGTTAATGTGTCGCTGAGACGAAATTTGACAATCTGGATACCGTTTAAGTCCACGTTCATCCTCCATTGCGACGGAGGGCTGAGAAGGGCTTAAATGTAAATAGTCTGTAATTACCGAGATTAGAGTTGAATCCACTGCTTTTGGGGTTGCAGGGCTGATTGTTCACAGTCGCAATGACAGTTGAAATCGTAAACATCATATCTACACTTTGATAGCGAAATACACATAGTTATCACTTACTATTGTTTTGAAAAGGTCATATACTTTCCAGTCAATTCGAGCTTCCACAAGGACAATTTTTTATTCAAAAATTAAATAATCCATAACTTTAAATTAAAGACATCTAAATAACTCTAAAACTACATATTAGGTCGTAAAATATCAATCAACACCTCAAAATGGAATTCTATATAAATTCACTTTATACATAATTAACTGGTAATAAAAATAAAAAAAAACAAATAACTCTCCATGCAACGCCGGGTACAACAGCTGGTACTGGGATAAAGAGATGCATAGTAAAGAGAAGAGCTTCATCAAGAAAGTAATGATCTGAGTGAAGGACATTGAGAAGCAGATGATTATGACAGAATGTGAAACTAAAGGAACATTATCAGCATTTTGTGAAGTTATCTAACATATGTCAATAAGGAACAAAGTGGTGTGGTGGGTAATGGCGATGTTTAAGCATAAAGGACTGAGAGAGATACATAATGAAAAAGAACAGCTTATTCTCATGAGAAATAGTGGAAGCAACTCGTCTATTGAGAGTATGAAGGGGAATTGTTGCACTTAGAATTAAATACTTTGGCAGTGTATATACATGAAAGATAGGAGGAGGACATAATTCTATACTATTGCTAAATTGTTAAACAGAGAATGGATCACACCAGGACGAATAGCCAATTTTTTAATTTCATTTTAATCAGTATGTGGCAAAAGGAAAAGAAAAAGAGTATCACTAACTAAAATTATCAAAATAAATCAAGAACAATGTCAACGCTTAGATTCCTGGTTGTATAGTTGTTGTCACTGTTAATGTGGTCAAATGCATGTGAATCTATTTAGTTTACACTAGATGAAATTCTTTAATCAGTTGCTGGGTTTCCGAAGCTGCAGGTTGACAATTTCAATGTCCATTGTATGCCAAGAAGAAATTTGTTCTGACTCGTAACAAGACATATACTCACACCTATTAATAGTAAGGGTAAGATACATGTTGTCCTAGACAATAAAACACTGTTATGTCTAGGACAAATATAAATATAGAAATACAATTTAGAAACTAGGTGGAAATGGTAATTAGTTTTAAGTGTAATTTTATGGTAGTCGTACATAAATTACGATATAACCAAAAAGTATTCATGGATCAGAATAATATGGATTGCAATAAATGATTACTCTCTCCAGAAGATCCTGAACTATGAGATGGGAGTGTTCTGTTATCATACATATTCTATTCTACAATTCTCTACAATGCTTTAAAACAATACGTTTTAGTAAATTACCCATCACTAACAATTTTACTCTCCCTGGGCACATCATGTTTGCTGCTAACATTATTTCTTCTCATCTGTTCCAATTTTGCTATTTTTTAACTTTTACAACCACTTAACACTGTTCTAGGCATGAATGGAATGTTAAAGACTTCAAATTCCAGCCTGTAATTTGAACCTTGCATTCACAAGCTGCACACATTAAATATATAATAAATAACAATGCTATTTGTTTTACGTCCCACTAACTACTTTTTAAGGTCTTCGGAGACGCCGAGGTGCCGGAATTTAGTCCCGCAGGAGTTCTTTTACGTGCCAATAAATCTACCGACACGGGGCTGTTGTATTTGAGCACCTTCAAATACCACCGGACTGAGCCAGGATCGAACCTGCCAAGTTGGGGCTAGAAGGCCAGCGCCTTAACCGTCTGAGCCACTCAGCCCGGCACACACACATTAAATATCTCCTATGCTAAATCAGTTTTCAAAACAAAATTTTAAAGCATAAATTTATACGGAATACTTCATACATTAAAAATATTTTCGTTACTGAACAGTATAATAATCATGCTGGACATTCTTTTCTAGCCACAGAAATGAAGGAAATTGTATATCTATTTAATAACAATAACAAAAAAACTTTTCTCTTTATCATGGCGTACAAATAAAAAAACGGTTCTGTGTATGACTATTTTCAGTATCAGTATCTTTGCCCACTGTCATAGATACAATTTCCAGGTATAGCTGAATTTCATCCAATGAAATGTCCGTATGGTTACAATCGCGAAATTGTTTTTGTGCACGGGGAAATTATTGCTCATACCGAATCATTTGAGGCACGAATGAATTCACTAAATGATCATCCAAGAACATTTTTAAAAATGAGTGGCAGTATCCATTCTGCAATTAATTCACTTTCAGACCGATTTCTTAAATGAGGATTAAAGTGAGAGAAAGGGATAATGCGCTTTTATAGTAAAAGAATGAATAATTTCCCGTGTAATAGAAGCACTCTACTTTTCAATTAGTGGGCGGAAGTTATAGGCGAATGCAAAATTCAGGGTTACCAAGCTATTGTTAAATTTTAATTAATTATTTCTACTCGTATTTTCTGCACTCTCCAAGGTATTCCAACTGAAAGAGCACCACAGTTGACAAAACATGTTCTCACAATTAATTAGCATAGTATTATTAACCTGATGCACATTCACTGCATCATAGTCTTGGCCTCAATCCTCTCTAAAAAACTATTAATGATCGAGAAAAAGCTTCCCCCTTTGAGTGTGGGTTCGATCCTGAAAGTTCAGCTCGACTTCCCTTCTCCTTACGATTCTTCCTAATTGCTGTCATTTTCCTTATTTTTGATGTAGAAATTACCTTGCTTCTCCCCGTTATCATTATCATTATTATTATTACTTTAGAATGATTAGATAACATCAAGTGGGTTTACTTTGTCTGTTTGTTAGTTAGTTAATCTCAGCCGCCTGCTAAGGATGAATTAAGACCATAAGAAATTCGCGGTCATGGTATTTACCTGATTAAAGAAGTGCTTTTTAACAAAGGCGAGAAACTTAAGGGTGCTAACAGTGCATTTTAAAGGGGAAATTTAGTTACAATGACTTTCATAATGCTGCCAGTAATAACTCAGTTGAATTAATACGATAATTCTGCTGCGAAATTTAGAGATTTCTTACAGAGTGTAGATGGATGAGAAATAGTTCAGTATTCTCGATACTACAGGACTTGAAGCCCATATAATACAGTGCCAGCTCATAAAGCAAAACAAAACTTTACTGAGCTACCTTCGAAGTGCAAAAATTACTAGGCTCCAGCACATAGTCTCAACCCATGAAAATTACTTTAGAATGATTAGATAATATCAAGTAGGTTTACTTTGTCTGTTTGTTAGTAACTTACTCTCAGCCGCCTGCTAAGGATGAGTAATGATATTAATTTGAAATAGTGGAAACCGAAGCCAATATTGGAATCTGCTAATATCTCTGACGTTTTAAATTTAAATAAACGTCGTGGTCTGTATTTTTTGCAAACATAACAGCTATTCAACTACCATAACCACAATTTTGCATCTAGTGTTAAGTTTATAGTCCCCAAACCTTTAGTGGAAATGTTCAGTATGGCTTTCATATCACTTTTAATAAAAGTTGTGTTAGTTCTGAAATTATGAAAAGAAATATGGAGGCCGTTCATACTAAAATTTATGTCCCTGCCTGCGTGGCGAGTTTTAATTGAAATTCTGAACGAAAGAGTTTCCATTCGGAAAGCACCTGAAATGCTTGCGGTTCCCAGAACATTTCAAGGGGCGGGGAAATAACAGATAAGTCAACTTCCTCCAGATCTCGGAAACACCAAATTTTAATTTCAAAACGTGTTAGATAAAAAAAAAGTTACAAAATCGTATGCTTCGAGTAACTGAAGTTCGAACTGTATTAAGCTGAATTAAGTTTGGTGCCATGCCTAGTGTATCACCGCTAACTCGATTATGAAAACGCTGACTTACCTTTTCATTTGTATTACATTATTATTCTATATATGTCTATGAAAAAGGGTTAATGAGTTTGAGGGCATATCGAAGGGTCACATTTAATACATTTCAAAATTCTATCAACACAATTGTTTCATTCCCCATTTGTAATGACGCGACAAGTGTGGCTGTAGGGATATTCGATGTTTCGGAGTTGGCCGTGTTTTACTATGAACTGTAATTGTGTGACATTGCCAACACTACGGACGTTACTGTAAAAAAAATTAAGTAGGATAGTCCTTGAAGTATTCGTGACTATGTGCATCGTATTAAATAGAGAGAGATACCTAATTATTGCACGACATATGATGTATTATTTCAAAATACCAACATCTGACCGCCGTGATAGGATAATTCTGGTCGTGTGAAACTAAACTAAGTCACTGTCGCTGATATTTCTCAAGGAATGACCCTTGGATCCGACATCATTACCCACTTACATTTTGACCTTGGAATTGAACAAGTGTGGATGGATTACACCACTTTTACGTAAATGTACCTCGATGATGTTGGTCAATTTTGCGTAACCTGATAAAATATTCATGACAGGAGAGAGACAAAATTTTAACTAAAAAGGAATTTAAAATCATGCATACCTTATATATTTTTCAGGATATGGTGTTTTTGCGTATTTGTAGTCATAGTTTGGTGCGACGGTAGTTTCTTGAGATCCTTTACGTCATGCTCTTATATTTCAGAATTTGATTTATGTGTTTATATAGTTGATTGTATGAGATTCAGCGTTGAACGTTTTTGTGCGTCAACGTTGTTTCTCCAAGTTTGTTTCTGAATGGTGAAGCGTATAGATAATTTCCTTTTGCTGAATGAATTACATTACTGTATTGAAATGTCAATGGTCAAATAGAGGCAATGAGTGCTATTATTTTATGAAATATTTCAAGAGTGTGCTAAAGGGAGACAGCTACAGTAGGTGGTATTCAAGCTAATCATTGGATGCGAATGTCGGGCTGGTGATTCGTATGTTTTAGTGACTTCCAAATGCCAGAAATGAAGATCTACAATGTGAGATAGCGGTAAGGTGATGTTAAATACTGGTTGAAAGTCGTCGTTATATGAATGTACTGATATGACCGATAATGAATGTAGGGACTTCGTTAAATATAATTAAAGGAATTAGATTGAGATAATAAAAATTTGAGACTTTGAGTGGTTACATTAAATCAATAATGAATTGTTTAATATTAATTGCTAGTTAGCACTAAGTATTTTCGATAAAGATGTAATGATTCAAATGTATATTTGCGCTGTTATGTAAGAAATGGATGCTATTTTTAGTTAGGTATACATGCCGCTTCCCCATATTGATGAAGATGGTTATTGTGTATTTAATAGAAGTATCCTTCATAAGCACTTCATGGCCGTGAGTCAATGGGATGTATTGGATAAGAAACTTGTACGGGATGAACTAGAGATGGACCAGCACAGTGATTATCATAGATGTTCACGTATCTAATCAGTGAGTCATCACACAGCCGATTCATGATTGACTTTCACATCGCAGTTTATGTTTCGAGTACGGTATACGCATGATCCGAATGACATGCCGATATCGGAATTTTGGAGAACGTGGACCACCAGAAACTCACGGCCATGGTGGAATAAACGCTAAGTGTGGTTGAACGTGTACCGGTACATACACTGACTGACAGAGCAAATGCAACACCAAGAAGGAGTGGTCAGAACTTTATGCCAATTGCAGGGTAGACTGACGTCACTGAGGTATGCTCATGATGTGAAATGCGCCGCTGTGCTGCGCACTTAGCGAACGATAAATGGGACACGGCGTTGGCGAATGACCCACTTCGTACCGTGATTTCTCAGCCGACAGTCATTGTAGAACGTGTTGTCGTGTGCCACAGGACACGTGTATAGCTAAGAATGCCAGGCCGCCGTCAACGGAGGCATTTCCAGCAGACAGACGACTTTACGAGGGGTATGGTGATCGGGCTGAGAAGGGCAGGTTGGTCGCTTCGTCAAATCGCAGCCGATACCCATAGGGATGTGTCCACGGTGCAGCGCCTGTGGCGAAGATGGTTGGCGCAGGGACATGTGGCACGTGCGAGGGGTCCAGGCGCAGCCCAAGTGACGTCAGCACGCGAGGACCGGCGCATCCGCCGCCAAGCGGTGACAGCCCCGCACGCCACGTCAACCGCCATTCTTCAGCATGTGCAAGACACCCTGGCTGTTCCAATATCGACCAGAACAATTTCCCGTCGATTGGTTGAAGGAGGCCTGCACTCCCGGCGTCCGCTCAGAAGACTACCATTGACTCCACAGCATAGACGTGCACGCCTGGCATGGTGCCGGGCTAGAGCGACTTGGATGAGGGAATGGCGGAACGTCGTGTTCTCCGATGAGTCACGCTTCTGTTCTGTCAGTGATAGTCACCGCAGACGAGCGTGGCGTCGGCGTGGAGAAAGGTCAAATCCGGCAGTAACTGTGGAGCGCTCTACCGCTAGACAACGCGGCATCATGGTTTGGGGCGCTATTGCGTATGATTCCACGTCACCTCTAGTGCGTATTCAAGGCACGTTAAATGCCCACCGCTACGTGCAGTATGTGCTGCGACCGGTGGCACTCCCGTACCTTCAGGGGCTGCCCAATGCTCTGTTTCAGCAGGATAATGCCCGCCCACACACTGCTCGCATCTCCCAACAGGCTCTACGAGGTGTGCAGATGCTTCCGTGGCCAGCGTACTCTCCGGATCTCTCACCAATCGAACACGTGTGGGATCTCATTGGACGCCGTTTGCAAATTCTGCCCCAGCCTCGTACGGACGACCAACTGTGGCAAATGGTTGACAGAGAATGGAGAACCATCCCTCAGGACACCATCCGCACTCTTATTGACACTGTACCTCGACGTGTTTCTGCGTGCATCGCCGCTCGCGGTGGTCCTACATCCTACTGAGTCGATGCCGTGCGCATTGTGTAACCTGGATATCGGTTTGAAATAAACATCAATTATTCGTCCGTGCCGTCTCTGTTTTTCCCCAACTTTCAACCCTTTCGAACCACTCCTTCTTGGTGTTTCATTTGCTCTATCAGTCAGTGTATATATACTTATCCTCATTTGTTCTATTTCAGGTAGATGCAGCCACGTTGAATTACCTTAGTAATCTTATTTCCTCTGCATTAATTAGTTTATATTGAGAGGAACCGTATCCGAACTAGGACTACGTCATCGGAAGCCAGAACATAAAGCGTGCTATATCAGATATATTCCAGTGTGTCCCACTTCCACAATAATTGTTCATAGAATTAATACCACCGTGCATTTTGATTAAATAAGTGAGGTTTATATTCAGATGATAATAATAATAATAATAATAATGTTAATATTCTGTTCCGATGAGGATATCAGTTGATCGCATATTCTACACCACGCTCTTAACAATGGTATTCCTGACAATAAAAATTCTTGACTCGTGCAATAAAATTCACATTTTCTTTCTTCGTATTCAATTACAAATTAATCTCCAAATGATTCATACGTAGATTCGTTGCCAATTATACCTATTTTTTATTAAAGGTATAAACAGACTAACATAGTTATCCTAGCAGGTAGACCTCTCTACCTTCATCATGCTGGAATTCAAAAGGACAAATTGCGGAAAATATTCGTTTACACGACGGCGAATTATAGTTTGGGATAACTTACCGAGGGATATGCGTAATAAATTTCCAATTTCTTTGCAATCATTTATGAGAAGGCTCGGAAAAAGTCAAATAGGGTGGCCGTCAGCTGAACGACTGCCCTAAATGCTGATCAGTAGTAACTGATTGATCAAACAAATTGGCTTTTTTTATTTAAAGATTAGTTATCAGCTTTTCTATTAAAGAGGTAAAAATATGGAAGTAGGTATCCTCCAATTCGACCTATATCACAAACATTGGTTTTTGTTATTTAAAGATTACACTCATACCCATTATCAAGACATAAAGTACATCTTTTAAAAAAGTAGGCTATATTTACGTGTTTCTGATATCTTACCGGATAATTTATCTCCTTTCCCTTTTTGATCTTCCTCCTTCTTTTCCTTCTGTTCTTCATCAGGTTCCTTTTCAACCTTTTCAGGTTGTTGTGTTAAAATTTTTACAAAAAAAAAGAAAAGAAATACACAGGTTACTTCTTATACCCTTACAGTAAAGACAAGATGGCAGCGCAAAAATGACCACTACTTAATTACACAACAGCAGCCCATGACCAAACGACATGGGCATAATGAGTACCTGCACAATTTTAGCAGTGAATATGCTTTGCGTCATCGCTGCTATCAGCTTGCCATTCTGCTAGGCTGGTATTTAAAGACGAGAGAAGTGTGATTCAGTGCAGTAATTCGTGTGGTACCTTGGTTTTTCCAGATTTTTCACTCTCTGTTAACCTGAAATCCTAAACCTATTTCGTACGAATATTTCTCATGCTGTTGTCAATTTGTAATTTCTACAGTTGAAGCTCTGTTATACCCTGAAAATGATAGGAAAGTGCAAGGAGAGATCGGGAAGATTATCGCTCATGTCAGCAATTACTAACAGATGCGGAACGGTTTTAAGTGTCTCCACGGGACTCGACGGGACTTCTACTTGCGCAAGGGCAGTGACCTGTACTGTGTGTGGCACTAGGTCAGGGAAACAACTGTTTAACAAGACCAATTCATCCCTTAGGAACACTCACCTAGTGTATTCTTAAACAGATACTTGTTAATCCAACATTTTATGGTCACTTAATCACCCCATGGACTTTCTGTTCCGTGCATATTTCCTGGTCCTGCAGGGAAGTTTACTTCAGGACGACAACATTTTAAAAAATTCGCAGGATCTGTATATGTATGTAATATCAATGTGCAAAACATGTAGGCCTACAAAAAATGCGGTAACTATATGTGAAATATATTTGTTACGGTATTAAAAAGCAACCTCAAGAAAAGACTTTGAAGTACGTTACGGAAGGACAAGAGTCTTAGATTTCATTTTGATTTTATTCTATTTGATTCTGTAAAATATGTTCGCTTGTCTTGCCTTGAATAATTGACTGAGGACCAAATAGAGGAACTAAAATTTTTTTTGGTTATTGTGAAAAATATTTTAATGTAATTATTTGTGTAATTAGCATCTGCATTTAGGTAATAACTTGTGTGGCAGGCTATAGCTGCACGTGTCGGCGTTGGTAAGATGCTTCTAGTGATTTCTTGTTGCATCAGAAAGGACGTTTCTGGAAGTTCTAAAGATCTTTACTCATCAACAATTCTGGAGTCCTAATTGGCTAATATGACACCATTCATGATTCTTGATTGGTGAATGTAAGAGCCGGGGGTGCGCTAATTGTTTATCTCTTGATTGCCTTATTTCCGGCTCCCGGCCAGGACCATGCTGGTGTCCGTCGTCTTTGAATCCTGACGAGCGAAGGGAGTAGTCGTCTCCTCCAACTGATTGGATCACCGGCCCTCCAAGGTGAGCTCCATTTGGTTCATTTTTAGGATTTAAACCTTTAAATGTAAACTTTTATTTAAATTCTTATTTCACACTCCTTTCTGCGCCGAGGTTGCCCGGGGTATCTTCCATTCGCTAATTTAAAATTAGAATGACTTACCCCTCGCAGCTAGTCACACACCCTTTGATTTGGAAGCAATACCCCTTTCTTTGATTTATTATACTGTGTAATCAATATGTAAATTTTAATTTCCTCCGGGATTGTCTCCAGTAATACTATTTCATCCTAACGTATTCCCCTCTAATGTATGCAACTTATACGGAAGTGTTTTTGAAAATGAAGATACTTTTTCGGGCTCTGAAATAGGATTATTCCTATTTAACAAACATTCCTTCCTTGCTAATATCTTAACCTGGATATGGTGTTATGTTAACGCGTTAAATTAATGTTTTTGGTTGTAAACTGTGAGCTTACTTTCTTATATGTAATTTTAAGTTGATATCTTTCGAAACTACCTTACGAAACTACCTTGTCATAACTTCAAATTATGACTGTTAAAAATTCCTTTAAATTGTTTTAAAGTCGTTGGCGTGAAGCTGAAGCTAGAACTATTGACACTATTGATATCTTAAAATGTGTTTATTTACGATGTTAATTTTATTTGTATTTCATTATCAGCCTTGTTTTGTAACTTCATTTTAGTTTTTCTTTAATTCAGTAAAGGTAGTGTTCAAATCTGATCACCGTTGATTTCGCTTTCCCGGCAACCTACAACGTACAACCTTCACATGGATTAGGTAATGTTCCCAACAGCTTCCCATTGCCTTTCTTTCAATTGTCATGTTGGCTAAACTGTTATTCATATATCTACGTTGTTTTCGGAGTGATGAATTTATTTATTTATTTATTTATTTATTTATTTACTTTAGCAGTGGCGAAGTTAAGGCTCATGGCCCTCTCTTACACTTAACCACATAATTAATTTACAGCTATTACATATACAGTCGAACCTGCCCTAACGGAGACCCTTATTCAGCGGACACCTCCCTATACGGACAATTTTCCTCGGAACCGATTTTATTTTACATAAGACAAGTGTTAAATTGGCCTCATATAAGCGGACACCTCGAACTCCGGACAGCGGACAGCGGACATCGCCATTTGTCCCATCCACTCGACTTAAGCAGACACTTTACACGTTTCAGGACAACTTATTACGCCGGACCACATTTCGTCCTTTCTTTTAAAACCATTCTTCAAACGTAAGGAAATCCCTTTTGAATGTTTGAACTATTTCGAATGCAAGGGGAGAGAAGGTACATCGGAATGCAGTTCTACCTAGTGGTGTATGGGCCTGTTCCGAGAATTCTAATTGGCCAGAAGTGCTGCCAGACACTGTTGACTCACAAGTTACCTGGGGATTTTCTTTATTTCTTGCATCATTCTATTCATAACTCGGACTGTCGCTGATAAGGTCGAGCGAGCTCAGGTAGTCAACTTGAGAAGGAAAGGACAGTACAGCCGCTAATTAGTGAGATAGAAATACCGTATCATTTCAGTTGTCTGTTAAACATGAGTAATAATGGATTACTTCACGAAGCGTCCGACTCGTTGGCTGAACGGTCAGCGAACTGGCCTTCGGTTCAGAGGGTCCCGGGTTCGATTCCCGGCCGGGTCGGGGATTTTAACCTTAATTGGTAAATTCAAATGGCACGGGGGCTTGGTGTATGTGTTGTCTTCATCATCATTTCAACCTCATCACGAAGTGCAGGTCGCCTGCGGGAGTCATATAGAAAGACCTGCACCTGGCGAGCCGAACCCATCTTGGGATAACCCGGCACTAAAAGCCATACGACATTTCATTTCATTTTAACTTCACGAAGCTGATATGTTTGTAAATGATGTAAAATCACTTATAATAACTCTCTATGAAATACTAACACAAAAATGACTTAGAATAATAAACATAAAGATATGTATGCTTATATTTCAGGTTCGATTATTTTTACAAACTTGTTTTAGCGGACACCTCTCGTAACGGACAATTTTTCTCGGAACCGAATGTGTCCGCAGAAAGGAGGTTCGACTGTATAAAAGAAATGTATAATTCTACCTTAAAATCAAAGATAAGCTAAAAATTACGGATTTGGACAACATATAATGAATAAAGAATGCATAGCTCAACAAATAAAATAGAATAAAATTCGGATCGTAAATATAATGAGAAAGAGTCAAAGTCAAAATGAAAAAGTAAGATACAAACTGAAAAAAGAAGCAATGCATAAAGTAATAAAGTAAATGAGAATAGAACTATGGCCATAAAAGTGATCTGTGTACACGAGTAAGAAGCTAAATATTATGTACATTACACTATGATAATAATAATAATAATAATAATAATAATAATAATAATAACCACAATCACACAACCTATCATTTGTCATCATACATACGAAACAATCAGCGGTATTCAACAGGTAATCTCTGCATTTTAAAATTTCGATATTGAGATAGAGTTCCTGACAGTAGCTGGGAGTGAATTCCAAAGTCGTGACCAAGCCACAACGAAGAGTCTGTTATATATTGAAGAGTGGTTGATGGGGATAGTGAGGGAAGTGCCAGATCTAGTGTTACAATAATGGAATGAGGATAATAAATGGAATTTTGAAGATATAATTTTGGGTAGATTTTACTTCTGAGTTCGATATATCAAGTACATAGAATTTCCGGCTCCTCTCGGGTTTCAACCAGGAAAGAAATGTATACCTAGCGGTTATGTAAGCATCGTAACTGAAGTTAAAAATAAATCGAAGACCAGAATTCAATGCTCGTTGAAGTTTCATAGTTTGTTCACGGGTCGCATCAATGAGAACAATGTCACAGTAGTCAAGTATTGGTAGTATCAAAGCTTGGAGTAGGTTCATGTTTACGTCTTGTGGAAAAATGTACTTATGTCGTTTCAGAGGGTGTAGCGTCGCGTAAATCTCTATACATGTATTTCTTATGTGTGCAGACCAGTCAAGAGTTTCAGTCAGGGTCATACCTAGGTTTTTCACTTCCTTACTCAACAGGATTATGGCGGCATATAATGTCACCGGAGGATAAGCATAATTTTTTATATATGATGTTTAATAATTTCTGAGAACCGATAATGATTGTTTGAGTTTTTGGAGGGTTGAAGAGGAGAGTTTTCAGTGGCGTACACACTGAGTTGTTGAAGATCGAAGTTAATATCAGTTATTGCATTAGATATATCATTTATATTAACGTGGCAGTAAATCTGGAGGTCGTCGGCATAGAGGTGATATCTTCTATACTTTATTTTAGAGGAGATGTAATTTATATCAAGGACAAACAAGTGGGGACCAAAAAGAGAACCTTTGGGTGTTCCTGCCTTCCGGAGGCGCCACTGAGAAGCAGTATCCTGTACTGTAACACGTTGCATACGATCTGTAAGATATGCGGTGAAAAATTTCAAAAGCAACATTTCCGAAAAACGATTTGAGCTTCATCAGCAACGTCTGAATGTTTATCATGTCAAAAGCACTGTTACCGGGCGAGTTGGCCGTGCGTGTAGAGGCGCACGGCTGTGAGCTTGCATCCGGGAGATAGTAGGTTCGAATCCCACCATCGGCCGCCCTGAAAATGGTTTTCCGTGGTTTCCCATTTTCACACCAGGCAAATGCTGGGGCTGTACCTTAATTAAGGCCACGGCCGCTTCCTTCCAACTCCTACGCCTTTCCTATCCCACCGTCGCCATAAGACCTACCTGTGTCGGTGCGACGTAAAGCCCCTTGCAAAAAAAAGCACTGTTGAAGTCGAGGAGTGTGAGTATTGTCACTTGTTATTCGTCCATTGCTTGCCTGATGTCGCTTTGAGTAAGGCAGTGGCTGTGCTATGACCCTTCTTGAAGCCAGATTGCAGCGGGTCAAGAAGAGAGTGAGCCTGAAGATATTCCAGTATTTGCGCATGTACCAACCGTTCTAACGCTTTGGAGAGAGCAGGGAGAATCGAATGGGACGGTAATCGGATAGGAGTTTCAAACCTGGGGTTTTAGGAGGTGGAATTACATTGGCGTACTTCCAAATTGTCGGTAATGTGCAGTTTTTGAGACAGTAACTTAAAATATGGGTGAGAATGTGTAGAATAGCGACAATAATATTACGTATGAAAGTAATAGGAATTTCATCGACACAACTTGCTTTGGATTTAATAGAATACAAGACTTTCTTAACTTCATTTGTGCTGACGATACGAAAGGCTGAGCAGGGGCGATTTTGTGGGACATGTGCTGGGACGTTATTTACGTGTGGTCTGTTAAGCGGATAAGACTGAGCTCTCTCTTCCGTGTAATACCCATTTAAATTGTCGAGTGGAATATCATGTACCTGAAGCTGTCCATGTGTTTTTGCTATGCCCATGACTCGGAGATGCCTCCAGGCACTAGCCGTATTTAGGTTACTTACTTACTTAAGCTTACTGATGATTTGTTTAGTTTTATTCCTATTTATTCTAAACTTTTCATAGCCATTTAGGTGCTGAGCACGTTTATAATATCGGTTGGAGCATCACGTTGAGACATCATGCTTTTAACTGCAGAGGTCAGCCATGGATTAGGTTTGCGGGACGTTCTGATCTGTCTTTTCGGTGCATGTTTGTTGTATAGATTGTGTATTAACGAATTAAATGTACTTATTTTTTTATCAATGTCTGTCATATTTAAAATGCTATTCCACGGAAGAATGTAGGCATAGTGCCTTAATTCATAGATGTCAATATCTTTCATATTCCCGCGCGTCATATATCTTGGAACGCTAAGTGAGTACGAAAGAAATTTAAGATCGCGGGTGGACACGGCCGGAACTGATATTTGCCCGTGCGTTACTACCTTCTGAGAGTTGTTTCTTACTATTAAGGTGTGGGAAAAGTTGTTGGCAGTACGTACATGGTTAGTAGTGTCAGAGGGAGGGATAGTCAAGTCACACGAGGAAAGCAAGTCTTCTAGTTTCTTAGTAACGTATTTCTTCGTAAGTAGATTTGTATTGAAGTCCCGGAATATAACGATATGTTGATGGGCTGGTAGCAAGGTATGTAGGTGCGTTTCAAACTCGGTCAAGTAAGTATTTTATGCCCACTAGCAACAACTTCAACGAACATAGACTCCGCCCTCTGCAATTCACATGTCGATGACACGGCTCTTCAGGTTAACTCTACAGTAGGGAACAATACCTCCAATCCTCTTATTTTTATGATAATGACGGTAGAGGTTATAGCAGTCAAGGCAAACCATGTTGCTTGTAATTGATGGCGATAACCAGCTTTCACTAATACCTATCAATTGGACGCAATTTTTGTTAAATATAGCCTGAATTTCGTCAACGTGTGCTGGCAAACGTAGGCTGTTCAAGTGACAACGCTGGAGAGTATGAGGATATTGTGAAAGTTCTCGTTTAAAAACGTTGCCGACATCTATGTTCTGTGAAGGAGTGAGGGTTGTGCTATTCTTAGAGAGGTCATTGTCATGAGGACATACCGTAGTTACCTGACTAACGGGCATATATTAACTGAGACAAAAAACACTAACCTGGATTTCCTGAAAAATGCATTGCTGACTGGTTAAGGCCGCACACACACACACACACACACACACACACACACACACACACACACACACACGCACACGCGCGCGCGCGTATAATAATAATAATAATAATAAGAAGAAGAAGAAGAAGAAGAACATTTTGTGGGCACATCACAATTGTCATATCACTCCGATAATCCACCTAACCGCCAAATATATGAAAGTTCAGTTCATTAGGTGAGCTCATGTGGAGCTTTATCCCGTCCTCCAAATGAACGATAATGCAGCGATCCTGCGTCGAAACTCACCGCATTTCCCGGACATCGCGAGCTTAACGCAGTATTTCTTTCCTTGTGGACGTCAGAGATTCGGTTATTATAATTATTAGGTACATTCAAGAGGTCGCTTGCCGCGCCAGATGCGATCTCCTTCATGGTACCTGAGGAATTTAATGATCATCGGCTTATTACCTGCGGACACCACCTCAGCTGCTGTCCTCCTCGTACGGCCCAGTCTATCAGATTGATCTATACTGCCTATAGACAATTCGATGTTCAGAGTGTTTTTTAACGTACCCATCGCCACAGTGTACGTGTCCTCGTCGGGGGTCTCACAGACACCATGAAGGCGTAGGCAGTTCCTCCTCCTATATTGTTCTGCCTCGTCAATCAGGATGTCCTGCTGGTCGAGGCTTTCCTGTAGATGGCTTACCTCGTCCTTCATTTCACTTAATTACTCTGGAATTATTTCCCGAAAGTCCTGTAACTCTGAAGCGAGGCCGGTTAGTGTGTCACCTGGGTTGGCAGCACTGGTCGCGCCAGCAGTCATGACTTCCTCCAGGCGTGCTTGGAATTCTGACTTTCGCTTCTCGAACTCCGAAGGACGTTCATTTACAGCCTTCAGCGTTATAGTACTTCACGGCTATAGAAGTTCACTCTTAAAGCACTACCACACCCACGAATATTAAAGTAATTATTATCTGGCTTATATGGCAGGTGAATTGTGTATGAATCGTTTATTTTGAGCGATCGAAATTTAGCATGTATACAATTATATTACCTCTCGTGTTCCCTGCTGTGTAATCCGTAGCGGTTACATAATGATTGCAGAGCAAGTGGTTGCTGACGAATTGGATATTAACGGTGATTGTCTTAGCTAACTTAAAATAACATAAAGAATAATGATCATTGGTAAGAACTGTATTGGATGAGAAACAATTACTTGTATGGGATGAACTAGAGATGCACCAGCACAGTGATTATCATAGATGTTCACGTATCTATTTAGTGAGCCATCATACTGCCGATTCATGATTGATTTTCACATCGCAGTTTATGTTTCGAGTACGGTATACGCATGAACGGAATCACATGCCGATATCGGAATTTTGGAGAACGTGGACCACAAGAGACACTTGGATCCGGTAGAATAAACGTTAAGTGTGTTTAAACATGTACCGGTACGTTCACTGCGTATACTTTTTCTCATTTGTTCTATTTCTACAGATATATTATCCATTTGTTTTTTCTATTTCAGGTCGATGCAGCTACGTTGAATTACATTAGGAATCATATTTCCTCTGCATTAATTGGTTCGTATTGAGAGGAACCGTATCCGAACGAGGACTACAGCATGGGAAGCCAAGACAAAGAGCGTGCTCTATCAGATATATTCCAGTGTGTCCCACTTCCTCAATCGTTGTTCATAGAATCAATAACACCGTGCATATTTATTAAATAGTAAGGTTTATATTCAGATGCTAATATTAATAATATTAATATTCTGTTCCGTTTAGGATATCAGTTGATCGCATATTCTACACCATGCTCTTAACAATGGAATTACTGACTCAATAAAAAATTCTTGACTCGTGCAAGAAAATTCACATTTTGTTTCTTCCTATTGAATGACTAATTATTCTCCAAATGATCCATACGTAAATACGTTGTCAATTATACCTATTTTCATTAAAGTTATAAACACACGAACATAGGTATCTTTTGCACGTAGGCCTCTCTATCTTCATCATGCTGGAATTCGAGAGGATAAATTGTTGCAAATAATCGTTTATAGGACGGCGAATTGTAGTTTGTAATAACTCAACAATGTATAGCCTATGCGCAATCAATTTCCAATTTCAATGCAATCATTTATGAGAAGGCTATGAAACCAGCAGATAGGGTACCCGCCACCTGCAATAAATGCTGATCAGTAGTGACTGATTGATCAAGCACAATGGCTTTTTTTATTTAAAGATGAGTTATCAGCTTTTCAATTAAAGAGGTAAAAATATGGAAATAGGTATCCTCCAATTGGGTCTATATCACACACATTGGTTTTTGGTATTTAAAGATTATACTCATACTCATTATCAAGACATATAAGTACATCTTTTAAGAAAGTAGGCTACACTTACGTGCTTTCGATATCTTACCGGATAATTTATCTCCTTCCATTTTGCGATCTTCCTCCTTCTTCTCCTTGTGTTCTTCATCAGGTTCCTTTTCAACCTTCTCTGGTTGTTGTGTTAAAATTTCTACAAACAAGAAAAGAAATACACACAGGTTACTTCTTCGCCCCTTACAGTAAAGACAAGATGGAAGCGCAAAAATGATCACTATTTTATCGCGGCCACGAAATTAGGCGGGTGGGAGAAATTACGCTGTTGCCAAGGTTATGTAGCAACTGGCGAAGAAATGTCTAACTGAACACACAATTTCGGAGCGCGAGGCAAGTTGTTCTCTCTCAAGCTCCTGATGTTACGTCATGCAATGTTTCAAAACAAATTATACTACAATCTTCAGAAAAGACCGCTGATTTCAATGGTATAACTATTTTCCATATAAACCACTTTATATAATAGTTAAAAATAAAATCTTGAACGAGTAAATTTAAATCCATAGAATCATGTATTGAAAATTTCAGTAAGCCGCCAAGTTTTTATTTCTTCAGCCAATAAAATCTTGTCTGCGGGAAAAATGTAAATAATCGCCTGAATAATATTTTTTATCTGAAACATATTCCCGTGAGTCTTGTAGTTTTCCTGGAAAATGACTCGGAAAGCTATCATGTAAATGTCGCTAGCTGAGGCAGTTCGGGGCGCGCGCGCGCCAGCACAGGCTGCAGGACACCGTAAATACTTTCTGGTTCCATATTAATCTGTATCAGTTTTATTACATTATAACTTTAAATATTTGAATACTGTATATTGCACTGAGTAATATAGAAAAATAACTACTTTAAAGAATAGGTTTACATGAACTTACCATGAATTAAGAATCGGCTTCTAGCTACAAGGTAGTCTGATTTCTTAGTCACTGGCATCACTCATCTCACTATCTGTCGAGTCGTCATTTACACTCATGATGAATGGCTCCATTCTTTCGTCCCTTACTATTTCCTTGGCCCAATCATCTGTTTGGAGATTTTCCGCGCGATTGAAGCACTTTTCCCAGTCTGCAGCAGTCACACGGTCGATGGCTTCTGACGTGAGTTTTTCTACGTGCTTTATTTTGAATGTCTTGTTCCGCTCTGCCACTTCTCTCTTGACTTGAGCCCATATCAATTCTATTGGGTTGTATTGGCAGTGGTAGGGTGGCAACCTTACTACCTCATGGCCCCAAGAGAGAGCTAATTCTTCAAGCTCGTACTTTTTTCCTACTTTGAAGGGAGCAACCTTTTCCAAAAGTTCAGCTCGAGTTTCTTGTTCACTAAAAGGTATATTTCTCTTCAGCAACCACTGTTGAGTTTCTTTCTTCTTCCAGCTTGCATTGGGTACTTGTTCATGTAAAGCTGAATGGTATGGAGCATTGTCCATAACTATAATAGACGGTTCCTCCAAACTTAATAGCAGATCTTCTACAAACCACTTTCTGAAGGATGCCTGATTCATTTCTGAGTGGTAGTCCAGGCTATTCTTCTTTGATAGGAACACCCACTTACACTGGGGTATAAAACCTTTAATACCACCTGCGTGGCAAACAATCAGTCTTCCACCTTTCCCAGTGGGCACCTACAATCCACCGCTCTTATCTGAATGTTGCCAGATAAACTGTTTACTGTGCGACTGATTAACCCAAGTCTCGTCTAAATAAATACGTTGCCTCGGGTATTATTCATGTTTGAGGTCATGCATTTTTCTCAAAAATCGTGCACGAGCTACAACAATGTCCTGTCTTTCTAGCAGAAATTTTCTTCCATCATTAGCCCTCTTGTATTTGAAGCCTAAGTTGTGCAGCACTCGTCGCACTGAACGTACACTTCCACTATATCGAATCTTCTCTCTTAGCTGTTTACGCACTTTTTCCGCTGTAGGAAATTCCCCACGGTCGTAAAATTCGAGCACATTTCGCCTAACTACATCGCAGTGAAAATCACTAAGCACACTAAGTTTTTTTTTCCCTTACGTAGTTTTTCCTTGGAGATGAAAGTGTTTTTTGGTTGGGTGAATATTTCGCTTCATTAACACATCTCTGGACCGAACGATGGCTAACATTACACATTGTTGCAGTCAATTCTTGGCTTTTCTTGAAGTTCACAGTCTGCAAAATATTTGAATCGGCCAACTTTTGCAAGTATTGCAATACGTTCACAATTACGGATTTTGTCTGGCTGGCTAAATCCTTCTTCTTAAGCCCTTCCAACCGACGACGCTTCAGAGGAGTTTCTTGTTCTTTTCTCGCACTTACTTCGTCCTCTTCAGATAACAGACCCGAAGAAACACCGGGCTGAACACATTCACTATCCATCTTTAACTGCACTTCAACAGCTGCTTCGTGGCCTAGAGCGGATGGGCTTCAACTAGACAGCACTGCACGATCAGAGTTGCCAATCTGTGCTCGGAGGTAAGCGACTCTCGACCATCTGTCGCTTCGCCGTTCCCATATCTGACGACAGCGCACTTTTCCTCACCCGCCTAATTTCGTGGCCGCGACAATAGTTAATTACACTATGGTAGCCCATGACCAAACGACATGAGCACAATGAATACCTGTACGATTTAAGTAGTATATTTGGACAGTTTGGCGGCCGCCTCCGGCTCAGGCCCTCCGCAGAGGCCTCCCCCTCCCGCGGGAAATTTAAATTTTGGCGGGATATTTGTATTTGAATTTGAATTTGTAAACAAAACCACGCGCTTTTTGACAGCTGCCATCCGCCATCTCGCATCGCTAACATCAGTCCTGCCATCTTTACGGCACAAACCCTCAACAACAACGCATCGCTAACCGCGGTGCTACCATCTTAACGGCACTATACCTTATAGGCACGTTGAGGCAAGGCCCCACACCGCTGGCTGCGCAGAAGCGTGTGGCTGGGTAAGACATGTCCATGCGCGTACCGCCATGTTGCGGGCGCTCCTTAGCTTGACGCGGAGATCGTATGGAATTCGTGCTTTAACTTAAATTTCGCACACATGAAAACATCCGCCCTACAAAATTAATGACAGCCTACACCGACTACCGTGTACATAAGCAACAAATATACATAAAATGAAGACTGCGGTAATATCAAAATATATTTCTGTTAAAAAATTTAAAAACTGAACAATCTACACACATCCTTCGGATAGCCCATAGGTGGCGCACCTAAAAAAGAAAACTTTAGCAGACTGAATAAGAAGACTGAAAAATACACTAGCGGTACCTCGAAAATGCGATCATGTCGCTCACTTTAATATAAGGATATGTTTGTAACTGATGTGTTTGAACATTGTACGTATGGAAAGAATGCCAGACTCAAAGGACGAGGATCACGTGACAATCTGTCTCTTGAGAAACCTAGACTCTACAATTTACCTTTATTGAAAATAAGAAGACATGTTCAAAAAGCAGGCTACAACTTAATAATGATTACATATCGTGAGATAAAATGTACCTGTCCCTCAGCAGACTGGAGAACACACAAATTAAATATTTACAAATTTCTGTACCGATAACAATAATCTTCAGTATCAACAAAAAAGGAAACCTGTGAAAAAAAATCTTTCTATGAAAGGTACAGCTTATGATTCCTCTCTGATTTGTCATTTCTCTGAACACATTGTTTAAAAAATTACATGACTGCAGAAATCTTCCTAAAACAATCAGAACCGGGCGAGTTGGCCGTGCGCGTAGAGGCGCGCGGCTGTGAGCTTGCATCCGGGAGATAGTAGGTTCGAATCCCACTATCGGCAGCCCTGAAGATGGTTTTCCGTGGTTTCCCATTTTCACACCAGGCAAATGCTGGGGCTGTACCTTAATTAAGGCCACGGCCGCTTCCTTCCAATTCCTAGGCCTTTCCTATCCCATCGTCGCCATAAGACCTATCTGTGTCGGTGCGACGTAAAGCCCCTAGCAAAAAAAAAAAAAAAAACAATCAGATACATGTTTTTTTCATTTTCTGAATATGAAATGCCGGCTCTGCGGTGTAGGGGTGGCGTGTCTACTTCTAACCCGGAGGCCCCGGGTGCAATCCCCGGCCAGGTTGTCAGAGATTTGTACCTGGATCTGAGTGCTGGTTCGAGGTCCGCTCAGCCTACGTGATTACCATTGCGGAGCTATCTGACGGCGAGATAACGGCCGAGGGGATTCGCCGTGCTGACCACATGACACCTCGTAATCTGGAGGCCTTCAGGCTGAGCAGCGGTCGTTTGGTAGGCCATGGACTTTCGGGCCTCTTATGCCATAGGTTTTGGTTTGGATATGAAAGAAACGTAATTGTATGAACAGAATTTATCATAATTTGTGATTTGGATTTAGGTAAATGCTGCCTGATATTTGTTACACTGGTGCTAGTCTTCTATTGTGTATTTCTTAAAATGAAATGAATGTCTAGGGCTAGTTTGAGTTTCTCTGCGTGGTTTAGGCTTAAGTTTTATTTTTTCCAAGTTGCTTTACGTGGCACCGACACAGATAGGTCTTATCCCGACGATGGGATAGGAAAGGCCTAGGAATGGGAAGGAAGACTCCGTGGCCTTAATTAAGATACATCCCCAACATTTGCCTGGCGTGAAAATGGGAAAAAACGGACTACCATCTTCCGGGCTGCCGACAGCGTGGTTCGAACCCACTACCTCCCGGATACAAGCTCATAGCTGCGCGGTCCTAACCGCACGGCTAACTCGCCCGGTTAGGCTTAAGTAAGAATGTTATAATTTAAGATGTAAAACCCTCCTCATAATATTATCTTCTTAAATATCACTGCTTCTACAAACTCATTCTGAATCAACATTATCAGAGCACATAAAAATTGAAAGTGCGTTCTAATTTTTCTCTAATATGAGCACCATGATATACACCAGAAAGAAAATAGATGAAACTGAAAGTCAAGCATTTGCAAACAAAAATATTAATATCATAGTGAACAGTTATTTTGATTAGCGTTTTCTACTGCAGACTATGATTGACAAGATTGTAATGAGCTTTATTTAGACTTTATATTGTCAGATTTTTCTGGAATAGCGTATTAACAATTGTCTTCTTTATTATAAAGCAAATGGGAAAAATTGGAGCAATGAAGACATACGATACTAATAAATCATTTTTCAGATGATTGATAATTTGAAGCAATACCTTACCCTAATACTAAAAGGTTTTATGAAGTTGTATCAATCATATCTTACGGACTCTAGGCCAAGGTTCATCAAATTTGTGATACCGCAACACAGTTCGTGTGAAAAATATGTACCATTTTTCAGAACAGCTGTTTAGTTCTAAACAATTATCTCCGATGAACTGGAAAAAGGCAAGGAAAAGGAAGAAGCCTAAATATTCTAAATTTCATGTCCATGCGTTTTATGAATTTACCACCCTATAACCTGTTTACTTATCGATTATGGTAAATGAAAGTTATTTTATAATAGTTCAATTTCTACTCACATGTGAAAAGAAATACCAGATCCCTTCCGATAGCAACCTGTACAAACGAAGGCTGGACACGAATTCACCCTTGTGAATATCTTTTCATTCTATTGGTAAGGCCTAACTTTAGACCTAATATTGCCGAAACTACTGTAATGTATCAGCTCCCACATTCCTTGCAAATATTTGACAATATATTTTCACTCCGTCACATATAACACTAAAACACATCCACTAACACACATGATTAAGATCGAAAACATGCAAGGGTCTGTAAACATTACCACGTGCTAGCCATGCATTCGAAGCTGAAGCGCCCGCAAAATGGCGATGTGCGAAGTATTCAATATTCCGCTTAGCATCAGCGCGCTCTGTGAGTCCAGATAAGTAATATTAAAGTCTTTGCGTGGTGGTAGGCAATTTCCACGTGATTTTCTTGACAGCTGCCATCCGCCATCTTGCATCGCTAACCATAGTGCTGCCCTCTTTACGGTACTGCGTTTAATTTAAAATCCACGTGATTTTTTCACAGCTGTCATCCCCCATCTTGCATCGCTAACCTTAGTGCTGCCCTCTTTACGGCACAACCTTTGAAATGAGGTGGCGGCAATTTGAAAAATTCCACGTGCTCTTGTTTGGAAACAAACCCACGTGTTTTTTGACAGCTGACAGCAACCATCCTTAATCAACCGAGCATCGTGCGGCCATCTTTAAATACATATCTTTGAAATGTAGTGGCGGGAAGTAAAAATTTCCACGTGCTTTCTTGACAGCTGTCATCCGCCATCTATAATCAACGGAGCACCGTGCTGCTATATTTGCGGAACTAAACTTTACAAGCGGGTAATTTGAAAAATTGCACGACTTTTTCCCACAGATGTCATCCACCATCTTGCATCGCAAACCTCAGTGCTGCCCTCTTTATGGCACAACCTTTGAAATGTGGCGGTGGGCAATTTGAAAAATTCGACATGCTTTTTTGACAGCTGACATCCGCCATCTTTAATCAAGAGAACACCGTGCTCCTATCTTTACGGCTACTACCTTCAGCACGTAGTAGCGGATAATTTGAAAAATTCTAAACAGCTGTCATCCGCCATCTTTAAACAACAAAGCGTCGTGCTGCTATCTTAAGCTACATTCTTTTAACACATGGTGGCTTCAATTTGAAATTCTATGTGCTTTTCTTGACAAGCTGCCATCTTTAATCAACAGAGCACCGTGCTGCTCTCTTTAGCTACATACCTTTGAAATGAGGTGGCGGGTAATTTGAAAAATTCCGTTAGCTATTATCTTTGAACAGTAAAACATTAGTGCATTCGCGAACCTAACCTCTCATCTACTATCTTGAAGGAGACTATCCTTAGTTTACGGCAAGATGCCCTTCCCGACGGTAATTAGTGCGTAGATGATACCACACAAGTTAGCGGTGGCTGTTATGGCTACATCCTCCACCTCCTCCTATGCCTCCTCTACCTCATCCTCCTCTGCCAAGGCATGAGTGGCAACGATAATATCATTGTGCATATTTAGACTTGCGGATTACAAAAGAAACATAACAACACTAGAATCGAACACTCTACTCGATGTTGCTAACATAAACATGTGATTAGAGCATTGATTGATATGTTTAGAACATTAAATAAGTGCTCAAGACTAGATTCGAAAACTGTACTCGATACGACATGTGTTTATAACATACCAAGGAATACCTTTGTTCTAAGAAGATCAGATCGCAAAAGAAGTGATTAAGACTACAATCGAACACTGTACTCGATGTCGTTATCTTCAACATGTGATTAGAACATGATTGGTGTGTCCAGATCACTAAATAAGTGATCAAGACTAGAATCGATCACTGTACAACAAGTGTGTAGAACATGTCAGGGCATACCTTTGTTCTAAGAAGATCAGATTACAAAGAGTTGATTGTAACATAAGAAGACTAGAATCGAACACTGCACTCTATGTCGTTAAATTTAACATGTAATCAAAACATTGTTTGATGTGTTCAGAACACGATACACGATCCAACATGTGTTTAGAACATGTCAGGGGTTACCCTTGTTCTAAGAAGATTAGATTAAAACATAACAAGACTAGAATCGAACACTGTTCTCGATGCCGTTAATTTTAACATGTAATCAAAACATTGTTTGATGTGTTCAGAACACAATACACGATACAACATGTGTTTAGAATATCTCAGGGGTTACCTCCGTTCTAAGATGATTAGATTACAACGGGCGTCGTGCCTTCTATGCGGCTGCAGATTTTAGTCGCTTCTTACAAGTAAAATATACAGTGGGTGCTTTTGAGTTAAGAGCACATGAATGTATACAGGAAGAAGTCAGGCATCAGATTTCAAGTTAGCATGACCTTGTAAGCAGCGGATACTGAGTAGGCACGGTCCGTGGCTCTTTACTTCGCAGAAGGGATGGAGATATTTGTCTAGCCTTGGTTTGTGTAAGTCTTCTGCAACTTCTATAGAAGACACGACGCCCATCTCTTTACTTCGCAAAAAAAGAATAGAGATATCCTTTATTTCCTTTACTCGATATCTTCATTTTTCAAAGTAACTGGTCCCCCTTCTATACTATTCCTCTGACTACTGTCATATAGAGGATAGTTGCCTAGTTGTACTTCCTCTTAAAACAATGATCACCGCTATCATCACTAACGTGCTGTATCAGGAAAATAAATTACTTTAAATAATGTCATAACGAATATTTTGTCCAAGCCTTGTCCCGTTTCCCTACGGGGTCGGGTATGAGGTGAGGTGAGATGAATCTGTCGTGGCGGGTTTTTATGACCGGATGACCTTACTGACGTCAACCTCATCAGAGGAGTTATTAGGATGATATAAATTACGTAATATATGATAGTACGGAGAGGGTGAAACCCTGTGCCGGCGCATAGCCTACTCTAGTTGAATAGAACCAAAGGGTCTGCTCAAAACTTAACGTCGCCAGCCGACGGATGAATCATCTTCAAGAGCGTCATATGGTCTCACGCCTAATGGGCTCTGCGGAGTTGTTTTAAATATAATGCAGGCTTTTGGCACACAATCTAGTTTTTTAGAAATTGTATACCGCTACCTCCTCAAGATGAAGTAAATAACTTGATATATGATAGTAGGGAGAGGGTGAAACCCGGTGCCTGCACATAGGCTACTCCTGTCGACTAGCACCAAGGAATCTGCTGAAGGCTAAACGTCACCATCGGACGGATGAATCACCAATAACAGCGTCATCTGCCGTCACTCTTTTGGAGTTTAATGCAGGCTTTTCGCACGCAATCTAGTAATTAGAAATTGTATACCACCACCTCCCCTACCCTGACGGATAAGATTCTGATGGTGAAATTCTTTTTCGACCAACAGGCCTCGAACCACCTAACCTCGGTGTCAGACCGCTTTCAGACTTCAGCGCCTTAACGATCATATCCACCAAAGATAGTCTTTCTGTCAACAACGAGCTCTGCTATGATAATCTAGGCATCACTAAAGAAGCGTGAGGTAGTTTTTTTCACACAGCTAGAAGTTTGTACTTGCATGCATTACGCTTAAGTGCGGCCAGTATCCAGTATTCGGGAGGTAGTGGGTTCGAACTACACTGTCGTCAGCCCTGAAAATAGTTTCTGTAGTTTCCCAATTTCACACCAGGCAAATGCTAGGCTGTAGCTTAATCAAGGCCACGGGTGCTTCCTTCCCACTCCTAGCCCTATCCTGCCCCATCGTCGGTCTTCCTGACAACAACGCTAAGATGCAATTACTAGAAACATAAGAATCTGTTTTACGGCCGGATGCCCTTCCTAACGCTTAAGTCTTTCAAGTAACTGGACATTAAGTTACAGGGATTTGAATCGCGGTAACCATAATTATGTTTCAAACTAAATGTGCGTGTCTGACTTGTGTATGTAGGAACAAGGTGATGTGTAATTATACTGAGTTGTCTTGGCACTTCCGTTCACGTTTTCGCAAGGTGTTGCAGAAACTCACAGTACTGCTCCCATTTGGTCTTATAACTTGGATGAGACAACATACATACAAAGATTATGATTTATTCTTTTTCCTCCTCCCGTTTTTTGCATGCAAGTATCTTAGGTGTAGTATCTCGCAACATTATTTTCCGTGTGTTCCGTTTATTGAGAGAAAGAGTGACGTGAATGCGTATATCAGTGTTCTGGACGATAACGCGTGTTTTGATGTATTTGCAATTACTGAGCGTGTTAGCTGTGCGGTATGTGTGACCTAGCGAGTTGGCTATGCAGTATGGTTTTCTTTATTTTCGCACGACGTGTGTTTGTATATCAGTGTTCTGGTCAATAACCCGTGTTGTGATGTATTTGCCAATACTGAGCGTGTTAGCTGTGCGGTATGTGTGACCGAGCGAGTTAACTACGCAGTATGGTTTTTCTATTTTTTTTCATTTTCCCACAAGACGAGGTAAATCATTTTAAGTTGTATTTTTGATATTGGCTTCTGATTTTCGCACTTAGC
The DNA here is from genome assembly GCF_040414725.1 of Anabrus simplex. NCBI lineage: Eukaryota > Metazoa > Arthropoda > Insecta > Orthoptera > Tettigoniidae > Anabrus > Anabrus simplex. The sequence goes on from NC_090266.1 coordinate 881,842,295, forward strand.
AAATCACAGAAGTAGTAGTAGTAGTAGTATTTATTCATTCATCATGTCGTTTACATATTTACAGGACTCTGTTTTATATATACATAACTCTTCTAATAACATTATTACTTGAGAAATATTAATCTTATAACTAAACCACATATATTACAGAAGTAGTAGTTTTATTATCAACATATTAATACTTAAAATAAATTGAACTTCTAACTATCTCTTGCACACATTAAATATATTATTATTATTATTATTATTATTATTATTATTATTATTATTATTATTATTATTATTATTATTATTATTATACAAAATCACACCTACCTCAACAGAGTCGAGTAGATATCAGTAAAATACCACGTAAGGTGAAACCTTGTGTGTGGTAATTTAGAATATGAATTACATAGTGAGAAATATATTTTAAATGATGCCTGAAATACGAGTATGGGTATGAGTGAATGACGGATATGATCAACAGCACATGGTGGAGCATTGAATAGAAATTGGATATGGTGACGTGATATTCTCATTTAGTTATTTCTTCCATAACAGTTTTATTATCCCTGACAAAGGATTTAAGACACTTCAGACTCATTTTCTGACCTAATAAAGTAGTTTGTAAAGAACCGGGAAGGACATTAAAGAATTTTGGAATGAAGTACAAGAAATTGCGCTTTGTTATGCTAAGTTTGGGTTTGTATAACATACAACGGTGGTTTATCTTACTGCGTGTTGAATATTCATGTTTAATGTTCTCAATTATATTTTTGTTTTTGTTAATATATTTGTATATTTCAAGGGCATAGAGCTGTTTTACATTAAATATATTTGCTTCAGCATATAATTGACTACTTGGGTATAATCTTCCTTTCTGGTACATTATTCGTAATATAAGGTTTTGAACAACCTGTATTTTATTGATTACATTTTTGTAGGCTCCTCCTCATGCCAAAATTCCGTAGCTAAGAATAGACTGAACTAAAGGGTAATAAACCTCTCTTAACAATTTTATACTGGATATGTATTTTAAGTTATGAAATATATAAACAGTTCTTCTGATTTTCTTTCTTAAATCGGTAATGTGACTTTTCCATTTCATGTTCGAATCAATTAATAATCCCAAATACTTAACATTATTTACTTTATAAATTTTGTAGCAGTTACAATTAAATTTACAGTTGATGTTGTGTACAATTAATTCATTAAAATCGTTTCGTGTATCTGTTACAGAAAAATTCATAAATTTTGTCTTTTTAATGTTTAGAAATAATTCATTATTATCTAACCATGCTTGAACTTTAAGCAGTGCTCGAGTTGCTCTCTGTCTGACGAGATTCCAGCTATCACCCTCAACATAAATGACTGTATCATCTGCATATGTTACGACGTGCGTGTGTTCGGCATTTGCTATTGTTTTCTCTAGATCATTAATAAATATAATAAACAATAAAGGACCTAATACTGTGCCTTGTGGGACACCCTTTATTATCCTCATTGGTGTGCTTAGATGTTGATTAATTTTGACATACTGTACTCGATCTGTCAAGTAACTCTCAAGCAAATCCAGCACATTACCCCTAAAGCCGTATTTTTCCAATTTCTGGAGGAGCAAGCGGTGTGACACACTATCGAATGCCTTTTCAAGGTCGAGAAATATCCCTGTGGAGAGCAGAGAAGAATTAAGATTTTCGTATATTCTCTTTGTTAAGGCGGATATAGCATCAGTCGTTCCGAGATTTTTAATGAATCCAAACTGTCTGGGCAAAAGTATTTGGTATTTTTCTAAAAATTGGTAAATATTGTTCTTTAAGCATTTCTCGAATATTTTTGATATTGTTGTAGTTATCGAAATGGGTCTGTAATTTCTAATGTCACAAATATTTCCAGACTTGTGAAGAGGTTTTACTATTGTTGTTTTAAGCTGTTTTGGAAAGTAACCTAAGGTGAAGGAATCATTGATAATATTCAGCAACGGTTCCTTTAATGACTCTATATTTTCTTTAATAATTCGAGCCGAAATATTGTCTATTCCTACAGCTTTGTTTTCATGTACTTCACTCAAACATCTCTTCAGATCGTATTCTGTTACCGGTGCAAGGAAGCAAGTATGAGGGTTGCGAGCGATATTTAATGTGGAGTCGGAAATCTGTCTGTGATGCTTTGCTTTCTCAGTGGTTTCGTTAATGAAATAATTGTTAAATTTATTAGAAATATTTATGTCATCTTTCCAGATTTCACCTTTATATCTGATTTCCTTGATCTCTTCTTTTCTAACTGACCTTTGTGTTATTTCATTGACTATGCCCCAGACCTTACCCCGGTTATTTGAATTGCGATTGATCAGATTCCTATAGTACTCAGTTTTCGTTTTCATAATTAGATCATTTAGTTTGTTCCTATATTTCCTGTACTGTTCTTTAATTTCCAAGTTATCCTTATTTTTTAAATATTGTTGATTAAGTCGGTCTCTTGTGTGAATAGATTTTACCAAACCGTAAGAAATCCATTCTGTTCTTTTGACTTCCTTTGATTTCAATTTAACAGTGGACAGGCTCATGCAGCTTTTAATTGTATTCACGAATTTATCAAGTTTGATATCTAAATCACTGCTGTTTAAGATGTCTCCCCAATTTATTTTACTTAAATGATTTTTAAGCTCAAAATGATCTATTTTAAAACAGTTACGTTGAAAATTTGGTATATTACTAGGGACCGAGGCATTTTGAATGTTACTCGTATGGCATCTGAAGCGAATGTACGTTACGTGTATTCATATTTTGTAAATTATCGTTTACTGTGAGATTTGGCTACGCGGTATGTGTAATATGTGTTTCCGTGGTTTCTGATTTTCGCACTTAGTCAATCATAGAAGTCGTACGTCACCTGTATTCATATTTTTTAAATTATCGTTTACCGAGTGAATTGACTAGGCGGTATGTGCACTATGTGTTTCCGTGGTTTCTGATTTTCGCAGTTAGCAAATGATAGAAGACGTACGTAATCAGTATTCATATTTTGTAAATTATTGCTTACCGAGCGTGTAGGCTACTCGGTATGTGTAATTAGTGTTTTCACAGTTTCTGATTTTCGCACTTAGCAAATCTTAGACGTTGTACGTTACCTGTATTCATATATTGTATATTGTGTATATTTTACCCAGCGAGTTGGCTACGCGGTATGTGTAATATGTGTTTGTATAGTGTGTGATTATCGCATTTAGCCAATCATAGAAGTTGTACTTTACCTCTATTCATATTTTGTAAATTATCGTTTACCCAGCGAGTTGAAAACGTGGTATGTGTAATATGTGTCACTATAGTTTCTGATTTTCTCACTTAGCCAATCATAGAATTCGTACGTTACCTGTATCCATATTTTGGAAACGAGCGTTTACGGAGCGACTTGGCTAAGGGGTATGTGCAATAAATTTTTCCCTGGTTTCTTATTTTCACACTTAGCTAATCATAAAGTTGTATGTTGCCTGTATTCATATTTTTGTAAATTATCGTTTACCGTGCGAGATGGCTACGCGGTATGTGTAATATGTGTCACTATAGTTTCTGATTTTCGCACTTAGCCAATCACAGAAGTCGTACGTAACCTGTATTCATATTTTGTAAATTATCTTATACCCAGCGAGTTGGCTAAGCGGTATATGCACTATGTGTTCCGTGGTTTCTGATCCTCGCTCTTAGCAAATCAGAGAAGCAGTACGTTACCTGTATTCATATTTTGTAAATTATCGTTTACCGTGAGAGTTGGCTACGAGTTATGTGTAATAGGTGTTTCCGTGGTTTCTGATTTTCGCACTTAGTCAATCATACAAGTCGTACGTTACCTGTATTCATATCTTGTAAATTATCGTTTACCGAGTGACTTGGCTAGGCGGCATGTGCACTATGTGTTCCCGTAGTTTCTGATTTTCGCAGTTAGCAAATGGCAGAAGATGTACGCAATCTGTATTCATATTTTGTAAATTATCGCTTACCGAGCGAGTAGGCTACACGGTATGTTTAATATGTGTCTCCACGGTTTCTGATCTTCGCACTTAGCAAATTATGGATGATGTGTTACCTGTATCCATATTTTGTAAATTATCATTTACCCAGCGAGAGGGCTACGCGGTGTTGGTTACTCCGTGAAGATCTTGTGTAATTGGGCTCTATGTTTTTAGAGTGTCTTCTACGTAATTTTGGACTTTATTCGTAGTTTCCAGTGAGTATTTGTGTAGTTATAAGGGTGCTTTATTGTGATTGGTGTTGTCTAGTGTGTTCGTGGTGGTTTAATTTATTTTTAAGGGTCTTATTTGTGTTTACTTTTACTGCCCTAAGTCCTCCATCTTGTTTTGTACGTTTTAATCCATAGATAACTTGCGTTGTCTAGCAACTCGCTTCTTCTAAAAAACTCCCTTTTTGTTTCATTTTTAGATTCCATGGAAACTATGTACTAGATGTACTAGATGATAAGAATTTATTCATGTAATGCATGATAAATTGCACATCACCTCATGGTACATAGGGGTTGTCTTAAATGACCCGGGTCTCCAGCTCACCAGGCCGCACCGGCTGGAACACGTTCCAGAAGATGCCCAAGTACTCCGTCAAGATGCGGACGGACCATCCAGGTTGGTTGGATGGAATACGCCTCAAGTTCCCGATGCTCGTGTTGACCTCCACTGGTTCCTGACGATGTTGAGGGTAATCAGATAAGCGAAGTGAAATGAGGCTGGTAGAATAAATGCTAACTCCGTAAATGTGCTCTTCGTCACTCGCAGAATAAATCAAAGTTCATGAAAACCTTGAGTAATGAGTTTTCTCACCACTAGTAAAATCACGAGACAAAGTTCATAAAGACTTTCAAGAATCCACTCTTTAACACTCATGGAAGTGACAAGTCCGTGGTCATGAAGACTTTCAATAATGTTATAGCTCATAAAAATTTACAAATCTATAAGTAATCACTGGCAAAGATGCTCATGGAAACTTCGAATAAATTTAGAGTTCATCACTCGTGAATATTACAAGTCTTTGAATAATCACTGGCGAAAAGTTAGAGTCCATCACTGCTAAATATGACAAGTCTTTGAATAATCACTGACGAAAAGTTAAAGACTTAAGAAAATTCAGAGTTCCTCAACACTCGTAAATATTGCAAATCCCATTTATAAAGACTTAGAAAAATTCAGAGTTCCTCAGTGAGACTATAAAGACACGAAGATAGCTTCCGACAATAATGGCAGCGAGTAGGGCCACGTTGACTACTCGACTGTCACTGATAGACTGAGATATCAGGCTATATGGAGCCCTCCTTTTATTTGGTTTGGGGACATTACGTCACATATGCCGTGAAGCCGATTATCTCCTGAATCCCTCGACGGATTTTCTTTAAATTCAAGCATTGCGACGTTTATGTAATTCCCTTTAAAATGATATGTTGATCAAGTCGCCACCACATTTAATATAGGAGTTTTAAGTTTTGATTCCATCGAATGTTCAGGAAGGTGTGACGCTTGAATCTGGAACATACGAATTCAGGCTAGCTGCACGTGGCATGACAGGCGGGTGATCTAACTAGCCCCTGCTGCTACGTTACGCATACAGCTGTTCTCAGCTTGCTTGCTCGTCCTGCTGAATGTAAACAAACCAGCCTTGCACGGAGTAAGACGCGTGGTGATAAAATACGATCAACTCTCAAAAAAATATGCATGTACAGGTCGCAACCGGTACAATAATGACTACTTGTACGGCCCAACGAAGTCGGGGTGTGTTGGATTGCCAGTTACAGAGTGTGACTCTGATTAACATCTGATCGACAATGCGTTCAAGCTCCTTACATCCACCGATTTATGCACTGCTGAGCTTGCTTTGGATGACCTGAAGATCTTGGTTCATAAGAGAATTGGTAGACCTGCTGATCAAGATGACATTTCGGCTTATGAAAACGGTCATAACGAGGGCGAGTTCAGACGGAACTCTAATCCTTTACAATCTGTCTGGACTCAAGCTCGGAAGGCATCGTCTAGAAACCAGACTACATGGGAGTTTGTAGACTTCGTCCCATCTTTAAGAGTTAATGAAAAAACCTTGTTCGGTAATGATCGTCATAAGGTGCTGAAGACCCTCAGAATTAACCTACAGTCCAAGCACCTTAATAGACTGATCAATCTGCCCAATCAAGGGAAAGTTATGGAATGTGTAGCCGCAGACACAGCTAGCTCCCACTTCTTGAGGACCGGTCTATTCACCAGATTTGCAGACTGGAGATTTATCCACCGAGCTAGGCTGAATCCCTTACCGCTCAATGGGAGTCGCCGTTCAACATCTGATGGCAACAAGAGGTGTAGGAGATACGGTTACCATAACGAAACCCTGCCTCATGTAGTCAATCATCGCATGACATACTCTGCACTCTATCAGCGGAGACACAATGCTGTAGTCAGCAGGGTTAAAAGGGCAGCTGCTATGAGATATAACATCTTCAGTGAAAAACAGGTAGTTCACGACAATCTACGACCAGACCTGGTTGTAGTAAAGGATGGTAAAGCCTTGATTCTGGACATTTTTATTCCGTTTGAGAACAGGAAATCCGCCTTCGAAGATGCCCGACAGGCCAAAAGAGACAAGTATGCGACCTTGGCGACGGCTCTTCGTTCTCCATTTACATCTGTTGAGGTGGACGCTATATTAGTTGTGTCATTAGGATCTTGGGACCCTGCTAATGATAAGGTGCTACTCTCCATCTGTAGCAAAATGTATCTCAATCTGTTCAAGAAACTGTGTGTGTCGGACACAATTAGCTTCGCGCGCGACATCTATGTGGAGCATATCACCGGTGTCCGACAGAGGTGACTAAGTACCCTTACTGGGGTTTTCTCACGGTTTCCCCCAGCCTCTCAAGGTGAATATTGGGGTAGTAAGGTCACTTGAGGCCGTGGTTGTGATTGTGAAGCAGAAAGTGACTGCTTTTCCGATCTTGACGAACTACAGCGATGTAGTGAGTTCCTTGTGTTTGTGTAGTGGAGTGTAGTGTAGTGTAGTGTAGTGTTCATGTTATAAAAGAACGGTTCTGGGCATTTTTATGCCAGTTTTTATATCATGAATTTGCAGTGCTTTTTGTTATTTTTATTGTAAATTTTCTTTAAAACATTGTTTAATAAAAATATGTTTTTCTGTAGTTTCTGATTTTCGCACTTAGCCAATCATAGAAGTCGTACGTTACCTGTATTCATATTTTGTAAATTATCGTTTACCCAGCGAGTTGGCAACGCGGCATGTGTAATATGTGTTTCCGTAATTTTCTGATTTTCACTCTTTCAAATACTTAGAAGTAACATTTACTCTGCACTCCTAGGGCTGAAGTGTCCCCTACAAGAGTTAAACAAATATCAAAATTAAAACAATAACACCAAAAATAATAACAATAAAGGCCTCAAAAATCATACTATATTATTGGTGAACGCTCGGATCACCCGCGACCAGCGGTGTTAAGAAATGAGGCGGGACCAACAGAGGGTTAAATAAGGCACTAGCGCACACACGGATATTAAAATAATTATTATCTTGGTGATATGGCAGGTGAATTGTGTAAGATTCATTTATTTTCAGCGATCGAAATTTATTATGTATACAATTATATTACCTCTCTTGTTCCTTGCTGTGTAATCCGGAGCGGTTACATAATGATTGCAGAGCAAGTGGTTGCTGACGAATGGGAGATTAACGGTGATTGTCTTAGCTAACCTAAAATAACATAAAGAATAATTATCATTTGGAAGAACTGTATCGGATGAGAAACAATTACTTGTACGGGACGAACTAGAGATGGACCAGCACAATGATTAACATATATGTTCACGTATCTAATTAGTGAGTCATCATAACTCCAATTCATGATTGATGTTTACATCGTAGTTTATGTTTCGAGTACGGTATACGCATGATCCGAATGACCTGCCGATAAACGTTAAGAGCGGTTGAATGGGCACCGGTACATATACTCCATATGCTATTTTCATTGGCTCTATTTCTGTATATAATTATAAATTCCCATTTGTTTCTTCCATTTCAGGTCGATGCAGCTACGTCGAATCACCTTAGTAACCGTATTTCCTCTGCATTAATTAGTTTATGTTGAGAAGAACCGCGTCCGAAATAGGACTACAGCATGGGAAGCCAAGACATAAAGTGTGCAATATCAGATATATTCCAAGTGTGTCCCACTTCCATATTCGCTGTTCATACAATTAATACCAGCGTGCATTTTGATTAAATAATTAAGGTTCATATTCAGATGATAATATTAATAATATTAATATTCTGTTCCGATGAGGATATTAGTTGATCGGATATTATACACCATGCTCTTGACAATGGTATTACTGACTCAATAAAAATTCTTGACTCGTGCAAGAAAATTCACATTTTGTTTCTTCCTGCTGAATGACTAATTATTCTCCAAATGATCCGTACGTAAATGCGTTGTCAACTATACGCATTTTTTATTAAAGGTACAAACAGACAAACATCTTTGCACGCGGGCCTTTCTATCTTCATCATGCTGGAATTCTAGAGGATAAATTGGGGCATATATTCGTTTAGAGGACGGCGAATTGTAGTTTGTAATAACTTACCAATGCACGTGCGCAATAAATGTCCAATTTCATTGCAATCATTTATGAGAAGACTATGAAAACAACAGATAGGGTACCCGTCACCTGAACGAATGTCCTAAATTCCGATCTGTAGTGTTTGATTGATCAATTACAATGGCTATTTTTATTAAAATATTAGCCTGTTTATTAAAGAGGTAAAAATATGGAAAAAGGTCTCCTCCAATTCGGCCTCTATCACACACATTGACTTTTGTTATTGAAATATTATAATCATACTCATTATCAAGTAATGTAGTACATCTTTTAAGAATGTAGCTACATTTACGTGCTTTTGATATCTTACCGGATAATTTATCTCCTTCCCTTTTGCGATCTTCCTCCTTCTTCTCTTTGTGTATTTCATCAGGTTCCTTTACAACCTTCTTTGGTTGTATTATTTTTTCTGCAAAAAGAGGAAAGAAATACACACAGGTTACTTCTTCGGCCCTTACAGTAAATACAAGATGGAAGCGGAAATATGACCAATACTGAATTACACTACAGTAGCGCATGACCAAACGACATGAGCACATTGAGTACCTGTACAATTTAAGCAGTGAATGTGCTTTGCGGTACCGCTGCTACCAGCTTGCCATTCTGCTAAACTGGTATTTCAAGACTTGTGCAGTGTGATTCAGTGCAGTAATTCGTGCGTTATCATGGTTTTTCCAGATTTTTCACTCTCTGTTAACTTGAAATCCTGAACCTATTTTGTACAAATATGTATCATGCTGTTGTCACTTTTAATCTCTACAGTTGAAGCTCTGTTAACCCTGAAAATTATAGGAAAGTGCAAGGAGGAATAGAGAATACTTTCATTCGTATCAGCAATTACTAATGGATGGGAAAAGGTTTGAAGTGTCTCTACGGGACTCAGCGGGGTATCCGACTTCTACCGCCCGAAGGGCAGTGTCCTGGATTGTGTGGCACTAGGTCGGGGAAACAACTGGTTAATAAGACCGATTCATGTCTTAAGAACCCTTACCTAGTGTACTCTCTCGCAGAAACTTGTTAATGCGACATTTTATGATCCATAATTGACCCTATTGAATTTTTGTTCAATGCATACTTCCTGATCCTGCAGGGAAGTTTACTTCAGGGCCACAAAATTTCAAAAAAAAATCCGCAGGATCTGCATATTTATGTAACACAAATGTGCAAAACATGTAGGCCTACAAAAATGCGGTAACTATATGTGAGATATATTTGTTACGGTATTAAAAAGCACCCTCAAGAAAATACGTTAAAGTACGTTACGGAAGGACAAGAGACGTCGATTTCATTTTGATTTTTTTCTATTGGATTTTGAAATATACGTTAACGTGTTTTGCCTTGAAAAATTTACTGAGGTTCAAATAGAGGGACTTAAATTTGTTTGGTTAATGTGTGATATTTTATAATGTAATTATGTGTGTAATTAGCATCTGGATTTAGGTATTAAGTTGTGTGACAGGGTAAAGGTGCACGTGTCGGCGTTGTTAAGATGATCCTAGTGGTTTCCTGTTGCATCAGAAAGGAAGTTTCTTGAAGTTCTAAAGATCTTTACCCATCAAAAATTCAATGGCTAAAATAACGCTATTCTTGATTGGTGAATGTAAGAGCAGGGGTGCACTAATTGGTTATCACTTGATTGCCCCATTTCCGGCTCCTGGGGACTTGGCCAGGGCGAAGATGGTGTCCGTCGCCTTTGATTCGTGTCGAGCGCAGGGAGTACTCGTCTCCACCGTCGGATGGGACCACCGACCCTCCGAGGTGAGCTCCATTTGGTTCATGTTTAGGATTTAAAACATTAAATATAAATTCTTTAAAATGCTTTTCTGCGCCTGAGGTTGCCCGGAGTACACTCCATTCGCCAAATTTACGTTCGAGTGACTTAGCCCTCGCAGCTAGTCACACCCACTCCGATTTGGAGGTATTACCCTTTTCTTTGATTGTACATACTGTGTAATCAATATGTAAATTTTAATTTCCTCCGGGATATTCTCCTAAGGTATTCCCCTCTAAGGCATGCAACCTTTTCGGAAGTTTTTTGAAAAGGCAAATACTTGATCGCTCTCTGACTAAGGATAATTAATATTTAACACGCCTTCTTTTCCTTGCTAATATCTTAACCTGAATGTGGTGTTAAGTTAACGCGTTAATTTCACATTTTTCATTGTAAATTGTGAGCTTATTTTCTTATATGTAAATTTAAGTTGATATCGTCCGCAACTACCATACGAAACTACCTTGCCATTACTTCAAATTACGACTGTTCGAAATATCTGTAACTTGTTTTAAAGTCATTGGAGTGAAGCTGGAGCTTGTACTATTGACACAGTTGGTATCTCAAAATTTGTTTATTTACTGTGTTCATTTTATTTGTACTATTTTACAGGCCTTGTTTTGTAACGTCACTTTCATTTCTTTTTAATTCAGTAAATATAGTTTTCAAATGAGATCACGTTTGATTTTGCTTTTCCGGCAACGTACAACTTTCACATGGACATTGTAATGTTCCCAACCGCTTTCCATTTCCTTTCCTTTAGTTGTCATGTTGGCTAAACTATTATTTATATATCTACGTTGTTTTCGGAGTGTTGACTTGTTTAATTTATTGACTTTAACAGTGGCGAAGTTAGGTCTCATGGCCCTCTCTTACACTTAACCACATACTTAATTAACAGATGATACGTATATAAAAGAGATGTACTATTTTATCATTAAATCAAAGATAAGCTAGAAATTGAAGATTTGAACAACATATAATTAAGAAAGAAAGCAGACTTCAACAAATAAAATTGAATAAAATTCGGAGCGTAAAGATAATGAGAAAGAGACAAAGTCATAACTAAAATAAGATACAAACTGAAAAAATAAGCAATGCATAAACAGAACACAATAACTAATAATGTAAATGGGAATATAAGTATTGCCATAAAAGTGATCTAAGTACATAAGTAGGAAGCTAAATATCATGTACATTACACTATAATAATAATAATAATAATAATAATAATAATAATAATAATAATAATAATAATAATAATAATAATAATATTTACCACAATCACACAATCTATCATACGTCATCATACACGCGAAGCAATCAGCGGTATTCAAAAGGTAATCTCCATATGCAGTCTTAAATTTCGATATTGTGTTTCGTTCCCTGACAGCAGCTGGGATTGAGTTCATAAGTCGTGACCCAACCACAACGAAGGATCTGTTACAACTTGAAGAGTCGTTTACGGGGATAGAGCGGGAAGTGCCAGATCTAGTGTTACCATAATGGAAAGAGGATAATAAATGGAATTTTGAAGAGATGTATTTGGGTAGACTTTCCTTCTGAGTTTGATATATCATCGTACGTACATGGAAATGGCGTAGCCTCTCGGGTTTTAACCAGGAAAGGAGTGTGTAGCTAGGGGTCATGCGAGCATCGGAACTCAAGTTAAAAACAAATTGAAGACCATAGTTCAATGCTCGCTGAAGTTTCATAGTTTGTTCACGGGTCGCATCTATGAGGACAATGTAGCAGTTGTCATGCATTGGTAGTATCAAGGTTTGGAGTAGTTTTACCCTTACGTCTGTGGAAAAACGTTCTTATGTCGTTTCAGAGGGTGTAGTGTCACGTAAATCTCTCTACATGTACTTCCTACCTGTTCAGACCAGTCAAGAGTTTCAGGCAGGGTTATACCTAGGTTTTTCACTTCCTTACTGAACGGGTTTACGGTGGCATTTAATGTCACCGGAGGAACAGCATAACTTTTATATATGGTGTTCAATAAATTCGGAGAACCTATAATGATTTTAGAGGTTTTGAGGGTGGAGGAGGAGAGACTTTTCACTGGCGTACACACTGAGTTGTTGAAGGTCGGAGTTAATATCTCTTATTGCATTCGATATCATATATATTAACGTGGCAGTAAATTTGCAGGTCGTCGACAAAGAGGTGATATCTATACTTTATTTTAGAGATGCCATTTATATAGAGGACAAGCAAGAGGTGACCAAGGACAGAAACTTGGGGCTTCTATCCTTCCGGATTTGCCACTGAGAAGCAGTATCTTGTACTGTAACACGTTGCATACGATATGTAATATATGCGGTGAAAAGTTTTAGAGCAACATTACCGAAATACGATTTGAGCTTCATCAACAATGTCTGGAGGTTTATCGTGCCAAAAGCACTGCTGAAGTCAAGGAATGTGAGTATTGTCACTTGCCTTTCGTCCATTGCTTGTCTGATACCCTCAGTCACTTTGAGTAAGACAGTGGCTGTGCTATGACCCTTCTTGAAGCCAGATTGCAGCGGGTCAAGAAGAGAGTGAGCCTGGAGGTATTCCAGTATTTGCGTATGTACCAATCGTTCTAACGCCTTGGAGAGAGCATGGAGAATCGAATGAGACGGTAATCGGGTAGGATTTACGAACCTGGGGTTTAGGAGGTGGAATAACATTGGCGTACTTCCAAATTTTCGGTAATGTGCAGTTTTTGAGACAGTAATTAACAATATGGGTGAGAATGTGTAGAATAGCGAAAATAATATTAGGTATGAAAGTAATAGGAATTTCATCGCCACCCCTTACTATGGATTTAATAGAATAAAAGACTTTCTTAACTTCATTAGTGCTGACGATACGAAAGACAAAGCAGGGTCAATTTTGTGGGACAGGTGCTGGGACGTGATTTACGTGTGGTCTGTTAAGCGGATTGGACTGAGCTCTCTCTTCCGTGAAATACTCATTTAAATCGTCGAGTGGAATGTCAGTTACCTGAAGCTGTTCACGTGTTTTTCCTGTGCACATGACTCGGAGTTGCCTCCAGGCATTATCCGTATTTAGGTTTCTTATTGATTCAAGAATATATTTAAGTTTATGATTGCGGATGATTCGCTTAGTTTTATTCCTAATTATTCTATACTCTTCATAGTCATTTGGGTCATGAGTACGTCTGTAATGTCGGTAAAGAGCATCACGTTGAGACATCATATTTTTAACTACAGGGGTTAGGCACGGATTAGGTTTGCGGAATATTCTGATCTGTCTCTTCAGTGCATGTTTGTTATATAGATCGTGTAATAACGAATTATATGTATTTATTCTTTCATCGCCAACGGCCGTAGCCGTGTTGAAACACCGGATCCCGTGTGATCTCCGAAGTAAAGCGACATTGGGCGTGGTCAGAAGATGGATGGGTTGCCACGCGCTGTTAGGGGGGTAAGGGAATGGAGGAGCGGAAAGGAACTGGCCACCCTACCGGACGTTAACTCCGGCTCAGCAACACCTCTGCGGAGGTTCGGACCTGCCTTCGGGCAGAATAACCCTTACCTTACCTATTCTTTCATCAATGTCTGTCAGATTTAAAATGCTATTCCACGAAAGAATGTAGGCATCGTGTCTTAATTCATAGATGTCAATATCTTTAATATTCCTGCTGTAATATACCTAGGTTTATATTTTGGAACGCGAAGTGAGTACGAAAGAAATATAAGATCGTGCGCGGACACGGCCGGTTCTGATAGTTGTCCATAGGTTACCACTTTCTGAGGGTTGTTTCTTACAATTAAGGTGTGGAAAATGTTGTTGGCAGTACGTACATGGTTAGTAGCGTCAGAGGGAAGAATAGTCAAGTCACAAGAAGAAAACAAGGCTTCTAGTTTCTTAGTATCGAATTTCATCGTAAGTAGATTTGTATTAAAGTCCCCTAATATAATGATACGTTGATAAACTGGTACAAAGTTAAGAAGGTGCGATTTAAACTCGGTCAAGTAAGATACTTTCGGTGGTCGGTAAACCACTCCAGTAAATATTTTCTCTCCTCAAGCAACTACTTCAACGAACATAAATTCCGTCCTCGGAAATTCACCGGTCGATCAGGTACAAATGGCACGGCTCTTCAGGTCATCTCTACAGTAGAGAACAATACTTCAACCCCTCTTATTTGTACGATCAAGGCGAACCATGTTGCTTGAAATTGATGGCGATTAACAGCTTTCACTAATACCTGTCAAATGGACGCTTTTATTGTTAAATATAGCCTGAATTTCGTCAATGTCTGCGAGCAAACTAGGCTGTCCATGTGACAATAGTGGATGGTATGAGGATTTAGTGAATGTTCTTGTTTCAAAAGGTTACCGGCATCTATGTTGTGTGAAGGAGTGAGGGTGTGTTCTATTCTTAGAGATGTCATTGTCATGAGGTAATATCGCAGCTACCTCACTAACGGGCACTCTTTGACTGAGACAAAGAACTCTTACCTCGATTTCCTGAACAAGTGCACTGCTGACTGGTTAAGGCACCACACAAACACACACACACACACAAAATCACACACTTAAACCGTATTATTATTATTATTATTATTATTATTATTATTATTATTATTATTATTATTAGAACAACATTTTGTGGGCACATCAAAATAGTCATATCACTCCGATAACCCACCTAACCGCCCCATATGTCAGTTCAGTTCATTAGGTGAGCTAATGTAGAGCTTTCTCCCGTCTCTCAAACGAGCGATATTGCGGCCGTCCTGCGTCGAAACTTGCAGCATACCCCAGAATTCCCGAACTTTACGAAGTTCTTCTATCCTTGTGAACGTCAGAGATTCGCTTGTTAATAATTTGGTACATTTAAGAGCTCGCTTGACACGCCAGATGCGGTCTCTTTCATGGTACCTTAGGAATTTAATGATGATCGGCCTATTACCTGCGGACACCACATCAGCTACTGTCCTCTTCATACGGCCCCTTCTATGACATAGATCGATACTGTCTATAGACAATTCGATGTTCAGACTGTTTTTAAAGTTCCCAACGCCACAGCGTACGTGTTCTCGTTGGGGGTCTCACAGACACCATGAAGGAGTAGGCAGTTCCTTCTGCTGTGTTGCTCTGCCTCGTCAATCAGGATGTCCTGCTGGCCGAGACGTTCCAGTAGATGGCTTACCTCCTTTTTCATTTCACTTAATTCCTCTGAAATTATTTCGCGAAAGTCCTGGAACTCCGAAGCGAGGCCATTTATGTGCGCCTGGGTTGGCAGCACTGGTCGCGCCAGCAGCCATTGCTTCCTCTAGGCGTGGTTGGAATTCTGCCTCGCTCCTCGAACTTCGAAAGACGTTCATTTACTGCCTTCAGCATTATAGCACTTCAGGGCTATTGAAGTTCATACTTAAATAAAGCACCAGCACACCCACGACGAATGGGAGATTAACGACGATTGTCTTAGCTAACCTAAAATAACATAAAAAATAATTATCATTGGGAAGAACTGTATTGGATGAGAAACTATTACTTTTACGGGATGAACTTGAAATGGACCAGCACAGTGATTATCGTAGATGTTCACGTATCTAATAAGTGAGTCATCATACTGCCGATTCATGATTGATTTTCACATCGCAATTTATGTTTCGAGTACGGTATACGCATGATCCGAATGACCTGCCGATATCAGAGTTTTGGAGGACGTGGACAACTAGAGACTCACGGCCCTGGTAGAATAAACGTTAAGAGTGTTTGAATGTGTACCGGTACATATACTGTATATCCTTTTTCATTTGTTCTATTTCTATATTTATAAATTCCCATTTGTTTCTTCTATATCAGGTCGATGCAGCTACGTTGAATTACCTTAGTAATCGTATTTCCTCTGCATTAATTACCTTATATTGAGAAGAACCGTGTCCGAAGAAGGACTACAGCATGGGAAGCCAAGACATAAAGCGTGCAATATCAGATATATACCAAGTGTGTCCAACTTCCACAATCGCTGTTCATAGAATTAAACCACCGTGCATTTTGATTAAATAATTCATGTTTATATTCAGATGATAATATTAATAATATTAATATTCTGTTCCGATTAGGATAGTAGTTGATCGCATATTATACACCATGCTCTTAACAGTGATATTACAGGCTCAATAAAAATTCTTGACTCGTGCAAGAAAATTCACATTTAGTTTCTTCCTATTGAATGTGTAATTATTCTCCAAATGATCCATACGTAAATACGTTGTAAATTATACGTATTTTTTATTAAAGGTACAAACAAACGAACATATGTATCTTTACAAGTAGGCCTCTCTATCTTCATCATGCTGGAATTCTAGAGGATAAATTGGGGCAAATATTCGTTTAGAGGAGGGCGAATTGTAGTTTGTAATAACTTACCAATGCACGTGCGCAATAAATTTCCAATTTCATTGCAATCATTTATGAGAAGGCTATGAAAACAACAGATAGGGTACCCGTCACCTGAACGACTGCCCTAAATTCCGATCAGTAGTGACGGTTTGATCAAGTACAATGGCTTTTTTTATTTAAAGATTAGTTATCAGCTTTTCTATTAAAGAGGTAAAAATATGGAAATAGGTCTCCTCCAATTAGGCCTATATTACATACATTGATTTTTGTTATTTAAAGATTATAATCATACTCATTATCAAGACGTATAGTACATCTTTCAAGAAAGTAGCCTACATTTACATGCTTTTGATATCTTACGGGATAATTTACCACCTTCCCAGGGCAAGATGGTGTCCGTCGCCTTTGATTCGTGTCGAGCGCTGGGAGTAGTCGTCTCCTCCGTCTTTTGGGACCACCGGCCTTCCGAGGTGAGCTTCATTGGGTTCATGTTTCGGATTTAAACCTTTAAATGTACATTCTTCTTCTAAAGTCCTTTCTGCTCCATTCTCATATTTTACGTTCGAATGACTTAGCCCTCGTATTCTGATAAAAAATAATCATGAAGGTAGCGAGACTCAAAATTTGAACTAAAAGTAAATCTACAATCACGGATACCTTGTATATTTCTTGGATATGGTATGTGCACGGATTTGTAGTCATAGTTAGTTTGGTGCGGACACAGTTACTAGAGACATTTTTCGTCATGTTCTTATATTTCAGCATTTGATTTATGTGTTTTTTAAATTGATTGTGTGAGATAAGACGCTGAACTTGTTTGCATCAAGTGTTGTCTTCTCCAAGTGTGTTGCTGAATGGTGAAGCGTATAGGAAAATTTCTATTTCTGAATTAATTATATTAATGTATTGAAAAGTCAATGGTCAAATATAGGCAATGATTCCTATTATTTTATGAAATATTTCAAGAGAGTGCAATAGGGCGACAGCAAGGTGGTAATCAAGGTAATCATTGGATGCGAATGTCGGGCGCAGATCTTCTTCATTTAAGGGTATTTATACAAAGGGAGCTCGTGATGCGTATGATTTAGTGGCTTCCAAATGCCAGAAATGATTATCTATAATGTGAGATAGAGGTAATATGATGTAAAATTGTGGTTGAAAGTCGTCGTAATATGAATGCATTGGTATGAAGGATAATGAATGTAATGACTTTGTTAAATGGAATTAAATGAATTAGTTTATGATATTAGCAATTGAAGACGTCGCGGGGTTACATTAATTCGATAATAAATGGTTTTAATATCAAACGCTATTTAGCGCTAAGTATTTTCGTTAAAGTTTTAATAATTCAGAGGTATATTTGCGCTGTAATGTGATAATTTGATGCTATTTAGGTATATATGAAATTTGCCCATATTAAGGAAGATGGTTGTTGTAGATTTAATCGGGGTATTCTTCAGAAGCATTTTATGGCCGTAAGTCATTCGAATGAACTGTATTGGATGAGAAACAATTACTGGTGCGGGATGAACTACAGATGGACAAGCACAGTGATGAACATGGATGATCGCTTATATAATAAGTGAGTCATCATACTGCCGGTTCATGATTGATTTTCACGTCGTAGTTTATATTTTGAGTTCGGTATACGCATGGTCTGGATGCAAAGTCGACATCGGAATTTTGGAGAACATGGACCGCCATAGACACACAGCCCTGGCGGAATAAACGTTAAGTGTGGTTGAACGTGGACCGTTACATATATATATATATATATATATATTCCCATGCGTTCTTTTTATTTCAGGTCGATGCACCTACGTTAAATTACCTTAGTAATCGTATATACTTTGCAGTAATTAGATTATTTTGAGAAGAATCGGGGCCAAACTACGAGTACAGCATGGGAATCCAAGACAAATAACGTGCTATATCATATATATGCGAGTGTGCCCCACTTCCACAATCGTTGTTCATAAAATTAATACCACAGTGTATTTTGATTAAATTTGTAATGTATTTATTCAGATAATAATATTAATAATGTTAACATTCTGTTCCGATTATGATATCAGGTGATCGCATATTCTACACTATGCTGTTAACAACGGTCTTACTGACTCAATAAAAATTGTTGACTCGTGCAAGAAAATTCATATCGTCGCCAAATATAGCTAAAGTAATTTTTTACTTGTTAAAGGTAGGAAAATACGAACATGAGTAATTGAGTATCTTTCCACGTCGGCCTATATCTTCATCGTGTTGGAATTCAAGAGGAGAAATTGTGGCAAAGAATCGTTTATAGGAAGGCGAATTAAGGTTTGGAATAACATACCAAGGGATATGTCCAATGCATTTCCGATTTCTTTTGCAATCATTATGAGAAGGCTGGGAAAACAACAGATAGGGAATCGGCCACCTGGGCGACTGCTCCAAATGCAGAGCAGTAGTAATTGATAGATCAAACACATTGATTTCTGTTAATTAAGGATTAGTTATTAGCTTTTCTATTAGAGGGAAGTATCTGAAAATAAGTATCTTCCAAGAGGGCCTATATCAAACATATTGGTTTATGCTATTTCAAGATTAATTAGTACATTATCCTCCTTAGGAATAACACCATATATCAAGACATACTGTACCGCCTTTAAAAAAGTACACTTACGTGCTTTCGGTGTTGGTTTTTTAACGGATACGCTATCTTGTTTCTCCATCTGACCTTCCTTCTTCTTTTCCTTGGGTTCTTCCTGATGTTCCTTTTCATCCTTCAACGGTTGTTCTTTTAATGTTTCTACAAGAAAAGGACAAATATACACAGGTTACTTCTTCTGCTATAATAGCAAGGACAAAATGACAATGTGAATATTATAACTAGTTAATTACACTACAATTTCCCATGATGAACTGCCGTGAGCATAATGAGTACCTGTACTTCTTAGCAGTGGAATTACTTTGTGGCAGCGCTGTTATCAGCTTGCCATTCTGCCAGGCTGGTATTTCATGACTTACGCAGTGTGATTCAGTGCAGTAATTCTTGTTATACCTTGCCCTACCAATAATTTTCGCTCTCTGCTATCCTGAAATTCTTAAAGTATTCGGTATAACCCTTCTACTCTGAATGGGACTAATCGACCCAGATTTCATTGTGAATTGCTTGTAGCTGATAAATTATGGAATGTATATCCACAAAACCTTGTTTATTTGCTCGTCTCGTTTAGTAGTTATTGACATGTTTTAAAAATAAATTTCGTTTGCTGCCTATTCGATCCGTTCAAAAAATTACATACATGATGAATGGGTCTAATCGACCCATCCATTAATTTCAATACTGCACTATCTGCCGGTCACAACCGAAACAACGTTTGACTACCTCCACCACTAGGGAGTGCTGCAGTAAAGAAAGTAATAATCTCTTCCTTCTTTCCGTGTTCAAATATGGCTGGTCATCAGCGGTTATGTGAGAAATCTATACGAAATACATTGTATGAAATTGGTGAGAGTGAACATGAAGAGGGAGCTGACAACATATTTGCTGATCCTGATTTTGTGTTTCCTGACGAAAATGATGACGAAGTTTACGTTTATCTCGGAGAAGACGAAAGTGATGAGCTCCAAGTATCTGATAAAGAACTACAAGATGAGGTTGTCTCTGTACAACAAGAAGTGTACATACCTCGAAATGCGACAGAATGGAGAAAACAACCCTATTCACAATGAAGTGTAAGGTACGTTCAGCATATAATATGAACTATGGTACTGATTCATTTACATTATGTAATACCTATATCTATAGGCCTATAACCTATAACATCATCAAGCATTAAGTAGGTTATATTTATAATACTTCTGAGAAACGTAAATTTCAATTATGTGTATTTCAGATTGGGTAACAAAATGAGAATTGCACCTGGACTCACAAGATATGCTCTTCAGAGGATAGATGGTTCCCAGATGTCGGCAATGAAGTTATTCAATACTGATAAAATGCTGGAAGTATTTTACGGGAAACAAATCTTAAAATGGAGATGGTTTTTGTAGATAAATGGAAAAAACTGCAAACCCATTTCCCCGATAGAGCTTGAAGCATTTTTAGGTATGTACGATTTACAAATTTTAGTAATTATTGAGAATCTGTCTTTATTGTTGACTGCTAATGATCACAACAAACAATGACACGCAGTTATCTCTATTTAGAGGCTTGGTTTTGCTGACTGTAGTCTACAAATCAGCGGGCGAATAACTTCAAGAATTATGGAATATAGCAGACGGTAGCCCTGTCTTTCGAGCTTCAATGTCTGTTCAACCGTTCCAAATGATAACTCAGTTTTTGAGGGTCGATAATAAGGAAGAGAGATAAGCCCTTAGACGTGATGACAAGTTAGCAGTAATGATGGATGTGTTTCACATTTGAATTTGTAAACAAAGCCACGCGCTTTTTGACAGCTGCCATCCGCCATCTCGCATCGCTAACCTCAGTGCTGCCATCTTTACGCCACATTCACTAAAAAACAACGCATCGCTAACCGCAGTGCTACAACCTTAACGGCACTAAACCTTATAGGCACGTGGTGGTAGGCAATTTCCACGTGCTTTTTTGACAGCTGTTATCCACCATCTTGCATTGCAAACCTCATTAATGCTATCTTTAGCTACTACCTTTGAAATGTGGTGGTGGGCAGTTTGAAAAATTCGACATGCTTTTTTGACAGCTGACATCCGCCATCTTTAATCAAGAGAGCACCGTGCTCCTATCATTACGGCTACTACCTTAAGCACGTAGTAGTGGATAATTTGAAAAATTCTAAACAGCTGTCATCCGCCGTCTTTAAACAACAAAGCGTCGTGCTGCTATCTTAAGCTACATTCCTTTAACACATGGTGGCTTCAATTTGAAATTCTATGTGCTTTTGTTGACAAGCTGCCATCTTTAATCAACAGAGCACCGTGCTGCTCTCTTAAGCTACATACCTTTGAAATGAGGTGGCGGTTAATTTGAAAAATTCCGTTAGGTATTATCTTTGAACAGTAAAACATTAGTGCATGCGTGAACCTAACCTCTCATCTACCATCTTGAAGGAGACCATCCTTAGTTTACGGCAAGATGCCCTACCCGACGGTAATTAGTGCATAGAGGATACTACACAAGATAGCGGTGGCTGATATGGCTACATCCTCCACCTCCTCCTATGCCTCCTCTACCTCCTCTACCTCCTCCTCCTCTGCCAAAGAATGAGCGGCAACGATAATATCATTGTGCATATTTAGACTTGCGCATTACAAAAGAAACATAACAAGACTAGAATCGAACACTCTACTCGATGTTGCTAACATCAACTTGTGATGAGAGAATTGATTGATGTGTTTAGAACACTAAATAAGTGCTCAAGACTAGATTCGAACACTGTACTCGATACAACATGTGTTTAGAACATGCCAAGGAATACCTTTGTTCTAAGAAGATCAGATCGCGAAAGAAGTTATTAAGACTACAATCGAACATTGCACTCGATGTCGTTATCTTCAACATGTGATTAGAACATGATTGGTGTGTCCAGATCACTAAATAAGTGATCAAGACTAGAATCGATCACTGTACAACAAGTGTTTAGAACATGTCAGAGGATACCTTCGTTCTAAGAAGATCAGATTACGAAGAATTGATTGAAACGAAACATGACTAGAATCGAACACTGCGCTCTATGTCGTTAACTTTAACATGTAATCAAAACAGTGTTTGATGTCTTCAGAACATGATACACGATCCAACATGTGTTTAGAACCTGTCGGGGGTTACCTTTGTTCTAAGAAGATTAGATTAAAACATAACAAGACTAGAATCGAACACTGTACTCGATGCCGTTAACTTTAACATGTAAACAAAACATTGTTTAATGTGTTCAGGACACGATACACGATACAGCATGTGTTTAGAATATGTCAGGATTACCTTCGTTGTAAGATGATTAGATTAAAACGGGCGTCGTGTCTTCTATGCGGTTGCAGATTTTAGTCGCTTCTTACAAGTAAAATATACAGTGGGTGCTTTTGAGTTAAGAGCACATGAATGTGTACAGGAAGAAGTCAGGCATCAGATTTCATTCAAGTTAGCATGACCTTGTAAGGAGCGGATACTGAGTAGGCACCGTGCGTGGCTCTTTACTTCGCAGAAGGGATGGAGATATTTGTCTAGCTTTGGTTTGTGCAAGTCTTCTGCACTTCATAGAGGACACGACGCCCGTCTCTTTACTTCGCAAAAAAGAATAGAGATTTCCTTTACTTCCTTTACTCGATATCTTCATTTTTCAAAGTAACTGGTCCCCCTCTATACTATTCCTCTGACTAGTGTCATATAGAGGATAGTTGCCTAGTTGTACTTCCTCTTAAAACAATGATCACCGCTATCATCACTAACGTGCTGTATCAGGAAAATAAATTACTTTAAATAATGTCATAACGAATATTTTGTCCAAGCCTTGTCCCGTTTCTCTACGGGGTCGGGTATGAGGTGAGGTGAGATGAATTTGTCGTGGCGTGGTTTTATGACCGGATGCCCTTACTGACGTCAACCTCATCAGAGGAGTTATTAGGATGACATGAATTACGTAATATATTGTAGTAGGGAGAGGGTAAAACCCTGAGCCGGCACATAGCATACTTCAGTTGAATAGAACCAAAGGGTCTGCTCAAAACTTAACGGCGCCATCCGACGGTTGAATCATCTTCAACAGCGTCATATGGCCTCCCTCCATATGGGCTCTGCGGAGAGGTTTGAAATATAATGCAGGCTTTTGGCACACAATCTAGTTTTTAGAAATTGTATACCACTACCTCCCCAAGATGAAGTAAATAACGTGATATATGATAGTAGGGAGAGGGTGAAACCCGGTGCCTGCACATAGGCTACTCCTGTCGACTAGCACCAAGGGATCTGCTGAAGGCTAATCGCCTTCATCGGACGGGTGAATCACCAATAACAGCGTCATCTGCCGTCACTCTTTTGGAGTTTAATGCTGGCTTTTCGCACGCAATCTAGTAATTAGAAATTGTATACCACCACCTCCCCTACCCTGACGGATAAGATTCTGATGGTGAAATTCTTTTTCGACCAACAGGCCTCGAACCACCTAACCTCGGTGTCAGACCACTTTCAGACTTCAGCGCCTTAACGATCATATCCACCAAAGATAGTCTTTCTGTCAACAACGAGCTCTGCTATGATAATCTAGGCATCACTAAAGAAGCGTGAGGTAGTTTTTTTCACACAGCTAGAAGTTTGTACTTGCATGCATAACGCTTAAGTGCGACAGGTATCCTGTATTTGGGAGGAAGTGGATTCGAACTACACTGTCGTCAGCCCTGAAAATAGTTTCTGTAGTTTCCCAAATTCACACCAGGCAATGCTAGGCTGTAGCTTAATTAAGGCCACGGGTGCTTGATTTCCGCTCCTAGCCCTATCCTGCCCCATCGTCGGTCTTCCTGACAACAACGCTAAGATGCAATTACTAGAAACATAAGAATCTGTTTTACGGCCGGATGGTCTTCCTAACGCGTAATTCTATCAAGTAACTGGACATTAAGTTACCGGGATTTGAATCGCGGTAACCATCATTATATTACAAACTAAATGTGCGTGTCTGACTTGTGTATGTAGGAACAAGGTGATGTGTAATTATGCTGAGTTGTCTTGGCACTTCCGTTCACGTTTTCGCAAGGTGTTGCAGAAACTCACAGGACTGCTCCCATTTGGTCTTATAACTTGGAAGAGACAACATGCATACAAAGATTATGATTTATTCTTTTTCCTCCTCCCTTTTTTTTGCATGTATTTATCTTAGGTGTAGTATCTCACAACATTCTTGTCCGTGTGTTCCGTTTATTGAGAGAAAGAGTGACGTGAATGCGTATATCAGTGTTCTGGACGATAACGCGTGTTGTGATGTATTTGCAATTACTGAGCGTGTTAGCTGTGCGGTATGTGTGACCGAGCGTGTTGGTTATGCAGTATGGTTTTTTATTTGCGCAGGACGTGTATATGTATATCAGTGTTGTATTCGATAACCCGTGTTGTGATATATTTGCCAATACTGAGCGTGTTTGCTGTGCGGTATGTGTGACCGAGCGAGTTAACTACGCAGTATGGTTTCCCTACTTTTTCATTTTAGCACAAGACGAGGTAAATCATTTGATGTTGTATTTCTGATATATTCATATTATCGTTTACCGAGCGAATTGGCTACGTGGTGTGGGCACTGTCTGTTTTCGCGGTTTCTTATTTTCACATTTAGCAAATGATAGAAGATGTACGTAATCTGTATTCATGTTTTGTAAATTATGGTTTACCGAATGACTTGGCTAGGCGGTAAGTGCACTATGTGTTTCCGTAGTACCTGATTTTCGCATTTAGCAAATGATAGAAGGCGTACGGAATCAGTATACATATTTTGTAAATTATCGCTTAGCGAGCGAGTAGGCTACTCCTTATGTGTAATTATGCAGATTATAGAAGATATGTTACCTGTATTCATATTTTGTAAATTATCATTTACCCAGCGAGTTGGCTACGCGGTAAGTATAATATGTGTTTCTATAATGTCTGACTTCCGCACACAAACGATAGAAGGTGTACGTAATCTATATTTATATTTTGTAAATTATCGTTTACCGTGAGAGTTGGGTACGCGGTATCTGTAATACTTGTTTCCGCGGTTTCTGATTTTCGCACATGGCAAATCATAGATGTTGTTCGTTACCTGTATTCATATTTTGTAAATTATCGTTTACCCTGAGAGTTGGCTACGCGGTATGTGTATATATGTCACTGTAGTTTCTGATATTCGCACTTAGCCAATCATAGAAGTAGTACGTTACCTGTATTCATATTTTGGAAATTATCGTTCACCCAGCAAATTAGCAACGCGGCATGTGTAATATGTGTTTCCGTAGTTTTCCGATTTTTACACTTTCAAATCCTTAGAAGTAACTATAACTCTGCTCCCCTAGGGCTGAAGTGTCCCCTACAAGAGTTAAATAAATATCAAAATTAATATAATAACACCAAAAATAATAACAATGAAGGCCATCATATTATATTACTGGTGAGCGCTCCGCTCGCCCGCGACCAGCGCTGTTAAGAAATTGGGCGCGACCAACAGAGGGTTAAATAAAGCACAAGCACAAACAGGAATATTGAAATAATTACTATCTGGCTGATATGGCAGGTGGATTGTGTAAGATTCATTTATTTTCAGCGATCGAAATATATTATGTATACTGTTATATTACCTCTCTTGTTCCTTGCTGTGTAATCAGTAACGGTTACATTATGATTGCAGATCAAGTGGTTGCTGACGAACGGGAGACTAACGGTGATTGCCTTAGCTAACCTAAGATAACACAAAGAATAAATTTGGAGGACGTGGACAACCAGAGGCTCACGGCCCAGTTAGAATAAACGTTAAGAGTGGTTGAATTATACATCATACTGTATACGCTTCTTTCATTTGTTCTATTTTATATATAAATTCCCATTTGTTTTTTTCAGGTCGCAGCAGCTACGTTGAATTACCTTAGTAATCGTATTTCCCCTGCATTAATTAATTTATGTTGAGAAGAACCGTGTCCGAAGTAGGAAAACAGTGTGGGAAGCCAAGAAATTAAGCGTGCAATATCAGATATATTCCAACTGTGTCCCACTTCAACAATCGCTGTTCATATAATTAATACCAGCGGGAATTTTGATTAAATAATTAAGGTTCAAATTCAGATGATAATATTAATGATATTAATATTCTGTTCCGATTAGGATAATAGTTGATCACATATTATACACCATGCTCTAAACAATGGTATTACTGACTCAATAAAAATTCTTGACTCGTGCAAGATAATCACATTTTGTTTCTTCCTACTGAATGACTAATTATTCTCCAAATGATCCATATGTAAATGCGTTGTCAATTATACACATTTTTATTAAAGGTACAAACAGACGAACATAGGTATCTTTGCACGTAGGCCTCTCTATCTTCATCATGATGGAATTCTATAGGATAACTTGTGTCAAATATTTGTTTAAAGGACGGCGAATTGCAGTTTGTAATAACTTACCAAAGCATATGCGCAAAAAACTTCCAATTTCATTGCAATCATTTATGAGAAGGCTATGGAAACAACAGATAGGGTACCCGTCACCTGAACGACTGCCCTAAATGCTGATCAGTAGTGACAGATTGATCAAGCAAAATGCCTCTCTTTATTTAAAGATTAGTTATCAGTTTTTCTATTAAAGAGGTAAAAATATGAAAATAAGTCTCCTCCAATTAGGCCTATATCACACACATTGATTTTTGTTATTTAAAGATTATAAACCTAATCATTATCAAGACATATAGTACACCCTTTTAGAAAGTAGTCTACATTTACCTGCTTTTCATATCTTACCGGATAATATACCTCCTTCCGTTTTGCGATCTTCCTCCTTCTTCTCTTTGTGTTTTTTATCAGGTTCCTTTTCAACCTTCTGTGGTTGTTGTTTTAAAATTTCTACAAAAGAAGAAAAGAAATACACACAGGTTACTTCTTCGCCCCTTACAGTAAAGACAACATGGAAGCGCAAAGATGACCAATACTGAACTACACTACAGTAGCGCATGACCAAACGACATGAGCACATTGAGTACCTGTACAATTTAAGCAGTGAATGTGCTTTGCGGCTCCGCTGCTACCAGCTTGCCATTCCGTTAAGCTGGAATTTCAAGACTTGTGCAGTGTGATTCAGTGCAGTAATTCGTGCGTTATCTTGATTTTCCAGATTTTTCACTCCCTGTTAGTCTGAAATCCGGAACCTATATTGTACAAATATTTCTCATGCTGTTGTCATTTTTAATCTCTACAGTTGAAGCTCTGTTATACCCTCAAAATTATAGGAAAATGCAAGGAGAAATAGAGAATCTTTTCATTCGTATAAGCAATTACTAATAGATGGGAAAAGGTTTTAAGTGTCTCAACGGGACTCAGCGGGGTATCTAACTTCTACCGCTGGAAGGCAGTGTCCTGGATTGTGTGGCACTAGGTCGTGGAAACAACGGGTTAACAAGACCGATTCATCTCTTAAGAACTCTCACTTAGTGTACTCTTTAGCAGAAACTTGTTAATACATTTTATGGTCCATAAGTGATCTTACGGACTTTTGTTAAGTGCATATTTCCTGATCCTGCAGAGATGTCTTCTTCAGGACGAAAAAATTTCGAAAAAATCTGCAGGATCTGTGTATTTATGTATCACCAATGTGCAAAACATGTAGGCCTACAAACGGGCGGTAACTATATATGAGATATATTTGTTACTGTATTAAAAAGCAAACTCAGGGAAAGACGTTAAAGTACGTTACGGAAGGACAAGAGACGTCGATTTCATTTTGATTTTTTTATTTGATTTTCAAATATATGTTCACTTGTTTCACCTTGAAAAAATGACTGAGGACCAGGTAGGGAAATTTAAATTTGTTCGGTAATTGTGTAAAATTTTATACTGTAATTATGTGACTGATTAGCATATGGATTTAGGTAATAAGATTTGTGGTAGGGTGTAGGTGCCCGTGTCGGCGTTGTTAAGATGATTCTAGTGGTTTCCTGTGGCATCAGAAAGGAAGTTTCTGGAAGTTCTAAAGAACTTTACCCATCAAAAATTCATTGGCTAAAATAACGAAATCTTTGATTGGTGAATGTAAGAGCCGGGAGTGCGCTAATTGCTTATCACTTGATTGCCCCATTTCCGGCTCCTGGAGACTTCGCCAGGGCAAGATGGTGTCCGTCGCCTTTGATTCGTGTCGAGCGCTGGGAGTAGTCGTCTCCTCCGTCTTTTGGGACCACGGGCCTTCCGAGGTGAGCTTCATTGGGTTCATGTTTCGGATTTAAACCTTTAAATGTACATTCTTCTTCTAAAGTCCTTTCTGCTCCATTCTCATATTTTACGTTCGAATGACTTAGCCCTCGTATTCTGATAAAAAATAATCATGAAGGTCGCGAGACTCAAAATTTGAACTAAAAGTAAATCTACAATCACGGATACCTTGTATATTTCTTGGATATGGTATGTGCACGGATTTGTAGTCATAGTTAGTTTGGTGCGGACACAGTTACGAGAGACATTTTTCGTCATGTTCTTATATTTCAGCATTTGATTTATGTGTTTTTTAAATTGATTGTGTGAGATACAGCGCTGAACTTGTTTGCATCAAGTGTTGTCTTCTCCAAGTTTGTTGCTGAATGGTGAAGCGTATAGGAAAATTCCTATTTCTGAATTAATTATATTAATGTATCGAAAAGTCAATGGTCAAATATAGGCAATGATTCCTATTATTTTATGAAATATTTCAAGAGAGTGCAATAGGGCGACAGCAAGGTGGTAATCAAGGTAATCATTGGATGCGAATGTCGGGCGCAGATCTTCTTCATTTAAGGGTATTTATACAAAGGGAGCTCGTGATGCGTACGATTTAGTGGCTTCCAAATGCCAGAAATGATTATCTATAATGTGAGATAGAGGTAATATGATGTAAAATTGTGGTTGAAAGTCGTCGTAATATGAATGCATTGGTATGAAGGATAATGAATGTAATGACTTTGTTAAATGGAATTAAATGAATTAGTTTATGATATTAGCAATTGAAGACGTCGCGTGGTTACATTAGATCGATAATAAATGGTTTTAATATCAATTGCTATTTAGCGCTAAGTATTTTCGTTAAAGTTTTAATAATTCAGAGGTATATTTGCGCTGTTATGTGATAATTTGATGCTATTTAGGTATATATGAAATTTGCCCATATTAAGGAAGATGGTTGTTGTAGATTTAATCGGGGTATTCTTCAGAAGCATTTTATGGCCGTAAGTCATTCGAATGAACTGTATTGGATGAGAAACAATTACTGGTGCGGGATGAACTACAGATGGACAAGCACAGTGATGAACATGGATGTTCGCTTATATAATAAGTGAGTCATCATACTGCCGGTTCATGATTGATTTTCACGTCGTAGTTTATATTTTGAGTTCGGTATACGCATGGTCTGGATGCAAAATCGACATCGGAATTTTGGAGAACATGGACCGCCATAGACACACAGCCCTGGCGGAATAAACGTTAAGTGTGGTTGAACGTGGACCGTTACATATATATATATATATATTCCCATGCGTTCTTTTTATTTCAGGTCGATGCACCTACGTTAAATTACCTTAGTAATCGTATATACTTTGCAGTAATTAGATTATTTTGAGAAGAATCGGGGCCAAACTACGAGTACAGCATGGGAATCCAAGACAAATAACGTGCTATATCATATATATGCGAGTGTGCCCCACTTCCACAATCGTTGTTCATAAAATTAATACCACAGTGCATTTTGATTAAATTTGTAATGTATTTATTCAGATAATAATATTAATAATGTTAACATTCTGTTCCGATTATGATATCAGGTGATCGCATATTCTACACTATGCTGTTAACAACGGTCTTACTGACTCAATAAAAATTGTTGACTCGTGCAAGAAAATTCATATCGTCGCCAAATATAGCTAAAGTAATTTTTTACTTGTTAAAGGTAGGAAAATACGAACATGAGTAATTGAGTATCTTTCCACGTCGGCCTATATCTTCATCGTGTTGGAATTCAAAGGGAGAAATTGTGGCAAAGAATCGTTTATAGGAAGGCGAATTAAGGTGTGGAATAACATACCAAGGGATATGTCCAATGCATTTCAGATTTCTTTTGCAATCATTATGAGAAGGCTGGGAAAACAACAGATAGGGAATCGGCCACCTGGGCGACTGCTCCAAATGCAGAGCAGTAGTAATTGATAGATCAAACACATTGATTTCTGTTAATTAAGGATTAGTTATTAGCTTTTCTATTAGAGGGAAGTATCTGAAAATAAGTATCTTCCAAGAGGGCCTATATCAAACATATTGGTTTATGCTATTTCAAGATTAATTAGTACATTATCCTCCTTAGGAATAACACCATATATCAAGACATACTGTACCGCCTTTAAAAAAGTACACTTACGTGCTTTCGGTGTTGGTTTTTTAACGGATACGCTATCTTGTTTCTCCATCTGACCTTCCTTCTTCTTTTCCTTGGGTTCTTCCTGATGTTCCTTTTCATCCTTCAACGGTTGTTCTTTTAATGTTTCTACAAGAAAAGGACAAATATACACAGGTTACTTCTTCTGCTATAATAGCAAGGACAAAATGACAATGTGAATATTATAACTAGTTAATTACACTACAAATTCCCATGATGAACTGCCGTGAGCATAATGAGTACCTGTACTTCTTAGCAGTGGAATTACTTTGTGGCAGCGCTGTTATCAGCTTGCCATTCTGCCAGGCTGGTATTTCATGACTTACGCAGTGTGATTCAGTGCAGTAATTCTTGTTATACCTTGCCCTACCAATAATTTTCGCTCTCTGCTATCCTGAAATTCTTAAAGTATTCGGTATAACCCTTCTACTCTGAATGGGACTAATCGACCCAGATTTCATTGTGAATTGCTTGTAGCTGATAAATTATGGAATGTATATCCACAAAACCTTGTTTATTTGCTCGTCTCGTTTAGTAGTTATTGACATGTTTTAAAAATAAATTTCGTTTGCTGCCTATTCGATCCGTTCAAAAAATTACATACATGATGAATGGGTCTAATCGACCCATCCATTAATTTCAATACTGCACTATCTGCCGGTCACAACCGAAACAACGTTGGACTACCTCCACCACTAGGGAGTGCTGCAGTAAAGAAAGTAATAATCTCTTCCTTCTTTCCGTGTTCAAATATGGCTGGTCATCAGCGGTTATGTGAGAAATCTATACGAAATACATTGTATGAAATTAGTGAGAGTGAACATGAAGAGGGAGCTGACAACATATTTGCTGATCCTGATTTTGTGTTTCCTGACGAAAATGATGACGAAGTTTACGTTTATCTCGGAGAAGACGAAAGTGATGAGCTCCAAGTATCTGATAAGGAACTACAAGATGAGGTTGTCTCTGTACAACAAGAAGTGTACATACCTCGAAATGCGACAGAATGGAGAAAACAACCCTATTCACAATGAAGTGTAAGGTACGTTCAGCATATAATATGAACTATGGTACTGATTCATTTACATTATGTAATACCTATATCTATAGGCCTATAACCTATAACATCATCAAGCATTAAGTAGGTTATATTTATAATACTTCTGAGAAACGTAAATTTCAATTATGTGTATTTCAGATTGGGTAACACAATGAGAATTGCACCTGGACTCACAAGATATGCTCTTCAGAGGATAGATGGTTCCCAGATGTCGGCAATGAAGTTATTCAATACTGATAAAATGCTGGAAGTATTTTACGGGAAACAAATCTTAAAATGGAGATGATTTTTGTAGATAAATGGAAAAAACTGCAAACCCATTTCCCCGATAGATCTTGAAGCATTTTTAGGTATGTACGATTTACAAATTTTAGTAATTATTGAGAATCTGTCTTTATTGTTGACTGCTAATGATCACAACAAACAATGACACGCAGTTATCTCTATTTAGAGGCTTGGTTTTGCTGGCTGTAGTCTACAAATCAGCGGGCGAATAACTTCAAGAATTATGGAATATAGCAGACGGTAGCCCTGTCTTTCGAGCTTCAATGTCTGTTCAACCGTTCCAAATGATAACTCAGTTTTTGAGGGTCGATAATAAGGAAGAGAGATAAGCCCTTAGACGTGATGACAAGTTAGCAGTAATGATGGATGTGTTTCACATTTGAATTTGTAAACAAAGCCACGCGCTTTTTGACAGCTGCCATCCGCCATCTCGCATCGCTAACCTCAGTGCTGCCATCTTTACGCCACATTCACTAAAAAACAACGCATCGCTAACCGCAGTGCTACAACCTTAACGGCACTAAACCTTATAGGCACGTGGTGGTAGGCAATTTCCACGTGCTTTTTTGACAGCTGTTATCCACCATCTTGCATTGCAAACCTCATTAATGCTATCTTTAGCTACTACCTTTGAAATGTGGTGGTGGGCAGTTTGAAAAATTCGACATGCTTTTTTGACAGCTGACATCCGCCATCTTTAATCAAGAGAGCACCGTGTTCCTATCATTACGGCTACTACCTTAAGCACGTAGTAGTGGATAATTTGAAAAATTCTAAACAGCTGTCATCCGCCATCTTTAAACAACAAAGCGTCGTGCTGCTATCTTAAGCTACATTCCTTTAACACATGGTGGCTTCAATTTGAAATTCTATGTGCTTTTGTTGACAAGCTGCCATCTTTAATCAACAGAGCACCGTGCTGCTCTCTTAAGCTACATACCTTTGAAATGAGGTGGCGGGTAATTTGAAAAATTCCGTTAGGTATTATCTTTGAACAGTAAAACATTAGTGCATGCGTGAACCTAACCTCTCATCTACCATCTTGAAGGAGACCATCCTTAGTTTGCGGCGAGATGCCCTACCCGACGGTAATTAGTGCATAGAGGATACTACACAAGATAGCGGTGGCTGATATGGCTACATCCTCCACCTCCTCCTATGCCTCCTCTACCTCCTCCTCCTCTGCCAAAGAATGAGTGGCAACGATAATATCATTGTGCATATTTAGACTTGCGGATTACAAAAGAAACATAACAAAACTAGAATCGAGCACTCTACTCGATGTTGCTAACATCAACTTGTGATGAGAGAATTGATTGATGTGTTTAGAACACTAAATAAGTGCTCAAGACTAGATTCGAACACTGTACTCGATACAACATGTGTTTAGAACATGCCAAGGAATACCTTTGTTCTAAGAAGATCAGATCGCGAAAGAAGTTATTAAGACTACAATCGAACATTGCACTCGATGTCGTTATCTTCAACATGTGATTAGAACATGATTGGTGTGTCCAGATCACTAAATAAGTGATCAAGACTAGAATCGATCACTGTACAACAAGTGTTTAGAACATGTCAGAGGATACCTTCGTTCTAAGAAGATCAGATTACGAAGAATTGATTGAAACGATACATGACTAGAATCGAACACTGCGCTCTATGTCGTTAACTTTAACATGTAATCAAAACAGTGTTTGATGTCTTCAGAACATGATACACGATCCAACATGTGTTTAGAACCTGTCGGGGGTTACCTTTGTTCTAAGAAGATTAGATTAAAACATAACAAGACTAGAATCGAACACTGTACTCGATGCCGTTAACTTTAACATGTAAACAAAACATTGTTTAATGTGTTCAGGACACGATACACGATACAGCATGTGTTTAGAATATGTCAGGATTACCTTCGTTGTAAGATGATTAGATTAAAACGGGCGTCGTGTCTTCTATGCGGTTGCAGATTTTAGTCGCTTCTTACAAGTAAAATATACAGTGGGTGCTTTTGAGTTAAGAGCACATGAATGTGTACAGGAAGAAGTCAGGCATCAGATTTCATTCAAGTTAGCATGACCTTGTAAGGAGCGGATACTGAGTAGGCACCGTGCGTGGCTCTTTACTTCGCAGAGGGGATGGAGATATTTGTCTAGCTTTGGTTTGTGCAAGTCTTCTGCACTTCATAGAGGACACGACGCCCGTCTCTTTACTTCGCAAAAAAAGAATAGAGATTTCCTTTACTTCCTTTACTCGATATCGTCATTTTTCAAAGTAACTGGTCCCCCTCTATACTATTCCTCTGACTAGTGTCATATAGAGGATAGTTGCCTAGTTGTACTTCCTCTTAAAACAATGATCACCGCTATCATCACTAACGTGCTGTATCAGGAAAATAAATTACTTTAAATAATGTCATAACGAATATTTTGTCCAAGCCTTGTCCCGTTTCTCTACGGGGTCGGGTATGAGGTGAGGTGAGATGAATTTGTCGTGGCGTGGTTTTATGTCCGGATGCCCTTACTGACGTCAACCTCATCAGAGGAGTTATTAGGATGACATGAATTACGTAATATATTATAGTAGGGAGAGGGTAAAACCCTGAGCCGGCACATATCATACTTCAGTTGAATAGAACCGAAGGGTCTGCTCAAAACTTAACGGCGCCATCCGACGGTTGAATCATCTTCAACAGTGTCATATGGCCTCCCTCCATATGGGCTCTGCGGAGAGGTTTGAAATATAATGCAGGCTTTTGGCACACAATCTAGTTTTTAGAAATTGTATACCACTACCTCCCCAAGATGAAGTAAATAACGTGATATATGATAGTAGGGAGAGGGTGAAACCCGGTGCCTGCACATAGGCTACTCCTGTCGACTAGCACCAAGGGATCTGCTGAAGGCTAAACGTCTTCATCGGACGGATGAATCACCAATAACAGCGTCATCTGCCGTCACTCTTTTGGAGTTTAATGCAGGCTTTTCGCACGCAATCTAGTAATTAGAAATTGTATACCACCACCTCCCCTACCCTGACGGATAAGATTCTGATGGTGAAATTCTTTTTCGACCAACAGGCCTCGAACCACCTAACCTCGGTGTCAGACCGCTTTCAGACTTCAGCGCCTTAACGATCATATCCACCAAAGATAGTCTTTCTGTCAACAACGAGCTCTGCTATGATAGTCTAGGCATCACTAAAGAAGCGTGAGGTAGTTTTTTTCACACAGCTAGAAGTTTGTACTTGCATGCATAACGCTTAAGTGCGACAAGTATCCTGTATTTGGGAGGTAGTGGATTCGAACTACACTGTCGTCAGCCCTGAAAATAGTTTCTGTAGTTTCCCAAATTCACACCAGGCAATGCTAGGCTGTAGCTTAATTAAGGCCACGGGTGCTTGATTTCCGCTCCTAGCCCTATCCTGCCCCATCGTCGGTCTTCCTGACAACAACGCTAAGATGCAATTACTAGAAACATAAGAATCTGTTTTACGGCCGGATGGTCTTCCTAACGCGTAATTCTATCAAGTAACTGGACATTAAGTTACCGGGATTTGAATCGCGGTAACCATCATTATATTTCAAACTAAATGTGCGTGTCTGACTTGTGTATGTAGGAACAAGGTGATGTGTAATTTTGCTGAGTTGTCTTGGCACTTCCGTTCACGTTTTCGCAAGGTGTTGCAGAAACTCACAGGACTGCTCCCATTTGGTCTTATAACTTGGAAGAGACAACATGCATACAAAGATTATTATTTTTTTTTTTACTCCTCCCTTTTTTTTTGCATGTATTTATCTTAGGTGTAGTATCTCACAACATTCTTGTCCGTGTGTTACGTTTATTGAGAGAAAGAGTGACGTGAATGCGTATATCAGTGTTCTGGACGATAACGCGTGTTGTGATGTATTTGCAATTACTGAGCGTGTTAGCTGTGCGGTATGTGTGACCGAGCGTGTTGGTTATGCAGTATGGTTTTTTATTTGCGCAGGACGTGTATATGTATATCAGTGTTGTATTCGATAACCCGTGTTGTGATATATTTGCCAATACTGAGCGTGTTTGCTGTGCGGTATGTGTGACCGAGCGAGTTAACTACGCAGTATGGTTTTCCTACTTTTTCATTTTAGCACAAGACGAGGTAAATCATTTGATGTTGTATTTCTGATATATTCATATTATCGTTTACCGAGCGAATTGGCTACGTGGTGTGGGCACTGTCTGTTTTCGCGGTTTCTTATTTTCACATTTAGCAAATGATAGAAGATGTACGTAATCTGTATTCATGTTTTGTAAATTATGGTTTACCGAATGACTTGGCTAGGCGGTATGTGCACTATGTGTTTCTGTAGTACCTGATTTTCGCATTTAGCAAATGATAGAAGACGTACGGAATCAGAATACATATTTTGTAAATTATCGCTTAGCGAGCGAGTAGGCTACTCCTTATGTGTAATTATGCAGATTATAGAAGATATGTTACCTGTATTCATATTTTGGAAATTATCGTTCACCCAGCAAATTAGCAACGCGGCATGTGTAATATGTGTTTCCGTAGTTTTCCGATTTTCACACTTTCAAATCCTTAGAAGTAACTATAACTCTGCTCCCCTAGGGCTGAAGTGTCCCCTACAAGAGTTAAATAAATATCAAAATTAATATAATAACACCAAAAATAATAACAATGAAGGCCATCATATTATATTACTGGTGAGCGCTCCGCTCGCCCGCGACCAGCGCTGTTAAGAAATTGGGCGCGACCAACAGAGGGTTAAATAAAGCACAAGCACAAACAGGAATATTGAAATAATTACTATCTGGCTGATATGGCAGGTGGATTGTGTAAGATTCATTTATTTTCAGCGATCGAAATATATTATGTATACTGTTATATTACCTCTCTTGTTCCTTGCTGTGTAATCAGTAACGGTTACATTATGATTGCAGATCAAGTGGTTGCTGACGAACGGGAGACTAACGGTGATTGCCTTAGCTAACCTAAGATAACACAAAGAATAAATTTGGAGGACGTGGACAACCAGAGGCTCACGGCCCAGTTAGAATAAACGTTAAGAGTGGTTGAATTATACATCATACTGTATACGCTTCTTTCATTTGTTCTATTTTATATATAAATTCCCATTTGTTTTTTTCAGGTCGCAGCAGCTACGTTGAATTACCTTAGTAATCGTATTTCCCCTGCATTAATTAATTTATGTTGAGAAGAACCGTGTCCGAAGTAGGAAAACAGTGTGGGAAGCCAAGAAATTAAGCGTGCAATATCAGATATATTCCAACTGTGTCCCACTTCAACAATCGCTGTTCATATAATTAATACCAGCGGGAATTTTGATTAAATAATTAAGGTTCAAATTCAGATGATAATATTAATGATATTAATATTCTGTTCCGATTAGGATAATAGTTGATCACATATTATACACCATGCTCTAAACAATGGTATTACTGACTCAATATAAATTCTTGACTCGTGCAAGATAATCACATTTTGTTTCTTCCTACTGAATGACTAATTATTCTCCAAATGATCCATATGTAAATGCGTTGTCAATTATACCCATTTTTATTAAAGGTACAAACAGACGAACATAGGTATCTTTGCACGTAGGCCTCTCTATCTTCATCATGATGGAATTCTATAGGATAACTTGTGTCAAATATTTGTTTAAAGGACGGCGAATTGCAGTTTGTAATAACTTACCAAAGCATATGCGCAAAAAATTTCCAATTTCATTGCAATCATTTATGAGAAGGCTATGGAAACAACAGATAGGGTACCCGTCACCTGAACGACTGCCCTAAATGCTGATCAGTAGTGACAGATTGATCAAGCAAAATGCCTCTCTTTATTTAAAGATTAGTTATCAGTTTTTCTATTAAAGAGGTAAAAATATGGAAATAAGTCTCCTCCAATTAGGCCTATATCACACACATTGATATTTGTTATTTAAAGATTATAAACCTAATCATTATCAAGACATATAGTACACCCTTTTAGAAAGTAGTCTACATTTACCTGCTTTTCATATCTTACCGGATAATATACCTCCTTCGGTTTTGCGATCTTCCTCCTTCTTCTCTTTGTGTTTTTTATCAGGTTCCTTTTCAACCTTCTGTGGTTGTTGTTTTAAAATTTCTACAAAAGAAGAAAAGAAATACACACAGGTTACTTCTTCGCCCCTTACAGTAAAGACAACATGGAAGCGCAAAGATGACCAATACTGAACTACACTACAGTAGCGCATGACCAAACGACATGAGCACATTGAGTACCTGTACAATTTAAGCAGTGAATGTGCTTTGCGGCTCCGCTGCTACCAGCTTGCCATTCCGTTAAGCTGGAATTTCAAGACTTGTGCAGTGTGATTCAGTGCAGTAATTCGTGCGTTATCTTGGTTTTCCAGATTTTTCACTCCCTGTTAGTCTGAAATCCTGAACCTATATTGTACAAATATTTCTCATGCTGTTGTCATTTTTAATCTCTACAGTTGAAGCTCTGTTATACCCTCAAAATTATAGGAAAATGCAAGGAGAAATAGAGAATCTTTTCATTCGTATAAGCAATTACTAATAGATGGGAAAAGGTTTTAAGTGTCTCAACGGGACTCAGCGGGGTATCTAACTTCTACCGCCGGAAGGCAGTGTCCTGGATTGTGTGGCACTAGGTCGTGGAAACAACGGGTTAACAAGACCGATTCATCTCTTAAGAACTCTCACTTAGTGTACTCTTTAGCAGAAACTTGTTAATACATTTTATGGTCCATAAGTGACCCTACGGACTTTTGTTAAGTGCATATTTCCTGATCCTGCAGAGATGTTTTCTTCAGGACGAAAAAATTTCAAAAAAATCTGCAGGATCTGTATATTTATGTATCACCAATGTGCAAAACATGTAGGCCTACAAACGGGCGGTAACTATATATGAGATATATTTGTTACTGTATTAAAAAGCAAACTCAGGGAAAGACGTTAAAGTACGTTACGGAAGGACAAGAGACGTCGATTTCATTTTGATATTTTTATTTGATTTTCAAATATATGTTCACTTGTTTCACCTTGAAAAAATGACTGAGGACCAGGTAGGGAAATTTAAATTTGTTCGGTAATTGTGTAAAAGTTTATACTGTAATTATGTGACTGATTAGCATATGGATTTAGGTAATAAGATTTGTGGTAGGGTGTAGGTGCCCGTGTCGGCGTTGTTAAGATGATTCTAGTGGTTTCCTGTGGCATCAGAAAGGAAGTTTCCGGAAGTTCTAAAGATCTTTACCCATCAAGAATTCATTGGCTAAAATAACGAAATCTTTGATTAGTGAATGTAAGAGCCGGGAGTGCGCTAATTGCTTATCACTTGATTGCCCCATTTCCGGCTCCTGGAGACTTCGCCAGGGCAAGATGGTGTCCGTCGCCTTTGATTCGTGTCGAGCGCTGGGAGTAGTCGTCTCCTCCGTCTTTTGGGACCACCGGCCTTCCGAGGTGAGCTTCATTGGGTTCATGTTTCGGATTTAAACCTTTAAATGTACATTCTTCTTCTAAAGTCCTTTCTGCTCCATTCTCATATTTTACGTTCGAATGACTTAGCCCTCGTATTCTGATAAAAAATAATCATGAAGGTAGCGAGACTCAAAATTTGAACTAAAAGTAAATCTACAATCACGGATACCTTGTATATTTCTTGGATATGGTATGTGCACGGATTTGTAGTCATAGTTAGTTTGGTGCGGACACAGTTACTAGAGACAATTTTCGTCATGTTCTTATATTTCAGCATTTGATTTATGTGTTTTTTAAATTGATTGTGTGAGATACAGCGCTGAACTTGTTTGCATCAAGTGTTATCTTCTCCAAGTTTGTTGCTGAATGGTGAAGCGTATAGGAAAATTTCTATTTCTGAATTAATTATATTAATGTATTGAAAAGTCAATGGTCAAATATAGGCAATGATTC
This sequence comes from Anabrus simplex, assembly GCF_040414725.1. Lineage (NCBI taxonomy): Eukaryota > Metazoa > Arthropoda > Insecta > Orthoptera > Tettigoniidae > Anabrus > Anabrus simplex. Next base: position 881,882,467 of record NC_090266.1, read on the forward strand.
CTATTATTTTATGAAATATTTCAAGAGAGTGCAATAGGGCGACAGCAAGGTGGTAATCAAGGTATTCATTGGATGTGAATGTCGGGCGCAGATCTTCTTCATTTAAGGGTATTTATACAAAGGGAGCTCGTGATGCGTACGATTTAGTGGCTTCCAAATGCCAGAAATGATTATCTATAATGTGAGATAGAGGTAATATGATGTAAAATTGTGGTTGAAAGTCGTCGTAATATGAATGCATTGGTATGAAGGATAATGAATGTAATGACTTTGTTAAATGGAATTAAATGAATTAGTTTATGATATTAGCAATTGAAGACGTCGCGTGGTTACATTAGATCGATAATAAATGGTTTTAATATCAATCGCTATTTAGCGCTAAGTATTTTCGTTAAAGTTTTAATAATTCAGAGGTATATTTGCGCTGTTATGTGATAATTTGATGCTATTTAGGTATATATGAAATTTGCCCATATTAAGGAAGATGGTTGTTGTATATTTAATCGGGGTATTCTTCAGAAGCATTTTATGGCCGTAAGTCATTCGAATGAACTGTATTGGATGAGAAACAATTACTGGTGCGGGATGAACTACAGATGGACAAGCACAGTGATGAACATGGATGTTCGCTTATCTAATAAGTGAGTCATCATACTGCCGGTTCATGATTGATTTTCACGTCGTAGTTTATATTTTGAGTTCGGTATACGCATGGTCTGGATGCAAAGTCGACATCGGAATTTTGGAGAACATGGACCGCCATAGACACACAGCCCTGGCGGAATAAACGTTAAGTGTGGTTGAACGTGGACCGTTACATATATATATATATATATTCCCATGCGTTCTTTTTATTTCAGGTCGATGCACCTACGTTAAATTACCTTAGTAATCGTATATACTTTGCAGTAATTAGATTATTTTGAGAAGAATCGGGGCCAAACTACGAGTACAGCATGGGAATCCAAGACAAATAACGTGCTATATCATATATATGCGAGTGTGCCCCACTTCCACAATCGTTGTTCATAAAATTAATACCACAGTGCATTTTGATTAAATTTGTAATGTATTTATTCAGATAATAATATTAATAATGTTAACATTCTGTTCCGATTATGATATCAGGTGATCGCATATTCTACACTATGCTGTTAACAACGGTCTTACTGACTCAATAAAAATTGTTGACTCGTGCAAGAAAATTCATATCGTCGCCAAATATAGCTAAAGTAATTTTTTACTTGTTAAAGGTAGGAAAATACGAACATGAGTAATTGAGTATCTTTCCACGTCGGCCTATATCTTCATCGTGTTGGAATTCAAGAGGAGAAATTGTGGCAAAGAATCGTTTATAGGAAGGCGAATTAAGGTTTGGAATAACATACCAAGGGATATGTCCAATGCATTTCCGATTTCTTTTGCAATCATTATGAGAAGGCTGGGAAAACAACAGATAGGGAATCGGCCACCTGGGCGACTGCTCCAAATGCAGAGCAGTAGTAATTGATAGATCAAACACATTGATTTCTGTTAATTAAGGATTAGTTATTAGCTTTTCTATTAGAGGGAAGTATCTGAAAATAAGTATCTTCCAAGAGGGCCTATATCAAACATATTGGTTTATGCTATTTCAAGATTAATTAGTACATTATCCTCCTTAGGAATAACACCATATATCAAGACATACTGTACCGCCTTTAAAAAAGTACACTTACGTGCTTTCGGTGTTGGTTTTTTAACGGATACGCTATCTTGTTTCTCCATCTGACCTTCCTTCTTCTTTTCCTTGGGTTCTTCCTGATGTTCCTTTTCATCCTTCAACGGTTGTTCTTTTAATGTTTCTACAAGAAAAGGACAAATATACACAGGTTACTTCTTCTGCTATAATAGCAAGGACAAAATGACAATGTGAATATTATAACTAGTTAATTACACTACAATTTCCCATGATGAACTGCCGTGAGCATAATGAGTACCTGTACTTCTTAGCAGTGGAATTACTTTGTGGCAGCGCTATTATCAGCTTGCCATTCTGCTAGGCTGGTATTTCATGACTTACGCAGTATGATTCAGTGCAGTAATTCTTGTTATACCTTGCCCTACCAATAATTTTCGCTCTCTGCTATCCTGAAGTTCTTAAAGTATTCGGTATAACCCTTCTACTCTGAATGGGTCTAATCGACCCAGATTTCATTGTGAATTGCTTGTAGCTGATAAATTATGGAATGTATATCCACAAAACCTTGTTTATTTGCTCGTCTCGTTTAGTAGTTATTGACATGTTTTAAAAATAAATTTCGTTTGCTGCCTATTCGATCCGTTCAAAAAATTACATACATGATGAATGGGTCTAAACGACCCATCCATTAATTTCAATACTGCACTATCTGCCGGTCACAACCGAAACAACGTTTGACTACCTCCACCACTAGGAAGTGCTGCAGTAAAGAAAGTAATAATCTCTTCCTTCTTTCCGTGTTCAAATATGGCCGGTCATCAGCGGTTATGTGAGAAATCTATACGAAATACATTGTATGAAATTAGTGAGAGTGAACATGAAGAGGGAGCTGACAACATATTTGCTGATCCTGATTTTGTGTTTCCTGACGAAAATGATGACGAAGTTTACGTTTATCTCGGAGAAGACGAAAGTGATGAGCTCCAAGTATCTGATAAGGAACTACAAGATGAGGTTGTCTCTGTACAACAAGAAGTGTACATACCTCGAAATGCGACAGAATGGAGAAAACAACCCTATTCACAATGAAGTGTAAGGTACGTTCAGCATATAATATGAACTATGGTACTGATTCATTTACATTATGTAATACCTATATCTATAGACCTATAACCTATAACATCATCAAGCATTAAGTAGGTTATATTTATAATACTTCTGAGAAACGTAAATTTCAATTATGTGTATTTCAGATTGGGTAACAAAATGAGAATTGCACCTGGACCCACAAGATATGCTCTTCAGAGGATAGATGGTTCCCAGATGTCGGCAATGAAGTTATTCAATACTGATAAAATGCTGGAAGTATTTTACGGGAAACAAATCTTAAAATGGAGATGGTTTTTGTAGATAAATGGAAAAAACTGCAAACCCATTTCCCCGATAGAGCTTGAAGCATTTTTAGGTATGTACGATTTACAAATTTTAGTAATTATTGAGAATCTGTCTTTATTGTTGACTGCTAATGATCACAACAAACAATGACACGCAGTTATCTCTATTTAGAGGCTTGGTTTTGCTGGCTGTAGTCTACAAATCAGCGGGCGAATAACTTCAAGAATTATGGAATATAGCAGACGGTAGCCCTGTCTTTCGAGCTTCAATGTCTGTTCAACCGTTCCAAATGATAACTCAGTTTTTGAGGGTCGATAATAAGGAAGAGAGATAAGCCCTTAGACTTGATGACAAGTTAGCAGTAATGATGGATGTGTTTCACATTTGAATTTGTAAACAAAGCCACGCGCTTTTTGACAGCTGCCATCCGCCATCTCGCATCGCTAACCTCAGTGCTGCCATCTTTACGCCACATTCACTAAAAAACAACGCATCGCTAACCGCAGTGCTACAACCTTAACGGCACTAAACCTTATAGGCCCGTGGTGGTAGGCAATTTCCACGTGCTTTTTTGACAGCTGTTATCCACCATCTTGCATTGCAAACGTCATTAATGCTATCTTTAGCTACTACCTTTGAAATGTGGTAGTGGGCAGTTTGAAAAATTCGACATGCTTTTTTTGACAGCTGACATCCGCCATCTTTAATCAAGAGAGCACCGTGCTCCTATCATTACGGCTACTACCTTAAGCACGTAGTAGTGGATAATTTGAAAAATTCTAAACAGCTGTCATCCGCCATCTTTAAACAACAAAGCGTCGTGCTGCTATCTTAAGCTACATTCCTTTAACACATGGTGGCTTCAATTTGAAATTCTATGTGCTTTTGTTGACAAGCTGCCATCTTTAATCAACAGAGCACCATGCTGCTCTCTTAAGTTACATACCTTTGAAATGAGGTGGCGGGTAATTTAAAAAATTCCGTTAGGTATTATCTTTGAACAGTAAAACATTAGTGCATTCGTGAACCTAACCTCTCATCTACCATCTTGAAGGAGACCATCCTTAGTTTACGGCAAGATGCCCTACCCGACGGTAATTAGTGCATAGAGGGTACTACACAAGATAGCGGTGGCTGATATGGCTACATCCTCCACCTCCTCCTATGCCTCCTCTACCTCCTCCTCCTCTGCCAAAGAATGAGTGGCAACGATAATATCATTGTGCATATTTAGACTTGCGGATTACAAAAGAAACATAACAAGACTAGAATCGAACACTCTACTCGATGTTGCTAACATCAACTTGTGATGAGAGAATTGATTGATGTGTTTAGAACACTAAATAAGTGCTCAAGACTAGATTCGAACACTGTACTCGATACAACATGTATTTAGAACATGCCAAGGAATACCTTTGTTCTAAGAAGATCAGATCGCGAAAGAAGTTATTAAGACTACAATCGAACATTGCACTCGATGTCGTTATCTTCAACATGTGATTAGAACATGATTGGTGTGTCCAGATCACTAAATAAGTGATCAAGACTAGAATCGATCACTGTACAACAAGTGTTTAGAACATGTCAGAGGATACCTTCGTTCTAAGAAGATCAGATTACGAAGAATTGATTGAAACGAAACATGACTAGAATCGAACACTGCGCTCTATGTCGTTAACTTTAACATGTAATCAAAACAGTGTTTGATGTCTTCAGAACATGATACACGATCCAACATGTGTTTAGAACCTGTCGGGGGTTACCTTTGTTCTAAGAAGATTAGATTAAAACATAACAAGACTAGAATCGAACACTGTACTCGATGCAGTTAACATTAACATGTAAACAAAACATTGTTTAATGTGTTCAGGACACGATACACGATACAGCATGTGTTTAGAATATGTCAGGATTACCTTCGTTGTAAGATGATTAGATTAAAACGGGCGTCGTGTCTTCTATGCGGTTGCAGATTTTAGTCGCTTCTTACAAGTAAAATATACAGTGGGTGCTTTTGAGTTAAGAGCACATGAATGTGTACAGGAAGAAGTCAGGCATCAGATTTCATTCACGTTAGCATGACCTTGTAAGGTCATGCCCGTCTCTTTACTTCGCAAAAAGGAATAGAGATTTCCTTTACTTCCTTTACTCGATATCTTCATTTTTCAAAGTAACTGGTCCCCCTCTATACTATTCCTCTGACTACTGTCATATAGAGGATAGTTGCCTAGTTGTACTTCCTCTTAAAACAATGATCACCGCTATCATCACTAACGTGCTGTATCAGGAAAATAAATTACTTTAAATAATGTCATAAGGAATATTTTGTCCAAGCCTTGTCCCGTTTCTCTACGGGGTCGGGTATGAGGTGAGGTGAGATGAATTTGTCGTGGCGTGGTTTTATGACCGGATGCCCTTACTGACGTCAACCTCATCAGAGGAGTTATTAGGATGACATGAATTACGTAATATATTGTAGTAGGGAGAGGGTAAAACCCTGAGCCGGCACATAACATACTTCAGTTGAATAGAACCAAAGGGTCTGTTCAAAACTTAACGGCGCCATCCGACGGTTGAATCATCTTCAACAGCGTCATATGGCCTCCCTCCATATGGGCTCTGCGGAGAGGTTTGAAATATAATGCAGGCTTTTGGCACACAATCTAGTTTTTAGAAATTGTATACCACTACCTCCCCAAGATGAAGTAAATAACGTGATATATGATAGTAGGGAGAGGGTGAAACCCGGTGCCTGCACATAGGCTACTCCTGTCGACTAGCACCAAGGGATCTGCTGAAGGCTAAACGTCTTCATCGGGCGGGTGAATCACCAATAACAGCGTCGTCTGCCGTCACTCTTTTGGAGTTTAATGCAGGCTTTTCGCACGCAATCTAGTAATTAGAAATTGTATACCACCACCTCCCCCACCCTGACGGATAAGATTCTGATGGTGAAATTCTTTTTCGACCAACAGGCCTCGAACCACCTAACCTCGGTGTCAGACCGCTTTCAGACTTCAGCGCCTTAACGATCATATCCACCAAAGATAGTCTTTCTGTCAACAACGAGCTCTGCTATGATAGTCTAGGCATCACTAAAGAAGCGTGAGGTAGTTTTTTTCACACAGCTAGAAGTTTGTACTTGCATGCATAACGCTTAAGTGCGACAAGTATCCTGTATTTGGGAGGTAGTGGGTTCGAACTACACTGTCGTCAGCCCTGAAAATAGTTTCTGTAGTTTCCCAAATTCACACCAGGCAATGCTAGGCTGTAGCTTAATTAAGGCCACGGGTGCTTGATTTCCGCTCCTAGCCCTATCCTGCCCCATCGTCGGTCTTCCTGACAACAACGCTAAGATGCAATTACTAGAAACATAAGAATCTGTTTTACGGCCGGATGGTCTTCCTAATGCGTAATTCTATCAAGTAACTGGACATTAAGTTACCGGGATATGAATCGCGGTAACCATCATTATATTTCAAACTAAATGTGCGTGTCTGACTTGTATATGTAGGAACAAGGTGATGTGTAATTATGCTGAGTTGTCTTGGCACTTCCGTTCACGTTTTCGCAAGGTGTTGCAGAAACTCACAGGACTGCTCCCATTTGGTCTTATAACTTGGAAGAGACAACATGCATACAAAGATTATGATTTATTCTTTTTCCTCCTCCCTTTTTTTTTGCATGTATTTATCTTAGGTGTAGTATCTCACAACATTCTTGTCCGTGTGTTCCGTTTATTGAGAGAAAGAGTGACGTGAATGCGTATATCAGTGTTCTGGACGATAACGCGTGTTGTGATGTATTTGCAATTACTGAGCGTGTTAGCTGTGCGGTATGTGTGACCGAGCGTGTTGGTTATGCAGTATGGTTTTTTATTTGCGCAGGACGTGTATATGTATATCAGTGTTATATTCGATAACCCGTGTTGTGATATATTTGCCAATACTGAGCGTGTTTGCTGTGCGGTATGTGAGACCGAGCGAGTTAACTACGCAGTATGGTTTCCCTACTTTTTCATTTTAGCACAAGACGAGGTAAATCATTTGATGTTGTATTTCTGATATATTCATATTATCGTTTACCGAGCGAATTGGCTACGTGGTGTGGGCACTGTCTGTTTTCGCGGTTTCTTATTTTCACATTTAGCAAATGATAGAAGATGTACGTAATCTGTATTCATGTTTTGTAAATTATGGTTTACCGAATGACTTGGCTAGGCGGTATGTGCACTATGTGTTTCCGTAGTACCTGATTTTCGCATTTAGCAAATGATAGAAGACGTACGGAATCAGTATACATATTTTGTAAATTATCGCTTAGCGAGCGAGTAGGCTACTCCTTATGTGTAATTATGCAGATTATAGAAGATATGTTACCTGTATTCATATTTTGTAAATTATCATTTACCCAGCGAGTTGGCTACGCGGTAAGTATAATATGTGTTTCTATAATGTCTGACTTCCGCACACAAACGATAGAAGGTGTACGTAATCTATATTTATATTTTGTAAATTATCGTTTACCGTGAGAGTTGGGTACGCGGTATGTGTAATACTTGTTTCCGCGGTTTCTGATTTTCGCACGTGGCAAATCATAGATGTTGTTCGTTACCTGTATTCATATTTTGTAAATTGTCGTTTACCCTGAGAGTTGGCTACGCGGTATGTGTAATATATGTCACTGTAGTTTCTGATATTCGCACTTAGCCAATCATAGAAGTAGTACGTTACCTGTATTCATATTTTGGAAATTATCGTTCACCCAGCAAATTAGCAACGCGGCATGTGTAATATGTGTTTCCGTAGTTTTCCGATTTTCACACTTTCAAATCCTTAGAAGTAACTATAACTCTGCTCCCCTAGGGCTGAAGTGTCCCCTACAAGAGTTAAATAAATATCAAAATTAATATAATAACACCAAAAATAATAACAATGAAGGCCATCATATTATATTACTGGTGAGCGCTCCGCTCTCCCGCGACCAGCGCTGTTAAGAAATTGGGCGCGACCAACAGAGGGTTAAATAAAGCACAAGCACAAACAGGAATATTGAAATAATTACTATCTGGCTGATATGGCAGGTGGATTGTGTAAGATTCATTTATTTTCAGCGATCGAAATATATTATGTATACTGTTATATTACCTCTCTTGTTCCTTGCTGTGTAATCAGTAACGGTTACATTATGATTGCAGATCAAGTGGTTGCTGACGAACGGGAGACTAACGGTGATTGCCTTAGCTAACCTAAGATAACACAAAGAATAAATTTGGAGGACGTGGACAACCAGAGGCTCACGGCCCAGTTAGAATAAACGTTAAGAGTGGTTGAATTATACATCATACTGTATACGCTTCTTTCATTTGTTCTATTTTATATATAAATTCCCATTTGTTTTTTTCAGGTCGCAGCAGCTACGTTGAATTACCTTAGTAATCGTATTTCCCCTGCATTAATTAATTTATGTTGAGAAGAACCGTGTCCGAAGTAGGAAAACAGTGTGGGAAGCCAAGAAATTAAGCGTGCAATATCAGATATATTCCAACTGTGTCCCACTTCAACAATCGCTGTTCATATAATTAATACCAGCGGGAATTTTGATTAAATAATTAAGGTTCAAATTCAGATGATAACCTCCTCAGTCCCGCGAGGAAATGAAGTTTGTTACAAGTTTGTTTTTTGCATCCTGTATTCAGTTAAGTACCAAATAACACGTGGAAAGTAATATTTTTCTTTCATCATAGAACTTTCATTACATAACTAAGTGTCCAGCAGGCTGGACACTGGGACTCAATTGTTGTAAACAATGAAAAAAAAAAGTGAACATAAATTACCATTCTAACTATCAAGCATCAGTTGTTTACACACCTTATGCACCTGTTGTTAACAATGTAACATTCAGTTGTGAAACTGGAGGAAAAACTGCCTCTAACTGGAAATACGCAGAAATACATTACACTTAACACACTTGAATTTCGTTTCAGATTTACAGTCCTTGTTTCGACATCTTAGCCATTTGTTTTTATCATTAATTTTGCAGAGAGGTAAATGGTTATTTCCCGATTTTCTTACGTCGTCGTTGGGAATTTTTCTTCCTTTGTGGTTCAGGGCTCTCATCGTCCTCATCAGAACAATGAACTGTCTGCGTTCTAGAAGTGGCAGCAAAGCTGAGTGATTCTCCAATGTAGATCTTGAACTCCCGCAGATCATAAATTATTTACATCTGAACCAAGTTGAAGTACCTGTCGCATTTCTCGCAGTGAACTACATGTTCACTTGGAGTTCAATCTTACACCAGTTTCACTACAACTGACCTTCCAATACCCAAATAAGTGGAAGGCTTGCCATTAGGCCACATTTTGGCTCCTTCATAGATGGAAAGATCTAGTACCAGTCCATCTGGCATTGCAAGAGCAAAATTTTTAATACCAATTGGATTGGGTTGGTTTTTTACAACCTGTCTCCGCGACGCAATTCCAGTAAATGGAATCATCTGCTCATCTACTGAGAGACTGCGTGAAACCGAAAGAGTCAAGCACTTTCTAAGAACAGTATCAAGTATCGGCTGTACCTTCCACCATTTATTTTCCTATTTTTCTTCATCTGAAACTCCTAAATTGTCCACAAAATGCAACTAATTCCTCAATTTGAAAATGCTGTCTGTGGAAAGGACAGCCACTGCAGGAACCCTTAATCCCTGACGATAGTATATCCGAAATCTGTGAAATTTCAAGCATCCTGTAATCATATGTGCCGTCCACAAGCTGTTTAACTTCCTTTGTGATGGTCTCAAGTGGCTTGTGATTATCCTGCGCGGCTCTGATATTAGTTTGTTCAGCTATAATCTTCCATATTATTATTATTATTATTATTATTGTAACACAGAGTATAAAAATAATGAATCAACGTATAAATTAATTTTGGATATATTCTATTTCAATGCAACAAACATTCGTACTGAAGTGAGTTAAGATCTCACTTTGCAAAGACGTCATACTCTCCCACCATTAAGCTGAGATACTGACAGAGACCTGCTGTCCAGCCAGCTGGACTTCCTAAGAAACACAGGATTAAGCAAATAAATTATCTAGGTACATTATGCTATATTATACAGAGAGCTTCTCCATTACATATACAAATAATTTCAATTCATAAATATACAATAATTAGTAAATTATTTCTATACTGACCCTTATATCGTTAGGAAGTCTTCCTACCCATCTCAGCTATAGACGACATGATGGCTGAACACTAATAGCCGACTTCAGAAGCATAAAATCAAAACTTAAAAACCCAAAGCGTAAAAGGTACATCTGCAGCATACTGGACATCAGGATTTAGAGAGTGTAAAACGGTATTTCTAGCATTTACAGCTGTATATATGCGTGTCCAGCCGGCTGGACATCTGGATTGAGGAGGATAATATTAATGATATTAATATTCTGTTCCGATTAGGATAATAGTTGATCACATATTATACACCATGCTCTAAACAATGGTATTACTGACTCAATAAAAATTCTTGACTCGTGCAAGATAATCACATTTTGTTTCTTCCTACTGAATGACTAATTATTCTCCAAATGATCCATATGTAAATGCGTTGTCAATTATACCCATTTTTATTAAAGGTACAAACAGACGAACATAGGTATCTTTGCACGTAGGCCTCTCTATCTTCATCATGATGGAATTCTATAGGATAACTTGTGTCAAATATTTGTTTAAAGGACGGCGAATTGCAGTTTGTAATAACTTACCAAAGCATATGCGCAAAAAATTTCCAATTTCATTGCAATCATTTATGAGAAGGCTATGGAAACAACAGATAGGGTACCCGTCACCTGAACGACTGCCCTAAATGCTGATCAGTAGTGACAGATTGATCAAGCAAAATGCCTCTCTTTATTTAAAGATTAGTTATCAGTTTTTCTATTAAAGAGGTAAAAATATGGAAATAAGTCTCCTCCAATTAGGCCTATATCACACACATTGATTTTTGTTATTTAAAGATTATAAACCTAATCATTATCAAGACATATAGTACACCCTTTTAGAAAGTAGTCTACATTTACCTGCTTTTCATATCTTACCGGATAATATACCTCCTTCGGTTTTGCGATCTTCCTCCTTCTTCTCTTTGTGTTTTTTATCAGGTTCCTTTTCAACCTTCTGTGGTTGTTGTTTTAAAATTTCTACAAAAGAAGAAAAGAAATACACACAGGTTACTTCTTCGCCCCTTACAGTAAAGACAACATGGAAGCGCAAAGATGACCAATACTGAACTACACTACAGTAGCGCATGACCAAACGACATGAGCACATTGAGTACCTGTACAATTTAAGCAGTGAATGTGCTTTGCGGCTCCGCTGCTACCAGCTTGCCATTCCGTTAAGCTGGAATTTCAAGACTTGTGCAGTGTGATTCAGTGCAGTAATTCGTGCGTTATCTTGGTTTTCCAGATTTTTCACTCCCTGTTAGTCTGAAATCCTGAACCTATATTGTACAAATATTTCTCATGCTGTTGTCATTTTTAATCTCTACAGTTGAAGCTCTGTTATACCCTCAAAATTATAGGAAAATGCAAGGAGAAATAGAGAATCTTTTCATTCGTATAAGCAATTACTAATAGATGGGAAAAGGTTTTAAGTGTCTCAACGGGACTCAGCGGGGTATCTAACTTCTACCGCCGGAAGGCAGTGTCCTGGATTGTGTGGCACTAGGTCGTGGAAACAACGGGTTAACAAGACCGATTCATCTCTTAAGAACTCTCACTTAGTGTACTCTTTAGCAGAAACTTGTTAATACATTTTATGGTCCATAAGTGACCCTACGGACTTTTGTTAAGTGCATATTTCCTGATCCTGCAGAGATGTCTTCTTCAGGACGAAAAAATTTCAAAAAAATCTGCAGGATCTGTATATTTATGTATCACCAATGTGCAAAACATGTAGGCCTACAAACGGGCGGTAACTATATATGAGATATATTTGTTACTGTATTAAAAAGCAAACTCAGGGAAAGACGTTAAAGTACGTTACGGAAGGACAAGAGACGTCGATTTCATTTTGATTTTTTTATTTGATTTTCAAATATATGTTCACTTGTTTCACCTTGAAAAAATGACTGAGGACCAGGTAGGGAAATTTAAATTTGTTCGGTAATTGTGTAAAATTTTATACTGTAATTATGTGACTGATTAGCATATGGATTTAGGTAATAAGATTTGTGGTAGGGTGTAGGTGCCCGTGTCGGCGTTGTTAAGATGAATCTAGTGGTTTCCTGTGGCATCAGAAAGGAAGTTTCTGGAAGTTCTAAAGATCTTTACCCATCAAAAATTCATTGGCTAAAATAACGAAATCTTTGATTGGTGAATGTAAGAGCCGGGAGTGCGCTAATTGCTTATCACTTGATTGCCCCATTTCCGGCTCCTGGAGACTTCGCCAGGGCAAGATGGTGTCCGTCGCCTTTGATTCGTGTCGAGCGCTGGGAGTAGTCGTCTCCTCCGTCTTTTGGGACCACCGGCCTTCCGAGGTGAGCTTCATTGGGTTCATGTTTCGGATTTAAACCTTTAAATGTACATTCTTCTTCTAAAGTCCTTTCTGCTCCATTCTCATATTTTACGCTCGAATGACTTAGCCCTCGTATTCTGATAAAAAGTAATCATGAAGGTCGCGAGACTCAAAATTTGAACTAATAGTAAATCTACAATCACGGATACCTTGTATATTTCTTGGATATGGTATGTGCACGGATTTGTAGTCATAGTTAGTTTGGTGCGGACACAGTTACTAGAGACATTTTTCGTCATGTTCTTATATTTCAGGATTTGATTTATGTGTTTTTTAAATTGATTGTGTGAGATACAGCGCTGAACTTGTTTGCATCAAGTGTTGTCTTCTCCAAGTTTGTTGCTGAATGGTGAAGCGTATAAGAAAATTTCTATTTCTGAATTAATTATATTAATGTATTGAAAAGTCAATAGTCAAATATAGGCAATGATTCCTATGATTTTATGAAATATTTCAAGAGAGTGCAATAGGGCGACAGCAAGGTGGTAATCAAGGTAATCATTGGATGCGAATATCGGGCGCAGATCTTCTTCATTTAAGGGTATTTATACAAAGGGAGCTCGTGATGCGTATGATTTAGTGGCTTCCAAATGCCAGAAATGATTATCTATAATGTGAGATAGAGGTAATATGATGTAAAATTGTGGTTGAAAGTCGTCGTAATATGAATGCATTGGTATGAAGGATAATGAATGTAATGACTTTGTTAAATGGAATTAAATGAATTAGTTTATGATATTAGCAATTGAAGACGTCGCGTGGTTACATTAGATCGATAATAAATGGTTTTAATATCAATTGCTATTTAGTGCTAAGTATTTTCGTTAAAGTTTTAATAATTCAGAGGTATATTTGCGCTGTTATGTGATAATTCGATGGTATTTAGGTATATATGAAATTTGCCCATATTAAGGAAGATGGTTGTTGTAGATTTAATCGGGGTATTCTTCAGAAGCATTTTATGGCCGTAAGTCATTCGAATGAACTGTATTGGATGAGAAACAATTACTGGTGCGGGATGAACTACAGATGGACAAGCACAGTGATGAACATGGTTGTTCGCTTATCTAATAAGTGAGTCATCATACTGCCGGTTCATGATTGATTTTCACGTCGTAGTTTATATTTTGAGTTCGGTATACGCATGGTCTGGATGCAAAGTCGACATCGGAATTTTGGAGAACATGGACCGCCATAGACACACAGCCCTGGCGGAATAAACGTTAAGTGTGGTTGAACGTGGACCGTTACATATATATATATATATATATATATATATATATTCCCATGCGTTCTTTTTATTTCAGGTCGATGCACCTACGTTAAATTACCTTAGTAATCGTATATACTTTGCAGTAATTAGATTATTTTGAGAAGAATCGGGGCCAAACTACGAGTACAGCATGGGAATCCAAGACAAATAACGTGCTATATCATATATATGCGAGTGTGCCCCACTTCCACAATCGTTGTTCATAAAATTAATACCACAGTGCATTTTGATTAAATTTGTAATGTATTTATTCAGATAATAATATTAATAATGTTAACATTCTGTTCCGATTATGATATCAGGTGATCGCATATTCTACACTATGCTGTTAACAACGGTCTTACTGACTCAATAAAAATTGTTGACTCGTGCAAGAAAATTCATATCGTCGCCAAATATAGCTAAAGTAATTTTTTACTTGTTAAAGGTAGGAAAATACGAACATGAGTAATTGAGTATCTTTCCACGTCGGCCTATATCTTCATCGTGTTGGAATTCAAAGGGAGAAATTGTGGCAAAGAATCGTTTATAGGAAGGCGAATTAAGGTGTGGAATAACATACCAAGGGATATGTCCAATGCATTTCAGATTTCTTTTGCAATCATTATGAGAAGGCTGGGAAAACAACAGACAGGGAATCGGCCACCTGGGCGACTGCTCCAAATGCAGAGCAGTAGTAATTGATAGATCAAACACATTGATTTCTGTTAATTAAGGATTAGTTATTAGCTTTTCTATTAGAGGGAAGTATCTGAAAATAAGTATCTTCCAAGAGGGCCTATATCAAACATATTGGTTTATGCTATTTCAAGATTAATTAGTACATTATCCTCCTTAGAAATAACACCATATATCAAGACATACTGTACCGCCTTTAAAAAAGTACACTTACGTGCTTTCGGTGTTGGTTTTTTAACGGATACGCTATCTTGTTTCTCCATCTGACCTTCCTTCTTCTTTTCCTTGGGTTCTTCCTGATGTTCCTTTTCATCCTTCTCCGGTTGTTCTTTTAATGTTTCTACAAGAAAAGGACAAATATACACAGGTTACTTCCTCTGCTATAATAGCAAGGACAAAATGACAATGTGAATATTATAACTAGTTAATTACACTACAATTTCCCATGATGAACTGCCGTGAGCATAATGAGTACCTGTACTTCTTAGCAGTGGAATTACTTTGTGGCAGCGCTGTTATCAGCTTGCCATTCTGCTAGGCTGGTATTTCATGACTTACGCAGTGTGATTCAGTGCAGTAATTCTTGTTATACCTTGCCCTACCAATAATTTTCGCTCTCTGCTATCCTGAAATTCTTAAAGTATTCGGTATAACCCTTCTAATCTGAATGGGTCTAATCGACCAAGATTTCATTGTGAATTGCTTGTAGCTGATAAATTATGGAATGTATATCCACAAAACCTTGTTTATTTGCTCGTCTCGTTTAGTAGTTATTGACATGTTTTAAAAATAAATTTCGTTTGCTGCCTATTCGATCCGTTCTAAAAATTACATACATGATGAATGGGTCTAATCGACCCATCCATTAATTTCAATACTGCACTATCTGGCGGTCACAACCGAAACAACGTTTGACTACCTCCACCACTAGGGAGTGCTGCAGTAAAGAAAGTAATAATCTCTTCCTTCTTTCCGTGTTCAAATATGGCTGGTCATCAGCGGTTATGTGAGAAATCTATACGAAATACATTGTATGAAATTAGTGAGAGTGAACATGAAGAGGGAGCTGACATCATATTTGCTGATCCTGATTTTGTGTTTCCTGACGAAAATGATGACGAAGTTTACGTTTATCTCGGAGAAGACGAAAGTGATGAGCTCCAAGTATCTGATAAGGAACTACAAGATGAGGATGTCTCTGTACAACAAGAAGTGTACATAGCTCGAAATGCGACAGAATGGAGAAAACAACCCTATTCACAATGAAGTGTAAGGTACGTTCAGCATATAATATGAACTCTGGTACTGATTCATTTACATTATGTAATACCTATATCTATAGGCCTATAACCTATAACATCATCAAGCATTAAGTAGGTTATATTTATAATACTTCTGAGAAACGTAAATTTCAATTATGTGTATTTCAGATTGGGTAACACAATGAGAATTGCACCTGGACCCACAAGATATGCTCTTCAGAGGATAGATGGTTCCCAGATGTCGGCAATGAAGTTATTCAATACTGATAAAATGCTGGAAGTATTTTACGGGAAACAAATCTTAAAATGGAGATGGTTTTTGTAGATAAATGGAAAAAACTGCAAACCCATTTCCCCGATAGAGCTTGAAGCATTTTTAGGTATGTACGATTTACAAATTTTAGTAATTATTGAGAATCTGTCTTTATTGTTGACTGCTAATGATCACAACAAACAATGACACGCAGTTATCTCTATTTAGAGGCTTGGTTTTGCTGACTGTAGTCTACAAATCAGCGGGCGAATAACTTCAAGAATTATGGAATATAGCAGACGGTAGCCCTGTCTTTCGAGCTTCAATGTCTGTTCAACCGTTCCAAATGATAACTCAGTTTTTGAGGGTCGATAATAAGGAAGAGAGATAAGCCCTTAGACGTGATGACAAGTTAGCAGTAATGATGGATGTGTTTCACATTTGAATTTGTAAACAAAGCCACGCGCTTTTTGACAGCTGCCATCCGCCATCTCGCATCGCTAACCTCAGTGCTGCCATCTTTACGCCACATTCACTAAAAAACAACGCATCGCTAACCGCAGTGCTACAACCTTAACGGCACAAAACCTTATAGGCACGTGGTGGTAGGCAATTTCCACGTGCTTTTTTGACAGCTGTTATCCACCATCTTGCATTGCAAACCTCATTAATGCTATCTTTAGCTACTACCTTTGAAATGTGGTGGTGGGCAGTTTGAAAAATTCGACATGCTTTTTTGACAGCTGACATCCGCCATCTTTAATCAAGAGAGCACCGTGCTCCTATCATTACGGCTACTACCTTAAGCACGTAGTAGTGGATAATTTGAAAAATTCTAAACAGCTGTCATCCGCCATCTTTAAACAACAAAGCGTCGTGCTGCTATCTTAAGCTACATTCCTTTAACACATGGTGGCTTCAATTTGAAATTCTATGTGCTTTTGTTGACAAGCTGCCATCTTTAATCAACAGAGCACCGTGCTGCTCTCTTAAGCTACATACCTTTGAAATGAGGTGGCGGGTAATTTGAAAAATTCCGTTAGGTATTATCTTTGAACAGTAAAACATTAGTGCATGCGTGAACCTAACCTCTCATCTACCATCTTGAAGGAGACCATCCTTAATTTACGGCAAGATGCCCTACCCGACGGTAATTAGTGCATAGAGGATACTACACAAGATAGCGGTGGCTGATATGGCTACATCCTCCACCTCCTCCTATGCCTCCTCTACCTCCTCCTCTGCCAAAGAATGAGTGGCAACGATAATATCATTGTGCATATTTAGACTTGCGGATTACAAAAGAAACATAACAAGACTAGAATCGAACACTCTACTCGATGTTGCTAACATCAACATGTGATGAGAGAATTGATTGATGTGTTTAGAACACTAAATAAGTGCTCAAGACTAGATTCGAACACTGTACTCGATACAACATGTGTTTAGAACATGCCAAGGAATACCTTTGTTCTAAGAAGATCAGATCGCGAAAGAAGTTATTAAGACTACAATCGAACATTGCACTCGATGTCGTTATCTTCAACATGTGATTAGAACATGATTGGTGTGTCCAGATCACTAAATAAGTGATCAAGACTAGAATCGATCACTGTACAACAAGTGTTTAGAACATGTCAGAGGATACCTTCGTTCTAAGAAGATCAGATTACGAAGAATTGATTGAAACGAAACATGACTAGAATCGAACACTGCGCTCTATGTCGTTAACTTTAACATGTAATCAAAACAGTGTTTGATGTCTTCAGAACATGATACACGATCCAACATGTGTTTAGAACCTGTCGGGGGTTACCTTTGTTCTAAGAAGATTAGATTAAAACATAACAAGACTAGAATCGAACACTGTACTCGATGCAGTTAACTTTAACATGTAAACAAAACATTGTTTAATGTGTTCAGGACACGATACACGATACAGCACGTGTTTAGAATATGTCAGGATTACCTTCGTTGTAAGATGATTAGATTAAAACGGGCGTCGTGTCTTCTATGCGGTTGCAGATTTTAGTCGCTTCTTACAAGTAAAATATACAGTGGGTGCTTTTGAGTTAAGAGCACATGAATGTGTACAGGAAGAAGTCAGGCATCAGATTTCATTCAAGTTAGCATGACCTTGTAAGGAGCGGATACTGAGTAGGCACCGTGCGTGGCTCTTTACTTCGCAGAAGGGATGGAGATATTTGTCTAGCTTTGGTTTGTGCAAGTCTTCTGCACTTCATAGAGGACACGACGCCCGTCTCTTTACTTCGCAAAAAAGAATAGAGATTTCCTTTACTTCCTTTACTCGATATCTTCATTTTTCAAAGTAACTGGTCCCCCTCTATACTATTCCTCTGACTAGTGTCATATAGAGGATAGTTGCCTAGTTGTACTTCCTCTTAAAACAATGATCACCGCTATCATCACTAACGTGCTGTATCAGGAAAATAAATTACTTTAAATAATGTCATAACGAATATTTTGTCCAAGCCTTGTCCCGTTTCTCTACGGGGTCGGGTATGAGGTGAGGTGAGATGAATTTGTCGTGGCGTGGTTTTATGTCCGGATGCCCTTACTGACGTCAACCTCATCAGAGGAGTTATTAGGATGACATGAATTACGTAATATATTGTAGTAGGGAGAGGGTAAAACCCTGAGCCGGCACATAGCATACTTCAGTTGAATAGAACCAAAGGGTCTGCTCAAAACTTAACGGCGCCATCCGACGGTTGAATCATCTTCAACAGCGTCATATGGCCTCCCTCCATATGGGCTCTGCTGAGAGGTTTGAAATATAATGCAGGCTTTTGGCGCACAATCTAGTTTTTAGAAATTGTATACCACTACCTCCCCAAGATGAAGTAAATAACGTGATATATGATAGTAGGGAGAGGGTGAAACCCGGTGCCTGCACATAGGCTACTCCTGTCGACTAGCACCAAGGGATCTGCTGAAGGCTAAACGTCTTCATCGGACGGGTGAATCACCAATAACAGCGTCATCTGCCGTCACTCTTTTGGAGTTTAATGCAGGCTTTTCGCACGCAATCTAGTAATTAGAAATTGTATACCACCACCTCCCCTACCCTGACGGATAAGATTCTGATGGTGAAATTCTTTTTCGACCAACAGGCCTCGAACCACCTAACCTCGGTGTCAGACCGCTTTCAGACTTCAGCGCTTTAACGATCATATCCACCAAAGATAGTCTTTCTGTCAACAACGAGCTCTGCTATGATAGTCTAGGCATCACTAAAGAAGCGTGAGGTAGTTTTTTTCACACAGCTAGAAGTTTGTACTTGCATGCATAACGCTTAAGTGCGACAAGTATCCTGTATTTGGGAGGTAGTGGGTTCGAACTACACTGTCGTCAGCCCTGAAAATAGTTTCTGTAGTTTCCCAAATTCACACCAGGCAATGCTAGGCTGTAGCTTAATTAAGGCCACGGGTGCTTGATTTCCGCTCCTAGCCCTATCCTGCCCCATCGTCGGTCTTCCTGACAACAACGCTAAGATGCAATTACTAGAAACATAAGAATCTGTTTTACGGCCGGATGGTCTTCCTAATGCGTAATTCTATCAAGTAACTGGACATTAAGTTACCGGGATTTGAATCGCGGTAACCATCATTATATTTCAAACTAAATGTGCGTGTCTGACTTGTATATGTAGGAACAAGGTGATGTGTAATTATGCTGAGTTGTCTTGGCACTTCCGTTCACGTTTTCGCAAGGTGTTGCAGAAACTCACAGGACTGCTCCCATTTGGTCTTATAACTTGGAAGAGACAACATGCATACAAAGATTATGATTTATTCTTTTTCCTCCTCCCTTTTTTTTGCATGTATTTATCTTAGGTGTAGTATCTCACAACATTCTTGTCCGTGTGTTCCGTTTATTGAGAGAAAGAGTGACGTGAATGCGTATATCAGTGTTCTGGACGATAACGCGTGTTGTGATGTATTTGCAATTACTGAGCGTGTTAGCTGTGCGGTATGTGTGACCGAGCGTGTTGGTTATGCAGTATGGTTTTTTATTTGCGCAGGACGTGTATATGTATATCAGTGTTGTATTCGATAACCCGTGTTGTGATATATTTGCCAATACTGAGCGTGTTTGCTGTGCGGTATGTGTGACCGAGCGAGTTAACTACGCAGTATGGTTTCCCTACTTTTTCATTTTAGCACAAGACGAGGTAAATCATTTGATGTTGTATTTCTGATATATTCATATTATCGTTTACCGAGCGAATTGGCTACGTGGTGTGGGCACTGTCTGTTTTCGCGGTTTCTTATTTTCACATTTAGCAAATGATAGAAGATGTACGTAATCTGTATTCATGTTTTGTAAATTATGGTTTACCGAATGACTTGGCTAGGCGGTATGTGCACTATGTGTTTCCGTAGTACCTGATTTTCGCATTTAGCAAATGATAGAAGACGTACGGAATCAGTATACATATTTTGTAAATTATCGCTTAGCGAGCGAGTAGGCTACTCCTTATGTGTAATTATGCAGATTATAGAAGATATGTTACCTGTATTCATATTTTGTAAATTATCATTTACCCAGCGAGTTGGCTACGCGGTAACTATAATATGTGTTTCTATAATGTCTGACTTCCGCACACAAACGATAGAAGGTGTACGTAATCTATATTTATATTTTGTAAATTATCGTTTACCGTGAGAGTTGGGTACGCGGTATGTGTAATACTTGTTTCCGCGGTTTCTGATTTTCGCACGTGGCAAATCATAGATGTTGTTCGTTACCTGTATTCATATTTTGTAAATTATCGTTTACCCTGAGAGTTGGCTACGCGGTATGTGTAATATATGTCACTGTAGTTTCTGATATTCGCACTTAGCCAATCATAGAAGTAGTACGTTACCTGTATTCATATTTTGGAAATTATCGTTCACCCAGCAAATTAGCAACGCGGCATGTGTAATATGTGTTTCCGTAGTTTTCCGATTTTCACACTTTCAAATCCTTAGAAGTAACTATAACTCTGCTCCCCTAGGGCTGAAGTGTCCCCTACAAGAGTTAAATAAATATCAAAATTAATATAATAACACCAAAAATAATAACAATGAAGGCCATCATATTATATTACTGGTGAGCGCTCCGCTCGCCCGCGACCAGCGCTGTTAAGAAATTGGGCGCGACCAACAGAGGGTTAAATAAAGCACAAGCACAAACAGGAATATTGAAATAATTACTATCTGGCTGATATGGCAGGTGGATTGTGTAAGATTCATTTATTTTCAGCGATCGAAATATATTATGTATACTGTTATATTACCTCTCTTGTTCCTTGCTGTGTAATCAGTAACGGTTACATTATGATTGCAGATCAAGTGGTTGCTGACGAACGGGAGACTAACGGTGATTGCCTTAGCTAACCTAAGATAACACAAAGAATAAATTTGGAGGACGTGGACAACCAGAGGCTCACGGCCCAGTTAGAATAAACGTTAAGAGTGGTTGAATTATACATCATACTGTATACGCTTCTTTCATTTGTTCTATTTTATATATAAATTCCCATTTGTTTTTTTCAGGTCGCAGCAGCTACGTTGAATTACCTTAGTAATCGTATTTCCCCTGCATTAATTAATTTATGTTGAGAAGAACCGTGTCCGAAGTAGGAAAACAGTGTGGGAAGCCAAGAAATTAAGCGTGCAATATCAGATATATTCCAACTGTGTCCCACTTCAACAATCGCTGTTCATATAATTAATACCAGCGGGAATTTTGATTAAATAATTAAGGTTCAAATTCAGATGATAATATTAATGATATTAATATTCTGTTCCGATTAGGATAATAGTTGATCACATATTATACACCATGCTCTAAACAATGGTATTACTGACTCAATAAAAATTCTTGACTCGTGCAAGATAATCACATTTTGTTTCTTCCTACTGAATGACTAATTATTCTCCAAATGATCCATATGTAAATGCGTTGTCAATTATACCCATTTTTATTAAAGGTACAAACAGACGAACATAGGTATCTTTGCACGTAGGCCTCTCTATCTTCATCATGATGGAATTCTATAGGATAACTTGTGTCAAATATTTGTTTAAAGGACGGCGAATTGCAGTTTGTAATAACTTACCAAAGCATATGCGCAAAAATGTTCCAATTTCATTGCAATCATTTATGAGAAGGCTATGGAAACAACAGATAGGGTACCCGTCACCTGAACGACTGCCCTAAATGCTGATCAGAAGTGACAGATTGATCAAGCAAAATGCCTCTCTTTATTTAAAGATTAGTTATCAGTTTTTCTATTAAAGAGGTAAAAATATGGAAATAAGTCTCCTCCAATTAGGCCTATATCACACACATTGATTTTTGTTATTTAAAGATTATAAACCTAATCATTATCAAGACATATAGTACACCCTTTTAGAAAGTAGTCTACATTTACCTGCTTTTCATATCTTACCGGATAATATACCTCCTTCGGTTTTGCGATCTTCCTCCTTCTTCTCTTTGTGTTTTTTATCAGGTTCCTTTTCAACCTTCTGTGGTTGTTGTTTTAAAATTTCTACAAAAGAAGAAAAGAAATACACACAGGTTACTTCTTCGCCCCTTACAGTAAAGACAAGATGGAAGCGCAAAGATGACCAATACTGAACTACACTACAGTAGCGCATGACCAAACGACATGAGCACATTGAGTACCTGTACAATTTAAGCAGTGAATGTGCTTTGCGGCTCCGCTGCTACCAGCTTGCCATTCCGTTAAGCTGGTATTTCAAGACTTGTGCAGTGTGATTCAGTGCAGTAATTCGTGCGTTATCTTGGTTTTCCAGATTTTTCACTCCCTGTTAGTCTGAAATCCTGAACCTATATTGTACAAATATTTCTCATGCTGTTGTCATTTTTAATCTCTACAGTTGAAGCTCTGTTATACCCTCAAAATTATAGGAAAATGGAAGGAGAAATAGAGAATCTTTTCATTCGTATAAGCAATTACTAATAGATGGGAAAAGGTTTTAAGTGTCTCAACGGGACTCAGCAGGGGATCCCACTTCTACTGACGGAAGGGCAGTGTCCTGGACTGTGTGGCACTAGGTCGCGGAAACAACTGGTTAATAAGACAGAGTCATCTCTTAAGAACCCTCACCTAGTGTACTCTTAAACAGAAACTTGTTAATACAACATTTATGGTCACTTAGTGACCCTATGGACTTTTTTAAGTGCATATTTCTGATCCTGCAGGGAAGTTTATTCGGGATGACATAATTTGAAAACAAATCTGCAGGATCTGCATATTTATGTAACACCAATGTGCAAAACATGAAGGCCTACAAAAAGGCGGTAACTATATGTGAGGTACATTTGTTACGGTATTAAAAAGCAACCTCAAGGAAAGACGTTAAAGTACGTTACGGAAGGACAAGAGACGTCGATTTCATTTTGTTTTTTCTATTTGATTTTCAAATATACGTTAACTTGTTTTGCCTTGAAAAATTGACTGAGGTTCAAATAGAGGAACTTAAATTTGTTTGGTTAATGTGTAAAATTTTATAATGTAATTATGTCCGAAATTAGCATCCGGGGTTAGGTATTAAGTTGTGTGGATGCGTAAAGGTGCACGGTTCGGCGTTGTTAAGGTGATTCTAGTGATTTCCTGTTGCATCAGAAAGTAAGTTTCTGGAATTTCTAAAATTCTTTACCAATCAAAAATTCATTGGCTAAACTAACGCTATTCTTGATTGGTGAATGTAAGAGCCGGGGGTGCGCTAATTGGTTATCGCTTCTTTGCCCCATTTCCGGCTCCTGGCGACTTGGCCAGGGCCAAGATGGTGTCCGTCACCATTGATTCGAGTCGAGCGCTGGGAGTAGTCGTTTCCTCCGTCTGATGGGACCACCGACCCTCCAAGGTGAGCTCCATTTGGTTCATGTTTAGGATTTCAACCTTTAAATGTAAATTCTTCTTTAAAATTCCTTTCTGCGCCTGAGGTTCCCCGGGGTACACGCCATTCGCCAATTTTACGTTCGAATGACTTAGCCCTCGCAGGTATTACACTTTTCTTTGATTGTTTATACTGTGTAATCAGTATGTAAATTTTAATTTCCTCCGGGATATTCTCCAGTAACACTATTTCTTCCTAACGTATTACCCTCTAAGGCATGCATCCTATTCGGAAGATTTTTGAAAAGGCAGATACTTGATTGCGCTCTGAGTTAGGATAATTAATATTCAAGACGCTTTCTTTTCCTTGCTAATATCTTAACCTGAAAGTGGTGTTATGTTAACGCGTTGATTTAACGTTTTTAGTGGTAAATTGTGAACTTATGTTCTTATATGTACATTTCAGTTGATATCGTCCGCAACTACTTTACGAAACTACCTTGCCATGACTTCAAATTATGACTGTTCGAAATTTCTGTAACTTGTTTTAACGTCATTGGAGTGAAGCTGAAGCTTGTACTATTGAACAAGTTGGTATCTTAAAATTGGTTATTTACTGTGTTCATTTTATTTGTACTATATTATTGGCCTTGTTTTGTAACGTCACTTTCATGTTTTTTAAATTCAGTAAATTTAGTGTTCAAATGGGATCAGCGTCGATTTCGCTTTCCCGGCAACATACAACCTTCACATGGACCTTGTAATGTTCCCAAACGCTTCCCATTTCCTTTCCTTTTGTTATCATGTTGGCTAAACTGTTATTTATATACCTACGTTGTTTTCGGGGTGTTGACTTGTTTACTTTAACAGTGGCGAAGTTAGGTCTCATGGCCCTCTCTTGCACTTAACCACATAGTTAATTAACAGATGATACGTATATACAAGAGACGTACTATTTTATCATTAAATCAAAAATAAGCTAGAAATTAAAGATTTGGACAACATATAATTAAGAAAGAAAGCAGACTTCAACAAACAAAACAGATAAAAAATTCGGAGCGTAAAGAGAATGAGAAAGAGACAAAGTCGAAAAGAAAAGTGAGATACAAACTGAAAAAATAAGCCATGCATAAACAAAACACAATAAGTAATAAAGTTAATGGGAATATAAGTATGGCCATAAAAGTGATCTATGTACATAAGTAAGAAGCTAAATATTATGTACATTTCACTATAATAATAAAAAAATAATCTTAATAATATTAATTATAATAATAATAGTAATAATAATAATAATAATAATGATAATAATAACCACAATCACACAATCTATCATACGTCATCATACACACGTAACAATCAGCGGTATTCAACAGGTAATCTCTGCATGCAGTCTTAAATTTCGATATTGAGTTTCGTTTCCTGACAGCAGCTGGGATTGAGTTCATAAGTCGTGACCCAGCCACAACGAAGGGTCTGTTATATATTGAAGAGTGGTTGACGGGAATTGAGAGGGAAGTGCCAGATCTAGTGTTACAATTATGCGACGAGGATAATAAATGGAATTTTGAAGAGCAGTATTTGGGTAGACTGTCCTTCTGAGTTTGATACATCAACGTACGTACGTGGAATTTCCGTAGCCTCTCGGGTTTCAACCAGGAAAGGAGTGTGTAGCTAGGGGTTAACTTATGTTAAAAACAAATCTAGGACCATAGTTCAATGCTCGCTGAAGTTTCATAGTTTGTTCACGGGTCGCATCTATGAGGACAATGTCGCAGTAGTCAAGTATTGATAGTATCAAGGTTTGGAGTAGTTTTATCTTTACGTGTTGTGTGTCGTACCGCTGATCAGCGCACTCCCGCATGTCATAATTCGTGAGCGAGCGGTTCGAAAATAAATTCGAACCGCGACCTCACAATGCAGAAATAGAAGTAGATATAAGAAATTTCGAGTCAAAAAATGAAATAGAACTTAAGGCATCAAGATGAAATAATTATATGTGTAAGAAAATGAGATTGAAATATACATTGGGAATTATTAAAGAGATGCAGTTCTGAGCAGTAGAAGCTTTCAGGCAGTGGTGAAGTATTTGAACAAACACAGGATATTTTTCATTTGTTATCACATAATGTAAATGGACAAAGGATGGCAGAGCGCAGATTAAAGCGCACGTAGCCAAGGGAATTTCCGATGTTCGTCCTTCTTGAAAATTGGAGAAGCTTTAGAATTTCCTCAAGGAAGGGGATGCTGCCAGCCAATGAGAATAAGACAAATCAGATGTACACAGGGTTCAAAGTTCGGCTGAGCATAGCAACAGCAAAATACTGAATTAACTTAAGGGAGAGAACAGAGAGGCAATCAGTCAGTTCATAGTTCACAGTCAGAGGAGGTAGTTGGAAGTTAGGCAGGAAGTCTGGTGGGGACAATAAGCCGATCAGGTCGCGAATAGAACTTTAGTAAAGTTCAACTCAGAATTACCAGCATTGGTAATAGGGATTGTAGGCGTTGTGCCAAGAAGTTTATACACTCCAGTAATAGAGTGTTAGGGTAAAAGGACACACCAGCAAACTTATAATTCAACTAAATCGAACGGGAAGTCATTAAGTATATATGCGACCAGGGAAACGTACAGGTATATTGATCGGCAATTGAAACATTTAAGCTTCACCGCTAGAAATGACTTAATTTACAGGGAGAGTGTTAAAAGCTATTGACTGTTCGTTATTACGGGTGAAGTTCTCTGGAGGAGCTCATTCAACAGTCACTAAGATACCGGAGGATCTCGAGTGAAATCATAATTATAAAGACTCAGGGTATCCTACCACAGAGTTAAGCAGGAAAACGGACTGTACGAGATTGGACCAGATAGTGGGGAAAGGGTAACCACGGAGCGGGAGGTTCCAGTATACGCAGTGAGGTCAACACTAGGGAGTCACATGGACAGTAACACAAAGACATTTCAGAACTGCATCTCTTGGGTATTGTGAAGGGAAGCAGAAACCTGCGTGTGATAATTTGTGAAAGTGAAATTCAGGCTTCAAGAGAGAAGACACCGTGGAAGACTTCATCCCCTCGGAAGGTAAGTATTATCTGGTAATATCAAGACTAATTAGGGAACCAAGGACTTATTAGCTAGACAGATTGTTGAGTAGAATAGGTAGTTCCCTATCTCAAGATCATTTAACGTTAAGGGCTGTATATGATTGTATATATTGTACATTGAATAACTTGGGCAAATGTCAATATATTGATTCATGGCATTAAGCCACCTTAACTTAGTGTTATCATTGTAGAGTATAGTGCATTTCAAGAACCCTATCCAGCCCCCAGCTTGAAAATCCTTAGGATATGACAAGTGGCAAAATGTTCTTATGTCGTTCCAGAGGGAGTAGCGTCGCGTAAATCTCTCTACATGTATTTCGTATGTGTGCAGTCCAGTCAAGAGTTTCAGTCAGGGTCTTACCTAGGTTCTTCACTTCGTTAGTGGACGGGATTACTGTGGCATTTAATGTCACCCGAGGAATAGCATAATTGTTATATATGATAATTTCTGAGAACCGATAATGATTTTTGAGGTTTATGAGGATGGAGGTGGAGAGACTTTTCACTGACGTACACTCTGAATTGTTGAAGGTCGGAGTTAATATCTCTTATTGCATTCGATATATCATATATATTAACGGGGCAGTAAATTTGCAGGTCGTCGGCAAAGAGGTGATATCTATACTTTATTTTAGAGATGTCATTTATATAGAGGACAAACAAGAGGGGACCAAGGACAGAAACTTGGGGGTTCCAGCCTTCGGATTTGCCACCGAGAAGCAGTATCTTATACTGTAACACGTTGCATACGATCTGTAATATATGCTGAGAAAAGTTTTAAAGCAAAATTACCGAAACAAGATTTGAGCTTCATCAGCAATGTCTGGATGTTTATCGTGCCAAAAGCACTGCTGAAGTCAAGAAATGTGAGTATTGTCACTTGCCTTCAGTCCATTGCCTGTCTGATGTCCTCAGTCACTTTGAGTAAGGCAGTGGCTGTGCCATGACACTTCTTGAAGCCAGATTGCAGCGGGTCAAGAAGAGAGTGAGCCTGAAGGATATCCAGTATTTGCGCATGTACCAACCCTTCTAACGCTTTGGAGACAGGAGGGAGAATCGAATTGGTCGGTAATCGGATAGGAGTTTCGAACCTGGGGTTTTAGGAGGTGGACTTACGTTGGCGTCCTTCCAAATTGAAAGTAATGTCCAGTTTTTGAGACAGTAATTAACAATATGGGTGAGAATGTGTAGATTATCGCCATCAATATTACGTATGAAAGTAATAGGAAGTTCGTCGACACCGCTTGCCTTGGATTTATTACAATACAGTACTTTCTTAACGTCATTAGTGCTGACGATACGAAAGGCGAAGCAGGAGCGATTTTTTTGGGACAGGTGCTGGGACGTTATTTACGTGTGGTCTGTTAATTGGATTAGACTGAGCTCTCTCTTCCGTGAAATACTCATTTAAATCGTCGAGTGGAATGTCAGTTACCTGAAGCTGTTCATGTGTTTCTCTTATGCCCATGGCCCGGAGTTGCCTCCAGGCAC
Source organism: Anabrus simplex (assembly GCF_040414725.1). Taxonomy (NCBI): domain Eukaryota; kingdom Metazoa; phylum Arthropoda; class Insecta; order Orthoptera; family Tettigoniidae; genus Anabrus; species Anabrus simplex. The sequence goes on from NC_090266.1 coordinate 881,911,056, forward strand.
CAGCCGTATTTAGGTTTCTCACTGATTCGCGAACATATTTAAATTTAGGGTTGCGTATGATTCGCTTAGTTTTATTCCCAATAATTCTATACTGCTCATAGTCATTTGGGTCATGAGTACGTTCGTAATGTCGGTAAAGAGCATCACGTTGAGACATCATATTTTTAACTACAGAGGTTAGGCATGGGTTAGGTTTGCGGAATGTTCTGATCTGTCTCTTTGGTGCATGTTTGTTGTATATATTGTGTATAAACGAATTAAATTTATTTATTCTTTCATCGACAACGGCCGTTGCCGTGTTGAAACACCGGATTCCGTGTGATCTCCGAAGTTAAGCAACATTGGGCGTGGTCAGGAGTTGGATTGGTTGCCACGCGCTGTTGCAGTGGGGGGGGGGTAAGGGAATGGAAGAGCGGAAACTAACTGGACACCCTACCGGACGTAAACTCCTGCTCAGCAACTCCTCTCCGGAGGTTCGGACTTGCCTTCGGGCAGAATAACCCTTACCTTACCTATTCCTTCATCAATGTCTGTCAGATTTAAAATGCTAGTCCAGGAAAAAATGTAGGCATCGTGTCTTAATTCATAGATGTCAATATCTTTAACATTCCTGCTGTAATATACCTAGGTTTATATTTTGGAACGCGAAGTGAGTACGCAAGAAATATAAGATCGTGTGTGGACACGGCCGGTACTGATAGTTGTCCGCGCGTTACCACTTTCTGAGGGTTGTTTCGTTAAATGAAGGCGTGGGAAATGTTGTTGGCAGTACGTAAATGGTTAGGAGGGTCAGAGGGAAGGGTAGTGAAGGCACGCGAGGAAAACAAGTCTTCTAGTTCCTTAGTATCGAATTTCATCGTAAGTAGATTTGTACTGAAGTACCCTAATATAATGATACGTTGATAGTCTGGTAGAAAGTTAAGTAGGTGCGTTTCAAACTCGGTCAAGTAAGATACTTTCGGTGGTCGGTAAACCACTCAAGTAAGTATTTTCACCCCACAAACAACTACCTCAACGAACATAAATTCGGTCCTCGGCAATTCACCGGTCGATGAGGTACAAATGGCACGGCACTTCAGATCATCTCTGCGATAGAGAACAATACCTCCACCCCTCTTATTTGTATGATCAAGGCGGTAGAGGTTATAGTCGTCAAGGCGAAGCATGTTGCTTGAAACTGATGGCGATGAACAGCTTTAACTAATACCTTTCAAATGGACGCTATTTTTGTTAAATATTCTGTAGCCCGAATTTCGTCAATGTGTACGGGCAAACTTAAGCTGTTCCTGACTGGAGAGTATGAGGATATAGTGAAAATTCTTGTTTCAAAAGGTTACCGACATCTATGTTCTATTTTTTTTGCTAGTTGCTTTACGTCGCACCGACACAGATAGGTCTTATGGCGACGATGGGACAGGAAGGGGCTAGGAGTGGGAAGGAAGCGGCCGTGGCCTTAATTAAGGTACAGCCCCAGCAGTTGCCTGGTGTGAAAATGGGAAACCACGGAAAACCATTTTCAGGGCTGCCGACAGTGGGGTTCGAACCTACTATCTCCCGAATACTGGATACTGGCCGCACTTAAGCGACTGCAGCTATCGAGCTCGGTACATCTATGTTCTGTGAAGATGGGAGGGTGAGTTCTATTCTTAAAGATGTCATTGTCATGAGAGAATATCGTAGCTACCTCACTAAAGGGCACTCTTTAACTGATAAAAAAGCTCATACCTGGATTTTCAGAACAAGTGCACTGCCGGCTGGTTAAGGCACCACACAAACACACACACACACACACACACACACACACACACACACAGACACACAATCACACACTTAAATCGAATATTATTATTATTATTATTATTATTATTATTATTATTATTATTATTATTATTATTATTATTACTATTATTATTTTAACAACATTTTGTGGGCACAGCACAATGATCATATCACTCCGATAACCCACCTAACCGCCTGGTATGTAAGTTCAGTTCATTAGGTGAGCTAATGTAGAGCTTTCTCCCGTCTCTCAAACGAACAATATTGCTGCCGTCCTGCGTCGAAACTTGCAGCATACCCCAGAAGTCCCGAACTTTACGCAGTACTTCTTTCCGTGTGGACGTCAGAGATTCGCTTCTTAATAATTTGGTACAATTAAGTGCTCGCTTGGCACGCCAGATGCGGTCCCTTTCATGGTACCTTAGGAATTTAATGATGATCGGCCTATTACCTCAGCTGCTGTCCTCTTCATACGGCCCCGCCTATGACATCGATCTATACTGTCTATAGACAATTCGATGTTCAGACTGTTTTTAACGTACCCAGCGCCACAGCGTACGTGTCTTATTTGGGGGTCTCACAGACACCATGAAGGAGTAGGCAATTCCTTCTGCTATATTGCTCTGCCTCGTCAGACAGGGTGTCCTGCCGGTCGAGACTTCCCGTAGTTGGCTTACCTCCTTTTTCATTTCACTTAATCCCTCTGAAATTTTTTCCCGAAAGTCCTTGGATCCCTGAAGCGAGGCCGGTTGGTGTGCGCCTGGATTGGCAGCAAGGGTCGCGCCAGCAGCCATGGCTTCCTCCATGCGTGGTTGGAATTCAGCCATTCGTCTCTCGAACTTGGAAAGACGTTCATTTACGGCTTTCAGCGTTATAGTACTTCATTGCTATTGAAGTTCATAGTTAAATAAAAACTAGCACACCCTCGAATACAAAAATAATTAATATCTGGCGATATGGCAGGTGAATTGTGTAAGTTTTATTTATTTTGAGCGATCGCAATTTATTATGTTTACAATTATATTACCTCCCTTGTTCCTTGCTGTGTATTCCGTAGCGGTTAGATAATGATTGCAGTGCAAGTGGTTGCTGACGAACAGAAGATTAACGGTGATTCTTTTAGCTAACTTAAAATAGCATAAAGAATAATTATCATTGGAAGAACTGTATTGGATGAGAAACAATTACTTGTACGGGATGAACTAGAGATGCACCAGCACAGTGACTATCATAGATGTTCACGTATCTAATTAGTCACCATACTGCCGATTCATGATTAATTTTCACATCGAAGTTTATGTTTCGAGCACGGTATACGCATGATCCGAATGACCTGGCGATATCGGAATTTTCGAGAACGTGGACCACAAGAGAAACACTGCCCTGGTAGAATAAACGTTAAGAGTGGTTGAATGTGTACCGGTACATACACTCTATATGCTTTTTTCATTGGTTCTATTTCTGTATATAATTAAAATTTCCCATTTGTTTCCTCTATATCAGGTCGATGCAGCTGCGTTGAATTACCTTAGTAATCGTATTTCCTCTGCATTAATTAGCTTATATTGAGAAGAACCGTGTCCGAAGTAGGACTATAGCATGGAAAGCCAAGATATAAAGCGTGCAATATCAGATATATACCAAGTGTGTCCCACTTCCACAATCGCTGTTCATAGAATTAATACCATCGTGCATTTTGATTAAATAATTAATGTTTTTATTCAGATGATAATATTAATAATATTAATAGTCTGTTCCGATTAGGATAGTAGTTGATCGCATATTATACACCATGCTCTTAACAATTATATTGGTGACTCAATAAAAATTCTTGACCCGTGCAAGAAAATTCACATTTTGTTTCTTCCTATTGAATGACTAATTATTCTTCAAATGATCCATAAGTAAATACGTTGTCAATTATACGCATTTTTTATTAAAGGTACAATTAAACGAACATAGGTACCTTTACAAGTAGGCCTCCCAATCTTCATCATGCTGGAATTCTAGAGGATAAATTGGGGCAATTATTCGTTTAGAGGACGGTGAATTGTAGTTTGTACAAACTTACCAATGCATATGCGCAATAAATTTCCAATTTCATTGCAATCATTTATGAGAAGGCTATGAAAACAACAGATAGGGTACCCGTCACCTGAACGACTGCCCTAAATTCTGATCAGTAGTGTTTGATTGATCAATTACAATGGCTTTTTTTAATATTAGTTATCAGCTTTTCTATTTAAGAGGTAAAAATATGGAAATGGGTCTCCTCCAATTAGGCCTATATTACATACATTGGTTTCTGATATTTAAAGATTATAATCATACTCATTACCAAGACATGTAGTACATCTTTTAAGAAACTAGTCTACATTTACGTGCTTTTGATAAATTACCAGAAAATTTATCACCTTCCATTTTGCGATCTTCCGCCTTCTTCTCTTTGTGTTTTTCATCAGGTTCCTTTTCAATCTTCTCTGGTTGTTGTATTAAAATTTCTACAAAAAAAGGAAAGAAATACACATAGGTTACTTGCTCCTCCCTTACAGTACAGGCAAGATGGAAGCGCAAAAAAGACCACTACTTAATTACACTACATTAGCGCATGACCAAACGACATGAGCAAGTTTGAATACCTGAACATTTTAAGCAGTGAATGTGCTTTGCGGCACCGCTTCTACCAGCTTGCCATTCCGTTAAGCTGGAATCTCAAGACTTGTGCAGTGTGATTCAGTGCACTAATTCGTGCGTTATCTAGGTTTTTCCAGATTTTTCACTCTCGGTTAACCTGAAATCCTAAACCTTTCTTGTACAAATATTTCTCATGCTGTTGTCATTTTTAATCTCTATAGTTGAAGCACTGTTATATCCTGAAAATTACAGGAAAGTGCAAGGCGAGGTAGAGAATATTTTCATTCGTATCAGCAATTACTAATAGATGGGGAAAGGTTTCAAATGAATCTACGGGACTCAGCTGTGGGTCCCACTTCTACCGCCGGAAGGCAGTGTCCTGTACTCTGTGGCACTAGGTCGTGGAAACAACGGGTTAAGAAGACCGATTCATCTCTTAAGAACCCTCACCTAGTGTACTCTTTAGCAGAAACTTGTTAATACGACATTTTATGGTCCATTAGTGACCCAATGGATTTTTATTCAGTGCATATGTCCTGATCCGGCAGGGAAGTTTACTTCAGGACGACAAAATTTCAAAAAAAATCCGCAGGATCTGTATATTTATGTATCACCAATGTGCAAAACATGTAGGCCTACAAAAATGCGGTAACTATATGTGGGATATATTTGTCACGGTATTAAAAAGCAAACTCAAGGAAAGACGTTAAAGTGCGTTACGGAAGGACAGGAGACGTCGATTTCAGTTTGATTTTGTTCTATTTGTTTTTGTAATATATGGTAACTTGAAAAAATTACTGAGGACCAGATAGAGGAATTAAAATTTGTTCGGTTATTGTGTAAAATTTTATAATGTAATTATGTGTGTAATTAGCATTTCCGGCTCCTGGCGACTTGGCCAGGGCCAAGATGGTGTTCGTCGCCTTTGATTCGTGTCGAGCGCAGGGAGTAGTCGTCTCCTCCGTCTGATGGGACCACCGTCCCTCCGATCTGAGCTCCATTTGTTTCATGTTTCTGATTTAAACCTTAACATGTAAATTCTTTTTTTAAAGTCCTTTCTGCTCCATTATCCAATTTTACGTTCGAATGACTTGGCCCTCGCAGCTAGTCACACCCACTTCGATTTATAGGTATTACCCTATTCTTTGATTGTATATACTGTGTAATCAATATGTAAATTTTAATTTCCTACGGGGTTCTCTCTAGTAGTACTATTTCATCCTAACTTATTCCCCTTTAAGGCATGCAATCTCTTCGGGAGTTTTTTGAAAGGCAGATACTTGATCGCGCTCTGAGTTAGGATAATTAATATTTAACAAGCTTTCTTTTCCTTGCTAATATCTTAACATGAATTTGGTGTTATGTTAAGGCGTTTATTTAACGTTTTTGGTTGTAAATTACGAGCTTATTTTCTTATATATAAATGTAAGTTTATATCGCCCGAAAATACCTTACGAAACTACCTTGCCAAGACTTTATGACTGTTCAAAATTTCTGTACATTGTTTTAAAATCATTGGCGTGAAGCTGAAACATGTACTATTGACACAGTTGGTATCTTAAAATTTGTTTATTTATTGTATTCATTTCATTTGTATTATATTATTGGCCGTGTTTGTAACGTCATTTTCAATTTTTCTTTTAATTCGGTAAAAGAAGTGTTCAAATGGGATCACCGTTCATTTCGCTTTCCCGGCAACGTACAACCTTCACACGGATCTTGTAATGTTCCCAACCGCTTCCCATTTCCTTTCCATTAGTTGTCATGTTGGCTAAACTGTTATTTATATATCTGCGTTGTTTTCGGAGTGTTGTTTTTTATTTATTTATTTATTTATTTATTTATTTATTTATTTATTTACGAATTTATTGTCTTTAGCAGCGGCGAAGATAGGGCTCATGGCCCTCTCTTACACTTAGCCAAATAGTTAATTTACAGGTGATACATATACAAAAGAGATGTACTATTTTATCATTAAATCAAAGATAAGCTAGAAATTAAATATTTGGACAACATATAATTAAGAAAAAAGCAGACTTCTACAAATATATAGGAAAAAATTCGAGCGTAAAGATAATGAGAAAGAGGCAAAGTCATAAAAAAAGTAAGATACAAACTGAAAAACTAAGCAAAGCATAAACAGAACACAATAAGTAATATAATAAATGGGAATATAAGTATGGCCATAAAAGTGATCTATCGTCGCCATAAGACCTATCTGTGTCGGTGCGACGTAAAGCCCCTAGCAAAAAAAAAGTGATCTTTGTACATAAGTAAGAAGCAAAATATTATGTATATTACACGATAATAATAATGATAATAATAATAATACTAATAATAATAATAATAATAATAATAATAATAATAATAATAATAATAATAATAATAATAATAATAATAATAATAATAATAATAATAATAATAATAATAATAATAATAACCACAATCACACAATCTATCATACGTCATCATACACACGAAACAATCAGCGGTATTCAACAGGTAATCTCTGCATGCAGTCTTAAATTTCGATATTGAGTTTCGTTTCCTGACAGCAGATGGGATTGAGTTCATAAGTCGTGACCCAGCCACAACGAAGGATCTATTATATATTGAAGAGTGGTTGACGGGAATTGAGAGGGAAGTGCCAGACCTAGTGTTACAATTATGGAACGGGGATAACAAATGGAATTTTGAAGAGATGTATTTGGGTAGACTTTCTTTCTGAGTTTGATATATGAACGTGCGTACGTGGAATTTCCGTAGCCTCTCGGGTTTCAACCAGGAAAAGAGTATGTAACTAGGGGTTATGTGATCATCGTAACTCAAGTTAAAAGCAAATCGAGGACCAGAGTTCAATTCTCGCTTTAGTTTCATAGTTTGTTCACGTGTCGCATTAATGAGGACAATGTCGCAGTAGTAAGGTATTGGTAGTACCAAAGTTTGGAGTAGATTTATCTTTAGGTCTTGTGGCAAAATGTTCTTATCTCGTTTCAGAGGGTGTAGCGTCGCGTAAATCTCTCTACATGTATTGCTTACGTGTGCAGGCCAGTCAAGAGTTTCAGTCAGGGTCATACCTAGGTTCTTCACTTCCTTACTGAACGGGATTACGGTGGCATTTAATGTCACCGGAGGAACAGCATACTTTCATATATGATGTTTAATCATTTCTGAGGACCGATAATGATTGATGTTTTTGGGGGTGGAGGAGGAGAGAGTTATCACTGGCGTACGCACTGAGTTGTTGAAGGTCGGAGTTAATATCTCTTATTTCATTCGATATGCCATATATATTAACGTGACAGTAAATTTGCAGGTCGTCAGCAAATAGGTGATACCTATACTTTATTTTAGAGATGTCATTTTTATAGAGGACAAACAAGAGGGGACCAAGGACAGAAACTTGGGGGTTCCGGCCTTCCGCATTTACCACTGAGAAGCAGTATCTTGTACTGCAACACGTTGCATACGATATGTAATACATGCGGTGAAAAGTTTTAGAGCAACATTACCGAAATACGATTTGAGCTACATCAGCAATGTCTGGATGTTTATCGTGCCAAAAGCACTGCTGAAGTCAAGGAATGTGATTATTGTCACTTGCCTTTCGTCCATTGCTTGTCTGATGACCTCAGTCACTTCGAGTGAGGCAGTGGCTGTGCTATGACCATTCTTGAAGCCAGATTGCAGCGGGTTAAGAAGGGAGTAAGCCTAAAGGCATTCCAGTATTTGCGCATGTACCAACCCTTCTAACGCTCGATAGGTAAATACACATAGTTATCACTTAGTATTCTTTTGAAAGGGTCATATGTCTCCCAGTGAATCCGAGCTTCCACACGGTCAATTTATTTCTCGAAAAATTAAACAACCTAAAACTTGAAATCAAAGACATCTAAATAACTCTAAAACTATATTATAGGTCGTAAAATATCGATCAGTATCTCAAAATGGATTTCTATAAAAATCACTTCACACATAAGTAACTGGTAATAAAAATAAAAAGTAAATAACTATCCGTGCAACGCAGGGTACTACAGCTGGTATTGGGATAAAGAGATGCACAGTAAAGGGAAGAGTTTCATCATGAAAGTAATGATCTGAGTGAAGGAGTATGAGAAGCACATGATTATGACGGAATGTGAAACTGAAAGGAAACTATAATTATTTTGTGAAATTATCCAACGTTTTTCATGTTAAGAATGAAACCATACTTTTCAGTGTCGGCATAGATAGATGTAACAATCAATCTTCAGTTTGTCAAAGACACTGCTATTTCAATATAAATAATAACGCTATAAACATACCTCTAAAAGTACATAATATTATACAAGAATGGCATGTGTCGTTCCACAAGAACATCCTCAGATTCTATGAAATCACTTAAATGAAGCTTATATACGTACAGTAAAGTTTACGTTGCGTAAACTTGTCAATGATAGAGAGTTTAGTGCTAATATGAACAAGTATTGACAAAAACTGAATTTTCAAGTATTAATAAAATGAAAAACTTCTGTGCTTATCTAGATTGGCGATCCTAAGTCCGTTGTCACCAAACACTATTTCAGGACTCTGATCATGGTGAGGCTAATGGAAAGTTTTGGGTATAGCACGCTGCTCACGGAGAGTGGAGGGTAAGCACGGGAAGGGGCTTGTGTAGGGCTGTGGATATTAAAATGTAGTATACAGAACCATGGAGCGGAGAGGGGGAAAAGGGCGGAGCAAGTGGAGCGCTGTGGAACCTACTTTCAACACTGGAGTGAGGAGAGAATGTTACTAACGTACTTCATGTTATAATGTACTTTCATGCAATATGGATGAATGCTATAACATGATTTGAGGAAAATAATGTAAGAAATTGAAATAGGGAATTTCTATTAGATGTCACTATTAAGATAAAAGCTAATTTAATGAGTAAGTGTTTTCCGAATATTATGTGAGTAGAGGCGAAGAGGGGGAAATTTATAGGTGTGTATAGTTATTTACGTTGGCAACATTAATTTGCATTTTTGCGATGTAAATTCCGATTGCTTCCTTTATATTCAAAGATTTACTTTTATTTTCTATGTGTAAGATATTTGGATCTCTGTTGATATCTGTGAAATGGTGTGAACAGTCGTATATATGCTACCCGAAGGCTGAATGACGATTATTTTTGATCGCTTTTTTGTATTCTTTGTATCTTGTGTATCTTTAGTGGAAATATTCAATATGGCTCTCATATCACTCTCAGTATAAGCTGTGTTAGCTCTGAAATTACGAAAAGAAATATGGAGGCCGTTCATACTAAACGTTATGTCCCTGTCTCTACGGAGAGTTTTAATTGGAATTCTGAACGAAAGGGCTTCAATTCGGAAATGCTTCCGGTTCCCAGAATATTTGGAGGGGCAGGGGAATAACAGGTAAGTCAACTTCCTCCAGATCTTGGAAACGCCTAATACTAATTTCAAAACTTTGCTAGATAAAAATAAAAAGTTAAAAAATCGTCCGACTTGACTAACTGAATTTCGAAATTTGTTGAGCTGAATTAAGTTTAGTCCGACGCCCAGCATATCACCGCTAACACGATTACGAAAACGCTGACTTACCTTTTCCCCCTAAGTATTCATAGTTTTTATATTATAATTCTATACTTGTCTGTGAACAAGTACTAATGAGTTTGAGGGCAGATGCAAGGGTCACATTTAATACATTTCAAAATTCTAACAATACATTAGTTTCATCCCCCTTTTCTAATGAAGCGACAAATGTGGCTGTTGGGATATTCGATGTTTCGGTGTTGACCGCATTTTTTTACGAATTATAATTTTGTGACATTGGCGGCACTACGAGCATTGCTGTAAAAAACAGTAAGTCGGATGGTCCTTGAAGTATTCGCAAGTCTGAGTATCGTATTAAATAGATTGGGATACCTAATTATTGCACGACATGTGGTGCATTATTTTAATGTACTAACATCTGGCGGCCGTGACAGGACAATTCTGGCCGTGTAATAATCCTGTGTGGGTAAAATATAGGAAGGACTGTTGATTCATATGGTAAAAATAACTGCGTTATTCATAATCCGTTGAAATCGCATAAAATGTAAGTGGATGATAATGATGCTTCCGTTGATAGATTACTTGGGATATCAGTTACTTATGACTATGACTTAGGATAGAATCTTCGAGAAATTTCCAACCCTCATAGTCTGTATAGCATAAAGTCATCCTAAAGTAACCCCAATTTAATGAATGAGAAGAATATATCTGATAATAATAATAATAAACTGTAACGTTGTGAATTTAATATTTTTAGACGGTTTAAAATAAGTACCTTCTTATCACCCATACCAAGTGTGAATTAATTCCTCGTGAAATTAAACAAAGTCACAGTAGGTGATATTTGTCAAAGAATGACCCTTGGAGACCCACTTACCTTTTGACCTTGGAACTGAACAAATGTGGATAGATTACACAACTTTTACGCAAATCTACCTCGATGATGTTGGTTAATTTTCCGTATCCTGATAAAAATAATCATGAAGGTAGCGAGACTCAAAATTTGAAGTAAAGTAAATCTACAATCACGGATGCATTTTATATTTCTTGGATATGGTATTTTACGGATTTGTAGTCATATATAGTTTGGTGCGGACATAGTTACTAGAGACTTTTTACGTTATGTTCTTATATTTCAGCATTTGATTTATGTGTTTCTTAAATTGATTGTGTGAGATTCAGCATTGAATTTTTTGCATCAGTGTTGCCTTCTCCAAGTTTGTTGTTGAATGGTGAAGATTATAGGTAACTTTCATTTTCTGAAATAATTACATTAATATATTGAAAAGTCAATGGTCAAATAGAGGCAATGAGTCCTATTATTTTATGAAATATTTCAAGAGGGTGAAATAGGGCGACAGCAAGGTGGTAATCAAGCTCATCATTGGATGCGAATGGCGGGCGCAGATCTTCTTTATTTAAGGGTATTTAATGTATGACTCCAATTTATACAAAGGGAGCTCGTGATGCGATTGATTTAGTGGCTTCCAAATGTCAGTCATAATATTCTATAATGTGAGATAGAGGTACTATGATGTTAAATTCTGGCTGAAAGTCGTCGTAATATGAATGTATTATTATGAAGGATAATTAATGTAATGACTTTGTTAAATGTAATTAAAGGAATTAGGTTGTGATAGTAGCAATTGAAGACGTCGCGCGGTTACATTAGATCGATAATAAATGGTTTTAATATTAATCGATAGTTAGCGCTAAGTATTTTCGTTAAAGTTTTAATAATTCAGAGGTATATTTGCGCTGTTATGTGACAATTTGATGCTATTTTAGTTAGGTATTGTGACCGTTCATTACCATGCCATAGGCATGTTAGGAGGTTTAGTTAATTTTATATGCCGTTTTCCGCAACATTCTGAGACATATAATGAAGTAATTAGCAGTCTACATGCTGAACCGGGATGTGATTTGCGAAATCCCATTGCCCGAAGGAAGCAGTTTTCTGCGCGGTAACGAGAAAGAGATAGCGTAGTACTGCTGAACCTTGAAATCGCGCTCTCTTTTCGTGTGAGCGAGAAGGAAAGATGATGCTACGTGTGGAAATGCAGGTTGTCGGAGAGTGGGCTGAGTTAAGGTGTGTTAACCTCTGAGAAATAAATGTCCTTTACTAATTCAACACCGCATTCATTGGTGCCACTTGTCATGATTTACTAGAAAGAGGAAGAAGAAGAAGAAAACCTTCACCTGAAATAACTCTTGGAAATTTATGAGTCAGGTCTCATTCGAACCGTTGTATTTAATGTAAACTATTGATGCATATAAATGCAATACTTCAATGGTGGGTCGATAATGACGATTGTCATAATGTGGTACGCAGAGTAAAGATGACTGCTGTTATCTGACAACGTGTGGAAAAAAGTGGAAGATCTTGCGTGATGAACCATGACGCGTGATTTTCTAAAAGGGCGCTTTTGAGATTGTGAATGACCCACTGATCCCTTTAGTTTCATATGTGATCAGTAGAAAGTAGAGGTCACAAGTTATAATTGATTGTTTTCACGTCGCTGAAAGATTCCGATTACCGGACCTTCAATTTCAGCAGGGGCATAATTTACCTCCCCCCAGATCATTTTGTCCGGACGCTGTAAGTAGAGCCAGGACCTAGATACAGTATCTCATAGTAATTTGTGTAGCCGCAGTACCCACACGTTAGGAGTGAACTTGGATATCAGTTTATGAAGTGTTGTGTCATAGAAGAAAAACACATCGTTGTGATGTAAAATATCGCGAAATGAGCCGTGTGGTACCAGATAATGTACAGTATGGATGAATAGAAGTCTTATTTCAACATTTTATATTTTAAATAAGAACAAGAGTCAGTTATAGCTCATGGTGCTATCATCAGTGAAAGGGCAAACGCGTCAGGTTGTTTAGAGATAGTGAGACAGCTAATTACGTTCAGTAATTAGCAATAACCGATCCAAAGCATTTTACGATTGAGTGATTTTCAGTAAAATTAAAGAATTATTCCTGACAAAATTAGCGTTTGCATACTCCATGGACGCTCATGGTGATAGACTGTGTGATTAATGGGGAAATGAACAGTGATTTCTACAAACTTGCATTATTTGCATTAATCTATTTAAAGCTAGTTGTGGATCTTATCATCAGTATATTCCTTTGAAAGTACATAAACAGTGTTTAACAAATGATTTCCCATTTTTGCCTGTATGTTCGTGAGTGGTCGTCGAACCCCGAGGTCTGGAGCCTACAAGAATCGCGCCTAAGTGCCTGCAGTCATTTCTACAGGGAGCGTCCAGAGACTCAACTAAGAAGACCACAGTTCGAAACATGGATCTTGGTAGTACGAGGAGGAACCAAGGACTATCAAAGAGAAGACCGCTCATCATGATGGAGTAAAAATCTAAGAGGTACCTCGAGATGACGGCAAACCATACCCAGCATTTGTTAAGTACATATTTGAATATATTAAACCACGAGATTTGCATGCCAGTAGCAATTCTTATTTTTGTAAATATTAGAATGTTATAATTAATAACAATATTAAATGTAGGGATCACTATACTCGTGTGACTGGGAAAATATTATTTATTATTTTAATTAGGGTTTTCAAGTGATTTAAGAATAATCTTTGATATTTAGCAGGCTTATTTGCATGAATTATTATGTAGATCCCATAAATTCTTAGTGTATATAAAGCACATATTTGGGAAGAATAGCGATTTAGATAAACTTGCAATTTCTTCGTAATGTGACTATCTGGTAAAGATTTTCATAGTAGTTTGAATATAAACTATATGTTTGCTTCAAGGTGATTCCGGTATTTATAAATCCCCAATGATAATAGATGATCATTGAAGATGTCCCAAACGGATGTATTATGTGAATTATATAGATTTGCGAGAGGAATGAAATAACCTGTAAGAATGGAGTCTTCCCTGTAAATTAATAGAACGGATTTGAGATGCGGTAGTATGATATGGAAGGGTGAAACTGTAACATGTGTTGTTGGGATGATAAATGATAATAATAATTATGGCTGTTGTGATATATTGAATTGTGCTGAATATATAGCCAAATAATGAATAATAAGAAGTAATGGCTCTCAAAAGAATGCGTACTTGAGAACAAGCCGAGATGATATATAAAAGAAAGAAAGAAAGAAAGAAAGAAGGAAAGAAACGACGAGATCAATGTGTTTTTGTAGCCACGGAGCTGGACACACAGCTGCTGTCATGATTGACAGTTTTACTACGTGCGGACTTTGAGTCGGGTGAGATTTTGTAGTTCCCAGCAAAGCTTAAGGTTTACCAGCGAGATTCCTTTCATTCGCCAGAGCAGTCTCAATTCCATTCTAATGGTACGTTATGAGTATGCGGATAATTTTCGGATTTTGTGAAGGATAGAGCCCTTCCCATGTGTATGCACTGAATTAGCTCGTGATTGGAGTTTTAAATGTTTTACCTTGGAAGCTGGAGTACTTGAGTACGACCCATGTTGGAGCGAAGAATTTAACCAGATACTATGGCTTGGTTAAGCCATAAAATTCGAGATGTATTGTGTGATATATGTTTGATATTTTTAATGTAATGTGTTTAAGTGTGTTATTATTTCCCAAAGTGTTCTATGGTGATGGGTTCAATTCCAGTGTTAGCTGATTTTTCCTTGAATATAATTTTATAGGTAAACCCAGGATGCACGTATGTGTTCAATATATATAATTTTATATATATATAATTGTTGTGGTAAAATGGACCATGTGTTTGATATACGGCGATGCAATCTCGTGTGTTAAAGGAAACGTACTTATGGGAATGTATACTCTCTACAACCATGACAATTAAGTAATCAAATGATTTGAGGAATGCCGAGAACCAACAACAACTATGAATTAACTACAAGGACACGAAAGCATACTATATATATCATTTTTGCATTCTTCTTGACTGTTTCTTGTTCATGTGTTGTAGTATGGCACCACCTCGTGTGATTTTATGAGTATAATAAAATGTTTAACAAATAATTTTTCAACGAAGATTCTTCTCATTTAATAATATTAGTGTATTCCTCTCACATTATAGAGAATCCTACTTTCGTTATATTTTATGTAGTGCCTATTTTCTTTTCCAAAGATTCCATTGCCCGTATGCTTTATGAGTTCAGCCGGTGATGCAATGAAAGTAGGGAGGACGAGACTTCAAACCTGGTGAGTGAATTCTGGAGGTTCTCATCCAACTATTCCATCTATACATCTGTTTGTGAAATCAAATTATGTCATAGCTGCTCTAAATTACCCTGTATGGGTACAGTACATATGAAATATGCCCATATTGAGTAAGATGATTGTTGTATACTTAATCGGGGTATCCTTCATAAGCATTTTATGGCCGTAAGTCTTTCGAATGAACTGTATTGGATGAGAAACAATTACTGGTGCGGGATGGACTACAGATGGACAACCACAGTGATGTATATGGATGTTCGCTTTTCTAATAAGTGAGTTATCATTCTGCTGGTTCATGATTAACTTTCACGCCGTAGTTTATATTTTGAGTACGGTATACGCATGGTCCGGATACAAAGTCGACATCGGAATTTTTTAGAACACGGACCGCCATAGACACACAGCCCTGGCGGAATAAACGATAAGTGTGGTTGAACGTGGACCGTTACATATATATATATTCCCATGCGTTCTTTTTATTTCAGGTCGATGCAAGTACGTTAAATTACCTTTGTAATTGTACTTCCTCTGCATTAATTAGATTATTTTGAGAAGAATCGGGTCCGAACTAGGATTACAGCATGGGAATCCAACATAAATAACGTACTATATCGTATATATTCGAGTGTGTCCCACTTCCACAATCATTGTTCATAGAATTAATACCACAGTGCATTTTGATTAAACTTGTAATGTTTTTATTCAGATAATAATATTAATAATTTTAACATTCTGTTCCGATTATGATATCAGGTGATCGCATATTCTACACTATGCTGTTAACAACGGTCTTACTGACTCAATAAAAATTCTTGACTCGTGCAAGAAAATTCATATCGTAGCCAAATATGGCTCAAGTAATTTTTACTTGTTAAAGGTAGGAAAAGACGAACATGAGTAATAGGGTATCTTTCCACGTATGCATATATCTTCATCATGGTGGAATTCAGGAGGGGAAATTTTGGCAAATATCCGTTTATAGGAAGGCGAATTAAGGTTTGAAGTAACTTACCTAGGGATATTTCCAAAGCATTTCCGATTTCTTTTGCAATCACTTATGAGAAGGTTAGGAAAACAACAGATAGAGAATCGGTCACCTGGGCGACTGCTCGATATGCAGATCAGTAGAAATTGATAGATGAAACACATTGGTTTCTGTTATTTAAGGATTAATTATTAGCTTTTCTATTATAGGGAAATATCTGAAAATAAGTATCTTCCAAGAAGGCCTATATCAAACATATTCGTTTTTGCTATTTCAAGATTACTTAGCACTTTATCCCCCTTAAGAATAACATCATATATCATGACATGCAGTACCCCTTACAATAAAGTACACTTACTTGCTTTCGGTTTTGGTTTTTTAACTGATACGTTATCTTTTTTCTCCATCTGACCTTCCTTCTTCTTTTCCTTGGGTTCTTCGTGATGTTCCTTTTCATCCTTCTCCGGTTGTTCTTTTAATGTTTCCACAAAAAAAGACAAATATACACAGGTTACTTCTTCTGCTATTATAGCAAGGACAATATTGCAATGTGAATACTATAACTAGTTAATTACACTACAAATTCCCATGATGAACTGCCGTGAGCATAATGAGTACCTGTACTTCTTAGCAGCGGAATTGCTTTGTGGCAGCGCTGTTATCAGCTTGCCATTCTGCTCGGCTGGTATTTCAGGAATTACGCAGTGTGATTCAGTGCAGTAATTCTTATTATACTTGCCATATCAATATTTCTTTGCTCTCTGCTATCCTGAAACTCTTAAAATATTTGGTATAACCCTTCTACTCTGAATGGGTCCAATCGACCCAGATTTCATTGTCAATTGCTTGTAGCTGATAAAATATGGAATGTATATCCACAAAACCTTGTTTATTTGCTCGTCTCGTTTAGTAGTTATTGACATTTTTTAAAATAAATTTCGTTTGCTGCCTATTCGATACGTTCAATAAATTACATACATAATGAATGGGTCTAATCGACCCATCCTTTAATTTCAATACTGCACTAACTGCCGGTCACTACAGAAACAACGTTTGTCTACCTCCACCACTAGGGAGTGCTGCAGTAAAGAAAGTAATAATCTCTTCCTTCTTTCCGTGTTCAAATATGGCTGGTCATCAGCGGTTATATGAGAAAACTATATGAAATATATTGTATGAAATTAGTGAGAGTGAACATGAAGAGGGAGCTGACAACATATTTGCTGATCCTGATTTTGTGTTTCCTGATGAAAATGATGACGAATTTCACGTTTATCTCGGAGAAGACGAAAGTGATGAGCTCCAAGTATCTGATAATGAACTACAAGATGAGATTGTCTCTGTACAACAAGAAGTGTACATACCTCGAAATGGGACAGAATGGAGAAAACAACCCTATTCACAATGAAGTGTAAGGTACGTTCAGCATATAATATGAACTATGGTACTGATTCATTTACATTATGTAATACCTATATCCATGGGCCTATAACCTATAACCTCATCAAGCTTTCAGTAGGTTATATTTACAATACTTCTGAGAAACGTAAATTTCAATGATGTGTATTTCAGATTAGGTAACACAATGAGAATTGCACCTGGACCCACAAGATATGCTCTTCAGAGGATAGATGGTTCCCAGATGTCGGCAATGAAGTTATTCATCACTGATAAAATGCAGGAAGTTATTTTACGGGAAACAAATCTTGAAATGGAGAGGGTTTTTGTAGATAAATGGAAAACTACAAACCCATTTCTCCCATAGAGCTTGAAGAATTTTTAGGTATGTACGATTTACAAATTTTAGTAATTAGTGAGAGTCTGTCTTTATTGTTGACTACTAATGATCACAACAAACAATGACACGCAGTTATCTCTATTTAGAGGCTTGGTTTTGCTGGCCGTAGTCTACAAATCAGCGGGCGAATAACTTCAAGAATTATGGAGTAAAGCAGATGGTGCCCTGTCTTTCGAGCTTCAATGTCTCTTCAACGGTTCCAAACGATAACTCAGTTTTTGAGGGTCGATAATAAGGAAGACAGATCAGCCATTAGACGTAATGACAAGTTAGCAGCAACAATGTATGTGTTTCACATGTTCGTATCACAAGCACCTAAAATGTTTGTTCCATACGAAAATACTACAGTAGATGTACAGCTGGTTACCTTTAGGGGAAAATGCCCCTTTAGGCAGTATTTAGCCTCCAAACCAAGAGGAAAATACGGACTAAAGTATGGATCCTCTCGGATATCGAGGCGGTTTATGTGTGCACCGCTGAAGTTTACACCAGTACACCAGTAAACGGACAGAGAGAAGTGAACCAAGGAAGAAATATGGTATTGAGACTAGTCATAGGTATTGAGAGAACAGGGAAAAACGTCACTAAAGACAATTTCCTCACCGACTTTACTTTGGCTAGCGAGCTTCTGAGAAAGAATCTAACACTGGTTGGTACATTCCGCAGGATCAAGCCTGAAATTCCTTGCGAATTTATGCCATCACAATCTCGCGATCCGTTGTCATCAACTTTTGGATTCCAGCGAGACATTATCTTAGCGTCCTATGTGCTTAAGGAGAACAAGTCTGTGATACTTCTGTCTACCATTCACCATGGAAACAGTATCTCTAATGCAAGTGACTAATCTCATGTTTTAGTCCGTATTGAAATCTGTTGATATACAATAATAAAGTTTTATTATGAATCCATCTGTTCACTACATTATAATGTTATCACATTTAAAATATCTTCATTAGTTAAAAAGTTATATATGGGACATGTTTCGCTCCCTTACAGAGCATCATCAGCCAAATCTGGATCTCGAATAATTGTTATATACGTAAAAAATGACTTAAGAACTATTAGAACATTTTTTACAAACTTAAAACTTACTCTATTAGAATGTCATAAAATATAAAATCTTTGTATGCATGGCTTAATTACATGTGCTTAATAGGAAGATACATTAAAATTGTGGAAAAAAGAGTACTAAAATATTAAATAAAATAATATATATATATATATATATATATATATATATATATATATCATGTCTGAAATCTTAGAAAGACGTGAAAATCAATCTTAGGAGCTAAATTTGTGGATTTTCTTGGCAATGAGATCTGGTATAAAAGCTATTTATCCCTTGTGGATAAGAGTCTATAAAGATTCAAATTTATCGTCAATTTGATGATTGAACTTGTAACAGGATGAATGTTGTTCTTCAAGGAATTTAAATGCTTGTTGTCATTTGACCTCGGCGAATACTTTTGAAAAGATATGTTCTGATAGATGTCAATGACCGTTCGTTGAACTAATGGATTTGATAAGGATGATTGAAAGGGACGTAAATCAACGCTCGTATTAAAAAGCTGCTCCTTGGTTTATCTTGTTGAATGTCTGTAACAAGAAAAGGAATCTTGTAAGTAATCGGAAGTTGTGTTGCTAGTTAAGAATGCGCTTCTAGAAACTTCACTTACCCCTCCAATTGCTGTTTGTCGGTTTGGTGTTGTCCGAGGTTATGTGGTGACTGTATGTTCTGTGTCTACTCCTTGTGTTGTAAGAGTGAGGTGGTGGGGATTGAGGGGAGGGAGTAGGGGTAGGAGGAGAAATGTTTGTGGGTGTGGTTTTGGAAGGGGAATGTCTAATAGGAGCGCAGGGAGGGGTTGAGTTCTTTA
This sequence comes from Anabrus simplex, assembly GCF_040414725.1. Lineage (NCBI taxonomy): Eukaryota > Metazoa > Arthropoda > Insecta > Orthoptera > Tettigoniidae > Anabrus > Anabrus simplex. The sequence continues at coordinate 881,930,866 of NC_090266.1, forward strand.
ATGTTGGATGATTATTAGTTGTTTTGGGAATGAAAACTTTGGCAAAATTACTTTTTTCTAGATTAAGCGTCTTTAATAGTTTCGGTAATTGTTCGTGTAACGGATATCTTATTTCAATCTCGTCATTTAAATTTTTTTCTTTATTGAAATACTGGTCGAAGTGGATATAAATATTTTTAATTCTGTCATTAGTTTACCTTTTTCTATCTTCTTTATAATTTTTAGGTCTTTCTCTATGGTTGTAAATTGGTAGCCTGACTCTCTCATATGGATCATTTGGAGCAAAACAAAATAAATACAAAAATAAATGGACTTTGCCTTTGGATAAGGTATGTAGACGACACCTTTGTCATAATAGATAGCCAAAAAATGATAGTGAAAAAGTCCTAAATTTCTTAAATAATATTGACCCAAATATAAAATTTACGAGAGAAGATGAAACTAACAACTCAATAAACTTCCTGGATATTAATGTATCAAGAATACGAGATAGATTTGAATTTCAAATATTTAGAAAACCATCATACGCTCCTCTAACGATAAAAAATGATTCTCTTCACCGAAAATCACATAAACAGGCGGCTTTTTACAGTTTAGTTTATAGAGCTTTCAAAATCCCCCTTTCAGGGAGTAACTTGAAAAGGGAACTCAATTTTATAAAAGATCTGGCCTCAATTAAAGGATATAAAATAAATATGGTCAATCGGATCATCAATAAAGTAAAACAAAAGTTAGCAACTAATCTTACTCCCGAAAAAACTAAGCAGTCCAAATTCGCAACATTTACATTCACCAATCCAGCCATTTTTGAAATAACTAATCCTATCAAAAACGAGATGTAAATATAGCATTCAAAACACAAAATACAAACAGAAACATTTTTTTCAACCACAATAGTATAAAGTCTAACAATAACACTTATCTAAGTTCTGGCATCTATAGATTAACATGTGTAGAATGTAAATGCTCATATGTTGACCAAACTGGCCGTAGCTTTCTCGCAAGATACTTAGAACACGTTAATGCTACAAAGCACAACAAACATTCTGCGATGAGTGCTCACATGAGAGAGCCAGGCCACCAATTTACAACCATAGAGAAAGAACTAAAAATTATAAAGAAGATAGGAAAAGGTAAACTAATGACTTAATTAGAAAATATTTATATCCACTTCGACCAGTATTTCAATAAAGAAAAAAATTTAAATGACGAAATTGAAATAAGAAATCCGTTACACGAACAATTACCGAAACTATTAAAGACGCTTAATCTAGAAAAAAGTAATTTTGCCAAAGTTTTCATTCCCAAAACAACTAATAATCATCCAACATTAAAGAACTCAACCCCTCCCTGCGCTCCTACTAGACATTACCCTTCCAAAACCACACCCACAAACATTTCTCCTCCTAAACCCTACTCCCTCCCCTCAATCTTCACCACCTCACTCTTACAACACAAGGAGTAGACACAGAACAGACAGTCACCACATAACCTCGGACAACACCAAACCGACAAACAGCAATTGGAGGGGGTAAGTGAAGTTTCTAGAAGCACACTCTTAACTAGCAACACAACTTCCGATTACTTACAAGATTCCTTTTCTTGTTACAGACATTCAACAAGATAAACCAAGCAGCAGCTTTTTAATACGAGCGTTGATTTACGTCCCTTTCAATCATCCTTATCAAATCCTTTAGTTCAACGAACGGTCATTGACATCTATAAGAACATATCTTTTCAACAGCATTCGCCGAGGTCAAATGACAACAAGCATTTAAATTCCTTGAAGAACAACATTTATCCTGTTACAAGTTCAATCATCAAATTGACGATAAATTTGAATCTTTATAGATTCTTATCCACAAGGGATAAATAACTTGTTTACCAGATCTCATTGCCAAGAAAATCCTCAAATTTAGCTCCTAAGATTGATTTTCACGTCTTTCTAAGATTTCAGACATGATATATATATATATAATTTTATTTAATATTTTAGTACTTTTTCTTCCACAATTTTAATGTATCTTCCTATTAAGCACATGTAATTAAGCCATGTATACAAAGATATTATATTTTATGATATTCTAATAGAGTAAGTTTTAAGTTTGTCAAAAATGTTCTAATAGTTCTTAAGTCATTTTTTACGTATATAACAATTATTCGAGATTCAGATTTGGCTGATGATGCTCTGTAAGGGAGCGAAACACTTCCCATATATAACTTTTTAACTAATGAAGATATTTTAAATGTGACAACATTATAATGTATTGAACAGGTGGATTCATAATAAAACTTTATTATTGTGTATCTCTAATGCACCCCATAAGAAATCAAAAATTATATTGGATTATAAGGCCACGAAAGGTGGTGTGGACACGACGGACAAATTATCTAGCTCGTACACTTGCAAGAGGACCACCAGAAGGTGGCCTGTTGCTTTATTTTACAATATAATCGACCGTGCAGCAACAAATGCTTTTTGTTTCTTTACGTACATGTGATTCCAAATTACAATGCAAAGAGACTTTATAAAAGTCGTTTGTTCCTGAAGGACTTGGGAATAACAATGACGGAACAACTACGCAGCGAAATAGTCCAGAGAGTTGTTCCACGAGCAGGGAATTTGCGGGTACCAGGTCTCAAGATATAACCTACAAAAAGTGTGGTCGTTATACTGTATGTGGACCAAAGAAGGACCGAAAAACTACAACGAAATGTGCTGTTTCTAAAACTTCCATGTATCAGGAGCATGTCAATGTGTATTGCACATCTTGCATTGACGAAGGTTAAGGAGGACAGCTGTTCTTGTCACGTATCATTATGTCATCATTTTTTTTAATATGTTGCCCACAAAATCGGCGTAATATAACTTATTGCATATATGTTAAAATCAAGATTGTAATTAATTTAAACCTACTCAATAATGTGCTTGTTTGTCCATTATCACCACATAAAATCTCCATGGGTCTTTTCGACTCATTCATGAAACAATTGATTAACAACATTTTAGGAAGGTTAAATATTTCTCATGCTGTTGTCGTTTTGAAATATCTGCAGATGAAGCTCCTTTATACCCTGAAAGTGATAGGAAAGTGCAAGGTGATATAGAGGTTCCTTTCGTTCATGTCAATAATAACTAATATGAAGGGGAAACATTTTATGTGTCTCTCGAGTTAGCGGGGATCCCAACACTACCGCCACGAGGGCAGTGACCTGAAGTGCATGGCATTTGGCCTTGAATAAAACATGGGATGAGAACCAGTACCTCTATTAGGAACCCTCACCTGCTATGCTGAATAGAGACCTGGAGGTTGTGGGAAGATTGGAAGAGGGAAGGAAGCAGCCGTAGTCTTAATTTTGGTACTATAACGACATTTGCCTTGAGAAGTAGTGGGAAAACACAGAGAAAATCACTTCCAAGATGGATGAGCTGTGAATCAAACTCCCTCTACTCAGTTGAATACCCGCGGCTGAGTAGACTTCGTTCCAATCCACGTGACACTTTTCAAATTCCGCAGCAGAGGCAGGAATCGAACCCGGCACTACGGGTGTGACAGCTAATCACACTAACCACTGCACCAAAGGAGCGAACATTATGATATTAGATTATAAAATTGCTTTAAATACTTCCATATTCTGCGACACAATTATCGTTGTTGCTTTCAATAATGTACTTAGTCTACTGTTTTCTAATCTTCAAAGCTACTAGATATTAAATAATCAAATTGAGTGTATAATCAAAATAGTCCAGATACTAAAAAGTGTATTATGCGCTGTACATAGCGAAGTATATAACACAATTCATTCGTTTGTGGCAGCGCTGTTATCAGCTTGCCATTCTGCAAGTCTGGTATTTCAAGACTTAGGCTGTGTAATTCAGTGCAGTAATTCTCGTGCTGCTCTGCCCTATCAATATTCTTTCACTCTCTGCTAACCTGAAATTCTTAAAATATTTTGTATAAATATCTGTCATGATGCTGTCGATAATTTACTGTTGACCTCACGCACTAAAATTATGTTATTTTTAGTTTCTTAGCCCGAGGCCCCGGGTTCGATTCCCGGCCAGGTCGGCGATTTTTACCTGAACCTGGGGGCTCGTTCAAGGTCCACTCAGCTTACATGATTAGACATGAGGAGCTAACTGACGGTGAGATAGCGGCCCTGGTCTAGAAAGCCAAGAATAACGGCCGAGAGAATTCGTCGTTCTGACTACATTACACCTCACAAACTGCAGGCCTTCCAGCTGAGCAGCGGTCGCTTAGTAGGCCAAGACACTTCAAGGGCTGTAGTGCCATTCGGTTTGGTTTGGTTTTGACGTAGGCAAGTCAACAGGTATCTGCAGTTTTGCTCTAATTGGTTTACGTTGGCTCTATGGCGTTGTGTCCTCACCAGCCGCTAGATGGCGCGTTGACTACGTCGGTGGTAGGTTTCATTGTTATCAAAGCCATAGAGCTGACGGTGTTGAAACGTAATGTTGGCCGTGCCACTCTCGGTTTTGCTCCAAGGAAGAACAGCGTTCCGTAATCCGGTAATCAGTTTTTGTGGTCTGAGGATGTACCAGCACAATCCGTGGACAATGTTTTGCTACAGCGAAGTGTTTACCTGTGGACTGAACAGTTGAAAAGGGGTCGCACGAGCATGAAGAATAAGGAAAGATAAGCAGCCGTAACTGATGCCAATATTGATCTCGCTCTGATTACCATCAGTTTGGTCCACTTAAAAATGCTCTAGGAGGTTGTCGATCAGCTACAATCAACAGGTGAAGGAAGTGGTGCATACGTGGCTTGCAGCCCAAAGGAAACATTTTGCGGAGGGTTTCCGAAAGCTTGTGAAACTGTGGACCATGTGCGTTGAAAAGCAGGGTGACTATATTGAAAAATGATATCAATAAAAAGTGTAGAATGTAAATCACCAAAAGAGACAAACAAACGCGAGGGGCTAGGAGGAAATTATCGTTAACTGAAGTACAGGGGTGCAGGTAATGAATCAACTGTGCATAAAACTACCTAATATTTTCAGAGTACAACTAAATTACGAGTGTTGTATCTAGAATTAATGAAGTATAAATTACTGGTAAAGTACGGAAACTATTTAAAAATAAATATTGTACATTAATAACTAAATATAAAAAATAAAGACGCACGTGCACTTATTTAGTAAAATTAATTTCAAAAGTTAATTAAAATGAAAAATTAAATGTTACGAATAAGAAAGGTACATACAAATAATATAGTAATACTGAAATATCAAAGTTGCAGTTCAGAATAATGGGCAAAAGAGTTTCATAACTGTAGAAAATAACGTTACATTAATGTATAAATTGTGATGTGTTCCATCGGTGCTGCTCGGATTTTTCTGCCGTCTAGTCTGCGAATGATGATGGCACAGTCCTTGGTCCCACGTTACGCTGTCCGCGGAGTTCCACTGCTGGGCGAAGGATGCCCATTCGGCAGGTCGTCACGTCTTTCAAGATGGTGACCCCACTCCTTTTAAGCTTCCTCTTGTTATGGAACAGTCTGCTCCGGTCTCTGTATGAAACAAATCCAACTATTATCGGGCGAGATTTCTGCCCCACCTTTGGACCAACATTGTGGCTGGGCGAAATATCGGCTAACTGAATGCCAGCTCCTATTTTTCGTGCAAAATCCAGTACAAGATTGTCAGTGTCCTCCCCTTCAGTCCCAAGCACACCAAACACTCACAGATTGTCTCTCCTCTGGTACTGCTCGAGGTCATCAGTCCGAGAGATAATTTATTCTATATAGGGTGTCCTTGGCTCCTCCAAGCTTTGCCGCAATTGTTCAATTTCACTGTCCTTTAAACTAAGTTGTTTTCTAAGTTCCTCTTTCAAAACCTTGAACTCGGAGAGTGACTCCTCCACTCGATTAAAAATTTTAGTTTCCATGCTGGCTTCAACCGCGTTGGCTAGCACCTTAGCTACGTCCAGCTCTTGAAGTACGCGCGGAATGGTGCCCTCCACGCTAGGGTTGGCAGCACTTCATCTGGACTTGGATGCAGATATCAAAATATAAATTTTGACCTTGTAAGTTGACAAGTATTTGTGGATTGCACCACGTTTGTCCGACTCTTTGGCTGAATAGTCAGCTTACTGGCTTTCGGTTCAGAGGCGATTCCCGGTTGGGTCGCGGATTTTAACCTCCCTTGGTTAATTCCACTGACTCGGGGGCTGGGTCTTTGTGCTGTCCCCAAAATCCATGCAACACACACACCACACATAACACTATCCTCCACCACAATAACACGCGGTTACCTACACATGGCCGATGCTGCTCACCCTCATCGAAGGGTCTGATACAAATGGCCACACTAAAAAATTACAGAAGTTTTACGAAAAAGTAACTCAATGATGTTGGTTAATTTTGCGTATTCTAATAATAATTACCATAAAGACTGCAGGACTTAGAAATGGAACTCAAATTAATTACCTTGTATATTTTCGAGGATGTAGTATTTGCATGGAATTGTAGTCATTGTTAGTTTGGTGTGGACATAGTTATTTGAGGTTATTTATGTCAAGTTCTTATATTTTAGAATTAGATATATGTAGTTCTCTTAGTTCACTGTGCGTGATTAAGCGTTGTACTTTTCTTTCGCCTCAATGTTCTCTTGTCCACATGTGTTGCGGAATGGAGGAACGTATAAATACATTTCTTTTACAGAATTAATTACATTACTTTTCTGAAAGGTCAATGGTAAAATCGACTCAATGAGCCCTATTATTTTACGAATTTCAAGAGAGTGCATAAAGATGGACTGCAAGGTGATATTCAAGCTAATGTTTTATTGCGAATGTCGGGGCGCAGATCTTCTTTATTTCAGCGTATTTTCAAGGACGACTCCTCTTTATATCAGGAGCGCTGGTGATGCTTGTGTTTTAATTACTACTAAATGCCACTTTTATGTAGGTTTGCAGTCTTGAACAAGGTATATGGTTAATTTGGGTACATTGTCATCCCTTTAGTAACTTTTCCGAAATTTTACATGCGTTTTCTTTATTGTAAAATTTTTCATCGCCTACGGTCACGAATTACCGCCGCCCGCGAAGTGTGTCTTACACTCCCATGGTCGTTGTTCATAGAAATAATACCACAATGCATTTTGATTAAACTGTTATTGTTTTTATTCAGATTATTATACCAAGGATGTCAACATGTTGTTTCGATTGACAGTTTATTGATAGGATCCGATGACATAACATGAATGTCCGGAATATAAAGATATGTTGATAGGCTGGTGGCAAGTTAAGTAGGTGCGTTTCAAACTCGGTCAATAAAGATATTTTATGTGGTCGGTAAACCACTCCAACAAGTAATGTATGTGCACCAGCAACAACTTCAACGAACATAGAATCCGCCCTCGGCAATGAACCGTTTGACGAGGTACAAATGACGTGGCTCTTCAGGTTGTCTGTACAGTAGGGAACAATACCTCCATCCCTCTTATTTTTATGATAATGGTGGTAGAGGTTATAGCCGTCAAGGCAAACCATGTTGCTTGTAATTGGCGGCGATAACCAGCTTTCATTAATACCTATCAATTGGACGCTATTTTTGTTAAATATAGCCTGAATTTCGTCAATGTGTGCTGGCAAACGTAGGCTGTTCGAGTGACAACACCGGAGAGTATGAGAATATTGTGAAAGTTCTCGTTTCAAAACGTTACCGACATCTATGTTCTGTTAAGGAGTGAGGGTTGTGCTATTCTTAGAGAGGTCATTGTCACGAGGAAATACCGTAGTTACCTGACTAACGGGCATATTTTAACTGAGACAAAAAATCTTAGCTGGATTTCCTGAAAAATGCATTGCTGACTTGTTAAGGCAACACACACACATACACACACACACACACACACACACACACACATAAATCTAATAATAATAATAATAATAATAATAATAATAATAATAATAATAATAATAATAATAATAATAATAATAATAATCATAATAACAACATTTTGTGGGCACATCACAATGATCATATCCCTCTGATAAACCACCTAACCGTCTCATATGTGAGTTCAGTTCATTAGGTAAGCTCATGTGGAGCTTTTTCCTGTCCTCCAAACGAACGATAATGCAGCGGTCCAGCGTCGAAACTCATGCTCCGGACGTCGCGAGCTTAACGCAGCATTTCTTTCCATGTGGACGTCAGAGATTCGGTTATTATAATTATTAGGTACATTCAAGAGGTCGCTTGCCGCGCCAGATGCGGTCTCCTTCATGGTACCTGAGGAATTTAATGATGATCGGCTTATTACCTGCAGACACCAACTCAGCTGCTGTCCTCTTCATACGGCCCAGACTATCAGATTGATCTATACTGTGTATAGACAATTCGATGTTCAGGGTGTTTTTCAATGTACCCAGCGCCACAGTGTACGTGTCCTCGTCGGGGGTCTCACAGACACCATGAAGGAGTAGGCAGGTCCTTCTGCTATCTTGCTCTGCCTCGTCAATCAGGATGTCCTGCTAGTCCAGACTTGCCTGTAGATGGCTTACCTCGTTCTTCATTTCACTTAATTACTCTGGAATTATTTCCCGATAGTCCTGTAACTCTGAAGCGAGGCCGGTCAGTGTGTCACGTGGGTTGGCAGCACTGGTCGCGCCAGCAGTCATGACTTCCTCCAGGCGTGCTGGGAATTCTGCCTTTCGCTTCCCGAACTCCGAAGGACGTTCAATTACAGCCTTCACGTAATAGTACTTCACGGCTATTCAATTTCACACTTAAAGCACCAGCACACCAACGAATATTAAAATAATTATTATCTGGCTTATATGGCAGGTGAATTGTGTATGAATCGTTTATTTTGAGCGATGAAATTTAGTATGTATACAATTATATTACCTCTCTTGCTCCTTGCTATGTAATCCGTACAGGTTACATAATGATTGCAGAGCAAGTGGTTGCTGACGTATGGGAGATTAACGGTGATTGTCTTAGCTATCCTAAAATAAAATAAAGAATAATTATCATTGGGAAGAACTGTATTGGATGAGAAAGAATTACATGTACGGGATGAACTAGAGATGGATCAGCACAGTGATAAACATAGATGTTCATGTATCTAATTAGTGAGTCATCATACTGACGATTCATAAATGATTTTCACATCGCAGTTTATGTTTCGAGTACGGTATACGCATGAACGGAATCACATGCCGATATCGGAATTTTGGAGATCGTGGACCACAAGAGACACTCGGACCTGGTAGAATAAACGTTAAGTGTGGTTGAACATGTACCGGTACATATACGTTTTCTCATTTGTTCTATTTGTACACATATATAATTTCCCATTTTTTTTCTATTTCAGGTTGATGCAGCTACGTTGAATTACCTTAGTAATCATATTTCCTCTGCATTAATTATTTTATATTTGGGGGAACCCTGTCCGAACTGGGACTATAGCATGGGAAGCCAAGACTAAAAGCGTGCTATATCAGATATACTCCAGTGCGTCCCAATCCCACTATCGTCGTTCATAGAATCAAAAATCCGTGCATTTTGTTTAAATAAGTAAGGTTAATATTCAGATGATAATATTAATAATATTAATATTCTGTTCCGATTAGGATATCAGTTGATAGCATATTCTACACCATGCTCTTAACAATGGAATTACTGACTTAATAAAAATTCTGGACTCGTGCAAGAAAATTCACATTTTGTTTCTTCCTATTGAATGACCAATTATTCTCCAAATGGTCCATAAGTAAATACCTTGTCAATTATACCTATTTTCATTAAAGGTATCGAACATATGTATCTTTGCACGTAGGCCCCTCTATCTTCATCAAGATTGAATTCGAGAGGATAAATTGTTGCAAATAATCGTTTATACTACGGCGAATTGTAGTTTGTAATAACTCAACAATGTATATGCGCAATCAATTTCCAAATTCTTTGCAATCATTTATGAGAAGGCTATGAAAACAACAGATAGGGTACCCGTCACCTGAACGACTGCCCTAAATTCCGATCAGTAGTGTTTGATTCATCTTTACAATGGCTATTTTTTTAAATATTAGTTATCAGCTTGTCTATTAAAGAGGTAAAAGTATGGAAATAGGTCTGCTCCAATTAGGCCTATATCACACACATTGACTTTTGTTATTTAAATATTATAATCATACTCATTATCAAGACATGTAGTACACCTTTTAAGAAAGTAGGCTACATTTACGTGCTTTTGATATCTAACCGGATAATTTATCTCCTTCCCTTTTGCGATCTTCCTCCTTCTTCTCCTTGTGTTCTGCATCAAGTTCCTTTTCAACCTTCTCTGGTTGTTGTGTTAAAATTTCTACAAAAAAGAAAAGAAATAAGCACAGGTTACTTCTTTGCCCCTTACAGTTAAGACAAGATGGAAGCGCAAAAATGATCACTAGTTAATTACACTACAGTAGCCCATGATCAAACGAAATAAGCACAATGAATAACTGTACAATTTAAGTAGTATAGTTAGACAGTTCGGCGGCCGCCTCCGGCTCAGGCCCTCCGCAAAGGCCTGCTCCTCCCTCGGGAAAATTAAATTCTTACGGGAGATTTGAATTTATAAACAAAGCCATGCGCTTTTTGACAGCTGCCATCCGCCATCTCGCATCGCTAACCTCAGTACTGCCATCTTTACGCCACATACCCTAAGCAACAACACATCGCTAACCGCAGTGCTACCATCTTAACGGCACTAAACCTTATAGGCACGTGGTGGTAGGCAATTCCCACGTGCATTTCTTGACAGCTGTCATGCGCCATCTTGCATCGCTAACCATAGTGCTGCCCTCTTTACGGCACTGCGTGCAATTTAAAATCCACGTGATTTTTTCACATCGGTCATCCACCATCTTGCATCGCTAACCTTAGTGCTGTCCTCTTTACGGCACAACCTTTGAAATGTGGTGGCGGCATTTGGAAAATTCCACGTGCTCTTGTTTGGAAACAAACCCACTTGCTTGTTGACAGCTGACAGCAGGCATCCTTAATCAACCGAGCATCGTGCGGCCATCTTTAAATAAATTGGTTAATTCCAATGGCACGGGGGCTGGCTGTATGTGTTGTCTTCATCATCATTTCATCCTCATCACGACGCGCAGGTCAACTACGGGTGACAAATAGAAAGATCTGCACCTGGCGAGCCGAACCCGTCCTGGGATATCCCGGCACTAAAAGCCATACGACATTTCATTTACTGCTATTGAGGTTCATAGTTAAATTAACACTAGCACACCCACGAATATAAAAATAATTAATATCTGGCAATATGGGAGGTGAATTGTGTTATTTTCATTTATTTTGAGCGATGGAAATTTATTATGTATACAATTATATTACCTCCCTTGTTCCTTGCTGTGTATTCCGTAGCGGTTAGATAATGATTGCTGTGCAAGTGGTTGCTGACGGATGGGAGATTAACGGTGATTGTCTTAGCTAACCTAAAATAACATAAAGAATAATTATCATTGGGAAGAACTGTATTGGATGAGAAACACTTACTTGTACGGGTTGAACTAGAGATGTACCAGCACAGTGATTATCATAGATGTTCACATATCTAATCAGTGAGTCACCATACTGCCGATTCATGATTGATTTTCACATCGTAGTTTATGTTTCGAGTACGGTATATGCATGATCCGAATGACCTGTCGATATCGGAATTTTGGAGGACGTGGACCGCCAGAGACGCACTGCTCTGGTAGAATAAACGTTAAGAGTGTTTGAATATGTACCGGTACATATACTCTATACGCTTTTTTCATTTGTTCTATTTATATATATTTTACCCGTAAAAATGTGTTCATATATTTAAGGCGCTTGATAATAAATTAACGAGCATGATTCTTAACCTAGGGAGTGGCATTATCATTGGAGCTGGTACAGAGAGAGGTATAGTTATCAATTTTAGAGATCCTTTTGATAAATTGAGTTTATTGATCATCAAAAGCAAGTTCATATCACCTTCGTACAGCAGCGTGGAAGTGTCGTGGCAGGTTGGTACCTCCAAGTCCTGGGATGGTGCTGGACATCGACTGGGCAGGGACCAAACCTGCTCTGATGAGGAGTTCTGGAATGTCTCGAGGTTCTGGAAATGTCTCGACGTTCTGGAATGTCTCGAAGATTGGCACACGTTCCTGGGTTCGATTCGAGACGTAATTCACACTTGAATTTCCTGCACAGCACTCCGCACATTCATGGCACTGTCTGAACAGATATGACCTTTTAATTATGGTTACTGCACTCTAGATATTAAATCAAAACGTTCTGGAATAATCACTCGGAGAACAAGTACTGGTAGAAATGCAAGTTCATAATGCAAGCTCACTGTAAGTCAGAATGTTCTAGAGGATTACTGTCACTGCAGTCCTAAACGCATAGTTCTGAAGATTTAAAACATATTGGCAATGAACTGAATAAGTAGCACTCGGAAACTGTCCTGTTCCGTCAATGGGCGAAGTGAATAGCCATTAAAGAAAATAATATTTGAAAGAAAAAGTCTGACTTCATAAATTATGGATCACTCAAAATACTGGAAAGTTCTAGGCTTTCTGGGAACGCGATATACGTATTATGAAATGTCACAGTCTTTAAGAATCAAAACATAAGTCCCTGTGCAGCACTTGGAAAGTATTGCATATTTCACAATTAAACGTAATGTTGAACGTCCCCTAAGTTTTACGGTCTTTACAAGGCGTAAATACAATGAGGCTCTTGAGAAAACAAGTCATATCGTTCACACGAAAGTTTATGATGGTAGGGCACAAGTTCATCCTACATGCTCGGAAAATAAAAAGTTACATACAATGTGTAGAAATAACAAAGTTCCAATGTGTCAAAATACTAAAGTCCCAACACGACACTCGAAGAAAATAAAGTTCCGATTACAATGTTCCAGTATGTCACCTTAAGAAAATAATAAAGTCTTACCGCGACACTTGGCGAAAATAACTACGTTCCAATGAGACGCTTCAGAAAAATAACAAAGTTCTTATATGGCACTTTAAGAAAATATCAAAGTCCAATCACAACACACGAAAAATAACAAAGTTCCAATGTGTCAATATGACAAAGTTCCAACACGATGCTCGCAGAAAATAACAAAGTCCCAATCAGGCACTTCAAGAATTGGATTTCGAAGTCTGTCAACTAGATGTTCGACACACACAATACTCCTCCTGTCACCCGTGTCACAGAGACGGCGGAGTGACAGATACTGAATTCGTAAGTCGGGCGGTCCTCCTTTTATACACGTTCGTATGGAAGTGTCTAGAACTCGGGTACTATCTACCCTCATAACTTCTATAATACTCGGTGGATTTTCTTGAAATCTTTACAGATGACGTCCATTGTAAAGGTTTTTAAGATGGCAGTGTCAAAATTGCGATAAAGTAGCTCGAAATGTACTTTTGAGGGTGAGCTGGAACATTATAATATATGGCACGAATAGCTGGCTTACGGCGGCCACGTCACTCGCTGGTTACGTCACTGCGTTCGGCGGGCTGCCTACCTTCCTCCTCGCTCGAAGTTCAACAAACATACTTCGGACTTCTCCCGTAGCGGCGTTCCCGGTACAATATATATAAATTCCCATTTGTTTCTTCTATTCATGGTCGATGCAGCTACGTTGAATTACCTTAGTAATCGTATTTCCTCTGCATTAATTAGTTTATATTGAGAAGAACCGTGTCCGAAATAGGACTACAGCATGGGAAGCCAAGACATAAAGCGTGCAATATCAGATATATTCCAAGTGTGCCCCACTTCCACAATCGCTGTTCATAGAATTAATACCACCGTGCATTTTGATTGAATAATTCAGGTTTATATTCAGATGATAATATTAATAATATTAATATTCTGTTTCGATTAGGTTATTAGTTGATCGCATATTATACACCATGATCTTAAAAATGATATTGCTGACTCAATAAAAATTCTTGACCCGTGCAAGAAAATTCACATTTGGTTTCTTCCTATTGAATGACTAATTATTCTCCAAATAATCCATACGTAAATACGTTGTCAATTATAGGCATATTTATTAAACGTACAAACAAACGAACATAGGTATCTTTGCACGTAGGCCTCTCTATCTTCATCATGCTGGAATTCTAGAGGATAATTTGGGGTTAATATTTGTTTAGAGGACGGCGAATTGTAGTTTGTAATAACTTACCAATGCATATGCGCAATAAATTTCCAATTTCATTGCAATCATTTATGAGAAGGCTATGAAAACAACAGGTAGGGTACCAGTCACCTGAACGACTGCCCTAAATGCTGATCAGTAGTGACTGTTTGATCAAGTACAATGGCTTTTTTATTTAAATATTAGTTATCAGCTTTTCTATTAAAGAGTTAAAAATATGGATATAGATCTCCTCCAATTAGGCCTATATCACATACATTGTTTTTTGTTATTTAATGATTATAATCATACTCATTTTCAAAACATATAGTACATCTTTTAAGAAAGTATTCTACATTTACGTGCCTTTGATATCTTACCGGATAATTTATCTCCTTCCCCTTTGCGATCTTCCTCCTTTTTCTCCTTGTGTTCTTCATCAGGTTCCTTTTCAACCTTCTCTGGTTGTTGTGTTAAAATTTCTGCAAAAAAGAAAAGAAAAGAAATACACACAAATTACTTCTTCTCCCCTTACAGTAAGGAGAAGATGGCAGCGCAAAAAATGACCACCAGTTAATTACGCTACCGTAGCTCATGACCAAATGAGATGAGCACAATTAGTACCTGAACAATTTAAGCAGTGAATGTGATTTGCGGCACCGCTGCTAACAGCTTGCCATTCTGCTAAGCTGGAATCCCAAGACTTGTGCAGTGGGATTCAGTGCAGTAATTCTTGCGTTATCTCGGTTTATCCAGATTTTTCACTCTCTGTTAACCTGAAATCCTAAACCTATTTTGTACAAATATTTCTCATGCTGTTGTCATTTTTAATCTCTATAGTTTAACCACTGTTATACCCTGAAAATTATAGGGAAGTGCAAGGAGAGTTAGAGAATATTTTCATTTGTATCAGCAATTACTAATAGATGGGGAAAGGTTTCATGTGACCCTACGGGTCTCAGCGGGGAGTCCCACTTCTACCGCCGGAAGGGCAGTGTCCTGGACTGTGTGGCACTAGGTCGTGGAAAACATCTGGTTAACAAGACCGATTCATCCCTTAAGAATCCTCACCTAGTGTACTCTTAAACAGAAACTTGTTAATACATTTTGTGGTCCATTAGTGAACCTGTGGACTTTTGTTCACTGCATAATTTCTGATCCTGCAGGAAAATTTACTTCAGGACGACAAAATTTCAAAAAAACGCAGGATCTCTATATTTATGTAACACCAACGTGCAAATCATGTAGGCCTACAAAAGGCGGTAACTATATGTGCGATATATTTGTTACGGTATTAAAAAGCAAACTCAAGAAAAGACGTTAAAGTACGTTACGGAAGGACAAGAGACATCGATTTCATTTTGATTTTGTTCTATTTGATTTTGTAATATATGTTCACTTGAAAAAATTACTGAACACCAGATAGAGGAATTTAAATTTGTCCGGTTATTGTGTAAACATTTATAATGTAATTATGTGTGTAATTAGCACCTGGATTTAGGTAATAAGTTTTTTGGCAGGGTATAGGTGACCGTGTCGGCGTTGTTAAGATGATTCTAGTGATTTCCTGTGGCATCAAAAAGGAAGTTTCCGGAAGTTCTTAAGATCTTTACCTATAAAAACTTCATTGGGTAAAATAACGCTATTCTTGATTGGTGAATGTAAGAGCCGGGGCAGCCCAAATTGGTTATCACTTCTTTGCCCCATTTCCGGCTCCTGGCAACTTGACCGGGGCCAAGATGGTGTCCGTCGCCTTTGATTCTTGTCGAGCGCAGAGAGTAGTCGTCTCCACCGTCTGATGGGACCACCGACCCTCCGAGATGAGCTCCATTTGTTTCATGTTTAGGATTTAAAATTTAAATGTAAATTCTTTAAAATTCCTTTCAGCGGCTGAGGTTGCCCGTGGTACACTCGTTTCGCCAATTTTACGTTCGAATGACTTAGCCCTCGCAGCTAGTCTCACCCGTTCCGATTTGGAGGTATTACCTTTTTCTTTGATTGTATATACTGTGTAATCAATATGTAAATTTTAATTTCCTGCGGGATATTCTCCTAGCGAATTCCCCTCTAAGGCATGCAACCTATTCGGAAGTTTTTTAAAAGGCAGATACTTGATCGCGCTCTGAGTTAGGATAATTAATATTTAACACGCTTTCTTTTACTTGCTAATAGAGAGGGAAGTGCCAGATCTAGTGTTACAATTATGGAACGAGGATAATAATTGGAAATTTGAGGAGATGCATTTGGGTAGACTTTCCGTATCCTCTCGGGTTTAAACCAGGAAAGGAGTGTGTAGCTAGGGGTTATGTGAGCATCGTAACTCAAGTTAAAACAAATCGAGGACAAGAGTTCAATTCTCGCTGAAGTTTCATAGTTTGTTCATGGGTCGCATCAATGAGGATAATGTCGCAGTAGTCAAGTATTAGTAGTACCAAAGTTTGGAGTAGTTTTATCTTTACGTCTTGTGGCAAAATATTCTTATATCGTTTCAGAGGGTGTAGCGTCGCGTAAATCTCTCTACATGTATTTCTTACCGTGTGCAGACCAGTCAAAGGTTTCAGTCAGGGTCATACCTAGGTATTCCAGTATTTGCGCATGAACCTACCCCTCTAACGCTCGATAGGTAAATACACATATTTATCACTTACTATTCTTTTGAAAGGGTCATACACTTCCCAGTGAATCTGAGCTTCCACAAAGTCAATGAATTTCTCGAAAATTAAATAATATAAAACTTGAAATCAAAGACATCTGAATAACTCAAAATGGAATTCTGTAAAAATCACCTCACACATAAGTAACTGGTAATAAAAATAAAACCGCGCGGCTGTGAGCTTGCATCCGGGAGATAGTAGTTTCGAATCCCACTATCGGCAGCCCTGAAAATGGTTTTCGGTTGTTTCCCATTTTCACACCAGGCAAATGCTGGGGCTGTACTTTAATTAAGGCCACGGCCGCTTCCTTCCAACCCCTAGGCCTTTCCTATCCCGTCGTCGCCATAAGACCTATCTGTGTCGGTGCGACGTAAAGCCCCTAGCAAAAGAAAATAAAAATAAGAATAAAAAGTAAATAACTATCCGTGCAACGCAGGGTACTACAGCTTGTATTGGGATAAAGAGATGCACAGTAAGGGGAAGAGTCTCATCATGGATGTCATGACCTGCGTGAAGGAGTAGGAGAAGCACCTGATTATGACAGAATGTGAAACTAAAAGAATACTATAATTATTTTGTGAAATTATCCAAGGTTTTCTTTACTGTATGTTAAGAACGAAACCATCCTTTCAGTGTCGGCTTAGTTAGATGTAACAAACAATATTCAGTTTGTCAAAGACACTGCTATTTCAATATAAATTATAACACTATAAACATACCTGTAAATGTACATAGTATTATAAAAGAATGGCATGTTTCGTTCAACAAGAACATCCTCAGATTCTAT
Organism: Anabrus simplex; assembly: GCF_040414725.1. Lineage (NCBI taxonomy): Eukaryota > Metazoa > Arthropoda > Insecta > Orthoptera > Tettigoniidae > Anabrus > Anabrus simplex. The sequence continues at coordinate 881,948,458 of NC_090266.1, forward strand.
GAAATCACTTAAATGAAGCTTATATACGTACAGAAAAGTTTACGTTGCGTAAACTTGTCAATGATAGAGTGTTTAGTGCTAATATGATCAAGTATTGACAAAAACAAAATTTTCAAGTATTAATAAAATGAAAACTTCCGTGCTTATCTAGTTTGGCGATCCTAAGTCCGTTGTCACCAAACACTATTTCAGAACTCAGATCACGGTGAGGCAAATGGAAAGTTTTGGGTATAGCACGCTGCTCGCGTAGAGTGGAGGTTAAGCACGGGAAGGGGCGTGTGTAGGGCTGTGGATGTTAAAATGTAGTATACTGAACCATGGAGCGGAGAGGGGGAAATAGGGCGGGGCAAGTGGAGCGCTGTGGAACCTACTTTCAACATTGGAGAGAGGAGAGAATGTTACTAACGTACTTCATGTTATAATGTACATTTATGCAATACGGATGAATGCTATAAAATGATTTGAAGAAAATAATGTAAGAAATTGTAAAAGGGAATTTCTATTAGATGTCATTATTAAGATAAAAGCTAATTTAATGAGTAAGTGTTGTCCGAATATTATGTGAGTAGAGGCGAAGAAGGGGAAATTTATAGGTGTGTATGGTCATTTACGTTGGTTACATTAATTTGCAATTTTGCTATGTAAATTCCGATTGCTTCCTTTATATTCAAAGATTTACTTTTATTTTCTATGTGTAAGATATTTGGATCTCTGTTGATAACTGTGAAATGGTGTGAACAGCCGTATATATGCTCCCCGAAAGCTGAATGACGATTATATCTCATCGCGTTTTTGTATTCTTTGTATCTCGTGTATCTTTAGTGGAAATATTCAATATGGCTCTCATATCACTCTCAGTATAAGCTGTGTTAGCTCTGAAATTACGAAAAGAAATATGGAGGCCGTTCATACTAAACGTTATGTCCCTGTCTCTACGGAGAGTATTAATTGGAATTCTGAACGAAAGGGTTTCCATTCGGAAATGCTTGCGGTTCCCAGAATATTTGGAGGGGCAGGGGAATAACAGGTAAGTCAACTTCCTCCAGATCTCGGAAACGCCTAATACTAATTTCAAAACTTTGCTAGATAAAAATAAAAATTAAAAAATCGTCCGCCTTGACTAACTGAAGTTCGAAATTTGTTGAGCTGAATTAAGTTTAGTCCGACGCCCAGCATATCACCGCTAACACGATTACGAAAACGCTGACTTACCTTTTACCCCTAAGTATTCATATTTTTTACATTATAATTCTATACTTGTCTGTGAACAAGTACTAATGAATTTGAGGGCAGATGCAAGGGTCACATTTAATACATTTCAAAATTCTATCAATACATTAGTTTCATCCCCCATTTCTAATGAAGCGACAAATGTGGCTGTTGGGATATTCGCTGTTTCGGTGTTGACCGTACTTTTTTTACGAATTATAATTTTGTGACACTGGCGGCACTACGAGCATTGGTGTAAAAAGACAGTAAGTCGAATAGTCTGAAGTATTCGCGAATCTGTGTATCGTATTAAATAGATTGGGATACCTAATTATTGCACGACATGTGATGCATTATTTTAAAGTAGTAACATCTGGCGGCCATGACAGGACAATTCTGGCCGTGTAATAATCCTGTGTGGGTATAATAGAGGAAGGACTGTTGGTTGATATGGCAAAAATAACTACATTATTCATAATCCGTTGAAATCGCATAAAATGTAAGTGGATTATAATGATGCTTCCGTTGATAGATTACTTGGGATATCAGTTACTTATGACTATGACATAGGATAGAATCTTCGAGAATTTTTGAAACCTCACAGTCTGAATGAATGAGAAGATAATATCTGATAATAATAAACTGAAACGTTGCGAATTTAATATTTATGGACGGTTTAAAGTAAGTACCTTCTTATCACTCACACCAAGTGTAAATTAATTCCTCGTGAAATTAAAGAAAGTTACAGTCGGTGATATTTCTCAAAGAGTGACCTTTGGAGACCCACTTACTTTTTGACCCTGGAACTGAACAAGTGTGGATGGATTACACAACTTTTACGCAAATCTACCTCGATGAAGTTGGTTAATTTTCTGTATTCTGATAAAAGATAATCATGAAGGTAGCGATACTCAAAATTTGAACTAAAAGTAAATCTACAATCACGGATAACTTGTATTTTTCTGGGATATGTTATTTTCACGGATTTGTAGTCATAGTTAGTTTGGTGCGGACATAGTTACTAGAGACATTTTATGTCATGTTCTTATATTTCAGCATTTGATTTATGGGTTTCTTAAATTGATTGTGTAAGATTCAACGTTGAATTATTTACATCAGTGTTACCTTCTCCAAGATTGTTGTTGAATGGTGAGGCGTATAGGTAATTTTCTATTTCTGAATTAATTACATTAATGTTTTGAAAATTCAGTGGTCAAATAGAGGCAATGTGTCCTATTATTATATGAAATATTTCAAGAGAGTGCAATAGGGCGACAGCAAGGTGGAAATCAATCTCATCATTGGATGCGAATGTCGGGCGCAGATCTTCTTTATTTAAGGGTATTTAACGTATGACTCCAATTTATACAAAGGGAGCTCGTGATACGTATGATTTAGTGGCTTCCAAATGCCAGAAATAATTATCTATAATGTGAGATAGAGGTACTATGATGTTAAATTCTGGCTGAAAGTCGTCGTAATATGAATGTATTATTATGAAGGATAATTAATGTAATGACTTTGTTAAATGTAATTAAAGGAATTAGGTTGTGATAGTAACAATTGAAGACGCCGCGTGGTTACATTATATCGATAATAAATGATTTTAATATTAATCGCTAGTTAGCGCTAAGTATTTTCGTTAAAGTTTTAATAATTCAAAGGTATATTTGCGCTGTTATGTGGGAATTTGATGCTATTTTAGTTAGGTGTTGTGACCATTCATTACCATGCCATTGGCATGTTAGGAGGTTTAGTTAAATATATATGCCATTTTCCGCGACATTCTGAGACATATAATGTAGTAATTAGCAGTCTACATGCGGAACCGGGATGTGATTTGCGATATCCCATAGCCCGAAGAGAGCAGTTTTCTGCGCTGTAACGAGAAAAGGATAGCGTAGTACTGCTGAACCTTGAAATCGCGCTCTCTTTTCGTGTGAGCGAGAAGGAAAGATGATGCTACGCGTGGAAATGCAGGTTGTCGGCGAGTGGGCTGAGTTAAGGTGTGTTAACCTCTGAGAAATAAATGCCTTCTACTAATTAAACACCGCATTCATTGGTGCCACTTCACCATGATTTACTAAAAAGAGGAAGAAGAAGAACAGCTTCATCTGAAATAACTCTTGGAAATTTATGAGTAAGGTCTCATTCGAACCGATGTATTTAATGTAAATTGTTGATGCATATAAATGCAATACTTTAATGGTGGATCGGTAATGACGATTGTCATAATGTGGTACGCAGAGTAAAGATGAGTGCTGTTATCTAACAACGTGTGGAAAAAAGTGGAAGATCTTGCGTGATGAACCATGACGCGTGATTTTCTAAAAGGGCGCTTTTGAGATTGTGAATGACCCACTGATCGCTTTAGTTTTATATGTGATCAGTAGAAAGTAGAGGTCACAAGTTATAATTGATTGTTTTCACGTCACTGAAAGATTCCGATTACCGGACCTCCAATTTCAGCAGGGGCATAATTTACCTCCCCCCTGATCATTTTGTCCGGAGGCTATATGTAGAGCCAGGACCTAGATACAGTATCTCATAGTAATTTGTGTAGCCGCAGTACCCACACGTTAGGAGTGAACTTGGATATCAGTTTATGAAGTGTTGTGTCGTAGAAGAAAAACACATAATTGCGATGTAAAATATCGCGAAATAAGCCGTGTGGTACCAGATAATGTACAGTATGGATGAATAGAAATCTTATCTCAACGTTTTATATTTTAAGTAAGAACAACAGTCAGTTATAGCTCATGGTGCAATCATCTGTGAAAGGGCAAACGCGTCAGGTTGTTTAGAGGTAGTGAGACAGCTATCTACGTTCAGTAATTAGCAATAACCGATCCAAAGCATTTTACGAGTGAATGACCTTCAGTAAAATTAAAGAATTATTCCTGACAAAATTAGCGTTTGCATACACCATGGACTCTCGTGGTGATAGACTGTGTGATTAATGGGGAAATGAACAGTGATATCTACAAGCATGTTTTTTTGCATTAATCTATTTAAAGCTAGTAGTGGATCTTATCATCAGTATATTCCTTTGAAAGTACTTAAAAAGTATTTAACAACTGATTTCCCATTTTTTTGCCTGTATGTTCGTGAGTGGTCGTCGAACCCCGAGGTCAGGAGCCTACAAGAATCGCGCCTAAGTGCCTGCAGTCATTTCTACAGGGAGCGTCCAGAGACTCAACTAAGAAGACCACAGTTCGAAACATGGTTCTTGGTAGTACGAGGTGGAACCAAGGACTATCAAAGAGAAGACCGTTCATCATGACGGAGTAAAAATCTAAGAGGTACATCGATATGACGGCAAACCATACCCAGCATTTGTTAAGTACATATTTGAATATAATAAACCACGAGGTTTGCATTCCTGTAGCAATTCTTATTTTAGTAAATATTAGAATGTTATAATTAATAACAATATTAAATGTAGGGATCACTATACTCGTGTGATTGGGAAAAGATTATTTATTATTTTAATTAGGGTTTTCAAGTGATTTAAGAATAATCTTGGATATTTAGCAGGCTTATTTGCATGAATTATTATGTAGATTCCATAAATTCTTAGTGTATATGAAGCACATATTTGGGAAGAATAACGATTTAGCTAAACTTGCAATTTCTTCGTAATGTGACTATCTGGTAAATATTTTCATAGTAGTTTGAATATAAACTATATGTTTGCTTCAAGGTGATTCCGGTATTTATAAATCCCCAATGATAATAGATGATCATTGAAGATGTCCCAAACCGAGGTATTATGTGAATTATATAGATATGCGTGAGGAATGAAATAACCTGTAAGAATGGAGTCTTCTCTGTAAATTAATAGAACGGTTTTGAGATGCGGTGGTATGATATGGAACGGTGAAGCTGTAACATGTTGTGTTGTTGTGATGATAAAATATAATAATTATTATGGCTGTTGTGATATATTGTATTGGGCTGAATATATAGCCAAATAATGAATAATAAGAAGTAATGGCTCTCAAAAGAATGCGTACTTGAGAACAAGCCGAGATGATATATAAAAGAAAGAAAGAAAGAAAGAAAGAAGGAAGGAAAGAAACGACGAGACCAATGTGTTTTTGTAGCCACGGAGCTGGACACACAGCTGTTGTAATGTTTGACAGTTTTACTACGTGCGGACTTAGGGTCGGGGGAGATTTTGTAGTTCCTAGCAAAGCTTAAGGTTTACCAGCGAGATTCCTTTCATTCGTCAGAGCAGTCTCAATTCCATTCTAATGATACGTTATGAGTAATGAGGATAATTTTCGGATTTTGTGAAGGATAGATCGCTTCCCATGTTTATGCACTGAACTAGCTCGTGATTGGAGTTTTAAATGTTTTACCTTGGAAGCTAGAGTACTTGAGTTTGACCCATGTTGGTGCGAAGAATTTAACCAGATACTATGGCTTGGTTAAGGCATAATCTTCGAGGTGTATTGTGTGATACATGTTTGATATTTTTTTAATGTAATGTGTTTATGTGTGTTATTATTTCCCAAAGTGTTCTATGGTGATGGGTTCAATTCCAGCGTTGGCTGATTTTTCTTTGAATACAATGTGTTAGGTAAACCCAGGATACACGAATGTGTTCAGTGTAAATATATAATTGTTGTGGTCAAATGGACCATGTGTTTGATATACGGCGATGCAATCTCGTGTTTTAAAGGAAACGTACTTATGGGAATGTATACTTTCTACAACTATGACAATTAAGTAATCAAATGATTTGAGGAATGCCGAGAACCAACTAAAACAATGAATAAACTACAAGGACACGAAAGCATACTATATATATCATTTTTGCATTCTTCTTGACTGTTTCTTGTTCATGTGTTGTAGTATGGCATTATCTCGTGTGATTGTATCAGTATAACAAAATGTTTATCAAATAATTTTTCAACGAAGATTCTTCTCATTTAATAATATTAGTGTATTCCTCTCATATTATAGAGAATCCTACTTTCGTTATATTTTATGTGGTGCCTAATTTCTTTTCCGAACATTCCATTGCCCGTATGCTTTATGAGTTCAGCCGGTGATGCAATGAAATTAGGGAGGACGAGACTTCAAACCTGGTAGGTGACTTCTGGAGGTTCTCATCCAACTATTCCACCTATACATCTGTTTGTGAAATCAAATTATGTCATGGCTGCCCTAAATTACCCAGTATGTGTACAGTATATATGAAATTTGCCCATATTGAGTAAAATGGTTGTCGTACACTTAATCGGGGTATCCTTCATAAGCATTTTATGGCCGTAAGTCTTTCGAATGAACTGTATTGTATGAGAAACAATTACTTGCGCGGGATGAACGACAGATGGACAAGCACAGCGATGAACATGGATGTTCGCTAATCTAATAAGCGAGTCATCATACTGGTGGTTCATGATTGATTTTCACGTCGTAGTTTATATTTTGAGTACGGTATACGCATGGTCTGGATACAAAGTCGACATCGGAATTCTGGAGAACACGGACCGCCATAGACACACAGCCCTGGCGGAATAAACATTAAGTGTGGTTGAACGTGGACCATTAAATATATATATATATATATTCCCATGCGTTCTTTTTATTTCAGGTCGATGCAGCTACGTTAAATTACCTTTGTAATCGTACTTCCTCTGCATTAATTAGATTATTTTGAGAAGAATCGGGTCCAAACTATGAGTACAGCATGGGAATCCAAGACAAATAACGTGCTATATCATCTATATTCGAGTGTGCCCCACTTCCACAATCGTTGTTCATAGAATTAACACCACAGTGCATTTTGATTAAATTTGTAATTTATTTATTCAGATAATATTATTAATAATGTTAATATTCTGTTCCGGTTATGATATCAGGTGATCTCATATTCTACACTATGCTGTTAACAACGGTCTTACTGACTCAATAAAAATTCTTGACTCGTGCAAGAAAATTCATATCGTAGCCAAATATGGCTCAAGTAATTTTTACTTGTTAAAGGTAGGAAAAGACGAACATGAGTAATAGGGTATCTTTCCACGTATGCATATATCTTCATCATGGTGGAAATCAGGAGGGGAAATTTTGGCAAATATTCTTTTATAGGAAGGCGAATTAAGGTTTGGAATAACTTACCATGGGATATGTCCAATGCATTTCCGATTTCTTTTGCAATCATATGTGAGAAGGCTAGGAAAACAACAGATAGGGAATCGGCCACCTGGGCGACTGCTCGAAATGCAGATCAGTAGTAATTGATTGATCAAACACATTGGTTTCTGTGAATTAAGGATTAGTTATTAGCTTTTCTATTAGAGGGAAATATCTGAAAATAAGTATCTTCCAAGAGGGCCTATATCAAACATATTCGTTTTTGCTATTTCAAGATTAATTAGTACCTTATCCTCCTTAGGAATAACATCATATATCAAGACATACAGTACCGCCTTTAATAAAGTACACTTACGTGCTTTCGGTGTTGGTTTTTTAACGGATACGCTATCTTTTTTCTCCATCTGACCTTCCTTCTTCTTTTCCTTGGGTTCTTCCTGATGTTCCTTTTCATCCTTCTCCGGTTGTTCTTTTAATGTTTCTACAAGAAAAGGACAAATATACACAGGTTACTTCTTCTGCTATTATAGCAAGGACAAAATAGCAATGTGGATATTATAACTAGTTATTTACACTACAATTTCCCATGACGCACTGCCGTGAGCATAATGAGAACCTGTACTTCTTAGCAGTGGAATTGCTTAGTGGCAGCCCTGTTATCAGCTTGCCATTCTGCTAGGCTGGTATTTCAAGACTTACGCAGTGTGATTCAGTGAAGTAATTCTTGTTATACCTTGCCCTATCAATATTTTCTTGCTCTCTGCTATCCTGAAATTCTTAAAATATTTGGTATAACCCTTCTACCCTGAATGCGTCTAATCGACCCAGATTTCATTGTCAATTGCATGTAGCTGATAAAATATGGACTGTATATCCACAAAACCGTGTTTATTTGCTCATCTCGTTTAGTAGTTATTGGGACGTTTTAAAAATAATTTTCGTTTGCGCCTATTCGATCCGTTCAAAAAATTACATACATGATGAATGGGTCTAATCGACCCATCCATTCATTTCAATACTGCACTATCTGCCGGTCACAACAGAAACAACGTTTGTCTACCTCCACCACTAGGGAGTGCTGCAGTAAAGAAAGTAATAATCTCTTCATTGTTTACGTGTTCAAATATGGCTGGTCATCAGCGGTTATATGAGAAAACTATATGAAATATATTGTATGAAATTAGTGAGAGTGAACATGAAGAGAGAGCTGATGACATATTTGCTGATCCTGATTTTGTGTATTCTGGCGAAAATGATGACGAAGTTCACGTTTATCTCGGAGAAGACGAAAGTGATGAGCTCCAAGTATCTGATAATGAACTACAAGATGAGGTTGTCTCTGTACAACAAGAAGTGTACATCCCTCGAAATGGGACAGAATGGAGAAAACAACCGTATTCACAGTGAAGTGTAAAGTACGTTCAGCATATAATATGAAATATGGTACTGATTCATTTACATTATGTAATACCTATATATATGGGCCTATAACCTATAACCTCATCAAGCTTTCAGTAGGTTATATTTATAATACTTTATGTTATTTTACGGGAAAGAAATCTTGAAATGGAGAGCGTTTTTGTAGATAAAGGGAAAAATTACAAACCCATTTCTCCGATAGAGCTTGAAGAATTTTTAGGCATGAACGATTTACAAATGTTAGTAATTATTGAGAGTCTGTCTTTATTGTTGAGTGCTAATGATCACAACAAACAATGACACGCAGTTATCTCTATTTAGAGCCTTGGTTTTGCTGGCCGTAGTCTACAAATCAGCGGGCTAATCACTTCAAGAATTATGGAATAAAGCAGATGGTACTCTGTCTTTCAAGCTTCAATGTCTCTTCAACTGTTCCAAACAATAACTCAGTTTTTGTGGGTCGATAATAAGGAAGACAGATCTGCTCTTAGACGTAATGACAAGTTAGCAGCAATAATGTATGTGTTTCACAATTTCGTATCACAAGCACCTAAAATGTTTGTTCCATACGGAAATACTACAGTAGATGAACAGCTGGTTACCTTTAGGGGAAAATGCCCCTTTAGGCAGTATTTACCCACCAAACCAAGAGGAAAATACGGACTAAAGTATGGATCCTCTTGGACGTCGACACGGTTTATGTGTGCACCGCTGAAGTTTACACCGGTACACCAGTAAACGGACAGAGAGAAGCGAACCAAGGAAGAAATGTGGTATTGAGACTAGTCAGATATTGAGGGAACAGGGAGAAACGTCACTAAAGACAATTTCTTCACCGACTTTACTTTGGCTAGCGTGCTTCTGAAAAAGAATCTGACACTAGTAGGGTATATTCCGCAGGATCAAGCCTGGAATTCCTTGCGAATTTATGCCATCACGATCTCGTGATCAGTTGTCATCAACTTTTGGATTCCAGCGAGACACTACCTTAGCGTCTTATGTGCCTAAGGAGAACAAGGCTGTGATACTTCTGTCTACCATGCACCATGAAAACAGTATCTCTAATGCACCCCATAATATATAAAAAATGATATTGCATTTTAACGCCACGAAAGGTGGTGTGGACACGACGGACAAATTAGATAGCTCGTACACTTACAGAAGGTGGCCTGTTAATTTATTTTACAATATAATCGACCGTGCAGCAACAAATGCTCATGTGCTCTACGTGCATGTGAATCCAAATTACTATGCTAATAGATTTTATAAAAGTGGTTTGTTCCTGAAAGACTTAGGAAAAACAATGACCTAAGAATTACGCAAAGAAAGAGTCCAGAGAGTTGATCCACGAGCAGTACCAGTCCTCAAGATGTAACCTGCAAAAAGTGTGGTCGTTGCACTGTATGTGGACCAAAGAAGGACCGAAAAACTACTACGAAATGTGCTGTTTCTAAAGCTTTCATGTATCAGGAGCATGTCAATGTGTGTTGCACATCTTGCATTGGCGAAGGTGAAGGAGAACATCTGTTCTTGTCATGTCTCATTATGTCATCACATTTTTAAAAAATATGTTGCCCACCTAATCGGAGTAACATAAGTTATTGCAAGATTGTAATTAATTTAAACATACTCAATAATGTGCTTATTTGTCCATTATCGCCACATAAAATCTCCATGGGTCTTTTCGACCCATTCATGAAACATGTGATTAACAACATTTTAGGAAGGTTAAATATTTCTCATGCTGTTGTCGTTTTGAAATATCTGCAGATGAAGCTCCTTTATACCCTGAAAATGGTAGGGAAGTGCAAGGTGAGATAGAGGTTTCTTTCGTTCACGTAAATAATTAATATGATGGGGAAACTTTTAATGTGTCTCCCGAGATTAGACACGGGGGCAACGTCTTGAATTGTATGGCATTTTTCCTTGAATAAAACTTGGGAGGAGAACCAGTACCTCTCTTAGGAACCCTCACCTGCTATGCTGAATAGAGACCTGGAGGTTGTGGGAAGATTGGAAGTGGGAAGGAAGCAGCTGCAGTATTAATTTTGGTACCATAACGACATTTGCCTTGATAAGAAGTGGGAAAACACAGTAAATCACTTCCAAGGTGGATGAGTTGTGAATCAAACTCCCTCTACTCAGTTGAATACCCGCGGCTGAGTGGACTTCGTTCCAATCCACGTGGCACTTTTTAAATTCCGCAGCAGAGGCAGAAATCGAACCCGGCGCTACGGGTGTGACAACTAATCACACTAACCACGGCACCAAAGGAGCGAACATTAAGATATTAGAATATAAAATTGCTTTAAATACTTCCATATTCTGCGACACAATTATCGTTGTTGCTTTCAATAATGTACTTGGTCTACTGTTTTCCAATCTTCAAAGAAAGTAGCACATTGTTACATATTAAATAATCAAATTGAGGGCATAATCAAAATAGTCAGGATACTAAAATGTATATATTATGCGCTGTACATAGCGAATCATATAACACAATTCATTCCTTTGTGGCAGCGCTGTTATCAGCTTGCCATTCTGCAAGTCTGGTATTTCAAGACTTGCGCTGTGTGATTCAGTGCAGTAATTCTTGTGTTGCTTTGCCCTATCAATATTCATTCACTCTCTGCTAACCTGAAACTCTTATAATATTTTGTATAAATATCTCTCGTGCTGTTGTCGATAATTTACTGTTGACCTCATGCCCTACAAATAATGTTATTTCTAGTTTCTTAGCCTGAGGCCCCGGGTTCGATTCCCGGCCAAGTCGGCGATTTTTACCTGATCCTGAGGGCTTGCTCAAGGTCCACTCAGCCTACGTGATTAGACGTGAGGAGCTAACTGACGGTGAGATAGCGGCCCCGGTCTAGAAAGCCAAGAATAACAGCCGAGAGGATTCGTCGTTCTGACTACATGACACCTCGCAATCTGCAGGCCTTCGAGCTGAGCAGCGGTCGATTGGTAGGCCAAGACACTTCATGGGCTGTAGTGCCATTCGGTTTGGTTTGGTTTTGACGTAGGCAAGTCAACAGGTATCTGCAGTTTTCCTCTAATTGGTTTACGTTGGCTCTATGGCGTTGTGTCCTCACCAGCCGCTAGATGGCGCGTTGACTACGTCGGTGGTAGGTTTCATTGTTATCAAAGCCATAGAGCTGACGGTGTTGAAACGTAATGTTGGCCGTGCCACTCTCGGATTGCTCCAAGGAAGAACAGCGTTCCGTAATCCGGCAATCAGTTTTTGTGGTCTGAGGATGTACCAGCACAATCCATGGACAATGATTTGCTACAGCGAAGTGTTTACCTGTGGACTGAACAGTTCAAAAGGGGTCGCACGAGCGTGAAAAATGAGGAAAGATAAGCAGCCGTAACTGATGCCAATATTGATCTCGCTCGGATTACCATCAGTTTGGTCCACTTAAAAATGCTCTAGGAGGTTGTCGATCAGCTACAATCAACAGGTGAAGGAAGTGGTGCATACGTGGCTTGCAACGCAAAAGAAACATTTTGCGGAGGGTTTCCGAAAGCTTGTGAAACTGTGGACCATGTGCATTGAAAAGCAGGGTGACTATATTGAAAAATGATATCAATAAAAAGTGTAGAATGTAAATCACCAAAAGAGACAAAAAAAACGCGAGGGGCTAGGAGGAAGTTATCGTTAACTGAAGTACAGGAGTGCAGGTAATGAATCAACTGTGCATAAAACTACCTAATATTTTCAGAGTACAACTAAATTAGGAGTGTTGTATCTAGAATTAATGAAGTATAAATTACTGGTAAGGTATGGAAACTACTTAAAATTATTGTACATTAATAATTAAAAAGAAAAAATTAAAACGCATGTACATATATTTAGTTAAATTAATTTCGAAAGTTTTAAAAATGAAAAATGAATTGTTACGGATAAGAAAGGTACATACAAATAATACAGCAATACTGAAATATCAAAGTTGCAGTTCAGAATAATGGGCAAAAGAGTTTCATAACTGTAGAAAATAACGTTACATTAATGTATAAATTGTGATGTGTTCCATCCGTGTTGCTCGGATTTTGCTGCCGTCTGGTCAGCGAATGATGATGGCGCAGTTCTTGGTCATACGTTACGCTGTCCGCTGAGCTCAACTGCTGGGCGGAGGATGCCCATTCTGCAGGTCGTCACGTCTTTGAAGATGGTGACCCGACTCCTTTTAAGCTTCCTCTTGTTATGAAACAGACTGCTCCGGTCTCTGTGTGAAACAAATCTAGTATCGGGCGAGATTTCTGCCCCGCCTTTGGACCAACATTGTGGCTGCGCGAAATATCGGCTAACTGAATGCCAGCTCCTATTTTTCGTGCAAAATCCAGTACAAGATTGTCAGTGTCCTCCCCTTCAGACCCAAGTAAACCAAACACTCGCAGATTGTCTCTCCTCCGGTGCTGCTCGAGGTCATCAGTCCGAGGGATGATTTATCCTATATAGGGTGTCCTTGGCTCCTCCAAGCTTTGCCGCAATTGTTCAATTTCACTGTCCTTTAAACTAAGTTGTTTTCTATGTTCCTCTTTCAAAATCTTGAACTCGGACAGTGACTCTTCCACTCTATTAAAAATTTTAGATTCCATGCTGGCTGCAACCGCGTCGGCTAGCACCTTCGCTACGTCCAGCTCCTGAAGTACGCGTGGAATGATGCCCTCCACGCTAGGGTTGGCAGCACTTCATCTGGGTTTGGATGCAGGCATCAAAATATAAATCTTGACCTTGGAAATTAACAAGTATGTGTGGATTGCTCCACGTTTGTCCGACTCGTTGGCTGAATGGTCAGCTTACTGGCGTCCGGTTCAGAGAGGATTCCCGGTTGGGTCGGGGATTTTAACCTTCCTAGGTTAATTCCACTGACTCGGGGGCTGGGTGTTTGTGCTGTCCCCAACATCCATGCAATACACACACCACATAACACTATCCTCCTCCACAATAACACGCAGTTACCTAAACATTGCCGATGATACTCACCCCCATCGAAGGGTCTGCTACAAATAGCCACACTAAAAAGTTACACCAGGTTTACGAAAAAGTAACTCAAAGATGTTGATTAATTTTGCATATTCTAATAATAATTATCATAAAGATTTAGTAGGACTTAAAATTGGAACTAAAATTAATTACCTTGTATATTTTCTGGGATGTGGTATTTGCATGGAATTGTAGTCATTGTTAGTTAGGTGTGGACATAGTTATTTGGGGCTATTTGTGTCAAGTTCTTATATTTTAGCATTAGATTTATATGGTTTTCTTAGTTCAGTGTGTGTGATTAAGCGTTGTACTTTTATTTCGCCTCAATGTTGTCTTGTCCACATTTCTTTTACAGAATTAATTACATTACATTTCTGATAGGTCAATGGTAAAATCGACTCAATGAGCCCTATTATTTTACGAATTATTTCAAGAGAGTGCATAAAGATGGACTGCAAGGTGGTATTCAAGCTACTGTTTTATTGCGAATGTCGGGGCGCAGTTTTTTTTTGCTAGGGGCCTTACGTCGCACCGACACTCATAGGTCTTATGGTGACGATGGGAGAGGAAAGGCTTAGGAGTTGGAAGGAAGCGGCCGTGGCCTTAAATTAAGGTACAGCCCCAGCATTTGCATGGTGTGAAAATGGGAAACCACGGAAAACCATTTTCAGGGCTGCCGATAGTGGGATTCGAACCTACTATCTCCCGGATGCAAGCTGACAGCTGAAGCGACTCTACGCGCACGGCCAACTCGCCCGGTGCAGATCTTCTTTATTTCAGTGTATTTTCAAGGATGACTCCTGTTTATACCAGGAACGCTGGTGATGCTTGTGCTTTAATTACTACGAAATGCCACTTCTAAGTCAGGTTTCCAGTCTTGAACAAGGTATATGGTTAATTTTGGGTACATTGTGGTAGTATAATTGGATGCTTCTGCCGCCTCCTCCCGCGGGAAATTTGAATTTTGACGGGAAATTTCACTTTTGGCAGGAGATTTGAATTTGAATTCTGGCGGGATATTTGAATTTGAATTTTGGCGGGAAATTTGAATTTTTGTTGGAAATTTGAATTTTGGCGCGAAATTAGAATTAGTAAACAAAGCCACGTGCTTTTTGACAGCTGTCATCGACAAGAACACATTGCTAACCTCACTCCTGCCATCTTAACGGGCTTAAACCTTAGTGGCACCAACCTAACCTCACAAGCGCGAGATTTGAATCGGTATACAAATCCACGTGCTTTTTGACAGCTGTCATCGGCCATCTTTAAACCACAGAGCACCGTGCTGCCCTCTTTATCGCAGTAGCTGCAAATTCGTCACCTGTCATCCGCAGTGCTGCCATCTTAACGGGCCTAAAACTTAGTGCTACCAATTTAACCTCACTAGCGCGAGATTTGTATTGGTAAACAAATCCACGTGCTTTTATGAGAGCTGTCATCCGCCATCTTTAATCCATACAGCACAGTGCTGCCCTCTTTAGCTACTTACCTCTGAAATGTGGTGGCGGATAATTTGAAAAATGTTTTTTGACAGCAGCAGTCTTTAATCCAGAGAGCACCGTGCTGCCCTCTTTAGCTAGATACCTTTGAAATGCGGTGGCAGGCAATTCTACGTGACAGCAGCCATCTTTAATCAAGTGAGCACCGTGCTGCTCTCTTTATGGCGGTGGAGAATTCCACGTGCTCTTGTTTGGAAACAAATTCACGTGCTTTTTTTGTCAGCTGTCATCCGCCATCTTGCATCACAAACCTCAGTGCTGAATTATTTAGATAGGTACCTTTGAAATGTGGTGGCGGCAGTTTAAAAATTTCTATGTGCTCTTGTTTTGAAACAAAGCCACGTGCTTTTTTGACACCTGTCATCCGCCATCTTTAATCAATAAAGCACTGTGCTGCTATCATGCGGGCTATTTCGTCAGCTGTAATCCGTCATCTTTAATCCACAGAGCACCGTGCTGCCCTCTTTATGACATGTAGTAGCGGGCAATTTGAAAAGTTCTGTTAGCTGTCATCCGGCAACTTTAATCAAGAGAGCACCGTGCTGCCATCTTTAGCTAGATACCTTTGAAATGTGGTGGGGGCAAATTGAAAAATTCCACGTGCTCGTGTGTAGTAAACAAACTCACGCGCTTTCTGTCAGCTGTCATCCGCCATCTTACATCGCAAACCTCAGTGCTACACTCTTTAGGTACATACCTTTGAAATATGGTGGCGGAAAATTTTAAAAAAAATTCTACAGCAGCCATATCTCGACACTAATTGCACAAGCTGGCGGCTATACACGACTCCTTATGAGACGCCTTAAGGGTGCTTGCGCAAGAAGGCTGCTGCTCTTATGTAGAAAGCTAGCTAAGAGGCTAACGTGTCATGCTAGTTCGATTCATTAAATTTGGGGCTTAAATGGAAAGTGTTAAATATCTGGAAAACGGTGCATCGTAGAGCAAAACGGACAAAATTTTCTGCCCATTACCTCGGTTCGCAGTATGAGGAACATGGTAGCGTAAGAAAAACATAGTCTAATGATGAGATCATCGATTCGGTTCCCACTTGGGCCCTTCGGCATTCGCTCCGTTTTAGCTTGTATTGAAGCAAGTCTTCGTAACATGATCAGGTCCAGCTATGGTAGAGAGTATAACGTGCCGTGCAGGTTCGATTCATTAAATTTGGGGCTTAAATGCAAAATGCAAAATGTTAAATATCTCGAAAACGGTGCATCGTAGAGCAAAACGGACAAATATTTTCCACCTATTACCTAGGTTTGCAGTACAGGAACATGATAGCATAAGAAAAACAGCCTGATGATGAGATCGACGGTTCTATTCCTACTTAGGCCTTTTGGCATTGGCAGCTATTTAATTCTACAAAATGGCGGCTATACATAGCTTCTTATGAGACGGCTTAAGAGCGCTTGGACAAGACGGCTGCTGCTGTTATGAGACCCCTAGGGGTGCTTGCGCAAGGTAGCAACGACAAGACGGTGAGTATACAGAGCTCCTTATGATACGGCCTAGAGATGCTAACACAAGATTTTGGCTGCTCTGATGAAGAAAGCTAGCTTTGCATCGTGCAGGTAACTTTACAGCACTAAACCTCATACCCTTGAAATGTGGTGGCGGGTAATTTGAAAAATTCTACGTGCTTTTCCTTAACAGCAGCTAACTTTAAACAATAGCGGCTATATATGAGCTGTTAAAGCCTCCTCTTATGTCAAGGCATAGCTCTATCGAACAAGTTTAAACCTGCATCGGGATAGCTAGGGTAAGCTCGTGCTGCAGTGATGACGTCATTATGCATGTTTACACTTGCAAAACACAAAAGGAACATAACAAGACTAGGATCGAACACTGCACTATATGCCGTTAACTTTATGTGATCGGAACATTGACTGAAGTGTTTGGAACACTAAATTAGTGATCAAGACTAAAATAGAACACTGTACTCGATACAACATGTGTTTAGAACATGTCAGGGGATACCTTAGTTCTAAGAAGATTAGATTACCGCACATTCCTTGTAGATCTAATAGCCTAAAGGGCTAATGGGCAAAAGGGCTAAAGGGCTAAAGGGCTAAAGGGCTAATGGGAAAAAGGACTAAAGGGCTAAAGAGCTAAAGGGCTAGGGTGCCTCTCCTCTCTTTATCCGGGCTTGAGACCGGCTCTAAAACTAGAGGCGGAGTTAAACCCTAAGGAAGGGAGAATCTTGGTAAATAATCTATACGAATATCGCTACTCGATCGACTATATACTACAGATGGATGACTTAGGTGTGGGTAAGCGCTGACCTAATAATACCTAAACGACGTAATTTATGCCCTATTTCAAAAATATCTTCTTTGTACTGTGTGTAACCAGCATCATGATAGGCTCTTAGCAGTTGCAAACGTTTTACGAGTACGTTGGGGTCTTTACAGTATCTTATATCTACATAGGGTAACAGAGGCTTGTTGTGAACTTTGAGTCTATATGCAGACAGTTGATGTGTAGGGACTTGTTTTGATGTAATACGTGCTTCAGCAGTAGCGTTTCTAGGTACAAACTTAACTTGTTTCGATAGCGATGAAGCGTTGAAATTTCCTTCTTCTTTACCTTGCATCTCTTCTTGAGATGTTTGCACTGCGACAGAACGTGTAGTAGGCTTAGGAAAAAGTAAAATCATCAAGCTGTAATGGCAATGAAACATTAAGATTTTCTTCTTCTTCTACTTTCCCTTTACTACTGTTTTGATCAACATCATTATCCTTATTATCATAATCATGATCTTGCCTCTCCTTATCTTGAAGTTTGTGCTTAGTAACAGAACTTGTAGCAGACCTAGAGAACAAGGGAGAATTAAAAATCTCTCGCAGAGGTGTACTTTTTAAACATAAATCAGTGTTCGCTTGAATATGGTTGAGCTCTTGGTATTTTGTTCCCGATGAAGCTACATTACACGCGGCGTCATGACGTTGAGCGTTGTATGCGTTCTTGAACTCTCTTCTACAAAGTTTGCATTGAAAAATTGTCCTACATGGTATCTCATGACGTCCCTTGTGATAGCTTCGGGAAAATGTTTTTCCACACTCTTCGTAAATATACCTAGATATAGGTTTTCCATGACGGACTTTTATCTTCTGCTAACAGATTCTTCTTAAATCTACTTGGCATTTGTTACTCTCTACTTCGATGATGCGAACAGCTTAGCGATTAACAGTAAACCAACACAAAAGCGTACAACCAAGGTAGCAACAGTAAGGTTCAAGCCCATCAAGATGGCAAGCGTGAGGTTAGCAATGTTCTGTTGTTGGATTTTAAATTCTGCACTATAACATGCATAAGGTGGCAGCCTTGAGGTTTACCGCCGTCAAGATGGCAGCAGTGAGGTTTCGCGACGCCGTATTGTCCTTTAAAGCGAGGTTAGGGTCCGTCAATACGACAGCTGTCAAAAAGGCACTTGGCTTTGATTACTAAACAAGAGCAGTTGGCTGTGACGTCACGGTCACGTGCTAATCTGCGTCAGCATGCAATGTTCAATGTCTACACCTACTTAGTTAACACTCTGCTATGTCCACAACATTTTTTACACATAACTATTCTTTATACTTTATGTTCGTGTACATAGGTTATGTTAAGATAACAGCAGATACAAGCGATGATCACACGCTCTAGTAGAAGATGCATGCACTATCAAAAGGTGGTGTGTACACGCTTTTAAACCTTGCTATTCTTACCGCTGCCATGTTACAAGATTTTTAAACATCGCTATTCTTTGTAATTTAAGTTCATGCACATGGGCTATGCTAAGATAGCAGCACAAACACTGTGATGTTTGGGACATCACTGCATGTTTTTAATTATTGAACTATGATATTAATTGATAAGATGTGTATATTTAATCACTGATAGGTCATGTTTAAATTAATATATATAGGGTTTTTATCATCCAGTTCAATCATCATTTCATTTCTTTGTATCGCGGCTATAACGTATTCTGAACGAACAAATTATTCGGTAAAGTATTTCAACATCATGCATATTTATAACTTGCAGTAAATTTTCCAATAGCCGTTGTGAGGTGACCAGAGTCAGCAGGCTAATTTCAGCCCTACTCCAGGAAAAGTACGTCATCTAGGTTACGAGAGACCTTACCCTCTCTACCTCATGAAGAGATAGTTGATACATTATTAACACCCACTTTTCAAACTCCGCTTCGGGACGCTTTATTTCAGCGGGAAAATTCAGCCTATGTGAATGAACGTAATGAAGCAACGTGATGGATTCACAGCAATACATAGGAGAAGGGATGAGACCTCGAATCTTACTGGACCATGTGATATGGCTGATGGAAGGAGACTTTTGAACCGATATATACCACCGACAAGAGCTGGAGAGGAGATTCATACTCTTATTCTTACTCGTGAGCAGATTGTCACTTGTATTCGGACTTTCGGACATTCTGATTCTCACTCTTGGAAGATACTCTTACTACGATTACTACGTCTACACATCGCGGAAGATTTTAACTTAGTTCACTTCGCATCTGAGTATATACTACTCAAAAGTTAGTCTCATTGGGACTTGTTATCTCAATGACGAGAGGTAGTCAACGGGAGACCGGCTTTGACTAGTATAGGGCAGGAGAGCTTTTATTATGAATTTAGCTATGCTACTGTTCCGTAATACGGAAGAATACAAGTATATTCTCTCCATGAACATAACCCATGGTGGTTTTGCATTTAAAATTAGGACTCATTACGACTTTATGTAAGGAGTACAGTAGGAAGTGTTAAGGACAGGAAATGTAGAAGTAAGACTGGAATCCAACAACAGAGAAGGCAGCCGGTACGAGATCCACACATCATCAGCTTCAAGACAACAGAGTCTACTTATGGTGAGCTTATGGCATAAGTTACTGCAAGACTTCGCGCAACAGTTCATTTTTAAAATTAATTTCATTCAATTTTTCTTTTGCTTCCGTAAGTTCAGATGTCGTTAAAACGCCGTTACGTCACGTTTTTCGTCTTAATAAATACCTGTTTTAATTTGTATTTTATGAAATGATTATTAATGATCCTTAAATTCCAAGTTAGTGTACTTAATGATTTGTGTTCCGTTCACCTCACCCCTGGGAGTTTTTGAGTCTCATTACGTATTATTATTATTATTATTAATTATCCACTGTAGTTTTTAACCCATAAGCTTGAAGACTGGCGCCCTTGGGATACTGTTTATGGAGAAACAATGACATATCATTTATTTATTTTAATATTAAAATGACCCGCCACGTTATAATTTTGTCATACACCTGTGGGCAAAGTGGGAACATCACATATTGTCGCCACAATGGAGGGGCTCGTAAATCTTTAAGTACTGGTATAGAAGGATAAAATCAGTAGTTTTGGGGGTAACTGTTGTGTATCCACAGTATCTTTTTCTTGTGTGTTTGATTTTGGGGTAATATGGCTGAGCAAGTGGAGAAAGACATGACGCTGCGTAGTGGACACGTGCTGAAGGGTAGTACTTTAAGTAATTCTAAGGAAGTGTTAGATAAATGTGTAGAGGAGGAAACTGATATTAGGAGCGAAGATAGCGAAGGGAATAAGAGTAGGAATGACGAAGTTACGTTAGATTCAGACGATAGTACGATGGGGGGCGTGGCGGAGGTTAGCCCAAACATTAAGAGTAATAATACTCAGTTACTTGAAATGATGCAGTTAATGTTGAGTAAGATAGAGGACAGTAAATCTGAAATAAAAAATGAAATGGAACAAAATAAATTTGAAATAAAAAATGAAAAAAAAGAATTGGAACAAACTAAATCAGAAATCAGAATGAAGTAGAACAAACTAAACGAGAATTACGTAAGGCATTGAATGAACACAAGGTCGAAGCTAATAAAAGGATGGACGAACATAGCAAACAGTTACAAGAATTGTTTAAACAAAACGAAAGATTTAACAAGCAGATAGTGGAACAGAAAGAGACAACTAAGCAAAACAAACAAGAGGTAGAAAGGAAATTTGTAGAACAAAGGAGTGAATTGTTGGGATTAATGGAAAAAGAAAGCAACAACACCAGAAATGAGTTAGAGACACAGATGACAAGTATTAATAATAAAGTTCATACCCAAACGGAATAAATAAAAGAATTTAAAGATCAGGTACAAAGCAATATCGATACGGTTAAGTGTATAATAGAAGACAACACTAGGGAACAAAGAGAAAAGTTTGCGATGGTAGAAGGCAATACAGTGGAAATTAAGACATTGAAAGAAAAACAGAACACTGTTGTGAATGAAATTGAAAGAAGAGATAAAGATGTAGAGAACCGCATAGCGATGGCAGAAGTACGCATACGACGAGAAGTAAGAGAAAGGCAAGGTAACACTGAGAGGCAAAGTCATGGAGGGATTTACAGTAAGGAAATCGAATTACCGAAGTTAAATGGGAAACAAACTAACCCACTAGAAATTCTTAAAAATAGTAGAAAAACGGTTTGGAAAACGGATTGAGGAAGGGTTTATGGACTGGGAAGAGGCGATCGACATTATTGATCATGCTTTTGTGGGAGAGACGCGTTCCTGGTTTTCAGAATAAAAGTAACATGAAAAGTCTGAAGGAATTTAATACGAAGTTCACAGACAAATACTGGAACGAAAACGTTCAAAGCCGTGAAAGAGAAAGGGTAGTATTTGGGAAATTCAAACATAATGAATGTGTCTCTATGACTGAGTATTTTTGGTCACATGTTATGATTTGCCAGAATTTAGACGGAATCACGGCTGATTCAGATGTAGTCAGATTACTATTACGACATTTTCCAGATAGGGTACGCGAAGCAGCGTGTATGCAAAGTATTAAAATTATTCAGGAAATGGAGCAGTAATTAGGGAGTTTTGATGCGCTAGGAAACATTGGGCATAGAACAGGAAACGCACATAAATTTGTTCCTCATAGTGAACCAAAGGACAATAGGAGACAGCCAAACTACGAGAATCGTAATCAGTTTCAGCCAAGGCATAACGGTAGGGGTGGCGCACCCGAAAATAGAACGGGAAATGCCCAACAAGTCTGAGGACAAGTTACTAACGAGCCAAGTGTAGGTACACGATAGCAACCTTTAAACTAAATGCAGGCTGTAATGATGGGTCAGAATTCCAGCCTTACCAGGAAGTAGTTAGGAATTGTGTTATGAAACTATTGCCATATGACCTAGATGTTAAGGAAGATCTTATGTGTGAACCAGATAATAATTATTTAGATTCGGGTGATGAAGTGGTTTATCCTGTGGTTCAATTAGAAGTTTGGGGGGGCGTATGTTAACGCGTTAATTGATACTGGAAGTCAGAAATCATGTATTAGTTCAGAATGGTATGACTCTTTAGTTAAACAGGGTATTATGATGGAAGAGATGCCTGTTAAGTCTACATTCATTAATACAGCTGTTGGTAAAAAGTCGAAACAAATATGCAAGCAGGTTGCGGTGCCGATTTGTATAGAGGGTTCTATTTCAATACAGGTATGTTTGGTTATTCCTCACCTTGTATTTGATCTCATCTTGGGATGTGACCGGCTAACTTTAAAATCGGCTCAGCTAGATTACGATGATGCAATGGTAAATCTGAAGTGGGATAATAAGTATGTCAAACTCGAACTGAGAAATGGAATTCGGAGGAAAACGAATGTTTGTGCTATGTGGAGTGTTATTGAGGTTTCTAGATATAAGGAGAAACCCAGTGATCGGTTTAATTTATGCCAGTTGTGGTTGAAAGAGGATCAGAAGGATGCCTTATTTGAAGCTGCGAGTTACAGTAAATTAGAGGAAGTCCAGAGGGAGGAATTGTTGGCAGTGTTATGTTAACACGCTGAGATTTTTTCTAAGAAACCCGGTAAAACACATGTTTATGAACATTCTTTTTCAGTGCTGGATGACAGTCCTTTCAGCGGGCCACGGTATGCTATCCCACACAAATATGCCAAGGCAGTTGACGATCAGATACAAGCTATGTTAGCTGATGGGATAATTGAAGTGTCTAATAGCCAGTATGTAAATTCTTTAATCGTTGTGCCTAAGAGTGATGGGAGCGTCAGACTTTGTATTGAAGGGAGGGATATGAATAGACGTATTTGTGCTGACCAGTTAAAATCACAGACTATTGAAGAGTTAATTCAGGGCTTTGAGGGTAAAAAAAGGTTTTCATCTGTTGATTTAAGAAGTAGTTTTTGGCAGATTCCTTTGAGAGTGGAGGACAGGCCTCTGACAGCATTTAGTCATAAGTACAGCTTGTATCAGTTTCAGTGCGTTCCCTACGGGACGAAGACAAGTTCTGCAGCTTTAATTAGAGCATTAAATATTGCATTAGGTGATGATACAGGTGATTTCGCCACGGTTTATATTGATGATCTGGTGATTGCGTCTAGGACCTTTGAAGAGCACTTGTGTCACTTAGAGAAGGTGTTTACTAAGTTAGAGCGTGCTGGTTTTACTTTTGAAGTTAGAAAAGTGTGTTTTTGGTAGACAGGAGGTCACATTTTTGGGACACCGTGTATCTGCGATAGGGGTTACGCCTGAGAGTACAAGGATTGAGAATATATTGAATACCAGTACACCTAGAAATATCAAGGAATTAAGGTCATATATTGAAGTATGGAATTTCTTTAGACGCTTTGTACTAAGATTTGCAAACTTACTTGAGCCGTTTAGAGACTTGTTAAAAGCCGGCAGTAAGTGGAAATGGACAGAAGGTCACCACAAAGCTTTTAATGATTTAAAGGAAGGTTTCAGGCAAGTGGTTGTTCTTAAGTACCCCGTGGCAAATAAGAAGTATGTGTTACTCACTGACGCATCTCACTATGGTCTGGCTGGTATATTATGTCAAGAGGATGACAACGGAGACTTAGGAATTGTGTCATTAGCGTCTAGAGGTTTAAGTGGACCGGAGAAACGGTATTCCATTACGGAGCTTGAATTCTTAGCTATTGTGTATTCCTTAAGTAAATTTAGAATGTATGTTTTAGGTGTAAAATTTGAGATTAGGACTGATCACCATGATCTTTCATTTATACCTACATGTAAGCTATCATCCAATAGGGTTAGTTGGTGGATACTGGCCTTACAGGAGTACGACTTTTCTGTAGTGCATATAAAAGGAAAAGACAATGCCCTTGCTGATCTGTTGTCCAGAAATCAGAAATTGTGTGATGAAGGAAGTTTCCTGAAAACACAGGAAGGCATTTTAATTTGTGCATGCCTTAGTAAGGACAATAAGCCAGCGCTAAACAGATTACGCAACCTGTTGGTGGAACAGTCTGTGGACGAAGAATGTAGGGAACCTTTGTCTGTACTTCAGGGAGGTGAGCAGGTTACTGTGACTGGCGGTAGACACGTTTTTAAATTGTTAGACGGATTTCTAGCTAGAAAATGTAGCGAACATAAATGGGCTATACGTGTACCCAAATCGCTACGTGTGGAGTTAATTTGGTTCATCCACAGGGAATTAGGGCATTATGGTGCTAATAAGGTTCTGTTTGAAATCCAACAGAATTTTATCTGGGACAAGATGGGAAGAGAAATCAGAAAGTTTCTTGCCACTTGTGATCTATGTCAGAGAAGTAAGATACCGAACCGTTATTTAGAGGGAGCTCGTCAGGCAGTAATTGCAGAAAAACCTGGTGACTTGGTGTGTATCGACCTTTTCGATCCTATTGTAAAAGGACAATACGGCTTTCAATATATTTTTGTTTTGAAAGACGCTTTTTCTAAATTGGTCAGATTATACCCTATGAGGAAAGCAACAGGAAAATCCTGTAGTCGTATAATCCAAGAGAAGTATGTCCCTGAATTAGGTACTCCTCAGAGAATATTGTCAGACAGTGGACCACAGTTTACATCGGAGAAGTGGAAAGCCGTAATTAGTGAATTAGGTACTACACAGGTCCATTCATCCATCAGAAATCCTCAGGGGAACATGTGTGAACGGGTGATGAAAGAACTGGCGCGCATGTTTAGGTCGCTAGTTCACGAGAGGCATTCCGCTTGGGTAGCGAAATTATCCCTTATTGAGACATGGATCAATGCCGTACAGCACGAAAGCACTAGATCGACACCTTTGCAAGTTCATTTCGGTACTAAGCCACAAAATGAATTGGTGAGAGTATTGGGTATTACTGAGGTGCCTCAGCGTAATGCTGAATTTTATGTTAGATTGGCCAGAGAAAACCTAGTAAAAGCTGGCAACCTTCGAAAGAAGCAGCAAAAACGTAAGGTACTGGATGAATTTGAGGTAGGTGACCTTGTTCTTTTGAAAGTTCCCATGTTATCTAACAGTGAAGATAAAGTCACAAAAAAGGTTTTCCTTTTATATCAAGGACCTTATCGTGTACATAAGAAACTAGGACCTTGTGCTTATAAATTATCTGACGGCGATTGCATTTTAATGGGTACGTACAACATTAGAAGTTTACGTAAATATATTACGAGTCCGGTGGATTTTCCATAGAGTTGGAATATAGGTCAGTGAACCAGGCCACGCTTATATCTTATATAATATACACCTGTCGAAAGTGGAGTTTCCCGAGTTTTGTTTTGCTTGCTACACGATGTGTATATATTCGATTGACACGAGTTCATTACCAAGGCTACGTCTATTCTCTTTATGTAATGCCATGTATGGGTAATCTAGTATTTGATTTTATATAACGAGGATCATTAATATTGCAGTTTAAAATTTGTAAATTCTCCGTAGAATATATGAAGTCATCATAAAGACTTGCAATAATTTTACCCTAGGCTAAAACCACGTGAATGTGTTGGCGTGTGTGAAGTGATAGTCATACAGCAAGAACGTATAAACACTTGAAAGAGTAATACGATATATTTTGATTGTGTACATTTTGCACAGATATAAATTGAATTGTCAAGTGTTGCATACACTGGATTCATGAAATCAGCCAAAGATGACGAACATTTGAGAAAGTGAGACATGAGAAACTCGCTAAGTTGTAATATTGTGTTTTTTGGAAATTTTGAAGTGTTATATATTATTTATTATTAAGCTGTAGGTGGAATCATCAAGTTGTAATTTTGTAAAATAGTGTTATGTTGTATACAGTAATGAATGAATGTACAGTTGTTTTGAAGACAAGTGAAACGTAAGTGGGAAAGTGTAAGTGTGAGCCCTCAACGGAAGAACTACTTGTTTCAGGCTCAGAGGGGCGAATGTGATGTTTGGGACATTACTGCATGTTTTTAATTATTGAACTATGATATTAATTTATAAGATGTGTATATTTAATCACTGATAGGTCATGTTTAAATTAATATGTATATATATATAGGGTTTTTATCATCCAGTTCAATCATCATTTCATTTCTTTGTATCGCGGCTATAACGTATTCTGAACGAACAAATTATTCGGTAATGTATTTCAACATCATGCATATTTATAACTTGCAGTAAATTTTCCAATAGCCGTTGGGAGGTGACCAGAGTCAGCAGGCTAATTTCAGCCCTACTCCAGGAAAAGTACGTCATCTAGGTTACGAGAGACCTTACCCTCTCTACCTCATGAAGAGATAGTTGATACATTATTAACACCCACTTTTCAAACTCCGCTTCGGGACGCTTTATTTCAGCGGGAAAGTTCAGCCTATGTGAATGAACGTAATGAAGCAACGTGATGGATTCACAGCAATACATAGGAGAAGGGATGAGACCTCGAATCTTACTGGACCATGTGATATGGCTGATGGAAGGAGACTTTTGAACCGATATATACCACCGACAAGAGCTGGAGAGGAGATTCATACTCTTATTCTTACTCGTGAGCAGATTGTCACTTGTATTCGGACTTTCGGACATTCTGATTCTCACTCTTGGAAGATACTCTTACTACGATTACTACGTCTACACATCGCAGAAGATTTTAACTTAGTTCACTTCGCATCTGAGTATATTCTACTCAAAAGTTAGTCTCATTGGGACTTGTTATCTCAATGACGAGAGGTAGTCAACGGGAGACCGGCTTTGACTAGTATAGGGCAGGAGAGCTTTTATTATGAATTTAGCTATGCTACTGTTCCGTAATACGGAAGAATACAAGTATATTCTCTCCATGAACATAACCCATGGTGGTTTTGCATTTAAAATTAGGACTCATTACGACTTTATGTAAGGAGTACAGTAGGAAGTGTTAAGGACAGGAAATGTAGAAGTAGGACTGGAATCCAACAACAGAGAAGGCAGCCGGTACGAGATCCACACATCATCAGCTTCAAGACAACAGAGTCTACTTATGGTGAGCTTATGGCATAAGTTACTGCAAGACTTCGCGCAACAGTTCATTTTTAAAATTAATTTCATTCAATTTTTCTTTTGCTTCCGTAAGTTCAGATGTCGTTAAAACGCCGTTACGTCACGTTTTTCGTCTTAATAAATACCTGTTTTAATTTGTATTTTATGAAATGATTATTAATGATCCTTAAATTCCAAGTTAGTGTACTTAATGATTTGTGTTCCGTTCACCTCACCCCTGGGAGTTTTTGAGTCTCATTACTTATTATTATTATTATTATTATTATTAATTATCCACTGTAGTTTTTAAGCCATAAGCTTGAAGACTGGCGCCCTTGGGATACTGTTTATTGAGAAACAATGACATATCATTTATTTATTTTAATATTAAAATGACCCGCCACGTTATAATTTTGTCATACATCTGTGGGCAAAGTGGGTACGTCACAACACATGCGAACTTTGTACACTCTACTAGAATAAGTTTAGTACTGCGTGCATCATTGATACGTGATGTGTACACGCATTTAAACTTGGCTATACTTAATGATGCTGCTATGTTTACAAGATTTTTATACATTGCTATTCTTTATGCTTTAAGTTCGTGCACACACAAGCGATAGTCGTACGCTCTAGCAGAAGAAGTTTAGTACGATATTCGATACATACATTATCGATAGGTGATGTGTACACGCTTTGGAACATAGCTCTTCTTTGTGCTTTAATTTCGTGCACATGGGTTAGGGGTTCACAAAAGCGATTGCTACATGCTCTAGCGGAAGAAGCCTAGTACGATAGTCGATATATGTAAAATCGAGAGGTTATGCCAAGATAGCAGCACACTTACACGATTTTAGCACAGTAGAGTGGAAAGAGTTTAGTATGATAGTCGTTTCATGCAAAATCATTAGGTAATGTGTACACGCTTTGAAACATGGCAATTCTTTGTACTTTAAGTTCATGCGTATTAGTTATGCTAAGATAGCAGCACAATCTACCTGAAGAAGTTTAGTACGAGAGTCGATGCATGCATCATTGATAGGTGATGTGTACACGCTTTGAAACATGACTATTCTTTGTACTTTAAGTTCAGGCATACAGGTTATGCTAAGATAGCAGCACAATCTAGCGCAAGAAGTTAAGTACGATATTTTATGCATGCAAAATCGATAGGTTATGTGTACACGCTTTAAAACGTGGCTATTCTTCGTACTTTTAGTTCATGCGTATAGGTTAGGCTAAGATAGCAGCACAATCTTGCGTAAGAAGTGTAGTACGAGAGTCGATGAATGCAAAATCGATAGGTGATATGTACACGCTTTGAAACATGGCTATTCTTTGTACTTTAAGTTCATGTGTGTAAGTTATGCTAAGATAGCAGCACAGTCTAGCAGAATAAGTTTAGTACGATATTTGTTGCATGTAAATTCGATAGGTAATATGTACAAGATTTGCAACATGGCTATTCTTTGTACTTTAAGGTCATGCGTATACGTTATGCTAAGATAGCAGCACAATCTAGCGGAAGAAGTTTAGTACGAGAGTCGATGGATGTAAAATCGATAGGTAATGTATACATGCTTTGAAACATGGCTATTCTTTGTCCTGTAAGTTCATACGTATAGGTTATGCTAAGATAGCAGCACGATCTAGCGGAAGAAGTTTAGTACGACGGTCGATGCATGTAAAACAGATAGGTGATGTGTACACGCGTTGAAACATGGCTATTCATACTGCTGCTCTGTTCCCAAGATTTTTAAACGTAACTAATCCTAATGCTGACCTTAACGACGTAGAGCTAAGCACTGATTACGTGACCGTGACATCACAGCCACGTGCTCTTGTTTTGTAAACAAAGCCACGTGCTTTTTGTCAGCTGTCGTCTTGACGGGCCCTAACCTCACTTTAAAGGACAATAGAGCGTCGCTAACCTCACTGCTGCCATCTTGACGGCGGTAAACCTCAAGGCTGCCACCTTATGCATGTTATAGTGCGGAATATAAAATCCAACAACAGAACATTGCTAACCTCACTCTTGCCATCTTGATGGGCTTAAACCTTACTGTTGCTACCTTGGTTATACGCTTTTGTGTTAGTTTACTGTTAATCGCTAAGCTGTTCGCATAATCGAAGTAGAGAGTAACAAATGTCGAGTAGAAGAATCTGTTAGCAGAAGATAAAAGTCGTCATGGAAGAACCTATTTCTAGGTATATTTGCGAAGATTGTGGAAAAACATTTCCCCGAAGCTACCACAAGAGACGTCATGAGATATCATGAAGGACAATTTTTCAATGCAAACATTGTAGAAGAGAGTTCAAGAACGCATACAACGCTCAACGTCATGAAGCTGCGTGTAATGTAGCTTCATCGGGAACAAAATACAAAGAGCTCAACCATATTAAATCGAATACTGATATATGTTTAAAAAGTACACCTCTGTGAGAGATATCTAATTCTCCCTTGTTGTCTAATCCTGCTACAAGTTCTGTTACTAAGTACAAACTTCGAGATAAAGAGAGGCAAGATCATGATTATGATAATAAGGATAAGATGTTGATCAAAACAGTAGTAAAGGGAAAGTAGAAGAAGAAGAAAATCTTAATGTTTCATTGCCATTACAGCTTGATGATTTTACTTCATTTCCTAAGCCTACTACACGTTCTGTCGCAGTGCAAACATCTCAAGATGAGATGCAAGGTAAAGAAGAAGGAAATTTCAACGCTTCATCGCCATCGAAACAAGTTAAGTTTGTACCTAGAAACGCTACTTCTGAAGCACGTATTACATCAAAACAAGTCCCTACACATCAACTGTCTGCATATAGACTCAAAGTTCACAACAAGCCTCTGTTACCCTTTGTAGATATAAGATACTGTAAAGACCCCAACGTACTCGTAAAACGTTTACAACTGCTAAGAGCCTATCATGATGCTGGTTACACACAGTACAAAGAAGATATTTTTGAAATAGAGCATAAATTACGTCATTTAGGTATTATTAGGTCAGCGCTTACCCTCACCTAAGTCATCCATCTGTAGTATATAGTCGATCGAGTAGCGATATTCGTATAGATTATTTACCAAGATTCTCCCTTCCTTAGGGTTTTAACTCCGCCTCTAGTTTTAGAGCCGGTCTCAAGCCCGGATAAAGAGAGGAGAGGCACCCTAGCCCTTTAGCCCTTTAGCCCTTTAGTCCTTTAGTCCTTTTGCCCATTAGCCCTTTAGCCCTTTAGCCCTTTTGCCCATTAGACCTTTAGGCTATTAGCCCTACAAGGAATGTGCGGTAATCTAATCTTCTTAGAACTAAGGTATCCCCTGACATGTTCTAAACACATGTTGTATCGAGTACAGTGTTCTATTTTAGTCTTGATCACTAATTTAGTGTTCCAAACACTTCAGTCAATGTTCCGATCACATGATAAAGTTAACGGCATATAGTGCAGTGTTCGATCCTAGTCTTGTTATGTTTCTTTTGTGATTTGCAAGTCTAAACATGCATAAGGACGTCATCAGTGCAGCAACTGCTTACTCTAGCTATCCCGATGCAGGTTTAAGCTTGTTCGATAGAGCTATGCCTTGACATAAGAGGAGGCCTTAACAGCTCATGTATAGCCGCTATTGTTTAAAGATAGCTGCTGTTAAGAAAAAGGACGTAGAATTTTTCAAATTACCCGCCACCACATTTCAAAGTTATGAGGTTTCGTGCTGTAAAGATACCTGCA
Source organism: Anabrus simplex (assembly GCF_040414725.1). Lineage (NCBI taxonomy): Eukaryota > Metazoa > Arthropoda > Insecta > Orthoptera > Tettigoniidae > Anabrus > Anabrus simplex. The sequence goes on from NC_090266.1 coordinate 881,979,670, forward strand.
CGATGCAAAGCTAGCTTTCTTCATCAGAGCAGCCAAAATCTTGTGTCAGCACCTCTAGGTCGTATCATAAGGAGCTCTGTATAGTCACCGTCTTGTCGTTGTTACCTTGCGCAAGCACCCCTAGAGAGTCCCATAAGAGCAGCAGCCATCTTGTGCAAGCGCTCTTAAGCTGTCTCATAAGAAGCTATGGATAGCCGCCATCTTGTAGAATTAAATAGCTGCCAATGCCAAAGGGCCTAAGTAGGAATAGAACCGTCGATCTCATCATCAGACTATGTTTTTCTTATGCTATCATGTTCCTGATACTGCAAACCAAGGTATTAGTTGGAAAATATTTGTCCGTTTTGCTCTACGATGCACCGTTTTCGAGATATTTAACATTTTGCATTTAAGCCCCAAATTTAATGAATCGAACCTGCACGGTACGTTATACTCTCTACCATGGCTAGACCTGATCATGTTACGAGGACTTGCTTCAATTCAAGCTAAAACAGAGAGAATGTCAAAGGGCCTAAGTAGGAACCGAATCGATGATCTCATCATTAGAATATGTTTTTCTTATGCTATCATGTTCCTCATACTGCGAACAGAGGTATTGGAGAGAAGAATTTTGTCCGTTTTGCTCTACGACGCACCGTTTCCGAGATATTTAACATTTTGCATTTAAGCCCCGAATTTAATGAATCGAACTAGCATGACACGTTAGCCTCTTAGCTAGCTTTCTACATAAGAGCAGCAGCCTTCTTGCGCAAGCACCCTTAAGGCGTTTCATAAGGAGTCGTGTATAGCCGCCAGCATGCGTGCGCCATCTTGCGCAAGCATCCTTAGGGCGTCTCCAGCCATCTTGTGCTAGGACCCTTAAGCCGTCTCACAAGAGCAACCGTCATCTTTTGCAAGCATCGCTACGGCGTCTCATAAGGAGCCTTGTATAACCGCCTTTTTGCGCAAGCATCCCAAGGGAGTCTCATAAATACCCATGTATAGCGGCCATCTTGCCTAAGCACCTTTAAGGAGTCATGTATAGCCACCATCTTGTGCAATTAATGTCGAGATATGGCTGCTGTAGAATTTTTCTTTTTAAATTATCCGCCACCATATTTCAAAGGTATGTACCTAAAGAGTGTAGCACTGAGGTTTGCGATGTAAGATGGAGGATGACAGCTGACAAAAAGTGCGTGAGTTTGTTTACTACACACGAGCACGTGGAATTTTTCTATTTGGCCCCACCGCATTTCAAAGGTATCTAGCTAAAGATGGCAGCACGGTGCTCTCTTGATTAAAGATGGCGGATGACAGCTAACAGAACTTTTCAAATTGCCCGCTACTACATGTCATAAAGAGGGCAGCACGGTGCTCTGTGGATTAAAGATGGCGGATGACAGCTGACGGAATAGCCCGCATGATAGCAGCACAGTGCTCTATTGATTAAAGATGGCGAATGACAGGTGTCAAAAAAGCACGTGGCTTTGTTTCCAAACAAGATCACATAGAATTTTTTTAAATTGCCGCCACCACATTTCAAAGGTATCTAGCTAAATAATTCAACACTGAGGTTTGTGATGCAAGATGGTGGATGACAGCTGGCAGAAAAAAGCACGTGAGTTTGTTTCCAAACAAGAGCACGTGGAATTTGCGACCACCGCAAGGAGGGCAGCACGGTGCTCTCTTGATTAAAGATGGCTGCTCTCACGTGGAATTGTCTGCCACAACATTTCAAAGGTATGTAGCTAAAGGGGGCAGCACGGTGCTCTCTGGATTAAAGATGGCTGCTGTCAAAAAGCATTTTTCAAATTATTCGCCACCACATTTCAGAGGTAAGTAGCTAAAGATTGCAGCACTGTGTTGCATGGATTAAAGATGTCGGATGACAACTGTCAAAAGCACGTGGATTTGTTTACCGATTCCAATCTCGAGCTAGTGATGTTAAGTTGGTAGCACTAATGTTTAGGCCCGTTACGTAGACAGCACTGTGGATGACAGGTGACGAATTTGCAGCTACTGCGAAAAAGAGGGCAGCACGGTGCTCTGTGTTTTAAAGATAGTGGATGACACCCGTCAAAAAAAACGTGGATTTGTTTACCTATTCAAATCTCGCGCTAGTGAGGTTAAGTTGGTAGCATTAAGGTTTAGGCCCGTCAAGATGGTAGTACTGATGTTAGCAATGCGTTGTTGTCTGTCAACAAGCAGGGGACATGCGCGTCATGATGAGGATGAAATGATGATGAAGACGACAGTAGTGAAAATAGGACAGTTCGGCCGCCACCTCCACCTCTGGCTCTCGGGAGAGGCCTCCACCTCCCGCGGGAAATTTGAATTTTGGCGGGAAATTTGAATTTTGGCACGAGATTTGAATTTGTAAACAATGCCACGTGCTTTTTGACAGCTGTCATCGACAACAACGCATCGCTAATCTCACTGCTGCCATCTTAACCGGCCTAAACATCAGTGGTACCAACTTAACCTAACTAGCGCGAGATTTGAATAAGTAAACAAAGCCACGTGCAGCTGTCATCCGCCATCTTTAATCAAGAGAGCACCGTGCTGCCCTCTTTCGTCAGCTGTCATCCGCCATCTTTAATCTACAGAGCACCGTGCTGACCTCTTTAGTTGAAATGTGGTGGCGGCAAATTCTGCATTCTCTTCTTTAGAAACAAACCCATGCGCTTTTTTGACAGCTATCATCCGCCATCTTTAAAACAGAGAGCACCGTGCTGCCCTCTTTAGCTACTTACCTTGAAATGTGGTGGCGGCAAATTCCACGTGCTCTTGTTTGGAAACAAACCTATGTGCTTTTTGACAGCTACCATCCGCCATCTTTAATCCAGAGAGCAGCGTGCTGCCCTCCTTAGCTACTTACCTTTGAAATGTGGTGGCGGCAAATTCCACGTGCTCTTGTTTGGAAACAAACCTATGTGCTTTTCTGACAGCTGTCAACCGCCATCTTTAATCCAGAGAGAACAGTGCTGCACTCTTTAGTTGAAATGTGGTGGCAGCAAATTCCACGTGCTCTTGTTTGGAAACAAATCAACGTGCTTTTTCGACAGCTGTCATCCGCCATCTTTAATCAACAGAGCACCGTGCTGCACTCTTTAGTTGAAATGTGGTGGCGGCAAATTCCACGTGCTCTTGTTTGGAAGCAAATTCTACGTGCTCTTCAGCTGTCATCCACCATCTTTAATCAAGAGAGCACCGTGCTGCCCTCTTTGTGGTGGCGGATAATTTGAAAAATTATTTTTGACAAGCAGCCATCTTTAATCCAGAGAGAACAGTGCTGCCCTCTTTAGCTACTTACCTTTGAGGTGGTTAATTTGAAAAATTCTATTTGACAAGCTGCCATCTTTAATGAACAGAGCATCGTGCTGTTATCTTGCGGGTAATTTTTACGTCACAGCTGTCGTCCACCATCTTGCATTGCTAACCTTAGTGCTGCCCTCTTTAGCTACTTACCTTTGAGGCGGACTATTTGAAAAATCTATTTGAGAAGCTGTCACCCGTCATCTTGCATCGCAAACCTCAGTGCTGCACTCTTTAGTTGAAATGTGGTAGCGGATAATTTGAAAAAATCTTTTTTGACAAGCAGCCAACTTTAAACTACAGAACACCGTGCTGCTATCTTTATCGTAGTAGCGAGCAATTTAAAATCTAGATGCTTTTTTCTAACAGCTGTCATCCGCCATCTTTAATCTAGAGAGCACCGTGCTGCCTTCTTTGTAGTGATAGTAAATTCCACGTGCTTTAAAAACCCACGTGCTTTTTTGACAGCTGTCATCCGCCATCTTTAATCAAGAGAGCCCAGTGCCGCACTCTATGGGGTGGCGGATAATTTGAAAAATTCTTTTTGACAAACAGCCATCTTTATTCAACACAGTTACAGCTATCTTACATCGCTTACCTCGATGCTTTACTCTTTAGCTGAAATGTGGTGGCGGTAAATTCGAACAAGTTTAATCATACATCGGGGGAGCTAGAGTAAGTACGTGCTGCAGTGATGACGTCATCATGCATGTTTAGACTTGTCCGTTTTCTTAAGAGTAAGTCGGTGTAAAGGAATGCAATAAGTATGCATCATAAAAACAAGAGTGGGCATGTGCTGCAGCGATGACGTTATTGTAGGTGCGCATGTTTAAACCCGTTCGTTCACTAAATGCTTTAGTCTTCGAGAAAGTGATAGAGAGTGGAGTGCAAACATGACGGAAACATTCATAGTTGATGTGCAAGGCTTTAAAGTAAACGGAAACAAAATGGTGTTTAAAGAGGTGGGTGTGTTAGAATGCAGTGTGTGTTGGGCACCAAAACTTGTTAGTTTAGTATTTAGCCCACCGTTCCCTTACTGTTTGCAAACAGATGAAGATAAAAAGCAGACTCAGTGGATTGAAAACAATTTAGGTTTGAAGTGGGAAGAAAAATTAATACCTTATCGTGTTGTACCTTTAATGATGGATGCACATTTGTCAAGAGCAGATCTTGTTCTTTTAAAGGGTTGCAAAAAGAAAGAATGGTTGCGTGATTTTCTACCATCATCGTGCGAAACTATCGACATGCATGAATTGGGGTGCCCATCATTTAAACTCTTCCGAAAGAGCATAATAGAGAAACAAGAAAACAGTCTTTACAACATGTATGCATGCTCTTTGACTGGTTGTTTTGCAGTGCATGCCGGGAAGTGAACAACATATGTAAACTGCAGTGTCGAAATAACCTTAGTGTAAAAGAAACATTTGTAAAGACATCATGTCATTTCTAACAGATACTAAGTGTAACGCAGTTGAAAAGGCGATCGTAAAGTTTTATGCATGCAAAAAAAGAAACTAGTCCGCCTCTGTGGTGCAGTGGTTAGTGTGATTAGCTGCCACCCCCGGAGGCCCGGGTTCGATTCCCGGCTCTGCCACGAAATTTGAAAAGTGGTATGAGGGCTGGAACGGGGTCCACTCAGCCTCGGGAAGTCAACTGAGTAGAGGTGGGTTCGATTCCCACCTCAGCCATCCTGGAAGTGGTTTTCCGTGGTTTCCCACTTCTCCTCCAGGCGAATGCCGGGATGGTACCTAACTTAAGGCTACGGCCGCTTCCTTCCCTCTTCCTTGCCTATCCCTTCCAATCTTCCCATCCCCCCACAAGGGCCCAGTTCAGCATAGCAGGTGAGGCCGCCTGGGCGAGGTACTGGTCATACTCCCCAGTTGTATCCCCCGACCAAGAGTCTGAAGCTCCAGGACACTGCCCTTGAGGCGGTAGAGGTGGGATCCCTCGCCGAGTCCGAGGGAAAAGCCGAACCTGGAGGGTAAACAGATGATGATGATGAAAAAGGAACAAAACACTTTTACTGAAGAAGAGTTAAATGCATTACCAAAGGCATTTTTGGTTAATGTAGCTGCGAATGCTGCGAAGAAGATTTGGGATAAGGTGCCTCGAGGGTGGACTCAAGATCCTGTTCTGTCAGAGCTTCAAACGTGTAGTTTACATCATGAACACGTGAGTTTAGGTAGAAGACCTTCTATGAAACAGTGCCGTACATGTCAACTAATTAAACTGTATCACACACCTAAAACTAACGAGTTGTCTTCGCTTATAAACACTTATCATGGCTGTGGAGAGAGTAAACAAGGAAAAGGTGAAGAAACGTGCTGGGAAAAAGATGAGGAAGCATGTTGGGCGTGGACTCATCAATAAAGTGTTTGATCTTCTTTTCTTCGTGCTTCATCTCCCCTGCGGCCCTAGAACACGCTCGCCTGACACGTAGTTACATGCTGCCTGCATAGAGTATGTCGTGTAGCTGTTAAAATCTGCTTCGTAAAGTTATGCTGCGTGTGTGTGTGTGTGTTGTTACCTAGTGCTTTAGCTGCTCAGAAGATAGCAGCACTTGTCGTTGTTGGTGCAATAAAATTAAAACTGAGTGACAAAGACCGTAAAATAAACAAAGGATAAAAATGTATATATATTCTAAAATAAATATGAATTGTCAAAACATATTACAGGTGTTGTTTAATCCTACAGCATGTCCTAGTGACTTAGAAGAAAGGAAACGTAGAGGATTAAAAGAAAACACACATAAGATTTAAAGTACATCCTCTTTATTATTACATACATACATATGTTTATTGCCCACCCTAGTGTACACCATCGGCATACAGGCAATAAAGACAGACAGAGCGAAACAAAGGAAAACAAGCAATAATAGCAACTACATCTCTCTTAAAACTACTTAACTACATTAACTACCTCTACATCTACTCAGTATCATCCCACACGTACGCGGATAGCCAGCACTCATGCAGGACGATACCGCACTACTAACTACCCTAAGCCAAATCCCTGACTACCAACTAAAAAAAATAATTAGACTGGTCGCTGCAACAGCCCTGGTATGGAACACACGCCCACCAACCCGTCTACAGCAGCCACCAGTCTTGCCACGTGAGAACTGGTATCGTATCTCACCGACCCTCGCTGACAAACATTGTGTTCCTTTCCTTATCATGTGTTACAAGCCACCCTGGCTGAAACCAGACCCAACAGGTGGCCTGCAACACACTTCCGCTATGTACGTCACACATACTCTTGTCCATTGTCAGCACACTACCTTCCCTATCCTTTTCCTTTCCGTGCAGACATGCTCAAGTCTAACTTCTTTGGAGTGGGGTCAAGTCCCCACCCCTCCCTCTTCCCTTGATACGTCACCCTCACCTCTCACGCACTACTCCCGCTCTCTACATCTCACCTTATAAAACTTAAGACTTAAACATCAGCTACCAACCATTTAACATCCCTACAGACAAACTTTTTTCATTCGAAGTCCATTATTTCACTCTCAGTCTTCTCCATCTACCGCACCACACTTCACATATCAAACTGTCTCACCTTATTAAGCTTCAGACTTAAACATCAACTAACAATCATTTTACATCCCTCATTATCGTACTTAAAACAATTTGACTTTTTTTTACATTTCACTTACACACAAACAAACAGTTTCCATTCCAAATCCATTAGTTCACTGCGTCTTCTCAGTCTACAACAACTCAATTACATCAAACTGTTAGACTTATCCCATTTCTTCTATCCTATTAAACTTAATACATAAACATCAAGAATCCCTCAATTGTACACCCCTCATCAAGGCATCTACACTATTTAACTTTTTTTCATATGACCTACTTTCATAATTTCCATACTGCCAACATTTTCTCCTTAACTACATTCCCACTTAATCTATCTCACTTCTATCACATATACCTTCTTTATACTCCCTCCTCACACAAATACACTTAAACAATCCATTTTTTTCACTCCTCATTTACACACCAACAGACAGTACTCCATTCCAAGTCCATTAGTTCACTCAGTCAACTCGCTTTTTTGTTTGTTTTTTTACTTCCACCTAAGCTTTACACTACCCTCAAACCTACTCAACCTCCCCTTTTCTCAACGCTTACCCAATTTTCTCAGGCTTTCCCTTTGCCCCAGGCGGATCACCTTTCCACAGGGCAAGGTGCTCACCCCCTTTGCCTTAACACTACAGCCACCTCTTCTGATATCATGATTACCATGATACCCTTCCCGCATTCGCTTAGGGCGGATATCCATTCCTCTGAGCAGAATGCCTCCCCCATTTCTCCCTCGGCACGAACCACATTATCTGCACAACTCCTGTTACTCCCTCAATTTCTTTATAAATATAGCTCTGGCCACATTTAAGAATTTCGCTATATTCGTTCCTTTCTCCCACTCTCTACATAACCAAGATGTTATCTTATAGCTTTCCCCTACCATATGCAGCTCCTTCTTACTTAGTAGTTTGATCTTTATCTCCGCCAAAGGTCGGCATTGATTAAAAATATGCAGGTCCTCCCACTTCTCTCCACATAACACACATCTATCCCTATTCTCACTACCTACCCATCCCCTATTCCTCGGAACACCCAATTTCCACCAATACAAACCTCTCTTATCCCTTGTACTCTCAAACTCCGTTTTCGGGTTCATTACTTCCAACAATTTATTTAATACTGATTAAGAGACTCTCTCTCTACATTCCCCTATTAAGCTCTGTCTTTCAATATCTAGTAGTCTTCCCTTTATCCTTTCCCATACCCATTTATTCCTACCATCCCCCAGACATCTTCATATACCCCCAATCTAATCTTCTGTAACCATTTTTTGCACTTATTCACCCAGTAACTTTCATTCGTCATACCTTTCTGAAAACTAAACGTTTCTTGTTCTAACGCTCCACCCTTCCCTTCCTCCAATCTAACCCAGTACTTGAACACCCTCTTAGCTATTTCAAACTCTATCGATTCTTTACAGACTAATCTGGCCACGGCATTGGCTGTACAATTCGGTAGGTCCATCATGATCTTGCTAAATTTCGCCACCACCTGGTTTAGTTCACTCCTGTCCTCCTCCATTCCCCATACTTCAACCCCAAATAGGATTTTGCCCATTACCAGTGATTTAAACACCGTTTTCTGAATTTTGTATTTAACGTCTGGAAATTTCTTTTCTAATACCACTACTACCGCAAGCGCTCCTCTTCCTTTAAGTTTTCAGTTCTTACACTGATTTTTCCAAGAAGCATTCTTACTAATGATTACACCTTGGTACTCAATTTTTCCCTCTGGTTTAATTTCTCCCTGCTCCAGCCTCCAGACTTCCTTCTTCTTTCTCCCACCCCTTTTCCTACACACCATTATCTGAGTCTTTCTTACATTTACTCTGAGAGACCATTTCCTAGTATATTCAACTACTTTGCCCAACCCGTTTTGCAACCCACTTGCCGTCAAAGCCAAAATCAATAGGTCATCCGCGAATAGCAACCCCGGAACCTCCATTTTCCCTACCCAAGGGCATTGCCATCCGTCTCCACCATGACCCTCTAAAATATTATTTATAAATAATTATAAATAATATCGGGGATAGCTTACATCCCTGTCTCACCCCGCTTTTCGATTCAAAACACTTACTCAACCTTCCATCCTGCAATTTAATCATCACAAACACTTCCACATAAATAGTTTCAATTGCCACCCTCATTGTTTTCGACATTCCAACCTCCCCTAATCTCAAAAATAGCTCCTCCCTACTGACCGTACCAAAGGCTTTTTCTAAGTCAATCGCTGCTATAAATAATTTACGCCCTGCTATCCTCACATACTTTGTAATCAAAGTGTCCAGAATCCAAATATTATCAACTGTATTACGTCCTTTCCTCAATCCATTTTCGAACTCAGATATCCTACCGTACTGTTCCGCCCAATTTGTTATCCTATTCGCCAAAATCCCTGTGTACACCTTTGACAGCGAGTCTAGGGGTGTAATTCCTCTATAGTTGTTTGGATCACTACTAGCTCCTTTATTTTTATAAATAGGGCATAATACCCCCTTCCTCCATTCTCTAGGAAATTTCCCCGTTTCCAGCAAACTATTAAAGAATTTCACAATCCCTCTCAACATCGGTTCATTTGCCCCTACCTCTTTCCATACACTATTGGAAATACCATTCACACCTCCTGCAGCCTGGGGTCTAGCAATTTTTAATACTGTAATTACCTCCTGCCTTGTTATCTCCCCATCCAATATTGTAATGCCTACTTCCAGTTCCCTTCCAATTTGTGACTTGTCTATTTCTCTACCCAATTTCCTCTCCCCTTCTAAAAGCCTTTTAAAATGCCTAACCCACTCGTTTTCTCCTATTTTATCCCCCTTCCCCTCCGGTTTCGTTCATCTGATCTTGTTTATTGACTCCCAAATCCTCTCAAATTTCTTCTCTGTACAATATATATTTATTTTTTCAGCTTCCGCCTCCTTCCATCCTCTTTCCTTCGCATTCAATACCTCCTTATATTCCCTTCTCAATTTACAATATTCCTTCCTTTTTTCTTGCACACCCTCCTTCCTAAACTCCGCTAGGGCTCTCATTACAACCTCACGTTTTCTCCTACAGTCTTCATCAAACCATCCATTCATTTTATTCTTTTTTCCCTCTACCCTTCTCCTCACTTTCTTCCCCACCCTCCATACAGGGAGTTCAATTAATTTTAGCACGTTATCCATATCATTCCCTTCTACCGCCCTTTCAATTCCTACCCTTAATATATCTCCCTCCTCCTTCAAATGCCGTCTTAATTTCTCTTTAGTATTATCATCCCATACATACTTCCATCCTCCATTCCTATACCTCTCCTTACTTTCTTCCATCTTTATCTTCTCATCAGCAACCAAAGTACTCAATTTTATTTTGATAGGCATATGTTCTGTCAACTCACATTCTAACACCTCAAAACTTATTATTCTCCTTAACGCTATCTCTGAGCTTATTCCTATATCCACCACACTCCCTCCATTTGTTGTAATATACGTCAAATCTCCCACACTATCCCCCTTCATCCACCCATTTAAAATAAATAAATATTCTATAGCACATAAGTCTAATAACCTTTCTCCATAACTATTTACAACATTATCCTTACTCTTCCTTTGCATTACCCCGTCTACTTTTACTTCTTTCCCGTATACCGGTACTCTATTGCTCACTCTTGCATTCCAATCCCCCAATAAAATCATCCCATCTTCTACATACATTCCTTTAATTGTGTTTATTTCTTCAATCAGTTCGTCAAAAAATGTTTATTTGCATAAACTGAATCGCTCGGATGGTTATCAAGCAGTGCCAGACAAATTGCTTCCGCTGCCCCCTTCCCCATTTTTACTCTCAACCACATTACACCTTCTACCCTAGTCTGTAACGTCTCCACCCATTCAGCTAACTCATTTCTTATTAAAACTACCATGCCCCCTGGGTTTCGGCCCCTCTTCCCTGCTTTTTCCTTAACACGTTAACTACTCTATAATCGTCCCATGTAATTTCAACCCCCTTCCCTAACCACGTCTCTACTAGAGCAATCATCTCAAAATCTTTCACTAAATCCACAATTTCCTTATTCCCTAAATTCCCCATCAACCCCTCACTATTCAGCATCCCTATAACCATATCTAGTTATTTATTTCCTCCCCTCCCTCCCTATACTTCTGCATTTCACCACTTCCCCCTTACTTCTCGTGATTCTTCCTGTTGGCTCCACTCCATCCCTCTCTTCCTTTTCCCCCCGCATCCTTCCCCTTTTCCGTACCAGAGCCTTTTTTCCCACCCCATAGATCTTTTAAACTTAACGATCTCGCCTTATTTAACGCCTGCTTTCTCTCCAGGTTTATTTCTGCATTACTCCTATTCGGGGAGGTTGAGTCACTACCCTGACTCCTTTCCCTTCCCGTCACCTCTTCACTACCTGTATCCACTTCACTTCGGTCTAGTGTCCTACTTGTTGATTCACTCCTTCCTGGGCTGACTCACCAAGGACTCTGCTGTCTTCGCTACCTGCCCGCTGACACCGCAGTCCCATCTTCTCTCTTCCTTCTCCATACTGATGTCGCCCTGCTCTCGATTTCTGCAACTCATTTCCTCCTCACATTTTTCCATCCTCAGCAGTTCCTCCTGTGTCCACGATCGCGACCAATTTCTGCCTGAAGTTACCAGACACCTCCCCACTATCTTGACTCGCAATCCCTCCGCTCTAGCACGCCACATATGCCGCTTATAGACATCCAACCGCATCCTGTCTTCTTTTTCTATCTCAGCCTTCAAATAAATGTTCAATCCTTTCAAATTTCCAGCATTCCTCAGAATTATATCAGCCATCAGGGTTGATATTAATCTTAACTTCACCGGCCTATGTCCCTTGTTCTTTCCCACTCTATAAATATCATCTATATCAACTTCAGAAAAGTTTATCTTCATTTTGTTCGAAACTATGTCCACCACTTTCAATATTAATTCCACTTGTGATTCTGTGCCTTCCTCAGGTACACCATACACAAACACATTTTTTCTTGCTGATTCGTTCCTCGCTAACCTCACTTCTCTCTTCATTGCTGTTAATTCCTCTTCCAGTACCACCACCTTCTTTTTCAAGCTCCCTACCTCATCTTCTATCTCCGCTAACTTGTCATTTACACCTCCAATTTAAGTCCTTCATCTCCTTCATTTGGGTTGCCTGGTGTTCCTGAATCATTTCCTTAATTTCGTCTCCTTTGCTTGCTTCCTTCACCACTCGCTTGATCTCTTCAAGCTCCTCCCAGCCGAACGGTCCCTGGTTAGGACCCGGGTTCTTTTCTATACCTCCTACCACCAGCAGCGTCGCAATAACCGTCGCACACAACATAATCTCCAACAGACCTTTATAACAACTAATTTCTCTTACTCTCTCAACTCCACCTTCCTTCCAACACTGCCTTGCACCATGCCATCTTCCAATTCTTAGCCTGTATTGCTGTAGCCTTATTCCCATATTGCGCACCTCAGCTCATTCACATGTCCGCACTTCCCGATGTCTCGCTCGTGACTGACATCCTCTTTATTAATCCATGAATTAATGCTGTTATTAAAACCAAGCCATTTAACATACAGTTTATTGCCACGACGTCGAATAACACGTTCAACTAAACAGTGATCAGGATATTTTGTTTTCTGCAGTTCTTCGATGTAGAATCCTCCTTCAATAGGCTGTCCTCTGAGATCGCGAAGTAACGTAACTGGATTAGTAAGCTTAACACTTCTGATTTGAAAAATTTTAGTGCTCCAGTTAGGTGTGTATCCTTTTGCAAAGATAGACTTGTGTTTGCTGATGCGAACAAAATCACCTTCTTTAAAGCGATGGCGACGTGGATCAGCTGTTTTAATTACAAGATGAATAGCATTTATACGAGGTGTATTCTTTGTAACAAGACGTGGCTTTGTTCCGATAGTGCGATGATGTCTATCGTTGTAGGTAGATAAAAGTCTAGGTAGCAGATCAATCCAACGATATGAACATTGTGCTGTAAATTCTCGCCACATCATTGTTTTGAGTGTACGATTAAAGCGTTCTACAACACTTGCTTTGAGATTGCTGAAAGTAGAGTAGTGTTCAATACCAGGCAACTTGGGGTAAGAAGAAAAATCCTTGTTGTAAAACTCTTTACCTTGATCAGTTTGAAGGACCCTTGGGCAGCGTTTCGATTCTTCAACAATATGTTTAAATGCTTCTTTAACTTTAGCTGCTGTTTTAGAACGCACTTGTTGTGCAAAAGCAAACTTCGAGTACACATCGATAACAGTAAGTAGATACTTATACCCCTTATTACTAGAGGCATATGGAATCATCTCTACTAAGTCTGCTTGCCAGAGATCATCTTTTCCTCGTGTAATAACGCGTCTGCGACAGTAGGTGCGACGTGCTGGTTTATGTAACTCATGTGCGATGTTTACCTTTACAGGTGAGATCTTCTCTTGACGAGCCATTACAAAATAATACCGGCATAACGTAATTCTCTTTCTATTTCTAGAATTTCTGATCCGTGACCAGTGTGACCAGCCTCTTGCGATGCTCTTAAAAGTTTTAATCGTTCAACGAGTAAGTTTGGGTCATTCCAGTATCTTACATCCACATACGGCAACAAAGGCTTGTAGATAACATCAAGACTAAGTGCAGTCGGAAACAGCTTAGAAATAAACTCACGATACTTGTAACTCTTATTCGCATTTACAGCTTCTGTTCTCTTGTAATTACGTCGTGTTGCGTCAGTAGCAAAAAGTATTGCTTTATATTTTTTAAGATCATCTTGTAAAATTATATCCTTGTCAGGTATTCGTGAGAAAAGAAGTTCTAAGGGTCCTTTCGTAGGTTTATAGGTACCACTTTTACAATGAGTTTCCTGTTATTAATCTTAACATTTGAATTTCCTATCCAGAAACAGTCATCTTCGTAGCGAATAACGTAGGTAGTGTCAGCTTGTCCTGTAAAAAGTTTTTCTATATAAGGTGCAAAGAGAGATCCATAGGTATCTTGGATAAAAGTTCTAAACTGATTGCGATACTCTGGTGTAATCCTAACCTCAGACAAAGATGGTAGATTTTGCGTCGATGTAGTAAGTGATTCAGCAATAACATCTGTAGTTAAAAACTCAACACGCTTAGATGGTGATGTATCGTTAAGTTCTTCTCCTTCTTCCTTATCTTCCTCTTCCTCTTCTTGATCTACATCCTGCTTCTTCTCTTCCTTACATTGTTCATGCTTTTCTTCTTCTTCTTCATGCTTCTCTTTATGATGTGATGTTTGCATAGAAGCAAAACTTGAAGTAGACTGCGGTAATGAAGTAGAATTAAAAATGTCTTTGAGTGATGTACTTAGTTGTGTTTTTAAAAATAAATCCGTGTCTGCTTGAATACGTTTAAGCACTTTAAATTTCCGTCGAATATTGTTTCGAGCTTGGATGATATGTTTTGTGATTTCCTTGCTAGATGTTAACATGATGATGGTTTTTAATCAAGTAGTTACTGTAATTCTGTGTTAATGCATATAAAATGATCGAAACCCATGCGATATCGTCCATGCTGTACATCACTTTCTTTATCAATAACTAAAAAGCTGTAACGGTGTAATGACCAACATTTAGCACACATACGTTTAAAGTCATCGAATGTCATATCAGTGTTAACATGATCGTTATACACATGTCGCATGTTGCGCTCATCTTGCCGAAAAAGCACAATAACATTTGCATTGTCGCGTATCAACTGCTTAGGCACACGAGAATAGGTTTGGCACAAATGGATGCAATCAACATATTTATGCCGACCCATGCTAAAGAATGCACGAATAACGTTTTGCTGTTCTGTTGCGACATCATCAAAGATCATAATAGAATTAGGAAGCACATCGTCTGGTGATGGTACTTGCTCATGCGAATTAAATTTAAAATATCTTATTCCATCTTTAACTAGATCGTGCATTACAGTTTGTAGAATAGTATATAGCGGTTGATAGAGTGACTTTGCGAAAATGTAAATATTCTCGAAGCGTACACCATTTACAGAAGTAATAAGTGTGAGTAAAAGATTTGTTTTCCCGCATCCCGACGGACCTGATATAATACATCGAACAGTAAAAGGAAACAACGTTCCATGACATTTTCTTGTAGTTGTAATAGAACTACGTAAGAGATGTGGTACAATGTCGGTAACAGGTAGTGTGTCTTGCTGCTTTATAATCTTCATGATAACTGAATCATAAAGTACGTGATAGTGATATATATATTAAACGAAACAAGAGGCAACTCTTAGTTTATGATGTGCTCTTGACTAGTAAAGTCGTGTACAGCATGGTGAAACAACGATATCCAAACGACATGAAGAAGAAGAAGAAAGTAAAAACTGTTGGATGGAAAGATGTTAAAAAGGCTTCACAAAAAGCTATTCGAGGGGAATACAATCCTCGTGTAGCTATTACTAAGTCGTTACGCGCAGCAAGAGCGAGAATTTCTCCAAAGTGCAGAGCAATATTTAGTAAACGTGCACGATTCATTCCTGTACCAAAACGAGGAGGATTTCATCCTGCGCTGTTTGCTGGCTTAGCAGCTTTAGGGTCATTGCTAGGTGGTGCTAGTGTTGTAGCGAGAAGTGTCCAAACTGTAGAAGAAGCGAAACAACAGTTGAAAGAGAGTGAACGTCATAACAAGACGATGGAGGCAATTGCGTTACGAGGCAAAGGTGTGAACATGAAGCTAGCGTCATACAAGAAAGGGCTTGGTATCTACATTTCTCCAAAAAACGTCTACTGAATGCACTGCCACATCGAGCTCTAACGCATGATGAAGTTTTTACGTTTGCTAAACAACTAGGAATTCATTATTTTCTAGGAGTGTATATGCGTGATCAACTACCAGCGCGCCCACGTGAACGTGAAAGTGCCGTAATTAACTTGGACGACAGTCGTGGACCTGGAACTCATTACGTTGCTTATGTAAAACGTAAATCTAAAGTATGGTATTTTGATAGCTATGGAGACTTACCTCCTCCTTTTGAGCTCATACGTTATTTCGGAAGCAGTGCAGACATTGTTTACAATAAAAACCGTGTGCAAAACTTTAATACACGAATGTGCGGATGATTATGTCTTATGTTCTTATAACAAACCCAGACAGTAGAGAAAGGGCATTAGTGTCTACGTGATGACGAACAGTGAAAGAACGTTTGCTATACATGGAGAAGGACCTGAAACAACCGTCTATTTTAATCCATCAATCGAACTTGGCTATCAGCCGCATAGTCTTGGACTAGTATCGTTTGAAAGCTACAATAAAATCTATAATGTGCGTGACGGTGTAAACAAGTT
The DNA here is from genome assembly GCF_040414725.1 of Anabrus simplex. NCBI lineage: Eukaryota > Metazoa > Arthropoda > Insecta > Orthoptera > Tettigoniidae > Anabrus > Anabrus simplex. The sequence goes on from NC_090266.1 coordinate 881,995,872, forward strand.
CTATTACGATGAGTATGTGCTAACACTACCCTCAGGTAGTTATACAGTAGACGATATTCACGACTATATTGAAAGTACGTTAATTAACCCGTTTGGGGAAGATAGTTTTAGTAATCATAATTACAAGTTCTCAATCACTATAAGCAACATTACCCATAAATGTTTTATCGAATCATCATTTAAGATTGACTTCAAATCACAAACTGATTTGATTGGACCACTGCTTGGATTTTCATCGAGGGAGCTCCTACCGAACGTACATTACGAGTCTGATCAACCTATAAAACTCTTCGATGATTATAATGTGAACATTACTTGTAATATTATTACAGACTTGAATAGTAATCTACAACCTTCGCACGTCCTGCACGACTTTATCGTTACAGAGGAACGTGGATATACTATTTGTGAGAAACCAGCAGTAGTTCTTTATCATCCTGTGTCTGTAAAACACATTAGACTTGTAAATAAACATAATCAGCTTATTCATTTAGATCAGCACGCGTACGTAGCTTACAAACTACATCTTAAACCAGCATGAAAACCATCTATAAAACACGGCGTACATTCCGAAGACATACTACATGTGTGCAGAGACTCATCGAGTTAACAGATATCCATAAGCAGATACTCCAAGATTTAGGATATACACTAATACAACAGAATGGAAGAAATGCTAGACATTACGAATACAGTAGAGTGTCGTGAAGGTGTAGTACGAAGTGAGCTTCATTCCTATCAACATTTACGTTTGGATTAAATAACAATGTTGAAATTCATTTTATTATTAATCAGCAAGATGTATACACCTTACCCCACGAAAGCTACCTCTTTATTGAACGACGACTAGAAAAGTCAGATGGAAGTGGACCAAGCACTTCACAACTAAACAACCATGCTCTAGCTTTTCTCTTTTCTGAAGCGCGATATGAAGTAAATAATGTTGAAATAGATCGAACGAAGAATGTTGGTATTACAAGTGCAATGAAACTCTACCCTTCTTTCTGTGATGAAGAAAGTAATCTTTTGCGGATGGCTGGATGGTGTCCAAAAGCTACTAACAACTGGATGATTAATGAGGATGGAACTTTTACGGGTATATTATCACTGCAACATACTTTTGGATTCGCAGAAGACTTTACACGTATTATAATCAACGCAAAACAAGAGCTTATTCTAATCCGTGATCGAAGTGATTACAATTCTCTTAAAGCTGTAGAAACACCAGTAGAATCGAAAATAACACTGCATCGTATACTGTGGAGGATTCCACATGTAACCTTATCTGATCGTGACAAACTTCGATTGCTCAAGATTGTAGAAAATGATACACCATTACCTATACGTTTTAGAAGTTGGGTGCTGCATGAATATCCTGTGTTACCACCTACAAACAAGCATAGCTGGGCTGTTAAAACATCATACTGAGAAGCCCTTGTACATTATTTTTGGATTTCAAACTAATCGTAACTTCAATCACGAAAAAGATAGCTCACTGTTTGATCACTGTAAATTAAGACACGTTAGACTATATCTCAACGGAATTACGTATCCCTACGAAAACATAGACATTAACTTCGAGAAAAATAAATTTGGGATGCTCTATGACATGTTTTGTAAATTTCAATCATCGTATTATCAGAAAGAAGATCATCCGCAATTTACACCTCAATAATTTAAAAATAAATCACCGATTGTAGTTATAGACTGCTCTTATCATGAAGAATCTATAAAAGAATCTCCAGTTGATATTCATTTAGAATTTGAAACATCTGAAAACATTCCTGGTAACACAGCAGCCTATTGCCTTATTATTCATATGAGTGATATTACTTACCATCCGCTAACGAATATTGTTACGAGACTATAAATAAGAATAGCTCTTTATCATTTTCATTAGTGTGTGCTTCGACATCGTACACTATGGAACAAAACTGCAAATGTGCATGCTGTTTGCATTATCATACGCAACATCTTATTTATCTTACACGAGTGAGTGAGGGTATTAAGATGTTCTATACACATAGATCGTCGATGCCGAAACATCTTATTCAATACTTACCACCAGGATTTTTATCTACGTACGCTGCCTCTTACGTACATAATTTTTGGGGCATCCTTCCTCTACACAGTAAGATGTCGATCGAAGTAGCTTTATGCAGAATTTGTCAACGACATTACAAGCATCGAGGAGAAAATGGTGATGATGATTGGGATGGACAAAATCCGAGGATTGAACACTGTACACAGTGTATGAATGAACTTTCTCTAGTACCTCATGATGATGATGATGATTCCGAAAAGGAATAACAACAAGGTAAGAAGTATATGACCTTCTCTGTAAAGCATAACATACTTAGTATAATATATTTCTAAATGTTTTGTTTAATTTGACTGTTGCAGGAGGCATTTCAGAAGCATACGTTGTTGAGAAGCATACCAACCTTGTCAGCAGCAAAAACAAACACTGTTGTAGTACATTTGTAAATAAATATTCGATCGCATTCAAAAATGTTGTACTTATTGCATTGCTTTACACCGGCTTACTCTTAAGAAAAACGATCAGGTCTAAACATGCACAATGACGTCATCACTGCAGCACGTGCTTACTCTAGCTTTCCCGATGCATGTTTAAACTTGTTCGAATTTACCGCCACCACATTCCTTTACACCGACTTACTCTTAAGAAAACGGACAAGTCTAAACATGCATGATGACGTCATCACTGCAGCACGTGCTTACTCTAGCTCCCCGATGTATGATTAAACTTGTTCGAATTTACCGCCACCACATTTCAACTATAGAGTGCAGCATCGAGGTAAGCGATGTAAGATAGCGGTAACTGTGTTGAATAAAGATGGCTGTTTGTCAAAAAGAATTTTTCAAATTATCCGCCACCATATAGAGTGCAGCACTGCGCTCTCTTGATTAAAGATGGCGGATGACAGCTGTCAAAACCGCACGTTGGTTTGTAAAGCACGTGGAATTTACTGCCACTACAAAGAGGGCAGCACGGTGCTCTCTAGATTAAAGATGGTGGATGACAGCTGTTAGAAAAAAGCATCTAGATTTTAAATTGCTCGCTACTGCGATAAAGATAGCAGCACGGTGTTCTGTAGTTTAAAGATGGCTGCTTGCCAAAAAATAATTTTTTCAAATTATCCGCTACCACATTTCAACTAAAGAGTGCAGCACTGAGGTTTGCGATGCAAGATGACGGGTGACAGCTTGTCAAATAGATTTTTTTCAAATAGTCCTCCTCAAAGGTAAGTAGCTAAAGAGGGCAGCACTAAGGTTAGCAATGCAAGATGGTGGATGACAGCTGTGACGTAAAAATTACCCGCAAGATAGCAGCACGATGCTCTGTTCATTAAAGATGGCAGCTTGTCAAATAGAATTTTTCAAATTAACCGCCTCAAAGGTAAGTAGCTAAAGAGGGCAGCACTGTTCCCTCTGGATTAAAGATGGCTGCTTGTCAAAAATAATTTTTCAAATTATCCGCCACCACAAAGAGGGCAGCACGGTGCTCTCTTGATTAAAGATGGTGGATGACAGATGAAGAGCGCGTAGAATTTGTTTCCAAGCAAGAGCACGTGGAATTTGCCGCCACCACATTTCAACTAAAGAGTGCAGCACGGCGCTCTGTTGATTAAAGATGGCGGATGACAGCTGTCGGAAAAGCACGTTGATTTGTTTCCAAACAAGGGCACGTGAAATTTGCTGCCACCACATTTCAACTAAAGAGTGGAGCACTGTTCTCTCTGGATTAAAGATGGCGGTTGACAGCTGTCAGAAAAGCACATAGGTTTGTTTCCAAACAAGAACACGTGGAATTTGCCGCCACCACATTTCAAAGGTATCTAGCTAAAGAGGGCAGCACGGTGCTCTCTTGATTAGAGATGGCGGACGACAGCTGCACGTGGCATTGTTTACTGATTCGAATCTCGCGCTAGTTAGGTTAAGTAGGCAGCACTAAGGTTTAGGCCCGTCAAGATGGCAGCGCTGAGGTTAGTGATTCGTTGTTGTCCGTCAAAAAAGCATGCGGCTGTCAAAAAGCACGTGGATTTGTTTACCGATTCAAATCTCGCGCTAGTTAGGTTAAGTTGGTACCACTGAAGTTTAGGCCCGTCAAGATGGCAGTACTGAGGTTAGCGATGCGTTCTTGCCTGTCAAAAAGCACGTGGCTGTCGAAAAGCACGTGGCTTTGTTTACCGATTCAAATCTCGCGCTAGTTAGGTTAAGTTGGTAAAACTGAGGTTTTGGCCCGTTAAGTTGGCAGCAGTGAGATTAGCGATGCGTTGTTGTCGATGACAGCTGTCAAAAGCACGTGGCTTGTTTACCAATTTAAATCTCGCGCCAAAATTGAAATTTCCCGCGGGAGGTGGAGGCCTCTCCCGAGAGCCAGAGGTGGAGGTATCGGCAGAACTGCCCTATTTACACTACAGACGACACATACACCCAGCCCCCTTGCCAGAGAAATTAACCAATGGTGGTTAAAATTCCCGACCCTGCCGGGATTTGAACCCGGGATCCCTGTCCACAAAGGCCAGCACGCTAACCATTCAGTCATGGAGCCGGACACCTTCGAGGTAATCGTTATCAACACCGATGTGTTAGTGGCCCGGCAGTTTATCGAACCCCGAACATTCAGACTGGCGCAATACCATACAGTTGAGTAAAAAGTCCCGATCACCCTCCTGTTACATGTTATTAAAATTATTTTGCAGTATTGTATTTTTATGAACAATATACGAGACTGTTACAACAACCCTTTTGATAATCAAATGTGACAATGAAAATGCACTTTTTTCTACAGTATTCGTTATTACAGAAATAATTGGAGTAGAGAGTAACTTCATGCATATTATTAAGAAATACAGTACATCTTTTAAGAAAGTACAACTATGTGCTTTTGATATCTTACCGGATAGTTTATCTCCTTCCTCCTTGTGATCATCCTGCACCTTTTCTTTGTGTTCTTCAACATGTCCGTTTTCAACATTCTCTGGTTGTTCTGTTTTTACTTCTATAAAATGAGAAAACTTACATAGGTTACTTCTTCTTCCATTATAGTAAAGACAAGGTGGCAGTGCGAAAATGACAACTAATTAATTCCACTACAGCAGCCCATGTCGTGATGAAATAACATGAGCATAATGAGTATCTGTACTTTTCTAGCAGTGGAAATGCTTTGTGCAGGGCTGCTGTCAGATCACCAGTCTTCTAGGCTGGTATATCAAGACTTACGCAGTGTGATTTGGTGCAGTCATTCTTGTGTTATCTTGTCCTACCCTGATATTTTCACTCTCTGCTAACCTGAAATCCTTAACCTAGTTTGCAGGAATATTCCTCATATTGTTGTCATTTTATAATGTGTACATTTGAAGCTCCGCTATACTCTGAATATGATGCAAGTAAGATAGTGCAAGGTGAGGGAGAGATATTTTTCATTCATGTCAACAATTACAAATATGATGGGGAAATATTTTAAGTGTCTCCGCGTGACTCAGTGAGGTATTCCCTCTATCGTCTCAAAGGCAGTATCCTGGAGCGTGTGGTGTTTGGTTGGGGATACAACTAGGGAGGACGAGCAGCTACCACATCTGCTATATGAACAGGGACCTTGCGAGTTATGGGAAGATTGGAAGAGGGAAGTAAGCGGCCATGGTTTTAATTTAGAAACCATAGCGTCATAATATTCGAGAAGAAGTGGGAAACCACGGAAGAACATCCACTCCCCCTCCCCTCAGTAGTCTTCCCGAGGCTGATATTGACCTCGTTCCAGTCCAGCTATCACTTTTCATATTCCGTGGCAGAGCCAGAAATCGAACCCGGCTCTCCGTATGTGACAGTTAATCACACTAAGCACTGCACCACAGGAGCGAATATTATTATATTAGGCAACGAAATTGCTTTAAATACCTCCATATTTTACGACAAAATTATCGTTGTTCCTTTCGATTACGTTTTTAATCCACTGTTTTCTAATTTTGGAAGCAAGTATAGTTACTTGTTAAATAAGCAAATTGATGGCATAATCAAAATACCCAATTAGTTAAAAAAAAATTATGCGCTGTATATTGTAAGGTATCTTACATAGATTATTGTAGTAACTAATTTACAGTTACCCTTATGCCTTAAACACGAAAAGGAACAACGATGGTTTTATATAAAACCTGTCCCCTGCTAAGTAACAAAATTAGTACAGTACATTTTTAAAAATCTTCATGCACACTCTGTCACCAAGTACATCTTCATTCTTCATCGAGGTGGTTTGGCGTTGATCCGATAATAATATCTCGTATGCCGATAAGGGCCGTTATACATAGCAGGAAGTCAGTTAAAATATAAAACTTACTGGGCGAAATATCTCCTCGGGGTTCCTCTTGTTCTCCTCGTATGATCATGCAATCAGAGTAAAAACTGAATAAGCTTTATTTCGTTTCAAGCCTGCTTGGAGACCACTGGAACCTCTGACGATAATTTGTCCTGCCATGGTACTACTAAGTTGCAATTTAACATTCACCACAACAGTCATGGATTCTTGAAGTGGAAGTACAATGGACTCTAGTTTTCTAATCAATTTCCAATTTCTGCAATTGACTTAACAGATTCACAATGTTCGTTCTAGGAACTAAACCTAGATTCCACGTGCATTATCGTGTTAAGTTAAGCTTAGGTGGCAAGGCTACGTGCGCTGAATAACCTTTGCAATATTTAACACTCATTGGGGCTTTCAGAAATACTTCTTTTGCTGGCGTTATTTAATTATTTACGTTCGTATAATTACTTCTCATTTCTAGAGCGACACGTTGGATGCGTCTGCTAAACAATTGAAATGAACAGTGCCAGTTTAAGAACCTGGTAGTTTTCGGCGACCATCATCTGAATAGATAACAAGTACGTTATCTGCTTGTATGCATTCAGGTCAAAAAACATTCAACACGTCGTCAACAAATCCTGAAATTGTTTCATGGTTTGTCCATTCCAGGATTCTCGACAGATTAAGTCCAATTTGCAAGAGGCTTCTGGATCCTGTTTACCATGAATTCTTTCAAAGCGTAGAGTCGTCTGGAATTGGTATATCGCAATACTTCTAAGAAATGAACGATATTCTGGCACATGAAGTTTGTTCCACGGATTGTTTGGAGTTACCGTTACCTGTAACATATCCTTAAAAAACTCACTTTTTGGACATGACTGCCACATTTGAATTAAGGTTGCCTGCTTTTAAGACATTTAACATTTATTGTTTGAGTGAAAAGCACTACGTAGTTGTTGATCAGTTTATGAGTTCAAGTTGTTACATACTTGGCACATTACTACTTTGTCGTCCATTGTTGTCTTGTCTGTGCCAATTTCTTTGATTTCTTTTATACCTTATAATTTCCTAGGAAAGATATACCTAGTCCAAAAATCAAAAATACTATAGAAACACACTGTACACATACTGCCTACCCAACTCGCTCAGTTAACGATATTGCAAAAGTATAGCATCAATTATTTGCCTAGTACGAAAATAAAAACTACGGAAACACACTGTGCATATACTGCGTAGCCATCTCTCTCAATAAACGATATAGCAAAAGTACAACTTCAATGAATTGCCTAGGGCGAAAATAAAAAAAAACACGGAAACACATTGTGCACATATCGCGTAGCCAACTCGCACAGTATACGATATAGCAAAAGTACAACTTCAATGATTTGCCTTGTCTTGTGCGAAAATCAAAAACTACTAAAACCCTTTACCGCGTAGTCAACTCGCTCGGTCGCACATCTAACACGCTCAGTAATTGCAAATACACGGGTAATCGGCCAGAACACTAATACACGTCATGCGAAAATTAAAAACCATATTGCGTAGCCAACTTGCTCGATCACACACCAAAAACATTCAGTAATTGCAAATACATCACAACAAGGGTTATTTATTTATTTATTTATTTATTTATTTATTTATTTATTTATTTATTTTATGCCTTTGTATGTGGCGAAGTTAGGGCTCACGGCCCTCTCTTACACTTAACCACTACGTACAGTACATAATCACATAATTTGGTAAAATAACATTAGCAGACCCTACGAGCTACCTAAATTTATGGAGTAATATTATAACAAATTATAATTGTTATTTTTAATGATTAATATTATCTAGCCTCTCTACATCTACATCACCTAACAATAGTTCTAAATCACGCTTGTAATCGTACACACTAACATTCATACAAGCTGGTCACGTATTTAAGAGGAAATCTCGACAAGACCGTTTAAATGAGACTGTTGAAGTGCTATTACGTATACTGACAGGAAGTGTGTTCCATAGCCTTGCCCCAGACACTTGGAAAGAGTGACTATATACAGATGAATGATTAACCGGTATCATAAGGGTAGAAGTCGATCTGGTATTATGTCCATGGAAAGATGAGAGGAAGTTAAAATATGAGGATAGGTATTCAGGTGTAGATTCGTTCAGAAGTCGAAAAATTAGTGTCGCAGTATGTAAATTCCTTAGTTGATCAATTTTCAGCCAGGATAGCCTCTCATAATAAGGGGAAATATGTGTCCTAAAGTTCAAAGAAAATATAAATCGTATGCAAGAGTTCACTGCCCTTCGAAGTTTCATAGTTTGTTCTGCAGTTGCATCGGTTAATACGACATCACAGTAATAAATTATTGGGAAAATGAGGGTTTGAATAAGTTTTATTTTCATGCTGTGTGGAAGAATGGATTGTTTCATTTTTAGGGGGTGAAGAGATGCATATACATTTCTGCAGACACTTATTATATGGTCATTCCAGTTTAATGTGTCATTCATGACAACGCCTAGGTTTTTTACAGACTTCTGAAAAGGTATAGCTTCTCCACAGAGCATGAGGTTAGGCTGTTGTATGATGTTTAGTGTATTTAAAAGTCTAGATTGTCCTATAATGATTGCTTGCGTTTTCTTCGGGTTAATTAACAGGCAGTTCTCTTTAGCATACGAGCTAATTGAATTTAAAGTCGAGTTCATATGGTGGATTGCTTTGTCAATGTCGGGGACCTTAAATTGTGAGTATATCTGAAGATCGTCGGCATAAAGATGATAGTTGCAGTCGTTCAGATGAGAAGAAATGTCATTAATATAGATTAAGAACAACCGAGGTCCAAGAATAGACCCTTGGGGAACGCCAGATAGCTTAGTCCTCCATTCTGTAGTCTTCATGTTTGATACAACTCGCTGTCGTCTGTTTTTGAGGTATGAGCCCAAGAGCTGAATAGCAGAATGAGCCATGTGAAGTTTTTGTAACTTAGCTAACAATATGTCTATATTTACAGTGTCAAACGCACTGCTAAAGTCTATAAGGATAAGTATAGAACGCTGATATACGCATACACGTCACTCTTATTTCTTAACACACGGACAAGAATGTTGCGAGATACTACACATAAGATACTTACATGTAAAAAAGGGAGGAGGAAAGAAAATAAATCATGAATTTTTTGTATGTATGTTGTCTCCGCCAAGTTGTAAGACCAAACGGGAGCAGTATGTGAGTTTCTCCTACGGCTTGCGAAACCTTGAACCGAAGTGACATGTTATCTCAGCAAAAATACGCATGACATTGTTACTGCATACCAGGGTTGCCACCGCTAGTACTTTAGTACTAGATCTAGTACTTCAAGGACATTTTTAGTACGTTAGTTCTTTTTATGGAAATCTAGTACCTTTTACGGAGGTAGTATCGACGCTCTTCTACTGCAGTAGAACAAGAAAAAATTGATACCAAGTTTCAGTTTTCATGTTGAATTCTGTGAACAAGTTTTTAAGAAGGTAGATTTTAGTGATCTTATTTTATGAAATCTCTCCATGTCGAAATAGACAATTACAAAAGAGATCGCAATTTCATCAGTATAATCACATTAGCTATATATTTCCCTAATGTAATTACAGAAAGTGCTCATGAAGTTAGATAGGAAATGGTCGGTACCGTAGCAAAGTCCACAGAAATTAAAAGCTTTTCAGTCTGCCGAACATACATGCTCAATATAAATATTACACTATAACATACCTGCAAAAAAATACACTATTAAACAATAGGCCCTATTTATATTGAACTTGTGTGTTCGACAGACTGAACGGCTTTTAAGTTACATTTAACTGAGTCGACACTGGAAAGTATGGCTTTCTTTTTAACAAACAAGTCCACAGAATCGCTGAAAGAGAGCTAAGAATTTATGGAATTTTGGAACTCTTTAATCGAACTGAAAAATTCTGTAGGCGACTACATCTTTTCAAATTTGACGAATTTTGTGAAGGCAGCTGTGTTTACCAGATTCTCCTGCTGAAACAGAACAGTTTTCCCTGGCTTTTTCTGTTAATAAGGCCGGATTGAGAAACAAACTACTATTCTGTAGCGGGTGTGAATGGGCTCCTTCTAAAACACTCTTCTCTGCCCAAACTTTTCACATTTCAGAACAGTTTATTGCTTTGGCAATATTTTCTAAGGATTAATTGAAGATCAAAATGTGAAATGCATGTACATATACTCTAAAAGACAGCCAAAGTTTTGGTAGTGTATGAAGACAAAATATGTGTGTGTAAATGTTGAATAGAAATGCGTGAGAATATTCATAGTGTTCACATTCTAAACATAAATAAATGACTCTCATCTCGTAGTCAGCTTGGAACTGGAAGTGTTAGGATGGTGGGTATTGAAACTGCAACATTGCTGCATCCCATCATAGTTATCAAAACGGATAACTTCTGATAATTACGATTTTCTCATTTAATAAATATGTATATTTGATAAGTATACTTTTTCTACACTGCCTTTATGAATAATCCTACTCCATTGTAAAAAAGTGATTTAGTACTTTTTTCCATAATCTAGTACCTTTTCACGGGAAAATTTAGTACGAATTTTTTTACCGGTGGCAACCCTGCTGCATACACACAAGTCAGACATTTACAGGAATAAAATGACGGATACCGCTATTCAAATCCTGACAAACTTATTACCTTTTGCCGCCAGGAATGGCATCCAGCCGTAAAACAGTTCCTTATGTTTCTTGTAATTACACGTTGTGAGGAAGACTGACGATCGCGCATAAAATGTCTAGGAGAGGCCAGCCACCCCCTAGCTTTTGCTATTATCAGGGCTGCTGACAGTGGGAGTTTGAACCCGCTATCTCTATATCTTATTCATAAGTTAGAAGCGACAAACATGATGGAAGTAGAGAGAATTGCTGGTACAAGATGTTGATGGTAATTCATCTGTCGGATGGAGACGTTAAGCCTTGTGCAGACCCCTTGGTTCTATTCGACAGGAGTAACCTATGTACCGGCACCGGGTTTTACTAGGACATCTGGTTATAAAACCCGCTGCGAGAGATTTATCTTACTTTATATCGCGTATACTGCAGAAAGGTTATCCGGCTGTAAAAAACATGCTTTAACTATTCCTGTGTGGCAAATGTGAGAACGCATGTTTTAGACCTGAACTCTGAGTCAAACATAACAGAAGAAGTAAGCATGTAGAATAAATCATATGTAGTCTGCTCTTTGCTAGTGTTTGTAAACGGAAGTAACTTAAGACACTAGATTTTTGCGATTTAAAATCATAGTCCTTGCGTCAAGAAGGGTATCAAGCCGCAAAATATTTGCTCGTTATGTGAGACACTGGATACTGAGATTCAAAACCGTAGCCTTTGCGTTAAGAAGGGCATTCGGCTGTAAAACTGATTCTTGCGATATAAAATCCCAGTCCATACGTCAGGAGGAGCCTCCGTCTGTAAAACGATTGTTCGTAAAGTAAACACCGAATGCTGCAACTTAAAATCTTACGTCTTGCTTCAAGAAATCCATCCGGCTGTATACCAGAGGTTTGCGATTTAAAACCTTAGTTTTGCGTTAAAAAGGGCATCCGGCTGTAAAACAACTGCTCGTGATGTAAGACACTAGATACTGCAATTTAAATTCCCCGTCTTTGCGTTAAGATGGTTATCCGGCTGTAAAACAGATTCTTGCGATTTAAAATTCCAATCCATGCGTTAGGAAGGGCAACCAGCTGTGATGCTATTGTTCATGATGTATGATACTAGATACTGCAATTTAAAATCTTAGCCCTTGCGTCAAAAATGGCATCCGATGGTAAAAGAAATTCTTGCGATTTAAAATCCCCGTGTGATCCGTAGCGGTTACATAATGATTGCAGAGCAAGTGGTGGATGACGAATGAGAGATTAACGATGATTGCCTTAGGTAACCTCAAATATCATAAAGAATAATGATCATTGGGAAGAACTGTATTGGATGTGAAACTATTACTTATACGGGATGAACTTGAGATGGTCCCGCACAGTGGTTATCATAGATGTTCACGTATCCAATTAGTGAGTCATCATACTGCCGATTCATGATTGATTTTCACATCGCAGTTTATGTTTCGAGTACGGTATACGCATGATCCGAATGACCTGCCGATATCAGAATTTTGGAGGACGTAGACCACCAGAAACTCACGGCCCTGGTAGATTAAACGTTAAGAGTGGTTGAAAGTGTACCGGTACATATATTGTATATGCTTATTCATTAGTTCTATTTCTATATATATATAGAAATTCCCATTCGTTTTCTCTATTTCAGGTCAATGCAGCTACGTTGAATTAGCTTATAATCGTATTTCCTCTGTATTAATTAGTTTATATTGAGGAGAACCGTGTTCGAACTAGGACTACAGCGTGGAAAACCAAGACATAAAGCTTGCTATATCGGATATATTCAAGTGTGTCCCACTTACACAATCGCTGTTCATGGAATTAATACCACCGTGCATTTTGATTAAATAATTAAGGTTTGTATTCAAAAGATAATATTAATAATCTTAATATTCTGTTCCGAATAGGATATTAGTTGATCGCATATTATACACCATGCTCTTAACAATGCTATTACTGACTCAATAAATATTATTGATTCCTGCAAGAAAATTCACATTTAGTTTCTTCCTATTGAATGACTAATTATTCTCCAAATGATCCATACGTAAATACGTTGTCAATTATACGCATTTTTATTAAAGGTACAAACAAACGAACATAGGTATCTTTGCACGTAGGCATGACGATCTTCATCATGCTGGAATTTTAGATTATAAATTGTGGCAAATATTCTTTTATAGGACGGCGAATTGTAGTTTGTAATAACTTACCAATGCATATGCGCAATTAATTTCCAGTTTCATTGCAATCATTTATGAGAACACTACGAAAACAACAGAAAGGGTACCCGTCACCAGAACGGCTGCCCTAAATGCTGATCAGTAGTGACTGATTGATCAAGCACGATGGCTTCTTTTTTTTATTTAAAGGTTACTTATCAGCTTTTCTATTAAAGAGGTATAAATATGGAAATAGGTCTCCTCCAAATAGGCCTATATCACACACATTGGTTTTTGTTATTTAAAGATTGTAATCATACTCATTATCAAGACATATAGTACATCTTTTAGCAAAGTAGGCTACTTTTGCGTGCTTTAGACATCTTACCGGATAATTTATCTCCTTCCTCTTTGCGATCTTCCTCCTTCTTCTCCTTGTGTTCATCATCAGGTTCCTTTTCAACCGTCTCTGGTAGTTGGATTAATATTTCTACAAAAAAGGAAAAAAATACACACAGGTTACTTCTTCGAACCTTAGAGTAAAGACAAGGTCGAAGCGCAAAAATGACCACTATTTAATTACACTACAGTCGAGCATGACCAAACGACATGAGCACATTGAGTACCTGTACAATTTAAGCAGTGAATTTTCTTTGCGGCACCGTTTCTACCAGCTTGCCATTCTGCTAAGCTGGTATTTCAAGACTTGTGCAGTGTGATTCAGTGCAGTAATTCGTGCGTTACCATGGTTTTACAAGACTTTTTACTCTCTGTTAACCTGAAATCCTAAACCTATTTTGTACAAATATTTCTTTTGCAGTTGTCATTTTTAATATCTACAGTTGAAGCTCTGTTATACCCTGAAAATTATAGGAAAGTGCAAGGAGAGATAGAGAATCTTTTCATTCTTAGCGACAAATACTAATAGATGGGGAAAGGTTTTATGTGTCTCTATGGGACTCTGCGGAGGACCCACTTCTACCGCCGTAAGGGCAGTGTTCTGGACTGTGTGGCACTAGGTCGGGGAATCAACTGGTTAAAACACCTATTCATCTCTTAAGAACCCTCACCTAATGTACTCTTTAACCGAAACTTGTTAATACAATATTACATGGTCATTTAGTGACCCTATGGATTTCTATTCAGTGCATATTTCCTGATCCTGCAGGCAGGTTTACTTCAGGACGAATAAATTTCAAAAAAAAGTCCGCAGGATCTGTATATTTATGTAACATCAAGGTGCAAAACATGTAGGCCTACAAAAGGCGGTAACTATTGAAACGGGAACGCCCTACGAGCATTCACGTTTCATTCTTTTATTATGAGGAGCTCGCTAACACCCGGCCGTTAGCATTTAAAACTTGCGCCGAGCGCACAGGCATAGTGGGAGCTGCAAACAAGCTCGCGATGTTCTAGAACACCGGCCAAGGACAAGCGACGTCACGCAGAATGTTCCTTCGTGTTCCATAGCATTGCTGCATGAACGAAATATAATATCAATATTTCAATAACGTCACCTTGCAGGCAGGAATAATGAACGCTGCTAGCCGAAATTTCGTGTCAATCGGTGTGAAGATGGCCAAGATAAAAAAATTCTTGGGGCCCACATGTGTAGCCACGCCCACCGGCCTTCGGCAATATAAGCGAGTCGCCAGCCTGGGGTAAAGCAGAGAGAGTGTGCGGTACGCAGCGGCAGTGTGCTGTAGGCAGTGAGTGAATGGAGTCGGCAGTAAGCCGTGAGTTTAGTGAGTGTGTGCAAGCAAGCACGTCGCGACATAATTCGTCACTCGGTCCGGCTGTATACTTGAGTTCAGAACGTTCGTTTTAAAAGCTTTCTCCGTGGGCTTGATTTCATTTAAAGACTGTGTTCTCGCATAAACTGTGCCAGCCTTGATTTCATTTAAAGACTGTGTGAAAACAGCGATAGTGTTTCTAGCCAGCCTTGATTTCATTTAAAGACTGTGTTCTCGCATAAACTGTGCCAGCCTTGATTTCATTTAAAGACTGTGTGAAAACAGCGATAGTGTTTCTAGCCAGCCTTGATTTCATTTAAAGACTGTGTTTCTCGCATAAACTGTGCCAGCCTTGATTTCATTTAAAGACTGTGTGAAAACAGCGACAGTGTTTCTAGCAGAGACTGTGCCGATCTTCATTTCATTTAAAGACTGTGTCTATCCGTTGAACTGTGTTCATAATAAACTGTGCCAACATTCCCTCTTAAAGACAGTGGAATGCAGTATCGTGATTTCTTTCCGAGGAACCATGTCAATTCCCATCATAACCTGTTCAGAATCACGTATGATCTTAAGTGCCAGTGATAATCTTCTAAAATTTACGACGTAATGGAACTTGGACTGTCATTTATTTCAACAAGTGTATTGTGCTGATGGAGTACAGTGCAGAGACTGTACCCGGTAAATTTACTTTTCTTTATGAAGTGCTTAATCACTGCACCTCGGAAGGTCCTAGATTGTTTTCGTTTGTTTATTATTACAAATACGATAATTCCTTCCATCTTATCCTCGTGGAACTGTAACTCTAACTTTATCCTTGCTGCTAAAGTGCGTTCAACATCATTGACTGTGGGAACTATTTCGGCGTGCTTCGCCTTAGAGAAGTGTCACACCAGTGTCCCATGACGTCCAATGTGGAAGCTCCACATTTCCCCGTTCCTGCCTCAGGTTCGAGTCATCAACACTAATACAGAGAAAACCTCAACAACGGAAGACAACGCCGACGCCGACCGCAAGACGACGCAGCCGCCGCAGGACGACGTCCTCTCCACGCCTTCAGGGATAACTCCACGATTCAGCTGTAAAAGGTGACATAATTCTTTGCATACCTATTGAATAAACTGAAGGATCCACTTAATCATGAAATTTTTTTTCACTACCCTTCTCTCTCACTCTCTTAGCATGGGCCGTACACGCCTTCTCGTTCCTCATGCTCTCCGATAAACTGAAGTACGGGCGTTCCTGTTACACTATATGTGAGACATGTTTGTTACCGTATTAAAAAGCAAACTCAAGAAAATACGTTTTAAAGTACGTTACGGAAGGAAAAGAGAGGTCGATTTCAGTTTGATTTTGTTCTATTTCATTTTGTAATATATGTTCACTTGTTTTGCCTTGAAAAATTGTGTGAGGACCAAATAGAGGAACTTAAATTTGTTTGGTTATTGTTTAAAATTTTATAATGTAATTATGTGTGTAATTAACATCTGGATTTAGGTAATAAGTTGTGTGGCAGGGTATAGGTGCACGTGTCGGCGTTGTTAAGATGATTCTAGTGTTTTCCTATTGCATCAGAAAGGAAGTTTCTGTAAGTTCTAAAGATCTTTACCCATCAAAAATTCATTGTCTAAAATAACGCTATTCTTGATTGGTGCATGTAAGAGCCGGGGGTGCGCTAAATGTTTATCACCTGATTGCCCAATTTCCGGCTCCTGGCGACTTGGCCAGGGCCAAGATGGTGTCCGTCGCCTTTGATTCGTGTCTAGCGCAGGGAGTAGTCGTCTCCTCCGTCTGATGGGCCCATCGGCCCACCGAGGTGAGCACCATTTGCTTCATGTTTAGGATTTAAACCTTTAAAAGTAAATTCTACTTTTAAACTCCTTTCTGCGCATGAGGTTGCCGGGCTATATTCCATTCGCCAATTTTACGTTCGAATGACTTAGCCCTCACAGCTAGTCACACCCGTTCGATTTGGAGGTATTACCCTTTCCTTTCATTGTATATACGGTGTAATCAATATGTAAATTTTAATTTTCTGAACTGATTGGCTCCAGTAAAACTACTTCATCCTAACGTATTCCCCTTTAAGTTGTGCAACCTATTCGGTAGTTTTCTTGTAAAGGCAGATACTTGATCGCGCTCTGAGTTAGGATAAATAATATTTAACACGCTTCCTTATCCTTGCTAATATCTTAACCTGAATGTGGTGTTATGTTAACGCGTTAATTTACCGTTTTTGGTTGTAAATTGTGAGCTTATTTTCTTATATGTAAATGTAAGTTGATATCGTCCGCAACTACCTTACGAAACTTAAAATAACTCAAAATTATTACTGTTCAAAATGCCTGTACATTGTTTTAAAGTCATAGGCCTGAAGCTGAAACATCTACTATTGACACAGTACGTATATTAAAATTTGTTTATTTGGTGTGTTCATTTTTTTGTATTCTATTATTGCCCTGTTTTGTGACGTTATTATCAATTTCTTTTTAAATTCAGTAAATGTAGTATTCTAATGGGATCACCGTTGATTTTGCTCTCCCGGCTACGTACAACATTCACATGGACCTGGTAATTCTCCCAACTGCTTCCCATTTCCTTTCCTTTAGTTGTCATGTTGGCTAAACTGTTATTTATACATCTACGTTGTTTTCGGAGTGCTGACTTTATTTATTTATTTATTTATTTATTATTTACTTTAGCAGTGGCGAAGTTTAGGTTCATGGCCCTCTCTTACACCTAACCATATAATTAATTTACAGGTGATACATATATAAAAGATACTGTACTATCTTATCATTAAATCAAAGATAAGCTGAAAATTGCAGTTTTTGACAAAATATAATTAAGAAAGAAAGCAGACTTCAACAAATAAAATAGAGTAAAATTCGGAGCGTAAAGATAATGAGGAAGAGACAAAGTCAGAAATAAAAGTTAGATACAAATTGAAAAAATAAGCAATGCGTAAACACAACACAATAAGTAGTAAAGTAAATGGGAATATAAGTATGGCCATAAAAGTGTTCTGTGTACATGAAGCTAAATATTATGTACATCACACGATAATAATAATAATAATAATAATAATAATAATAATAATAATAATAATAATAATAATAATAATAATAATAATTTTGATGATGATAAAAAATAATAATAATAATCACAATCACACAATCTATCATACGTCATTATACACACGAAACAATCAGCGGATTTCAACAGGTACACTCCACATGCAGTCTTAAATTTCGATATTGAGTTAGAGTTCCTGACAGCAGCTGGGAGTGAATTCATAAGTCGTGACCCACCGACAACGAAGGATCTGTTATATATTGAAGGGTGGTTTGCGGGAATTGAGAGGGAAGAGCCAGATCTAGTGTTATAATTATGGATTGAGGATAATAAATATAATTTTGAAGAGATTTATTTGGGTAGACTTTCCTTCTGAGTTTGATATATCGACGTAAGTACGTGGAATTTTCGTAGCCTCTCGGGTTTCAACCAGGAAAGAAGTGTGTAGCTAGAGGTTATGTGAGCATCGTAGCTTCAAGTTAAAAACAAATCGAGGACCAGAGTTCAATGCTCGTTGAAGTTTTATAGTTTATTAACGGGTCGCATCAATGAGGACAATATCGTAGTAGTCAAGTATTGGTAGTATCAAAGTTTGTAGTAGTTTTATCTTTACATGTTGTGGCAAAATATTCTTTTGTCGTTTCAGAGCGTGTAGCATCGCGTAAATGTATTTCTTACGCGTGCAGACCTGTCAAGAGTTTCAGTCAGGGTCATAACCAGGTTCTTCACTTACTTACTGAAAGGGATTTCGGTAGCATTTAATGTCACCGGAGGAATGGCATAATTTTTATGTTCAATGTTTAATAATTTCTGAGAACTGATAATGATTGTTTGAGGTTGAGGTTCACTGGCGTACACAGTGAGTTGTGGAAGGTCGGAGTTAATATCTCCTATTGCATTCGACATATCATATATATTAACGTGGCAGTAAATTTGCAGGTCGTCAGCAGAGAGGCGATATCTATACTTTATTTTAGAGATGTCATTTATATAGAGGACAAACAAGAGGGGACGATGAACAGAAACTTGGGGGGTTCCAGCCTTCCGGAGTTGCCACTGAGAAGCAGTATCTTGTACTGTAACACGTTGCGTACGATCTGTAATATATACGGTGAAAAATTATAGAGCAACATTACCGAAATACGATTTGAGCTTCATCAGCAATGACTGGATGTTGATCGTGCCAAAAGCACTGCTGAAGTCAAGGAATGTGATTATTGTCACTTGTCTTTCGTCCATTGCTTGTCTGATGTCTTCAGTCACTTTGAGGAAGGCAGTGGCTGTGCTATGACGCTTCTTGAAGACAAATTGCAGCGTGTCAAGATGAGAGTGAGCCTGAAGGTATTCCAGTATTTGCGCATGTACCTACCGTTCTAGCGCTTTATAAAGAGCAGGGAGCATCGAAAATTTAATCGGATAGGAGTTTCGAACCTGGGGTTTTAGGAGATTGAATTACATTGGCGTACTTACAAATTTTCGGTAATGAGCAGTTTTTGGGAAAGTAATTAAAAATATGGGTGAGAATGTGTAGAATAGCGATAATAATATTAAGTATGTAAGTAATAGGTAGTTCATCGACACCGCTTGCTTTGGATTTAATACAATACTTTCTTAACTTCATTAGTGCTGAAGATACGAAAGCAAAGCGGGGGTGATTTTGTGGGACGTGTGCTGGGACGTTATTTACGTGTGGTCTGATAAGCGGATTACACTGAGCGCTGTCTCGGTTTGTAGTAACTTACCAATGTACATGCGCCATAAATTTCAAATTTCTTTGCAATCATTTATGAGAAGGCTATGAAAACAACGGATAGGGTACCCGTCACCTGAACGACTGCCCTAAATGCTGATCAGTCGTGACTGATTGATCAAGCAGAATGGCTTTTTTTATTTAAAGATTACTTACCAGCTTTTCTATTAAAGAGGTAAAAATATGGAAATAGGACTCCTCCAATTAGGCCTATATCACACACATTGGATTTTGTTATTTAAGGATTATAATCATACTCATTATAGTACATCTTTTAAGAAAGTAGGCTACATTTACGTGCTATTGATATCTTACCGGATAATTTATCTCCCTCCCGTTTGCGATCTTCCTCCTTCTTCCCCTTGTGTTCTTCATCAGGTTCCTTTTCAACCTTCTCTGGTACCGGTAGTTGTATTAAAATTACTACAAAAAAGGAAAGAAAGGAATACACACAGGTTACTTCATCGCCCCTTACAGTAAACACAAGATGGAAGCGCAAGAAGGAACACTCCTTAATTACACTACACTAGCCTATGACCAAACGACATGAACACATTGAGTACCTGTACAATTTAAGCAGTGAATGTTCTTTGCGGCACGGCTTCTACCAGCTTGCCATTCTGCTAAGCTGGTATTTCAAGACTTGTGCTTTGTGATTCAGTCCAGTAATTCGTGCGTTACCTTGGTTTTTCCAGATATTGTACCCTTTAAAAGTGGTAATAGTTTTTAAGGAAGACCATTTATTACAATAGTAAGTTAGGACATTATTTCGACTGCCAGGAAGTGAATATCATCACTTCCGAGCCGGCGAGAACCAGACACCTGGTGACTGGATTTTCCAGTTGGGCCAGCACGCGAGGGAGTGAGCCGAGAATACTGTTAGTTAAATGTCCTTCAATCAGCTGCGAGTGCCACGTGACAAGGTGAACAATGTATAAGCCATGCGATCGATAATATCAAGGACGATTGACATAAGACTATGGCAGCCAATAAACGACAATCTTCGCATGAGTATTATGGATCAACCAATCGAGTATAATTAAGAGGTACACCTCCGTTTTAAGACGGCGAGATAGTGGTATTTCCGAATGAAATTTTTATCCTGGATTCTACTTCTGAACTCAACGTCTGGAAATTATTCTGACTACAACTACGGTCGAGATCAGATGTCTTTCGCTTCGCTGGGGAACTTGAAAATCTAACATACAGCAATTCAGACATTTTCAAAATTCCGACTACAATTAATGGGAGATTCACAAAAGTAAACTTATTTTATCCATCTCATCAAGCATCGGGCGTGTGTCCTGAACTTTCCTAAGACTTGTTTGTCAGTTTCAGCTTTTCACGAGGAAATCAGGAGAGGAAGACTACTGGTTCGAGCACATTTCAAGATGCCTGCCCTTCCACAAAATGAGTTATGCTGCTGTTTGCTGTACGTCCTCACGTCCTCAGTGAGCCTCTAATTATGTAAGGCACCTCAGACATGAATGAGACGTGATTCGATGGTGCGTAAGGGGATAATGCCCTAGGTCATCAACCAGAACCCAGCAGTCAACAGTCACATGAGTGCCATTTAAAAAAATATATTTTCTTTCTTTTCTGTCTGTACATGTAAAAGATGTGTAAACATTGTTTCTCCTTATTCATTTAGAGTAACTTCTATTAGTATTGTCATAGATAGAATTTTCTTTCCTTCTTTCCTTCGTGAGAGGTAGTTTGTGTTACTGAATCTATGTGTATTAAACACTATTAGATAGTTATTTGAGTGAGTGTCATCGAGGAAGATTTCGACTGTCCCGAGTTCAGTGTGGCAGGAGAACTAAAGTTAATTTTACCTCTACGTTAATGTTGGATGAGTTCAAAATGATTTTATATTTTAACTGATACCAGATGGGGCAGTATTTCAGTACCTTTCATTGTGATAAACTTCACTCTACAATTATACGACGTCTCGTTAGATTTGAGATACGCTACAGTCATCTGAGTGTTATCATACAGTAGCCTTCACGAGTGTAATCTTGCACGGTCAGGAATGATGATAATAATAATAATGACTATAAAAATAAATCTATTTAATTACGGGCTAAAAACTTGGATAAGGTCATGAGTATAATATTATTTATTCTTGAACGAGATTAATGTGTGCTCATTTTGTGTAAATATAGGCCTGGAATACGGCAGTATCCTGATGGAACACTTGTATATTTTACTGTGCTATGGTTATAATTTTGACTTGTAGATGGACATTATAGTTAGTGGAATGATTTGTGTATCCATTATAGAGACATTTTGAGAAGGAAATATGTTACTTAACGTAATTTATTCAATTTGAGCGCAGTTTAATTGAGAGCCACGAATAGTAAGAGAATAAAATTAATACCGCAACTCATGAGCCGCAAGCGCGTATTTTATATTTCAACCAGTGTTATAGGCATTTTTTTAAACCGATAATTTCGGATGAACTCTGTTCATAATATTCCCATGGATATCGTCGTATGGTAAAATTTTTCATCAAAGTGATAATCTGAACTCTATCACATCCCAAGTTGACGCATAGATCTTTACATGATATTGTCGTCTTAAGAATGTTTTCCCTTATTTTGATTAAACTTACAAACAATAATCAAGGGTTAGTATTCGTGTAAATATTTTTATAATGTTACCGTGTGCCTTTGTGTGAATGTGTTGTGTGACATTTGTCTATATTTTGTCTACTGTGATTTTTATTGTCAGTGTTTGTGGTGATATTCGCCGCTATTCGCGAAAAATTTTGGTCAATTTTATGTCAGTTTCGTGTGTTCACAATTTGACGGAATATGAATCATTAGTAAATTTTATTGATTTTTAAGATAGAATAGGGTCTTAACTACTAAGGAAAATGAATAAACAAAGGCCATGTCAGTGGATCGAAGTAACGAACTCGGATTTTTAGATATTACATGACTATTTATTGCACATAAATGAATAACACTTAGGTTGACATGACGTCAAATTTAAGATGATTATGTGAAAATTAATGACTAAATAATTATAAAAATAAATGAATTGGTAAATGTAAAGTCTAAGGAAGACGAATTAATAATAATTTCATGGGATAACAATTTTATTTTAATTTTTATAAGACGGAGAAAGTGATCAATTTTTCCACTAATATTATAATGAATCCAGAGGAAGTATTTTAATATTCAAAGTAGTTTAATTATTATTGGAGAAATCTTCTCGAATTTCATTTTAATTTTGTCATTAAGTTAAATGTAAATTAACGTCTGGTGTTATAATTGCAGACTCGAACATCTGCCGTCCTTTTAATTTATGAAGATTCCTTATCAGTAATAGCCTGAAGAGAAGAAATAATACCAATGAAAATTTCCTAGATTTTTTAATTTTAAATATTATTTTGGAAGAGTGTTATTCATAATAAATGTGAAAAACCTATCTAGCTTTCCTTTCAGTTGTCGCCAGCCCTTATGCTATCCCTGCCCTTTTAAATTTTTCTACACAGCCCATAAGTGACGGTCCACCCTTGAGATTCTCGCTCACCGGCAGAGCTGAGCCCGGCATGAAGGGGGCAGTATTACCCTTTTCTTTGATTGTATATACTGTGTAATCAATATGTAAATTTTAATTACCTCCGGGATTGTCTCCAGTAACACTATTTAATCCTAACGTATTCCCCTTTAAGGTATGCAAACTATTCGGAAGTTTTTTGTAAAGGCAGATACTTGATCGCGCTCTGAGTTAGGATAATTAATATTTAACACGCTTTCTTTTCCTTGCTAATATCTTAACCTGAACGTGGTGTTATGTTAACGAGTTAACTTAACGTTTTTGCTTGTAAATTGTGAACTTATTTCCTTATATGTACATTTAAGTTGTTACCGTGCGCAACTACCGTACGAAACTACCTTGCCATGACTTCAAATTATGACTGTTAGAAATTTCTGTAACTTGTTTTAAAGTCATTGGAGTGAAGCTGAAGCTTGTACTATTGACAAAGTTGGTATCTTAAAATCGGTTTATTTACTGCGTTAATTGAATTTGTACTATATTACTGCCCTTGTTTTGTAACGTCACTTTCATATTTTTTAAATTCAGTAAATTTAGTGTTCAAATGGGATCACTGTAGATTTCGCTTTCACATGGACCTGGTAATGTTCAAAACTGCTTCCCATTTCCTTTCCTTTCCTTTATTTGTCATGTTGGCTTAACTGTTATTTATATATCTACGTTGTTTTCGGAGTGCTGACTTTATTTATTTAATTATTGACTTGACTTTAGCAGTGGCGAAGTTTGGGCTCATGGCCCTCACTTACACTTACCCACATACTTAATTTACAGGTGATACATATATATAAGGTATTGTACTATTTTATCATTAAATCAAAGATAAGCTAAAAATTACAGTTTTTGACAACATATAATTAAGAAAGAAAGCAGACTTCAACAAATAAAATAGAATAAAATTCGGAGCATAAAGATAATGAGGAAGAGACAAAGTCATGAATAAAAGTTAGATACAAACTGAAAAAATTGGCAATGCATAAACAGAACACAATAAGTAGTAAATAAATGTGTATATAAGTATGGAAATAAAAGTGTTCTGCGTACATGAGTAAGAAGCTAAATATTATGTACATTACACTATAATAATAATAATAATAATAATAATAATAATAATAATAATAATATAAAATAATAATGATAATAATAATAATAATGATCTTATTGATGATACAAAATAATAATAATCATAAATACACAATCTATCATACGTCATCACACACGCGAAACAACCACACGAAATAATCAGCGGATTTCAACTGGTACTCTCTACATGCAGTCTTAAATTTCGATATTGATTTAGAGTTCCTGACAGCAGCTGGGAGTGAATTCATAAGTCGTGACCCAGCCACAACGAAGGATCTGTTATATATTGAAGGGTGGTTGGC
The DNA here is from genome assembly GCF_040414725.1 of Anabrus simplex. Lineage (NCBI taxonomy): Eukaryota > Metazoa > Arthropoda > Insecta > Orthoptera > Tettigoniidae > Anabrus > Anabrus simplex. The sequence goes on from NC_090266.1 coordinate 882,020,520, forward strand.
GGGAATAGCGAGGGAAGTGCCAGATCTAGTGTTACAATTATGGAATGAGGATAATAAATGGAATTTTGAAGATACGTATTTGGGTAGACTTTCCTTCTGAGTTTGATATATCGACGTAAGTACGTGGAATTTCCGTAGCATCTCGGGTTTTAACCAGGATAAGTGTGTGTAGCTAGAGGTTATGTGATCATCGTAGCTTTAAGTGAAAAACAAATCGAGGGCCAGATTTGAATGCTCGTTGAAGTTTTCTAGTTTGTTCAAGGGTCGCATCAATGAGGATAATGTCGGAGTAGTCAGGTATTGGTAGTATAAAATTTTGGAGTACTTTTATCTTTACGTGTTGTGTGGCAAAATGTCCTTATGTCGTTTCAGAGGGTGTTGCATCGCGTAAATCCCTCTAAATTTGTTTCTTACGCGTGCAGACCTGTCAGGAGTTTCAGTTAGCGTCATACCTGTCCTTCGTCCATTGCTTGTCTGATGTCTTCAGTCACTTTGAGTATGGCAGTGGCTGTGCTATGACACTTCTTGAAGCCAGATTGCAGCGTGTCAAGATGAGAGTGAGCCTGAAGGTATTTCAGTATTTGCGCATGTACCAACCGTTCTAGCGCTTTGGAAAGAGCAGGGAGAATCAAATAGGACTGTAATCGGATAGGAGTTTCGAACCTGGGGTTTAACGAGGTTGAATTACATTGGCGTACTTACAAATTTTCGGTAATGAGCAGTTTTGGAGACAGTAATTAAGAATATGGGTGAGAATGTGCAGAATAGCGCCAATAATATTACGTATGTAAGTAATAGGAAGTTCATCGACACCGCTTGCTTTGGATTTAATACAATACAATACTTTCTTAACTTCTTTAGTGCTGACGATACGAATGGCGAGGCAGGGGTGATTTTGTGGGACGCGTGCGTGGACCTATTTACGTGTGGTCACATAAGCCGATTACGCAAAGCTCTCTCTTCGGTGAAATACTCATTTAAATCGTCGAGTGGAATGTCAGGTTCCTGAAGCTGTCCATGTGTTCTTCCTCAGAACAAGGCTTTTAGTTGCCTCCAGGCACTATCCGTATTAAAGTTACTTATTGATTCACGAACATAATTAAGATTAGGGATGTTTGCTTAGTTTTATTCACAATTATTCGATACTGTTCATAGTCATTTGGGCCATGAGTACGTTTGTAATGTCTGTAAAGAGCATCACGTTGAGACATCATATTTTTAACTACAGAGGTTAGACATGGTTAGGTTTGCGGAATATACTGATCTTTCTCTTCGCTGCATGTTTGTTGTATAGATTGTGTATTAACGAATTAAATTTATTGATTCTTTCATCAATGTCTGTCAGATTTAAAATGCTATTCCACAGAAGAATGAAGGCATAATGTCTTAATTCATAGATGTCAATATCTTTAATATTCCTGCTGTAATATACCTAGATTTATATTTTGGAACGCGAAGTGAGTACGCAAGAAATAAAAGATCGTGCGTGGACACGGCCGCTACTGATAGTCGTCGGTGGTTTACCACTATCTGAGGGTTGATTCTTACAATTCATGTGTTTGAAATGTTGGCAGTAGGTACATAGTTAGTAGGGTCAGAGGGAAGGATAGTCCAGTCACACGAGGAAAACAAGTCTTCTAGTATCTTAGTATCGAATTTCTTCGTAATTAAATTTGTATTGAAGTCCCCTAATGTAATGATATGTTGATAGGCTGGTAGCAAGTCAAGTAGGTGCGTTTCAAACTCGGTCAAGTATGATATTTCAGGTGGTCGGTAAACCATTCCAGTACGTATTTTCTCTCCATAAGCAACTACTTCAACGAACGTAAATTCCGTCCTCGGCAATTCGCCGGTCGATGAGGTACAAATGACACGGCTCTTCAGGTCATCTCTACAGTAAATAACAACAACTCCAGCCCCTCTTATTTGTATGATCATGGCGGTAGAGATTATACCCTTCAAGGCGAACCATGTTGCTTGAAATTGATGGCGATATACAGCTTTCACTAATACCTATCAAAACGACGCTCTTTTTGTTAAATATACTGTAGCGCGAATTTCTTCAATGAGTGCGGGCAAACTTAGGCTGTTCATGTGACAACACTGGAGAGTATGAGGATATAGTGTAAGTTGTTATTTCTAAAGGTTACCGGCATCTATGTTCTGTGAAGAAGTGAGGTTTGTGCTATTCTTAGAGATATCATTGTCATGAGGAAGTATCCTAGCGATCTCACTAACGGGCACTCTTTCACTGAGACAATAAAACTCTTACGTAGATTTCTAGAAGAAGTGCAATCATCACTATCATCACTACTACTGATCTGCATTTAGGTTAGTAGCCCAAGTGGCAGGTTCCCTATGTGATGTTTTCGTACCCTTTTCTTGAATGATTGCAAAGAAATTGGAAATTTCCTTAACATCTCCGTTTGTAAGTTATTCCAATCCCTAACTCCCCTTCCTATAAACGAATATTTGCCCCAATTTTCCCCTTGAATTCCAACTTTATATTCATATTGTGAGCTTTCCTATTTTAAAGACACCATCCAAACGTATTCCTGATGTCCCCCCACGCCATCTCTCCACTGACAGCTCGAACCATACCACATAGTCGAGCAGCTCGTCTCCTTTCTCCCAAGTCTTCTCAGCCCAAACTTTGTAACATTTTTGTAACGCTACTCTTTTGTCGGAAATCGCCCAGAACAAATCGAGCTGCTTTTCTATGGATTTTTTCCACTTCCTGAATCAAGTAATCCTGGTAACGGTCCCATACACTGGAACCATACTCAAGTTGAGGTCTCACCAGAGACAAATATGCTAACACCTTTCCATCCTTACTACAACCCCTAAATACTCTCATAACCATGTGCAGAGATCTGTACCCTTTATTTACAATCATATTTATGTGATTACCCCAATCAAGATCTTTCCTTATATTTATACCTAGGTATTTACAATGATCCCCAAAGAGAACTTTCATCCCATCAAAGCAGTAATTAAAACTGAGTGGACTTTTCCTATTTGTGAAACTCACAACCTGACTTTTATCCCGGTTTATCATCATACCATTGCCTACTCTCCATCTCACAACATTATCGAGGTCATTTTGCAGTTGCTCACAATCTTGTAATCTATTTATTACTCCGTACAGAATAACATCATATGCGAAAAGCCTTATCTCTTATTCCACTTCTTTACACCTATCATTCATATATATGATAAAACATAAAGGTCGAATAATACTTCTTTCAGGAATTCCCCTCTTAATTTTTACAGGGACAGATAAAGCTTCACTTACTGTAATTCTCTGAGTTCTCTTTACTAGAAACAGAGCCACCTATTCAGTCACTCTTTTGTCAAGTCCAATTGGAATCACTTTTTCCAGTAGTCTCCCATGATCTATCCTATCAAATGCATTAGATAAGTCAATAGCAATACAGTCCAATTGACCTCCTGAATCCAGGATATCTGCTATATCTTGCTGGAATCCTACAAGTTGGGCTTCAGTGGAATAACCTTTCCCAAACCCAAACTGCCTTCTGTCAAACCATTTATGAATTTTGCAAACATGTCTTATATAATCAGAAACAATGCCTCCCCAAAGCTTACATACAATGCACGTCAAACTGACTGGCCTGTAATTTTCAGCTTTATGCCTATCACCCTTTCCTTTATACACAGGGGTTACTATAGAAACTCTCCATTCATTTGTTAAAGTTCCTTCATGCAAACAAAAATCAAACAAGTACTTCAGATATGGTACTATATCCCAACCCATTGTCTTTAGTATATCTCCCGAAACCTTATCAATTCCAGCTGCTTTTCCAGTTTTCAACTTTTGTATCTTACTGTAAACGTCATTGCTGTCATAGGTAAATTTTAATATTTCTTTAGTATTAGAAACCTCCTCTATCTGGACATTACCCTTGTAACCAACAATCTTTACATACTGCTGACTGAATACTTCTGCCCTTTGAAGATCCTCGCATACACACTCCCCTTCTTCATTAATTATTCTTGGAATGTCCTTCTTGGAACCTGTTTCTGCCTTAAAGTACCTATACATACTCTTCTATTTTTCACTAACATTAGTGTGACCACAAATTATGCTTGCCATCATGTTATCCTTAGCTGACTTCCTTGATAGATTCAATTTCCTAGTAAGTTCCTTCAATTTCTCCTTACTTGCACAGCCATTTCTAACTCTATTTATTCCCAACCTGCACCTCCTTCTTAGTCTCTTTACTTCCCTGTTATAATATAGTGGATCTTTGCCATTCATTACCACCTTTAAATGTACAAACCTATTTTCACATTCCTTAACAATTGCTTTAAACCAATCCCAGAGCCTGTTTACATTTTTATTTACCGTTTTCCACCGATCATAGTTACATATTAAAAAACACCCTCATGCCTCTTTTATCAGCCATATGGTACTGCCTAACTGTCCTAATTTTAATCTCTTCCTTTCTTTCACATTCATTTTTAATTACCACAAAAACAGCTTCGTGATCACTAATACCATCTATTACTTCGGTTTCTCTATGGAGCTCATCTGGTTTTACCAGCACCACATTCCGAATATTCTTCCCTCCAGTAGGTTCCATCACCTTATGATTCAGGTGCCCTTCCCATATTAACTTATTTGCCATTTGTTGGTCAAGCTTCCGGTTGTTTGCATTACCCTCCCAATTAACATTCGGTAAATTGAGATCACCCGCTACGATAACGTTCTTTCCTTATCGTTTCCCACATAGCTGGTTATCTTATCAAATAATTCTGAATCAGCACCTGCGCTACCCTTTCCTGGTCTGTACACTCCAAAGACATCTAGTTGGCTATTATCTTTAGAAATGAGCCTTACCCCAAGAATTTCGTGCTTGTCAGCTTTAACGTTTTCGTAGCTTACAAATTCTTCTTTCGTGAGAATGAGTACTCCCCCTCCTACCTTTCCTGACTGGTTAAGGCACCACACAAAAACACACACACAAAATCACACACATAAACCGAATAATAATAATCATAATAATATTAATAATTATTAGATTAATAATAATAATAATAATAATAAAATATAATAATAACACTTTGTGAGCAAATCACAATGGTAATATCACTCCGATAACCCTCCTAAGCGCCCCATATGTAAGTTCAGTTCATTAGGTGAGCTAATGTAGAGCGTTCCAAATGAACGATAATGCGGCAGTCCTGCGTCGAAACTCCGCATTCACCAGAAGTCCCCAACTTTACGCAGTACTTCTTCCTTTGTGGACGTCAGAGATTCACTTCTTAATAATTTGGTGCATTTAAGAGCTCGCTTGGCGCGCCTGATGCGGTCTCTTTCATGGTACTTTAGGAATTTTATGATTTAATGATGATCGGCCTATTTCCTCAGCTACTGTCCTCATCATACGGCCCCGTCTATGACATCGATATAGACTGTCTATAGACAATTCGATGTTCAGAGTGCTTTTAACGTACCCCGCGCCACAGTGTACGTGTCCTCGTTGGGGGTCTCACAGACGCCATGGAGGAGTAGGCGGTTCCTTCTGCTATATTGCTCTGCCTCGTCAATCAAGATGTCCCGCTGGTCGAGCCGTACCCGTAGACGGCTTACCTCCTTCTTCATTTCACTTAATCCCTCTGAAATTATTTCGAGAGAATCCTGGAACACTGAAGCGAGGCACTGGTTGCGCCAGCAGCCATTGCTTCCTCCAGACGTGGTTGGAATTCTGCCATTCGCTTCTCGAACATTGAAAGACGTTTATTTATGACCTACAGCGTTATAGTACTTCACGGCAATTGTAGATCACACTTAAATAATGCACGAGCACAACCACGAATATAAAAATAATTATTATCTAGCTGATATGGCAGGTGAATTGTATAAGTTTCATTTATTTTCAGCGATCGAAATTTATTATGTATACAATTATATTACCTGTCTTGTTCCTTGCTGTGTGATCCGTAGCACAAGAGCAAGTGGCTGCTGACGAATGGAAGATTAACGATGATTGTCTTAGCTAACCTAAAATAACATAAAAAATAATTATCATTGGGGAGAACTGTATAGGATGAGAAACTATTACTTTTAAGGGATGAACTTGAAATGGACCAGCACAGTGATTATCGTAGATGTTCACGTATCTAATAAGTGAGTCATCATACTGCCGATTCATGATTGATTTTCACATCGCAATTTATGTTTCGAGTACGGTATACGCATGATCCGAATGATCTGCCGATATCAGAGTTTTGGAGGACGTGGACAACCAGAGACTCACGGCCCTGGTAGATTCAACGTTAAGAGTGTTTGAATGTGTACCGGTACATATACTGTATATCCTTTTTCATTTGTTCTATTTCTATATATATATATATATATATAAATTCCCATTTGTTTTCTCTATTTCAGGTCAATGCAGCTACGTTGAATTGCTTTAGTAATCGCATTTCCTCTGCATTAATTAGTTTTTATTGAGGTGAACGGTGTCCGGTCTAGGACTACAGCGGGGGAAACCAAGACATGAAGCGTGCTATATCGGATATATTCCAGTGTGTCCCACTTCCGCAATCGCTGTTCATAGAATTAATACCACCGTGCATTTTGATGAAATAATGAAGGTTTGTATTCAGATGATAATATTAATAATATTAATATTCTGTTTCGATTAGGTTATTAGTTGATCGCATATTATACACCATGCTCTTAACAATGCTTTACTGACTGAATAAAAATTATTGACTCGTGCAAGAAAATTCACATTTTGTTTCTTCCTATTGAATGACTAATTATTCTCCAAATGATCCATACGTATATACGTTGTCAATTATACGCATTTTTTATTAAAGGTACAAACCAACAAACATAGGTATCTTTGCACGTTGGCCTCTCTATCTTCATCATGCTGGAATTCTAGAGGTTAAATTGTGGCAAATATTCGTTTATAGGTCGGCGAATTGTAGTTTGTAATAACTTACCAATGCACATGCGCAATAAATTACCAATTTATTTGCAATCATTTATGAGAAGGCTATGAAAACAACAGATAGTGTACCCGTCACCTGAACGACTGCCCTAAATGCTGATCAGTCGTGACCGATTGATCAAGCACAATGGCTTTTTTAATTTAAAGATTACTTACCAGCTTTTCTATTAAAGAGGTATAAATATGGAAATAGGTCTCCTCCTACATCACACACATTGGTTTTCGTTACTTAAAGATTATAACCATACTCATTATCAAGACATATCGTACATCTTTTTGGAAAGTAGGCTACATTTACGTGCTTTAGATACCTTACCGGATAATTTATCTCCTTCCCCTTTGCGATCTTCCTCCTTCTTCTCCTTCTGTTCTTCATCAGGTTCCTTTTCAACCGTCTCAGGTAGTTGTATTAATATTTCTACAAAAAAGGAAAAAATACACACAGGTTACTTCTTCGCCCCTTAGAGTAAAGACAAGATGGATGCGCAAAATTTACCTCTACTTAATTACACTACAGTAGCGCATGACCAAACGACATGAGCACGTTGAATACCTGTACAATTTAAGCAGTGAATGTGCTTTGCTTCACCGCTTCTACCAGCTTGCCATTCTGCTAAGCTGGTATTTCAAGACTTGTGCAGTGTGATTCAGTGCAGTAATTCGTGCGTTACCTTGGTTTTTCCAGATTTTTCCCTCTCTGTTAACCTAAAATCCTAAACCTATTTTGTACACATATTTCTCATGCTGTTGTCATTTTTAATCTCTACAGTTGAAGCTCTGTTATACCCTGAAAATTATAGGAAAGTGCAAGGAGGGATAGAGAACCTTTTCATTCGTAGCGGCAATTACTAATAGATCTGGAAAGGTTTTAAGTGTCTCTATGGGACTCAGCGGGAGACCCAATTCTACCGCCGGAAGGACCGGTTTCTGGACTGTGTAGCACTAGGTCGGGGAATCAACTGGTTAAAAACACCGATTCATCTCTTAAGAAACCTCACCTAATGTACTCTTTAACCGAAAGTTGTTAATACAATATCTTATGGTCATTTAGTGACCCTATGGATTTCTATTCAGTGCATATTTCCTAATCCTGCAGGCAGGTTTACTTCAGGACGACAAATTTTTTTTAAAATCAGCAGGATCTGTATGTTTATGTAACACCAAGGTGCAAAACATGTAGGCCTACAAAAGGCGGTAACTGTATGTGAGACATATTTGTTACCGTATTAATAAAGCAAATTCAAGGAAAGACGTTAAAGTACGTTACGGGAGGACAAGGGACGTCGATTTCAGTTTGATTTAGTTCTATTTGATTTTGTAATATATGTTCACGTGTTTTGCTTTGAAAAATTTGTCTGAGGACCAAATAGAGGAACTTAAATTTCTTTGGTTATTGTTCAACATTTTATAATGTAATTATGGGTGTATTTAGCATTTAGATTTAGGTAATAAGTTGTGTGGCAGGGTATAGGTGCACGTGTCGGCGTTGTTAAGATGATTCTAGTGATTTCCTATTGCATCAGAAAGGAAGTTTCTGGAAGTTCTAAAGATCTTTACTCATCAAAAATTCATTGGCTTAAATGACGCTATTCTTGATTGGTGCATGTAAGAGCCGGGGGTGCGCTAAATGTTTATCGCTTGATTGCCCCATTTCCTGCTCCTGGCGACTTGGCCAGGGCCAAGATGGTGTCCGTCACCTTTGACTCGTGTCGAGCGCTGGGATTAGTCGTCTTCTATGTCTAATGGGAACACCGGCCCTCCGAGGTGAGCTCCATTTGTTTCATGTTTAGGAATTAAACCTTTAAACGTAAATTCTACTTTTAAACTCCTTTCTGCGCATGAGGTTGCCCGGGGTATACTCCATTCACCAATTTTACGTTCGAATGACTTAGCCCTCACAGCTAGTCACACCCGCTTCGATTTAGAGGTATTACCCTTTCCTTTGATTGTATATACGGTGTAATCAATATGTAAATTTTAATTTCCTCCGAGATTGTCTCCAGTAACACTATTTAATCCTAACATATTCCCCTTTAAGGTGTGCAACCTATTCGGTAGTTTTTTGTTAAGGCAGATAGTTGATCGCGCTCTGAGTTAGGATAATTTAATATTTAGCACGCTTTCATTTCCTTGCTAATATCATAACCTGAATGTGGTGTTATGTTAACGCGTTAATTTAAAGTTTTTGGTTGTAAATTGTGAGCTTATTTTCTTATATGTAAATGTAAGTTGATATCGTCCGCAACTACCTTAAGAAACTAACTTGCCATTACTTCAGATTATGACTGTTCAAAATGTCTGTACATTGTTTTAAAGTCATGGGCGTGAAGCTGAAACATGTACTATTGACTCAGTACGTATATTAAAATTTGTTTATTTGATGTGTTCATTTTCTTGTATTCTGTTATTGCCCTGTTTTGTGACGTTATTATCAATTATTTTTAATTCAGTAAATGTAGTATTTAAATGGGATCACCGTTGATTTCACTCTCCCGGCAACGTACAACCTTCACATGGACCTGGTAATGATCCCAACTGTTTCCCATTTCCTTTCTTTTAGTTTGTTAAAAATGAAGCCATGTTTTCCAGTGTTGACTTAGTTAAATGTAGCAAAGGCTTTTCAGTCTGTCAAACACATAGCAAATACAATCTAAATTAAAACACTAAAAGCATATCTGTAAAACACACACTAACATACAAAGAATGACATGTTTCGTTCTACAAGAACATCCTCAGATTCTATCAAATCACTTAAAATAAGCTTATATATGTACAGTATTGTTTACGTAGCGTAAACTTGTCAATGATAGAGAGATGAGTGATAACATGAAACAGTAATGACAAAAAATAAATTATATACAATTATAATATAGTGAAAAACTTACGTATTTATCTAGACTGTCGATGTTAAGTCTGTTGTCACCAAACACTATTTCAGGACTGTGGTCATTTTTAACAAATTATTCGGCCAGTCAGGCAAATTACGAAGCCAAAAAGCTCAAATCACTTAAAATTAAAATCATGAACATTGACAAGTCAATCACATTTAATAAGAAATGTCTAGAATTAGAGCTCGTTCCTAAGTACATACCCATAAAAGCTAAACCCACAACAACTTCTGCTAAAATATCAACATCTCAATCACAGTTACTATGGATCAGAAACGAAATCAAATTCGCGTACATAAAGAAACAGCAAATCAATAAACAAATTCTACGCATCCATTTAAACCTAAGCAACTTCTGGCACCGCACACAATGGACATCCTATTCCAACTTTTTACACGATTACATTAAAAAGGAAGCAATCCGGAAACAGAAGGTTATTGACAATAAAATACGTAACCTAATGATTAAACAGAAAAGTCCAGATAACGCTAAGCACAACAAACTCGCGAATTTTCACCCTAGATTAATTAACAGATCAGACACTACCTTTTCAAAGAATGAAATAGATCTGCTAGAGAAAGGTCTCAAATTCAACTGCCAGGAACGTCATAACGAAAACAACATAAAACAGCTCATCACTGACGTAGAAATTGCCTGCGACAAAATACCCTCTCCACAAAGAGAAATAATAAAAAACGTAGCCACCAACGAAGCCCTAAAAATAATCGCACATGAAAATTCCACTAAGCAACCGAATTACGCCACTCAATACTCGGCAATGAAAACAGTTAAGAACAAAATTAAAAACGACAACCTTATCATCACGAAAGCGGATAAAGGTAACACAACAGTCATAATGAAGAAAGACGAATACATAGAAAAAACAATAGAATTTATCAACAACAACGGTATTCAAGAATTGCAACGCGACCCTACAAATAATTTTCAAAACCAAATAAAGCAAGCTATCAAGGAAACAAACTTAATTTTCACGAAACAAGAAAAAGAAAGCCTCATAATCAAAAATCCTAAACTCCCCACACTAAGAGCCCTGCCCAAAATACACAAAGAGCTTTGTCCCATTAGACCAATAGTAAATTTTAAAGGTGCGCCAAGTTACAATGTAAGCAAACAACTGAACATCATTCTAAAAGAGAAAATTTCACTTAAAGGAGACAGATCAATTAAAAACAGCCTAGAACTAATTAAAGAATTAAATAAACTTAAAATAACAGAGAGCACACGTATGATATCCTTTGACATCACTAACATGTACACCAACATACCAATAGATGAATCCATTAAAATTATCGAAAACCTTCTTAAGGAAAACACCTCTCTACAAGAAACCAAAGAAATTATTAACCTTCTTAGAACAACACTACACCAAAATTGCTTTGCATTTAACGACAAAATCTATTGCCAAACAGAAGGGTTAGCCATGGGCTCACCGTTATCAGGTATAATAGCAAACATTTTTCTCAATAACTTCGAAAACATGTTCTTAATGGGCCAGCTTTCAAAAGGAATCTTACATTGGAGCAGATTTGTGGATGACGTCATATGCATATATGATAATGACGTCACTAATGCAGACCAGTTATTAAACACTCTAAATTCTTTACACAAATCCATCAGCTTCACAATGGAACCAGAAAATAACAAGAAAATAAACTATTTGGACATCACAATCAACAGGAATAATGACAACCTATCTTACAAGGTATACAGAAAGCCCACTCAGACGTCACACACTATTGACAACAACTCGAACCTCCCATACACACACAAAATAGCAGGACTGAATACAATGATACATAGAGCTATTTCCATACCAATGAGCACAACAGATTTCAATGAAGAAATGCAAATAATTAAACAAATCGCGAAAGAAAACAACCATCCTCCAGGCACAGTGGATAAACTTTTAAATAAACATAAGAAAAGTCGCCGGGAAAGCACCACACACGACAAAGAAAACTACGTGGTTCTCAACTATGTTAACAATAACACATACAAAGTAGCTAACATTTTCAAGAAACAAGGTTTAAAAGTAGCTTTTCGAACGAATAACACACTACAGAGACACTTCAGCAGGTGCAACTTAAACAAAAAGGACCCTTTCTCAAAGTCAGGAGTGTATGAACTCAAATGCCAAGAACCTAACTGCAACGCCACATACATAGGTCAAACAAAACGTAATTTCCATACAAGATACAAAGAACACAAAAACGCGATCAGATATAATCGGCATTCAGCCTTCGGGGAGCACATCTACGACTGTTCACACCATTTCACAGACATCAACACTGATCTTAAAATTTTACACTTCGAAAATAAAAGTAAATCTTTGAATATAAAAGAAGCAATAGAAATTTACGTCGCAAAAAATACTAATGCCAATAACCTGAATGAGCATACACATTTAAATAATTCCCCCCTATTCGCTCTACTCACATAATATCTAACAACACCTACTCCTTAATTTGCTTCCATCGTAAATAATAATAATAATAATAATAATAATAATAATAATAATAATAATACACATTTAAATAATTTCCCCCTATTTGCTCTACTCGCATAATATCTGACAACACCTACTCCTTAAATTGCTTCTATCGTAAATAATAATAGTTATAATAATAATAATAATAATAATAACGTCCCTTACTTTATTCAACTAAAATTTTTAATTTGCATTCATCCATATTACATAAAGGTACATTCGCATGGAAAAGGTCAATAACCTCTCTCCCCTCTCCAATGTTAACGGAAGGTGAATTGCTTTTTTCATAATAATAATAATAATAATAATAATAATAATAATAATAATAATAATAATAATAATAATAATAATAATAATAATAATAATACCGTTCCGTACTTCATTCACCTATTATAAATAATAAAAATTATAATAATTACATTCATCCATATTACATACAGGTACAATTAACATGAAATAGGTCAATAACATCTCTCCCCCCTCCAATGTTGATGGAAAGTTCCACAGCGCTCCAGCCGCTCCGCCCTGCATCTCTCCCCCCCCCCTCTCCACTCTATAGTCTACCCGATTTTATCATCCAATAGGAGAGATCCACATCGATCTACTAGGCCCCTCCCTGTCCTGCCCTCCCCTCCCCACGCACAGCGTGGCTCACCACAAACTTTCCATGACCACAGTCCTGAAATAGTGTTTGGTGACAACAGACTTAACATCGACAGTCTAGATAAATACGTAAGTTTTTCACTATATTATAATTGTATATAATTTATTTTTTGTCATTACTGTTTCATGTTATCACTCATCTCTCTATCATTGACAAGTTTACGCTACGTAAACAATACTGTACATATATAAACTTATTTTAAGTGATTTGATAGAATCTGAGGATGTTCTTGTAGAACGAAACATGTCATTCTTTGTATGTTAGTGTGTGTTTTACAGATATGCTTTTAGTGTTTTAATTTACATTGTATTTGCTATGTGTTTGACAGACTGAAAAGCCTTTGCTACATTTTCTTTTAGTTGTCATGTTGGCTAAACTGTTATTTATATATCTACGTTGTTTTCGAAGTGCTGACTTTACTTATTTATTTATTATTGACTTTAGCAGTGGCGAAGTTTGGGTTCATGGCCCTCTCTTACTCCTAACCACATAATTAATTTACAGGTGATAGATATATAAAAGATATTGTACCATCTTATCATTAAATCAAAGATAAGCTGAAAATTACAGTTTTTGACAACATATAATTAAGAACGAAAGCAGACTTCAACAAATGAAATAGAATAACATTCGGAACGTAAAGAAAATGAGGAAGAGACAAAGTCATAAATAAAAGTTAGATACAAACTTAAAAAAATAAGCAACGTATAAACATAACACAATAAGTAGTAAAGTATTTGGGAATATAAGTATATCCATTAAAGTGTTCTGTGTACATGAAGCTAAATATTATGCATATTACACTATAATAATAATAATAATACTAATAATAATAATAATAATAATAATAACAATAATAATCTAAATATTAATAATAATAATAATAATAAAAATAATAATAATTTTGATGATGATAAAAAATAATAATAATCACAATCACACAATCTACCATACGTCATCATACACAGGAAACAGTCACACGAAACAATCAGCGGATTTCAACAGGTAACACTCTACATGCAGTGTTAAATTTCGACATTTAGTTAGAGTCCCTGACGCAGCTGGGTGTGAATTCATAAGTCGTAACCCAGCCACAACGAAGGATCTGTTATATATTGAAGGGTGGCTGGCGGGAATAGTGAGGGAAGTGCCACATCTAGTGTTACAATTATGGAATGAGGATAATAAATGGAATTTTGAAGAGATTTATTTGGGTAGACTTTCCTTCTGAGTTTGATATATCGACGTAAGTACGTGGAATTTCCGTAGCCTCTCGGGTTTCAACCAGGAAAGAAGTGTGTAGCTAGAGGTTATGTGAGCATCGTAGCTTCAAGTTAAAAACAAATCGAGGACCAGAGTTCAATGCTCGTTGAAGTTTTATAGTTTATTAACGGGTCGCATCAATGAGGACAATATCGTAGTAGTCAAGTATTGGTAGTATCAAAGTTTGTAGTAGTTTTATCTTTACATGTTGTGGCAAAATGTTCTTTTGTCGTTTCAGAGGGTGTAGCATCGCGTAAATGCATTTCTTACGCGTGCAGACCAGTCAAGGGTTTCAGTCAGAGTCATAACTAGGTTCTTCACTTCCTTACTGAAAGGGATTTCGGTAGCATTTAATGTCACCGGAGGAATGGCATAATTTTTATGTACGATGTTTAATAATTTCTGAGAACTGATAATGATTGTTTGAGGTTGAGGTTCACTGGCGTACACACTGAGTTGTGAAACGTCGGAGTTAATATCTCTCATTGCATTCGATATATCATATATATTAACGTGGCAGTAAATTTGCAGGTCGTCAGCAGAGAGGCGATATCTATACTTTATTTTAGAGATGTCATTTATACAGAGGACAAACAAGAGGGGACCAAGAACAGAAACTTTGGGGGCTTCCAGCCTTCCGGAGTTGCCACTGAGAAGCAGTATCTTGTACTGTAACACGTTGCATACGATCTGTAATATATGCGGTGCAAAATTTTAGAGCAACATTGCCGAAATACGATTTGAGCTTCATCAGGAATGTCTGGATGTTTATCCTTCCAAAAGCACTGCTGAAGTCAAGGAATGTGAGTATTGTAACTTGTCATTCGTCCATTGCTTGTCTGATGTCTTCAGTCACTTTGAGTAAGGCAGTGGCTGTGCTATGATGCTTCTTGAAGACAGATTGCAGCGTGTCAAGGTGAGAGTGAGCCTGAAGGTATTCCAGTATTTGCGCAGCCAACCATTCTAGCTATTTGGAAAGAGCAGGGAGAATCGAATAGGTAATCGGATAGGAGTTTCAAACCTGGAGTTTTAGGAGATTGAATTACATTGGCGTACTTACAAATTTTCGGTAATGAGCAGTTTTTGAAACAGTAATTAAAAATATGGGTGAGAATGTGTAGAATAGCGCCAATAATATTAAGTATGTAAGTAATAGGTAGTTCATCGACACCGCTTGCTTTGGATTTAGTAGAATACAATACTTTCTTAACTTCATTAGTGCTGACCATACGAAAGGCAAAGCAGGGGTGATTTTGTGGGACGTGTGCTGGGACGTTATTTACGTGTGGTCTGATAAGCGGATTACACTGAGCTCTCTCTTCCGTCAAACACTCATTTAAATCGTCAAGTGGAATGTCAGGTATCTGAAGCTGTTCATGTGTTTTTCCTCTGCCCATAGCTTGGAGTTGCCGCCAGGTACTATCCGTATTAGGTTACTTTTTGATTCACGAACATAATTAAATTTAAGATTACGAATCGTTTGCTTAGTTTTATTCACAATTATTCTATACTGTTCATAGTCATTTGGGCCATGAGTACGTTTGTAATGCCTGTAAAGAGCATCACGTTGAGACATCATATTTTTAACTACAGACGTTAGCCATGGTTTAGGTTTGCGGAATATGCTGATCTGTCTGTTCGGTGCATGTTTGTTGTATAGCTTGTGTATTAACGGATTAAATGTATTCATCCTTTCATCAATGTCTGTCAGATTTAAAATGCTATTCCACGGAAGAATGAAGGCATAATGCCTTAATTCATAGATTCCAAAATCAATAATATTCCTGCTGTAATATACCTAGGCTTATATTTTGGAACGCGAAGTGAGTACGCAAGAAATAAAAGATCGTTCGTGGACACGGCCGGTACTGGTTGTCGTCCGCGGTTTACCACTATCTGAGGGTTGTTACTTACAATTAATGTGTGGGAAATGTTGTTGGCAGTATGTACATGGTTAGTACACAAAAACACACACTTAAACCGAATAATAATAATAATCTTAATAATATTAACAATAATAATAATTATTATTTGATTAATAATAAAAATTATATTAATAATAATAATAATAATAATAATAATAACATTTTGTGAGCACATCACAATGGTCATATCACTCCGATAACCCTCCTAAGCGCCTCATATAGAAGTTTAGTTCATTAGGTGAGCTAATGTAGAGCTTTTTCCCGTCTTCCAAATGAACGATAATGCGGCGGTCCTGCGTCGAACCTTGCCGTGTACACCAGAAGTCCCGAACTTTATGCAGTACTTCTTCCTTTGTGGACGTCAGAGATTGGCTTGTTAATAACTTGGTACATTTAAGAGCACGCTTGGCGCACCGAATGCGGCCCCTTTCATGGTACCTCAGGAATTTAATGATCTAATGATGATCGGCCTATTACCTCATCTGCTGTCCTCTTCATACGGCCCCGTCTATGACATCGTTCTATACTGTCTATAGACAATTCGATGTTCAGACTGTTTTTAACGTACCCAGCGCTACAGCGTACGTGTCCTCGTTGGGGCTCTCACAGACACCATGATGGAGTAGGCGGTTCCTTCTGCTATATTGCTCTGCCTCGTCAATCAGGATGTCCCGCTGGTTGAGACGTTCCCGTAGACGGCTTACCTCCTTCTTCATTTCACTTAATTCCTCTGAAATTATTTCACAAAATCCTGGAACTCTGAAGCGAGGCCAGTTAGTGGGCGCCTGGGTTGGCAGTACTGGTCGAGCCAGCAGCCATTGCTTCCTCCAGATGTGGTTGGAATTCTTCCATTCGTTTCTCGAACTTTGAAAGACGTTTATTTACGGCCTTAGGCGTTATAGTACTTCACTTCTATTGAAGATCACACTTAAATAAAGCACTAGCACACCCACGAATATAAAAATAATTATTATCTAGCTGATATGGCAGGTGAATTTTGTAAGTTTCATTTATTTTCAGCGATCGAGTTTATTATGTATACAATAATATTACCTCTCTTGTTCCTTGCTGTGTAATCCTTAGCGGTTACATAATGATTGCAGAGCAAGTGGTGTCTGACGAATGGGAGATTAACGATGATTGTCTTAGCTAACCTAAAATAACATAAAGAATAATGATCATCGGAAGAACTGTAATGGATGAGAAACTATTACTTGTACGGGATGAACTAGAGATGGACCAGCACAGTGATTATCATACATGTTCACGTATCTAATTAGAGATTCATCAGACTGCCGATTCATGATTGATTTTCATATCCAACATCTGTACAGATATTCAAGAAGAGAATAACAGAGAAAATAAATGAAATGTTAGAGGGCATTCGACCAGTGCAGGATATTGTAAATAAAAAATGTGTGTGATGAAATTAATTCCATCCCCTGGTCTATGGACTTTGGACAGCCGAAGTAGGGGACTGCCCTTAGGGGTGAAGTACAGTGGGGACTTCGAGGGCCCTGGGACCGCTACGGTAGCTGTGAAGGCACTTCAGGAACTCTGAAAAGTGGTAGCAAAAGGAGCTCTGGTTAAGACGCAGCAGGTCGTTATGCTACTTATGTTCCGAAATGGGTAAAATATAAATATGTAAATAAATTCAATGTTAATTTTATTTTTGTACCAGTTGTATATTATTATTAGAAGTAATTTCACATACTGTACATGGGTTGACTATGTTTGTAAGATATTATAAGTAGAATTTTGTAAACAATATATATTTATTAAGGATGATGTATATGTTTAATAGAACAAATTATTAGCGTAAATTGTATAACATTCTATTCTAGGAAAATTTTCTTTGTCTCTTGTTAATTTAAAATTTAGTGCTTGACAATAATGTATTTTAGTCTACCATTTGCCACCGAGGTAGACACCTCATTTGCAAATAAAGAGATTTTGATTTTTGATTTTGATATCGCCGTTTATGTTTCGAGTACGGTATATTAATATTAATTTATTAATATTAATATTCTGTTCCGATTAGGATATTAGTTGAAAGGATATTATACACCATGCTCTTAACAATGGTATTACTGACTCAATAAAATTTCTTCACTCGTGCAAGAAAATTCACATTTATTTTCTTCCTATTGAATGACTAATTATTCTCCAAATGATCCATACGTAAATACGTTGTCAATTATACGCACTTTTATTAAACGTACAAACAAGCGTACATAGGTATCTTTGCACGTAGGCATCTCTATCTTCATCATGCTGGAATTCTAGAGGTTAAATTGTGGCAAATATTCCTTTATAGGACGGCGAATTGTAGTTTGTAGTAACTTACCAATGCACATCCACAATAAATATCAAATTTCGTTGCAATCATTTATGAGAAGGCTATGAAAACAACGGATAGGGTACCCGTCACATGAACAACTGCCCTAAATGCTGATCAGTCGTAACTGATTGATCAAGCACAATGGCTTTTTTAATTTAAAAGTTACTTACCAGCTTTTCTATTAAAGAGGTAAAAATATGGAAATAGGTCTCCTCCAATTAGGCCTATATCACACACATTGGATTTTGTTATTTAAAGATTATAATCATACTCATTATCAAGACATACAGTACATCTTTTAAGAAATTAGGCTACATTTAGGTGCTTTTGATATCTTACCGGATAATTTATCTCCCTCCCCTTTGCGATCTTCCTCCTTCTCCTTGTGTTCTTCATCAGGTTCCTTTTCAACCTTCTCTGGTACCGGTAGTTGTAATAAAATTACTACAAAAAAGAAAAGAAAGGAATACACACAGGGTACTTCATCGCCCCTTACAGTAAAGACAAGATGGAAGCGCAAAACGGACCACTCCTTAATTACACTACACTAGAATATGACCAAACGACATGAGCACACTGAGTACCTGTACAATTTAAGCAGTGAATGTGCTTTGCGGCACGGCTTCTACCAGCTTGCCATTCTGCTAAGCTGGTATTTCAAGACTTGTGCAGTGTGATTCAGTGCAGTAATTCGTGCGTTACCTTGGTTTTTCCAGATATTGTAAACCTCAAAAGTGGTAATATTTTATTAAGAAAGAACATTTATTACAATAATGAGTTGGGACATTACTACGACCACCAGGAAGGGAATTTCATCACTTGCGAGCCGGCGAGAACCAGCCACCTGGTGACTGGATTTTCCAGTTGGGCCAGCACGCGAGGGAGTGAGCCGAGAATACTGTTAGTTAGATGTCCTTCAATCAGCTGCGAGTGCCACGTGACAAGGTGAACACTGCATAAGCCATGCGATCGATAATATCAAGGACGATTGACGTAAGACAATGGCAGCCAATAAAACGACAATCTTCGCATGAGTATTATGGATCAACCAATCGAGTATAATTAAGAGGTACACCTCCGTTTTAAGACGACGAGATAGTGATATTTCCGAAGGAAATTTTTATCGTGGATTCTACTTCTGAACTCAACGTCTGGGAATTATTCTGACTACAACTACGGTCGAGATTAGACGTCCTTTGTTTCACTGGGGAACTTTACCTCACATAAGGCATTGAAAATCTAACATACAGCAATTCAGACATTTTCAAAGTTCCGACTAAAATTAATGGGAGATTCACAAAAGTTAACTTATTTTATCCATCTCATCAAGCATCGGGCGTGTGTCGTGAACGTTTCTAAGACTTGTTTGTCAGTTTCATTTTTTCACGAGGAAATCAGGAGAGGAAGACTACTGGTTCGAGCACATTTCAAGATGCCTGCCCTTCCACAAAATGAGTTATGCTGCTGTTTGCTGTTCGTCCTCACGTCCTCAATGAGACTCTAATTATGTAAGGTACCTCAGACATGGACGAGACTTGATTCGATGGAGCGTAAGGGGATAATGCCCTAGGTCATCAACCAGAACCCAGCAGTCAACAGTCACATGAGTACTATTTAAAAAAATATATTTCCGTTCTTTTCTGTCTGTACATGTAAAAGTTGTGTAAACATAGCTTTTCCTTATTCATTTAGAGCAACTTCTATTAGTATTGTCATAGATTGATTTTTCTTTCCTTCTTTCAGTCGTGAGATATTTGTTTTTGTTACTGAATGGATGTGCATTAAACTCTATTAGATAGTTATTTGAGTGAGTGTCATCGAGAAAGATTTCGACTGTCCCGAGTTCAGTGTGGCAGGAGAACTAAAGTTAATTTTACCTCTACGTTAATCTTGGATGAGTTTAAAATGATTTTATATTTTAATTGAAACCAGATGGGACAGTATTTCAGTACCTTTCATTGTGATAAACTTCACTCTACAATTATACGACGTCTCGTTAGATTTGAGATATGCTAGAGTCATCTGAGTGTTATCATGCAGTAGCCTTCACGAGTGTAATCTTGCACGATCAGGAATGGTAATAATAATAATAATGACAATAAAGGTAAATCTATTTAATTACGGGCTAAAAACTTGGATAAGGTCATGAGTATAATATTATTTATTCTTGAACGAGATTAATGTGTGCTCATTTTGTGTATATATAGGCCTGGAATACGGCAGTATCCTGATGGAACACTTGTATATTTTACTGTGCTATGGTTATAATTTTGACTTGTAGATGGACATTATAGTTAGTGGAATGATTTGTGTATCCATTATAGAGACATTTTGAGAAGGAAATATGTTACTTAACGTAATTTATTCAATTTGAGCGCAGTTTAATTGAGAGCCACGAATAGTAAGAGAATAAAATTAATACCGCAACTCATGAGCCGCAAGCGCGTATTTTAAATTTCGACCAGTGTTATAGGCATTTTTTTAAACCGATTATTTCGGATGATCTCTGTTCATAATATTCCCATGGATATCGTCGTATGGTAAAATTTTTCATCAAAGTGATAATCTGAACTCTATCACATCCCAAGTTGACGCATAGATCTTTACATGATATTGTCAACTTAAGAATGTTTTCCCTTATTTAGATTAAACTTAAAAATAATAATCAAGGGTTAGTATTCGTGTAAATATTTTTCTAATGTTACCGTGTGCCTTTGTGTGAATGTGTTGTGTGACATTTGTCTATATTTTGTCTACTGTGATTTTTATTGTCAGTGTTTGTGGTGATATTCGCCGCTATTCGCGAAAAATTTTGGTCAATTTTATGTCAGTTTCGTGTGTTCACAATTTGACGGAATATGAATCATTAGTAAATTTTATTGATTTTTAAGATAGAATAGGGTCTTAACTACTGAGGAAAAATGAATAAACAAAGGCCATGTCAGTGGATCGAAGTAAGGAACTCGGATTTTTAGATATTACATGACTATTTATTGCACATAAATGAATAACACGTAGGTTGACATGACGTCAAATTTAAGATGATTATGTGAAAATTAATGACTAAATAATTATAAAAATAAATGAATTGGTAAATGTAAAGTCTAAGGAAGACGAATTAATAATAATTTCATGGGATAACAATTTTATTTTAATTTTTATAAGAAGGAGAAAGTGATCAATTTTTTCATTAATATTATAATGAATCCAGAGGAAATATTTTAATTTTCAAAATAGTTTAATTATTATTGGAGAAGATCTTCTCGAATTTCATTTTAATTTTGTCATTAAGTTAAATGTAAATTAACGTCTGCCGTCCTTTTGATTGATGAAGATCCTTTACCAGTAATAGCCTGAAGAGAAGAAATAATACCAATGAAAATTTCCTAGATTTTGTAATTTTGAATATTATTTTGGAAGAGTGTTAGTCATAATAAATTTGAGAAATATATCTAGCTTTCTTTTCATTTGCCGATAGTCCTTATGCTATCCCTGCCCTTTAAAATTTTTCTGCACAGCCGATAAGCGACGGTCTAACCTTGAGACTCTCGCTCACCGGCAGAGCTGAGCCCGGCATGAAGGGGGCAGGTATAGATTTGGCGTCCAACGTGGTTAGGCCCGATTTATTGGCTGTACCAATAAAAGGACTCGATCTTGTAGTCCAGAATTTGAACAGAAACAAGATGAGGCGGCAAATTTTAATTTTCCAGGTTATTTTGAGACATTTATTAGCCCAAATTTTGGTGGCGGACTACACTCACGTTAATGTTTAGGAAGGGCCTTGTTGTTAGGATTATAAACAAAATCTGGATGGTAGTTATCAAATTTTTTAGCGGCTGATTTTCCGCATAATTTGGATTTAGGCTGTAAGATATTATTTTATGCGAATATAATCTTCTCCAAGGGCTGTGATATCGATCCACACGTGACTGATGAACTGGATTTTGGTACTAGACCATCGAACCTTGTCCGTCCGTTGTCTGAATTGCCGTTTGTCTTAAAAGAATATGAGTACTGTAACTATGGAGGACCTTCGTAGGCTCCTAGATGGAGTTATAACGGACTTGAAGGAAAATTTGAAGCAGGAGTTTAAAGACAGTCAGGATAATTTGAAGCAGGAATTGAGTAAGAATAAAGCTAAATTAGAACAGAAACATAGTGAAGACAACAGTCAGTTAAAGCAGGAATTAAAGAGTGAATTAAGTGAGAATAATACTCAGTTAGAACTTAAATTAACCGAAAATCAAAACCAATTCAAGCAAGAGTTGAATGCGGGACAGGACAAATTAAAACAGGATCTTAAAGAAGCGATAGAGGAAATCCAAACCAAGACGGACGAGAACATAGAAAAATTGCACATGGACGTTAAACTATTTAACGGGAAATTAGCTTCGGTCCAGAGTGAGTTAGTAACCGCCCAACAAAAATTCTCAGTCTTAAAATGGGAAATCCAGGCCGGAATTTATAATTACATGTCAGCTATGTCCAACGAGTTTAGTGAGAGACTAGCAAAGGTGCAGACTGGAATATTGCATGGGTTGGACAAGTATAAGGGCGAAGTTAAAGGAAATTTCCAAACCACCGAAGAGAAAATTGATGAAAATGCCGAGGACTTATCAGCAACCAAAGCTGCGTGGGGTAGAAAATTTACAGAATTTTACGACACCATGAAACAAGTGGAAAAGGGCGTAATAGCCGAAATCAAAGTATCCCAGTTCGCAAACGCGGAAAGACTACAGTATTTTTATGATACGATTGAGGAAACACAGCAAAGCCTTAAAACTATGAAAACAACCATAGATAAGGAAATAGGCCAGGTTAAAGCCAGTTCGGAAGCCTACAAACAAGAATTACAGGGAGGAATACAGGAACTCGCTAAGGAATTAAAACTACTTAAGTTGCAAGGCGAAAGCAACAACATGGTGGCTACTACTTTGTTAGAACGG
This sequence comes from Anabrus simplex, assembly GCF_040414725.1. Lineage (NCBI taxonomy): Eukaryota > Metazoa > Arthropoda > Insecta > Orthoptera > Tettigoniidae > Anabrus > Anabrus simplex. Next base: position 882,044,042 of record NC_090266.1, read on the forward strand.
CAAGGGCAACTAGAGAAGCAAATGTCCGGAGAAGTTCAATCCTGAACTCCTAAGTACGATAACAGAGCGAACATAAATAATCCTGTAAACGTCACTAATCCATCTCTAGAACATGATGTCGGGGGAGCAAGTCAATTTAATACCTCTGGTCAGACTCAGATAGTGAACATAATCAGATTACAGGAGGATCACCCGAAGAAATTTAATAACGTAAAAGGAATAACCCCCAAAAGCTTCATCAATGAATTGCAGGAATTTTTCCGTGATAATAAAATCCCTGCAGATCGCCAACTGCGAGTTACTGAAAGATATTTTAAAAATTCAGTACTGACGTGGTTCACAGCTTTCAAGTATTCGTTCGACGTCTTTGAAGGGTTCAAAAGAGCTTTCTTAGAAAAATACTGGAATTCAGACATTCAAAACAATCTTAAAACGGAGTTCTACGCTAAGAAATACGCTCTATCCACACCCACACGCTTCTCTGAATTCTTTGCGAGCCAATTACGCAAATTGCGGGAGTTAGACGCGCCTCCGACGGAGACAGAGCTAATAAAGGTCATTGTTAGGCAGCTTCCAGCAGATATACAGCGGATTATGATAGCCTCAAATGTTCAGACATCGATTCAAGCTGAGGCAATTCTCAGGCAACTTGATATGACGCCCAGAGAACCGCCTAGGCGCAGTACGAACCAAGAACAGCAGGTATTCCAAACTACTGTTACCAGACCGGACGACAGAAACCTTACTAGCCAAGGGAGAAATTGGAATCGAACAACTGAAGAAAGACCACCGAGGGATCGTTCTCCGAGGCCAAGCTATCGAAACGATGAAGAATTGAATTACTATATGAGAAATACTTGAAGAATACCGTATGAGAATAATCGAGGTAGATGGAGAAGGGAGACAAATAATCGCAGACCTGAAGAACGGAAGAGAAACCGGAGACAAGAAGAGAGAAAAATACCTTCGCGAACTCCAGCAGTCCAGCCAAGAACGAAGGAAATGGCACCGTGCTATACACGACCAAGACATTAATCCTGATATTGTCGGAGCGGAATGCCTGGAATATCAGAGAGCAAAACAAAAAGAAGAGAGAGAGAATCCTGAAAACGAGGAGTATAACCCGGGTGCTATAAAAAAACAAATCCTGAATTAACAGGAGATAGTCTGAATACTAGCCCTTGGATTAATGATAGGACACAAGAATGGATCGTGGTACAAGTAGATTCCCGGATGATGAAATCAGAAGACTTACTAGAAGAAAATTTGGATTCGAACAAAAATTGTATAAAAATATTACCTATAATTTTGGCTAGAGTATGTGGCTTCATAGTAAAGTGCTTGGTTGATACAGGGTCTACCATAAGTGTCGTCTCTAATACATTGTTAAATGATTTAAAAGACAGATATGACGTTCCAATTATCCCGGTGTCACACGTTAAAATAAAAGGGATTATTCCAGACAAGACTGTGACATGTAAGCAACAAACACTGTTGGATGTTGAAATTGGCAATTCAAAATTTCAAAACATATTTTTGGCCATGTCAAACATAAAATTTAATATCATTCTCGGAGTAGATTTCTTAACATCTTACCATGCCAGCATCGACCTAGACTCAAATCAGATCTTATTTCGATCAAATGAAACAATTGAAACGGTCATGGTAAACCCCTCTGATATGGCTGATCAGAGTGTGTTCCACGTTAATAACGCCTTTACATCGTGGGAATCTGAAGACCAGGAGGCCACAGAAGAAGTTCACCAGGCCCTGGACAACATCATAGAAGAGGGCGATAATGTAACACGCCCGTATGACCTCATCAATTCCGAGGTCAAGCAAGCTCTTGGAACAGAGAAAGAGAAAGGCCAACTCCGAGATTTACTACTAAAATATAGGTCACTTTTCGACAATAAACCAGGCCAGATCCCTGATTTCAAATACACTTTAGTAGCCACAGACTGGACACCTTTCAAAGGGAATCCTTTCCGATCCCGGAGAAATTCCATTCTCGTGTGGGAAAAATTATCCAGGAAATGCAACGAGATGGGATAATTATGAAGGCCAGTTCATTAGTTCTCTAGTGGTGGTAAATAAACCAGACGGTTCCCTCAGAATATGCATTGAAGCTCGTGATATCAACAGAAAATTAATACCAGAAAGAGACCAGGCAACAGCAATTAAAAACGTCCTGAGAAAATTCCATGGCATGAGATTATTCATCTCAGTAGACTTTATCTCCTCATATTATCATATACTTTTAGAAGAGAAGTCTAGATTATTAACTGGGTTTATGTTTGACCAGCAAACCTATGTCATTCGAAAATTGCCGTTTGCCATTTGTAACGCTGGATCCGCTCTTATCCGTGCCTTAGACAGACGCCTTACAGACGAAGTTAAAACTTTACCACGAAATATATTGATGATTTGCTTTTAGCAAGTGAAACAGTCGAGGAACACCTTCTTAAGCTAGAAAAACTGTTGGATAATCTTTCAAAATCTGGGTTCCACATTAATTTAAAGAAATCACGCTTTTGTCAGACCGAGATATTATTTTTGGGTCATATTATCGATGGGAAAGCAATAAGGCCTTATCCTGTAAAAATAGAAGCCATCAGCAAATTCCCAAGGCCGATCCGTGTTTAGCAAGTACGGCAGTTCTTAGGCATGGCCAACTTCTTTGCGAATCATTGTCCAAATTTCACTCAGACTGTAGCTCCACTACAAGAATTGCTGAAGATAGGTAACAGGTGGAAATGGAACGAAGAATGTGACCTAGCATTTACGAAGACCAAGGAGATGCTACTAAATTACGTCAAGCTAGGATGTCCTAATTTTGAAAAATATTTTATCCTACAAACGGATGCATCTGGAGTCGGAATTAGGCCTGTGTTGTACCAGGAGGACGAAGAAAATCCAGGAGACAAAATTTACCTAGCCTTCGTTAGTCGAAAGTTACGCAACGACGAGAAGCACTATTCTGTGACAGAGCTAGAGATGCTATCCATCGTATATGCAATAAATATTGGCAGAAGATCATCTACGGATTTCCAATAATTATTAGGACAGACCACAAGGCCCTAACCTTCATGTTAAAGGCCACGATGGCATCAGAACGCATATTTAGATGGACCATGTTTGTGCAGCAGTTTAATATCCAACTGGAGCACTGTTCTGGGAAGGGTAATCTGTTAGTCGATTGTCTGAGCCGTAATCCAAATGATGACATACAAGAAGTCAACCAACTAGAGCTAATTCCTGAAGATCACGAATTCCTAAGAAAACTTAGATATATACGGCAAGCTCAAAGGCGAGACAGTGATCTGAGACCTATTATTGATTTTCTGGAAGACAAAATTAGACCCAGAGATCCTGGATACAGGAGAGTAAAAAGGAAAGCGTCCCCATACCAGTATTTAGACAATATTTTATTTAAATTTATGGATCCTACTAAATCAAAATTGAAAGTTGTTGTACCTTCTAAATTACGTGAACCATTAATCTGGCATGCTCATAGAATTACCGGCCATGGCGGTATTGACAAAATACCAGCCACTATCCAGGAGAAATTTACATGGGACAAACTCAGATCAATTATGAGAAATGTGGTTCGAAATTGTGACACCTGCTAGAGAGTGAAGCCAAGCTCCTATCTACTTCAACATAATCCCATTCCAATCATAACTTCCAGACCTGAACACCTGTACGCAATGGACTTATTCGGACCCGTCCCGACATCGAAGCGAGGCAAGCGACATGTCATCGTCACCATAGATGTGTTTTCGAAATACGTAACACTGTATCCCATCCAAGAAGCCAACTCAAAATCCGTAATCCGACGAATTACTCGTAATTTAATTCCACATATGGGCAAGCCTAAAGCGCTACTCACAGACCACGGATCACAGTTCACGTCGGCAGAATTTCGTGAAGCTATGGAACAGCTAGGAATTAAGCATATCTTTAATTCTATCCGTCACCCATCTAGTAACCCGGCAGAAAGAGTGATGCAAAAACTTTCTAAATTCTGCAGAATATTTTGTGGAGATGCGCACTGGTTATGGATCGACGTTCTGCCAATAATGATTGAATGCTTAAACAATACTGTGCACGAGGCTACGTCACAGATTCCTGTCAGTCTTCATTTCGATCGACAACCGCACCGACCTTGGAACGATATTATCCAATGCCCCGGTAACTTGAGGCCAAACCTGGAAGAAAACATTCAGAGAGCCGCCACTTCACTACGAGAGCAGGCCGAACGAAGACAACGTCGAGTAAGAGACAAAAAGGTTCACCGACCTCTCAGACTTCATGAATACGTCCTCTTGAAAAAACAGCAACTTCTGAAACTACTAGCAGACTCTACGCAAAATTTGCGCCTCTTTTCATCTGCCCCTATAAAATCATAAAGGTATATGGGAACAATGCCTACAAGATTCAAAGTCACGACAAAAGTTACGAGGGTATTCACAACGCCTCGAATTTAAGGAGCTACCATTATTCTAAGTCACTGGATGATGACCAAGTTAACGTCATCATAGAAGAGGAAACATCGTGGGATATACGTGAGGATTCAACGTACCACCATGCGTCAACCCAGGTTAACTTACAGGAGGAGCTGTGTGAATAATGTCGAGAAATGCAGAGCAAAATAATGGACCAACTTCGACTACTTGGCGCTGCACTAGAGGCAGATAATACGAGGCTGCGTGCCGGAACAGAATCCGAGAACATGTCTGGAATAGTGTGACAAATGATAACCACTACAAATTTTCAGGGAACATCCTAACCATACATTTTCTGCAATAATGATTTCACCTTCCGACCAAATCATTAACTAGCCAAGGGAGATGATGTACCCTTCAAAAGTGGTAATATTTTATTAAGAAAGAACATTTATTACAATAGTGAGTTGGGACATTATTTCGACCGCCAGGAAGGGAATTTCATCACTTCCGAGCCAGCGAGAACCAGCCACCTGGTGACTGGATTTTCCAGTTGGGCCAGCACGCGAGGGAGTGAGCCGAGAATACTGTTAGTTAGATGTCCTTCAATCAGCTGCGAGTGCCACGTGACAAGGTGAACAATGTATAAGCCATGCGATCGATAATATCAAGGACGATTGACGTAAGACTATGGCAGCCAATAAAACGACAATCTTCGCATGAGTATTATGGATCAACCAATCGAGTATAATTAAGAGGTACACCTCCGTTATAAGACGAGATAGTGGTATTTTCGAAGGAAATTTTTATCCTGGATTCTACTTCCGAACTCAACGTCTGGGAATTATTCTGACTACAACTACGGTCGAGATTAGACGTCTTTTGCTTCGCTGGGGAACTTTACCTGACATAAGGCATTGAAAATCTAACATACAGCAATTCAGACATTTTCAAAATTCTAACTACAATTCGCAAAAGTTAAGTTATTTTATCCATCTCATCAAGCATCGGGCGTGTGTCCTGAACTTTTCTAAGACTTGTTTGTCAGTTTCAGCTTTTCCCGAGGAAATCAGGAGAGGAAGACTACTGGTTCGAGCACATTTCAAGATGCCTGCCCTTCCACAAAATGAGTTATGCTGCTGTCTCCTGTACATCCTCACGTCCTCAATGACCTTCTAATTATGTAAGGCACCTCAGACATGGACGAGACTTGATTTGATGGTGCGTAAGGGGATAAAGCCCTAGGTCATCAACCAGAACCCAGCGGTCAACAGTCACATGAGTACTATTTAAAAAAATATATTTTCTTTCTTTTCTGTCTGTACATGTAAAAGTTGTGTAAACATAGCTTTTCCTTATTCACCTACAGTAACTTCTATTAGTATTGTCATAGATAGATTTTTCTTTCCTTCTTTCCTTCGTGAGAGGTAGTTTGTGTAACTGAATGGATGTGTATTAAACTCTATTAGCTAGTTATTTGAGTGAGTGTCATCGAGAAAGATTTCGACTGTCCCGAGTTCAGTGTGGCAGGAGAACTAAATTTAATTTGACCTCTACGTTAATCTTGGATGAGTTTAAAATGATTTTATATTTTAATTGAAACCAGATGGGACAGTATTTCAGTACTTTTCATTGTGATAAACTTCACTCTACAACTATACGACGTCTCGTTAGATTTGAGATACGCTAGAGTCATCTGAATGTTATCATACAGTAGCCTTCACGAGTGTAATCTTGCATAAATAAAAGTTAGATACAAACTGAAAAAATAAGCAACGTATAAACAGAACACAATAAGTAGTAAAGTATTTGGGAATATAAGTATATCCATAAAAGTGTTCTGTGTACATGAAGCTAAATATTATGCATATTACACTATAATAATAGTAATAATAATAATAATAATAATAATAATAATAATAATAATAATAATAATAATAATAATAATAATTTTGATGATGATAGAAAATAATTATAATCACAAGCACACAATCTATCATACGTCATTATACACAGGAAACAATCACACGAAACAATCAGCGGATTTCAACAGGTACACTCTACATGCAGTCTTAAATTACGACATTTAGTTTAGAGTCCCTGACAGCAGCTGGGTGTGAATTGATAAGTCGTAACCCAGCCACAACGAAGGATCTGTTATATATTCAAGGGTGGTTGGCGGGAATAGTGAGGTAAGTGCCAGATCTAGTGTTACAATTATGGAATGAGGATAATAAATGGAATTTTGACGAGATGTATTAGGGTAGCCTCTCGGGTTTCAACCAGGAAGGAAGTGTGTAGCTAGAGGTTATATGAGCATCGTAGCTTTAAGTTAAAAACAAATCGAGGACCAGAGTTCAATGCTCGTTGAAGTTTTATAGTTTGTTCACGGGTCGCATCAATGAGGGCAATATTGGAGTAGTCAAGTATTGGTAGTATCAAAGTTTGGAGTAGTTTCATCTTTAGGTGTTGTGGCAAAATGTTCTTATGTCGTTCAGACGGTGTACCATCGCGTAAATCCCTCTACATGTATTTCCTACGCGTGCACACCAGTCAAGAGTTCCAGTCAGGGTCATAAATAGGTTTTTCACGTCCTTGCTGAAAGGGATTACGGTGGCATTTAATGTCGCCGGAGGAATGGCATAATTTTCATATACGATGTTTAATAATTTCTGAGAATTGATAATGTTTGTTTGAGGTTGAGGTTCACTGGCGTACACACTGAGTTGTGGAACGTCGGAGTTAATATCTCTCATTGCATTCGATATATCATATATATTAACGTGGCAGTAAATTTGCAGGTCGTCAGCAGAGAGGCGATATCTACACTTTAATTTAGAGATGTCATTTATATAGAGGACAGACAAGAGGGGACCAAGAACATAAACTTCGGGGGCTTCCAGCCTTCCGGAGTTGCCAATGAGAAGCAGTATCTTGTACTGTAACACGTTGCATACGCTCTGTAATATATACGGTGCAAAATTTTAGAGCAACATTACCGAAAAACGATTTGAGCTTCATCAGGAATGTCTGGATGTTTATCGTGCCAAAAGCACTGCTGAAGTCAAGGAATGTGAGTATTGTAACTTGTCATTCGTCCATTGCTTGTCTGATGTCTTCAGTCACTTTGAGTAAGGCAGTGGCTGTGCTGTGACGCTTCTTGAAGACAGATTGCAGCGTGTCAAGGTGAGAGTGAGCCTGAAGGTATTCCAGTATTTGCGCAGCCAACCGTTCTAGCTCTTTGGAAAGAGCAGGGAGAATCGAATAGGTAATTGGATAGGAGTTTCGAACCTGGAGTTTTAGGAGATTGAATTACATTGGCGTACTTACAAATTTTCGGTAATGAGCAGTTTTTGAAACAGTAATTAAAACTATGGGTGAGAATGTGTAGAATAGCGCCAATAATATTACGTATGTAAGTAATAGGTAGTTCATCCACACCGCTTGCTTTGGATTTAGTAGAATACAATACTTTCTTAACTTCATTAGTGCTGACGATACGAAAGGCAAAGTAGGGGTGATTTTGTGGGACGTGTGCTGGGACTTTATTTACGTGTGGTCTGATAAGCGGATTACACTGAGCTCTCTCTTCCGTCAAACACTCATTAAAATCGTCAAGTGGAATGTCAGGTATCTGAAGCTGTTCATGTGATTTCCTCTGCCCATCGCTTGGAGTTGCCTCCAGGTACTATCCGTATTAGGTTACTTTTTGATTCACGAACATAATTAAATTTAAGATTACGGATCGTTTGCTTAGTTTTATTCACAATTATTCTATACTGTTCATAGTCATTTGGGCCATGAGTACGTTTGTAATGCCTGTAAAGAGCATCACGTTGAGACATCATATTTTTAACTACAGACGTTAGCCATAGTTTAGGTTTGCGGAATATGCTGATCTGTCTGTTCGGTGCATGTTTGTTGTACAGCTTGTGTATTAACGAATTAAACGTATTCGTCCTTTCATCAATGTCTGTCAGATTTAAAATGCTATTCCACGGAAGAATGAAGGCATAATGCCTTAATTCATAGATGCCAAAATCTTTAATATTCCTGCTGTAATACACCTAGGCTTATACTTTGGAACGCGAAGTGAGTACGCAAGAAATAAAAGATCGTTCACGGACACGGCCGGTACTGATTGTCGTCCGCGGTTTACCACTATCTGAGGGATGTTTCTTACAATTAATGTGTGGGAAATGTTGTTGGCAGTACGTACATAGTTAGTACACAAAAACACACACTTAAACCGAATAATAATAATAATAATTTTAATAATATTAACAATAATAATAATTATTATTTTATTAACAATAAAAATAATATTAATAATAATATTAATCATAACATTTTGTGAGCTCATCACAATGGTCATATCACTCCGAGCTTTTTCCCGTCTTCCAAATGAACGATAATGCGGCGGTCCTGCGTCGAACCTTGCCGTATACACCAGAAGTCCCGAACTTTATGCAGTACTTCTTCCTTTGTGGAAGTCAGAGATTCGCTTGTTATTAACTTGGTACATTTAAGAGCACGCTTGGCGCGCCGGATGCGGCCCCTTTCATGGTACCTCAGGAATTTAATGATCTAATGATGATCGGCCTATTACCTCATCTGCTGTCCTCTTCATACGGCCCCGTCTATGACATCGTTCTATACTGTCTATAGACAATTCGATGTTCAGACTGTTTTTAACGTACACAGCGCCACAGCGTACGTGTCCTCGTTGGGGCTCTCACAGACACCATGATGGAGTAGGCGGTTCCTCTGCTATATTGCTCTGCCTCGTCAATCAGGATGTCCCGCTGGTCGAGACGTTCCCGTAGACGGCTTACCTCCTTCTTTATTTCACTTAATTACTCTGAAATTATTTCACAAGGTCCTGGAGCTCTGAAGCGAGGCCAGTTAGTGGGCGCCTGGGTTGGCAGTACTGGTCGAGCCAGCAGCCATTGCTTCCTCCAGATGCGGTTGGAATTCTTCCATTCGCTTCTCGAACTTTGAAAGACGTTTATTTACGGCCTTCAGCGTTATAGTACTTCACTTCTATTGAAGATCACACTTAAATAAAGCACTAGCACACCCACGAATATAAAAATAATTATTATCTAGCTGATATGACAGGTGAATTGTGTAAGTTTCATTTATATTCAGCGATCGAAATTTATTATATATACAATAATATTACCTCTCTTGTTCCTTGCTGTGTAATCCTTAGCGGTTACATAATGGTTGCAGAGCAAGTGGTGTCTGACGAATGGGAGATTAACGATGATTGTCTTAGCTAACCTAAAATAACATAAAGAATAATAATCATCGGAAGAACTGTAATGGATGAGAAACTATTACTTGTACGGGATGAACTGGAGATGGACCAGCACAGTGATTATCATAGATGTTCACGTATCTATATCGCAGTTTATATTTCGAGTACGGTATATTAATATTAATATTAATATTCTGTTCCGATTAGGATATTAGTTGAAAGCATATTATACACCATGCTCTTAACAATGGTATTACTGACTCAATAAAATTTCTTCACTCGTGCAAGAAAATTCACATTTAGTTTCTTCCTATTGAATGACTAATTATTCTCCAAATGATCCATACGTAAATACGTTGTCAATTATACGCATTTTTATTAAACGTACAAACAAGCGAACATAGGTATCTTTGCACATAGGCATCTCTATCTTCATCTTGCTGGAATTCTAGAGGTTAAATTGTGGCAAATATTCCGTTATATGACGTCGAATTGTAGTTTGTAGTAACTTACCAATGCACATTCGCAATAAATTTCAAATTTCTTTGCAATCATTTATGAGAAGGCTCTGAAATCAAAGGATAGGGTACACGTCACCTGAACGACTGCCCTAAATGCTGATCAGTAGTGACTGATTGATCAAGCACAATGGCTTTTTTTATTTAAAGGTTACTTACCAGCTTTTCTATTAAAGAGGTAAAAATATGGAAATATGTCTCCTCCAATTAGGCCCATATCACACACATTGGATTTTGTTATTTAAAGATTATAATCATACTCATTATCAAGACATATAGTACATCTTTTAAGAAAGTAGGCTACATTTAGGTGATTTTGATATCTTACCGGATAATTTATCTCCCTCCCCTTTGCGATCTTCCTCCTTCTTCTCCTTGGGTTCTTCATCAGGTTCCTTTTCAACCTTCTCTGGTACCGGTAGTTGTAATAAAATTACTACAAAAAAGAAAAGAAAGGAATACACACAGGGTACTTCATCGCCCCTTACAGTAAAGACAAGATGGAAGCGCAAAAAGGACCACTCCTTAATTACACTACACTTGCCTATGACCAAACGACATGCACACATTGAGTACCTGTACAATTTAAGTAGTGAATGTGCTTTGCGGCACGGCTTCTACCAGCTTGCCATTCTGCTAAGCTGGTATTTCAAATCTTGTGCAGTGTGATTCAGTGCACTAATTCGTGCGTTACCTTGGTTTTTCCAGATATTGTACCCCTCAAAAGTGGTAATATTTTATTAAGAAAGAACATTTATCACAATAATGAGTTGGGACATTACTACGACCACCAGGAAGGGAATTTCATCACTTCCGAGCCGGCGAGAACCAGCCAGCTCCTGACTGGATTTTCCAGTTGGGCCAGCACGCGAGGGAGTGAGCCGAGAATACTGTTAGTTAGATGTCCTTCAATCAGCTGCGAGTGCCACGTGACAAGGTGAACACTGCATAAGCTATGCGATCGATAATATCAAGGACGATTGACGTAAGACAATGGCAGCCAATAAAACGACAATCTTCGCATGAGTATTATGGATCAACCAATCGAGTATAATTAAGAGGTACACCTCCGTTTTGAGACGACGAGATAGTGGTATTTCCGAAGGAAATTTTTATCCTGGATTCTACTTCTGAACTCAACGTCTGGGAATTATTCTGACTACAACTACGGTCGAGATTAGACGTCCTTTGTTTCACTGGGGAACTTTACCTCACATAAGGCATTGAAAATCTAACATACAGCAATTCAGACATTTTCAAAATTCTGACTAAATTTAATAGGAGATTCACAAAAGTAAACTTATTTTATCCATCTCATCAAGCATCGGGCCTGTGTCGTGAACGTTCCTAAGACTTTTTTGTCAGTTTCATTTTTTCACGAGGAAATCAGGAGAGGAAGACTACTGGTTCGAGCACATTTCAAGATGCCTGCCCTTCCACAAAATGAGTTATGCTGCTGTTTGCTTTACGTCCTCACGTCCTCAATGAGCCTCTAATTATGTAAGGCACCTCAGACATGGACGAGACTTGATTCGATGGTGCGTAAGGGGATAATGCCCTAGGTCATCAACCATAACCCAGCAGTCAACAGTCACAAGAGTACCATTTAAAAATATATTTTCTTTCTTTTCTGTCTGTACATGTAAAAGTTGTGTAAACATAGCTTTTCCTTATTCATTTAGAGTAACTTCTATTAGTATTGTCATAGATAGATTTTTCTTTCCTTCTTTCCTTCGTGAGAGGTAGTTTGTGTTACTGAATCTATGTGTATTAAACTCTATTAGCTAGTTATTTGAGTGAGTGTCATCGAGAAAGATTTCGACTGTCCCGAGTTCAGTGTGGCAGGAGAACTAAAGTTAATTTGACCTCTACGTTAATCTTGGATGAGTTTAAAATGATTTTATATTTTAACTGAAACCAGATGGGACAGTATTTCAGTACCTTTCATTGTGATAAACTTCACTCTAAAATTATACGACGTCTCGTTAGATTTGAGATACGCTAGAGTCATCTGAATGTTATCATACAGTAGCCTTCACGAGTGTAATCTTGCACGGTCAGGAATGGTAATAATAATAATAATGACAATAACAATAAATCTATTTAATTACGGGCTAAAAACTTGGATAAGGTCATGAGTATAATATTATTTATTCTTGAACGAGATTAATGTGTGCTCATTTTGTGTAAATATAGGCCTGGAATACGGCAGTATCCTGATGGAACACTTGTATATTTTACTGTGCTATGGTTATAATTTTGACTTGTAGATGGACATTATAGTTAGTGGAATGATTTGTGTTTCCATTATATAGACATTTTGAGAAGGAAATATGTTACTTAACGTAATTTATTCAATTTCAGCGCAGATTAATTGAGAGCCACGTATAGTAAGAGAATGAAATTAATACCGCAACTCATGAGCCGCAAGCGCGTATTTTAAATTTTGACCAGTGTTATAGGCATTTTTTTAAACCGATAATTTCGGATGATCTCTGTTCATAATTTTACCATGGACATCGTCGTATGGTAACATTTTTCATCAAAGTGATAATCTGAACTCAATCACATCCCAAGTTGACGCACAGATCTTTACATGATATTGTCATCTTAAGAATGTTTTCCCTTATTTAGATTAAACTTAAAAATAATAATCAAGGGTTAGTATTCGTGTAAATATTTTTCTAATGTTACCGTGTGCCTTTGTGTGCGTGTGTTGTGTGTGACTTGTCTATATTTTGTCTACTGTGATTTTTATTGTCAGTGTTTGTGGTGATATTCGCCGCTATTCGCGAAAAATTTTGGTCAATTTTATGTCAGTTTCGTGTGTTCACAATTTGACGGAATATGAATCTTTAGTCAATTTTATTGATTTTTAAGATAGAATAGTGTCTTAACTACTAAGGAAAAATGAATAAACAAAGGCCATGTCAGTGGATCGATGTAAGGAACTCGGATTTGTAGATATTACATGACTATTTATTGCACATAAATGAATAACACGTAGGTTGACATGACGTCAAATTTAAGATGATTATGTAAAAATTAATGACTAAATAATTATAAAAATAAATGAATTGGTAAATGTAAAGTATATGGAAGACGAATTAAAAATAATTTCATGGGATAACGATTTTATTTTAACTTTTATAAGAAGGGGAAAGTGATCAATTTTTTCATTAATATTATAACGAATCCAGAGGAAATATTTTAATTTTCAAAATAGTTTAATTATTATTGGGGAAGATCTTCTCGAATTTCATTTTTATTTTGTCATTAAGTTAAATGTAAATTAACGTCTGCCGTCCTTTTAATTGATGAAGATCCTTTACCAGTAATAGCCTGAAAAGGAGAAATAATACCAATGAAAATGTCCTACATTTTGTAATTTTAAATATTATTTTGGAAGAGTGTTAGTCATAATAAATTTGAAAAAGTATTTAGCTTTCCTTTCATTTGCGCTAGTCCTTATGCTATCCCTGCCCTTTAAAATTGTTCTGCACAGACGATAAGCGACGGTCTACCCTTGAGAATCTCGCTCAGCGGCAGAGCTGAGCCCGGCATGAAGGGGGCAGTATTAACCTTTCCTTTGATTGTATATACTGTGTAATCAATATGTAAATTTTAATTACCTTCTGGATTGTCCCCAGTAACACTGTTTCATCCTAACGTATTCCCCTTTGAGATAAGCAAACTATTCGGAAGTTTTTTTGTAAAGGCAGATAATTGATCGCGCTCTAAGTTAGGATAATTAACATATAACACGCCGTCTTTTCCTTGCTAATATCTTAACCTGAATGTGGTGTTATGTTAACGCGTTAATTTAACGTTTTTGGTTGTAAATTGTGGGCTTATTTTCCTGTATGTAAATGTAAGTTGATTACGTCCGCAACTACCTTACGAAACTAACTTGACATGACTTCAAATTATGACTGGTCATAATGTCTGTACATTTTTTAAAGTCATTGGCGTGAAGCTGAAACATGTACTATTGACACAGTTGGTATCTTAAAATTTGTTTATTTGCTGTGTTCATTTTTTTTATTCTACTATTGCCCTGTTTTGTGACGTTATTATCAATTTCTTTTTAAATACAGTAAAAGTAGTATTCAAATGGGATCACCGTTGATTTCGCTTTCCCGTCAACGTAAAACCTTCACATGGACCTGGTAATGTTCCCAACTGCTTCCCATTGCCTTTCCTTTAGTTTTCATGTTGGCTTAACTGTTATTTATATATCTACGTTGTTTCCGGTGTGCTGACTTTATTTATTTAATTATTGACTTGACTTTAGGAGGGGCGAAGTTTGGGCTCGTGGCTCTCTCTTACACTTAAGCACATACCTAATTTACAGGTGATACATATATAAAAGATATTGTACTATTTTATCATTAAATCAAAGATAAGCTAAAAATTGCAGTTATGGACAACGTATAATTAAGAAAGAAAGCAGACTTCAACAAATAACATAGAATAAAATTCGAAGCAGAAGGATAATGAGGAGGAGACAAAGTCATAAATAAAAGTTAGATACAAACTGAAAAAATAAGCAATGCATAAACAGAACACAATAAGAAGTAAAGTAAATGGGAATGAAATTATAGCCATAAAAGTGTTCTGTGTACATGAGTAAGAATCTAAATATTATGTACACTACACTATAATAATAATAATAATAATGATAATACTAATAATGATTTTGATGATGATAAAAAATAATAATAATCACAATCACACAATCTATCACACGTCATCATGCACACGAAACAATCACACGAACAATCAGCGGATTTCAACAGGTACACTCTACATGCAGTCTTAAATTTCGATATTGAGTTAGAGTTCCTGACAGCAGCTGGGAGTGAATTCATAAGTCGTGACCCATCCACAACGAAGGATCTGTTATATATTGAATGGTGGTTGGCGGGAGTAGAGAGGGAAATGCCAGATCTAGTGTTACAATTATGGAATGAGGATAATAAATGGAATTTTGAAGATACGTATTTGGGTAGACTTTCCTTCTGAGTTTGATATATCGACGTAAGTACGTGGAATTTCCGTAGCATCTCGGTTTTTAACCAGGATAAGTGTGTGTAGCTAGAGGTTATGTGATCATCGTAGCTTTAAGTGAAAAACAAATCGAGGGCCAGATTTCAATGCTCGTTGAAGTTTTCTAGTTTGTTCAAGGGTCGCATCAATGAGGATAACGTCGGAGTAGTCAGGTATTGGTAGTATAAAATTTTGGAGTACTTTTATCTTTACGTGTTGTGTGGCAAAATGTCCTTATGTCGTTTCAGAGGGTGTTGCATCGCGTAAATCCCTCTAAATTTGTTTCTTACGCGTGCAGACCAGTCAGGAGTTTCAGTCAGGGTCATACCTGTCCTTCGTCCATTGCTTGTCTGATGTCTTCAGTCACCTTGAGTAAGGCAGTCGCTGGGCTATGACACTTCTTGAAGTCAGATGGCAGCGTGTCAAGATGAGAGTGAGCCTGAAGGTATTCCAGTATTTGCGCATGTACCAACCGTTCTAGGGCTTTAGAAAGAACAGGGAGAATCGAATAGGACGGTAATCGGATATGAGTTTCGAACCTGGGGTTTAGGAGGTTGAATTACATTGGCGTACTTACAAATTTTCGGTAATGAGCAGTTTTTGAGACAGTAATTAAAAATATGGGTGAGAATGTGTAGAAGAGCGCCAATAATATTACGTATGTAAGTAACAGGAAGTTCATCGACACCGCTTGCTTTGGATTTAATACAATACAATACTTTCTTAACTTCCTTAGTGCTGACGATACGAAAGGCGAGGCAGGGGTGATTTTGTGGGACGAGTGCTGGGACGTTATTTACGTGTGGTCTGTTAAGCGGATTACGCTGATCTCTCTCTTCCGTGAAATACTCATTATATCGTCGAGTGGAATGTCAGCTACCTGAAGCTGTCCATGTGTTTTTCCTCAGCCCATGGCTTGGAGTTGCCTCCAGGCACTATCCGTATTTAAGTTACTTATTGATTCACGAACATTATTAAGATTAGGGATATTTGCTTAGTTTTATTCACAATTATTATATACTGTTCATAGTCATTTGGGCCATGAGTACGTTTGTAATGTCTGTAAACAGCATCACGTTGAGACATCATATTTTTAACTACTGAGGTTAGACATGGTTTAGGTTTGCGGAATATACTGATCTGTCTCTTCGCTGCATGTTAGTTGTATAGATTGTGTATTAACGAATTAAATGTATTCACTCTTTCATCAATGTCTGTCAGTTTTAAAATGTTATTCCACAGAAGAATGAGGGCATAATATTTTAATTCATAGATATCAATTTCATTAATATTCCTGCTGTAATATATCTAGGTTTATATTTTGGAACGCGAAGTGAGTACGCAAGAAGTAAAAGATCGTGCGAGGACACGGCCGGTACTGATAGTCGTCCGTGGTTTATCACTATCTGAGGGTTGATTCTTACAATTAATGTGTTTGAAATGTTGTTGGCAGTACGTACATAGTTAGTAGGGTCAGAGGGAAGGATAGTCCAGTCACACGAGGAAAACAAGTCTTCTAGTACCTTAGTATCGAATTTCTTCGTAATTAGATTTGTACTGAAGTCCGCTAATATAATGATATGTTGATAGGCTGGTAGCAAGTTAAGTAGGTGCGTTTCAAACTCGGTCAAGTGTGATACTTCAGGTGGTCGGTAAACCATTCCAGTACGTATTTTCTCTCCACAATCAACTACTTCAACCAACGTAAATTCCGTCCTCCGCAATTCACCGGTCGATGAGGTACAAATGATACGGCTCTTCAGGTCATCTCTCCAGTAAATAACAATAACTCCACCCCTCTTATTTGTATGATCATGGCGGTAGAGATTATAGCCGTCAAGGCGAACCATGTTGCTTGAAATTGATGGCGATAAACAGCTTTCACTAATACCTATCAAAAGGACGCTATTTTTGTTAAATATACTATAGCCCGAATTTCGTCAATGAGTGCGGGCGAACTTAGGCTGTTCATGTGACAACACTGGAGAGTATGAGGATATAGTGTATGTTCTTATTTCTAAAGGTTACCGGCATCTCTGTTCTGTGAAGAAGTGAGGCTTGTGCTGTTCTTAGAGATGTCATTGGCATGAGGAAATATCCTAGCTACCTCACTAACGGGCACGCTTTCACTGAGACAAAAAACTCTTACGTATGTTTCCAGAAGAAATGCAATCATCGCTATCATCACTACTACTAATCTGCATTTAGGTTAGTCGTCCAAGTGGCAGATCTCCTATCTGTTGTTTTCCTAGCCTTTTCTTAAATGATTGCAGAGAAATTGGAAATTTATTGAACATCTCCCTTGGTAAGTTATTCCAATCCCTAACTCCCCTTCCTATAAACGAATAATTGCCCCAATTTCTCCTCTTGAATTCCAACTTTATCTTCATGTTGTGATCTTTCCTATTTTTAAAGACACCGTCCAAACTTATTCGTCTACTGATGTCCTCCCACGCCATCTCTCCACTGACAGCTCGGAACATACCACTTAGTCGAGCAGCTCGTCTCCTTTCTCCCAAGTCTTCTCAGCCCAAACTTTGTAACATTTTTGTAACGCTACTCTTTTGTCGGAAGTCGTCCTGAACAATTCGAGCTGCTTTTCTTTGGATTTTTTCCAGTTCCTGAATCAAGTAATCCTGGTAACGGTCCCATACACATGAACCATACACAAGTTGAGGTCTCACCAGAGACAAATATGCTCTCACCTTTTCATCCGTACTACAACCCCTAAATACTCTCATAACCAAGTGCAGAGATCATATATATGTGATTACCCCAATCAAATCTTTCCTTATATTTATACCTAGGTATTTACTATGATCCCCAAAGGGAACTTTCATCCCATCAACACAGTAATTAAAACTGAGGGGACTTTTCCTATTTGTGAAACTCACAATCTTACTTTTACCCAGTTTATCATCATACCATTGCCTACTGTACATCTCACAACATTATCGAGGTCATTTTGCAGTTGCTCACAATCTTGTAACCTATTTATTACTCCGTACAGAGTAACATCATCTGCGAAAAGCCCTATCTCTTATTCCACTTTACACATATCATGCATATACACTGACTGACAGAGCAAATGCAACACCAAGAAGGAGTGGTTCGAAAGGGATGAAAGTTGGGGAAAAAACAGAGACGGCACGGACGAGTAATCGATGTATATTTCAAACCGATATGCAGGTTACACGATGCGCACGGCATCGATTCAGTAGGATGTAGGACCACCGCGAGCGGCGACGCACGCCGAAACACGTCGAGGTACAGTGTCAATAAGAGTGCGGATGGTGTCCTGAGGGATGGTTCTCCATTCTCTGTCAACCATTTGCCACAGTTGGTCGTCCGTACGAGGCTGGGGCAGAGTTTGCAAACGGCGTCCAATGAGATCCCACACGTGTTCGATTGGTGAGAGATCCGGAGAGTACGCTGGCCACGGAAGCATCTGTACACCTCGTAGAGCCTGTTGGGAGATGCGAGCAGTGTGTGGGCGGGCATTATCCTGCTGAAACAGAGCATTGGGCAGCCCCTGAAGGTACGGGAGTGCCACCGGCCGCAGCACATGCTGCACGTAGCGGTGGGCATTTAACGTGCCTTGAATACGCACTAGAGGTGACGTGGAATCATACGCAATAGCGCCCCAAACCATGATGCCGCGTTGTCTAGCGGTAGGGCGCTCCACAGTTACTGCCGGATTTGACCTTTCTCCACGCCGACGCCACACTCGTCTGCGGTGACTATCACTGACAGAACAGAAGCGTGACTCATCGGAGAACGCGACGTTCCGCCATTCCCTCATCCAAGTCGCTCTAGCCCGGCACCATGCCAGGCGTGCACGTCTATGCTGTGGAGTCAATGGTAGTCTTCTGAGCGGACGCCGGGAGGGCAGGCCTCCTTCAACCAATCGACGGGAAATTGTTCTGGTCGATATTGGAACAGCCAGGGTGTCTTGCACATGCTGAAGAATGGCGGTTGACGTAGCGTGCGGGGCTGCCACCGCTTGGCGGCGGATGCGCCGATCCTCGCGTGCTGACGTCACACGGGCTGCGCCTGGACCCCTCGCACGTGCCACATGTCCCTGCGCCAACCATCTTCGCCACAGGCGCCGCACCGTGGACACATCCCTATGGGTATCGATTGCGATTTGACGAAGCGACCAACCTGCCCTTCTCAGCCCGATCACCATACCTCTCGTAAAGTCGTCTGTCTGCTGGAAATGCCTCCGTTGACGGCGGCCTGGCATTCTTAGCTATACACGTGTCCTGTGGCACACGACAACACGTTCTACAATGACTGTCGGCTGAGAAATCACGGTACGAAGTGGGCCATTCGCCAACACCGTGTCCCATTTATCATTCGCTACGTGCTCAGCACAGCGGCGCATTTCACATCATGAGCATACCTCAGTGACGTCAGTCTACCCTGCAATTGGCATAAAGTTCTGACCAATCCTTCTTGGTGTTGCATTTGCTCTGTCAGTCAGTGTATATAAGAAAACATAAAGGTCCAATAATACTGCTTTGAGGAATTCCCCTCTTAATTTTTACAGGGACAGATAAAGCTTCACTTACTCTAATACTCTGAGTTCTATTTTCCAGAAACAGAGCCACCCATTCAGTCACTCTTTTGTCAAGTCCAATTGCACTCATTTTTGCCAGTAGTCTCCCATGATCTACCCTATCAAATGCATTAGATAAGTCAATAGCAATACAGTTCAATTGATCTCCTGAATCCAGGATATCTGCAATATCTTGCTGAAATCCTACCAGTTGGGCTTCAGTGGAATAACCTTTCCTAAACCCAAAATGTTTATATTGAGTTTATATTGAGGAGAACCGTGTCCGAACTAGGTTTACAGCGTGGGAAAAAAGACATAAAGCGTGATATATCGGATATATTCCAGTGTGTCCCACTTCCACAATCGCTGTTCATAGAATTAATACCACCGTGCATTTTGATTAAATAATTAAAATTTGTATTCAGATGATAATATTAATAATATTAATATTCTCTTTCGTTTAGGATATTAGTTGATCGCATATTATATACCATGCTCTTAACAATGGTATTAGTGACTCAATAAAAATCCTTGACTCGTGCAAGGAAATTCACATTTTGTTTCTTCCTATTGAATGACTAATTATTCTCCAAATGATCCATACGTAAATACGTTGTCACTTATACGCATTTTTATTAAAGGTACAAACAAACAAGCATAGGTATATTTGCACATAAGCATCTCTCTCTTCATCATGCTGGAATTCTGGAGGTTAAATCGTGGCAAATATTCGTTTATAGGACGGCGAATTGTAGTTTGTAATAACTTAGCAATGCACATGCGCAATAAATTTCCAATTTATTTGCAATCATTTATGAGAAGGCTATGAAAACAACAGATAGTGTACCCGTCACCTGAACGACTACCCTAAATGCTGATCAGTAGTGACTGATTGATCAAGCACAATGGCTTTTTTTATTTAAAGATTACTTACCAGCTTTTGTATTAAAGAGGAATAAATATGGAAATAGTTCTCCTCCAATTAGGCCTATATCACACACATTGGTTTTTGTTACTTAAAGATTATAATTATACTCATTATTAAGACATATAGTACATCTTTTAAATAAAGTAGGCTACATTTACGTGCATTAGATATCTTACCGGGTAATTTATCGCCTTCCCCTTTGCGATCTTCCTCCTTCTTCTCCTTGTGTTCTTCATCAGGTTCCTTTTCATCCTTCTCTGGTAGTTGTATTAAAATTTCTACAAAGAAAAAGGGAAGAAATACACACAGGTTACTTCTTCGCCCCTTAGAGTAAAGACAAGATGGAAGCGCGAAAATGACCACTACGTAATTACACTACAGTAGCGCATGGCCAAACGACATGAGCACATTGAGTACCTGTGCAATTTAAGCAGTGAATGTGCTTTGCAGCACCGCTGCTACCAGCTTGCCATTCTGCTAAGCTGGTATTTCAAGACTTGTGCAATGTGGTTCAGTGCAGTAATTCGTGCGTTACCTTGGTTTTTCCAGATTTTTCACTCTCTGTTAACCTCAAATCCTAAACCTTTTTTGACAAATATTTCTCATGCTGTTGTCATTTTCAATCTCTACAGTTGAAGCTCTGTTATACCCTGAAAATTATAGGAAAGTGCAAGGAGAAATAGAGAATCTTTTCATTCGTAGCGGCAATTACTAATAGATGGGGAAAGGTTTTAAGTGTCTCTACGGGACTCAGCGGGGGACCCACTTCTACCACCGGAAGGGCAGTGTCCTAGACTGTGTGGCACTAGGTCGGGAAATCAACTGGTTGAAAACACCGATTCATCTCTTACGAACCCTCACATAATGTACTCTTAAACAGAAACTTGTTAATACAATATTTTATGGTCATTTAGTGAGCCTATGGATTCCTATTCAGTACATATTTCCTTATCCTGCAGGAAAGTTTACTTCAGGACGACAAAATTTTAAAAAAATCCGCAGGATCTGTATATTTATGTAACACCAAGGTGCAAAACATGTAGGCCTACAAAAGGCGGTAACTATATGTCAGACATATTTGTTACCGTATTAAAAAAGCAAACTCAAGAAAGGACGTTAAAGTACGTTACGGAAGGACAAGAGACGTCGATTTCAGTTTGATTTTGTTCTATTTGATTTTGTGTTATTTGTTCAGTTCTTTTGCCTTGAAAAATTGTCTGAAGAACAAATAGAGGAACTTAAATTTGTTTGGTTATTGTTTAAAACATTATAATGTAATTTTGTGTGTAATTAGCATCTGGATTTAGGCAATAAGTTATGTGGCAGGGTATAGGTGCACGTGTCGGCGTTGTTAAGATGATTCTAGTGATTTCCTGTTGCATCAGAAAGGAAGTTTCTGGAAGTTCTAAAGATCTTTACCCATCAAAAATTCATTGGCTAAAATAACGCTATTCTTGATTGGTGCACGTATGAGCAGGGGGTGCGCTCATTGTTTATCACTTGATTGCCCAATTTCTGGCTCCTGGTGACTTGGCCAGGGCCAAGATGGTGTCCGTCGCCTTTGATTCGTGTCGAGTGCAGGGAGTAGTCGTCTCCTACGTCGGATGGGACCACCGGCCCACCGAGGTGAGCTCCATTTGTTTCATGTTTAGGATTTAAAACTTTAAATCTAAATTCTACTTTTAAATTCCTTTCTGCGTCTGATGTTGCTCGGGGTATACTCCATTCGCAAATTTTATGTTCGAATGACTAAGCCCTTGCAGCTAGTCACACCCGCTTCGATTTTTAGGTATTACCCTTTTCTTTGATTGTATATACGGTGTAATCAATATGTACATTTTAATTTCCTCCGGGATTGTCTCCAGTAACACTATTTCATCCTAACGTATTCCCCTTTAAGGTGTGCAACTTATTCGGTAGTTTTTTTGTAAAGGCAGATACTTGATCTCGCTCTAAGTTAGTAAAATTAATATTTAACACGCTTTCTTTTCCTTGCTAATATCTTAACCTGAACGTGGTGTTATGTTAACGCGTTAATTTAACGTTTTTGGTTGTAAATTGTGTGCTTATTTTCTTATATATAAATGTAAGTTGATATCGTCCGCAACTACCATAAGAAACTAACTTGCCATGACTTCAAATTATGACTGTTCAATATGTCTGTACGTTGTTTTAAAGTCATTGGTGTGAAGCTGAAACATGTACTATTGACACAGTTGGTATCTTAAAATTTGTTTATTTGCTGTGTTCATTTCTTTGTATTCTATTTGTACCGGGCGGTACACCTCCACGCCGGGAATTTAAAATGTGCGCCAATTGAAACTCCTCTGCTGGAGGAAGTCTGAACTTTATCTACGGTATTAATTTCCTACTTTCTCAGAAGATGTCACTACCTGGAAATTTTGGAGTTTTTGAACTGTGTCATTTTCGACGTATTTTTGTTTTGCTTGTAGTAAGAAGTGTGAACTTTCTCTTCTAGAGGACACTACTGAAGATCAACAATAGTGCACCCTAGTGCGGAGTGAAAGAACTGTTTTTTTGGAGAAATTTTGAATTCATAAGTTTGTTCTTTGTTAAATTTCTTTCAGTCATTGTTTAAGTTGGCTGCATACCCCTCTCTTTCCCCTTGTTTTGTATTTAGCCAATCCCGAATTTCTTTTATTAATTTCTGACCAATCTGATGTATCTTCCCCCAACTTGAATATGTTGCTGTATCCTACCCAATAAGGTGATTGTGGGCGGGTGTTTTCTTCCCTAAAACGCCTCGAACTTTCCGCGAGAGTATATAAACTGCTTATTTTTGTGTCTCTGCGCCACTTCTGTTCCATCTTTTCGTGTGTAAAGTACATAGCAGGGGGCGGGATGCGCCTCTTTCTTCGGCGGCAGTCAACAACCAGGTAATGGCCGATTAATTACTTCTTTTCTTGCTTGCTCAGCAGTTTAACTCTCGGGGCGGGTCCGAAGTTTTTCCATTATGTAACCTTCCTTAAAATGTAAAGAAACTTGTATCTATTCTATCTTTTAAACTACATATTGGGATAGAGAGTGCTGAACCCTCTCGAGCTTCCACTCATATTGTTTTGAGGTGAACTTATTTTTTTTCTCTACCTATTCTTCTTCAACGTAATGTAAATTGTTTCCTTCTTAAGTCACCTCTGTAGTATGGGATTAGCCCATGTATTAGTGGCCTAGAGACAAATTAGGTTTTGAAACAAATACATTAGGAGTGCAGATCGCCTCCTCTCAAATTGTTATTTTAGAGGTCATGTAATTACCCTTTTTCATTTAATTGACCTCAGTAGGTTGGGTATGTTACCCCTGTGTCTATGTCCTAAGAGGACAACTTGAAGGTGGAGTTTGGTGTGGCCTTTGAGAGGCTTAAAGTTTGAGAGCGTGTGGCTCTTTCTTGAAAATTAAGTGTTGTATGCCTCGAGGAGGTTTTTCTGTGTAATTTGGAGCAAGTGCTCTTGAACATGAATGGGGTTTTCTGCCCCTCTGGTAAAACTTATTTTGGAGTAAAGTTGGGCTAATTGCCCTAGAAGTGTGAATTCGGGGCTCGAAGCCCAAATACTGTAAATACTGTAATTGCACCTTTTGTTGCCTTGCTACTCTGTACCTGCCGTACTTGTTATTTCTTAATTTTGAAAAGAAAATATAACCTTGTTAAATTTTAAATTAATTTTACTTTCGTAGCTTGAGACCTGTTCACCACCCCGCACCTTCTTTCACGCATAACTACCGCAAAAACACGGTAACAAGTGGTAGCAGAGCGTGGTTGAATGGGTCTCATTTTAGCCCCTTTTCACGGCTAAACATTGTTTTGTTCTGAACTCTAACCATTTTCTCAGTTGCTGGAATTTTTTGAGTTTTTCAAAATTGTTCTGTCATCATGCCCGGCCCTCGCGATGTTCTCCATCTTAACTATTTGCGCAAAGAGGAGTTGATCTATGAGTTAACTATCATAAATGTGCAATCTGGAGGCACGGTTGCGATAGACACCAACAAGCTTAGAGAGTCCCTTGATTTGCCCATTTCCATCCCCAATTTGGGAGAGAAAGAAATTGACGACTCTCTTTCCACGATCACCGAGAATACTACTGGGCTAGCATCGGTAGTTAGTTTTTTTGACGAAAATGATACTTCTCCTAATCAAATTAAGCGTGTGCAAGCCAGGCTATATCATTTTTGAAATAGAGTTAACGATCTGTTGTCTCTAAAGCTGAATGACGTTCAGAAAAAGGAAGCTAGTACGCTGCTTGAAACTATTTCTGAATTATCTAGCAAGGTCACTCAATTGTTGACTGGGGAAGTTCCTCCCAAAATCGATCAACCAACCCCGATGAATGTAGGTAGCGAGGAAGAGCCTCCTAAGGGAGAAGCCAATAGGATAACCGTTGCTGCTCAAACTATCTCTGCCCCATTGGACAACGAGTCTGAACGCCGTGCATCGTTGAATAATATACGTTCGGAATTAACTTCCTTGCCATTGAAACCTTTACCTACTATGTCGCCCGGGTTTAGCAGCTTGCCTCATCCATTGGCAATGTTGCTCAGAGGTATTTCTAAGTTTTCCGTTAATACCACCAGTGACGTAATTTCATTTTTAAGATTTTTAGTTGAATTTCAGGATCATGCCCTTGTGTTTTCTCTTTCTCCATGTCAAATTTTGCAAATCATCTATCCTGAAGCAATTGGTATTCTCTCTGACAAAATAGTAAGAGCCATAGCTGAACAGTCGTCTATTGAAGATTTTCATGCACACTTGCTTGCAAATTTTATTCCCGCCCGCGCGAGGTCATCTCTGATTCAGAAGTACTAATATCGAGTACAGAGATTGGATGAAAATCTGGCTGATTTCATACAAGACATTAAGTTTTATACTAGGGTGTTTGCCCTTCATTTTCCTGAAGATCAGATTGTACAGGCTATTGTAGAAGGAATTTCACCATCCTATAGGTCATATTTGTGTTTCGCGGCGTGCCCGCAAACCTTCTCTGAACTTGAAGCATTGGCCGTCTCAGCGGAAGGAGTTAGATACGCCGACTCTTTGCGTGTCGCGAAAGAACCCCCACCTTCCTTTAGTAATACTCGGCCTCCACCTCGCCGACCAGTCACACCCCGTAAAAGTTATGCTTGCGGGTCGCCCGACCATCTGCGCAATAAGTGTCCACTGATCAAGTCGAGTGGGACAAGGAATGGGGCTGGTTCATCACAAGGCTGTTTTTAATATGGGGCTTTCTCACATATCGCCAAAAATTGCCCAAATTCAAATAGCACCCCCTCCTGCTCAACTTCTGGTGCAAACTCCACCTATGCCAATAATAATAAAAAATGACGAGTGGCTTCGGCTGAGTCGACTAATCCCTCTTCCCGAGGCTCAGCCACTGGTAAACAGGTCGAAAACTCAGGGAATGTTCTATCTTCAAATTCATCTTTCGAATGCCCCAAAGAATGTCTTAGGATTGCGGCGGATACCCCCGCACCTGTTCCTTTTCTTAAGATTGAGTTAAATAACGAGCCTATAACAGCTCTATTAGATTCAGGCAGTGTTTGTTCAATTATTTCGGACCAATGGTATTCAAAATTGAAATCTGTTTTTAAACTACCTTACTATGTCTCATCTCCTGTTCAATATGTTTCGGCTAATTCATCTCCATTGGAAATCCTAGGTTCTGTAAATGTCAAAATTCGTATTTTTAAATTTACATGGAAAATCAAATTGTTTGTGGCTAAGCACTTATCTTGCCCCATCATACTGGGAGCGGACTTTATTTCTCACACTGGTCTTGTGCTCGATCTTCAGAGTAAGTCGTGCACATTCAAATTTGCGTCCAATTGTAAAATTCCCTTGTTAAAGTGTAATTCTGTATCATGTTCATCTATTTCGCCTACCCAGGATGAGATGTTGTTAGACCTTAGACATCTACCTGTGGAGCAGGCTGATAGTATTCGTAAATTATGTCAGTCATTTCCAGAGGTGTTCTCGGATACTCTTGGTGTTACTGACCTTATTGAATACAAAATTGTGGTCACGGATTCGAATCCTGTCCGTTTTCCACCTTATAGGCTATCTCCACCTAAAATGAAGGCTCTGAAAGAAATCATCGATCAGATGTTGAAGGACGGTATTATTAGGCCCTCTAAGTCGGCGTATTCGTCACCTATTTTTCTAGTCCCGAAACCCCAAGGAGGCTTCAGGCCTGTCATTGATTATAGGGCTCTCAATCGGAAGGTGGTGTTGCAATCCGTGCCCCTTCCTGACCTTCATTCTTGTTTTTCATGGTTTCGTAAGGCCAAGTTCTTTACTAGCTTGGACTTGAATCAGGCCTATAATCAAATTCCCCTTGCCGAAGAGTCTAAACATCTTACAGCGTTTGCCACGGACTGGAACTTGTATGAATACAACCGTGTGCCGTTCGGGCTCCCCACGGGAGCAGCTGTACTAACTAGGCTGCTAGATAGGGTCTTCACCGACATAAAAATTTGAGTACTTATATCACTACTTGGATGATGTCGTCGTATTTTCAGAGACTTTTGAAGAACATCTAGATCATCTGCGAGAAGTTCTCAATCGCCTTCGTAAGGCTGGGCTAACTTTCAAGTTGTCCAATGTGGCCTTTGCTAAGCCCTCTATGTCATTCCTAGGGCATATTGTGTCACCTGATGGTGTAGCAGTCGATCATTCTAGAACACAGGCCATCCGTGATTTTAAACCTCCCAAGGACATTAAAGGTATCGCCAGGTTTATTGGTATGGTGAATTTCTTCAGGAAGTTTATTCCTAACTTCGCTAATAGAGCGGCGCCCTTGAACCTTCTTCGTAGGAAAGGCATCAAATTCGAGTGGGGACCTTCTCAACAAGCCGCTTTTGAAGATCTTAAATTAGCTCTCTGTAATGCCCCCGTACTTGCTATGCCTGATTTCTCGAAGAAATTCATCGTCCAAACCGACGCGTCGTCGTCAGCAGTAGCTGCAGTCCTTCTTCAAAGGACTGAACTAGGGAGGCGACCCATCGCCTATGCATCTAGGACTCTATCGGCTCAAGAAGCCAAGTATTCTATCTATGAGCTCGAAGGGTTGGCAGTCTTATTTGCCTTAGAGAAGTTCCGTCTCTATCTGGAACATGTCAAATTCGACCTGGAGACAGATAATCAAGCCTTAAGCTGGGTCTTAGGTAGGCCGCGTCGTACTGGTCGTATAGCCCGTTGGGCCATCCGTATTTCTGCCTTCCAATTCGATGTCCGGCATATCAGAGGTACCGAAAATGTTGTTGCTGATGGACTCAGCCGAATGTTTTCCAACGACGTTGAGAACCATGAACCGGTCGATAGTTCATCTCCTCCCGAGTCCATGCTATCTGATGTTAATGCCATCTTAACAGATGCTCCCATGCTCTTTAGGGATATCGAGAAATACCAACGTGAAGATCCGACTCTGGCTCCGATAATGGAAACCCTTTCTTCTGGGGAACATGTTGTCCCTTATGTTCTGAGGAATGGTGTTCTATGTTGCCCTTCGAGGCATGATAAGATGATGAAGGTTGTCGTTCCAGCTGTTCTTGTGCCTATGATCTTCAAATACTATCATGAGACCCCATTAGGGGGGCATCTTGGAATCTTTAAAACTCGTGAAAAGATTCGTGAAAGGTTCATCTGGAAGGGTATGGACGGTGAAATCCGTGAACTAGTAAAAGCTTGTAAATCTTGTTTGCTTAGTAAACAAACCATGTCCACCAAGGTAGGAATTTTGTCTTCGCATCAAGCGTCGCGCCCCAGGGAACGCCTGTATATTGATTATGTAGGACCATTCCCCCAGTCAAAGGGAAATGCCAACAAGTTCATCTTTGTATGCGTAGATGGTTTTACAAGATTTTCCTGGTTATTTCCGACTAAGCTGGCTACCGCTCAGTCCACCATTACTTGCCTAAATTCTATTTTTGCTTCTTTTGGTCCGTGCCAATAAATTGTGTCTGATAATGCTAAGGCGTTCACATCAAATCTTTTTCGTAAATTCTGTTTTGACTTGTCCATCTCTCATGTAACTACTTCTGCTTATTACCCTCAACCATCTCTGGCTGAACGGGTTAACCGTAATCTCAGGTCCGCGCTTATTGCCTATCATCATGAAGATCATTCCAGGTGGGACACGTCCCTGCATTGGTTAGCTTTTGCTTTGAATTCGGCGGTTCATGAATCACATAAATTTACTCCAGCCTCTTTGATGTTCAAGTTTGTTCCCAACACGCCGCTCTCTAACCTCTGGTCCCTGAGTGACATTCTACCTGAGACAATAGATCCGGACAACATTAAAGATCTTTGGAAGAAGGCTAAAGCCAATCTTAAAATGTCTCATGAAAAGGTTAGGGAAAGGTATGATCGTGGACGGAGACCCACCCCTTTGAAGGTAGATGACCAAGTAATGGTCAAGAATTTTGTTCCCGCGGGCAAGCTTGCCCCCAGATTCCATGGGCCGTGTGTCATTCTCGATTTCCTTACGCCGGTTACGTTGTTATTAAGCAATCCAGCCACCGAGAGGATATTTAGGGTTCACCTGTCACAGGTGAAACCGGTGTAATTTCTGGGTTAACTTGCTTCATATAATCGTGAAAGGAATATGAAGGTTATATTTTTTTTGAGTTTCACTTTTAAGGCTTTCTGCCCCTTCTCTAGTATTTTGTTTTTTATGTAAGCATTTTTTGTGAAACCTGCCCCGAACCATTAAACTGCCATCCTGTCCTTGCCACGGCCATTATCACACTCCCGTCTCCTGCTCCACTACACACAGTGGCTCGCATCTGAAATGAATTTCTGCACGCCGCTGGCCCCTCAACCTCTCCATAAAGCCTGTGCCCTCAAAAAATGATGATGGTCCAACAATTCTGCCGCCTAGCTTTAATGTTTCAGTGCCCCCGCAGCCGCGCGGCGCCGTGCTGCGACTGGGTTAGAGGAAGGGCCCCCTCGGCCCCAGTGAGGACGACATGTGCACGGCGAGCCGGAGCCCTCCTCCCGGCCAAGGCTGATGTGCGGCGCACGACCTGCTACTTGCCCGCAGCCTGTATATGTTCACCGCGGGCGCGGCGTGCTTCAACACCACTGCTCCCCTCATAGTGCGGGCGAGCGGTATCTCAGGGTACTTGAGGGGTCCGAGCGGCCGCCTTTGGACGCAAGCTGCAACGGCCGGTCTGGCCATCCAACTTAATCAACATCAACTATATGGACATTCTAGATCAACTTTACTACCTTTTCTTGGGTATTCTACTGCAATATTTGGTGGACTTAGAAAATTTGCCTCAACTTTAAAAACTAAAGTTTTCCTTCTGAATTCAACTTCTACAAACATAAAGACTTTACTTCACCAGCCACAACAAAAATTTTGAAACTGAATCAAACCACATTAAGAAAATCCTATAAATACTTCTGCAATTAATCTCCATATCAACATCAAAACTTGGACCTTGTTTCCAAACAAATTGCATGTGTCACCCCTGGAGGAACTTTTGGGGGGGGGGAGGTCTGTACCGGGCGGTACACCTCAACGCCGGGAATTTAAAATGTGCGCCAATTGAAACTCCTCTGCTGGAGGAAGTCTGAACTTTATCTACGGTATTAATTTTCTACTTTCTCAGAAGATGTCACTACCTGGAAATTTTGGAGTTTTTGAACTGTGTCATTTTCGACGTATTTTTGTTTTGCTTGTAGTAAGAAGTGTGAACTTTCTCTTCTAGAGGACACTACTGAAGATCAACAATAGTGCACCCTAGTGCGGAGTGAAAGAACTGTTTTTGGAGAAATTTTGAATTCATAAGTTTGTTCTTCGTTAAATTTCTTTCAGTCATTGTTTAAGTTGGCTGCATACCCCTCTCTTTCCCCTTGTTTTGTATTTAGCCAATCCCGAATTTCTTTTATTAATTTCTGACCAATCTGATGTATCTTCCCCCAACTTGAATATGTTGCTGTATCCTACCCAATAAAGTGATTGTGGGCGGGTGGTTTCTTCCCTAAAATGCCTCGAACTTTCCGCGAGAGTATATAAACTGCTTATTTTTGTGTCTCTGCGCCACTTCTGTTCCATCTTTTCGTGTGTAAAGTACATAGCAGGGGGCGGGAAGCGCCTCTTTCTTCGGCGGCAGTCAACAACCAGGTAATGGCCGATTAATTACTTCTTTTCTTGCTTGCTCAGCAGTTTAACTCTCGGGGCGGGTCCGAAGTTTTTCCATTATGTAACCTTCCTTAAAATGTAAAGAAACTTGTATCTATTCTATCTTTTAAACTACATATTGGGATAGAGAGTGCTGAACCCTCTCGAGCTCCCACTCATATTGTTTTGAGGTGAACTTATTTTTTTTCTCTACCTATTCTTCTTCAACGTAATGTAAATTGTTTCCTTCTTAAGTCACCTCTGTAGTATGGGATTAGCCCATGTATTAGTGGCCTAGAGACAAATTAGGTTTTGAAACAAATACATTAGGAGTGCAGATCGCCTCCTCTCAAATTGTTATTTTAGAGGTCATGTAATTACCCTTTTTCATTTAATTGACCTCAGTAGGTTGGGTATGTTACCCCTGTGTCTATGTCCTAAGAGGACAACTTGAAGGTGGAGTTTGGTGTGGCCTTTGAGAGGCTTAAAGTTTGAGAGCGTGTGGCTCTTTCTTGAAAATTAAGTGTTGTATGCCTCGAGGAGGTTTTTCTGTGTAATTTGGAGCAAGTGCTCTTGAACATGAATGGGGTTTTCTGCCCCTCTGGTAAAACATATTTTGGAGTAAAGTTGGGCTAATTGCCCTAGAAGTGTGAATTCGGGGCTCGAAGCCCAAATACTGTAAATACTGTAATTGCACCTTTTGTTGCCTTGCTACTCTGTACCTGCCGTACTTGTTATTTCTTAATTTTGAAAAGAAAATATAACCTTGTTAAATTTTAAATTAATTTTACTTTCGTAGCTTGAGACCTGTTCACCACCCCGCACCTTCTTTCACGCATAACTACCGCAAAAACACGGTAACACTATTATTGCCCTGTTTTGTGACGTTATTATCAATTTCTTTTTAAATTCAGTAAAAGTAGTAATAAAATGGGATCACCGTTGATTTCGCTTTCCCGGCAACGTACAACATTCACATGGACCTGGTAATGTTCCCAACTGGTTCCCATTTCCTTTCCTTTAGTTGTCATGTTGACTAAACTCTTACTTATATATCTACGTCGTTTTCGGAGTGCTGACTTTATTTATTTATTTATTTATTTATTTATTTATTATTGACTTTAGCAATGGCGATGTTTGGGCTCATGGCCCTCTCTTACACTTGTCCACATACTTCATTTACAGGTGATACATATATAAAAGATATTGTACTATTTTATCATTAAATCAAAGATAAGCTAAAAATTACAGTTATGGACAACATATAATTAAGAAAGAAAGCAGACTTCAACAAATAAAATAGAATAAAATTCGAAGCAGAAGGATAATGAGGAAGAGACAAAAACATAAATAAAAGTTAGATACAAACTGAAAAAATAAGCAATGCATAAACAGAACACAATAAGAAGTATAGTAAATGGGAATGAAAGTATGGCCATAAAAGTGTTCTGTGTACATGAGTAAGAATCTAAATATTATGTACACTACACTATAATAATAATAATAATAATAATAATAATAATAATAATAATAATAATAATAATAATAATAATAATAATAATAATAATAATAATAATAATAATGATAATACTAATGATGATTTTGATGATGATAAAAAATAATAATCTTAATCACACAATCTATCACACGTCATCATGCACACGAAACAATCACACGAACAATCAGCGGATTTCAACAGGTACACTCTGCATGCAGTCTTAAATTTCGATATTGAGTTAGAGTTCCTGACAGCAGCTGGGAGTGAATTCATAAGTCGTGACCCATCCACAACGAAGGATCTGTTATATATTGAATGGTGGTTGGCGGGAATAGAGAGGGAAATGCCAGATCTAGTGTTACAATTATGGAATGAGGATAATAAATGGAATTTTGAAGATACGTATTTGGGTAGACTTTCCTTCTGAGTTTGATATATCGACGTAAGTACGTGGAATTTCCGTAGCATCTCGGGTTTTAACCAGGATAAGTGTGTGTAGCTAGAGGTTATGTGATCATCGTAGCTTTAAGTGAAAAACAAATCGAGGGCCAGATTTCAATGCTCGTTGAAGTTTTCTAGTTTGTTCAAGGGTCGCATCAATGAGGATAATGTCGGAGTAGTAAGGTATTGGTAGTATAAAATTTTGGAGTACTTTTATCTTTACGTGTTGTGTGGCAAAATGTCCTTATGTCGTTTCAGAGGGTGTTGCATCGCGTAAATCCCTCTAAATTTGTTTCTTACGCGTGCAGACCAGTCAGGAGCTTCAGTCAGGGTCATACCTGTCCTTCGTCCATTGCTTGTCTGATGTCTTCAGTCACCTTGAGTAAGGCAGTGGCTGGGCTATGACACTTCTTGAAGCCAGATGGCAGCGTGTCAAGATGAGAGTGAGCCTGAAGGTATTCCAGTATTTGCGCATGTACCAACCGTTCTAGGGCTTTAGAAAGAACAGGGAGAATCGAATAGGACGGTAATCGGATATGAGTTTCGAACCTGGGGTTTAGGAGGTTGAATTACATTGGCGTACTTACAAATTTTCGGTAATGAGCAGTTTTTGAGACAGTAATTAAAAATATGGGTGAGAATGTGTAGAAGAGCGCCAATAATATTACGTATGTAAGTAACAGGAAGTTCATCGACACCGCTTGCTTTGGATTTAATACACTACAATACTTTCTTAACTTCTTTAGTGCTGACGATACGAAAGGCGAGGCAGGGGTGATTTTGTGGGACGAGTGCTGGGACGTTATTTACGTGTGGTCTGTTAAGCGGATTACGCTGATCTCTCTCTTCCGTGAAATACTCATTATATCGTCGAGTGGAATGTAAGGTACCTGAAGCTGTCCATGTGTTTTTCCTCAGCCCATGGCTTGGAGTTGCCTCCAGGTACTATCCGTATTTAAGTTACTTATTGATTCACGAACATTATTAAGATTAGGGATGTTTGCTTAATTTATTCACAATTATTATATACTGTTCATAGTCATTTGGGCCATGAGTACGTTTGTAATGTCTGTAAACAGCATCACGTTGAGACATCATATTTTTAACTACTGAGGTTAGACATGGTTTAGGTTTGCGGAATATACTGATCTGTCTCTTCGCTGCATGTTAGTTGTATAGATTGTGTATTAACGAATTAAATGTATTCATTCTTTCATCAATGTCTGTCAGTTTTAAAATGCTATTCCACAGAAGAATTAGGGCATAATATTTAATTCATGGATATCAATTTCATTAATATTCCTGCTGTAATATATCTAGGTTTATATTTTGGAACGCGAAGTGAGTACGCAAGAAGTAAAAGATCGTGCGAGGACACGGCCGGTACTGATAGTCGTCCGTGGTTTATCACTATCTGAGGGTTGATTCTTACAATTAATGTGTTTGAAATGTTGTTGGCAGTACGTACATAGTTAGTAGGGTCAGAGGGAAGGATAGTCCAGTCACACGAGGAAAACAAGTCTTCTAGTACCTTAGTATCGAATTTCTTCGTAATTAGATTTGTATTGAAGTCCGCTAATATAATGATATGTTGATAGGCTGGTAGCAAGTTAAGTAGGTGCGTTTCAAACTCGGTCAAGTGTGATACTTCAGGTGATCGGTAAACCATTCCAGTACGTATTTTCTCTCCACAATCAACTACTTCAACCAACGTAAATTCCGTCCTCCGCAATTCACCGGTCGATGAGGTACAAATGACACGGCTCTTCAGGTCATCTCTCCAGTAAATAACAATAACTCCACCCCTCTTATTTGTATGATCATGGCGGTAGAGATTATAGCCGTCAAGGCGAACCATGTTGCTTGAAATTGATGGCGATAAACAGCTTTCACTAATACCTATCAAAAGGACGCTATTTTTGTTAAATATACTATAGCCCGAATTTCGTCAATGAGTGCGGGCGAACTTAGGCTGTTCATGTGACAACACTGGAGAGTATGAGGATATAGTATATGTTCTTATTTCTAAAGGTTACCGGCATCTCTGTTCTGTGAAGGAGTGAGGCTTGTGCTGTTCTTAGAGATGTCATTGGCATGAGGAAATATCCTAGCTACCTCACTAACGGGCACGCTTTCACTGAGACAAAAAACTCTTACGTATGTTTCCAGAAGAAATGCAATCATCGCTATCATCACTACTACTGATCTGCATTTAGGTTAGTCGCCCAAGTGGCAGATCTCCTATCTGTTGTTTTCCTAGCCTTTTCTTAAATGATTGCAGAGAAATTGGAAATTTATTGAACATCTCCCTTGGTAAGTTATTCCAATCCCTAACTCCCCTTCCTATAAACGAATATTTGCCCCAATTTGTCCTCTTGAATTCCAACTTTATCTTCATGTTGTGATCTTTCCTATTTTTAAAGACACCGTCCAAACTTATTCGTCTACTGATGTCCTCCCACGCCATCTCTCCACTGACAGCTCGGAACATACCACTTAGTCGAGCAGCTCGTCTCCTTTCTCCCAAGTCTTCTCAGCCCAAACTTTGTAACATTTTTGTAACGCTACTCTTTTGTCGGAAGTCGTCCTGAACAATTCGAGCTGCTTTTCTTTGGATTTTTTCCAGTTCCTGAATCAAGTAATCCTGGTAACGGTCCCATACACTTGAACCATACACAAGTTGAGGTCTCACCAGAGACAAATATGCTCTCACCTTTTCATCCGTACTACAACCCCTAAATACTCTCATAACCAAGTGCAGAGATCATATTTATGTGATTACCCCAATCAAATCTTTCCTTATATCTATACCTAGGTATTTACTATGATCCCCAAAGGGAACTTTCATCCCATCAACACAGTAATTAAAACTGAGGGGACTTTTCCTATTTGTGAAACTCACAATCTTACTTTTACCCCGTTTATCATCACACCATTGCCTACTGTACATCTCACAACATTATCGAGGTCATTTTGCAGTTGCTCACAATCTTGTAACCTATTTATTACTCCGTACAGAGTAACATCATCTGCGAAAAGCCCTATCTCTTATTCCACTTTACACATATCATGCATATATATAAGAAAACATAAAGGTCCAATAATACTGCTTTGAGGAATTCCCCTCTTAATTTTTACAGGGACAGATAAAGCTTCACTTACTCTAACTCTCTGAGTTCTATTTTCCAGAAACAGAGCCACCCATTCAGTCACTCTTTTGTCAAGTCCAATTGCACTCATTTTTGCCAGTAGTCTCCCATGATCTACCCTATCAAATGCATTAGATAAGTCAATAGCAATACGGTTCAATTGACCTCCTGAATCCAGGATATCTGCAATATCTTGCTGAAATCCTACCAGTTGGGCTTCAGTGGAATAACCTTTCCTAAACCCAAACTGTTTATATTGAGTTTATATTGAGGAGAACCGTGTCCGAACTAGGATTACAGCGTGGGAAAAAATACATAAAGCGTGATATATCGGATATATTCCAGTGTGTCCCACTTCCGCAATCGCTGTTCATAGAATTAATACCACCGTGCATTTTGATTAAATAATTAAAGTTTGTATTCAGATGATAATATTAATAATATTAATATTCTCTTTCGTTTAGGATATTAGTTGATCGCATATTATACACCATGATCTTAACAATGGTATTACTGACTCAATAAAAATTCTTGACTCGTGCAAGGAAATTCACATTTTGTTTCTTCCTATTGAATGACTAATTATTCTCCAAATGATCCATACGTAAATACGTTGTCACTTATACGCATTTTTATTAAAGGTACAAACAAACAAGCATAGGTATATTTGCACATAGGCATCTCTATCTTCATCATGCTGGAATTCTGGAGGTTAAATCGTGGCAAATATTCGTTTATAGGACGGCGAATTGTAGTTTGTAATAACTTAGCAATGCACATGCGCAATAAATTACCAATTTATTTGCAATCATTTATGAGAAGGCTATGAAAACAACATATAGTGTACCCGTCACCTGAACGACTACCCTAAATGCTGATCAGTAGTGACTGATTGATCAAGCACAATGGCTTTTTTTATTTAAAGATTACTTACCAGCTTTTGTATTAAAGAGGAATAAATATGGAAATAGTTCTCCTCCAATTAGGCCTATATCACACACATTGGTTTTTGTTACTTAAAGATTATAATTATACTCATTATTAAGACATATAGTACATCTTTTAAATAAAGTAGGCTACATTTACGTGCATTAGATATCTTACCGGGTAATTTATCGCCTTCCCCTTTGCGATCTTCCTCCTTCTTCTCCTTGTGTTCTTCATCAGGTTCCTTTTCATCCTTCTCTGGTAGTTGTATTAAAATTTCTACAAAGAAAAAGGGAAGAAATACACACAGGTTACTTCTTCGCCCCTTAGAGTAAAGACAAGATGGAAGCGTAAAAATGACCACTACTTAATTACACTACAGTAGTGCATGGCCAAACGACATGAGCACATTGAGTACCTGTGCAATTTAAGCAGTGAATGTGCTTTGCAGCACCGCTGCTACCAGCTTGCCATTCTGCTAAGCTGGTATTTCAAGACTTGTGCAATGTGATTCAGTGCAGTAATTCGTGCGTTACCTTGGTTTTTCCAGATTTTTCACTCTCTGTTAACCTCAAATCCTAAACCTTTTTAGACAAATATTTCTCATGCTGTTGTCATTTTCAATCTCTACAGTTGAAGCTCTGTTATACCCTGAAAATTATAGGAAAGTGCAAGGAGAAATAGAGAATCTTTTCATTCGTAGCGGCAATTACTAATAGATGGGGAAAGGTTTTAAGTGTCTCTACGGGACTCAGCGGGGGACCCACTTCTACCACCGGAAGGGCAGTGTCCTAGACTGTGTGGCACTAGGTCGGGAAATCAACTGGTTGAAAACACCGATTCATCTCTTACGAACCCTCACATAATGTACTCTTAAACAGAAACTTGTTAATACAATATTTTATGGTCATTTAGTGAGCCTATGGATTCCTATTCAGTACATATTTCCTTATCCTGCAGGAAAGTTTACTTCAGGACGACAAAATTTTTAAAAAAATCCGCAGGATCTGTATATTTATGTAACACCAAGGTGCAAAACATGTAGGCCTACAAAAGGCGGTAACTATATGTGAGACATATTTGTTACCGTATTAAAAAAGCAAAACCAAGAAAGGACGTTAAAGTACGTTACGGAAGGACAAGAGACGTCGATTTCAGTTTGATTTTGTTCTATTTGATTTTGTAATATTTGTTCAGTTCTTTTGACTTGAAAAATTGTCTGAAGAACAAATAGAGGAACTTAAATTTGTTTGGTTATTGTTTAAAACATTATAATGTAATTTTGTGTGTAATTAGCATCTGGATTTAGGCAATAAGTTATGTGGCAGGGTATAGGTGCACGTGTCGGCGTTGTTAAGATGATTCTAGTGATTTCCTGTTGCATCAGAAAGGAAGTTTCTGGAAGTTCTAAAGATCTTTACCCATCAAAAATTCATTGACTAAAATAACGCTATCCTTGATTGGTGCACGTATGAGCAGGGGGTGCGCTCATTGTTTATCACTTGATTGCCCAATTTCTGGCTCCTGGTGACTTGGCCAGGGCCAAGATGGTGTCCGTCGTCTTTGATTCGTGTCGAGCGCAGGGAGTAGTCGTCTCCTAAGTCTGATGGGACCACCGGCCCACCGCGGTGAGCTCCATTTGTTTCATGTTTAGGATTTAAAACTTTAAATCTAAATTCTACTTTTAAATTCCTTTCTGCGTCTGATGTTGCTCGGGGTATACTCCATTCGCCAATTTTATGTTCGAATGACTAAGCCCTCGCAGCTAGTCACACCCGCTTCGATTTTTATGTATTACCCTTTTCTTTGATTGTATATACGGTGTAATCAATATGTAAATTTTAATTTCCTCCGGGATTGTCTCCAGTAACACTATTTCATCCTAACGTATTCCCCTTTAAGGTGTGCAACCTATTCGGTAGTTTTTTTGTAAAGGCAGATACTTGACCTCGCTCTAAGTTAGGAAAATTAATATTTAACACGCTTTCTTTTCCTTGCTAATATCTTAACCTGAACGTGGTGTTATGTTAACGCGTTAATTTAACGTTTTTGGTTGTAAATTGTGTGCTTATTTTCTTATATATAAATGTAAGTTGATATCGTCCGCAACTACCATAAGAAACTAACTTGCCATGACTTCAAATTATGACTGTTCAAAATGTCTGTACGTTGTTTTAAAGTCATTGGTGTGAAGCTGAAACATGTACTATTGACACAGTTGGTATCTTAAAATTTGTTTATTTGCTCTGTTCATTTCTTTGTATTCTATTATTGCCCTGTTTTGTGACGTTATTATCAATTTCTTTTTAAATTCAGTAAAAGTAGTATTCAAATGGGATCACCGTTGATTTCGCTTTCCCGGCAACGTACAACATTCACATGGACCTGATAATGTTCCCAACTGGTTCCCATTTCCATTCCTTTAGTTGTCATGTTGGCTAAACTCTTATTTATATATCTACGTTGTTTTCGGAGTGCTGACTTTATTTATTTATTTATTTATTTATTTATTTATTATTGACTTTAGCAATGGCGATGTTTGGGCTCATGGCCCTCTCTTACACTTGTCCACATACTTCATTTACAGGTGATACATATATAAAAGATATTGTACTATTTTATCATTAAATCAAAGATACGCTAAAAATTACAGTTATGGACAACATATAATTAAGAAAGAAAGCAGACTTCAACAAATAAAGTAGAATAAAATTCGAAGCAGAAGGATAATGAGGAAGAGACAAAGTCATAAATAAAAGTTAGATACAAACTGAAAAAATAAGCTATGCATAAACTGAACACAATAAGAAGTATAGTAAATGGGAATGAAAGTATGGCCATAAAAGTGTTCTGTGTACATGAGTAAGAATCTAAATATTATGTACACTAGACTATAATAATAATGATGATAATAATAATAATAATCATAATAATAATAATAATAATAATGATAATACTAATGATGATTTTGATGATGATAAAAAATAATAATAATCTTAATCACACAATCTATCACACGTCATCATGCACACGAAACAATAACACGAACAATCAGCGGATTTCAACAGGTACACTCCACATGCAGTCTTAAATTTCGATATTGAGTTAGAGTTCCTGACAGCAGCTGGGAGTGAATTCATAAGTCGTGACCCATCCACAACTAAGGATCTGTTATATATTGAATGGTGGTTGGCGGGAATAGAGAGGGAAATGCCAGATCTAGTGTTACAATTATGGAATGAGGATAATAAATGGAATTTTGAAGATACGTATTTGGGTAGACTTTCCTTCTGAGTTTGATATATCGACGTAAGTACGTGGAATTTCCGTAGCATCTCGGGTTTTAACCAGGATAAGTGTGTGTAGCTAGAGGTTATGTGATCATCGTAGCTTTAAGTGAAAAACAAATCGAGGGCCAGATTTCAATGCTCGTTGAAGTTTTCTAGTTTGTTCAAAGGTCGCATCAATGAGGATAATGTCGGAGTAGTCAGGTATTGGTAGTATAAAATTTTGGAGTACTTTTATCTTTACGTGTTGTGTGGCAAAATGTCCTTATGTCGTTTCAGAGGGTGTTGCATCGCGTAAATCCCTCTAAATTTGTTTCTTACGCGTGCAGACCAGTCAGGAGTTTCAGTCAGGGTCATACCTGTCCTTCGGCCATTGCTTGTCTGATGTCTTCAGTCACCTTGAGTAAGGCAGTCGCTGGGCTATGACACTTCTTGAAGCCAGATGGCAGCGTGTCAAGATGAGAGTGAGCCTGAAGGTATTCCAATATTTGCGCATGTACCAACCGTTCTAGGGCTTTAGAAAGAACGGGGAGAATCGAATAGGACGGTAATCGGATATGAGTTTCGAACCTGGGGTTTAGGAGGTTGAATTACATTGGCGTACTTACAAATTTTCGGTAATGAGCAGTTTTTGAGACAGTAATTAAAAATATGGGTGAGAATGTGTAGAAGAGCGCCAATAATATTACGTATGTAAGTAACAGGAAGTTCATCGACACCGCTTGCTTTGGATTTAATACAATACAATATTTTCTCAACTTCCTTAGTGCTGACGATACGAAAGGCGAGGCAGGGGTGATTTTGTGGGACGAGTGCTGGGACGTTATTTACGTGTGGTCTGTTAAGCGGATTACGCTGATCTCTCTCTTCCGTGAAATACTCATTATATCGTCGAGTGGAATGTCAGGTACCTGAAGCTGTCCATGTGTTTTTCCTCAGCCCATGGCTTGGAGTTGCCTCCAGGCACTATCCGTATTTAAGTTACTTATTGATTCACGAACATTATTAAGATTAGGGATGTTTGCTTAATTTATTCACAATTATTATATACTGTTCATAGTCATTTGGGCCATGAGTACGTTTGTAATGTCTGTAAACAGCATCACGTTGAGACATCGTATTTTTAACTACTGAGGTTAGACATGGTTTAGGTTTGCGGAATATACTGATCTGTCTCTTCGCTGCATGTTAGTTGTATAGATTGTGTATTAACGAATTAAATGTATTCATTCTTTCATCAATGTCTGTCAGTTTTAAAATGCTATTCCACAGAAGAATTAGGGCATAATATTTAATTCATGGATATCAATTTCATTAATATTCCTGCTGTAATATATCTAGGTTTATATTTTGGAACGCGAAGTGAGTACGCAAGAAGTAAAAGATCGTGCGAGGACACGGCCGGTACTGATAGTCGTCCGTGGTTTATCACTATCTGAGGGTTGATTCTTACAATTAATGTGTTTGAAATGTTGTTGGCAGTACGTACATAGTTAGTAGGGTCAGAGGGAAGGATAGTCCAGTCACACGAGGAAAACTAGTCTTCTAGAACCTTAGTATCGAATTTCTTCGTAATTAGATTTGTATTGAAGTCCGCTAATATAATGATATGTTGATAGGCTGGTAGCAAGTTAAGTAGGTGCGTTTCAAACTCGGTCAAGTGTGATACTTCAGGTGGTCGGTAAACCATTCCAGTACGTATTTTCTCTCCACAATCAACTACTTCAACCAACGTAAATTCCGTCCTCCGCAATTCACCGGTCGATGAGGTACAAATGACACGGCTCTTCAGGTCATCTCTCCAGTAAATAACAATAACTCCACCCCTCTTATTTGTATGATCATGGCGGTAGAGATTATAGCCGTCAAGGCGAACCATGTTGCTTGAAATTGATGGCGATAAACAGCTTTCACTAATACCTATCAAAAGGACGCTATTTTTGTTAAATATACTATAGCCCGAATTTCGTCAATGAGTGCGGGCGAACTTAGGCTGTTCATGTGACAACACTGGAGAGTATGAGGATATAGTATATGTTCTTATTTCTAAAGGTTACCGGCATCTCTGTTCTGTGAAGGAGTGAGGCTTGTGCTGTTCTTAGAGATGTCATTGGCATGAGGAAATATCCTAGCTACCTCACTAACGGGCACGCTTTCACTGAGACAAAAAACTCTTACGTATGTTTCCAGAAGAAATGCAATCATCGCTATCATCACTACTACTGATCTGCATTTAGGTTAGTCGCCCAAGTGGCAGATCTCCTATCTGTTGTTTTCCTAGCCTTTTCTTAAATGATTGCAGAGAAATTGGAAATTTATTGAACATCTCCCTTGGTAAGTTATTCCAATCCCTAACTCCCCTTCCTATAAACGAATATTTGCCCCAATTTGTCCTCTTGAATTCCAACTTTATCTTCATGTTGTGATCTTTCCTATTTTTAAAGACACCGTCCAAACTTATTCGTCTACTGATGTCCTCCCACGCCATCTCTCCACTGACAGCTCGGAACATACCACTTAGTCGAGCAGCTCGTCTCCTTTCTCCCAAGTCTTCTCAGCCCAAACTTTGTAACATTTTTGTAACGCTACTCTTTTGTCGGAAGTCGTCCTGAACAATTCGAGCTGCTTTTCTTTGGATTTTTTCCAGTTCCTGAATCAAGTAATCCTGGTAACGGTCCCATACACTTGAACCATACACAAGTTGAGGTCTCACCAGAGACAAATATGCTCTCACCTTTTCATCCGTACTACAACCCCTAAATACTCTCATAACCAAGTGCAGAGAACATATTTATGTGATTACCCCAATCAAATCTTTCCTTATATTTATACCTAGGTATTTACTATGATCCCCAAAGGGAACTTTCATCCCATCAACACAGTAATTAAAACTGAGGGGACTTTTCCTATTTGTGAAACTCACAATCTTACTTTTACCCCGTTTATCATCACACCATTGCCTACTGTACATCTCACAACATTATCGAGGTCATTTTGCAGTTGCTCACAATCTTGTAACCTATTTATTACTCCGTACAGAGTAACATCATCTGCGAAAAGCCCTATCTCTTATTCCACTTTACACATATCATGCATATATATAAGAAAACATAAAGGTCCAATAATACTGCTTTGAGGAATTCCCCTCTTAATTTTTACAGGGACAGATAAAGCTTCACTTACTCTAACTCTCTGAGTTCTATTTTCCAGAAACAGAGCCACCCATTCAGTCCCTCTTTTGTCAAGTCCAATTGCACTCATTTTTGCCAGTAGTCTCCCATGATCTACCCTATCAAATGCATTAGATAAGTCAATAGCAATACAGTTCAATTGACCTCCTGAATCCAGGATATCTGCAATATCTTGCTGAAATCCTACCAGTTGGGCTTCAGTGGAATAACCTTTCCTAAACCCAAACTGTTTATATTGAGTTTATATTGAGGAGAACCGTGTCCGAACTAGGATTACAGCGTGGGAAAAAAGACATAAAGCGTGATATATCGGATATATTCCAGTGTGTCCCACTTCCACAATCGCTGTTCATAGAATTAATACCACCGTGCATTTTGATTAAATAATTAAAGTTTGTATTCAGATGATAATATTAATAATATTAATATTCTCTTTCGTTTAGGATATTAGTTGATCGCATATTATACACCATGATCTTAACAATGGTATTACTAACTCAATAAAAATTCTTGACTCGTGCAAGGAAATTCACATTTTGTTTCTTCCTATTGAATGACTAATTATTCTCCAAATGATCCATAAGTAAATACGTTGTCACTTATACGCATTTTTATTAAAGGTACAAACAAACAAGCATAGGTATATTTGCACATAGGCATCTCTATCTTCATCATGCTGGAATTCTGGAGGTTAAATCGTGGCAAATATTCGTTTATAGGACGGCGAATTGTAGTTTGTAATAACTTAGCAATGCACATGCGCAATAAATTACCAATTTATTTGCAATCATTTATGAGAAGGCTATGAAAACAACAGATAGTGTACCCGTCACCTGAACGACTACCCTAAATGCTGATCAGTAGTGACTGATTGATCAAGCACAATGGCTTTTTTTATTTAAAGATTACTTACCAGCTTTTCTATTAAAGAGGAATAAATATGGAAATAGTTCTCCTCCAATTAGGCCTATATCACACACATTGGTTTTTGTTACTTAAAGATTATAATTATACTCATTATTAAGACATATAGTACATCTTTTAAATAAAGTAGGCTACATTTACGTGCATTAGATACCTTACCGGGTAATTTATCGCCTTCCCCTTTGCGATCTTCCTCCTTCTTCTCCTTGTGTTCTTCATCAGGTTCCTTTTCATCCTTCTCTGGTAGTTGTATTAAAATTTCTACAAAGAAAAAGGGAAGAAATACACACAGGTTACTTCTTCGCCCCTTAGAG
This sequence comes from Anabrus simplex, assembly GCF_040414725.1. Classification (NCBI taxonomy): domain Eukaryota; kingdom Metazoa; phylum Arthropoda; class Insecta; order Orthoptera; family Tettigoniidae; genus Anabrus; species Anabrus simplex. The sequence continues at coordinate 882,088,676 of NC_090266.1, forward strand.
TAAAGACAAGATGGAAGCGCAAAAATGACCACTACTTAATTACACTACAGTAGCGCATGGCCAAACGACATGAGCACATTGAGTACCTGTGCAATTTAAGCAGTGAATGTGCTTTGCAGCACCGCTGCTACCAGCTTGCCATTCTGCTAAGCTGGTATTTCAAGACTTGTGCAATGTGATTCAGTGCAGTAATTCGTGCGTTACCTTGGTTTTTCCAGATTTTTCACTCTCTGTTAACCTCAAATCCTAAACCTTTTTTGACAAATATTTCTCATGCTGTTGTCATTTTCAATCTCTACAGTTGAAGCTCTGTTATACCCTGAAAATTATAGGAAAGTGCAAGGAGAAATAGAGAATCTTTTCATTCGTAGCGGCAATTACTAATAGATGGGGAAAGGTTTTAAGTGTCTCTACGGGACTCAGCGGGGGACCCACTTCTACCACCGGAAGGGCAGTGTCCTAGACTGTGTGGCACTAGGTCGGGAAATCAACTGGTTGAAAACACCGATTCATCTCTTACGAACCCTCACATAATGTACTCTTAAACAGAAACTTGTTAATACAATATTTTATGGTCATTTAGTGAGCCTATGGATTCCTATTCAGTACATATTTCCTTATCCTGCAGGAAAGTTTACTTCAGGACGACAAAATTTTAAAAAAATCCGCAGGATCTGTATATTTATGTAACACCAAGGTGCAAAACATGTAGGCCTACAAAAGGCGGTAACTATATGTGAGACATATTTGTTACCGTATTAAAAAAGCAAACTCAAGAAAGGACGTTAAAGTACGTTACGGAAGGACAAGAGACGTCGATTTCAGTTTGATTTTGTTCTATTTGATTTTGTAATATTTGTTCAGTTCTTTTGACTTGAAAAATTGTCTGAAGAACAAATAGAGGAACTTAAATTTGTTTGGTTATTGTTTAAAACATTATAATGTACTTTTGTGTGTAATTAGCATCTGGATTTAGGCAATAAGTTATGTGGCAGGGTATAGGTGCACGTGTCGGCGTTGTTAAGATGATTCTAGTGATTTCCTGTTGCATCAGAAAGGAAGTTTCTGGAAGTTATAAAGATCTTTACCCATCAAAAATTCATTGGCTAAAATAACGCTATTCTTGATTGGTGCACGTATGATCAGGGGGTGCGCTCATTGTTTATCACTTGATTGCCCAATTTCTGGCTCCTGGTGACTTGGCCAGGGCCAAGATGGTGTCCGTCGCCTTTGATTCGTGTCGAGCGCAGGGAGTAGTCGTCTCCTAAGTCTGATGGGACCACCGGCCCACCGCGGTGAGCTCCATTTGTTTCATGTTTAGGATTTAAAACTTTAAATCTAAATTCTACTTTTAAATTCCTTTCTGCGTCTGATGTTGCTCGGGGTATACTCCATTCGCCAATTTTATGTTCGAATGACTAAGCCCTCGCAGCTAGTCACACCCGCTTCGATTTTTATGTATTACCCTTTTCTTTGATTGTATATACGGTGTAATCAATATGTAAATTTTAATTTCCTCTGGGATTGTCTCCAGTAACACTATTTCATCCTAACGTATTCCCCTTTAAGGTGTGCAACCTATTCGGTAGTTTTTTTGTAAAGGCAGATACTTGACCTCGCTCTAAGTTAGGAAAATTAATATTTAAAACGCTTTCTTTTCCTTGCTAATATCTTAACCTGAACGTGGTGTTATGTTAACGCGTTAATTTAACGTTTTTGGTTGTAAATTGTGTGCTTATTTTCTTATATATAAATGTAAGTTGATATCGTCCGCAACTACCATAAGAAACTAACTTGCCATGACTTCAAATTATGACTGTTCAAAATGTCTGTACGTTGTTTTAAAGTCATTGGTGTGAAGCTGAAACATGTACTATTGACACAATTGGTATCTTAAAATTTGTTTATTTGCTGTGTTCATTTCTTTGTATTCTATTATTGCCCTGTTTTGTGACGTTATTATCAATTTCTTTTTAAATTCAGTAAAAGTAGTATTCAAATGGGATCACCGTTGATTTCGCTTTCCCGGCAACGTACAACATTCACATGGACCTGGTAATATTCCCAACAGGTTCCCATTTCCATTCCTTTAGTTGTCATGTTGGCTAAACTCTTATTTATATATCTACGTTGTTTTCGGAGTGCTGACTTTATTTATTTATTTATTTATTATTGACTTTAGCAATGGCGATGTTTGGGCTCATGGCCCTCTCTTACACTTGTCCACATACTTCATTTACAGGTGATACATATATAAAAGATATTGTACTATTTTATCATTAAATTAAAGATAAGCTAAAAATTACAGTTATGGACAACATATAATTAAGAAAGAAAGCAGACTTCAACAAATAAAATAGAACAAAATTCGAAGCAGAAGGATAATGAGGAAGAGACAAAGTCATAAATAAAAGTTAGATACAAACTGAAAAAATAAGCTATGCATAAACAGAACACAATAAGAAATATAGTAAATGGGAATGAAAGTATGGCCATAAAAGTGTTCTGTGTACGTGAGTAAGAATCTAAATATTATGTACACTACACTATAATAATAATAATAATAATAATAATAATAATAATAATGATAATACTAATGATGATTTTGATGATGATAAAAAATAATAATAATCTTAATCACACAATATATCATACGTCATCATGCACACGAAACAATCACACGAACAATCAGCGGATTTCAACAGGTACACTCTACATGCAGTCTTAAATTTCGATATTGAGTTAGAGTTCCTGACAGCAGCTGGGAGTGAATTCATAAGTCGTGACCCATCCACAACGAAGGATCTGTTATATATTGAATGGTGGTTGGCGGGAATAGAGAGGGAAATGCCAGATCTAGTGTTACAATTATGGAATGAGGATAATAAATGGAATTTTGAAGATACGTATTTGGGTAGACTTTCCTTCTGAGTTTGATATATCGACGTAAGTACGTGGAATTTCCGTAGCATCTCGGGTTTTAACCAGGATAAGTGTGTGTAGCTAGAGGTTATGTGATCATCGTAGCTTTAAGTGAAAAACAAATCGAGGGCCAGATTTCAATGCTCGTTGAAGTTTTCTAGTTTGTTCAAGGGTCGCATCAATGAGGATAATGTCGGAGTAGTAAGGTATTGGTAGTATAAAATTTTGGAGTACTTTTATCTTTACGTGTTGTGTGGCAAAATGTCCTTATGTCGTTTCAGAGGGTGTTGCATCGCGTAAATCCCTCTAAATTTGTTTCTCACGCGTGCAGACCAGTCAGCAGTTTCAGTCAGGGTCATACCTGTCCTTCGTCCATTGCTTGTCTGATGTCTTCAGTCACCTTGAGTAAGGCAGTCGCTGGGCTATGACACTTCTTGAAGCCAGGTGGCAGCGTGTCAAGATGAGAGTGAGCCTGAAGGTATTCCAATATTTGCGCATGTACCAACCGTTCTAGGGCTTTAGAAAGAACAGGGAGAATCGAATAGGACGGTAATCGGATATGAGTTTCGAACCTGGGGTTTAGGAGGTTGAATTACATTGGCGTACTTACAAATTTTCGGTAATGAGCAGTTTTTGAGACAGTAATTAAAAATATGGGTGAGAATGTGTAGAAGAGCGCCAATAATATTACGTATGTAAGTAACAGGAAGTTCATCGACACCGCTTGCTTTGGATTTAATACAATACAATATTTTCTTAACTTCCTTAGTGCTGACGATACGAAAGGCGAGGCAGGGGTGATTTTGTGGGACGAGTGCTGGGACGTCATTTACGTGTGGTCTGTTAAGCGGATTACGCTGATCTGTCTCTTCCGTGAAATACTCATGATATCGTCGAGTGGAATGTCAGGTACTTGAAGCTGTCCATGTGTTTTTCCTCAGCCCATGGCTTGGAGTTGCCTCCAGGCACTATCCGTATTTAAGTTACTTATTGATTCACGAACATTATTAAGATTAGGGATGTTTGCTTAGTTTTATTCACAATTATTATATACTGTTCATAGTCATTTGGGCCATGAGTACGTTTGTAATGTCTGTAAACAGCATCACGTTGAGACATCGTATTTTTAACTACTGAGGTTAGACATGGTTTAGGTTTGCGGAATATACTGATCTGTCTCTTCGCTGAATGTTAGTTGTATAGATTGTGTATTAACGAATTAAATGTATTCATTCTTTCATCAATGTCTGTCAGTTTTAAAATGCTATTCCACAGAAGAATGAGGGCATAATATTTAATTCATGGATATCAATTTCATTAATATTCCTGCTGTAATATATCTAGGTTTATATTTTGGAACGCGAAGTGAGTACGCAAGAAGTAAAAACTCGTGCGAGGACACGGCCGGTACTGATAGTCGTCCGTGGTTTATCACTATCTGAGGGTTGATTCTTACAATTAATGTGTTTGAAATGTTGTTGGCAGTACGTACATAGTTAGTAGGGTCAGAGGGAAGGATAGTCCAGTCACACGAGGAAAACAAGTCTTCTAGTACCTTAGTATCGAATTTCTTCGTAATTAGATTTGTATTGAAGTCCGCTAATATAATGATATGTTGATAGGCTGGTAGCAAGTTAAGTAGGTGCGTTTCAAACTCGGTCAAGTGTGATACTTCAGGTGGTCGGTAAACCATTCCAGTACGTATTTTCTCTCCACAATCAACTACTTCAACCAACGTAAATTCCGTCCTCCGCAATTCACCGGTCGATGAGGTACAAATGACAGGGCTCTTCAGGTCATCTCTCCAGTAAATAACAATAACTCCACCCCTCTTATTTGTATGATCATGGCGGTAGAGATTATAGCCGTCAAGGCGAACCATGTTGCTTGAAATTGATGGCGATAAACAGCTTTCACTAATACCTATCAAAAGGACGCTATTTTTGTTAAATATACTATAGCCCGAATTTCGTCAATGAGTGCGGGCGAACTTAGGCTGTTCATGTGACAACACTGGAGAGTATGAGGATATAGTGTATGTTCTTATTTCTAAAGGTTACCGGCATCTCTGTTCTGTGAAGAAGTGAGGCTTGTGCTGTTCTTAGAGATGTCATTGGCATGAGGAAATATCCTAGCTACCTCACTAACGGGCACGCTTTCACTGAGACAAAAAACTCTTACGTATGTTTCCAGAAGAAATGCAATCATCGCTATCATCACTACTACTGATCTGCATTTAGGTTAGTCGCCCAAGTGGCAGATCTCCTATCTGTTGTTTTCCTAGCCTTTTCTTAAATGATTGCAGAGAAATTGGAAATTTATTGAACATCTCCCTTGGTAAGTTATTCCAATCCCTAACTCCCCTTCCTATAAACGAATATTTGCCCCAATTTGTCCTCTTGAATTCCAACTTTATCTTCATGTTGTGATCTTTCCTATTTTTAAAGACACCGACCAAACTTATTCGTCTACTGATGTCCTCCCACGCCATCTCTCCACTGACAGCTCGGAACATACCACTTAGTCGAGCAGCTCGTCTCCTTTCTCCCAAGTCTTCTCAGCCCAAACTTTGTAACATTTTTGTAACGCTACTCTTTTGTCGGAAGTCGTCCTGAACAATTCGAGCTGCTTTTCTTTGGATTTTTTCCAGTTCCTGAATCAAGTAATCCTGGTAACGGTCCCATACACTTGAACCATACACAAGTTGAGGTCTCACCAGAGACAAATATGCTCTCACCTTTTCATCCGTACTACAACCCCTAAATACTCTCATAACCAAGTGCAGAGATCATATTTATGTGATTACCCCAATCAAATCTTTCCTTATATTTATACCTAGGTATTTACTATGATCCCCAAAGGGAACTTTCATCCCATCAACACAGTAATTAAAACTGAGGGGACTTTTCCTACTTGTGAAACTCACAATCTTACTTTTACCCCGTTTATCATCACACCATTGCCTACTGTACATCTCACAACATTATCGAGGTCATTTTGCAGTTGCTCACAATCTTGTAACCTATTTATTACTCCGTACAGTGTAACATCATCTGCGAAAAGCCCTATCTCTTATTCCACTTTACACATATCATGCATATATATAAGAAAACATAAAGGTCCAATAATACTGCTTTGAGGAATTCCCCTCTTAATTTTTACAGGGACAGATAAAGCTTCACTTACTCTAACTCTCTGAGTTCTATTTTCCAGAAACAGAGCCACCCATTCAGTCCCTCTTTTGTCAAGTCCAATTGCACTCATTTTTGCCAGTAGTCTCCCATGATCTACCCTATCAAATGCATTAGATAAGTCAATAGCAATACGGTTCAATTGACCTCCTGAATCCAGGATATCTGCAATATCTTGCTGAAATCCTACCAGTTGGGCTTCAGTGGAATAACCTTTCCTAAACCCAAACTGTTTATATTGAGTTTATATTGAGCAGAACCGTGTCCGAACTAGGATTACAGCGTGGGAAAAAGACATAAAGCGTGATATATCGGATATATTCCAGTGTGTCCCACTTCCACAATCGCTGTTCATAGAACTAATACCACCGTGCATTTTGATTAAATAATTAAAGTTTGTATTCAGATGATAATATTAATAATATTAATATTCTCTTTCGTTTAGGATATTAGTTGATCGCATATTATACACCATGCTCTTAACAATGGTATTACTGACTCAATAAAAATTCTTGACTCGTGCAAGGAAATTCACATTTTGTTTCTTCCTATTGAATGACTAATTATTCTGAAAATGATCCATACGTAAATACGTTGTCACTTATACGCATTTTTATTAAAGGTACAAACAAACAAGCATAGGTATATTTGCACATAGGCATCTCTATCTTCATCATGCTGGAATTCTGGAGGTTAAATCGTGGCAAATATTCGTTTATAGGACGGCGAATTGTAGTTTGTAATAACTTAGCAAGGCACATGCGCAATAAATTACCAATTTATTTGCAATCATTTATGAGAAGGCTATGAAAACAACAGATAGTGTACCCGTCACCTGAACGACTACCCTAAATGCTGATCAGTAGTGACTGATTGATCAAGCACAATGGCTTTTTTTATTTAAAGATTACTTACCAGCTTTTCTATTAAAGAGGAATAAATATGGAAATAGTTCTCCTCCAATTAGGCCAGTATCACACACATTGGTTTTTGTTACTTAAAGATTATAATTATACTCATTATTAGGACATATAGTACATCTTTTAAATAAAGTAGGCTACATTTACGTGCATTAGATATCTTACCGGGTAATTTATCGCCTTCCCCTTTGCGATCTTCCTCCTTCTTCTCCTTGTGTTCTTCATCAGGTTCCTTTTCATCCTTCTCTGGTAGTTGTATTAAAATTTCTACAAAGAAAAAGGGAAGAAATACACACAGGTTACTTCTTCGCCCCTTAGAGTAAAGACAAGATGGAAGCGCAAAAATGACCACTACTTAATTACACTACAGTAGCGCATGGCCAAACGACATGAGCACATTGAGTACCTGTGCAATTTAAGCAGTGAATGTGCTTTGCAGCACCGCTGCTACCAGCTTGCCATTCTGCTAAGCTGGTATTTCAAGACTTGTGCAATGTGATTCAGTGCAGTAATTCGTGCGTTACCTTGGTTTTTCCAGATTTTTCACTCTCTGTTAACCTCAAATCCTAAACCTTTTTAGACAAATATTTCTCATGCTGTTGTCATTTTCAATCTCTACAGTTGAAGCTCTGTTATACCCTGAAAATTATAGGAAAGTGCAAGGAGAAATAGAGAATCTTTTCATTCGTAGCGGCAATTACTAATAGATGGGGAAAGGTTTTAAGTGTCTCTACGGGACTCAGCGGGGGACCCACTTCTACCACCGGAAGGGCAGTGTCCTAGACTGTGTGGCACTAGGTCGGGAAATCAACTGGTTGAAAACACCGATTCATCTCTTACGAACCCTCACATAATGTACTCTTAAACAGAAACTTGTTAATACAATATTTTACGGTCATTTAGTGACCCTATGGATTCCTATTCAGTACATATTTCCTTATCCTGCAGGAAAGTTTACTTCAGGACGACAAAATTTTAAAAAAATCCGCAGGACCTGTATATTTATGTAACACCAATGTGCAAAACATGTAGGCCTACAAAAGGCGGTAACTATATGTGAGACATATTTGTTACCGTATTAAAAAAGCAAACTCAAGAAAGGACGTTAAAGTACGTTACGGAAGGACAAGAGACGTCGATTTCAGTTTGATTTTGTTCTATTTGATTTTGTAATATTTGTTCAGTTCTTTTGACTTGAAAAATTGTCTGAAGAACAAATAGAGGAACTTAAATTTGTTTGGTTATTGTTTAAAACATTATAATGTACTTTTGTGTGTAATTAGCATCTGGATTTAGGCAATAAGTTATGTGGCAGGGTATAGGTGCACGTGTCGGCGTTGTTAAGATGATTCTAGTGATTTCCTGTTGCATCAGAAAGGAAGTTTCTGGAAGTTCTAAAGATCTTTACCCATCAAAAATTCATTGGCTAAAATAACGCTATTCTTGATTGGTGCACGTATGAGCAGGGGGTGCGCTCATTGTTTATCACTTGATTGCCCAATTTCTGGCTCCTGGTGACTTGGCCAGGGCCAAGATGGTGTCCGTCGCCTTTGATTCGTGTCGAGCGCAGGGAGTAGTCGTCTCCTAAGTCTGATGGGACCACCGGCCCACCGCGGTGAGCTCCATTTGTTTCATGTTTAGGATTTAAAACTTTAAATCTAAATTCTACTTTTAAATTCCTTTCTGCGTCTGATGTTGCTCGGGGTATACTCCATTCGCCAATTTTATGTTCGAATGACTAAGCCCTCGCAGCTAGTCACACCCGCTTCGATTTTTAGGTATTACCCTTTTCTTTGATTGTATATACGGTGTAATCAATATGTAAATATTTAATTTCCTCCGGGATTGTCTCCAGTAACACTATTTCATCCTAACGTATTCCCCTTTAAGGTGTGCAACCTATTCGGTAGTTTTTTTGTAAAGGCAGATACTTGACCTCGCTCTAAGTTAGGAAAATTAATATTTAACACGCTTTCTTTTCCTTGCTAATATCTTAACCTGAACGTGGTGTTATGTTAACGCGTTAATTTAACGTTTTTGGTTGTAAATTGTGTGCTTATTTTCTTATATATAAATGTAAGTTGATATCGTCCGCAACTACCATAAGAAACTAACTTGCCATGACTTCAAATTATGACTGTTCAAAATGTCTGTACGTTGTTTTAAAGTCATTGGTGTGAAGCTGAAACATGTACTATTGACACAATTGGTATCTTAAAATTTGTTTATTTGCTGTGTTCATTTCTTTGTATTCTATTATTGCCCTGTTTTGTGACGTTATTATCAATTTCTTTTTAAATTCAGTAAAAGTAGTATTCAAATGGGATCACCGTTGATTTCGCTTTCCCGGCAACGTACAACATTCACATGGACCTGGTAATGTTCCCAACTGGTTCCCATTTCCATTCTTTTAGTTGTCATGTTGGCTAAACTCTTATTTATATATCTACGTTGTTTTCGGAGTGCTGACTTTATTTATTTATTTATTTATTATTGACTTTAGCAATGGCGATGTTTGGGCTCATGGCCCTCTCTTACACTTGTCCACATACTTCATTTACAGGTGATACATATATAAAAGATATTGTACTATTTTATCATTAAATCAAAGATAAGCTAAAAATTACAGTTATGGACAACATATAATTAAGAAAGAAAGCAGACTTCAACAAATAAAATAGAATAAAATTCGAAACAGAAGGATAATGAGGAAGAGACAAAGTCATAAATAAAAGTTAGATACAAACTGAAAAAATAAGCTATGCATAAACAGAACACAATAAGAAGTATAGTAAATGGGAATGAAAGTATGGCCATAAAAGTGTTCTGTGTACATGAGTAAGAATCTAAATATTATGTACACTACACTATAATAATAATATTAATAATAATAATGATAATACTAATGATGATTTTGATGATGATAAAAAATAATAATAATCTTAATCACACAATCTATCACACGTCATCATGCACACGAAACAATCACACGAACAATCAGCGGATTTCAACAGGTACACTCTACATGCAGTCTTAAATTTCGATATTGAGTTAGAGTTCCTGACAGCAGCTGGGAGTGAATTCATAAGTCGTGACCCATCCACAACGAAGGATCTGTTATATATTCAATGGTGGTTGGCGGGAATAGAGAGGGAAATGCCAGATCTAGTGTTACAATTATGGAATGAGAATAATAAATGGAATTTTGAAGATACGTATTTGGGTAGACTTTCCTTCTGAGTTTGATATATCAACGTAAGTACGTGGAATTTCCGTAGCATCTCGGGTTTTAACCAGGATAAGTGTGTGTAGCTAGAGGTTATGTGATCATCGTAGCTTTAAGTGAAAAACAAATCGAGGGCCAGATTTCAATGCTCGTTGAAGTTTTCTAGTTTGTTCAAGGGTCGCATCAATGAGGATAATGTCGGAGTAGTCAGGTATTGGTAGTATAAAATTTTGGAGTACTTTTATCTTTACGTGTTGTGTGGCAAAATGTCCTTATGTCGTTTCAGAGGGTGTTGCATCGCGTAAATCCCTCTAAATTTGTTTCTTACGCGTGCAGACCAGTCAGGAGTTTCAGTCAGGGTCATACCTGTCCTTCGGCCATTGCTTGTCTGATGTCTTCAGTCACCTTGAGTAAGGCAGTCGCTGGGCTATGACACTTCTTGAAGCCAGATGGCAGCGTGTCAAGATGAGAGTGAGCCTGAAGGTATTCCAATATTTGCGCATGTACCAACCGTTCTAGGGCTTTAGAAAGAACAGGGAGAATCGAATAGGACGGTAATCGGATATGAGTTTCGAACCTGGGGTTTAGGAGGTTGAATTACATTGGCGTACTTACAAATTTTCGGTAATGAGCAGTTTTTGAGACAGTAATTAAAAATATGGGTGAGAATGTGTAGAAGAGCGCCAATAATATTACGTATGTAAGTAACAGGAAGTTCATCGACACCGCTTGCTTTGGATTTAATACAATACAATATTTTCTTAACTTCCTTAGTGCTGACGATACGAAAGGCGAGGCAGGGGTGATTTTGTGGGACGAGTGCTGGGACGTTATTTACGTGTGGTCTGTTAAGCGGATTACGCTGATCTCTCTCTTCCGTGAAATACTCATTATATCGTCGAGTGGAATGTCAGGTACCTGAAGCTGTCCATGTGTTTTTCCTCAGCCCATGGCTTGGAGTTGCCTCCAGGCACTATCCGTATTTAAGTTACTTATTGATTCACGAACATTATTAAGATTAGGGATGTTTGCTTAGTTTTATTCACAATTATTATATACTGTTCATAGTCATTTGGGCCATGAGTACGTTTGTAATGTCTGTAAACAGCATCACGTTGAGACATCATATTTTTAACTACTGAGGTTAGACATGGTTTAGGTTTGCGGAATATACTGATCTGTCTCTTCGCTGCATGTTAGTTGTATAGATTGTGTATTAACGAATTAAATGTATTCATTCTTTCATCAATGTCTGTCAGTTTTAAAATGCTATTCCACAGAAGAATGAGGGCATAATATTTAATTCATAGATATCAATTTCATTAATATTCCTGCTGTAATATATCTAGGTTTATATTTTGGAACGCGAAGTGAGTACGCAAGAAGTAAAAGATCGTGCGAGGACACGGCCGGTACTGATAGTCGTCCGTGGTTTATCACTATCTGAGGGTTGATTCTTACAATTAATGTGTTTGAAATGTTGTTGGCAGTACGTACATAGTTAGTAGGGTCAGAGGGAAGGATAGTCCAGTCACACGAGGAAAACAAGTCTTCTAGTACCTTAGTATCGAATTTCTTCGTAATTAGATTTGTATTGAAGTCCGCTAATATAATGATATGTTGATAGGCTGGTAGCAAGTTAAGTAGGTGCGTTTCAAACTCGGTCAAGTGTGATACTTCAGGTGGTCGGTAAACCATTCCAGTACGTATTTTCTCTCCACAATCAACTACTTCAACCAACGTAAATTCCGTCCTCCGCAATTCACCGGTCGATGATGTATAAACGACACGGCTCTTCAGGTCATCTCTCCAGTAAATAACAATAACTCCACCCCTCTTATTTGTATGATCATGTCGGTAGAGATTATAGCCGTCAAGGCGAACCATGTTGCTTGAAATTGATGGCGATAAACAGCTTTCACTAATACCTATCAAAAGGACGCTATTTTTGTTAAATATACTATAGCCCGAATTTCGTCAATGAGTGCGGGCGAACTTAGGCTGTTCATGTGACAACACTGGAGAGTATGAGGATATAGTGTATGTTCTTATTTCTAAAGGTTACCGGCATCTCTGTTCTGTGAAGGAGTGAGGCTTGTGCTGTTCTTAGAGATGTCATTGGCATGAGGAAATATCCTAGCTACCTCACTAACGGGCACGCTTTCACTGAGAGAAAATACTCTTACGTATGTTTCCAGAAGAAAAGCAATCATCGCTATCATCACTACTACTGATCTGCATTTAGGTTAGTCGCCCAAGTGGCAGATCTCCTATCTGTTGTTTTCCTAGCCTTTTCTTAAATGATTGCAGAGAAATTGGAAATTTATTGAACATCTCCCTTGGTAAGTTATTCCAATCCCTAACTCCCCTTCCTATAAACGAATATTTGCCCCAATTTGTCCTCTTGAATTCCAACTTTATCTTCATGTTGTGATCTTTCCTATTTTTAAAGACACCGTCCAAACTTATTCGTCTACTGATGTCCTCCCACGCCATCTCTCCACTGACAGCTCGGAACATACCACTTAGTCGAGCAGCTCGTCTCCTTTCTCCCAAGTCTTCTCAGCCCAAACTTTGTAACATTTTTGTAACGCTACTCTTTTGTCGGAAGTCGTCCTGAACAATTCGAGCTGCTTTTCTTTGGATTTTTTCCAGTTCCTGAATCAAGTAATCCTGGTAACGGTCCCATACACTTGAACCATACACAAGTTGAGGTCTCACCAGAGACAAATATGCTCTCACCTTTTCATCCGTACTACAACCCCTAAATACTCTCATAACCAAGTGCAGAGATCATATTTATGTGATTACCCCAATCAAATCTTTCCTTATATTTGTACCTAGGTATTTACTATGATCCCCAAAGGGAACTTTCATCCCATCAACACAGTAATTAAAACTGAGGGGACTTTTCCTATTTGTGAAACTCACAATCTTATTTTTACCCCGTTTATCATCACACCATTGCCTACTGTACATCTCACAACATTATCGAGGTCATTTTGCAGTTGCTCACAATCTTGTAACCTATTTATTACTCCGTACAGAGTAACATCATCTGCGAAAAGCCCTATCTCTTATTCCACTTTACACATATCATGCATATATATAAGAAAACATAAAGGTCCAATAATACTGCTTTGAGGAATTCCCCTCTTAATTTTTACAGGGACAGATAAATCTTCACTTACTCTAACTCTCTGAGTTCTATTTTCCAGAAACAGAGCCACCCATTCAGTCCCTCTTTTGTCAAGTCCAATTGCACTCATTTTTGCCAGTAGTCTCCCATGATCTACCCTATCAAATGCATTAGATAAGTCAATAGCAATACGGTTCAATTGACCTCCTGAATCCAGGATATCTGCAATATCTTGCTGAAATCCTACCAGTTGGGCTTCAGTGGAATAACCTTTCCTAAACCCAAACTGTTTATATTGAGTTTATATTGAGCAGAACCGTGTCCGAACTAGGATTACAGCGTGGGAAAAAAGACATAAAGCGTGATATATCGGATATATTCCAGTGTGTCCCACTTCCACAATCGCTGTTCATAGAACTAATACCACCGTGCATTTTGATTAAATAATTAAAGTTTGTATTCAGATGATAATATTAATAATATTAATATTCTCTTTCGTTTAGGATATTAGTTGATCGCATATTATACACCATGCTCTTAACAATGGTATTACTGACTCAATAAAAATTCTTGACTCGTGCAAGGAAATTCACATTTTGTTTCTTCCTATTGAATGACTAATTATTCTCCAAATGATCCATACGTAAATACGTTGTCACTTATACGCATTTTTATTAAAGGTACAAACAAACAAGCATAGGTATATTTGCACATAGGCATCTCTATCTTCATCATGCTGGAATTCTGGAGGTTAAATCGTGGCAAATATTCGTTTATAGGACGGCGAATTGTAGTTTGTAATAACTTAGCAATGCACATGCGCAATAAATTACCAATTTATTTGCAATCATTTATGAGAAGGCTATGAAAACAACAGATAGTGTACCCGTCAACTGAACGACTATCCTAAATGCTGATCAGTAGTGACTGATTGATCAAGCACAATGGCTTTTTTTATTTAAAGATTACTTACCAGCTCTTCTATTAAAGAGGAATAAAGATGGAAATAGTTCTCCTCCAATTAGGCCTATATCACACACATTGGTTTTTGTTACTTAAAGATTATAATTATACTCATTATTAAGACATATAGTACATCTTTTAAATAAAGTAGGCTACATTTACGTGCATTAGATATCTTACCGGGTAATTTATCGCCTTCCCCTTTGCGATCTTCCTCCTTCTTCTCCTTGTGTTCTTCATCAGGTTCCTTTTCATCCTTCTCTAGTAGTTGTATTAAAATTTCTACAAAGAAAAAGGGGAAAAAAAACACACAGGTTACTTCTTCGCCCCTTAGAGTAAAGACAAGATGGAAGCGCAAAAATGACCACTACTTAATTACACTACAGTAGCGCATGGCCAAACGACATGAGCACATTGAGTACCTGTGCAATTTAAGCAGTGAATGTGCTTTGCAGCACCGCTGCTACCAGCTTGCCATTCTGCTAAGCTGGTATTTCAAGACTTGTGCAATGTTATTCAGTGCAGTAATTCGTGCGTTACCTTGGTTTTTCCAGATTTTTCACTCTCTGTTAACCTCAAATCCTAAACCTTTTTTGACAAATATTTCTCATGCTGTTGTCATTTTCAATCTCTACAGTTGAAGCTCTGTTATACCCTGAAAATTATAGGAAAGTGCAAGGAGAACTAGAGAATCTTTTCATTCGTAGCGGCAATTACTAATAGTTGGGGAAAGGTTTTAAGTGTCTCTACGGGACTCAGCGGGGGACCCACTTCTACCACCGGAAGGGCAGTGTCCTAGACTGTGTGGCACTAGGTCGGGAAATCAACTGGTTGAAAACACCGATTCATCTCTTACGAACCCTCACATAATGTACTCTTAAACAGAAACTTGTTAATACAATATTTTACGGTCATTTAGTGACCCTATGGATTCCTATTCAGTACATATTTCCTTATCCTGCAGGAAAGTTTACTTCAGGACGACAAAATTTTTAAAAAAATCCGCAGGATCTGTATATTTATGTAACACCAAGGTGCAAAACATGTAGGCCTACAAAAGGCGGTAACTATATGTGAGACATATTTGTTACCGTATTAAAAAAGCAAACTCAAGAAAGGACGTTAAAGTACGTTACGGAAGGACAAGAGACGTCGATTTCAGTTTGATTTTGTTCTATTTGATTTTGTAATATTTGTTCAGTTTTTTGACTTGAAAAATTGTCTGAAGAACAAATAGAGGAACTTAAATTTGTTTGGTTATTGTTTAAAACATTATAATGTAATTTTGTGTGTAATTAGCATCTGGATTTAGGCAATAAGTTATGTGGCAGGGTATAGGTGCACGTGTCGGCGTTGTTAAGATGATTCTAGTGATTTCCTGTTGCATCAGAAAGGAAGTTTCTGGAAGTTCTAAAGATCTTTACCCATCAAAAATTCATTGACTAAAATAACGCTATCCTTGATTGGTGCACGTATGAGCAGGGGGTGCGCTCATTGTTTATCACTTGATTGCCCAATTTCTGGCTCCTGGTGACTTGGCCAGGGCCAAGATGGTGTCCGTCGCCTTTAATTCGTGTCGAGCGCAGGGAGTAGTCGTCTCCTAAGTCTGATGGGACCACCGGCCCACCGCGGTGAGCTCCATTTGTTTCATGTTTAGGATTTAAAACTTTAAATCTAAATTCTACTTTTAAATTCCTTTCTGCGTCTGATGTTGCTCGGGGTATACTCCATTCGCCAATTTTATGTTCGAATGACTAAGCCCTCGCAGCTAGTCACACCCGCTTCGATTTTTAGGTATTACCCTTTTCTTTGATTGTATATACGGTGTAATCAATATGTAAATATTTAATTTCCTTCGGGATTGTCTCCAGTAACACTATTTCATCCTAACGTATTCCCCTTTAAGGTGTGCAACCTAGTCGGAAGTTTTTTTGTAAAGGCAGAATCTTGACCTCGCTCTAAGTTAGGAAAATTAATATTTAACACGCTTTCTTTTCCTTGCTAATATCTTAACCTGAACGTGGTGTTATGTTAACGCGTTAATTTAACGTTTTTGGTTGTAAATTGTGTGCTTATTTTCTTATATATAAATGTAAGTTGATATCGTCCGCAACTACCTTACGAAACTAACTTGCCATGACTTCAAATTATGACTGTTCAAAATGTCTGTACGTTGTTTTAAAGTCATTGGTGTGAAGCTGAAACATGTACTATTGACACAGTTGGTATCTTAAAATTTGTTTATTTGCTGTGTTCATTTCTTTGTATTCTATTATTGCCCTGTTTTGTGACGTTATTATCAATTTCTTTTTAAATTCAGTAAAAGTAGTATTCAAATGGGATCACCGTTGATTTCGCTTTCCCGGCAACGTACAACATTCACATGGACCTGGTAATGTTCCCAACTGGTTCCCATTTCCTTTCCTTTAGTTGTCATGTTGGCTAAACTCTTATTTATATATCTACGTTGTTTTCGGAGTGCTGACTTTATTTATTTATTTATTTATTATTGATTTTAGCAATGGCGATGTTTGGGCTCATGGCCCTCTCTTACACTTGTCCACATACTTCATTTACAGGTGATACATATATAAAAGATATTGTACTATTTTATCTTTAAATCAAAGATAAGCTAAAAATTACAGTTATGGACAACATATAATTAAGAACGAAAGCAGACTTCAACAAATAAAATAGAATAAAATTCGAAGCAGAATGATAATGAGGAAGAGACAAAGTCATAAATAAAAGTTAGATACAAACTGAAAAAATTAGCAATGCATAAACAGAACACAATAAGTAGTAAATTAAATGGGAATATAAGTTTGGCCATAAAAGTGTTCTGTGTACATGAGTAAGAAGCTAAATATTATGTGCATTACACTATAATAATAATAATAATAATAATAATAATAATAATAATAATAATAATAATAATAATAATAATAATAGTAATAACTTTAAGAAAGCGTACGATTCCATTGACCGGGAAGTCCTGCTAAACATCTTAAATGAATTTGGAGTTGATTTGAAACTGCTGGCGATAATTAGAGCCACCCTGACCGATACAAAATCCAAGGTGAAGTTCCACGGATGTCTTTCGCATTCCTTTGACATCAAAACAGGAGTCCGACAAGGTGATGGGCTATCCCCGATACTCTTCATCTGTTTTCTTGAAAAGATCATCAGAACCTGGCGGGTGGGATTACAGGAAACCAACTACAGTCCATTGAGAATAGGAACCAAATCCAAGTGGATCGCAACATACTGCTTAGCATTTGCCGATGATACTGCTGTTCTCTCAAACGACATAGAAACCGCTAGAACTCAAATTGAAATTTTAAAGGGAATTGCCGAACAATCTGGTTTGCAGATATCGTTTGAGAAAACAGTAGTAATGACTAACATCAAAGAGGCTCCACCAAAACTCCATACAAAATACGGGGACATCACCCGAGTAGACAAATTCAAATACCTGGGTGAGATAATCATGAAAAATGGACTGGACAAAGACGCACTTCAGGAGCGAGTACGCAAACTGGAAATAGCCTACCAATCATCCCGCACAATCTACAACAAAAAATGCCTTTCCCAAAACACCAAGATACGTCACTATGAAACAGTTCTGAAGCCAGTAGTTCTATATGCAGCCGTAACCCTGTCTCTAAATGCCAACAAAGGACTCCTTGAAGAACTGGAGAAAAGAGAACGCAAAATTGTGAGAGGAATCTTGGGATCAAAGTACAGAAATGGAATCCATCAAAAGAGATCCAACAAGGAAGTCTACAGCAAAATAGAGATAATTACCGACACAATCAGAAAAAGACGGGCACGATTTTATGGTCATCTGAAAAGAATGGACGGAAGAAAGTAAACTAAAGAAATCTTTCACTTTTTTTATTCAAACCCCAAAACCACAATTCCCTGGTTTAGAAATACCAAAGAAGACCTGCAAATGCTACATATCTCAGCTGAAGACGCTCTCAATAGAGATCTCTTCCGCAAGAAAATATTGACGAACGGGCTAAACCGAGACGAGCAACCGAAGAGAAGACACAGTGCCCCTTGGACAGAGGAGCGTAAGCAGGCCCACTCACAAAGAATGAGGGAAATTTGGGCTCTAAAGAAGGCCAAGTTCAGTGTCAAATGCAACAAGACTTAACGTTGTCCTTGATGGCCCCAGCGAATTATATATATATTAATAAAATAATAGTAATGATATTGATGATGATAAATAATAATAATAATAAACACAATCACACAATCTATCATACGTCATCATACACACGAAACAATCACACGAAACAATCAGCGGATTTCAACAGGTACACTCTACATGCAGTCTTATACTTCGATATTGAGTTAGAGTTCCTGACAGCAGCTGGGAGTGAATTCATAAGTCGTGACCCAGCCACAACGAAGGATCTGTTATATATTGAAGGGTGGTTGGCGGGAATAGATAGGAAAGTGCCAGATCTAGTGTTACAATTATGGAATGAGGATAATCAATGGAATTTTAAAGAGATGTATTTGGGTAGACTTTCCTTCTGAGTTTGATATATCGACGTAAGTACGTGGAAATCCGTAGCCTCTCGCGTTTCAACCAGGAAAGAAGAGTGTAGCTAGAGGTTATGTGAGCATCGTAGCTTTAAGTTAAAAACAAATCGAGGACCAGAGTTCAATGCTCGTTGAAGTTTTATAGTTTGTTCACGGGTCGCATCAATGAGACAAATGTCGGAGTAGTCAAGTATTGGTAGTATCAACGTTAGGAGTAGTTTCATCTTTAGGTGTTGTGGCAAAATGTTCTTTTGTCGTTTCAGAGAGTGTAGCATGGCGAAAAATCCCTCTACATGTATTTCTTAGGCGTGCAGACCAGTCAAGAGTTTCAGTCAGGATCATAACTAGATTATTCACTTCCTTAATGAAAGGGATTACGGTGGCATTTAATGTCACCGGAGGAACAGCATAATTTTTATATACGATGTTTAATAATTTCTGAGAACTGATAATGAGAGGTTGAGGTTCACTGGCGTACACACTGAGTTGTTGAAGGTCGGAATTAATCTCTCTTATTGCATTCGATATATCATATATATTAACGTGGCAGTAAATTTGCAGGTCGTCAGCAGAGAGGTGATATCCATACTTTATTTCAGAGATGTCATTTATATAGAGGACAAAGAAGAGGGGACCAAGAACAGAAATTTGGGGTGTTCCAGTCTTCCGGTGTTGCCACTGAGAAGCAGTATCTTGTACTATAACACGTTGCATACGATCTGTAATATATGCGGTGAAAAAGTTTAGAGCCACATTACCGAAATACGATTTGAGCTTCGTCAACAATGTCTGGATGTTTATCGTAGCAAAAGCACTGTTGAAGTCAAGGAATGTGACTATTGTCACTTGTCTTTCGTCGATTGCTCGCCTGTTTTCCTCAGTCGCTTTGAGTAAGGCAGTGGCTGTGCTATGACGCTTCTTGAAGCCAGATTGCAGTGTGTCAAGATGAGAGTGAGCCCGTAGGTATTCCAGTATTTGCGCATGTACCAACCGTTCTAGCGCTTTGGAAAGAGCAGGGAGAATCGAATAGGGGTTTTAGGAGATTGAATTACATTGGCGTACTTACAAATTTTCGGTAATGTACAGTTTTTGAGACAGTAATTAAAAATATGGGTGAGAATGTGTAGAATAGCGACAATAATATTACGCATGTAAGTAATAGGTAGTTCATCTACACCGCTTGTTTTGGATTTAGTAGAATACAATACTTTCTTAACTTCATTAGTGCTGACGATACGAAATGCAAAGCAGGGGTGATTTTGTGGGACGTGTGCTGGGACTTTATTTACGTGTGGTCTGATAAGCGGATTACACTGAGCTCTCTCTTCCGTCAAACACTCATTTAAATCGTCAAGTGGAATGTCAGGTATCTGAAGCTGTTCATGTGATTTCCTCTGCCCATGGCTTGGAGTTGCCTCCAGGTACTATCCGTATTTAGGTTACTTTTTGATTCACGAACATAATTAAATTTAAGATTACGGATGGTTTGCTTACTTTTATTCACAATTATTCTATACTGTTCATAGTCATTTGGGCCATGAATACGCTTGTAATGTCTGTAAACAGCATCACGTTGTGACATCATATTTTTAACTACAGATGTTAGCCATGGTTTAGGTTTGCGGAATATACTGATATGTCTCTTCGGTGCACGTTTGTTGTATAGCTTGTGTATTAACGAATTAAATGTATTCATTCTTTCATCAATGTCTGTCAGATTTAAAATGCTATTATACCGAAGAATGAAGGCATAATGCCTTAATTCAAATGTCAAAATCTTTAATAAACCTCCTGTAACATACCTAGGTTTATATTTTGGAACGCGAAGTGAGTACGCAAGAAATAAAAGATCGTTCGTGGACACGGCCGGTACTGATAGTTGTCCGCAGTTTACCACTATCTGAGGGTTGTTTCTTACAATTAATGTGTGGGAAATGTTGTTGGCAGTATGTACATAGTTAGTAGGGTCAGAGGGAAGGATAGTCCAGTCACACGAGGAAAACAAGTCTTCTAGTATCTTAGTATCGAATTTCTTCGTAATTAGATTTGTATTGAAGTCCCCTAATATAATGATATGTTGATAGGCTGGTAGCAAGTTAAGTAGGTGCGTTTCAAACTCGGTCAAGTATGATACATTAGGTGGTTGATAAACCATTCCAGTACGTATTTTCTCTGCATAAGTAACTACTTCAACGAACATAAATTCCATCCTCGTCAATTTACCGGTCGATGAGGTAAAAATGACACGGCGCTTCAGGTCACCTCTACAGCAAATAACAATAACTCTACCCTCATATTTGTATGATCATGGCGGTAGAGATTATAGCCGTCAAGGCGAACCATGTTGCTTGAAATTGTTGGCGATAACAGCTTTGTCTAATACCTATCAAAACGACGCTCTTTTTGTTAAATATACTGTAGCCCGAATTTCGTCAATGAGTGCGGACAAACTTAGGCTGTTCATGTGACAACACTGGAGAGTATGAGGATAAAGTGTCAGTTCTTATTTCTAAAGGTTACTGGCATCTATGTTCTGTGAAGGAGTGAGGGTTGTGCTATTCTTAGAATTGTCATTGTCATGAGGAAACATCCCAGCTACCTCACTAACGGGCACTCTTTCACTGAGACAAAAAGAACTCTTACGTAGATTTCTAGAAGAAGTGCAATCATCACTATCATCACTACTACTGATCTGCATTTAGGTTAGTAGCCCAAGTGGCAGGTTCCCTATGTGATGTTTTCCTACCATTTTCTTGAATGATTGCAAAGAATTAGCAAATTTCCTGAACATCTCCGTTTGTAAGTTATTCCTATCCCTAACTCCCCTTCCTATAAACGAATATTTGCCCCAATTTTCCCCTTGAATTCCAACTTTATATTCATATTGTGAGCTTTCCTATTTTAAAGACACCATCCTAACGTATTCCTGATGTCCAACCACGCCATCTCTTCACTGACAGCTCGAACCATACCACATAGTCGAGCAGCTCGTCTCCTTTCTCCCAAGTCCTCTCAGCCCAAATATTGTAACATTTTTGTAACGCTACTCTTTTGTCGGAAATATCCCAGAATAAACCGAGCTGCTTTTCTTTGGATATTTTCAGTTCCTAAAATCAAGTAATCCTGGTAAGGGTCCCATACACTGGAACCATACTCAAGTTGAGGTCTCACCAGAGACAAATATGCTAACACCTTTACATCCTTACTACAACCCCTAAATACTCTCATAACCATGTGCAGAGATCTGTACCCTTTATTTACAATCATATTTATGTGATTACCCCAATCAAGATCTTTCCTTATATTTATACCTAGGTATTTACAACGATCCCCAAAGGGAACTTTCATCCCAACAACACAGTAATTAAAACTGAGGGGACTTTTCCTATTTGAGAAATTCACAACCTGACTTTTATCCCCGTTTATCATCATACCATTGCCTACTGTCCATCTCACAACATTATCGAGGTCATTTTGAAGTTGCTCACAAACTTGTAGCCTATTTATTACTCTGTACAGAGTAACATCATCTGCGAAAAGCCTTATCTCTGATTCCACTTCTTTACACCTATCATTCATATATATAAGGAAACATAAAGTTCCAATAATACTGCTTTGAGGAATTCCCCTCTTAATTTTTACAGGGACAGATAAAGCCTCACCTACTCTAATTTTCTGAGTTCTATTTTCTAGAAACAGAGCCACCCATTCAGTCACTCTTTTGTCAAGGCCAATTGCACTCATTTTTGCCAGTAGTCTCCCATGATCTATCCTATCAAATGGCTTAGATAAGTCAAACGCAATACAGTCCAATTGACCTCCTGAATCCAGGTTATCTGCAATATCTGGTTGGAATCCTACAAGTTGGGCTTCAGTGGAATAACCTTTCCTAAACCCAAACTGCCATTTATTAATTAATTAATATTAATATTAATATTTATTAATTTTGCAAACAGGTCTTATGTGATCAGAAAGAATGGTTTCCCATACAATGCGCTTCAAACAGACTGGCCTGTAATTTTCAGCTTTATGCCGATCACCCTTTCCTATATACACATGGGCTACTATAGCAACTCTCCGTTCATTCCGTTAAGTACCTTCACGCAAACAAAAATCAAACAAGTACTTCAGATATGGTAGATATCCCAACCCATTGTTTTTAGTATATCCCCCGAAACCTTATCAATTCCAGCTGCGTTTCTATTTTTCAACTTTGGTATCTTACTGTAAATGTCATTGCTGTCATAGGTAAATTTTAATATTTCTTTAGTATTAGTCACCTCCTATATCTGGACATTACCCTTGTAACCAACAATCTGTACATACTGCTGACTGAATACTTCTGCCCTTTGAAGATCCTCGCATACACACTCCCCTTCTTCATTAATTATTCCTGGAATGTCCTACTTGGAACCTGTGTCTGTCTTAAAGTACCTATACATACTCTTCTATTTTTCACTAACATTAGTGTGACCACCAATTATGCTTGCCATCATCTTATCCATAGCTGACTTCCTTGATAGATTCAATTTCCTAGTAAGTTCCTTCAATTTCTCCTTACTTGCACAGCCATTTCTAGCTCTATTTCTTTCCAACCTGCACCTCCTTCTTAGTCTCTTTACTTCCCTGTTATAATATAGTGGATCTTTACCATTCCTTACCACCTTTAAAGGTACAAACCTATTTGCACATTCCTCAACATTTGCTTTAAACCAATCCCAGAGTGTGTTTACATTTTTATTTACCGTTTTCCACCGATCATAGTTACGTATTAAAAACTCTCTCATGACTGTTTTATCAGCCATATGGTACTGCCTAACTGTCTTAATTTTAATCTCTTCCTTTCTTTCACATTTATTTTTAATTACCACAAAAACAGCTTTGTGATCATTAATACCATCTATTACTTCGGTTTCTCTATAGAGCTCATTTGGTTTTACAAGCACAACATCCAGAATATTCTTCCCTCCAGCGGGTTCCATCACTTTCTGAATCAGGTGCCTTTCCCATATTAACTTATTTGACATTTGTTGGTCATGCTTCCGGTCGTTTGCATTACCCTCCCAATTAACATTCGGTAAATTGAGATCACCCGCTACGATAACGTTCTTTCCTTATCGTTTCCCACATAGCTGGTTATCTTATCAAATAATTCTGAATCAGCATCTGCGCTACCCTTTCCTGGTCTGTAAACTCCAAAGACATGTAGTTGGGTATTATCTTTAGGAATGAACCTTACCATAAGTATTTCGTGCTTGTCATCTTTAACTTTTTCGTAGATTACAAATTCTTCTTTCACGAGAATGAATACTCCCCCTCCTACCTTTCCTGATTCGTTAAGGCACCACACACACACACACACACACACACACACACACACACACACACACACGCACACACACACACACACACACACACACACACACACACACACACACAAAATCACACACTTAAACCGAATAATAATAATAATAATCATAAACGTATTAATAATAATATTAATAATTATTCGATTAATAATAATAGTAATAATATAATTAAAATATAATAATAACACTTTGTGAGCAAATCACAATGGTCATATCACTCCGATAACGCTCCTAACCGCCTCATATGTAAGTTCAGTTCATTAGGTGAGCTAATGTAATGCTTTTTCCCGTCTTCAAAATGAACGATAATGCGGCGGTCCTGCGTCGAAACTTGCCGCATACACCAGAAGTCCCGAACTTTACGCAGTACTTCTTCCTTTGTGGACGTCAGAGATTTGCTTGTTAATAATTTGGTACATTTAAGAGCTCGCTTGGCGGGCCAGATGCGGTCTCTTTCATGGTACCTTAGGAATTTAATGATTTAATGATGATCGGCCTATTACCTCAGCTGCTGTCCTCATCATACGGCCCCGTCTATGACGTCGATCTATACTGTCTATAGACAATTCGATGTTCAGACTGTTTTTAACGTACCCAGCGCCACAGCGTACGTGTCCTCGTTGGGGTTCTCACAGACGCGGTTCTTTCTGTTGTATTGCTCTGCCTCGTCAGTCAGGATGTCCCGCTGGTCGAGACGATGACGTAGACGGCTTATCTCCTTCTTCATTTAACTTAATTCCTCTGAAATTATTTCGCGAAAGTCCTGGAACACTGAATCGAGGCCAGTCAGTGTGCGCCTGGGTTGGCTGCACTGGACGCTCCAGCAGCCATTGCTACCGCCAGACGTGGTTGGAATTCTGCCATTCGCTTCTCGAACATTGAAAGACGTTTATAGTACTTCACGGCTATTGAAGAGCACACTTAAATAAAGCACTAGCCCACACATGAATTTAAAAATAATTATTATCTAGCTGATATGGCAGGTGAATTGTGTATATTCCATTTATTTTCAGGGATCAAAATTTATTATATATTCAATTATATTACCTGTCTTGTTCCTCACTGTGTGATCCGTAGCGGTTACATAATGATTGCAGAGCAAGTGGTTGCTGACGAATGGGAGATTGACGATCATTGTCTTAGCTAACCTAAAATAACCTAAAGAATAATGATCATTGGGAAGAACTGTATTGGATGTGAAACTATTACTTGTACGGGATGAACTAGAGATGGACCAGCACAGTGATTATCATAGATGTTCACGTATCTAATTAGTGAGTCATCATACTGCCGATTCATGATTGATTTTCACATCGCAGTTTATGTTTCGAGTACGGCATACTCGTGATCCCAATGACCTGCCGATATCAGAGTTTTGGAGGACGTGGACAACCAGAGACTCACGGCCCTGGTAGAATAAACGTTAAGAGTGGTTGAATGTGTACCGGTACATATACTGTATATCCTATTTCATTTGTTCTATATGTATAAATTCCCATTTGTTTTCTCTATTTCAGGTCAATGCAGCTACGTTGAATTGCCTTGGTAATCGTATTTCCTCTGCATTAATTAGTTTATATTAAGGAGAACCGCGTCCGAACTAGGACTACAGCGTGGGAAGGCAAGATATAAAGCGTGCTATATCGGATATATTCCAGTGTGTCTCACTTCTATAATCGCTGTTCATAGAATTAATACCACCGTGCATTTTGATTAAATAATTAAGGTTTGCATTCAGATGATAATATTTATAACATTAATATTCTGTTCCGATTAGGATACTAGTTGATCGCATATTATATACCATGCTCTTAACAATGGTATTACAGACTCAATAATAATTCTTGACTAGCGCAAGAAAATTCACATTTAGTTTCTTAATATTGAATGACTAATTATTCTCCAAATGATCCATACGTAAATACGTTGTCAATTTTACGCATTTTTTTTATCAAAAGTGCAAACAAACGAACATAGGTATCTTTGCACGTTGGCCTCTCTATCTTCATCATGCTGGAAATCTAGAGGTTAAATTGTGGCAAATATTCTTTTATAGGACGGCGAACTGTAGTTTGTAGTAACTTACGAATGCACATGCGCAATAAATTTCCAATTTCTTTGCAATCATTTGTGAGAAGACTATGAAAACAACAGATAGGGTACCCGTCACCTGTTCGACTGCCCTAAATGCTGATCAGTAGTGACTGATTGATCAAGCACAATGGCTTTATTATTTAAAGAATACTTACCAGCTTTTCTATTAAAGAAGTAAAAATATGGAAATAGGTCTCCTCCAATTAGGCCTATATCACACACATTGGATTTTGTTATTTAATGATTATAATCATACTCATTTTCAATACATATAGTACATCTTTAAAGAAAGTAGGCTACATTTACTTGCGATAGATATCTTACCGGGAAATTTATACCCTTCCCCTTTGCGATCTTCCTCCTTCTTCTCCTTGTGTTCTTCATCAGGTTCCTTTTCATACTTCTCTGGTAGTTGTATTAATATTTCTACAAAAAGAGGAAAGAAATACACACAGGTTACTTCTTCGTCCCTTAGAGTAAAGTCAAGATGGAAGCGCAATAATGACCACCACTTAATTACACTAGAGTAGCGCATGACCAAACGACATGAGCACATTGAGTACCTGTACAATTTAAGCAGTGAATGTGCTTTGCAGCACCGCTTCTACCAGCTTGCCATTCTGCTAAGCTGGTATTTCAAGACTTGTGCAGTGTGATTCAGTTCAGTAATTCGTGCGTTACTATGGTTTTTCCAGATTTTTCCCTCTCTGTTAACATCAAATCCTAAACCTTTTTTGTACAAATATTTCTCATGCTGTTGTCATTTTTAATCTCTGCAGTTGAAGCTCTATTATACCCTGAAAATTATAGGAAAGTGCAAGGAGGGATAGAGAAACATTTCACTTGTAGCGGCAATTATTAATAGATGGGGAAAGGTTTTAAGTGTCTCGACGGGACTCAGCGGAGGATCCACTTCTACCGACGGAAGGGCAGTTTCCTGGACTGCGTGGCACTAGGTCGGGGAATCAACTGGTTAAAAACACCGATTCATCTCTTAAGAAACCTCACCTAATGTACTTTTTAACAGAAACTTTTTAATACAATATGTTTTGGTCATTTAGTGACCCTATGGACTTCTATTCAGTGCCTATTTTCTGATCCTGCACTCAAGTTTACTTCAGGACGAAAAAATTTCAAAAAAAGTCCGCAGGATCTGTATATTTATGTAACACCAAGGTGCAAAACATGTAGGCCTACAAAAGGCGGTAACTATATGTCAGACATATTTGTTACCGTTTTAAAAAAGAGAAACTCAAGAAAATACGTTAAAGTACGTTACGGAAGGACAAGAGCCGTCGATTTCAGTTTGATTTTGTTCTATTTCATTTTGTAATATATGTTCACTTGTTTTGCCTTGAAAAATTGTCTGAGGACCAAATAGAGGAACTTAAATTTGTTTGGTTTTTGTTTAAAATTTTATAATGTAATTATGTATGTAATTAGCATCTGGATTTAGGTAATAAGTTGTTTGGCACGGTATAGGTGCACGTGTCGGCGTTGTTAAGATGATTCTAGTGTTTTCCTATTGCATCAGAAAGGAAGTTTCCGGAAGTTCCAAAGATATTTACCCATCAAAATTCATTGGCTAAAATAACGCTATTCCTGATTGGTGCATGTAAGAGCCGGGGGTGGGCTAATTGTTTATCACTTGATTGCCCAATTTACGGCTCCTGGCGACTTGGCCAGTGCCAAGATGGTGTCCGTCGCCTATGATGCGTGTCGAGCGCAGGGAGTAGTCGTCTCCTCCGTCTGATGGGACCACCAGCCCTCCGAGGTGAGCGCCATTTGTTTCATGTTTAGGATTTAAAACTTTAAATTTAAATTCCACTTTTAAATTTCTTTCTGCGCATGAGGTTGACCGGGGTATATTCCATTCTCCAATTTTACGTTCGAATGACTTAGCCCTCCCAGCTAGTCACACCCGCTTCGATTTTTAGGTATTACCCTTTTCTTTGAATGTATATACGGTGTAATCAATATGTAAATTTTAATTTCCTCCGGGATTGTCTCCAGTAACACTATTTCATCCTAACGTATTCCCCTTTAAGGTATGCGACCTATTCGGAAGTTTTTTTTGTAAAGGCAGATAGTTGATCGCGCTCTGAGTTAGGATAATAAATATTTAACACGCTTTATTTTCCTTGCTAATATCTTAACCTGAATATGCTGTTATGTTAACGCGTTAATTTAAGGTTTTTATTTGTAATTGTGAGCTTATTTTCCTATTTGTAAATGTAAGTTGATATCGTCCGCAACCACCTTACGAAACTAACTTGCCATGACTTCAAATTATGACTGTTCAAAATGTCCGTTCATTGTTTTAAAGTCATTGGCGTGAAGCAGAAACATGTACTATTGACGCAGTTGGTATCTTAAAATTTGTTTATTTGCTGTGTTCATTTTATTTGTATTCTATTATTGCCCCGTTTTGTGACGTTATTATCAATTTTTTTTTTAAATTGAGGTAATGTAGTATTCAAAGGGAATCACCGTTGATTTAGCTTTCCCGGCAACGTACAACATTCTCATGGACCTGGTAATGTTCCCAACTGCTTCCCATTTCCTTTACTTTAGTTGTCATGTTGGCTAAACTGTTATTTAGATATCTACGTTGTTTTCGGAGTGCTGACTTTATTTATTTATTTATTTATTATAGACTTTAGCAGTGGCGATGTTTGGGCTCATGGCCCTCTCTTACACTTAACCACATACTTGATTTACTGGTGATACATATATAAAAGATATTCTACTATTTTATCATTAAATCAAAGGTAAGCTGAAAATTACAGTTTTGGACAACATATAATTAAGAAAGAAAGCAGACTTCAACAAATAAAATAGAATAAAATTCGAAGCGTAAAGATAATGAGGAAGAGACAAAGTCGTAAATAAAAGTTAGATACAAACTGAAAAATAAGCGATGCATAAACAGATCACAATAAGAAGTAAAGTAAATGGGAATATACACTGACTGACAGAGCAAATGCAACACCAAGAAGGAGTGGTCAGAACTTTATACCAATGCAGGGTGGACTGACGTCACTGAGGTATGCTCATGATTTGAAATGCGCCGCTGTGCTGCGCACGTAGCGAACGATAAATGGGACACGGCGTTGGCGAATGGCCCACTTCGTACTGTGATTTCTCAGCCGACAGTCATTGTAGAACGTGTTGTCGTGTGCCACAGGACACGTGTATAGCTAAGAATGCCAGGCCGCCGTCAACGGAGGCATTTCCAGCAGACAGACGACTTTACGAGGGGTATGGTGATCGGGCTGAGAAGGGCAGGTTGGTCGCTTCGTCAATTCGCAGCCGATACCCATAGGGATGTGTCCACGGTGCAGCGCCTGTGGCGAAGATGGTTGGCGCAGGGACATGTGGCACGTGCGAGGGGTCCAGGCGCAGCCCGAGTGACGTCAGCACGCGAGGATCGGCGCATCCGCCGCCAAGTGGTGGCAGCCCCGCACGCCACGTCAACCGCTATTCTTCAGCATGTGCAAGACACCCTGGCTGTTCCAATATCGACCAGAACAATTTCCCGTCGATTGGTTGAAGGAGGCCTGCACTCCTGGCGTCCGCTCAGAAGACTACCATTGACTCCACAGCATAGACGTGTCTGTCAGTGATAGTCACCGCAGACGAGTGTGGCGTCGGCGTGGAGGAAGGTCAAATCCGGCAGTAACTGTGGAGCGCCCTACCGCTAGACAACGCGGCATCATGGTTTGGGGCGCTATTGCGTATGATTCCACGTCACCTCTAGTGCGTATTCAAGGCACGTTAAATGCCCACCGCTACGTGCAGCATGTGCTGCGGCCGGTGGCACTCCCGTACCTTCAGGGGCTGCCCAATGCTCTGTCGAACACGTGTGGGATCTCATTGGACGCCGTTTGCAAACTCTGCCCCAGCCTCGTACGGACGACCAACTGTGGCAAATGGTTGACAGAGAATGGAGAACCATCCCTCAGGACACCATCCGCACTCTTATTGACTCTGTACCTCGACGTGTTTCTGCGTGC
Source organism: Anabrus simplex (assembly GCF_040414725.1). Taxonomy (NCBI): domain Eukaryota; kingdom Metazoa; phylum Arthropoda; class Insecta; order Orthoptera; family Tettigoniidae; genus Anabrus; species Anabrus simplex. The sequence continues at coordinate 882,119,073 of NC_090266.1, forward strand.
ATCGCCGCTCGCGGTCGTCCTACATCCTACTGAGTCGATGCCGTGCGCATTGTGTAACCTGCATATCGGTTTGAAATAAACATCAATTATTCGTCCGTGCCGTCTCTGTTTTTTCCCCATCTTTCATCCCTTTCGAACCACTCCTTCTTGGTGTTGCATTTGCTCTGTCAGTCAGTGTACGTATGGTCATAAATGTGTTCTTTGTACATGAGTAAGAAGCTATATATTATGTACATTACACTATGATAATAATAATAATAATAATAATAATAATAATAATAATAATAATAATAATAATAATAATAATAATGATAATAATAATGATTTTGATGATAAGAAAAAATAATACCCGCCTCTGTGGTGTAGTGTTTAGCTAGATTACCTGCCACCCCCGGAGGCCGGGTACGATTCCCTGCTCTGCCACGAAATTTGAAAAGTTATACGAGGGCTGGAACGGGGTCCACTCAGCCTCGGGAGGTCAACTGAGTAGAGGTGGGTTCGATTCCCACCTCAGCCATCCTGGAAGTGGTTTTCTGTGGTTTCCCACTTCTCCTCCAGGCGAATGCCGGGATGGTACCTAACTTAAGGCCACGGCCGCTTCCTTCCTTCTTCCTTGCCTATCCCTTCCAATCTTCCCATCCTTCCACAAGGCCCCTGTTCAGCATAGCAGGTGAGGCCGCCTCGGCGAGGCACTGGTCATACTCCCCAGTTGTATCCCCCGACCAAGAGTCTGAAGCTCCAGGGTACTGCCCTTGAGGCGGTAGAGGTGGGATCCCTCGCTGAGTCCGAGGGAAAAACCGAACCTGGAGGGTAAACAGATGATGATGATGACTAATCTATGGGACCATTGGAGGAGGGTACAAAGAAAATCGGTTTCACATCTAGTAGATGAAGTGGGGCGAAAAAATTCACGCCCACGACGTGGAAAGGGCGCCTTTCAAAGCTGACCAATGAAAACGATTGTTCATCTATTTCTAGGATCGAAGTATGTAAGTGCAAATGGTTTCTAGAGGACCCACTGCAATCGCTGTTGGCGATTAAGATGCCAGATACCATACCACCTGGACTACATTTACGAAATAAAAAACATACTACTCGACCTGCTGCATGCTAACACAAAACTCTATCCATTGCACCAACTGTACAATACGAGTAACGTCTGCTGACAGAGGTAGTTACCCTACATATGGCTACAGTGTTGCCAGATTGCTAATCTTCAACGTCGTTTTTCTGCCGGATATACTCGCAAGATGAAATTCTGTAAGAGATATTTTTTATTGCTTCGACGCGCGAGTGCGCAAATTACTCTTCACCCTGTATAGAGGACTCACAAGAGGGGACCAAGAACAGAAACTTGGTGGGTTCCAGCCTTCCGGAGTTGCCACTGAGAAGCAGTATCTTGTACTCCAACACGTTGCATACGATCTGTAATATATGCGGTGAAAAATTTCAGAGCAACATTACCGAAATACGATTTGAGATTCATCAGCAATGTCTGGATGTTTATCGTGCCAAAAGCACTGCTGAAGTCAAGGAATGCGGGTATTGTCACTTGTCTTTCGTCCATTGCTTCTCTGATGTCTTCAGTCACTTTGAGTAAGGCAGTGGCTGTGCTATGACGCTTCTTGAAGCCAGATTGAAGCGTGTCAAGATGAGAGTGAGCCTGAAGGTATTTCCGTATTTGCGCATGTACCAGCCGTTCTAGCGCTTTGGAAAGAGCAGGGAGAATCGAATAGGACGGTAATCGGATAGGAGTTTCGAACCTGGGGGTTGAGGAGATTGAATTACATTGGCGTACTTACAAATTTTCGGTAATGAGCAGTTTTTGAGACAGTAATTAAAAATATGGGTGAGAACGTGTAGAATAGCGCCAATAATATTACGTATGTAAGTAATAGGAAGTTCATCGACACCGCTTGCTTTGGATTTAATAGAATACAATACTCTCTTAACTTCTTTAGTGCTGACGATACGAAAGTCAAAGCAGGGGTGATTTTGTGGGACGTGTGCTGGGACGTTATTTATGTGTGGTCTGATAAGCGGATTACACTGAGATCTCTCTTCCGTGAAATAATCATTTAAATCGTCGAGTGGAATGTCAGGTACCTGAATCTGTCCATCTGTTTTTTCTCAGCCCATGGCTTGTAGTTGCCTCCAGGCACTATTCGTATTTAGGTTACTTATTGATTCACGAAAATAATTAAATTTAAGATTACGTATGGATTGCTTAGTTTTATTCACAATTATTCTATACTGTTCATAGTCATTTGGGCCATGAGTACGCGTGTAATGTCTGTAAAGAACATCACGTTGAGACATCATGTTATTAACTACAGAGGTTAGCAATAGTTTAGGTTTGCGGGATATACTGATCTGTCCCTTCGCTGCATGTTTATTGTATAGATTGTGTATTAACGAATTAAATGTATTCATTCTTTCATCAATGTCTGTCAGATTTAAAATCCAATTTACAAAAGAATGAAGGCATAATGTCTTAATTCATAGATGTCAATATCTTTAATATTCCTGCTGTAAGATACCTAGGTTTATATTTTGGTACGCGAAGTGAGTACGCAAGGAATAAATGATCGTGCGTGGACACGGCCGCTACTGATAGTTGTCCGTGGTTTACCTCTATCTGAGGGTTGATTTTTTTTTTTTTTTTGCTAGGGACTTTACGTGGCACCGACACAGATAGGTCTTATGGCGACGAGAGGGCTGATTCTTACAATTAATGTGTTTGAAAGGTTGTTGGCAGTACGTACGTAGTTAGTAGGGGCAGAGGGAAGGATAGTCCAGTCACACGAGGAAAACAAGTCTTCTAGTATCTTAGTATCGAATTTCTTCGTAATTAGATTTGTATTGAAGTCCCCTAATATAATGATATATGGATAGGCTGGTAGCAAGTTAACTAGGTGCGTTTCAATCTCGGTCAAGTATGATACTTCAGGTGGTCGGTAAACGATTCCAGTACGTATTTTCTCTCCATAAGCAACTACTTCAACGAACATAAATTCCGTCCTCGGCAATTCACAGGTCGATGATGTATAAACGACACGGCTCTTCAGGTCATCTCTCCAGTAAATAACAATAACTCCACCCCTCTTATTTGTATGATCATGGCGGTAGAGATTATAGCCGTCAAGGCGAACCATGTTGCTTGAAATTGATGGCGATAAACAGCTTTCACTAATACCTATCAAAAGGACGCTATTTTTGTTAAATATACTATAGCCCGAATTTCGTCAATGAGTGCGGGCGAACTTAGGCTGTTCATGTGACAACACTGGAGAGTATGAGGATATAGTGTATGTTCTTATTTCTAAAGGTTACCGGCATCTCTGTTCTGTGAAGGAGTGAGGCTTGTGCTGTTCTTAGAGATGTCATTGGCATGAGGAAATATCCTAGCTACCTCACTAACGGGCACTCTTTCACTGACACAAAGAAACTCTTACGTAGATTTCTAGAAGAAGTGCAATCATCACTATCATCACTACTACTGATCTGCATTTAGGTTAGTAGCCCAAGTGGCAGGTTCCCTATGTGATGTTTTCCTACCATTTTCTTGAATGATTGCAAAGAAATTGGAAATCTCCGTTTGTAAGTTATTCCAATCCCTAACTCCCTTCCTATAAACGAATATTTGCCCCAATTTTCCCCTTGAATTCCAACTTTATATTCATATTGTGGGCTTTCCTATTTTAAAGACACCATCCAAACGTATTCCTGATGTCCCCCCACGCCATATCTCCACTGACAGCTCGAACCATACCACATAGTCGAGCAGCTCGTCTCCTTTCTCCCAAGTCTTCTCAGCCCAAATATTGTAACATTTTTGTAACGCTACTCTTTTGTCGGAAATATCCCAGAATAAACCGAGCTGCTTTTCTTTGGATATTTTCAGTTCCTAAAATCAAGTAATCCTGGTAAGGGTCCCATGCACTGGAACCATACTCTAGTTGGGGTCTCACCAGAGACAAATATGCTCTCTCCTTTACATCCTTACTACAACGCCTAAATACTCTCATAACCATGTGCAGAGATCTGTACCCTTTATTTACAATCATATTTATGTGATTACCCCAATCGAGATCTTTCCTTATATTTATACCTAGGTTTTTACAATGATCCCCAAAGGGAACTTTCACCCCATCACCGCAGTAATTAAAACTGAGAGCACTTTTCCTATTTGTGAAACTCACAACCTGACTTTTATCCCCGATTATCATCATACCATTGCCTACTGTCCATCTCACAACATTATCGAGGTCATTTTGCAGTTGCTCACAAACTTGTAACCTATTTATTACTCCGTACAGAATAACTTCGTCTGCGAAAAGCCTTATCTCTTATACCACTTCTTTACACATATCATTCATATATATAAGAAAACATAAAAGTCCAATAATACTGCTTTGAGGAATTCCCCTCTTAATTTTTACAGGGACAGATAAAGCTTCACCTACTCTAATTATCTGAGTTCTATTTTCTAGAAACAGAGCCACCCATTCAGTCACTCTTTTGTCAAGTCCAATTGCACTCATTTTTGCCAGTAGTCTCCCATGATCTACCCTATCAAATGCCTTAGATAAGTCAATCACAATACAGTCCAATTGACCTCCTGAATCCAGGATATCTGCTATATCTTGCTGGAAGCCTACAAGTTCGGCTTGAGTGGAATAACCTTTCCTACACCCAAACTGCCTTCTGTCAAATCATTTATTACTTTTGCAAACATGTCTTATATAACCAGAAAGAATGCTTTCCCAAAGCTTACATACAACGCACGTCAAACTGACTGGCCTGTAATTTTCAGCTTTATGCCTATCACCCTTTCCTTTATACACAGGGTTTACTATAGCAACTCTCCATTCATTTGGTAAAGTTCATTCATGCAAACAAAAATCAAACAAGTACTTCAGATATGGTACTATATCCCAACCCATTTTCTTTAGTATATCCCCCGAAACATTATCAATTCCAGCTGCTTTTCTAGTTTTCAACTTTTGTATCTTACTGTAAATATAATTGCTGTCATAAGTAAATTTTAATATTTCTTTAGTATTAGTCACCTCCTCTATCTGGACATTACCCTTGTAACCAACAATCTTTACATACTGCTGACTGAATACTTCTGCCCTTTGAAGATCCTCGCATACACACCAACCTTGTTCATTAATTATTCCTGGAATGTCCTACTTGGAACCTGTTTCTGCCTTAAAGTACCTATACATACTCTTCCATTTTTCACTAACATTAGTGTGGCCACCAAATATGCTTGCAATCATATTATCCTTAGCTGACTTCTTTGTTAGATTCAATTTCGTAGTATGTTCCTTCAATTTCTCCTTACTTTCACGGCCATTTCTAACTCTATTTCTTTCCAACCTGCACCTCCTTCTTAGCCTCTTTACTTACCTGTTATAATATAGTGGATCTTTACCATTCCTTACCACCTTTAAAGATACAAACTTATTTTCACATTCCTCAACAATTGCTTTAAACCAATCCCAGAGTGTGTTTACATTTTTATTTACCGTTTTCCACCAATCATACTTACTTATTAAAAACTCCCTCATGCCTGTTTTATCAGCCATATGGTACTGCCTAAATGTCGTAATTTTAATCTCTTCCTTTCTTTCATATTTATTTTTAATTACTACAAAAACTTCCTCGTGATCACTAATACCATCTATTACTTCGTTTCCTCTATAGAGCTCATCTGGTTTTACCAACACCACATCCAGAATATTCTTCCCTCAAGCAGGTTCCATCACTTTCTGAATCAGGTGCCCTTCCCATATTAACGTATTTGCCATTTGTTGGTCATGCTTCCGGTCGTTTGCATTACCCTCCCAATTAACATTCGGTAAATTGAGATCACCCGCTACGATAACGTTCTTTCCTTATCGTTTTCCACATAGCTGGTTATCTTATCAAATAATTCTGATCAGCATCTGCGCTACCCTTTCCTGGTCTGTACACTCCAAAGACATCTAGTTGGGTATTATCTTTAGAAATGAGCCTTACCCCAAAATTTCGTGCTTGTCATCTTTAACGTTTCCGTAGCTTACAAATTCTCCTTTCACGAGAATGAATACTCCCTCTCCTACATTTCCTGACTGGTTAAGGCACTACACAAAACACACACACACAAAATCACACACTTAAACCGAATAATAATATTAATAATTATTAGATTAATGATAATAGTAATAATAAAATTAAAATATAATAATGACACTTTGTGAGCAAATCACAATGGTCATATCACTCCGATAACCCTCCTAACCGCCTCATATGTAAGTTCAGTTCATTAGGTGAGCTAATATAGAGCTTTTTCCCGTCTTCCATATGAACAATAATGCGGCGGTCCTGCGTCGAAACTTGACGCATACACCTGAAGTCCCGAACTTTACGCAGTACTTCTTCCTTTGTGGAAGTCCGAGATTCGATTGATAATAATTTGGTACATTTAAGAGCTCGCCTGGCGCGCCAGATGCGGTCTCTTTCATGTTACCTTAGGATTTTAATGATTTAATGATGATCGACCTATTACCTCAGCTGCTGTCCTCATCATACGGCCCCGTCCATGATATCGATCTATACTGTCTATAGACAATTCGATGTTCAGACTGTTTTTAACGTACCCAGCGCCACAGCGTACGTGTCCTCGCTGGGGGCTTCACAGACGCCATGAAGGAGTAGGCGGTTCCTTCTGCTATATTGCTCTGCCTCGTCAATCAGGTGTCCCGCTGGTCGAGATGTTCCCGTAGACGGCTTACCTCCTTCTTCATTTCACTTAATTCCTCTGAAATTATTTCGTGAAAGTCCTGGAACTCTGAAGCGAGGCCAGTTAGTGTGCGCCTGGCTTGGCAGCACTGCTCCAGCCAACAGCCATTGCTTCCTCCAGACGTGGTTGAAATTCGGTCATTCGCTTCTCGAACTTTGAAAGACGTTTATTTACGGCCTTCAGCGTTATAGTACTTCACGGCTATTGAAGATCACACTTAAATAAAGCACTAGCCCACAAATGAATATAAAAATAATTATTATCTAGCTGATATGGCAGGTGAATTGTGTAAGTTTCATTTATTTTCAGCGATCGAAATTTATTATGTATACAATTAAATTACCTGCCTTGCTCCTTGCTGTGTAATCCGTAGCGGTTACATAATGATTGCAGAGCAAGTGGTGGATGACGAAAGGGAGATTGACGGTGATTTTCTTAGCTAACCTAAAATAACATAAAGAATAATTATCATTGGGAAGAACTGTATTGGATGAGAAACTATTACTTATCCGGGATGAACTAGAGATGGACCAGCACAGTGATTATCATAGATGTTCACGTATCTAATTAGTGAGTCATCATACTGCCGATTCATTATCGATTTTCACATCGCAGTTTGTGTTTCGAGTACGGTATACGCATGATCCGAATGACCTGCCGATATCAGAATTTTGGAGGACGTGGACAACCAGAGACTCACGGCCCTGGTAGATTAAACGTTAAGAGTGGTTGAATACTCTATATGCTTTTTCATTTGTTCTATTTCTATTTATATAAATTCCCATTTGTTTTCTATATTTCAGGTCAATGCAGCTACGTTGAATTGCCTTAGTAATCGTATTTCCTCTGCATTAATTAGTTTATATTGAGGAGAACCGTGTCCGAACTAGGACCACAGCGTGGGAAGGCAAGACATAAAGCGTGCTATATCGGATATATTCCAGTGTGTCCCACTTCCACTATCGCTGTTAATAGAATTAATACCAGCGTGCATTTTGATTAAATAATTAAGGGTTGAATTCAGATGATAATATTAATAAAGGGGTATAAAGAGGTATTTAAAAGGAGGTATAAATATGGAAATATTTCTCCTCCAATTAGGCCTATATCACACACATTGGTTTTTGTTCAAGATTATAATCATACTCATTATCAAGACATATAGTACATCTTTTTTAAGAAAGTAGGCTACATTTACGTGCTTTAGATATCTTACCGGATAATTTATCTCCTTCCCCTTTGCGATCTTCCTCCTTCTTCTCCTTCTGTTCTTCATCAGGTTCCTTTTCAACCTTCTGTGGTAGTTGTATTAAAATTTCTACAAAAAAAGGAAGGAAATACACACAGGTTACTTCTTCGCCCCTTACAGTAAAGACAGAATGGAAGTGCAAAAATGACCACTACTTAATTACACTACACTAGCCATGACCAAACGACATGAGCACATTGAGTACCTGTACAATTTAAGCAGTGAATGTGCTTTGCGGCTCCGCTGCTACCAGCTTGCCATTCTGCTAAGGTGGTATTTCAAGGCTTGTGCAGTGTGTTTCAGTGCAGTAATTCGTGCGTTACCTTGGTTTTTCGAGATATTTCACTCTCTGTTAATCTGAAATCCTAAACCTTTTTTTTTTACAAATATTCCTCATGCTGTTGTCATTTTCAATCTCTACAGTTGAAGCTCTGTTATAACCTGAAAATTATAGGAAAGTGCAAGGAGATATAGAGAATCTTTTCATTCGTAGCGGCAATTAATAATAGATGGGGAAAGGTTTTAAGTGTCTCTACGGGACTCAGCGGGTACCCACTTCTACCGCCGGAAGGGCAGTGTCCTGGACTGCGTGGCACTAGGTTGGGGAATCAACTGGTTAAAAACACCGATTCATCTATTAAGAAACCTCACCTAATGTTCTCTTTAACAGAAACTTGTTAATACAATATGTTTTGGTCATTTAGTGACCCTATGGACTTCTATTCATTGCATATTTCCTGATCCTGCAGGCAAGTTTACTTCAGGACGACAAAATTTCAAAAACAATCCGCAGGATCTGTATATTTATGTAACACTAAGGTGCAGAACACGTAGGCCTACAAAAGGCGGTAACTATATGTGAGACATATTTGTTACCGTATTTAAAAAGGAAACCCTAGAAAATACGTTAAAGTACGTTACGGAAGGACAAGAGACCTCGATTTCAGTTTGATTTTGTTCTATTTCATTTTGTAATATATGTTCACTTGTTCTGATTTGAAAAATTGTCTGAGGACCAAATAGAGGAACTTAAATTTGTTTGGTTATTGTTTGAAATTTTATAATGTAATTATGTGTGTAATTAGCATCTGGATTTAGGTAATAAGTTGTGTGGCAGGGTATAGGTGCACGTGTCGGCGTTGTTAAGGTGATTCTAGTGTTTTCCTATTGCATCAGAAAGGAAGTTTCTGGAAGTTCTAAAGATCTTTACCCATCAAAAATTCATCGGCTAAAATAACGCTATTCTTGATTGGTGCGAGTAAGAGCCAGGAGTGCGCTAATTGTTTATCACTTGATTGCCATATTCCGGCTCCTGGTGACTTGGCCAGGGCCAAGAAGGTGTTCGTCGCCTTTGATTCGTGTCGAGCGCAGGGAGTAGTTGTCTCCTCCGCCTGATGGGACCACCGGCCCTCCGAGGTGAGCTCCATTTGGTTCATGTTTAGGATTTAAACATTTAAAAGTAAATTCTACTTTTAAATTCCCTTCAGCGCCAAAGGTTGCCCGGGGTATACTCCATTCGCCAATTTTACGTTCGAATGACTTAGCCCTCACAGCTAGTCACACCCGCTTCGATTTGGAGGTATTACCCTTTTCTTTGATTGTATATACGGTGTAATCAGTATGTAACTTTTAATTTCCTCCGGGATTGTCTCAAGTAACATTATTTCATCCTAACGTATTCCCCTTTAAGGTATGCAACCTATTGGGAAGTTTTTTTAATAGTTAGATACTTGATCGCGCTCTGAGTTAGGATAATTAATATTTAACACGCTTTCTTTTCCTTGCTAATATCTTAACCTGAATGTGGTGTTATGTTAACGCGTTAATTTAACGTTTTTGGTTGTATATTGTGAGCTTATTTTCTTATATGGAAATGTAAGCTGATAACGTTCGCAACTACCTTACGAAACTAACTTGCCATGACTTCCAATTATGACTGTTCGAATGTCTGTACATTGTTTTAAAGTCATTGGCGTGAAGATGAAACATGTACTTTTGACACAGTTGGTATCTTAAAATTTGTTTATTTGCTGTGTTCATTTTTTTGTATTCTATTATTGCCCTGTTTTGTGACGTTATTATCAATTCTTTTTAAATTCCGTAAATGTAGTATTCAAATGGGATCACCGTTGATTTCGCTTTCCCGTCAACGTACAACCTTCACATGGACTTGGTAATGTTCCCAACTGCTTCCCATTTCCTTTCCTTTAGTTGTCATGTTGGCTAAACTGTTATTGTTTTCGGAGTGCTGATTGTATTTATTTATTAATTATTATCCCTTAATATGATGATATGTTGATAGGCTGGTAGCAAGTTAAGTAGGTGCGTTTCAAACTCGGTCAATTAAGATACGTTAGGTGGTCGGTAAAACACTCCGGTAAGTATTTCCTCTCCACAAGCAACTACTTCAACGAACGTAAATTCCGTCCTCGGCAATTCACCGGTCGATGAGGTACAAATGATACGGCTCTTCAGGTCATCTCCGTGGTAGGGGACAATACCTCCACCCCTCTGATGTTTATGATAATGTCGGTAGAGATTATAGCCGTCAAGGCGAACCATGTTGCTTGAAATTGATGGCGATAAACAGCTTTCACTAATACCTGTCAAAAGGACGCTATTTTTTATTAAATATAGACTGAATTTCGTCAATGTGTGCGCGCAAACTTAAGCTGTTCATGTGACAACACTGGAGAGTATGAGGGTATAGTGAATGTTCTTATTTCAAAAGGTTACCGGCATCCACGTTCTATGGAGGAGTGAGGGTTTTACTATTCTTAGAAATGTCACTGTCATGAGGAAATATCGTAGCTACCTCATTAACGGGCACTCTTTAGCAAAGACAAGAAACTCTGACCTCGATTTCCAGAAGAAGTGCACTGCTGACTGATTAAGGCACCACACAAACACACACACACACACACACACACACACACACACACACACACACACACACACACATAAAATCACACACTTAAACCGAATAGTAATAATAATAATAATAATAATAATAATAATAATAATAATAATAGTAATAATAATAATAATAATGTTAATAGTAATAACATTTTGTGGGCACATCACAATTTTCATATCGCTTCGATAACCCACCTGACCGCCTCATGTGTAAGTTCAGTTCATTAGGTGAGCTAATGTGGAGCTTTCCCGTCTTCCAAATGAACGATATTGCGGCTGTCCTGCGTAGAAACTTGCAGCATACCCCGGAAGTCGCGATCTTTAAGCAGTACTTTTTTCCTTGTGGAATGGCAGAATTCGCTTGTTAACAATTTGGTATATTTAAGAGCTAGCTTGTCGCGTCATATGCGGTCTCTTTCATGGTACCTGAGGAATTTAATGCTGAGCGGCCTATTACTTGCGGACACCACCTCTGCTGCTGTCCTCTTCATACGGCCCAGTCTATGACATCGATCTATACTCTCCACAGATAATTCGATGTTCAGACTGTTTTAACGTACCCAGCGCCACAGCGTACGTGTCCCCGTTGGGGTCCTCACAGACACCATGAAGGAGTAGGCAGTTACTTCTGCTATATTGTTCTGCCTCGTTAATCAGGATGTCCTGCCGGTCGAGATGTTCCTGTAGATGGCTTACCTCCTTCTTCATTTCACTTAATTCCTCTGAAATTATTTTCCGAATATCCTGGAACTCTGAAGCGAGGCCGGTTTGTGTGTCGCCTGGGTTGGCAGCACTGGTCGCGCCAGCTGCCATGGCTGCCTCCAGGCGTGGTTGGAATTCTGCCATTCGCTCCTCGAACTTGGAAAGACGTTCATTTACGGCCTTCAGCGTTATAGTACTCCACTTATATTGATGTTCACACATAAAGCACTCGCACACCCACGAATATAAAAATAATTTTCATCTGGTTGATATAGCAAGTGAATTGTGTATGTTTCACATATTTTGACAGACAGACATTTATTATGTATACAGTAACCTCTCCTGTTCCTTGCTAAGTAATCCATAGCGGTGACATAATGATTGCATAGCAAGTGGTTGCAGACGAATGGGAGATTAACGGTGATTGTCTTAGCTAACTTAAAATAACATAAAGAATGATTATCATTGGGAAGAACTGCATTGGATGAGAAACAGTTACTTGTACGGGATGAACTAGAGATGGAACAGCACAGTGATTATCATAGATGTTCACGTATCTAATTAGTGAGTCATCATACTGCCGATACTTGATTGATTTTCACATCGTACTTTATGTTTCGAGTACGGTATAAACATGATCCGAATGACCTGCCGATATCGGAATTTTGGAGAACGTCGACCGACAGAGACACACGGCCCTGGTAGAGTAAACGTGAAGAGTGGATAAATATGTACTGGTACATATACTGTATATGCTTTTTTCATTTGTTCTACTCGTACTTCTATATGTATGATTTCCCATTTGTTTTTGTTTTGTTTCAGGTCGACGCATCTATGTTGAACTACATTAGTTATCGTATTTCCTCTGCATTAACTGGTTTATATTTAGAATAACCGTGTCCGAACTAGGACTACAGCATGGGAAGCCAAGACAAGAAGCGTGCAATATCAGATATATTCCAGTGTGTCCCACTTCCATATTCGCTGTCCATAGAATTAATACTACCGTGCATTTTGATTAAATAATTAAGGTTTATACTCAGAAGATATTATTTATTAATTTTCTGTTCCGATTAGGATATCAGTTATTCGCATATACTACACCATGCTCTTAACAGTGGTATTACTGACTCAAAAAAAATTTCTTGACTCGTTCAAGGAAATCACATCTTTTCTTACCACTAATGGTTCATGTTTGTGGGTTACTGAAGTCACGTCCTAGTTCGTGAACCATGGGCAACGGCTGAGTGGCCTAGTAAGTGGTCCTGAGAGTCGGGATACCAGTTGCTATGGAATGGGAGTGGGCATCTCGGACATATTCTGAGTCGTGGCCCTCCTTGTGCTCAGGCGGCTAGGACTATACAATTCACCGGTGGTCCATAACCCGTTAGAGGAGAGATCCTCACTTGGACTATGTGCAAGTAGGGCAGCATCCTGCTTCGTGAATTAACCGAGCTCAGAACACTTTAAGCAAGCCTCGGACCTATGGGAGTAATGGAGTCCCACTCCCATTTGACAGGCAAAGGACTCCTTGGAAACAACTTGGCGAACGAAATGGAATTCGATGGGGAGCTATCAATATTAATGGGGCTTATGGAAGAAAGAAGGTAGAACTGGCTGAGTCAGCAAAGAGGATGCATCTGGATGTGCTAGGAGTAAGTGATATTCGGGTAAGGGGAGATAATGAGGAAAATATAGGAGATTATAAAGTGTACTTGACGGGTGTTAGAAAGGAAAGGGCAGAGTCTGGGGTAGGGCTCTTTATCAGGAATACCATTGCACGAAACATAGTTTCTGTTAGGCACGTAAATGAGCGAATAATGTGGGTAGATTTATCAGTGGGAGGAATTAGGACAAGAATTGTGTCCGTGTATTCACCATGTGAGGGTGCAGATGAGGATGAAATTGACAAGATTTATGAAGCATTGAGTGGCATCGTGGTCAGGGTGAACAGCAAGGATAAAATAGTGCTAATGGGTGATTTCAATGCGAGAGTTGGGAATAGAACTGAAGGATACGAAAGGGTGATCGGTAAATGTGGGGAAGATATGGAAGCTAATAGGAATGGGAAGCGTTTGCTGGACTTTTGTTCTAGTATGGGTTTAGCTGTTACGAATACATTCTTCAATCATAAGGCTATTCACCGCTACACATGGGTGGCTAGGGGCACCAGATCCATAATAGACTATATCTTAACGGACTTTGAATTCAGGTAATCTGTTAGGAATGTACGAGTTTTTCGCGGATTTTTCAATGATACAGACCACTATCTGATCTGTAGTGAAGTAAGTATCTCTAGGCCTAGGGTAGAGAAAGTGAAACCTGTCTGCAAACGAATAAGAGTAGAAAATCTCCAGGACGAGGAAATTAGACAGAAGTACGTGGATATGATTAGTGAGAAGTTTCGAACAGTAGACAGTAAGCAGGTTCAGGATATAGAAAGTGAATGGGTGGCATACAGGGATGCTGTAGTAGAAACAGCAAGGGAATGCCTAGGAACAAGTGTGTGTAAAGATGGGAAAATGCGAACATCTTGGTGGAATGATGAAGTGAGAGCAGCCTGTAAACGTAAAAAGAAGGCTTATCAGAAATGGCTCCAAACAAGGGCCGAGGCAGACAGGGATTTGTACGTAGATGAAGGAAACAGAGCGAAACAAATAGTTGTTGAATCCAAAAAGAAGTCATGGGAAGATTTTGGTAATAACCTGGAAAGGCTAGGTCAAGCAGCAGGGAAACCTTTCTGGACAGTAATAAAGAATCTTAGGAAGGGAGGGAAAAAGGAAATGAACAGTGTATTGAGTAATTCAGGTGAACTCATAATAGATCCCTAGGAATCACTGGAGAGGTGGAGGGAATATTTTGAACATCTTCTCAATGTAAAAGGAAATCATCCTGGTGGTGTTGCAAACAGCCAAGCTCATGGGGAGAAGGAAAATGATGTTGGTGAAATTATGCTTGAGGAAGTGGAAAGGATAGTAAATAAACTCCATTGTCATAAGGCAGCAGGAATAGATGAAATTAGACCTGAAATGGTGAAGTATATTGGGAAGGCAGGGATGAAATGGCTTCATAGAGTAGTAAAATTAGCATGGAGTGTTGGTAAGGTACCTTCAGATTGGACAAAAGCAGTAATTGCACCTATCTATAAGCAAGGGAACAGGAAGGATTGCAACAACTATCGAGGTATCTCATTGATTAGTATACCAGGCAAAGTATTCACTGGCATCTTGGAAGGGAGGGTGCGATCAGACGTTGAGAGGAAGTTGGATGAAAATCAGTGTGGTTTCAGACCACAGAGAGGCTGTCAGGATAAGATTTTCAGTAGGCACCAGGTAATTGAAAAATGCTACGAGAGGAATAGGAAGTTGTGTTTATGTTTCGTAGATCTAGAGAAAGCATATGACAGGGTACCGAGGAAAAAGATGTTAGCCATACTGGGGGACTATGGAATTAAAGGTAGATTATTAAAATCAATCAAAGGTATTTATGTTGACAATTGGGCTTCAGTGAGAATTGATGGTAGAATGAATTCTTGGTTCAGGGTACTTACAGAAGTTAGACAAGGCTGTAATCTTTCACCTTTGCCGTTCGTAGTTTACATGGATCATCTGCTGAAAGGTATAAAATGGCAGGGAGGGGTTCAGTTAGGTGGAAATATAGTAAGCCGTTTGGCCTATGCTGACGACTTGGTCTTAATGGCAGACTGTGCCGAAAGCCTGCAGTCTAACATCTTGGAACTTGAAAATAGGTGCAATGAGTATGGTATGAAAATTAGCCTCTCGAAGACTAAATTGATGTCAGTAGGTAAGAAATTCAACAGAATTGAATGTCAGATTGGTGATACAAAGCTAGAACAGGTCGATAATTTCAAGTATTTAGGTTGTGTGTTCTTCCAGGATGGTAATATAGTAAGTGAGGTTGAATCAAGGTGTAGTAAAGCTAAAGCAGTGTGCTCGCAGTTGCGATCAGCAGTATTCTGTAAGAAGGAAGTCAGCTCCCAGACGAAACTATCTTTACATCGGTCTGTTTTCAGACCAACTTTGCTTTACCGGTACGAAAGCTGGGTGGACTCAGGATATCTTATTCATAAGTTAGAAGAAACAGACATGAAAGTAGCAAGAATGATTGTTGGTACAAACAGATGGGAACAATGGCAGGAGGGTACTCGGAATGAGGAGATAAAGGCTAATTTAGGAATGAACTCGATGGATAAAGCTGTACGCATAAACCGGCTTCGGTGGTGGGGTCATGTGAGGCGAATGGAGGAGGATAGGTTACCTAGGAGAATAATGGACTCTGTTATGGAGGGTAAGAGAAGTAGATGGACACCAAGACGACGATGGTTAGACTCGGTTTCTAACGATTTAAAGATAAGAGGTATGGAACTAAATGAAGCCACAACACTAGTTGCAAATCGAGGACTGTGGCGACGGTTAGTAAATACTCAGAGGCTTGCAGACTGAACGCTGAAAGGCATAACAGTCTATAATGATAATGTATGTATGTATGTATGTTGAATGACTAATTATTCTCAAATGATCCATACGTAAATACGTTGTCAATTATACGCATATTTTTATTAAAAGTACAAAGAGGCGAACATTGGTATCTTTGCACGTTGGCCTTTCTATCTTCATCATGCTGGAATTCTAGAGGATAAATTGTGGCAAATATTCGTTCATAGGACGTCGGATTGTAGTTTGTACTAACTTACCAATGCATATGCGCAATAAATTTCCAATTTCTATGCAATCATTTATGAGAAGGCTATGAAAACAACAGATAGGTACCCGTCACCTGAACGAGTGCCCAAAATGCTGAGCAGTAGAGACTGATTGATCAACCACAGTGGTATTTTATTTAAAGGTTAGTTACCAGCTTTTCTATTAAAGAGTTAAAAGTATGGAAAGAGTTTTCCGCCAATTATGCCTATATCACACACATTGGTATTTGTTATTTAAAGATTATAATTATACTCATTATCAAGACATATAGTACATCTTTTAAGATAGTAGGCTACATTTACGTGCTTTTGATATCTTACCGGATAATTTATCTCCTTCCCTTTTGTGATCTTCCTCCTTCTTCTCCTTGTGTTCTTCATCAGGTTCCTTTTCAAAATTCTCTGGTTGATGTGTTAAAATGTCTACAAAAACAAAGGAAATACACACAGGTTACTTCTTCGCCCCTTACAGTAAAGACAAGATGGTAACGAAAAAATGACCACTACTTAATTACACTACAGTAGCGCATGACCAAACGACATGAGCACATTGAGTACCTGTACAATTTAAGCAGTGAATGTGCTTTGCGCCCCGCTGCTACCAGCTTGCCATTCTGCTAGGTTGGTATTTCAAAACTTGTGCAGTGTGATTCAGTGCAGTAATTCGTGCGTTACCTTGGTTTTTCCAGATTTTTCACTCTCTGTTAACCTGAAATCTTGAACCTATATTGTACAAATATTCCTCATGCAGTTGTTATTTTTTAATTTCTGCAATTGAAGCTCTGTTATACCCCCTAAATTATGGGAACGTGCAAGCAGAGATAGAGAATCTTGTCATTTGTGTAAGCAATTACTAACATATGGGGAAAGTTTTTAAATGTCTCTACGGAACTCAGCGGTGGTCCCACTTCTTCCTCCGGAAGGGCAGTGTCCTGGACTGTGTGGCACTAATTCGGGGAAACAACGGGTTAACAAGACCGATTTATATCTTAAGAACCCTCACCTTGTGTACTCTTAAACATAAACTTGTTAATACAACATTTTATAGTCACTTAGTGACCCGATGGACATTTTGTTCAGTGCATAATTCCTGATCCTTCATTTCCTTTTGATTTCTTAAAATATGTTCACTTGCTTTGTCTTGAAAAATTAACTGAGGACCAAATAGAGAAACTTAAATTTGTTTGGCTATTGCGAAAATATTTTATAATGTAATTATGTGTGTAATTAGCATCTGGATTTAGGTAATAAGTTGTGTGGCAGGGTATAGCTGCACGTGTCGGCGTTGTTAAGATGCTTCCTGTGATTTCCTTTTGCATCACAAAGGAAGTTTCTGGAAGTTCTAAAGATCTTCGCTCATCAAAAATTCATTCGCTAAAATAACGCCATTCTTGATTGGTAAATGTTAGAGCCGGGGGTGCGCTAATTGGTTATCACTTGTTGTCCCATTTCCGGCTCCTGGGGACTTGGCCAGGGTCAAGATGTTGTACACCGCCTTTGATTCGTGACGAGCGCTGGGAGTAGTCGTCTCCTCCGTCTGATGGGACCACCGACCCTCCGAGGTGAGCTCCATTTGGTTCATGTTTAGGATTTAAAACTTTAAATGTAAATTCTACTTTTAAATTCCTTTCTGCGTTGGAGGTTGCCCGGGGTATGTTCCATTCGCCAATTTTACGTTCGAATGACTTAGCCGTCGCAGCGAGTCACACCAGCTTCGATTTGGAGGTATTACCCTTTTCTTTGATTGTCTATACTCTGTAATCAATATGTAATTTTAATTTCCTGCGGGATTGTCTCCAGTAGCACTATTTCATAATAACGTATTCCCCTTTAAGGTATGCAAATTATTCGGAAGTGTTTTTGAAAAGGCAGATACTTGATCGCGCTCTGACCTAGGATAATTAATATTTAACACGCTATTTTTTCCTTGCTAATACTTAACCTGGATGTGGAGTTATGTTAACGCGTTAATTTAACGTTTTTGGTGG